>NC_090371.1:248452739-249841739 GCF_036365525.1 Heterodontus francisci | reverse complement strand
AGATTTAATTCGTCAAGTACATGACTTTAAATTATATACTAATAAATCTCCCACACTGCATTTACAGTGAATTGGAGGATACATGTTATGCAATGTAATGTAACATATATAAAATTGATTGATTGTGACTTTAATACAATGTATTGTAATGGCTTGGGAACATCTGCACTATCTGAAATAAAGTTGAGTATTCATTTTATACACAATATAGACTGCTCCAGTTCACTCCCTTCCTTTGCCATGACTGGACACCAGTGATGATAGGGGTCTGGTTGAGGTGGGGGGTGAGGAAGAAGAGAATTCTTAAAAGCTGTGGGAAAATGTGTTTTTAATTCAAATGAATTGTTAAGACCAGGTGAGAAAGGAGTCTAGGGTTCCCTCTCAGCCTTCACCTGGTCTTACCGTAACAGGGTTTAATTTTAATCACACCCTTTTTTTTAGCTCTCCCTTAATGAATCCTTGTTCACTAACTTCCAATTATAATGCAAAGAAACAAGCCAAACAGGCTTTCTTAGGTTTCAAGAAAAAAGGCTGAACTTTATTAAACTTAATCTCTAACTCGGTTAACGTCGATGAATACGCGATGCGCCCACGCTAGCATGCATATGCAATACACACATGCAGATAGAGACAGAAAAGAACTGAAGAAATAAAGTTGAAAAGTTTGAGGCAATATCTGAAGATGGTTTGAGTTACAGTTCTTCAAATTCTCTGTAAAGTCCTTGATTGTAGGGAGGTATTGCATTTTTTTGGGGCTCAGTATTCTTCTTAAACCTTGTTCGATGTAGGAGACTTTTCTCTCTTAAAGTTCATGTGTCCTCAGTTGGTCCAGAGGCTTTGTGAAAAACAGATGGGAGCAGACAGGAGAGGTCTTCTCACTCCAGGAGCAAACTGCAGTCTTTTGGTTCAAACCTATTTGTACAATTCAGAAAAACTAGGTTGCCAAGCAGGCTAGTCATGCGACCAGCTGGTGTGACCATGTCTGTTTGTGGATTCGGCCATCCCAGCAGTCATCCTGAAATTTGAGCTCCCTCACCTTCAATGTCTGGTGCTCAAAGTCCATTGTGGGTTAAATTGGATAAGGGAAGTAACTCCTTTGTTTCCACAAGCACTGTCTGTTAATATGCAAATATCTTTCCAACCAAAGGCCCAGTGATTTTTTTTTAAACAAGTCCTTTCTTCACTTCAGCAACAGTTTTCAAATCAATGTTCATATGACAAAATTAATGTGCCTCAGTCTTGGCAGGTGGGAGGTCTGCATGACAGAATACTTATTTCAAATAATACTCACTGCTGGGGAAATCCATTCAACAAAAGCCCTGATCCCTCTTCTTCATACTGCCCCCCTCACTTCACCAGACTTCCTTGTTGCGGCAAACACCATGCTTCCAGAGAAACCAGCAAAGTTTCTCAAGTGCTTATAAAATCAGTCTTTACCAATTTGGATCAGGAGTTGTGATGGTGGTGGTAATGAGGATCAGTTACCAGTTGACAGTGCCAGCTGCTGAAGATTTGGGTGAGAAAATATGTTGGGGCATCGGTCATTATGGGTGTGGGGGTGGGGCGGTAGCAGCCATGAACTATGTCAGGGGGAGCTGGCAGCCAGCAACTGGAGGCCAGATTTTCAACCTTCCAGTTCCAACATAGATGGCACTGTGAAGAAAAGTACTAACTACATTGAACATCCAGCTGGGAAGTTTCAGTGATAATTAAGGAATACAGCCACCCATCTTGAAGGTTAAGCTTCAAAGACTCAGAGGCAAGATAATAGAATCAGAAGGCTTATGGCACAGAAAGAGGCCACATGGCCCATCGTGTCTGTGCCAGCCAAGAAATGTTTCACCCATTCTAATCCCACCTTCCAGTATTTGGTCCATAGCCCTGTAGATTACGACACTTGAGGTGCATATCCAGACTTTTTTTGAATGAGTTGAGGGTTTCTGCCTCAATTACCCTTTCAGGCAGTGAGCTCCAGACCCCCACCACCCTCTGAGTGAAAAGGTTTTCCTCATCTCCCCTCTAATCCTTCTACCAATCACTTTAAATCTATGCCCCCTAGTCACTGACCTCTCTGCTAAGATAAATAGGCCCTTCACATCAACTCTATCCAGGCAATTGTATATTTCAATCAAATCTCCCCTCAGCCTTCTCTGTTCCAAGGGGAACAACCCCAGCCTATCCAATCTTTCCTCACAGCTGGATTTTTCCAGTTCAAGCAACAACCTCATACATCTCCTCTGTACCCTCTCTAGTGCAATTACATCCTTTCTGTAATGAAGTGACCAAAACTGCACACAGTACTCAAGTTGTGGCCTAACCAATGATTTATGCAGTTCCAGCATAACCTCCCTGCTCTTATATTCTATACCTCAGCTAATAATGGAAAGGATTCCATATGTCTTCTGAACCACCTTATCGACCTGTCCTGCTACCTTCAGGGATCTGTGGGCATTTACTCTAAGGACCCTCACTGCCTCTACAACTCTTAGTGTTTTCCTATTAATCTTGTATTCCTTTGCCTCATCTCCCCTCTAATGAGGAAAAACTTTTTCACTCAGAGGGTGGTGGGGGTTTGGAACTCACCGCCTGAAAGGGTAGTTGAGGCAGAAACCCTCAACTCATTCAAAAGAAGTCTGCATCACCCCACACTTCTCCGAGTTGAATTCCATTTGCCACTTTTCTGTCCATCTGACCAGACCATCACTATTTTCCTGCAGCCTACAGCTATCCTCCTCGCTATCTACCACACAGCCAATCTTTGTGTCGTCTGCAAACTTTTTGATCATGCCCCCAACATTTATGTCCGAATCGTTAATATATACCACAAAAAGCAGAGAACTCAGTACTGAACCCTGTGGAACGCCACTGGAAACAGCCCGCCAGTCGCAAAAACACCCATCAACAATTACCCTTTGTTTCCTGCCACTGAGCCAATTTTGTATCCACCTTGCTGCATTTCCCTGGATCCCATGGGATTTTATTTTTTTAACCAGTCATGTGGGACCTAATCAAAAGCCTTGCTAAAATCCATGTAGACCACATCAACTGCACTACCCTCATCTATCTTCCTTGCTACTTCTTCAAAAAATTTGATCAAGTTGGTCAAACAAGATCTTCGCTTAACAAATCCATGCTGACTATCCTTGATTAATCTGTGCCTTTCTAAGTGACTGTTTATCCTGTCTTTCAGAATAGATTCCAATAACTTGCACACTACTGAGGTTAGATTAACTGGCCTGTAATTATTCGGTCTATCGCTCTCTCCCTTTTTAAACGGAGGTACAACATTAACAGTCCTCCAATCCTCCGGCATCACACCTGTATCCAGTGAGGACTGGAAAATGATGGTCAGACCTTCTGCTATTTCCTCTCTTCCTTCTTTTAACAGCCTGTGGTACATTTCATCCAGCCCCAGTGATTTATCAGCTTTCAAGGAGACGAATTCTACTATTACGTCCTCGCTCCCTATGTTGATCACATCCACTACTTCACACCCTTCTTCCTTAACTACAACATTTGCATTATTCCTCTCTTTTGTGAAGACAGGCGCAATGTATTCATTAAGAACAATACCAACATCTTCCGCCCCTATACATAGGTTACCTTTTTGATCTTTTATGGGTCCTACTCTTTCCTTAGTTGTCTTCTTACTGTTAATGTATTGATAAAACATCTGTGGGTTCACCTTGATTTTGCTTGCCAATATTCTTTCAAGCCCTCTCTTAGCTTTCCTAATTTCCTTTTTTATTTCATCCCTTCACTTTCTATATTCCTCTCTGCTTTCTGTTGTGTTGAGTTCTCTGTGTTGGGCATAAGCTTTCCTTTTCTGCCTTATCTTACCCTGTAAGCTCCTTGACATCCATGGGTGTCTAGATTTGGCCATCCCACCCTTTTTCTTTGTGGGAACATGTTTACTCTGAACCCCCTGAATCTCCCCTTTGAATGCCTCCCATTGCTCTGACACTGATTTGCCTTCAAGTAGCTGTTTCCAGTCTACTTTCGCTAAATCACTCCTCAGCTTAGTAAAATTGGCCGTGCCCCAATTGAGAACTTTAACTCCTGTTCTATTCTTGTCCTTTTCCATAATTATGTTAAAACTAACTGAATTATGATCACTACCACCAAAATGCTTTCCTACTGCCACTCCTTCCACCTGCCCATCTTCATTTCCTAAAACGAAGTCTAAAACTGTACCCACTCTTGTTGGACGCTACATCCTGGCCAAAAAAGTTCTCCTGAATGCACCTCAAAAATTCTGCTCCCTCAATTCCTTTCACACAAAAACTATCCCAGTTAATATTGGGGTAGTTAAAATCCCCTACTATTACTGCCCTATTGTTCTTGCACTTCTCAGAGATTTGCCTACATTTGAGGCCTCCATATGGCCTCATTTGTTGACCCTTCTACCATATCATCCCTTCTCACAGCTGTAATAGATTCTTTGACCAAAATAGCTACTCCCCCTCCTTTCTTTCCCCCTCGCTATTGCGTCTGAAAACCCGGGAAAGTTGAGCTGCTATTCCTGTCCCTCCTGAAGCCATGTTTCTGTAATCGCTATGATATCATACTGCCACGTGTCTATCTATGCCCTCAGCTCATCTGTTTTATTTGCTATACTCCTTGCATTGAAATAGATATCCTTGAGCACAGCCAAATTATTTTTTTAAATTTTCTAACCTTTGTTTCCTCTGTCTTCCAGACATCCATTAATTTTCTGCCTTCCATTTTCATTTCAGATTTTGTCCCAACTGAGTCTACCCTCAGGTCCCCATCCCCCTGCCAAACTAGCTGAAACCCTCGCCAACAGCACTAGCAAAACATACCGCAAGGAATTCAGTCCCGGCTCTGTTCAGGTGCAACCTGTCCAGCCTGTACAAGTCCCATCTCCCCCCGAGCCAATCCCAAAGTTCCAAGAATCTAAAGCCCTCCCTCCTGCACCATCTTTCCAGCCACGCATTCATCTGGCTTATTCTTCTCTTCCTGTACTCACTTGCCCATGGCACTGGGAATAATCCAGAGATTACTACTTTTGAGGTCCTGCTTGCTAATTTCTTACCTAGCTCCCTAAATTCTGACTGCAGGACCCTCTTTCTCCCTATGTCGTTGATTCCGATGTGGACCACAACTGCTGGCTGTTCACCCTCCCCCTTCAGGATGCTCTGCAGCCGCTCAGTGACATCTTTGACCTTGGCACCAGGGAAACAACACACCATGCTGGATTCATGTCTGTGGCTACAGAAACGCTTGTGTGTTCCCCTGACTATTGAATCACCTATCACTATGGCTTTTCTGGTCTTCCCTGTACCCCACTGTGCAGCTGAGCCACCCTTGGTGCCATGGACTTGGCTCTGGCTGCACTCCCCAGATGAACCATCACTCTCATCAGCATTCAGAACTGAATGCCTGTTGGAGAGTGAGATGGAACCAAGGGTCTCCTGCACCACCTGCACGTTTCTTTTTGACTGCCTGGCGGTCACCCATTCCCGCTCTCCCTGCATAATCTTAAGCTGTGGGGTGACCACATCTATAAATGTGCTATCCACTTAGCTCTCATCCTCATCAATGCACCGTAGTGTTGCCAGCTGCTGCTCAGGTTCCAGAAACAGGAGCTCAAGCTGCTTCAATTGACGACACTTACTGCTCAAATGGTTATCCAGGATACGGAAGCATCTTTGAGCTCCCACATAGCACAGGAGGTGCACTCCCGAGGTTGTATCAACCCTGCCATAGCTTTATTTATTAATTGACTCGTTGCTGCCAGTAAAAAATAAAGTTACCAGTACTAAAACACCTAAGAACTATTAATAAAACCTTACTGGTACTGATAAATCCTACTACTAATCAATACAGTTCACCAGTTAAAATAAACCGTACTCAAAAAAAGATAATACTCATCAGCTACTCACTTGTTCCTTATTATAAATGTGTAATTTTTTTTCTCATTTTTAGTCTGCCAGTTGTTGAGACGGGGTCCCTAAACTGCAATACTCACCAGCCAATCACCTATCTGCTTCCCTGTGATATCACACCTCTTTCTTCTGTTTCCGAATGCAAGCTCCGACTGGTTATAAGCGACAGTGAACCCTGCTGATTCACGCTGTTTATAGCCCCGTTGGTCTCGCTAATTTGCACTGTTCCGACTGAGTGCAGTCAAATTTACTTTTTCTTAATTAATTTATAGCTCCCCTCCCTCCCGAACTCCCTCACTTATCAAACTCCCTTCTTCACACTCTGTGCCCTCCAAGAGCACTCAGTGCAGACAAGCAGCACTGAGAGTCCCCTGAATTTATACTCTGAAAACAATGCTATGTCAGCTCTGCTAGAGCTCAGAAACCAGTTTAAGCTAGCTACCTAATTAACTAGCTGCAGCTACTCTCAGAGAGCTTGTATACCCCTGTTTAAACTGTAAGAAGCCTAACTTACCTCTTAACTTAAAGAAGAATTTCAACTAATTGCTAAATGTAAACAAAATAAAAACTAGACTTTAGAGAGATTAACCCTTATAATCCACTCACTTAACAAACTCCCTTCTTCACACTCTGTTCCCTCCAACAGCACTCAGTGCTGGTGCACAAACACAACTGGAATGTCAAAAGTTGCCTTTCTTCTTTACATGTGCTGATTTAGTTGCTCTGCATTTCAAGCAATTTTCTGTTTTATTTTAGTAAGATTAATACTTTTATCATGACAGACAGGTTATGATGGAAATTATCTAATGGAAAGAGTATGACAGGGAGGTGTTATTTGACAGGAAATATGTGGAAATAACATTTTTGATAGATGTTATAGATAAACAATGTGCGGTATTTTACAATCTCGCTGTGTATATATAACTTTCCCTCAAAAAAGAATGTAAGATCATCAAAATAAATGGAGATGCATGCATTATGATGTAGCAGGCAACAAAGTTCTGGGGCTGAATATTTGGGGCCAGCTGAAGGTGGGAACGGAGGTGGGGGCCCCCTGAAAATACTGGTGCTGGCCGGCATATCACTTGGAAGATGCCATTTGTCGCACTGGCCATTTGGGAGAGATGAATTCGGGGCCCAGAAACACCACCAGCCCCCATGAGGTGGGTAGGCAATTAGGTTCATTAAGAGCCTGGCTAAAGGTGATTTTAGGAGGCCGACTGGGATTTTATAGTCAGCCTCCAGTTTCCCAACATGATTCAGAGCAGATCAACTGCCTGGAGGTAGGCTGGGGTGCCAGCACTCCTGGCAGGCCTACAGGCCCTGCCTTCATGTCTGGGTGGGGTACAGCCAAAGACCATCCCGTAGAGGGATTCCTACCTCCCCATCCCCACCCTACAGTGCTGGCTGAAGTATAAGGGCTTGAAAGGGTTAATGTCTGGGACAGTGCAACACCTCCCACTATGATGATGTAAGAGATAACATGAGAGAGAGACTTGAAGAGATGAAGCAGCATCGCATCAGAGGAGTTAGACATACTTCAGTAAAGCTACATATAGTTCTTTAATAGGTAATAAACTAGTTATTGTTAAAACTTACTGAAGACTCAGTAATCTCTTCTAGCTAGACTAACCAAACATACAATATGGTGAACATCGGTGGTGGTTGCCATACAACACCCAGAAAATTTTGAAAGACAACTTTAAAGAAGGTTGAAAAGTCAGACCTAAAAAAGTGGCGCCAAAATTGCAGAACTTGAGAGAAGGCTGTAAGGAGCTCCAGAGCTGTTCCATGGACCAAGTGGAGGCACGGACAGTCAGGGCAGTCAGCTTGCAGAGGCATTCAGGCTGCACCACAGAGGCGTAGTAGTCTGAAAAAAAAATCCCTGTCCAGCAATCACAGGCTTCGAGTTGGAGAACCAAGCAATGGCTGGGGATCTGGTGAGGAACCCTAAAAAAGGGCTTAAATTGTTTTTAACTGCACACTAGACAGGCAACACTGGGAAAACTAAATCCCTAGCAAGGGTGAATCTGAGGTCTGTGCCATTACATGTGGCAACTGTGGAGCAGCATGAGAAAAAAAAGAGTGGCTACAAATACTTGATACTCCAGGTGAAGGGAGTGAAGGGATTATTGAAATAACACTGCAAAGCTACATTCAAGAAATAAATACCTAGACTAGCAAAGAGATTTCCCAGGGAAAGACAGTGACCACAGGCAAAATCAGTGCGTGGCTGAGCAGCGCGGGAAAACTTCCAATAATGGAAGGAAAATTTAAAACAGCAAGTAAACTACCTGGAAAATTTAGAAAAGCCATGGATCTTAAATACACAATACCAGAGAGGTTTGGACACATAGACAACCAAATCAAGCTCAAAACTGGTCACTTTGGAGAAAACAATTTTAGAGGTACAGAATGGCTTCAAAATTAGACAGCAAGTCTGAAGCAGAACAAGTCAGCACACTATTTTATTCCATAGGAGCAACAGCAGACAATGTTATTGCACAACAAAGTATTAATGAGACATCAGATAAATTTGACGAAGTCTTAAAAGCTTTTGATAATTATTTCAACTTGAGGAACAAGAAGATTCTAGCAAGGGCCAAATTCAACAGACGGGTCCAGAAACGGTGAATCGGTAGATGCTTCTATTAATGACCTTTACAGGTGAGTTGAAGGATGCAAATGTGGAGACCTAAAATCAGAATTAATACGAGACTGCATTGTAGTGGGTAATATTGATGAATCTTTCCCAGATTTATTGCAGTTTAAAGGAAGACCTGACCCTAAAAAAAGCAATACAGCTAGTGAGACAAACAGAGGTCCATAAGCAGAACAGAGCAATACTGAGAGGAGAAGAAAAACCTTGGTTCAGGAAACCTCTGATGACCATACAGTTCCTTAAGCATAGGACTATATAAGAAGCACCAGAAAAGAAGGTATACTTGGGAGGGAAAGTGCAAAACACCATGCCAGCGCTGTGGTACCAAAAAGACTCACAGGCACAAACAGTGTCCTGCAATTAAAGCAGAATGCTTTCACTGCAAGAAAGTTGGCCATGTTGGGAAGATGTGCCAAAGTAAAACCTCTACTTTCAGAGCTTCTAGAGGAAAAGTTTTCATGCAAAGAGCTATTAATGGAGTTGAACATTCTGCATCAAAAGGGAAATCAGAAAACTTCCCTGGTGAGATCAATGACCCTAATCATGCATTCTGGACTGCAGATATATATATGTCAACGGACATATCACCAATTTTAAAATAGACACTGGAGCAAGTCTAACAGTTTTATCAGGCCTTTGAATCTTTGGTTTACAGAAGAAAAAATTGGGCAGTGTACTTGCTCCTGATTTACTGGGCTTGAAAACATATGTGTGGAAGCTGAGCGATGACAGGAATAGCTTGACTGTGATGTGCTATGTGATCAAATTGTTGGCTGCATAGAAATTAGCACTGCAGCCTCACAGCTCCAGCGACCCGGGTTCAATTCTGGGTACTGCCTGTGTTGAGTTTGCAAGTTCTCCCTGTGTTTGCGTGGGTTTCCTCCGGGTGCTCCGGTTTCCTCCCACAGCCAAAGACTTGCAGGTTGATAGATAAATTGGCCATTATAAAATTGCCCCTAGTGTAGGTAGATGGTAGGAGAATGGTGGGGATGTGATAGAGAATATGGGGTTAATGTAGGATTAGTATAAATGGGTGATTGTTGGTCGGCACAGACTCGGTGGGCCAAAGGGCTTGTTTCGGTGCTGTATCTCTAAATAAATAAAATAAATAAATAACAAAGTGATTCCTGACAATGCTGGCCGCTACTGACGTCATCAGGCTGCGGCGCGGTGCGCACATGCGCAGACGGGCTCCTGCTCTCTGCGCATGCACTGCGTTCCGACTTGCCAGGACTGGTTAGCGCATGTGCCGATGACGTCATCGCGGGACGTGTGCATCTTCAGGCAATGCGCCTGGTCGGCCTCTGCGCATGTGCTTTATGCAACGCCAACGGATATTCACGCATGGGTCAACCTTCAGATATTTACGCATGCGTCAACCTTCGGATAATCATGCATGCATCAACCTTCGGATAATCACGCATGCATCAACCTTCGCCGCAAATTTCTGAAAGTGGAAGGAGGAGAGGTTTCGTCGGGCATTTTATCGCAATTATTTAGTCGTTTTGGAGATTTCAGTCTGCTTCATTTTTATTACAAAGAGGAGATTGCTCCAAGGTAAGTTGCTCTGAAAACATTTCCATTGTCTGGAACACTACATGTGCTCTAGTCCCTGTTGTAAGTTGCTCTGAAAACATTTCCATTGTCTGGGGCACTGCATGTGCTCCAGTCCCTGTCGTAAGTTGCTCTGAAAACATTTCCATTGTCTGGGGCACTGCATGTGCTCCAGTCCACTGCACTGCATTAAAATCCTTTCCATTATCTGGGGTGGGGGGTTGTGGGGAGTCGGGGAGGTGGGGGGAGAGGGGGAGGGGGGGATGGTGGGCTGGGGGAGAGGGGGTAGGTAGGGGGTGGGAGGTAGAGAGGAGGACTGGGGTGTGGGGGGAGAGGGGGGGAGGTAGGGGGTGGGAGGTAGAGAGGGGGGTAGGGGTGTAGTGGGAGGGAGTAAAATTCAGAAGTGCCTGAAGAGGGGGATGCAAAAGACAGGGACCAGACAACTGCAATGCCTGCAGTACAGTTGAGAAGTAGGGGAGAGAATGGCTGGATGGGGGATCTGCAGCTGGAGGGAACGGCTGGATGGTGGGGGCCGGAAGTGAGAGGCCATAGAGAGCCGTGGGGAGCAAGCGGCCGAAGACCTTGGTGTCGCCGGGTGGGGGACCGGCCGGTATGTCTTTTGCTGTTGCAAGTTTATGGCGCGTGCGCAGAAAAACGCACTCCTCCTCCCTCTCCCGCCTCTCTCCGGCCGCTCCGCTCTCCCCCTCTACCCCCACCGCTGCTCTCTCCGGCCATTCCACTCCTCCCCAGCCCGTTCGCTCGCCCACACCCCGGCCACTCCGCTCCCCGCCCCCCTCTCCCCGGCCCGCTCCGCTCCCCCCCTCCCCCCCGGCCTGTTCACTTGCGCTCTCACTCCGGCCATGTGTGTGCTGCCAGGTTGCCTCCGTGTGATTATTTGAGCAGCGCCATCTTTAGTCCTGGCAGCTGCCTAAAGTCGCAGACTGTGACGTTTTAGTAGCACATACTGCATTTGCGCATGTGCCACAGCAGCGTCACCTAGCGGTAGCGTTGTCAGCAAATGCAGCCTATAAATAATGGCCACTTGCATGAGATAACGAAGTGCAGGTGGGAGAAGAGGAGGTAAGTTAATTATATTTCGTGATATGTGCTGGGAAACCATTGTCTCCTGGAGTTTATTTGATTGCCTTAGGGAGTCGGGCATTAATTTCCTAGATGTTTTCCTGAAGTAGTCCATTTTTTTCTCTTTTTTGCCTCTCCAGGAGATTGGAGACAGTAGTTCATAAACTTGAAGGGAAAATTTACAGGGCCATAGGGTAACAGCAGAGGTTTGGGACTAATTTGATGGCTTTGCCAAGGAGCCTGCACAGTTGTGATGGGCCAAATGGCACCCTTCTGTTCTGTATTTGACTGTGATACTATGAAGTTGTATTGTCCAGTGTTAGAACAGTGTTGAGTCTGATGATTTTTTCTTGCCCTTTTCCTCTGTTCATATGTATGATTATGAAACATTAAACTCTATCCTTTTAAAAACAGCTCTGAGTGAGTGGTATCCCGATGGACCAAATATGTTGTGTCAGAGTGCTCTGATGCAGGTTTTTGCCTAGTATGATTGACATATGTTTTCACATATGAAGGGAAAGGGATAGAAGCAGTGGCCTTGGAAAGAAAACGAACAGGGAGGAGAAAAAATTGGATAACAGAGAGAAAGGATTTTGCACACACAAGGAAACAGACTTGCAGGGCTATGTGGGATCGAGTGGGGGAGTGAGACTGACTGGATAGTTTTGTGGAGAGCTGGCATGGACGTGATGGGTTGAATGGCCTCCTTCTGTGCTGTACATGACTCTATGGGCTGGATTGTAAGAGCCCACCGGCGCTCTCGGCGGTGAGCTAGAGCCTCCGCAATCTTCAGCGCAATGGCTCATTTAAGTGGCCGGGGCGGCCCAAACCCCCCCAGTCACATGGAGGGGACGGGCTGTCTGACTTGGGCAATGGCGTTGACAGTCTCCATGCAGGCACTGGCGCTATTTTTTAAAGGGCAGCCAGTCCTGCTGGCAAATTCTAAAGTTGAGCCCCCCTGCAAAATTTACAAAAGAAAATTGTAATGCCCCTTTCCAACCTCCCAATAAAAAGCAGAGCCTCGCCAACGTCGGGAGGATTGGGCTGGTCCCTCCCGGAGTCTGCCTCCGAGGCGGGCTTCTGCCACAACCATCTTCCGGCACCCCCCGCCACAGAGCCCGGTGTCATGGACTTTGTATAATCCAACCCTATGACAACGAACTATGGTTATCAATGCATTGCCTGCAACCAGCAGAAACTCAGTTACATGGTCCAGGAGGAATTGAACTGAAAGTCAAGGGAAAGCTACAGGCAACACTCCAGTAAAAGGGAAAGCAGATATTGGAAGCACCGCATGTTCTACAGAATCAAGCATTTCTCTTTTAAGTAGAAGAACTTGTATAGACCTTAATCTTATCAGGAAAGTGGAAGCAGAAGCATTGTCCAGAGCTAACGTTGACCATCCTACACAACAGGATGTTAACTTCATGAATGAGATTGAGTCATATTCTCAGTTCACTGCATCACAATGGTCGGCAAGCTCAAAAAAGCTCCAAGAAATTCGTCATTCTTAGAAGCAAGACGAGGAATGCATCTGTATCGGCCAATATTGCATGCAAGGTTGGCCACAGCAGTGTCCCTATGTTATGGTGATGAAAATCTTCTTCGAGTACAGAAAGCACTTTACTATTGTGGATGATTTGCTGGTATATGACGAGAGGCTGGTGATTCTGGTCTCATTCCGGGCAGACATTTTGGAGAAAATAAACCAGGGCCACATGGGTATCACGAAATACAGAGCACGGGCTCAGTTGTCCATGAGAGATATAGAAGAAATGATTTCTAATTGCCAGGGCATGTGCAGTGCACAGACCAGACCAGAAGGAACCCCTTATCTTGGCCCAATTTCCAAACAGACTGTGGGAACTTTTGGGGATGGATCTATTCAAGTTTAATGGGAAATCCTACCTGATTGTCATTATTTTTCCAGGTGGACTGAAGCCAAACTTTTGTATACAATGACTACTGAGAAGTCATTCAAGCTTTAACGGAGATCTTTGCAACACATGGCATTCTTGACCAGGTTGTCTCCGATAATGGTCCACAATTTGCAAACGACTACTTGCGCTTTGCAGAAAAATGTGAATTTGTCCATCTTACAAGTTCTCCTCGATATCCTCAATCTGCTGTTGTATCTGAACGAGGAGTCAGAACTATCAAAGCACTGTTAAGCAAGAATGAAGATTTTCAAACAGCACTCCTAAACAACAGATCTCCATTGTTATGTGGATTAGCACCATCAGAATTGTTGATGGAAAGGACACTCAAAACAAAACTTCCCATCCTACCCAAAAAAATGCTTCCAGAGCTAGAAATATCAGAGAGTTCAAGATAGAGAAAAGTCTTTTTGAAAACAACAAGCTTTAGCATCTGAGGGTAAAGCAGTGGATGTGGTGTATATGGATTTCAGTAAGGCGTTTGATAAGGTTCCCCACGGTAGGCTATTGCAGAAAATACGGAAGTATGGGGTTGAAGGTGATTTAGAGCTTTGGATCAGAAATTGGCTAGCTGAAAGAAGACAGAGGGTGGTGGTTGATGGCAAATGTTCATCCTGGAGTTTAGTTACTAGTGGTGTACCGCAAGGATCTGTTTTGGGGCCACTGCTGTTTGTCATTTTTATAAATGACCTGGAAGAGGGTGTAGAAGGGTGGGTTAGTAAATTTGCGGATGACACGAAGGTAGGTGGAGATATGGATAGTGCCGAAGGATGTTGTGGGGTACAGAGGGACATAGATAGGCTGCAGAGCTGGGCTGAGAGATGGCAAATGGAGTTTAATGCGGAAAAGTGTGAGGTGATTCACTTTGGAAGGAGTAACAGGAATGCAGAGTACTGGGCTAATGGGAAGATTCTTGGTAGTGTAGATGAACAGAGAGATCTTGGTGTCCAGGTACATAAATCCCTGAAAGTTGCTACCCAGGTTAATAGGGCTGTTAAGAAGGCATATGGTGTGTTAGCTTTTATTAGTAGGGGGATCGAGTTTCGGAGCCACGAGGTCATGCTGCAGCTGTACAAAACTCTGGTGAGACCGCACCTGGAGTATTGCGTGCAGTTCTGGTCACCGCATTATAGGAAGGATGTGGAAGCTTTGGAAAGGGTGCAGAGGAGATTTACTAGGATGTTGCCTGGTATGGAGGGAAGGTCTTACGAGGAAAGGCTGAGGGACTTGAGGTTGTTTTCGTTGGAGAGAAGGAGGAGGAGAGGTGACTTAATAGAGACATATAAGATAATCAGAGGGTTAGATAGGGTGGATAGTGAGAGTCTTTTTCCTCGGATGGTGATGGCAAACACGAGGGGACATAGCTTTAAGTTGAGGGGTGATAGATATAGGACAGATGTTAGAGGTAGTTTCTTTACTCAGAGAGTAGTAGGGGCGTGGAACGCCCTGCCTGCAACAGTAGTAGACTCTCCAACTTTAAGGGCATTTAAGTGGTCATTGGATAGACATATGGATGAATATGGAATAGTGTAGGTCAGATGGTTTCACAGGTCGGCGCAACATCGAGGGCCGAAGGGCCTGTACTGCGCTGTAATGTTCTAATAACTGTAACAGGAGATATCATACCAGGAACCTACCTTAGTTGATGGAAGGAGAAAAGGTATGGGTACGAGACCAAGGCAGAGAAGGATCCAGCGAAATAATAATTAACAGAGATCTTATTTAGTACATACTTCAGAAGGTACTGTCATGCCCATTTGTGTGACGTGGATGGTTCCTACAGTTCCACGCCCCACCTGAATTGCAGCGAGTGTATTTGTATTAGAGTTTAGCCCCTTGGTGTTTTATTTTTCAAATAATCAGACAGTGACAGGTTGTCTTGGAGGTTTTAAAACAGAAGAGTCAATTGTTTATTGATCAGTACACCCTATCCCAAAACTGTTGCAATCGCATTCACGCATGCACACACACGCACACACACACACACACACACACACACACACACACACACACACACACACACACACACACACACACACACACACACACACACACACACACACACACACACACACACACAAAGAAACAGATAGAGAAGGGAAAGAGGAAGGTTTTTTTCAAGGGGGAGAAAGGTTACGATAAACCTGTCGAATTCTCTTGAGACACAAGTTCTAGATGGTTGCAGGCCTGAAATGATTGTAGATTTCTCTTGATTGAAGGTTCTGTTGAAGATGGTGGGTCACTTCCACTCTCATTGCTGCCTACTGTAGATGTCAGAATTTTTCAGCAGGGCATATGCTTTCTGGCTTTCTGGAATGTCAGCTGTTAGAAGTAGCTTCACCCTCTGTGTCAGTCTCTCTCTGTCTCTGGCTGTCTTTTATTAAGGTAAAACTGTGTCACTTCTCACCTCCTGTTAGGAGACATTCTGATTTCTCCCCAAGGTGATCGCACAATGGCGCAGGATGTGACTATTTCACACCTCCTTTGTTTTAGAAGAAGACATTCAATTCTGGAATTTGTTAGGATAGGTGTAAGATGGGGTTTATTTACATCTTTTGGCTTTGTCAGACTGTTTGAATACACAAAGGCTAAACCCCTTTATTCTTCAGCGGTCATTTTGGACCATAGTTCACTTTTTAAAACAAAGGTTCATTTTTTAAAGACAAGGTCTATTTTTTCATAACTCTTCAGAGTTAGCCCGTGAATGGTGTATCATCGCAATTTTGATGTGTGTGACGGTACTATAAGAAGAAACAGGAGAAATCTTATTTCTATTCATCAAAGACATCAACCATACATTTGGATGAACTAGATGTTGAACCAGATAGCACCGGATACTACAAATCTCAATGAAGGCCATCCAAGTCAAAAGACAAGAGTTAAGAGAAAGACTACTGATCTTCCGAGCCTGACAACAACATGATCAGGGAGAGTTATGAAGTCTCCTGACAAATTGAATCTGTGATGCCAGAGACTTAGGGGAAATGGGGTAGTATGTAAAAGTAGAAATGAATGCACAAAAAATATATGGACAAAGACTCGGGAGGAGATCTAGGGCTGAATTTTATTGGTGCACTGCACATCGCATCAGCACACTTTGAACTCGGCGGCCTTCAGGCACAGAAGCGCCGTCACTGAGCCCACGCGTTACTTCACGCGGGGGCTCATTTAAATGGAGAGGGCGGAGCGGCTGCCCCCGATGACATAGAGGGGGCGGCAGCTCCATCCCCAGTAATGGCATCCGGCGCCACCGTGCAGGCGCCGACGCCGTTTTTAAAGGGCTTCAAGCCCGTAGCATAGATTTGTATTTTTAAAGGTTAACACTGGTCATTTTATTAAAAAAATATTAAAAGCTGGAGGTCCTTTCCCAACCCCCCCAGTGTTTTTTTTATTGGCTGATATGAATAAAATCTAGTTCAGTCCCAACTTGAACTTCCTCCGCCCCCCCACACTCTTCAGATTTGCCCTTCAACCCCTTCCCACCATCCCCACAGCCAATATGAGTTGTTTTTCCCGCCTACCCACCTTTCCCCCCGCCCTGATAATTTCAATCCTCCCCCCTCCCCACCAGTGTCTCGCCTCAGAACTCTGAACGGAGTTCCGAAGGCATACGAGTTGCAGCTGGCAGCCCTAAAATCGGCTTGGACGGCTGCTGGGACTAGGTAAGTTAATTAGCATTTTGTTTTCATTAACGTAAATATTTAAATGAAAGCCCCACTGCTCAGCGGCGGGGGGACCGCACCGAGGTCCCGCTGCTGCCAGTAAAATGCAATGGGGCCTTTTCGGTGTCAGGGGTCGAGGCGGGCCTCTCCCGGCAGAATTTTACGGGCCCCCCACCCCCGCCATGACCCCCAACGTTGAGGGGCTGGCAAAATTCAGCACTTAGTATAAGCGTTTGAAAAGGGTTACTGTCTGGGACGGTGTGAGTAACACCTCCTCCTACAATGATGTAAGACATCACATGGAGAGAGAGATTTGAAGAGAAGAAGCAGCATGGCATCAGAGGAGTGAGACATACTTCAGTAAAGCTGTATGTAGTTCTTTAATATGTAATAAACTAGTTATTGTTCAAAACTTACCGAAGACTCACTAATCTCTTCTAGCTAGACTAACAAAGCACACAACAGTAGCCTGGTTGCTTCTTCTGTTTTTGTTTAAAAGGTGGCTGAGATTGCACCTTCTTGTTGAAGCGCCTTCCCGGTTACTAACCATGTACTTCTCTGAAGCTGGAAGGCCTCTGATTGGCCCTTCAGCTTCGAGAGCCTGCCCACCACCCTTAATTGGACAGGAAACCAATTTCCACGCCAATTAAGGGCTCACCCACTTGAAAATCTTAACTTTAATCAATTTTCCTCCAGAGGCGGGTTTCCGACCTGAAAACAAACCCGGCTCCTGCTTCCTGCCTCCATAGCGAAAATTCAGCTCCCTGTATTGAGGCACAATTAATAAATATTCTAAAATTAAATTTTAAAAATATGAATGTAAGTGTCAACATATGGACCAAGTAGACAAATGGATGGCTATAAAACCCTGCCTCCTCCGTTTGGGGGATATTTTACGGTACTCAGTTAGTTAACTGCCTGGCGGCGGGGTCCCCAACCCTTTAAGGATGAGGATCTCACCTCTAAGAACTGACGGCCAATCCGAGGCATGGTAGCTCAGCAGCACCACCAGGACCAATAGCCACTGCTAGTATAGGCCCAGGCCCAGGAAGAGCGGTGGAGGCCTGGAATGCAGGTAGGTGGGGCGGGCTTGCTGGGGACAGTCAGGCAGGCCCCGGCGAGGGGGTGGGGTTTGTTGATGGAGGCGCCGGTGTGGGGGGGGGGCGGGGTGCGGGAGGAGTGAGGTGGCGGTGGTGGCGCAGGGGTGGCCTTTGCTGCTGGGGGCCCTACACGGGCTGCCGATTGCCCCTAAAAGTGATAAGCTGAAGTTTATATATTCAAATATGTAAGTCTGGTTTCTTAATGTGAAAACAAACAATTTAACGAAAATGCATTCCTTTACTGTAATAAAGCATATGAAACAGGAAACAATCATTCCAGAAAAGGCAGAACAGAAAAATGAACACCAACTCCTGTTTAGTTTAGTTTAGTTTAGAGATACAGCACTGAAACAGGCCCTTCGGCCCACCGAGTCTGTGCCGACCATCAACCACCCATTTATACTCATCCTACACTAATTCCATATTCCTACCAAATCCCCACCTGTCCCTACCACCTACCTATACTAGGGGCAATTTATAATGGCCAATTAACCTATCAACCAGCAAGTCTTTAGCATGTGGGAGGAAACCGGAGCACCCGGAGGAAACCCACGCAGACACAGGGAGAACTTGCAAACTCCACACAGGCAGTACCCAGAATTGAACCCGGATCGCTGGAGCTGTGAGGCTGCGGTGCTAACCACTGCACCACTGTGCACTATTTTTTAAACAGAAGACAAAATGTCCTAAAACATCATTGACTAACTCAACTCTAGGGCATACGGATTTAAAATTTAATATGACATTGGGCTGTGATAATCTCTTTTGATTATCCTCAGCCTAAGAAAGTAGAATAAGTTAACTAAAATGAGGCACAATCCAGCTGGCAAAATATAATCCATCATAATAAGAGGTAGATTTGCTGGACTGTGATGAAAGGCACATTGTTTCGGTCTGTAGCTGATGGTTTAAAATATGAAAATATTTATATGCATGTGCACACTTACCATCATTAAAAAAGTGAATGATTCATTCAAAAAATCATAATATACATCCACAAGAGGTAATAAAATTAGAAAATTCTTGGATACAAGTGATGTTAATACTGATTACTTGGTCTGTCATGTTTGCACAAAAATGCAATTTTACTACTTTTCTGTACATTTCAGACATTTACAGGAAGACTGGAAAATTGCACTTGATAAATGATGGCTTACTGGTACAAATGCTGCAAATTGTGCAATTGTACATTGCCAGATGTATTCTTGTACTGAAAATATGTCAACTTTTTTGGGGGGGAAACAGAACATCTTGTTTTACACCAATTACTTCCAATACCAACTATGCGATGTCTGGAGAATTCAGGACCCAGGTTTTTTGAAGACCCTCATCCCTTTAACTTTTGAAAATTATTTTCTTTTAGAGGCACTGCAAAGGTTTAAAATGAAATAATATCTACTTGATTATTTAAATTGTGAAATTTTTGAGGTGCTCAATAAAAGCAATAAAAATAAAAGTATTCTAAAATGACGTGACGAGTATAATCACGTGTATAAATAGATTTATGGTGACAGTTTGAAAAATCAATTCCTTACTATCAATCTCTAGAAAATTATTATTTCAGTACAAAAAGGAATTGTTGAACCAAACATTTAAAATTATCTAGGGTATTTAAATCAACTTGATTTAATTCAAAAGGCTATATTCACCTCACTACATTAGAAGTGTCTCACTTTAGCCATTGTTAAGATTACTCTATCTCTTTCTTGTGCACTGTATCTTGGCTCCCAACTCTTTTGTTAATTTTTTTTAGGACCAGCTACAAGAAGGAATGTCAGAACAACCTGAGGTGACCATCATTCCTTCATTCCTGTTTACTTCCATCTTTGCCTACAGAGTAAAACTACAGTGTAAATGGAAACTCACTGGGGTGAATTTTATAAGCCCGGCGAAGAACATGGCGGCCCGCCCGTGCAGGCCGCATGCCAAACAGCTGCTGCGATTCCAAGCGCGATGGCTCATTTAAATAGCTGGGGCAGGCCGCACCCCCGATCACGTGGATGGGGTGGGAAGTCCGGCCCCACAATGGCATTAGCTGCCGATTTGCAGGCATTGACACCATTTTTAAAGGACTGTTAGCCCTAATGGCAGATTTAAATATTTTGAGAAACATTTAATGAAATTAAATAAATACATCTCTTTTGCCCCTCTCCCACCCCCCCCAATAACAATTAAATGATTTGCCCTTACCCCCTCAAAACACTTACCTTTTCCATCTGACCTTGCCCCCCCCAAACTGCTCAAACTTTAAGCTACAACCCTTCATACAATCCTCTACACCCATGACGTTAATTTGACCCCGTCCCCCATCTTCTGCACTGAGAAACCAACTTCCTCCCCCCCTCCCCACCAGTGTTGCACCTCGTTTCCTCGGACCGGGAGTCCTGGCCGCCAGACCAAAGATCACAGAGGGACATCGGGAGGCAATGTAAGTTTATTTCAATTAATTATTTTAATTGATTTAAATATTCAAATTATGGTCCTGTTGCTGAGCAGCGGGGGGCCCCCATGAGGCTTCGCCGCCGTCAGTAATATCGGGCCGGGCCCTGCCAGTGTCGAAGTCCATGGCAGGCCTCATCCGGGGCCATCTTCAGGCTCCCCCCCACCACGCATCCCGACGTCGAAGGCTCCATAAAATCCAACCCGCTAAGTGGAGACTGGTGGGTATCTCAACACCCAATGGCAACCACAATTGCTCAATTTAGATAACTTAAGTAACTTTCTCTTCAAACATATTTGACCAGTATCTTAGTGCATCAGCACATTGAGAGATTTTAGTTTATCTTCCCTGTCATGCATTCTTTTATACCCTCTCGAGGCTTCCTGCCCCATGTGCTAGCCTTCAGGATAAAGAATGAGCAGACGACCTGCTACTGGTATTCTGTGATTGTCACTCAGTGACCACCCTCAGGAAGCATGTAAGGGTGGCCCGAATTGGTGCTTTCTCTGATTTTCCCTCACTACCTTGGGATGGGGGGAGGGGTGGGGGAGGAAAACCTTGTTTATGTTTGCTACATTCCTTTACTGGCCTCTCAGAGTTGAGGAATTAACCATGTGGACATTCAACTCCAAGGACTTGCACAGCACAATGGCACCATCAACTGCCTAAAAAGTTATTTCTCAAGGTTATTGTTATTTTAAACACAAAATATCCACAAAAAAAAACAATTTAGACAAAAAGTAATGAATGTATTTTGTAATAACTATTACTGAATAAAGAATTAAAAAGAGGATTCCCAGAGTAAATACCTGTATATCCGGCTTTACAAGCACAGCTAAAACCTCCTGGGAAGTTCTGGCAAGTTCCACCACTTTTGCAGGGATTTGACTGACATTCATTGATGTCTCTTTCACAAGCAGTGCCCATGAATCCTTCAGGGCAGGTACAAGAAAATCTACTTATTAAATTGTGGCAAATTCCACCATTGTGGCAAGGGAATGGAACACATTCATCTATGTCAGTTTCGCAGGCATGTCCAGAATATCCTGGCAGACATCGACAGACGAATGGTTGTAGAGCTGTATTGGCCACAACGACCACTGGGATGCTTTCTTCACTTTGTAATGACGGACCAACGGCAAGCCTTTTCACGCAGCTTCCACCATTCCGACATGGGTTGTTTGTGCAAGGGTCATGGTCCACTGAGTCTATTCGTACTCCACTCTGTCTGTGTAAGGTTTCCTTGATGGTCTCAAAAAAAGTGGCAACCCCACTGGAGCTTACATACTGATTGCTAAATCGTTTCACAGCTGCCATTATGTATGTTTTGTCATCTTGTTCATAAAAACCATAGATCTGCACTGCAGTTCCCATCCCTGCGAGCTGAGAGTTAACAATTCGTAGGAAGTGAAGGTAGTGGTTGGTAAGAAAATCTTCGACAGATGCAATATTCAGGCGAAGAAGGACACTGTTGTCTATGGTCACGTTATTGAATCCCGTGAAGAAAACATGGACATTATTGTTTACAGCACTGTGTAACCCGTCACTACTACGGACAATCAGATCAAAAGTTCCATCTGTTGACCTTGGCTGGGAATTTAGATTGCATGTACCTTTAGGGATGCTAAAAAGAGTTGTAGACCCCATAGTCAGAGTACAGCGGAAAGTATCCAAAATATCTGGATCTTGGGGCTTCACACTGGCCAAAACCCCACCGGGAAATAGGTTTCCAAAATAGTGAACAAATATCTCTACTGTTCTGTGCTCAGATGGATTATCATTCTGATCATGTATGGTGACATGCACAGTTCCTGTGGAAGACATCTGTGGAGTGCCAGAATCACGAGTGACCACTGTCAAGTAGAAATCGCTGATCTGCTCTCTGTCAATTTCTCTAGTTGTAGTAAGGATCCCTTCGGAGCTAAGACTGAAGTAGCTGGTAGCAGGGCCTGTACTGAGCAAATGGTAGGTGAATGGACCTTGGTTTGGTGGAAGGTCTGGATCAGTGGCATTAAGTGTCATCACTATAACCCCTGCACGTTGGTTCTCTACAACTTCTCCGCTCATGGATGTTAAAGTAGGCCCGTTGTCATTAATATCCTCCAGGCTGACAAGTAAATAGGTGCTACCTGTGGCTGGAGGCACTCCTGAATCAATAGCTAAAATAGAGAGGTTGTATACAGGTATGGACTCACGATCCAGTTCTGCTGCCACTGAAACCTGGCCAGACTGTGAGTCAATAGAAAAGGCACCCTTTTCATTTCCAGCTCCAATGCGATAAGTGAATCTGCTCCAGCTGGGAACTGAATCAGAGTCAAAGGCACTTACAAAAATGACATGAGCTTCTGGTGCAGTCCCCTCATTAGTCTGTACAGAGTACTCCTCAGATGTAAAAACAGGAGGATCATTGGCATCCAGTACAGTAATATTCACAAAGACTTCATCAACATCAAATCCACGGATGCTTCCAGCATTCTTAGCCAGAACCCTCAAAGAAATTTTTTCTTCCTTTTCCCGATCAAGCTGCCCTGATACAAAAATTTGTCCAGTCTTTTCATCAATCCTGAACCCTTTTTTTCTGCTTTTACCAAAAAGTAGGTAACTGACTACTCCATCATTCCCAAGATCTCGATCACTTGCAAATACTTCCCCAACAGTGGTTCCTTTCGAAGCAGCTTCTGAGATCTCAAAACTATACTGTCTGGACACAAACCGTGGGACATATTCATTCACACCACTGAGCTGCACATAAACATTGGCAAAGCTAAAGCGGTCCTCATCCGGGATGTTAAAGGCTTTCACATATAGATGATAACTCTGTTTTGTTTCAAAGTCCAAAAATCCTTGAGTCGTGATGACTCCAGTGTTTGGATTAATGACAAAAAGATCGCTGTCAGTTGTCTCAATTGCATAGGCTATCACAGCATTACCTCCAGAATCTGCATCTGTGGCATTTAGTTGAACTACTGTTGTACCACTTGGAGCATTTTCTGATATAATTGGGAAGTACTCATCTGGACTGAACAGTGGTGCATTATCATTTGAATCAGTCACATGAATAGTAATGATAAGGTAGCCAGTTCTTTTCACCCAACCACCATCTTCAGCACTTATGGTCAGTTCATGCATTTGCTGAGACTCATAATCCAGATGTCCAGCTAGAGAAATAGCACCAGTTGAATTAAAAATAGAGAACAATCGTGCCTCATTTCCTTTAGAAATGTTATATCTGATTAACCCATTCATATCAGCATCTTTATCTCTGGCTGAAACAGTTCTAATGACTGTTCCAGTGGCGAGGCTCTCAGGAACTGTGATGCTAATGTGGCTCTGAGAGAACTCAGGTGTGTGCAGATTCTCTTCAGTTACCAAAATGCGAACAGTGGATCTTGTGGACAGGGGAGGATTACCTTTATCCATTGCTGTAATTATGATTAAAAACACTTTATTCACACTGACTCTCAGAGAGGAAGCAACAGACACCCAACCATTATTCTTGTTCAGTGCAAATTGATTTGAACTGTTTCCACCAGTAATGTGATACTCTATTTCTGAATTCAGGTTGTAATCTTTGTCATCCACTGCAGTGACTTTGATTAACCTTGTACCAACCTTGACATTCTTAGTAACAGGAGTGAAGTATTTTTCAGATTCAAACTGTGGTGCATTGTCATTACTGTCCACAATGTTGATAATGACTGTGGTTTCACTCATCAAGGGAATTCTACCTCGGTCTGAGGCCGTTACAATAAAACTGTGCCTGTTTATATTTAGATTGTTCGAACCTGTGGAATTGTGATATTTTACATATTGTTTGGTACAGATCTCTCCTGTGCTGGAATTTATTCGAAAGAATTCTGACTGGGATTTAATGAAGTAAAATACTTGACCATTAAGGCCACTGTCAGGATCAGTAGCTACTACCTGAGTAACTCTGGAGCCAATCTCTGTGAGCTCTGGGTAATCTAGGTAGTATGAAGGATGAGTAAATCGTGGGGCGTTATCATTTACATCTGTCACAAAAACAGTAATGTCTGTATTCACTGTCCATCCAGAATCGTGGGCATAAACTTTGACTGTGTAGCGTTCCACATCTTCTCGATTCAGAGGCCTGCTGACTGTGATATCTCCGGTCTTTGGATTTATGGAGAAGGGAAGACTTACATCTGTTATAGAGTACCGACTAACAGCATTCACTCCAGTGTCCTCATCTGAAGTAGTAACACGTGTCACAGTGTAGCCAATAGCAGCATTTTCAGGTACTTGAGCACTAAATATCTGTGAGAATCTTGGAGCATTGTCATTTTCATCCAAGACGTTGATAATGACATGACACAAAGAGCTCCTTGAAGAAGCTCCTTTATCAGTTGCTTGTACAGTTAACTTGTACTGGGCATTCTTTTCTCTGTCCAATTGTCTAGTATTCCTGATATCACCAGTTTCTCTGTTGATGTTGAAATTATTGCCTTTGTTACCATCCACTATGGTATATTCTATTTGACCATTAGGACCATTGTCCTTATCTTCTGCTACAACTGTGATTATTTTCTGTGAGAAGGTATTCTCCATTACATGTGCCGTGAAAGGATCCTGCTTAAAAACTGGTGCATTGTCATTGACATCTAGCACAGCTATATCCAATTGCTTATAGGAAGAGTAGGGAGGAAACCCCATATCTCTGGCTTCGATCCACAGCACATAATTCTGAACAGCTTCAAAATCTAACGGCTTCGTGAGAACAAGTTTCCCTGTAAGCTGATCAATGTGGAAGACATCACCAAGGTTACCATTGGCTATATAATAGGATAATGACCCCCTTACGTGACTCCTTGTGGAAGAGGCTGACACTGTTGTAATATAGGTACCAATCTTCTGGTCTTCCGGAAATATAAAAGTCTGTTGCCCTGCATTGATTTGAGGAAAATCAGCCTCATTTCCAAATCTCACTGTCACAGTGGTGGAGTCTGACATTGGATACGTTCCACTGTCTTTAACATTAACAGTAACAGTTATGTCAATGCCTCCAGTTAACTTTTGGGCAGCCATGATAGCACCGCGGCTTGGATCAATCTGGAATTTTTCCACATTTCTTCCCGTCAAGGAATACTGGAGTTCTGCATTCAGGCCTTCATCAGCATCAGAGACTGTCACAGCAAACACGAATGAACCTGCATACAGGAGGAAAAGGAAACTTATTCGGAGACTGTTTTTGTGCACACAATTCAAGTAGATCTGCTACAAAACATTACAAAGAAATACCAATCCTATCAGCTATTTTGAATAGATTGTATTAGAAAGTGATATATATCTCAACAGCTAATATCAGTTATCTTTCTGGTGGTGGTGCATTAAATGAGAGGAACTACCAATTACTTTCTATATATATCCTGATCATTAGCACAGTCAAGTCACTATTTGCTTACGTTCTTGGTCTTACAGGCTGGTTACTTAGTTCATTAAGTTCATTGTAGCACAGCAGTGAAAAATGCCTCAGCTCAAAAGAATAAGGTTTGGAAATAGTCAATTAATCCTCACACTGACTGGGTTCGTGGTCCAAATGCTGACAGAGGAGATCTTGGTTTACAAACACAATAGACACCCGAAGTTCTTGGAGACCTAAATTAATTTTTGAACAATCAACTATTTGTAAAACCATTAGAACAATACTCATTGAACAAAAGCTGGAAATAAAAGAGAGGTTCATCTGCATATGAAAGAAAAATATAAGTCGACATTTTCGGAATACAGAGTTCAAACTTTGAAGCCATCGAAGCAGAATAAATTAATTCCACTTATTCACTCCTAATTCCTACCACAAACAGCGATGACAGTGACAATGTGATTAATACCATGTCTCTTTCCAGCATGCTTTTAATTAACAGGATGGAGCATGAAATCAATTGTTGACTGAGGCATGTTAAACTTACGAGTGAGAGCAGCCAGTTAGTCACAGAAAATGGAAATAATAATCTCCTCTAATAGGATATTTAAGGTGATGAGAGCTGGTGATAAATTCTTAATATTTTGTTTTATAGTTCCTGCTCTTGAACTCAAAACTTTTATTCACGTGCACAATAAGTGAAGGATACAATGCCATAAACTGCAGTCCAACAATGCAAAGTGCCCTGTTCTTTGTGAATAACATTAAGACCTGCTATTAGAATACAAGAATTAAGTATAGTATACTGGGTTCATGACTGCAGTGGAAAATCCCGCATATTTTCAGTCTTCTTATGTAGCCACTCTCAGTTTTAAAGCTAGAGACAATCTGGTAACCCATAAAATTGGTTAAAAACAAGACAAGCCTCACGAGCTAACATGCTTAGAAAAACAGTCTGTGAGAATGCTGACGACCAGTGGAGAACAGATATATTTCCAAGACACTGGAACTGGTCAGATGGACCACAATAGTGGTTGCTGGTTCCATACATTCCTGTGGTTCAAGGACAAAGAGAAAGGTTTGTCTCGGGGTCCCTCTCAGCCTTCACCTGGTTTTACTGTAACAGGGTTTAATTTTAAACACACTGTGTTTTTACCTCCCCCTTGGTGAATCCTTGTTCACCGCTTTCCAATGATAAGGCAAATAAACCAGCGCAAACAGGCTTTCTTAGGTTGAAAGAAGAAAAGTTAAACTCTAATTCGGTTAATGCCCATGGATACACGACGCACTCACGCTAGCATGCATATGTGAAACACACATGCAAATAGAGACAGAAAAGAAGAAAAATAAAGTGGAAAGGTTTGAGGCAATATCTGAAGAGTTTTTGTTATGGTTCTTCAAGCTCACTGTAGAGTCCTTAATTATAGGTTGGGGCCCAGTATTCTTCTTAAACCTTATTCGCTGTCGGAGACTTTTCTCTCTTAGGATTCATGTGTCCTCAGTGGATTTAGAGGCTTGTGAGAAAGAGATGGGAGGAGGCAGACAGGAGAGGCTGCGGTGAGCCAGCCAGGAGAGATCTTCTCAGTCCAGGAGCATTCTGCCCAACTGTTTGTACAAATGCAAAAATCTCAGGTTGCCCAGCAGGTTAGTCATGTGACTAGCTGGTTTGACCATGTCCGTTTGTGTATTCGGCCATCTTAGCAGTCAACCAGGAATGCGAGCTCCACTACCTTCAATGTCTGGTGTTCAAAAGTCCATTGTGGGTTGAATGTGTCAAGGAATGGCTGCTTTGTCCTTCCAAACACTGTCTGTTAATATGCAAATGTATTTCCAACCAAGATATGGCAACTGTTTCAAAGCAAGTCCTTTCTTCACTTCAACAACAATCTGAAATTTAATGTCCATTTGGCGAAATTAATATGCCTCATGCTTGGCAGATGGGGGCCAGCATGACATAACAGAAATTTGGTTGCTAGCATCCGGAATTGACCCACAGACAAACGAGAGAAATTGCAAGTGGGCAGCCAAATTGTTCGCAATCAAAAAAGAGTAAGATTTCAATACAGGTTTTCTTGTGGTTGTGTGCGCTTGAATACTAACATGTCTGCAACTGAAACTAGTAGCTCTCCAAGCCAGGGTGAAGAAATTTGGGATAAGTTCAAATCACTGTCTATGGAGGAGTTGAGGAAAATGGCTAAGCAGTGTGGGATCACTGTACGTGGCAAGGCTAGGAACTCCTAAGGCTAGTGGCCAAACATTTTTTCCTTGAATCTGAAGAAGCAGAAGCAGTGTTAGAAGTAGAACCAGACAGGGTACTGCTAGTAAAGATACAATTGGAACAAAGGAAACTTGAATTAGGAGACAGGGATAGAGAAAGGGAGAGACAGGAAAAAGAGAGAGTGAGGCAGGAGAGGGAGAAAGAAAGAGCCTTCCAGGAGGAACATGAAGAAAAAGAGAGAGAGGAGAGAGAAAGAACCTTCCAGAAAGAATGCAAAGAGAGAGGGTTGAAGCGGTTTGAGTTAACTAGGGGGCGACAGAGTAACCCCAGTCAAAGCATGGCCAATATGAAGGAGCATAATTCAGGGCCGGGTACATAATTGTTAAAACTAGCTCAATTAATTCCAAAATTCAATGAGGAAGATGCAGAAGAACTATTTTGTCCTTTGAGAAATTGGCAATGCAGATAAAATGGCCAGCTCAGACCTGGCCTCTTTTACTGCTAAGTAAGCTAACTGGAAAAGCCCATGAGATTTATTCCCTGTCGCCAGATGAGAGTTCATTAAATATGAACAGTCAAAAAATCCTATCCTTGGGCATATGAATTAGCACCTGAAGCCTATCGCCAAATGTTTAGAACCCTCAAAAAGCAAGATAATCAATCTTATCTGGAGTTTGAAAGAGGTAAGCAGCTGGCTTTTGACCAGTGACTGAGGGGTCCTAAAGTACAGCTCAGCTATGAGAATCTCAGAGAAGTAATTCTGTTAGAAGAATTTAAACACTCTCTGCCACTCTCCATGAAGACCCGTGTAGAGGAGCAGCGGGTCGAGAGAGCGCGGCAAGCAGCATTTCTGGCTGATGAGTTTGCTTTAATTTATAAGTCGGTTTCCCAGGGGAGAACCTTTCCTAGTCACCCCCACAAATCCGAAAAGGACAAAGGGTGGAAAGCTGATAGGAGCCCAAGCAATCCTGGGAGAGAAAGAAAAGCAGGAGTCACAGGGCTCTTCTAGCTAAATAGGAAGGTGCTGTGAGCAAGATTGAGACCCAGAGACCTGTGTGCTTCCATTGTAATAAAGAAGGGCATTTAAAAGCTGACTGCTGGAAACTAAAGGGAAAACATGTAGGGTTAATCAGGGCACACCCATTCGGTGAAGAAGGAATCCTGATGGAAAGCCCAACAGAACAACCTATGGCTTTAACTGCAGTAAAGAGACCCAGGAAGCTGACAGCTGCAAGTGCAGGAAAATTCAATAGGATTCCTGAAGGTTATCAGAGTTTTGTGTCTGAAGGGAAAGTAACCCCATACCCCTCGGGTGGGACAGGCAAGCTCAGAGTGATTCTCAGGGACACAGGGGCCACTAGATCCCTTTTACTCGGAAAAGGCCTGACCTTTCCCCGAGAGAGTGCAGTGAACACCAGTATGGTGGTGAATGGCATTGGAGGGCAGTGTATGCCTGTACCTGTACACCGGGTGCACCTGGAGTGTGACCTAGTTTTGGGACCAGTGACCATAGGGATTGTCCCTAGTTTGCCTGTGGACGGGGTTAACCTGCTCCTAGGTAATGATCTGGCGGGGTTGAAGGTGGTAGCACACCCAGTAGTGAAAGAAAGACCGCAGGATGTCAGAGAGACAGGGCAGTGGCAGGAGACGGACCCCTGATGTTTCCCTGAATGTGTAATGGATCAGGTCATGATCAAACCAGCTCCCCCAGAGGAGACTGAACTGGCACTGCAGGCAGATGACCAGGTCTGTCTGAGACATTCTTTGGATAGTTAGGAGACCCAGTGAATGAATTAAATGGATTTTCCCTAGATGAGGGTCAACGAGCCAACCCAGTATTGCGAGAGTTAACACAGGTTGCCCAGTCTGAAACTGAAGCAGAGGGAGTCCCCGATTGCTACTATTGCTATGGGGTACTGATGAGGAAATGGAGTTCTCCTCACAGACCTGAAAGCAAGGAGTGGACAGTAGTTCACCAGTTAGGGGTGCTGCAGAGGTACCGGAGAGAAATATTAAGAAGGGCCCACGAGAAGACAGTAGCTGTACATGCCGGTATACGAAAGAGCAAAGCTCACTTAAGAGAGCAGTTTAACTGCCCAAAACTCTACATAGACCTGGTGGAGTACTGCAGGAGTTGCCACATGTGCCAGGTTGAGGGGGAACCCCAACCTACAGTGAAACTTGCACCCCTAAGTCCTGTACCGGTGTTAGGAGGACCCTCCAGCATCGGGCTGGTGAACTGTAAGGGACCCCAGCCAAGAACGAAAAAGGACAGGCAGGCACAAGGCGGGCAAAACGTTAGACAGGGAAGGGGAAAAAGTAACCAAGAGGGCAAGTTAAAGGAAGTCTAGGAGGAATTCCGGATGAAAATCCCTACTGTCCGGTCAGCCAACCCCGAAAAATGTGTAAAGTTAGACCCCACATCCTCCTATGTAAATGCAGACACTAGAAGCACTCCACTAGAGTTGCTAAGAGCATTTACAGAAACCTGCAGAGACAAAGAGAAACCTCTAGGGGGCAGAGAAATCGTGAGGGTGTTGCCTCACCTAGTCGAAGTGCCAAGTGGGAAGTGCAGTAGAGTCTGTACAAATAACTGCAGGCAGGAGTGTCCTCTGGGACAAAGGGGAGATTAGTAAAGAATCCTCCCCCACAGTCAGAACCAAACAGAAACCACCCATCCCCCTTTTCAGACCTCATTAGGAACATTTTTCTCTCGACCCTTTTGATGAAAGAAAGAGCTTTGTTGACTGATATGCTTTCAGTAATTCGGAGGTCATGAAAAGTGTTACCTAACTGTAAGCTCTTTCTTGAAATGTTTGTTGGAGACAATCAAAAGTAAATTCTCAGGAAGCAATAGAAGTTAGTAAATACCGATTTTACAGTTCTTGAACAAATAATAAGGGCTTATTACATATTATTAGTTAGTTTGAGCAGAAAGTGTTGTTGCTTTAAAATTGTCATTTTGAAGTAGTGAGCTGACATAAATTAAATATGAAACGAGATTCACAGCTAAAAATGGTTTTGTTCAGTTGAAGGAAATTCTGTGGTAATATCATTGATATATAGTTATACGTCAGCAATACATCACAGTGAATTAATTTGGCTGGTGGCCAACAATTTAAATTCTGTTCCATCCCGAATAAAAAAAACAAATCACTAAAGAAGGACGGTACACATAAAACAATGACAATTAAATCAACTTGTTTCATTATCCAGAACTAATTCAAAGCACAAATCCTGCTGCCCATCCTTTGCCATCAATAATTTTAAAAACCTGACAGCAGGGAGATGCGAAATATGCATGCACTAATATGTCAAAATATAGTACACTACAAGTGTTTTTGGACTGCTTTTAGTCAGCAGATTTATCTCTCTATGCTAAAATTCTTTCAAAGATCATTCACTGAACACTGCGCTCATGATTTATATTTCATTTATCCTTATAATGTGCATTTATTTGCATTTTCATTACTTAATGGAGAGTCAAACTTCTGCGAGGTTTCCTTGTAATCTGTGCTACATTATTTAATATCTGTTAATTTGAACATTTTTTTTTTAATTTGGAGAAATGATAACAAACTATACTTTGACATGGTCCATCTCTGCCTTTTTCCTTCCCTTCTTCAACCTCTCCAGTCACCATTTCTGGGGATAGGCTGTTCACCAATGTCTACAACAAACCCATTGGTGCCCACAGCTACCTTGATTGTATTTCCTCCCCACCCACTTCCTCTAAGGACCCTATTTCATTCTTTCCATTTGTCTGTCTCATCTGTTCTGACAATGCTACCTGCCATACTAGAGTTTCCAAAATGTCTTCCTTTTTCCTTGGCATGGTTTTGATAAAGTTGCTTACCTGCATTTGTGGGTGCTGGGATATGTGTAACATATGGGAAATGACGAAACCTGGGAGGGTTGTCATTGATGTCTGAAACAGTTAGAAACATGGTGGCTGAACTGGACAGGGCTTGAGGTATGCCTCCATCAGTAGCTACCACTACAAAACTGTACATTTCTTTGCTCTCTCTGTTCAGCAGAGCACTTGTGATAATTTGTCCGGTAGATGGATTAATGGAAAACTGGGAGTTACCGCCAACCAGGCTGTAGCTGTTCAAGGAAGGAAAATAAAAGAAACGCAATCAGTGCATTTGGATTAATTCACACTCAACAGCCTCAGTAAAGAGAACATGTGAAGTAAACAATGTCAAGATAAAATTAACTGGTTTACTGTACCATCTTTCTATGCTAGAATAAGACTGACAGGTGCAGGTTCTTATTGTAACTCACCAAAGTGGCAGTTCTTCAAGTGAAAACTTAGATAGCAAGTATAAACAGGGCTACTCCACTGCTCTTTACCCAATATTCACATAAAACCCCTCCAGCTCAGGTCACTGGATCAGGACATTCTCTCTAATCAGAACCTTCTCTCTAATCCTGGCCAGTTGTAGCCAGCCCAATTCCTACCCTGGATCTACCAATTCAGCACAGACCAGAAACCAAAAGGACAATCTTCCAGTGCTGTACAGCTCAGGATCGTATTTCCTCATTGGGAAACTTCTCTATGCATGTTGGATCTGCTCTCTGTTCTTCAGTATCCAAAGTAATTCCTATAACTATCTACCCCTACTAAGTGTTGAGCACACATGTGTGTCTAGTTCAGTTAAGTACACAGGATAATAGACACTGACTACTTTTCCGTTTACATTAGATGAGCTGCTTTTATACACCTCATTGAAGGATTAATTTAACCTGCACTGACTCCAGCCACTCTCCACCCATCGTCACTAAAGTCTAATAATGTATAAATCTCCAGATGTTAAATAATATCAAATATTGAATTCAAAACTGTGATTCAGAGCCAAGTGAGTGCTTAATCAACCATGAAAACTCTGCACATCATTTCCTGAGAAAGCAGACTCGTTTGGGGGCATGTGCTTTACTGATTGAAAGCAAATAAAATATTAAGCATGTGAAAACAGAATGGCTAATGTTAGACTCCTTGGCATCAAGGTTGAATGCAAGTAATCAACTAGAAGTGCTTTGATTGGGAAGCAAGGTGTGTGCATCAGTTAACCCTTAATTAAGGACTTGACAAAAGTTAAACAAAACATAACGTTTTACTAAAATCAATACGAAGAATATTAAAGCATTTTATGATTTATTTGAAGCTTCTGTAAAATTGTTGAGACTTCACTGGATTAATATAAAGTAGAAAGTGAAATTCATAGGCTGTTTCAAAACCTGTGGTATTAGATTCAGTTAAATGCAATTTCTTTTTTTACTTTGGTCCTGCCTTTAATTATGAGTTAACCAAAGCATTTAACTTGCTGAATAATGGCCACTTGGACTTACATGTAAACAAGTTTAAGGCCTTGATAATACTGTTCAAGTCCTCCACCATATTTTTATATTTGAATCTTCCCACAAATGGACAAAAATATACATTCAATAGACCCAGATTAATCGGAATTATTTTCTACACATTAAAACAGAAAGACATATAGCACCTTCATGACCTCAGAACATCCCATAGCACTTTATAACCAATGAAATACTTTTGAAGTCTTGTAATTTAGGAAACACGACAGCCAATTGCACACAGCTAGCTCCCATAAACAGGAATGTGATAATGATTAGATAATCTGTTTTAATGATGTTGGTTGAGGGATAAATATTGACCAGGAATTGTGAAGAATTCCCCTCCTCTTTGTTGAAAAAGTGTCATAAAATCTTTTCCAGCCAACTGAGGGACCAGACGGAGCCTTGGTTTAACATCTCAACTGATAGACATAACCCCTGACAGTGCAGCACTCCCTCAGCATTGCATTAGGGTGTGAGCCGAGATTTTGAGCTCAATGTGGTGCTTGATCCCACAACTTTCTGACTCAGAGACAAGAGTGCTATCACTGAGCCAGAAGGTTACAAATACACAGGTCAGTGGTCTCATCTGTTGAAGCAGTATTAAATGAAAAAGTTGGCCTGCATGAGCACTATGCTCATAAAGTAATGCTACCGAGATCATGGCATTGCTTTCCCAATGACAATGTTCAGGCAGGAAACTGAATTCGGGTTCATCCTGAATGCATGGCGAGCTCCTGGTGGGGCCCTTGCCCTCAAAAAGGAGCCCACATTTGCCCAGTCACAAAATACTAGTAGAATGCCATTGCAATACCACAATAAGAGTCTGGGCATTTAAATGGACAGTAGGGCCCCACAGATGAGAAGATCAGTATATCTTGAAGGTTTGCAATGAACAGTTCCTACACAAGTTAAGTGAGAACTTGATTGGAAGCAGTGGAGATCACTGTAATGCCTTTTCCTTCATGTGGGGACCTCAGGGTTGATACTGCCACTACCCAGGACACACTGCCACCTTCTCCAAGGTGATCCCAGAAAGTGGTGGCATGAGGGAACTTCAACAGGCACCGGCACTGCAATGCTGGCAGGGGCACTAAAACCTGATTGCTGGGTGAGGCAGCAGTTGACTGAATCATTCTCCACCCTGATGTCGGCAGAATCACAAAGGAGAATCCCAGTCCTCATCATTAAAGTTCTAATAATGCAGCTGAGAGCTCTCACTTCTACTCCTTTTCTCTTAAATCCTCAAACACAAATGAAAGCTTCTGCCACATTCCAAACTCACTGTAGCTTCATGGATGTTATTCAAAAGTTATCTATCTCATCCTGCATATAATGAATGACATTAGAAATAAAAACAGAAACTACTGGAAATGCAGAGCAAGACCCTTAGTATCTGATAAAAGACTGGTGTCAGATGCTGATAGAACTATGCATTTTCAGAATATTTTGTTTGCATTTTAAATTTTCAGTAGTTGTAGTTTTTGTTATATGTATAGTTAAATTAGCACCTTGTTAGAGGTTCCTATTAGTTTTCTAATGTAAAGACCTAAGTTGAGTGGAAAGACAAAATTACTTTTGCTATATATAATTCCCCCGATGACTCTGATACTGAGAAATTCAACTTGCACCCAAAATGGGCATAAAATCAGAGAGTGATGAGTCTGCTCACTCTGCCCCTGCAGACCTGATGGCCGAGCTGAAGTAGGCAGCGGGTGTTATTTGAGTTTTGTTGGCGAGCTGCAGACGTCAAATCAGCACCCTGTTGCAACTCATCATCACGGATGGGAGGCTGGTTTTAGGGGCAGGGAAGGATTCAGGTAATGTGGTGGTGGTATTATTGTATGGACAGGCTGGAGGTTTTTTTGTGTGCTTAGATTCTCCTGGGCTCATAAAAATAAAAACTGAAAATTTCTTCAGCTGCTTTTTTGAGTCCTCCTGCCTTCACAGACCAATAGTTAGGCCACTCAATGCCGAATACTACTAGGCGCAGCTTGCACAGCCTAAGTTCCAGCCCTTTGTGCCTGAATTTAATATTATTTAAATATCTGTATATTCAAGGAGTTTAATGCCTCTTTCAGGCAGATGTGCCGGATGACTAAAATTTAACTGCACCAACATGGCATCCAGTGTAATTCCAGCAGAGCTCGGATGTGATGGGTCACAACACAAAATTTGGAGGCTTTAAGCTGAATTTACACCAGAAAGGTGGACAGCTCTGAGTTGAATTTCTCCCCCCCAGTAAGTTTACTCAGTGCATAGCTGAACCATGCAATCAAGACATATGACTGATATGTGCTGAGTTTGTTGATCTCAACTATGCAGCTATAAGAGGCACCACAATCTTTGGGATGCGGAGGGTAAATGGGCCACTGTTTCCATTCCTAAATTGGAAGTATGCATTTGAGAGGACAAAACTGGACTTGTGGCTGAATAGCTGTTGAAACACGAAGGCTTGCACATGAAGAATGGCCAATTGAGTGAGTTAACAGGGAGTGCTTGGGACCCGTGGAACCCTAAACCAGAAAGCAGTCATGGCCTTTATTAGATGAATGAAGAGCGGAAGGAGAGATAAAATTAGCAACAAAAAATTTGGTACAAGTCTGACAGATGAAAATAATTCACATAATGCACATTCTGCAAAACAGAAACAAAATGCCTAACATCTATTGAATGCAGTAGCCTTCATAGATCAAACAGGCCCATCTCTTTTTCAATTTCCCCATCTCACTGCTGCTATGGGGCAATGATGTTTTGTTCACACTGAAGAATTACAATAGCCCATCACAGCATTCCAATTGCCTCCTATTACCATAAGCAGATCCTTGAATTGAGCTAAACCAGAAACATGATGTGAACCAAAAGATCACTGATGATGGGCACATAGCCAAACTTGACACAATTTTCCTGGCATCTAAATTCATTTTTTGGAGTTAATCACCTCCACTCCAACTCACCACATCCATAATACACTGAAGGAATGTTTAGAAAATGATAGCAACATCTCTGCTTCTAGTGTGACAAGATTCATGTCGCAATTTCCTAATCTGTCTTCAAGCAAGGTTAGTGGCCTCCTTTTACCAGAGGTAAGTATCTGCCAAGAAGCTACATCACATTTCAACTTATTTAATGTTTATTAGGTTATTGAGTTTATTTTGAGTTAATGTTAATTAGGTTTCAAAAATATCTTATATTCCTTATCTGTATATGCTTTAACAATGCAGGAAACAAACGTCCTGCCAACCGTTAATGTTATACTCCTGCCAAATACTCCTCATTAAAATTAAATACTTGCACCCTTGCACACAAAAATTCTAGAATAAGAAAAGAGCAAATGAATCACCTTTAATTGTTTAGTACTTCTCAATTTTACTGTCTACTTGTCTACAATGTCTTTCACTCTGCCAACTGTTGCCAAATTAAGTGCAGTTTTGTGGTGATATGTCCATCATAAACTTGGCTGAAACTGCTTAATTTCACGAGACTGTCTGAGCTTTTGGATAGTGTGAAACTTTCACCACACTATTCTGAGGTGGATTACAATCCATTTCCCAGAGATGGCATGCATATTTAAACCTGCTGTGCCATTTAAATCCCTTTGGTTCTCTTTTCTAACTTGTCAGTCTCCTGTGATGTTACTCAGGGGGAGCCCAAGTCAAAAGAATACTCACGTCAAGCAGGGTTACATGGTGGGGGTATTAAATTAACTCAGGCATAGGTGAAGAGGGAGGTGGGACAGCAGTGAGGAGGGGAGAAAAGAATGGAATGAGGAGATGAGGAGGGGAGAGCGATGGATGAGGAGGGAGGACGAGGAAGAGAAGACGAGACAAAGGAGAAGAATGGACAATGAAGGAATGGTGAGGGAAAGAGAGAGAGAGAGAAGGAGCATGTGGGACAGAAAGGCAAAGGAACTAGCTCAGTAGGGAAGAATAGCCCAGATTTTCACCTGAGTGTGGCAGGGGGGAGAGAAGAATGGACTGTCCTTTCCTCCCCCAGCATCAATTTTATAATTTTATTCTCAGATGGGGGCCAACTGCAGGTTTGTTGAACATGTTACACTCGTTGATGGGTAATGGGGTTTTGTGAGGTAAAGAAATACAATGGGTGAATTGGTTGTATGGTGGTTCCACTCTCAGTGAAGACAGTAGCCCGGAATCTCCTGGAAAGTTTGACTTAAATATGGTGCAAATGTGGAGTTGCAACAACGTTTTCTGAGGAAATTTGCACATAGATGATTAAGGCCAGTTTTGTCCTGAAACATCGCTACATGTGAATTTTCTCGATCATTTGCATTGCTCCCAAGTAACTTCCAACAAATCCAAGGTGTAACAGGACCCAAAGACACTATTTTTGTTTTTTATAGGTTTTTTAAAAATTTCTCTATCCCGAGAGCTGCACAGTATTTTTTCTTTTGAAAGCATTTTTTATGGCATTAAAATCTGTTACACTAAAAAGAGAAAAGCTAGCACAATGGCATGTTCTTTATATATGTTATGCTTAATGTGCATAAAGAAAGGCTTGTTCGCTTCAAACTTTAATTTTCATAGTATCAATAAGATAAAAGAGGGACTAAAGATGGAAGATGGCGTATGTTCCACGTTTTCCTTGGGCCTCTATTATTTCCGTTGGTTTTATGCAGATTTTACATTTAGGCGTATGCTAATACAATTTTCAGAAAATTTGGCCACGATGAGGGGTGCTAAGAGGCTCTTGCAGAGCACAAACACATGTTGGGCTGAATGACCTGTTTCTGTGTTACATATTCTATATTACTTCCTGCCAGCAAGATCGGTGTAAAAAGCTGCATAAGTAACACTGTAACTCAATGCAAGAAATTCCAGGCCAATTATATTCATCAGATGAGTGGAGGCGAGATGGTGTAGTGATGGGGGAGGGAATTGTATCTGAGCTGCATGTCAGTCTGGTTGCATATTTTTGAGATTTGGAACAGAATAGCATAGGGTAATTGGAATTTTTACATTGGCTGCTTGTGCTGATTGTCTATTACAAAACCACAACTTCTTCATTCGTGGCAAGTGCAGGAGGCTTAAAAAGCTGTAATTCACGTTTCAACTGTTGCTAAACCACCTAATGTCACAATAGAAGTTCTACAATGGAAATAGATCATTGCCACCTACAGGCAAAACAGGTATAGCAGGTGATGCTGTTGCAATATATTTCCTCATTGGCACAGGACAGAATGTTTCAATGTATTTTCATATGGATGTTGCAACTCTCCTCTGCCCCTCCAGGAGATTTTAATATTTAATAATTAAAAAACACAAAGAGCTTGCATATTAACTGTTGATCAGCCATGAATACTTGGCTGTTTTTGATTCCATTCATATGTTGCATAGACATGTGATTCAATATCTCCCCAAACTGCATTACATTTTTTCATGTATAAACAAATTAATTTCTTCAAAGGAAAAATGTAACACTGCATTAAAGTGTGACATGGAAAATGAAACAAAACAATGTGTAAAAAAACCTTGCTTCCATCTACCTGGTGTGAATCTCCTGTCTGGGGCATTATTTACAGAGGCAGGAAAATTTCACTGAACAGATTAATTTATGAAATTGACCTGAATAGCATGAAGAAGCTTAGAGAATTCTGCATCTGCAAAAATATTCTAACCCCCGTCAAGTGGTGCTGTAGACAACATGTCACCACCGCTTACCATCATCATTACTTTTGTCTGGCTAAATTGGGAATTAGAGAGTTTAATAGTGGGATTTTTTTGTCCAGTCTAGGGAATTCACTCACATGGCACAATAAAGACACTACAGCAGACTTACCACAAGAAGCAGTCATTTGAACCCATACAGAAAACATTTTATATCAGGAGGTGTATCATTGACAAAGTGTTTTACCTGGTCCTTGTAGTAGTGAGAGATGTAAATGCAATGATTTAGAAATTCACTGTGTCTAAAAATGAGTGCACTCTGTATGTGCCCAATCCAACATGGCAGGTGGTGTACTTCCGACATGCATGTGTATATGCCGCCTGCCATATGGACTTTTAGGTGCCAGTTTCATGCCTGAAAAACAGGGTGGTGTGATCCAATTTCTAGGCCAATGTGTTACATTAGAACACAGGGTATATCAAAGAATTACTGTTCAATGTTCATGCTGTGCCACCACAGAGCAGAAAATATGCAGAGCAAAAAATGCCTTTACCTAATGACTGCATTGGAACCTTCATCAGCATCTGTGGCATTTACAAGCAAAACATCAGTCCCCGTCGAAACATCCTCGGGGATGGTGGCATGGTAGGTTTTGAAAGCGAATGCTGGAACATTGTCATTGACGTCATCTACAATCAGGGTGATGGTGCCTGTGCCAGTAAGGACTGGAGATCCTGCGAGGAGAGTGGAGTATTGAGAAAAAAAGAATACATCAACATAACTATTGTGACATTTGTAATTATATTATCACATTTCCTATAGACATTCCGATCTCTCAGAAAGAAAAGCAAAAAAAAAACCAACTTCTAATACATTACATGCAATTTCAACATGGAATATAATAGTATGAGGAAACCAATCAAAGGAACAGCTTTTATTTAAAACAATGTTATTCCTCTAAACCAAAACTGTATGAAGTCGCTGTTGGATGAATCGCTGCTCTTAAGTCAGATGATATGGCTTCTACACAGATTAAGAGGTCAGACCACATTTAGGATCAACCCAGCACATTTTGTTTAATATGAAGCAAAACCACAACAATCAATGAAGTTCTAGGAATTTTAATTGAGAATGTTTGTGTATAACAAATTAAACTTTATATCATGCACTATTCATTTTCTAATACAAGCGATAAAGTTTGTGAGTGTAAAGTGTCCCCACTTTATACTTGTGCTGACTTTTTCATTAACGTAAGCAAATTAAAGGAAAAAAACACAACTGTGCTACTTCAAATATACTTTGGACCTCCTTCTATGAACAGCTGCACATGAACAACTCTCTCACCTGTTAACTATTTCAAAAATGAAAGACTTAACATGGAGATAGGTGACTATGGCCTGGGCATTGCACTTTGTGGCTGTTAAGGGGCTATTTAGAGGTAACTGCTGATTTATTGTGCAGTTGGCACAATGAAATATGTTTTTGAATAGACTTCTATAGCCCTTTGTTACTATTAAGAACAAGTCCAAATTAGTTGCTTAATACTGATATTTGTGTTTGAAAATTGGAACTGGGTACATTTTGTCCCACATAATTATTGGTTTAATTGGATTTTAATGACTTTTGTGGTGATCATGTTTACTGGAAAAATCAATCTGCCTCAAAATATATTAAATCTACTTAAAAGCCACTGCCAATTGGAAAATCTAGGCCAATGTCTTCAAGTTGACTAATTGAGTGCACACACTCAGCACAGCTCTCAATTCTTCCAGAACTCTCGAGAACGAGGAAGTCTGTCTTTCATTTAGTTCAGAGATCATTACAAGAGTATGTACACCCAAAGGAATGGACACCTTTTTTTTCACTGCAGCTGGTGACAGTCTCAAACACTCTGTGCCCAAATACCCTGGGCACTGTGCCAATTACAATAATGCAACTTCTGTTGTGGGAACAACCACTCTCCTGTTCAAAGCTACAATTCCATTCCGAACTTGGGTTTCTCAAAGCTGTGTCTGTCTACCAGACTTCATTCTCTTTGCCTGTGGATTCAAGTTTATTGATATCTAAACAGAGACTGATGTAAACAGACAATCCTCCCATTGCTGTCTAATCAGGTTTCAGATAAGTATCAACACAGATAAAGAGCAATATCATGATACTGTTACTATTCATTTGACTATCATATAATTACCAACGTCTATTCTTTTTTCTCCTTTCTTGAAGATTACTTTTGCTGAAATATGGAACCAGCAGCATTCTCGCATCTGACCCAAGTGACCATTATTCATTTAGGAACCTAGACTATTGTCACAGACTATAAAATACTGGGGAAAATCAAAACTGAATCAGATCCTGTCCAGACCCAAGAGGTAGGATTTTCCCTGCGGGCTTCTGAAGCCTGCCGTCAGGCTCACGTGAGTCAGAAGCGTGCACTGCGTGGGAAACAGACACTCATTCTGCTTTTCCCCGGAGCAGCCAATTAATGGTCAGAGGATGGGCTTGCTGTCCAATTAAGAATGGCAGGTGGGCTCTCGAAGCTGGAACGCCAATCAGAGGCCTTCCAATTTGAAAGCAGCAGCAGGACATCATGGTATGTTACTGTTGTGAAGGGAAGTTTAAAGGCCACAGGTTTATTTTTTCCCAGGTTATTGGTAGCAGTGGCTATGAGATTCATTTTCCATTCCAGTACAGTTCAGAACAATCCGGGAGAGTTGGTAACCCTATGCTTTTGTGCCATATGATATATTATCAACAGTACAGAGATGCTTTAGGTCACAATGGGCCATAGTTGTCTATGCAACCTAGCTATCGGGGTGCTTCTAAATTAAAACGTTTTTCAGAAGTAAATGTATTATAAACATTTGTGGCCCTTAAAGTTATAAACATGGACATGACAGATAATATTCAAGATGATGAATGCCATTGGGACCCCATCAAGAGATCTGCCAGCCTCAGTGGCCACCAGAAAAAGGTGGGTGAAATGTAAAAAAAAATGTTCCTGTGGAGCTGGAGTAGGAGTGCTCCCCCAACTCCATTGGAGTCACGTTTCCCCCCCCCCTCCCCCATTGCCTTCTCCAATACCCCCATTCCAGGACTTACCTGAGGGCTGCAGCAGGTGGCCGACATAGATATCTTTATTTAAGTGAGCTGCCTGTGGTGGCGTGACCAGTGCTGGCAGCTCACCCTGAGAATGGTGTTGAGGACCGAGGACCAATTTCCTTCAGTTTTTCAGTTCAGGTGCGTTGGTCATGCAGCATCTAGATTGGGCCTGAAAATGGGCCCAGGCAAAAGACTATCCCATGAAGAATTCACTGAGACAATATTAGAAACTAATGTTAACTGTTGTGGAGTTGTCCACAGTTTATTCCTTTTTACAGCCACAGAACGATACAGCACAAAAAGAGACCATTCTTTGGAAGAGCTATCTGACTAGCCGCTGCTCGTTCCCCATAGACCTGTAAATTTTTCCACTTAAGTATTTATTTAATTCTTTTTTGAAAGTTATTATTGAATCTGCTTCCACATCTTTCAGGCAGTACATTCCAGATCGTAACAACTCAATCTGTAAATTTCTTTTTCCTGAAACCACCTCTGGTTCTTTTGCCAATTACCCTAATCTTCTGCCGCTGAAAACAGTTTCTCTTTATTTACTCTATCATAACAATTTATGATTTTGAACACCTCCATCAAATCTCCCTTTAACCTTCTATATTCAAATGAGAACCACCTCAGTTTCTCTAGTCTCTCCACATGACTGAAGTCTTTAATTTCTGGTATCATTCTAGTAAATCTTCTCTGCTCCCTCCCTGAGAAATTGACATCCTTCTTAAAGTGAGGTGCTCAAAATTGGCCACAATACTCCATCTGGTATCTAACCATTGTTGCAAAAAGGTTTCACCTAACTTACTTGCTTTTGTATTCTCTCTCTATTTAATTGGCAATCCCACATATCAAGGATAATTCTTTGTTGCGGACAGCTGGGTGAAAGTGAGATACCACTGTTGGCTATGGGTTTGCTCTTGGCTTACGAGCGTATCTTAGCCTGGCAGGCTCTCCTACAGTGAGGATATTAGTTGTCATCTGGTAGATGTGCTGGCGGATTGTTCTCATGCAGTTGCACTTTCTTTCTGTCTCTCTCTCGGAGGTCTCTCTCAGTGGCTGGTCTTGTTGATGGGATGGTCTTGACACCATTTTTGATGATGGATTGCCATTTTGGTCGCAATTGGGCATCTGCTTCCCATGTGTTGATGCTAATAGAGCAGACCTTCATGGAGGCTTTGAGATTGTCTTCAAAAGGTTCCCTTTAGCTCCCATGCGAACGGGCTCCCTGGCGTAGCTCTGAGCAGAACACCTGTTTATGCAGTCTTGAGTCGGGCATTCTGACCACATGGTCCCATCCATCTCAGCTGATGTGTGATCATGGCCTCTATACTTGGGATATCTGTGTCTTGGAGAGACCTGGCGTGTATCGATACAAGTCTTTGAAGGTACTCTATACCTCCAATGAAAAGCCAAAAATCCCATTTGCCTTTTAAACAGCCTTCTCAATTTGCCCTACCACCTTCAAATACTTGTATATAGACACCGAGGTCTCTCTGTTCTTGCATCCCCTTTAAATTGTACCATTTAGTTTATATTGTCTCTTCTCATTCTTCCTACCAAATAAATCACTTCACATCTCTCTGCATTAAATTTCATCTGCCATGTGTCTGCCCATTTCACCAATCTATGTCTCCTGAAGTCTGCTATTATCCGACATACTCTTTACTATGGGCTGAATTTTATCGGCCTCCTGATGTCGGGGGTCGTGGCGGTGGGGGCGGGGGGGGCCCAGAAAATGCCTCCGGGAGAGGACCTCCACTGACCTCGATGCCAGGAAGGGCCCGCCCCATATTACCAGTGGTGGTGGGACCTCGTGGCAGCACCCACCCACACCACTCAGCAATGGGGCCGAAATTTAAATATTCTAATGATGCTAATGAAAGTATAATTACTTACCTCGTCGCATCGGCCGTCCCGCTCTCATATTACGGTCGGTTGCCATCACTCCCGTGCCGTCCAATCCCTGAGCAGTGGAGCATGACAGGACACTGGTGGTGAGGGGGGAGAAGAAGCTTTCAGGGCTGGCGGGGAAGGGCTCGGGGAAAACTAATGCGATTGGTGGAGGGGATGGTGGGAAGGGCTCGAAGGTGAAAGTTAATAAAGTTCGAGGGGTGGGGGGGAGGTCGGGATTGCGAGTTTTTATGGGGTGGGAGAGGGCAAGTAATACATTATTTAGTTATTTGGGGGTGGGAGAGGGGCTTGATTCTTTCATTAAATTTATAACTTTAATTGTATCATGTATACATCTTTAAAAATTCAACTGCAGTGGAAGGATTTGAAGACTTTTAAAAATGGCGCAGCACTGGCGCAGTGATGCCAGACGCCATTGCTGGGGATGGTTCGCCAGCCCTTCCACTTCATGGGGGAAGGGGGGAGGGGTCGTCCACCCCGTCCATGTAAATGAGCCGCCACGTCTAATTTCACAGCAGCTCCGCGGAGTAAAAGCCGTGCATGCGGGTTTTTTTTATTCATTCATGGGATGTGGGCATCGCTGGCTAGGCCAACATTTATTGCCCATCTCTAATTACCCTTGAGAAGGTGGTGGTGATCTGCCTTCTTAAACCGCTGCAGTCCATGTGAGGTAGGTACACCTGTTAGGGAATTCCAGGATTTTGACCCAGCGACAGTGAAGGAACGGCGATATAGTTCCAAGTCAGGATGGTGTGTGACTTGGATGGGAACTTGCAGGTGGTGGCGTTCCCACGCATTTTCTGTCCTTGTCCTTCTAGTTGGCAGAGGTCGCGGGTTTAGAAGGTGCTGTCTAAGGAGCCTTGGTGCATTGCTGCAGTGCATCTTGTAGATGGTACACACTGCTGCCACTGTGCGTCAGTGGTGGAGGGAGTGAGTGTTGTGGATGGGGTGCCAATCAAGCAGGCTGCTTTGTCCTGGATGGTGTCGAGCTTCTTGAGTGTTGTTGGAGCTGCACCCATCCAGGCAAGTGGAGAGTATTCCATCACACTCCTGACTTGTGCCTTGTAGATGGTGGATAGGCTTTGGGGAGTCAGGAGGTGACTTACTTGCCACAGGATTCCTAGTTTCTGACCTACAATGGAAGGATTTGAAGCCTTTTAAAAATGCGCGGCACTAGCGCAGTGATGCCGGACGCCATTGCTGGGGATGGTTTGCCAGCCCTTCCACATCATGGGGGCTGCCATCTTAGAAGCTCGCCGCCAAGATCGGCAGCGAGCTCGAAAATTCAACCCTATATTTCCAAGTTTAGTGTCACCTGTAAACTTTGAAACTTTGAATGCCCTCTATACCCAAGTCCAGGTCATTAATATATATCAAAAAGAGCAGTGGTCCCAACACCAACCCCTGGGGAACAACATTGTACACTTCCCCATAGTCTGAAAAAACATTCACCACGACTCTCTGCTTTCTGTCCCTTAAGCAATTTTGTATCCATGCAGCCACTGCTCATTTAATCCTATGGGCTTCAATTTTGTTCACAAGTCTATTATGTTGTACTTTATTAAACACCTTTTAGATGTCCATATGCACAACATCAACCACACAACCCTCATCAACCCTCTTCGTTGATTCATCAAGAACTCAATCGGGATCGTCAAGCAGAATTTTCCTTTAACAAATCTGTGCTGGCTCACATTTACTAACCCATATTTTTCCACGTGTCATTTAATTTTGTCCTGATTTAATATCTCTAAAGGTTTCCCCAGCACTGATATAAGGGTCTGCAGTTGCCGGGTTTATCCCTCTTCCCCTTTCTAAACGTATCTGATAGAACTTGTTCCAGTAGATTGTCCATCAAAGGAAACATTAAAAGTGAAAAGAAGTAGATCTAGTGCCAATTTACAATTTATATAATTTTGGCTTTTGTGCTTTCTAAGCCAGCAATGTGTCATAATTGGTTCACTATTGATTCTAATATGATGGTGTCATATTACGCCAATCTGTGAGCCAAAGAAATGATGTTATAATTGGTTATTCCCAGTGGCTGAGCCAATTGTATCATAATAACTTATAATTTGAATGTTTCTCAAATTAGATCAACAGAAATTCCAAAAGGGTTTGCATTTATCCAACATTGCACCAAATCTCATATATGTTCAAGAGTGATTATGGCTGTCATCATGTTCAATTATAGGCACAATAACATATGTGTGTATATGCACAGAGGGACAGGCTTCACAGGGTCAAATGAAACTGGCCAACAAAAATCTTAAAATTACATTTGGCACTGAGTGAATCCACCACAATGATGACTATGTGTAAGCGACCTCACTCTTAGTGCTACGTATAGAAAACCCACTAAATTACGACGAACACTTAATCACTGAAGTTGATCATGACTATCTTATTTATGCATTTTAAAGTATTAACATATTCCATTTTAGGAAAGATAAAGTGGAGCATTCAGGAGTTGAAGGGTCTGTTTAAAACAGAAACATTATACAGCACCATAAAAATGACACACACACACACACGTACAAATGTTGGCAGCTCATACACAGTCTTGGACTGATTTTGGCAATTCCAGAGCTAATCAATCTCCCTGGGAGATAATGCCACAAATTATCAAAAGCAAATCCTGCTGACTAGCATTTTTCCAACATGAGAATTGTCAACTTGCTAGGCTGTAGGCAGTCCTTTAAAAAGCATGCATTTCACACAGCGTTAGTGATTTTGGTATGAAGAATTTAAGAACACAATGTTTAGATTAATTTTTTTTCTGATGTGCTACATTATGGGGACTACTTAAAAGTTCAGTTAAAACCATTGGTGTATGGTTCCAATTAACTTTGAACAATATTTATAACAGATGTGTTTGGAAATAAATCTGTTCTTTCTCTCAGATTATAAACAGAATCCTGAATGGGTATCTTTACGTGTTGGAGTGATTATAAACTATGTCTGGTTTCATGCTGCTGTACCCTAAGATATGATGGTTAACTATTCTGTAACCTTCACTTCAGTACCATGGCAACACAACCTCAGCAAATAAAAAGGAACTTGTGAGCAACTATGAAACTAGAGAAGACCAACTGGACTAATCACCTTTGAAATAATGAATTGAAATTTTTGAGGTCTCTCGAGTAAGCTATTATTTGAATTGCTGCCTGGTGATATTGATTGGTTTTTGGACCTCCTTATCCTGAGGGAACATTCTCACTAGAGCACATAATTGCTACTACAATCATGAAAGAGTTAATCATGAAAGGAATTCAATTCCAGATACTCTGGGCTGAATTTTACGAGCGCAGCACAAATCGTGGCAACGCATTTTGAAGTTGGCAGTCTGCCCGCGCGGATGCGCTGTTGCTGAGCCCGATGACATATAGGGGGCAGCCGCTTCATCCCCAGCAATGGCATCTGGCGCCACCGCGCAGGCGCCGGTGCCATTTTTAAAGGGCTTCAAGCCCTTACAATTCATTTCAATTTTTAAAGAGAAATGTATGTGAAAGTGACATATAAAACGTCAATGAAAGATCAAAGCCCCTCTCCCACCCCCCCCCCCCACTGACCACACAATTTATTTACTGCCCTCTTCCCCCCGAAGAAACCTTTCGTCCCAACCCAAACTCCCCCTCCCCCGAGCTGCATTACCTTTGCCCTTCAACCCCTTGCCATCATCGCCTCAGCAAATGGTAAGAGTTTTCCCCACTCCCCACCCGCCCTGAAAATTTCACTCCTGCCCCCTCCCCACCAGTGTCATACCTCAGAACTCCATTTGGAATGGAGTTCCGAAGATGCAGGAGCTCCGGCCACTGGCCAGAACATCAGCGTGGGACGGCTGCCGCATTCAGGTAGGTTAATTTGCATGTGTTTCAATTGATTTTAATATTGAAATAGGGCTGCAACCGAGGCCTCGCCGCTGCCGGTAAAATGCGGCGAGGCCTTCCTGGCGCCGGGGTCGTGGCGGGCCTCTCCAGGAAGAATTTTCCGGGCCCCCCTGCCACAACCCCCAGAGGTCTGGTAAAAGTCAGCCCTCTAAGTCAGTTCTAATACCTTAATAAAATCTTTCTAACTCCCCACTGTGAATTATGATTAAATTAGTTAGTGACAACTTTGCATAATGCAGGGAGTCACAATGTACAGTTTTTTTTAACTTACCACCCTTCATATGACCTTATTTTGTGCTCATCAATTGCCAAACTGCTTGTCTGACATTCAGTACTGGATGAGCATGTTAACTCCTACAACTAATTATTCGGAATACCAAAGTCTTTGTTTTTGGTCCCCACCACAAACTCTGTTCCCTAGCCATTGACTCCATCCTCTCCCTGGAAACTGGCTGAGCCTGAATCAGATTGTCCACAACCTTGGTGTCATATTTCACCCCGAGCACATATCTGTGCCATTGCTAAGACCACCTATTTGCACCTCCATAACATTGCCTGACTCCGTCCTGCCTCAGCTCATCTCCTGTTGAAACTTTCATGTTTGTCGAGCCTTTGTTACCTCTAGTCCTGACTATTCCAATGCACTCTTGGCCAGCCTCCCACGTTCTACCCTCCGTAAACTTGAGGTCATCCAAACCTCTGTTGCTATGTCCTAACTCACATCAAGCCCTTTTCACCCATCCCACTGTGCTTGCTGACCAACACTGGATCCTGGTCCAGCAACGCCTGGATTATAAAATTCTCATCCTTGTTTTTAAGTTGCTCTATGGCCCAACCTATCCCTATCTCTGTAATCTCCCCCAGCCCCACAACCCTCTGAGATATCTACACTCCTCTAATTCTGAACTCTTCAGCATCTCTGATTTTAATGGGCTAGATTTTACTGGTACCCCGATATCTGGGTCGTGGTGGGGGGTCCTGGAAAATGCCTCCAGGAGAGGCCCGTCACAAGCCTCCACACCGAGAAGGCCAGGCCCCATATTGCCGGCGGCAGCGAGGCCTCGTGGCAGCCCCCGTGCCGCTCGGCAACAGGAGCTGGATTTAAATATATTCATTAATTAAAATTACTGAATTAATAACTTACCTGCTCCCACCAGCCGTCCTCCTGTGATATTGAGGTAGGTTGCCATTCGGAGATCCGAGGCAGAAGACTGGTTGGAAGGGGGGAGCAGGTAGGTTTTCAGGGTGGGAGGTGGGGGGGTGCGGGTGTAAACATTTTCGATTGGTCTCGGGGGTGGTGGGAAGGGGTAAAGTTCACAGTTTATAAACTTTGGAGGGTGGGGGAGGGTTGGGATCGCAAGGTAAGTTTTGTCTGGAGGAGAGGGCAAGTAACAAATTGTTTAGTCATGGGGGGGGGGGGAGGTGAGAGAGGGGCTTGGAATCTTATATTACATTTTTTACATTAAATTTATACTGCCTGCATCTTTAAAAATTTAAATTACATTGAAAGACTGGAAGCCCTTTAAAAATGGCACTGGTGCCTGCACAGTGGTGCCGGACGCCGTTGCTTAGGACGAATTGCCTGTCCCCTCCAAGTCAATGGGGAGGTGGGGTGGGCAGTCCGCTCCAGCTATGTAAATGAGCCGCTGCGTATAATATCGCGGCGGTTCCACAACGGGCAGTCCGCACGGGCGGACCGCCATTTTTGTAGCTGGTAAAATTCAGCCCAATCACTTTACATTCCGAGCCGTACCTTCGGCTGCCAAGTCCCCGTGCTCTGGAATTCCCTCAGTAAATTTCTCCACTTCATTTTTTTCCTTTATGACACTCCGTACAATCTCTCTCTTCTGCTCTAATATCTCCTTCTGTGGCTTGGTGTCAAATTTTGGTGATAGCATACCTGTGAAGTACCTTGGGATGTTTTACTATGTTAAGGTCACCAGCTATACATGGTGTTGCATAATTTCAGAAATTTTGACAAGAGGGAATATTTGTAGGGAGAAGTTTTGTTTCAACTCTTGCTTTTAAAATAAATCTTAGTTTCAAATGGATGAATTTGAAGGAGCAAAACTACTGCTGCATAAATACGAGTCTGAAGCTGTTGTGAGTCTCAGATTATTGCAATAATAAGAAGCCATTATGCTGAAGCTGTTCCAGGTTTTGTTAAAATTAGGTTTATTTAATTAAGAATACATTAGGTAAGTGCAAATAAAGATCTCTCATTAGCATTATTCATTCGCGTGATGTAACAGGGTGCAAAGCTTCAGTTCAGAGCTGTTCCTCTCTAACGTGAAAGGATACAGAACAAAATAAGTACATAAAATAATTAAAGTACATATGTAAAATTTTGATGGACTATGAATACTATAACCCTTTCTATGAAGTAAGAGGCAATCTTTAGACCCTAAATACTCATACACAAAACACGGCTCAGAAGAACTTGTTACAGCAGGTATAACTGTAAATGCTTCTGAAATATCTGTTAATTGGGGAAAACCATGGATAAAACATGAGAATTTGATGTTCAAGTTTGTTAAAATAGATATAGAATGCTTAATAATTCTATGCTATAGGTGGAATAAGAAACCAGAGGTAGAAATTGGACTGACAGATTTCAATGACATCTCTCTGTCCACTATTTTCATCGAGGCATTTTGCATTTTAAATAGAAACAAAGAATGTTACAAAAACATGAGTTGCCACTTGAACAAATTAGCATTGAAAGGGAGGAGGTATTAGCGATTTTAGTGGTCTTAAAAGTGGATAAATCCCCAGACCCAGATGAGATGTATCCCAGGCTGCTAGGTGAGGCAAGGGAGGAGATAGCAGGGGCTCTCACACAAATTTTCAAAGCCTCTCTGGGCACAGGAGAGGTGCCAGAGGACTGGAGGACAGCGAATGTGATACCATTATTCAAGAAGGGTAGCAGAGATAAACTAGGTAATTACAGGCAAGTGAGTCTAACATCAGTGGTAGGGAAACTATTGGAAAAAATTCTGAGGGACAGGATTAAGCTCCACTTGGAGTGCCAAGGATTAATCAAGGATAGTCAGCAAGGCTTTGACAGGGGGAGATCATGTCTAACAAATTTGATTGAATGTTGCAAGGAGGTGACTAGGTGTGTAGATGCCGGTAAAGCAGTTGATGTAGTCTACCTGGACTTCAGTAAGGCTTTTGATAAGGTCCCGCTTGGGATATTCGTCAAGAAGATAAGAGCCCATGGGATCCAGGGCAATTTGGCAAATTGGATCCAAAATTGGCTTAGTGGCAGGAGGCAGAGGGTGATGGTTGAGGGTTGTTTTTGCGATTGGAAGCCTGTGACCTGTGTACCGCAGGGATTAGTGCTGGGACTCCTGCTGTTTGTAGTGTACATTAATGATTTAGAGGTGAATATAGGAGGTATGATCAGTAAGTTCGCAGATGACATGAAAATTGGTGGTGCCGTAAATAGTGAGGAGGAAAGTTTTAGATTACAGGACGATATAGATGGGCTGGTAAGATGGGCAGAGCAGTGGCAAATGGAATTTAATTCTGAGAAGTGTGAGGTGATGCATTTTGGGAGGACTAACAAGTCAAAGGAATATACAATGGATGGTAGGATCCTAGGAAGTACAGAGGGTCAGAGGGACCTTCATATACTTGTCCACAGATCACTGAAGGCAGCAGCACCGGTAGATAAGGTGGTTAGGAAGGCATATGGGATACTTGCCTTTATTAGCCAAGGCATAGTATATAAGAGCAGGGAGGTTACGATGGAGCTGTATAAAATGCTAGTTAGGCCACAGCTGGACTACTGTGTACAGTTCTGGTCACCACACTATAGGAAGGATGTGATTGCACTGCAGAGGGTGCAGAGGAGATTCACCAGGATGTTGCCTGGGCTGGAGTATTTCAGCTATGAGGAGAGACTGGATAGACTCGGGCTGCTTTCCTTGGAGCAGAGAAGTTCTGAGGGGGGACCTGATTGAGGTATACAAAATTATGAGGGGCATTGATAGGGTAGATAGGAAGCAACTTATTCCCTTAGCGGAGATGTCAATAACCGGGGGCATAGAACTAAGGTAAGGGGCAGGAAGTTTAGAGGGGATTTGAGGAAAAATGTTTTCACCCAGAGGGTGGTTGGAATCTGGAACACACTGTCTGAAGGGGTGGTAGAGGCAAGAACCCTTACAACATTTAAAAAGTATTTAGATGAGCATTTGAAACGCCATGGCATACAAGGCTACGGGTCAAGTGCTAGAAAATGGGATTAGAATAGATAGGTGCTTGATGGCTGGCACGGAAACAATGGGCCAAAAATGAGGGGCCTACCATCTGTTTCAGTGTCCATCGCATAAGTTTGATTGTGGTGAGTAGGGCTGGATGTCGGGCAATTTAATTACTTCAAATACCTGGAAGATCTGTCTCCATGGATAGCAACACCAAGCTCAGAATAGTTGTTCTGATCATATACAATGCTGCAGCGAGTCTTTTGTGCCACAAATCACATTTCAGTCAAAAGCGTTTGGAAGCTGTCCACCAATTTTCATAGAAAAATTGCACATTTCTGGGATCTTACATTCAATTATGGGAATATAATACATGCTAGCACTTCTGTGCTGTTGCTCATGATCAATTGCATGAATCACTGTTTTCTAATACCGTGAATTGTACAATGTATTATCCTGCTGGCCAAGCTGTGTATAAACAGTCCCGTCCTATTAAGGTCAAATGTCTAATTGTTATATGAAAACAGCTTACAGCCACTCAGACTTTTGCTTTTAGGTCAGGGTACATTGCAGATCGGAATGTGCATGTCAGTTGCAGGCCATATCACAGATCAACATAGTGGTTAGCACCGCAGCCTCACAGCTCCAGTGACCCGGGTTCAATTCTGGGTACTGCCTGTGTGGAGTTTGCAAGTTCTCCCTGTGTCTGCGTGGGTTTCCTCCGGGTGCTCCGGTTTCCTCCCACAGCCAAAAGACTTGCAGGTTGATAGGTAAATTGGCCATTATAAATTGCCCCTAGTATAGGTAGGTGGTAGGGGAATATAGGGACGGGTGAGGATGTGGTAGGAATATGGGATTAGTGTAGGATTAGTATAAATGGGTGGTTAATGGTCAGCACAGACTCGGTGGGCCGAAGGGCCTGTTTCAGTGCTGTATCTCTAAATCAAATCAAAAAATCAAAATCATAATAAGATCATTCTGCATCTCAAACAAAGTGCACATTTGGACTGGGCTGAACTTTCCCGACTTTGTTTAGTTTTGGACGTCAGGACCATTTTCAGATTGTGTACCCGATCACTGGTGTAGCAGGCCTCCTGGTTGCTCTTTGCCAGAGCAAACCAATTAAAAGCCTGCCTCTGGGAGGGTGGGGAGGCTAATGTGACCATTTTGACAGAGGAAAGGTTTCTAATGAGAGGGACCACAGAATGCTTCAGAGAAGCTCACTGGGACATGGCATTTTTTAGGCTGCAGCATCCACAGGAATGGTGAGGAGACTGGGAAGGCTGACCCATGGATATCCCACTTTTACCTGGTGGTCCACCTGAGGGAGCTGAGGGGCTACAGTGAGGTGAGCTCTCCTAAACGGAGGAAGCAGAGGGCACCTCTTCAACCAAGCAGGCATGGTTGGAAGTGGCTGAGGAAGTAATCAGTAGCAGTTTGACACTTCTAACCTGGAGACAGTGGACCAAGGGAATCCAGGAGCTCCGGAAGCCATGACAGTTAGTGGCATGATATTGTCAGGTGCCAAGCCCCACACTCTGACTTCTCCAGCATTCTCCTGCACAGCATGTCTCAGGTCAAGACACCTTCCAGCTCCAATCATTCCTCTCTGTGCAGGCACCTCACATGTCCATCTGAGCAGCCAACACTCAAAATGACCCTCAACCTATTGCCCTCTCACATCCATGCCTCACAGTCACCATACACAAATGTTGTCCTTCATGGAGTGTTTGGCGTCTGCCCCCAATGGCCCCCAGGGCTGCCGCAGGGAGGGCACCTCCATTTAGCCAGCGGCCTCCCCATGCAGCAGGGCATCCCCCTGCCTTTGGCAAAATGTTGACAGCCCCATAAAATGGCTCCTGGTTACTTCTGTAATTATGCTAATCAGCTGCCCACCTCCTTGGAGCAGACTGTCTCTCTACATTCAGTCCCGCTGCTGATAAAATACCCTGGTGGTGGGGACCACATGAAGGAGATGGATGACCTGACGTGGCTATCTGCAATTTTACCAGCCTTCCCGCCACCTCCCAACCTGCCTCCCGGGGACCGGTAAAATCCAAGCCTAAAGGTTTTGCTGGCAACAGGGTTATTAAAACTGATCTAAGGGAATAGGTGCAGCCGCAAAATTATTTTTGAAAATGGAAGGTCAAAGGTTAGGCAGTTTGGAGTTAGAAAGTGCAGCTGTAATTGACTGGGGGGGAAGAGTGCTTTCCAAGAGATAGGAACTACCTATTTTATACTACCTATATATTCCTATACATTGGCGCCATAAAAACAAAAACTTGTACTTACTTCTACTCATTCATCTAATAATCCACACCTTCAGAGACCATGGGCTGAATTTTAATTCCCGGGTCCTGACCCCATGCCGCAATGCGATTTTCAAGTACAAAGGACCTAACTGGCTCGGGGGTTAGTTTGACGCCCAACTAGCGGTGTTGGCAGCAGTCTGGAGGCACGACCCAGAAACAGAGGGCTCTTCGAAAAGGGGAACGGCAGCCATGATTGGGTTGCCGTTCTATGAAGCAATGGAGCAGCAGGGACCTCAGAGTGTCAGCGCTGGCATGCGCAGGCATCCCTGGGTGGCACCACAATCTTCAGATGCCTTCCTTGAGGCGTTAACAGATACAGTGGCAGACAAGAGAGATGTTTTGCTCCTTGTGTCCGGAAGGAGAAATCGACTGAGAGAAACAAAGAGGACATGGATGGAGGTTGAGATGGAGGTTAGTTGCCAGGGAGTCATCAGAAAGACATGGGTCCAGTGCAGAAAGCAATTCAATGACCTGATAATGTCTGTTCAGGTGAGTGGCAAGTGACACCTGGGTGACAGGTCACCAACTCTGGAAACATCAGCATGCATATGAGCTGACCCCACAGAATGTCCATAGTTCTCCCTAACATTGTCAGATCAAGTCCCCTGGACCTGATGGCCTGAATCCTGGAGTCTTAAAAGAAGTGGCTGCAGAGATAGTGGATGCATTGGTTGTAATCTTCCACAACTCCCTAAATTCAGGAAAGATTCCAGTGGATTGGAAAAGCGTAAATGTAATACCTCTCTTTCAGGAAAGGAGGGAGAAAGAAAAAAGAAACGATAGGCCATTTAGCCTGACATCTGACATTAGGAAAATGCTAGAATCCATTATTAAGGAAGTAGTTGCAGGATGTTTAGAAAATCATAAAGCAATCAGGCAGAGTCAACATGACTTTATCAAAGGGAAATCGCGTTTGACAAATGTACTAGCATTCTTTGAGGATGTAACAAGCAGGGTGGATAAAGGGGAACCAGTAGATGTAGTAGGCTGCATTTTACAGGCCCCCCCAACGTCAAGGGTTGTGGCACGAGGGCCTGGAAAATGCCTCCGGCATATATTGCTGGTGGCGGCAAGGCTTTGTGGCGGCACCCCCCCCCCCGCCCCGCCCACCCCGGCACTCGGCGACGGGACCAACATTAACATTGTCAAAAAAATGCAAATGAATGAATTAAATACTTCCGCTGTCCGTTCTGTTGCCATATTGGTGGTGGTGGCTGGCACTCCCGCGCCTTTGGATCTCTATTCAGAGATCGGATGTGGGACATGGGTGGGGAGGAGGGAGCAGGTAAGCATTTCAATGCGGTGGGGGGGGGGGGGGTGGTGTGGGGTAAAACTATTCTGATTGGTGGAGAGGATGGGGGAAAGGTCAGGTACCCAAGGTAAGTATTTTGCGGGGTGAGAAGGCAAGGAATGAACTAAATGCATATTGAGGGAGTGGGAGAGGGGATAGAAACATTTCTTTAGTTTTTTAAATTAAATCTGAAGTACCTATTCCTTTAAAAATTTGAATTAAATGCAAGAGCTGGAAGCCTTTTAAAAATGGTGCCGGATGCTGTTGCCGGGGACGGACCGCCCACCCCCTCCACGTCATAGGCGGGGTGCGGTCCGCCCTAGCCATTTAAATGAGCTGCTGCGTTTAATATTGCGGAGGCTCCATGTTGAACTCGGACTGCCATAGTTTATGGCCGCCGCCGCAATGTAAAATCCAGGCCAGTGTATTTGGATTTCCAAAAGGCATTCAATAAGGTGCCACATAAAAGGTTACTATACAGATAAGAGTTCATCGTGTTGGGGGTAGTATATTAGCATGGATAGAGGATTGGCTAACTAACAGGAAACAGAGAGTCATAATAAATGGAGCATTTTCAGATTGGCAAACTGTAACTGTGGAGTGCCACAACTATTTATGATCTGTATTAATCACTTGGATCAAGGGACCCGAGTGTATTGTAGCCAAATTTGTGGATCATACAAAGATAGTTACGAAAGCAAGTTGTGAGGAGGACACAAAGTGTCTATAAAGAGATATAGGTAAGTTAAGTGAGTGGGCAAAAAATTTGGCAGATGGAGTATAATGTGGGAAAATGTGAGGTGGGAAGAATAGAAAAGCTGAACATTATTTACATGGAGAGAGACTACAGAATGCTGCGGTACAGAGAGATCTGGGTGTCCTTGTACATGAATCACAAAAAGTTAGGATGCAGGTACAGCAATTAATAAGGAAGGCAAATGGAATGTTGGCATTTTTTGCAAGGGGGATGGTGTATAAAAGTAGGGAGGTCTTGCTACAACTGTACAGGGCATTGGTGAGACTGCACAGACTGCATACAGTTTTGGTTTCCTTATTAAGGAGAGATATACTTGCATTGGAAGCAGTTCAGAGAAGGTTCACTAGGCTGATTCCTGGGATGAAGGGGCTGCCTTATGAGGAAAGGATGAGCAGGAGTTTAGAAGAATGAGATATTGAAACATATCAGATTCTGAGGGGGCTTGACAGGACAGATGTTTCCCTCATGGGGAAACCTAGAACTAGGGGACACAATTTCAACGTAAGGGGTATCCCATTTAAGACAGAGATGAGAAGGAATTTCTTCTCTCAGAGGGCTGGTAAAAAGTTAAGGGTTATGGGGGGCAGGTCAGAAAGTGGAGTTAAGGCCACAATCAGATCAGCCATGATCTTACTGAATGGCAGAGCAGGCACAAGGGCCTGCTCCTGCTCCTATTTCATATTCTTATGGTCACTGAAATGGCAGCTACCTTCACATAAGGGCCGTTATTCAGAGGGGCCATCACTGATGGGCACATCAGCTCATATTTATGTCATGTTAGAAAAGATGAGGAAGGGCAGCCTACTCTTCTCCCCTCATCCTGAATGAAAAGAGAGTCTACAACGTATGGTAAATAACTCGAGCGGGTGGTAGAGTGACCCAGCTCCACACTCTAACCCCAATGGAGGAGGAGGAGCTGGAGATCGCCAAGGTTCCCATGAGTCAGTCCACGGGGGATAGCGAGACAGGAAGCCATGAACAGTACTTATTGAGTAGGACAAGTTCTCATTTCCATGTTCTCACAGGGCCAGCTGTAGAGGGGGGCCAGAGTGTACAAGCACAATCGGTGCCGCCATCCTCGGCACAGGGAGACTCAGCTGATTCAACACCGTCACATCATACCTCGGCACCTTCCACCAGCGCAAACACACTCACTTCAGTTGGGCCCCAGAGTAACGTAGAACGGGGAGCACTGGGTGAACGTCACATTACATTTGAGCAGGAGGAGGGTGAGCTAGTGACAGCTGTGGGCAGTCCCCACTGGGGGACAGACACAGCAATGCTTCGCTGGGCGAGGATGCTGGGCCTCAGGTGTCACAAACAAGAACCAGCAGCAGGTAAGTCCCCATTTGTGGGAGGTCCCTGAGGCCTTGAGAAGATATGGGCAGGCAATGGAGGAGTCCTTGCAGTGCAGTGTTCTCTGTCATGACTCAGGGATTTGATCACATGAGCTTCTCAATTGAGAGACTGGGAAACGTCTTGGAGAGCCATATGCAGCACCACTCTGAGTGGATGCAGGAGCAGTGCACTGACATTCACAGAAAGAGTGAGACTCTGTAGCATAGACTGCTAAATGTTGCTGATGGCACTGAGATGCTCAGAGTGGATGCCAGCTGCATCCCAGTTAGTGGCTTTATCCACCATCCAACAGCGCCAGGAAAGGGCTGAGACAGTTGAAGCAGCAGATGAAGGGGCCTCTCAGAGGGCACAGCTTCACCCTTCGGTGCCTCAACCTCTCTGACTCAGCAACCATCAGTGTTGCATGGCCCTGTGACAGAGGCAACCCCATGCAATGATGCACTGCCAGGAAGAGGGTTGGCCAATTAGATGTAAAAATGAGGCTAGAAAATAAACATTTAACCTTCCATACAGATTAAACCTTGGCCTGTCAGTTTTTCCAGGCCTCATGAAACCAGGCAACTCAAGGTAGGAAAAGATGGCTTTGAGGAAAGCCAAGTGCCTTTACAGTTCTCCTTGTGCTTCCTTGCCATTGGATGTTCCTCACTCCCACCCCTCCCTGGGTCAGGGATCAGACATTCCCCCCCCAACACTCCCACTATCCCATTAGCAGCTGCAGGCTCCCTACCTGTTCCTGGGGCCTGCTTCCTGCCCTACTGGGAGCCAAGCCTGTTCATCAGGATGACTTCTTGGTGGGATCCTGTCAAGGGAAAAGATGCATGCCATGGAGTCAAAACTCCACAGCATGCACGGAAACCCAGACTCCCTCTCTGCACCAGCTTAGAAAATTCACCCCTGTCAATGTCAGGGCCCAAGCGTGTTCAAGGTTCAAACACACTCTTGGGGTTCAGATCGACTGCTTGAGCTTTGATCTTATATTTCAAACCAGCATCTGAATCCTAACTGTGTCACTGCAATTAAATGCTACTGACTTTAATGATCCAGATTTTGAAATTGATTGAAAAATGGTCCTCCCCAATCATTCCACCTGTAATTCTTGATTGGACCTGAATCTCTCTGGCTGCTCACCAACATATGCTTCTGATGCTCTGGAAGGGGAATGCACTTGGAGAGAGGAAGGGCTCTGGCCTACACGGACCTGTCACTCAGCAAGTTAGCCTTATGTTGGGTAGATTTTGCCAAAGCCTGTCATGTAAAGATCTGTATTAAGCAGTTGATAACAAGTGTACATGGTATGCAGTATTGGACTTGAATGTACAGAACCAGATAGTGGCTCGCAGATTACAAGCTATTGTGTATAGGCCCATCATCAAACAGAAGGAGAATGTCCACTGTATAGCTGAAGAGGAAATGATGAGACTTGAGACACTTGGGAGGCAATATCTGGGGCCTGACATGGGAGCATGAGCTCATATGTCCAAGGTCTGGTGCCTATTATGATTAGTGTGCAGTCTGGCAAGCAACAATTGCTGAAGCTCCACATATCCAATTTGTGGAGTCCCTGGTCAATGAGTCCATGCTGTGGTCGGAAGGATGGTGCCAATGCACTCACACATTTCACAATTATTTCTGTGGTGCCATATCCTGCTTGTGGGCACTGCTGTTCATCTAGAAAGGGGTCAAAGCTGTGTTAATCAATTATTTAATGAACAAAATGATACCCCAGGTGATAAGAGGATTGGAACCGAGTCAGCAGTCCCTGGTAGTCTCTGCAATCTGAGTGGCTGTACACCAGGGGAATGCACCAGTGTAATTCATTGGATAAGCAGTGAGACTGGCTCAATAATAAGGGTTTGTGGGCTAAACCTGTCACAGGCGGTTCAGATTCTTCCCACTCAGCTCAGATAAGCTAAATCCCTAATATGTAGGTTGGCTGAATAAGTAGCTGAAAAGTTATTAGTGTTCAGCCCTGTTACGCTATGTGCTTTTAGTTGGTTAAGAGTCCAGCAGTACCCGTGTGCATAACTGGAGGTTACTAACCTTTGGCTCAAGCCTATCTATAGATGAGATCCCAGGATTTAGGTAAATGGGTTGTGTTCTTATGGGGAGACTATGTACTCCTTGTGAAGACAAGCAGGAACTCTACATTTGTGGATCTCTTAGTAGATTAGAACATAGGATCATAGGAAATAGGAGCAGGAGTCGGCCATTGAGCCCCTCAATCCTGCTCTGTCATTCAAATAGATCATGGCTGATCTTCCACCTCAATGCCATTTTCCCACACTATCCCCATATCCCTTGATATCTTTAATATCTAGAAATCTACTGATCTCTGTCTTGAATATACTCAATGACTGACCCTCCACAGCCCTCTGGAGTAGTGAATTCCAAAGATTCACCACCCAATGAGTGAAGAAATTCCTCCTCATCTCAGTCTTAAATGGCCTACCTCTTAATCTGAGACTGTGTCCCCTGATTCTAGACTCCCCCCAGCCAGAGGAAACATCCTTCCTGTCGAGCTCTGTAAGAATTTTGTATGCCTCAATGAGATCACCTCTCATTCTTCTAAGCTCTAGACTATATAGACACAATCTCGTCAATCTCTTCTCACAGGACAAACCCACCATCCCAGGCATCAGTCTGGTGAACCTTCGTTGCACTCCCTCTATGGCAAGTATAGCCTTCCTTAGGTAAGGAGACCAAAACTGTACACAGTTCTCCAGGTGCAGTCTCATCAAGGCTCTATACAATTCCTCTTGCAATAGAGGCCAACCTACTATTTACTTTCCTAATTGCTTGCTGCATCTGCATGTTAGCTTTCAGTGACTTATGAACAAGGACACTCAGGTCCCTTTAGACATCAACACTTCCCAATCTCTTAACATTTTAGAAATTTTTGTTTTTCCTACCAAAGTGGATAACTTCACACTTTTCCACATTATATTCTATCTGCCATGTTCTTGTCCACCAACTTAGCCTGTCTACATCCCCTTGAAGCCTCCTTGCATCCTCCTCACAATTCACATTCCCACCTAGTTTTGTGTCATCAGCAAACTTAGAAGTAGTACACTTGGTTCCCACATCCAAATATTTGATACAGATTGTGAATATAAATTTGTTGTAAACCATGTATTTTAAAAAAATATTAGCCATTGCTTGTCTATTGTCATACCTTTTAATATAGTTTCCTAATCTACCCAGCCAATTTGCCCCTCATAACATTGTAGTTTCCTTCAGATTTAAGACCCTAGTTTCGAATTGAAGTACATCACTCTGAAACGTAATGTAAAATTCTATCATATTATGGTCACTCTTCCCTACAGGCTCCTTTAAAACAAGATTATTAATTAGCCCTTTCTCATTGCACAATACTAGATCTAAAATAGTCCATTCTCTTGTTGGTTCCTCGACATACTGTTCTAGAAAACCATCTCCAATACATTCCAGGAATTCGTCCTCCACAACATTAGTGCTAATTAGGTTTACCCAGGCTATATGCAGATTTACGTCCCCCATGATTACTGTATTACCCTTGTTACATGCATCTCTAATTTCCTGATTATACCATGCCCTACACTACCACTACTGTTTGGTGGCTTATGAACAAGACCTACCAATGCTTGCTGCCCTTGCTATTTCTTAGCTCCATACAAACTGATTCTACATCTTAATCTTGATTGGTTGAGAGGATCTTAAAAGTGGTGATAGATTTCTCAATATGTCACATAAATGACGACTATAAAGAATATCAGGAAAAAACATTTAATGTGCAACAGGTTGCCCCATTTCTCAAAAATACTGTGCTCAATTAAGATATTCTTTTCCCCAAAATAACCAATGGGATTAAAATTAAAATGGAAGATCAGCACAAATATAGTGAGCAACAATAAAAGTGCATTGATGATCATGGAATTAGTATTCATTTATATTAAAAAGACATTGTTGAATTTTTCTACATTTTACATTAACCTGAAATAAAAACAATAAGTGCTGGAAATACTCAGCAGGTCTGGCAGTATCTACAGAGAGAGAAGCAGAGTTAATGTTTCAGGTCTGTGACCTTTAACCTGAAGTCTTATATGATTCAGCCCTAACCTGACATAAATAATGCCAGCAATTAAAATAAAATCGAGAACATAAAAAAGTAGGAAGTATATGTCAGAGGACGACAAGCAGTAGTTGACCTTCAAGGTTCTGTTGACTAAACTTCATTCTCATAGTTTACAATGTCACGAGAACCTTTTGTCTGCACTTCTGCTGCACGATTTACTGGCAACCATCCTGTGTTTTGTGTCTTGTATTTTTGAGTTATAGCATTAGTATAGGTTCTATGTATTCCATAGATGAGCTCAGGTAATACGAACATACGAATGTATGAACTAGGAGCAGGAGTAGGCCATTCGGCCCCTCAAGCCTGCTCCGCCATTCTATAAGATGCTGGCCGATCTATCTGTGGACTCAACTCCACTTTCCTGCCTACCCTTTGACTCCCTTGTTTGTCAAGAATCTGTCTACTTCTGCCTTAAAAAGATTCAATAACCCTGCTTCCACCGCTCTCCAAGGAAGAGAGTTCCACAGACTCACCAGCCTTTGAGAGAAAAGTTTTCTCCTCATCTCTGGCGGCACAGTGGCGCAGTGGTTAGCTTCACAGCTCCAGCAACTTGGGTTCAATTCTGGGTATTGCCTGTGCGGTGTTTGCAAGTTCTCCCTGTGACCACGTGGGTTTTCGCCGGGTCCTCCGGTTTCCTCCCACAGCCAAAGACTTGCAGGTTGATAAGTAAATTGGCCATTATAAATCGCCCCTAGTATTGACAGGTGGTAGGGGAATATAAGGAAGGTGGGGATGTGGTAGGAATATGGGATTAGTGTAGGATTAGTATAAATGGGTGGTTGGTGGTTGGCACAGACTCAGTGGGCTGAAGGGCCTGTTTCAGTGCTGTATCTCAAAATAAATAAATGGGTAACCCATTATTTTTAAACGATGCCTCCTAGTTTTAGTCTCTCCCACAAGAGGAAACATCCTTTCAACATTCACCCATTCAAGTCCCCTCGGGATCTTATATGTTTCAATAAGATCACCCCTCATCCTTCTAAACTCCAATGAATACTGTTATGAAAGTGCTTCCATTTTTTGTTAAATATTTTTTTGAGGACTCATATTTAAATTGTGGAAATGGATTCATTTTGGAAGGCTGAAGATTTCATAGATGCTGGACTTTGTTTTGTTGTTGAAAGTTCACTGAAAGGACACTTGAGATGTTTAGCTGAATTTTATTAGGCCTCTGGCGTTGGGGGTCGTGGCAAGGTGGGAGGCGGGGGGGGGGGGGCCAGGAAACTCCTCCGGGAGCGGCCTGTCACGACGATCCCCAATGCCGAGAAGGCCCCGCTGCATTTTACTGGCAGCGGCACGCCTTTGACGCAGCACCGCACCCCCTCACGCCTTTTGGTGCGGGCCTTCATTTAAATATTAAAATGAAGTAAAATAAATGCAAATTAACCTGCCTTGTCATGGCGGACGTCCCACGCGATACTCCAGTTGCCAGGCCGCAACTCACATGCCTTCGGAATTCCATTTGGCGTTCCGAGGCGTGACACTGGTGGACAGGGGGGAAGGAGAGAAAGTTTCAGGGCAGGGAGGGGGAGAGGAGTTGGGAAGACTGCTCAGATTGGTTGTGGGAATGGTGGGAAGGGGCATAGGGTCAAAGGGAATAAAGTTCGTGGGTGAAAGGTCGTGAGTGAAAACTCACTTTTTTGGGAGGAATAGGACAAAAAAATCAACAGATTATTCATGGTGGGTGTGGGAGAGGGGATTGGAAGTGTTAATAAAATTTTACTTCTATTTTGTAACAACCCTGTCTCTTTAAACATTTAAATGGCACTGAAGGCCTTGAAGCCTTTTAAAAATGGCGCCGACGCCTGCGTGGTGGCGCCAGACTCCGTTGCTGGGGATGGAATGGCTGCCCCCTCTACACCATCAGGGACTCCCTTTTTGCCCCCTCTACACCGCTCCGCCCCCTCCATTTAAATGAGCCCCGTGCGCAATATCATGGGGCTCAGCAACAGCGCATTCGCGCCTGAAGGCTGCCAACTTCAAAGCGGGCCGCCGCGATTTGCGGTGCGCTAATAAAATTCATCCCATTGTGTTTGGAAAAAACCTTTACTGGTTATCACATGCCTTAACATAAATAAACAACAGAAACCTTGGTAACTTGGGGGAGATGTTTACAGAGAAGTGACATGTCAAGATTTATGAGGGTCGGGAATTGGTTTTGCTTCTGAGATATTGTTTTTGTTCAGTTAGGGTGTGGACAGTACTGAAAATTAGCCTGCTGAAAAGAAACCCCCCAGCTCATCTTCCTGACACCTCTCTAAGAGACCCTGAGAAAGCCAGAATGTCAGGTCTACCTCTTTGAAAAAACTCTGCAAATCCAGAGTGTGATAACTGAAAGCCCTGATGCCACATTTCTCCTGGAAAGCCTACCAGACTATTTCTCGACATCTCCAGAATGAACTGCTTATGAAAAGATCCCAGTGACCTGTCTCCGTACACCCAGACGCCAGACCAAAAGGGACAACAGACATCCATCCATATCTTTTCTTTTTTCTCTCAGGAATTAGCAAGTATTTGGCTAAAGTATTCCTTTTTTGTCTTTTTTTGTTAAAGTAACATTCGTGCCACACAAGTGCCAGGCAATAACTATCCCAAACAAGAGAGAATCTAACCATCTCCCCTTGATATTTAATGGCATTACCATCGCTGAATCCCCCACTCTCAACATCCTGGGGGTTACCATTGACCAGAAACTGAACTGGAGTAGCCATATAAATACCGTGGCTACAAGAGCAGGCCAGAGGCTAGGAATCTTGTCGTGAGTAACTCACCTCCTGACTCCCAATGCCAATCCACAAATCAGGAGTGTGGTGGAATACTCTCCACTTGCCTGGATGGGTGCAGCTCCAACAACGCTCAAGAAACTCAACAGCAACCAGGACAAAGCAGCCCACTTGACTGGCACCCCATTCGCAACACTCACTCCCTCCACTACCGACGCACAGTGGCAGCAGTATGTACCATATACAAGATACACTGCAACAACTCACAAAGGCTCCTTTGACAGCACCTTCCAAATTCGCGACCTCTACCATCTAGAAGGACAAAGGTAGCAGATGCATGGGAATAGCACCACTTGCAAGTTCCCCTTCAAGTCACACATCATCCTGATTTGGAGCTGTATCAGTGTTTCTTCATTGTTGCTGGGTCAAAATCCTGGAACTCCCTTCCTAACAGCACTGTTGGTGTACCTACACCCCACGGACTGCAGCGGTTCAAGAAGGCAGCTTACCATCACCTTCTCAAGGGCAATTAGGAATGGGCAATAAATGCTGCACTAGCCACGATGCCGGTATCCCGTGAATGAATAAAAAAAAAACCTCTGCAGAATTTCTTTATTTTTTTCAGTGTGTATGTGAGGGGTATTTAAAAATGGAACTTTGATATTTCAATCTGTGTGTTAATGCTTTGCTTTGTTACTGGATAAGTCTTGTTTTATAATAAAATGATAATTGTGTTGTTGATTAAATAAAGCTGGTTGGTGTATTTAATTCTGGGATAAAGAGTAGAGTATATGATTGACCATATCGTTAACTGGGTAAACATTGAAAATATATACGGTGACCTGTGGAGAAGTGGAACTAGAAAAGATAGTGCACTCCTCCCGCCTCAGTCGTAACAATGCAGACCCAATCAATTTAACATTTCCTCATAAGATAACCCTCCCATCCCAGAAATCAGTCGAGTGAACCTTCTCTGAACTGCTTCCAATGCAATTATATCCTTTCTTAAATAAGGAGACCAAAACTGTATACAATATTCTAGGTGTGATCTCACCAATGCCCTGTACAATTATAGCAAAACATCTCTACTTTTATATTCTATTCCCCTTGCAATAAATGACAACATTGCATTTAATCACTTGTTGTAGCTGCATACTAACTTTTTGTGTTTCATGTACTAGGACACCCAGATCCCTTTGCATCTGAGTTCTGCAAACTCTCTCCATTAAAATAATATGTTACTTTTCTATATTTCTGGCCAAAAATGGACAAGTTCACACTTTCCCACATTATTCTCCATCTGCCAAATCTTTGCCCAATTACTTAACCTGTCTATATCCCTTTTGTGGACTCATTGGGCTGGATTTTAAAGCCTCTACGCCGCCAGGAACGGTGGTGGGGGGGCAACGAAGATCGGTACGGAGGAGGCCCACTCAGCAGCGGCGGCGAGGTCTCATGGCAGCCGCCCCGCTGCTCAGCTACAGGACCCGCATTAAAATATGTTACTGCCTACTTAACATGCAGGCCACAGCGATTCTGCCAGCAGGTTTCAATCTTTATTCTGTCGGCCAGCAATGCCACGCCTTTGAATCCCGTTTGGAGAAACCTGGTGCGACACCTGTAGAGAGGGGGGAGGAGGTGTTTTTCTCTGTGCAGGAGAGGTGGGGAATGGGGATAGAAGCCTCGGATTGGTCGGGGCGGGGGGTGGGGGGCGGTGATGAGAAGGAGTAAAGGACAAAGGTTCCTAACTTTGTGGGCGAGGGGGGGTTGGGGGGAGGTCAAATTTTCATGTTAGGAATTCTGGGGGTGTGGGGGCGTTGGTGGAAGGGCAGAAATGTTATGATATGCCATGGGGGGTGCGAGAGTGAATGGAAAGGTTATTTTATTCATTTTTTAAACTTTACAGTAAACGGCCCTTTAAAAATCTAAATGCTCATTGAGGGCTGTAAGCCCTTTAAAAATGGCCTGCGTATTGGCATCATCGCGGGGGGCGGGCGGTGCGGCCATGGAAATGAGCCATCGTGTTTGAAATCGCAGCTGCTCTGCGATGTGGTCCCGTGCGTGAGAACACATTTTTTTACGCCTGCAGCACATTTCGGCGACGGAGTCTTAAAATGCAGCCCAATATGTCCTCTTCACAACTTACTCTCCTACCTATCTTGGTCTCATCAGAAAATTTAGCAACCATGCATTCTGTTCCTTCATCCAAGTCATTGATATAGATTGTAAATATTTGAGGCTCCAGCACTCATCCCTGTGGCACTCCACTGTGGCTTGCCAACCCAAAAATGACCCATTTATCTGTACTCTCTGTTTCCTTTTCGCTAGCCAATCCCCTTACACCATGGGCTATTATTTTGTTTTGTAACCATTGATGTGGCACCTTGTCAAATGCCTTCTGGAAATCCAAGTACACTACATCTGCAGGTTCCCCTTTATCCACACTGATGGTCATTTCCTCAAAGAACTCTAATAAATTAGCCAAACACGATTTTCCTTTCACAAAACCATGTTGACTCTGCCTGATTGCACTGAGATTTTCTAAATGACCTGCTCTAACCTCCTTAATAATAAGATTCCAGCATTTTCCCTGTGACAGATGTTGAGCTAACTGGCCTGTAGTTTCCTGCTTTCTGTCTTCGTCCTTTCTTGAATAGCAAAGTTACATTCGCCATTTTCCAATCTGATGGGACCTTTCCAGAATCTAGGAAATTTTGGAAAATTAAAACCAATGCATCCACTATCTCAGCAGCCACTTCTTTTAAGACCCAAGGATGAAGTCCATCAGGATCTGGGGACTTATCAGCTTTTAGTACAAATAATTATCTCAGTACCCTTTCCTTGGTGATGGTAATTGTTTCAAGTTCCTCCCTCCCTTTCAACTCTTGATTCACAATTAGTTCTAGGATGTTATTTGTATGCTCTACAGAAAACAGATGCAAAAAATCTGCTCAATTCCTCCGCCATTTCTTCACTTTTCATTATTAACTCGCCAGACTCACTCACCAGAAGATCAACACTCACATTATTTACTCTTTTCCTTTTTAAATACCTGTCGAAACACTTACTATCCATTTTTATATTTCTAGCTAGCTTTCTCTCATACTCTAATTTCTCTCTCATTATTCTTTTAGTCATTCTTTGCTTTTTTAAAATATTCTGTCCAATCTCCTTATCTACCACTACTCTTCATTGAATTGTACGCTTTTTCTTTCAATTTGATACTATCTTTAACTTCCTTAGTTAGCCACGGATTCACCGAGAGTCTTTCTCACTGGAATGCATCTTTGCTGAAATATATGAAAAATTCTGGCCACTGCTACTTTCCCAGTAAATTCTGGGTCATTTTCTTTTAAGCCACAAAGCCTAACCATTGTTAAGTAAACAAAGCCTCAGAATATAAGATATAAAAACAAGAAATGCTGGTATCACTCAGCAGGTCTGGCAGCATCTGTGGAAAGAGAAGCAGAGTTAACGTTTCGGGTCAGTGACCCTTCTTCAGAATATAAGAATTGTTTGCTCTGGTGCGGATTAGTATGTCAATGTAAGATTTCAGTTAAAATCCATCAGTTTTAAAATAGATCTACATCTTTGGCAAACTGTGACACCTGAATTATGCAGGCTAGGATACTGCTTTTTATTCATGTTTTAGGGATATTATACCATACACCTCACAATATAATAATAGACACTTGATTTACTGTGCCTGGGAAAGTTAATTTCCATCTGCATAACATTGCATTCAGAGATTTTTACTGGTGCTGTGAAGATCAAAATTTCATCAGTAAATCTGCTCTTATATTTGTGCCGATATATTTCAATTTTATTTCTTTTTTTTTAAGATAGGTTCATGCACAAATGGGAATAGTAGTTATTGGGAAATCAACTGGGGATAGGCACATAGGCTTTGGCAGGGCTCTGAATCTTATGTAGAGTTGTTTAGGGGTATTTTTGATTGACTTTGATAGTAATAGGATGTGGCAGTCCCATGAAGGGAAAGCATGAGATTTGATGTCTCTGGGGAGAGAGGGATGTAGGGTTAGGTTTATTAGAGGGATTCCTGGGATATGGCAGTACTGGGAATGGCCCTCGGGGTTTTCAAGAAATAGGTTCTGAAGTCTTAAAATGTGGCAGCACTGATGAGGATACAAGGGCTTGGAACACTGGGGTGTCTTGATGTGTCAGAACTGAGGGTAAGGTGCGTGCAATGTCTACGCACTGGGAACACAAGGTTCTGGCTGGACAGGTAGGAGATCACAGGATCTGGTAGCAAGAGGAAGGGTTTGTGGGGAGGGGGGGTGTTCATGGGTGCATCTAAGGATCAGGCAGCAGTGGCATGGAAGGATCCCAGAAGCACTAAGACAGGGCACATAGGTCAACTGCACTCAAAAGAAAATTTTGAAGAAAGTATATGTGACCCTAGGGGTTGCAATTTATAATCCCCCCGACGTCAGGGGTCGTGGTGGGGGGCCCAGAAAATACTTCTGAGAGAGGCCACACGGGCCTCGACGCCGGGAAGGCCCCGTCCTATTTTACTGGCAGCAGTGAGGCCTCGGGGTGGCCCGCCGTCGCTTGGCAGCGGAGCCTTCATTTAAATATTTAAATAAATGTAAATCAATGAATAAATACCTTGTCCCGATAGCTATCCCACACCGATATTCTGGCTGGTTGCCGGATGTCCCATACCTTTGGATCTCCGTTCGGGTAAAACACTTAATATTGGCAGAAGGGCTGGTGAGAAGGGGTTGACGGTCAAAGAAAATGAAGTTCTGGGGGAAAGTTCGGCATCGGAATAAAAGTTTGTTTTGGGGGGATAGGGCAATTTATATATTGATTAGGCAATGGGGTGCTGGGAGAGGGGATTCAAAGTGATGTTGAATTTTATTTTAAGTTTTCGCACACCGGGACCTTTAAAAATTTAAATGACCTGTCAGGGCTTGAAGCCCTTTAAAAATGGCGCTGACGTCTGAGCAGTGGCGCCGGATGCCATTGCCAGGGACGAAATGCCCGCCCCCTCTTACGTCATCGGTGGTGGGCGGTCTGCTCCTTCCATGCTAATGAGCCGCCACGCGAAATATCGCGGTGGTTCTGCAGTGCACAAATCGCACGTGCGCCGTGCATTTTTTGAACAGCAGCGAGCGATGAAAATTCAGTCCCAGGTTTTATAAGTAGAGCCATCAAGTAAAAAAATGGAAAATTATAATGTTAAACCAATACTGATCAACGAGTGCGTTGTGGTTAGAATATTGTCTGATTTTGGGCACCTTACTTTGGAAGGATGAAGAAATTGCAGGAGAGGCTCATTAACATGTTATCAGGGCCGAGAAACTTTATTTATGAAGAGAGATGAGAGAGACTTGAGCTCTTTTTATTGCAACAGTGAAGGTTAAGAGGAGATTGATAGATATGTTTAAAATTATGAAGGAATTTGATAAGGTAAACCGGATATAGTTTTTTCCACTGCTGGGTGAGTTTGTAACTTGGCATAAATTTAAAATCATCATCCAAAGATCAATGGGAGCAATTAGGAGAATTTTTTTTCAATACAGAGCGCTGTTAGGATGTGGAATGCTCTTGCACAAATATCGGTGGAAGAAAAATTCACACCATCATTTAAAAGGGAGAAACATTTACAAAAGCAAAATTTTATAAGTTATGGGGAAAGAGCAGGGACGAAGTGGATAGCTCTTTGAAGAGTTGGCACAGGTGCAGTGGGCCGAATGGCCTTCTCTGCTGTGAAATTCTATAATGCCAAATTACATCTCTGATTAGCATCAGTTGTGTTTTGTGGATGGATAAAAATTGCAAATATCCAAATTGCTGACAGCTGAGTCATAGAGTTATGCAGCACAGAAACAGGCCCTTCGGCCCATCGTGTCTGTGCTGGCCATCAAGCACCTAACTATTCGAGTCCCATTTTCTAGCACTTGGCCTGTAGCCTTGTATGCTATGGTGTTTCAAGTGCTCATCTAAATACTTCTTAAATGTTGTGAGGGTTCCTGCCTCTACCACCACTTCAGGCAGTGTATTCCAGATTCCAACCACCCTCTGGGTGAATTTTTTTCCCTCAAATCCCCTCTAAACCTCCTGGCCCTGGTTATTGACTCCTCCACTAAAGGAAAAAGTTTCTAACCTATCAATGTCACTCATAATTTTGTATACCTCAATCAGGTCCCCCCTCAGCGCTTCTCTGCTCTAAGGAAAACTACCCTAGCCTTTTCAGTCTCTCTTCATAGCTGGAATGCTCCAGCCCAGGCAACATCCTGGTGAATCTCCTCTGCACCCTCTCCAAGGCAATTGCATCCTTCCTATAGTGTGGTGCCCAGAACTGTACACAGTACTCCAGCTGTGGCCTACCTAGTGTTTTATACAGCTCCATCATAACCTCCCTGCTCTTATATTCTATGCCTCAGCTAATAAAGACAAGTATCTCATATGCCTTCCTAACCACCTTATCTATCTGTGCTGCTGCCTTCAGTGATCTATGAACAAGTGCACCAATGTCCCTCTGACCTTCTGTACTTCCTAGGGTCCTACCATCCATTGTATATTCCCTTGCCTTGTTCGTCCTCCCAAAATGCATCACCTCACACTTCTCAGGATTATATTCCATTTGCCACAGCTCCGCCCATCTTACCAGCTGAGAGTGTGAGACAGATAGACAGGGCCAAACAAGAGCCAAACATTACATTCCAGCCCTCAATTCTGCCAAACCTCAGATTCCCCTGCACTGTGGTCACAGGAACTCATTCCACATTGACAAATCACAGCACCCGTATCCCGGTGCTACCAAACTCTAGGACTCCCACTGCAATTCCACCAAACCCCCTGTACCATTCCCCTAATGCTACCAAAGACCAGGACTAATGCCAGTGCACCTAAAATATATTCCCCTTCCCTGTACTGCTAAATAGGATGGCCCTAAAAATCTGCTGTCACCTGGCTGAGTCCTACCATAATGCGACAACATTTTCCAATCTTTTTTGCTAAGCAATCTGGGGTGAGACCAGGAAAATAGTTCTGAACTGATAATTTATCCTCTGTTGGACCACTGGTATACCCCAGCCCTGATATTTGTTCGTGACAGCAAAGAGTGGAGGAGAGGATTCGCAGACGGGAAGCCTGGAAGCATGGGTTTCCTGGACATCCTGCTGAAATTAAACTTTGTCAATAGGCTTCCTGCCTGACAGTCTCAATGACAGCATAATTGCCAGTCGAGCAGGAAAGCAGCCAAGGATTAGATGCAGTTAAGTAGGAGAACGGGATGGGATTGGGGGGAGTCAGAGATCGGCGGGTGGGGGGAGTTGGAGATCCAGGAGTGAGCATTCAGAGTTTGGTGGTGAGCACTTGGAGATTACAAGGGATAGGAGGAATTGCACATCAGGGGTGATCACTCTGAGGTTGTGTGGAGGTGGGGGAGTCGGAGTCTGGGAATGAACATTCAGACTGTTTGGTTGGCGGAAGCTGGCGATCAGAGGCAAACACTTGGAGATTGTTGCAGGAAGTTGGATGTTGCGGGGAGTGGGCTAGTTAGAGATCGGTGGGTAAGCACTTTGAGATCACTGGAGGTGGAGGAGTCGGAGTCCTTGGCCGGAATTTTATCCTGGTAACAGGGGTCCCGGCAGCAGGCCAGTAGTTGTGTGGGGCAACTCCGCCTTGGCCCTCTGTTGTCCCTTTAAGGGACAAGCTGCCCCTCCGGAGCTGCCAGCTAATCAGAGGGCTGGCAGCTCAGCAGTACCGGCAGTGTCACTAGGAGCGGTGGCCACTGCTGGTACTGCAGGAGGCTTGCAGTGGTGAAGATGGAGGAGACCCCGGGACACAGGTAAAACATGCCCGGGAAAGTGGGTTGGGAGTGGTGGGGGTGGAGTCTTGCCACGGTGGCAGACATAGCCACTGGGGGGGGGCCCTCTGTGGGCCATGGATTGCCCTCAGAGGAGGGCCCCTCCCACTTGAGCCCATTAGGAGGCCACCAGGTCTCACTTAGCAGTGTCACCACATGGCGATGGGTCCCTCCAATGTTTGTGAAATGGGAGCGGATGTAGGAAGCTGCCCTTAAGTGGTCCTTAATTGGCCACTTAAATGGCTAAATTGATCTTGGGCGGGAGGGCCATCCTCCAATTTCCCTGCCATGAACAAAATGGCATGGGGGCAGGACAATGTTAGGCACACCACCTGATGCCACATCATGCCATTTTGTGTGCCCTCTTCCATCTCGTTCCCGTCTACAAGGGCAGGATAAAATCCAGCCCCATAGGCGAATTGGAGATCAGGGTGGGCAACTAGTGAATGCAAAAGGGTGGGGATAGTCAGAGATCGCAGCAGGGTGGGGGAGTCGGTGGTTGGGGGTTGAACACTTGGAGATTGTGAGGTGGTGGGGGAGTCAAAGATTGCAAGGGTGTGAGTACTCAGTGGTCTTGGGGTGGGTTGAAGGAATTGGAGATCCCAGGATCTCATTGAAGAGTCTTTAAAGAACTAGGCTGGGGGAGCTGGGGGTATCATCTCTGCTCCTCCTGGCCCACAAGCAGTGTTATAAGTGCACTTATCCTATGGATCTGGCCTTCCTTGCCTCCTTTTACCTGCCAGGATTCCTGAGCTCTCGGAAACCCAGATCCATTGGTTAATAATAGAAATCCTGATAAAAACCTCCTGAGAGTAAGTTGGTTGCCCCATCCCCGATCAACCACTGTTAAAGATGAGTGGGTTGGGGTCAGGTTTGGGATTTACTTTTTTTTTAAACTTCTCACTGCCCCCAACTCACCTATCCTTCTGGGTTAGCATTCCCTCTCCTTTACATTCCTGTTTATCAGCTCTTTCACCAGCCTGTCCACAACTCCATTTGACATTCCCACCTATCACCTTCCAATCGTCAGCTGATTCTTGCCTCAATACACTTATTTGCCAAATAATACAGCAATTGCTAAATTGAAACATCAATAAATTAATAAATTAATTTAAAAATTACCTCATAAAATGCTCAAAAGTTCAAAAATCCTGTAGTTCATGCTTGGATTGTGACTGGCAGCTCTAGAGCACTGACCGAGCTGGAGGATACAGGGCCAGTGGAAGGGCACTTTTATTAGCATAGGCAGGGTGGCACAAATGCCATTTTGGTCATATTTTTGACACCTGACTGCCGCTTGAACATGGAAACTTTGGTTTGCTTACGTCTTTGGAAGGGTGGGGAGGGCACTTGCTTAGCTTCCTCCCCACTACCTCATCCTTCTCCAAGTGCTCAACCGCCAAACTCTGACTCCCCCACCCCGTCGCAATCTCCAACTATTCCTACCCTCCCACATTCACCAAGTGCCCACTCTGTCCCAATTTTTAAAAAAAATCTGTTTGAGGTCCAGGCAAAGCAAGCAGCCATGAACACTTCCACTCACCTAAGAGTTCTAAATGTCACACAAATCACAGGCACTGACTGAGAAGCAGGATGGGTAACTCCAGTTTAGGAAATCTTCACCTGTCATTTTCCTTGCTGGGGTGGATGGTACTTCTGTCTGTTACAAGGCACTGAGGAACCTGTCAGAAACTGAAAAGACCTGATCTAACCAGGTCTCTGTCGTTTCCCTGGTCTCCCTCTAGTGTTATAGTGGGTGACAGGAGGAACCTCTCCCCAGAATTTCAGGGCCATAGTTTATGCTGTTGTTATACAAAAAAAGTCTACCAACAAACTCCAAAAATAGTATACTGTCTTTTTCAGAAGAGAACCATTATTTAACCGAATTTTGAGCTAAAGCGAAGAAAAGCAGTTAATCAGAAGTCTAATAATTCATATTCATCTTCCAGCTACGTTTAAGTCATTAATCGAGATTATAAAATCCTACACAACTTTTCTACAGAGATGAGTAAATACACACCAAAATTCTCAACTAGCAAAAATATTTTGCCAGCGAAAGTGTAGCAAACAAGGCAAGAAAAACTGCACTGACCAGTCGCTCTTTTAGCAGCTATTCCCATGGTGACAACTTATTTTGTTGATCAGCCCCACTTATTTTGAACATTACAAATTTCCACTTAGGAAAAAATAATATATATTTTCAGAAAGTGTTCTGAATGATCAATTGTGCCATCATTTTATAACTGGCAGGTTCTCCTGATCAATCATTGAGCGTTGGTTGTTTTCAAAGTCCTTAGGGGCTTATCATTGGAAGTTTTCTAGCCATTTCATTTGTTGTTGATTTTGTAAGTTCCTAGCCCTTCACGTCTGGCTTTGCTGCTGTTTAACTTAGAGCCAACCAACAAAATGCGATGGCAAAATTGTCACTGTTATTTGCACCTAATTTTCAGAGTCAGCTCATTATCACAATTATGCAGATCTGCAAAAGTATATTTGGATTATGCAGAAAGCATTGTGGTCGTTGGAGCAGAACATTGTGTTTAAGTTATCATTTAAAGAGATAGGCACAATTAAAGGAGTGACACAACAAGGAAAAGATTTTGTAAACATTTAGAAAGAATGTGACAGTTTACCATGGTTGTTGCCAGGTAGATCACAGCTTGCAGTTATGTTTGACAATGTCTTGGTGGGTGCCACCAATCAGATAATACTGGCTGTTGTTCTCCCTGATATACCTTCCTTTCATGCAATGTCACTGCAAGCATGACATACCATGATTGGATTGCTCCAAGGAAGCATCCAACATCATGATTAGCTAGATATTCAAATAGGTTAGGTGGGCCATCAGGTCATCTGTTCCATTTTCCTTTGGGAAAAGGAGGCTCCATCGACCCAATCATCTTCCTCTGGGAATCATCTACCTTAATCAACTTTGTTTGGGAAGAGGAGAGTCCACCCACCCCAATCATCTTCCTCTGCAAGAGAAGGCTCTAACCACACTAATCATCTGCCAAAGCAAGGTATGTCCCCGTCTGTTCACAGATGTGGGTACCAACAGGTGGGCACACAGCACTCAATGAACAGCCTGACATGCTTGGCACGTTTCTGTTGTTTCTCCCATTTTCCCAAATGCAAAGGTTAGAGGGATTCCCACTGGTGATGAAGCTGACTAGGCAACACAAAATAGAATTGGTACAAAGTCTCATGCAACCTAAATATCTTGACAGATAAAAAGAAAAGCAGTAAAGAAATAAGAGAAAAACTGATAAAAAATTACAGAAAATCTTTTAACCCACTTCAAATAGCATGAAATAAAAACAATATCCTGCACACCAAAAATTCATGAGATGGTGTGCAGGACGTCACTAGCTGAGGCAGGTATTTATAACACAAGTGCTCTCTACCATCTCCAAAATTGTGCCTGATTGTTACCTGGCCTCAGATGGAAAGCACTCCTTATTTTAGAATTAAAAAGTATTTTATTTCCCAGGACTCTGCCTCAAATCAACCAATTTTTCCCAGACTAGCGCTATATGTAACGACCTTGTAAACTGTTAAAATCATCTTTAATAGAGTGAATTAACAAAATAACAATGATTATTTTTCAACAATGGTACAGCAATATTCTCTGAAATTTCCATTTGGGTTTAAGATTTGAAATTGGGCCCCAGCTTCATAAATTACCCTCAGCTGTAAGTGGATCAAAACCATAAAACACTACCAAATGAAACATTATACATACAGGGCAGTTTGACTAAATATGCAAATTAAGGATTATTTTTCCAGCTCATTCTTAAATGAACACTCTCAAACTTCAGTGAACATAGAGCAGATAGATGCATGTGACTAAACTGGTGCAGCACTTCAACAGCCAAACAACTTTAAGAACCCCATCAAGGATTCCGGGAAAAATGAAGTCTGTTGGCACTTTACATCTGCAGGGACATGACGGACTGAATAGTCTCCTTCAGTGCTGTAACCATTCTATATACAGAGGCTGTGTTTGAGGTGTGGAAGGTCATTTCCATGGTCAGGCACAGTTCTGAGTATTCCGGCTGCATGAGTAATTCTATGAGTAGCTCATGTGGCCACAAAATGGGCCAGTGACCTGCCAAATCTCAACCAAGGTCGAAAGACGTTTACGATTCAGTGTCACAAATTGAGTCTAAACAGATTTTTGGACACAGCATAATATCCGTGATAAAGATCAACCAGAGTTACAGCTAGGAGTGAAAAGCCCTGAAATTCCGATCGGCTTGTTCCACCAACAGATGTGCCTAAAAAAGGAGGTAAATTACAAAGCGAATCATATGCATATTGGGGCAGCACATTAGTGCCATCTGTCCTAAACCACTGATGAAAAAGTCAAAGCAGCACTTGACACTTTCAATCATCGTATCACAAAATGGTTACAGCACTGAAGGAGACTATTCAGCCCGTCATGTCCGTGCTAGCTCTCTGCAAGAACAACTCAGAACTGATGAAAGGTCATCGACCTGAAATGTTAACTTGGTTTCTTTCTCCACAGATGCTGCCTGACCTGCTGAGTATTTACAGTATTTTCTGTTTCTACTTCAGATTTCCAGCATCCGTAGTATTTTGCTTTTACATTTTATATATCTTTTGTTCTCAAGAGAGCCAATGGGGCATTCTTGAAGCACAAAGTCGCATGCTCCCATCATCTTGTCCTTGCTAATCTCCACCAGCTAAGGCATCAACTTAAACCTTCAAAGTAACTTTTACAAGTTAATGCTGCCATTGTGAAGTCTCTCCTAATGGGAAAGCAAATTGGACAACTGGGAACGGCAGTCAGGTCGATCAATCTGCAGCCCTCCCAATTTTCCAGTTATTCATTTTTTTCATTGAAATGTGTGAAAAAAGTATTCTTTCATTCTCCTTTTGGTATCTAACATATTTTTGACTTTGCTCTCACTGGAACATGTGTTTCATGAATTCAGATTGATTCTACGGACGACAGTGTTATTAAAATACCCAAGTCATTAATATCCCCACCGTTTCACAGCAAAGAAAACTCCTGATGTACCATCTGTGGCCAGCTCTACCAATTCTCTGTATGAACACAAAATGACACTAAAAAAAAAGCAAATGCAAATTTAAAACTCATCATCATTTTTTGGAATGATTTAAATTTCAGACAGTAATCCTCCCTCTTTGAGCTTGGCTGTCTTGCTTTGCAATATCAGGTGAACTCTTGAATATATTACTGTCCTATAAATTGTAAATCGCTTCTGACTGCCCATCTGTTACTTTCGTTACTGCAGACTCAATGACTACAGCTCTGAGACAAACCTTACTGTGTTTTAACATGGTCAAAAGTCATTTTAATAGTCAGCTCCAACCAAAACATTCCACATAAACTACAGGCTGCAAGTACGTTCTTAAGTTATCAGCCACAATTATTAGTTTAGTCAAGGTCTTATTAGCATAAATCAGTTTCTCTCAGGCAATCCTTCTCTCCCACTGCCTAGTTTTAAATCCTTGAGCTCTAGATTTTGCTTGCCATTTTGAAAATGTGCATGTGGTTCTGATCACAGAACATCTGTAAAAAATGATATTCAGTAAATTTTTATAGTTGAATATTATATGGCAGAATTGAGGAACCAAATAATACCATTAAGCATTTGTAATTTGTTAACTATAGTAAGAATTAACTCTTAATCATCCGAATAAAATGAATTCCTCCCCTATAATGCAAGTGTGCAAGTATACACATAAACACACAGAGTAATGAAACAAAAACTGAACCTGGTACTTCCAGTGTTTAAAAATTGTTTTTATTTTTTAGAACTTTACCAATGACTCTCTTTCATCCTAGGTCACTGCTCCAGTCACTGAAGAGTTAAAATGGGTCCTCCTTTCAAAAGCTTTATGTGTGTGCCACCTTGCATGTCAGTAACAACCACTTGCATACTGAACAATGCACTAAGAGCATCACATAGCATTGATTTCAGCCAGTTTTTCATATGGAGATTGTAGATGTGGGAATCTTACCAAAGAAAATATCTAGGCACCGTACAATGGATTCAGATACTCAGAAAATGCAATTGTGAACATAGCAAAAGGGATACAAGATGTAATTTCAGCTGAAAAGTTGTATTATGTTGAATTAAATTTTTATCTGTGCTTGATTAACAGGAAACAAGTACCAAACCCTTTTGCTATCAAGCTTACACAGCAGTGGGAAAAAAGATTGATTGAAAATGACTGGACTTGGCTGCATGTCTCCGAAAGATGTAGTAGCCATTGTTCTCAACTTTGTAAGCATGTTGAACAGGGTCTAAATAAGAACCTAAATATCCTGAGAGAAATAAAATGTTTCAGATTTGCTGATGAGTTTATAAAACTCTGCCTCTATTTTGCGAGTTGTTGTTTTTAAGTCTAAAGCATTTTCCAAAAGTCTATTATCCATCTTCCTCATTGACATGCCAAACTGCACATTTTTATTGCAGATAGAATTATTCTGGGAGTTTTGCATTTAAGATGAATTATTTCCCATCAACGTAACTCATCCCTAGACTCAGGGAGCAAGTATTATTTTTAAGTTTTTTAAATCTCTCCAATTCCTTCCCTCAATCTGACAATTCCTGCTGGGAGTTCATAAATACTAACCACCCTCTGGCATCTCTCCTAAGATGGCCATTTTTCATGTGTGAACATGTATAGTGATTGTCACTGGACAGCAAACAGAAAAAAATGTTTTCTTTCCCTTTTTAGTCCAGATATGTTAAGGTTGGTGATGGTATTTGTAATGCTAGATCAGCTACCTCACCAATGACCAGCTTCATATCTGGGTCTTTTGACACTGGGTGGCTATTTTACACCCTAAGCTATTAAAGGAGCTCTTTAAAATAAATTTAAACTATGAGTCAAGCAAACAAAAAACAAATTAAACATACAACAAAGTTTTTTCATTTTCTGTGTTGCCAATGTGTTTTTCATCAAGAACTTTCTTCTAAAATACTATTGCTCAAAACCACAATGCTGACTATCGCGAACAAGAACGACACCATGTGGAATATGTTCTCCGCTATGTATGCTGAAGAACATGGATGGCTCTAGTCTTGCATTTGTTTTTGGATACAATTCTGCACCATTGCTTTGGGACTCAGAACTTTCATTTAATACGTAATTTAAGTTACCATGCTATGAATGACAATACACCACTTTCTGTATCTTCCAATAATTTGGTCTCTTTTATGTAGTTTTCCTTAAGATAATAATTTTCTTTAAAAATGAGCTTTGTGAAGTAATTCGCAACTGCCTGCATTGTTCTTTAGAATTCAGATTAAATTTGGACTAAAATTACATAGTTTTGTTTAAAACTTGCCAACATGAATATATTGCTTGCATTTAATATTTAATCTGTGCCCAAAGCTTCCCTTCTGATTTTCAACAGTGCTTATCAACTGGTACAACTGGGAATTTAATTGAATCCTGCAAAACAACTTTCAATGTTTTCAGGACTTATGATGCAAAATATCTGTGTTCATTTTAAATTAATTGTTTAGGTTTGCTGGTATAATGAATATACGTTTAAAAATATAGAAGTAGTATATTTGAAAATGGTTAAACTGGCTATAAGCAGCTCAATGAAAAAGCTCACTAAGACATATTTTGCCCATTCCCAATTTGTGTTTTGTATCTTCAGGCCTACGTAGTGGACATCTTTACAAAGCTGCGGATATTCTAAATAGGTGGTCCAAAAACAGGTTTCACTGTATCATCGGCACAAGAAATTCCACTGAAAAAGCTGAAGGAATAACCACGTGTGTGAAATTGAAAAAAAATAAAAGCAGCAGACAATTCTGGCATATTCCAAATACAGATATGCTCAGTGGTTTCTCAATTGAGTCAGACATATGTGTAATTTAAAACATAGGAGGAAAATATTTCAGGACTGTATTTTATACTTTTCCACAACAGCTGACACAACTGCAGTTACTTTCACAATATATACTGCCATTTTATACGCCAAGGCACAATTTCTTTTAGGTTTTCAAAATGCGCTGTTCTCAAAGATAGGCTGCCTTTTGCCACTTTCCTCAGTCATCAAATATTTCAAGACTGACAGCTCATATCTATCTATCTATCTCTTTCTACAGAGGTGCTTGAGTTCTAGCCTGGGGATTAATCACCATGAATAACAACACGGTCCTTCACGGTTCAGCATTATTACATAATTTGTAACTGGATGCAAGCAGTATGAAAGGATAACAATGAGCCTGCTGTTTCCCCTGGAAGAAATTAAGACAGCTCGTATGCTTAGTCTTTCCTCATATGGAGGAAGCCAGAAGCCATGGAAGAGATAACTGGGGTTAAATTGGATCATAAGGTCAGAAGTGGGGATGTTCGATGATGATTGCACAATGTTCAGCACCATTCGTGATTCCTCAGATACTGAAGCAGTCCGTGCAGAAATGCATCACGATCTGGACAATATCCAGGCTTGGGCTGATAAGTGGCAATTAACATTCGCGCCACACAAGTGCCAGGCAATGACCATCTCCAATAAGAGAGAATCTAACCATCGCCCCTTGACATTCAACGGCATTACCATCGCTGAATCCCCCACTATCAACATCATAGGGGCTACCATTGACCAGAAACTGAACTGGAGTAGCCATATTATTACCATGGCTACAAGAGCAGGTCAGAGGGTAGGAATCCTGAGGTGAGTAACTCACCTCCTGACTCCCCAAAGCCTGTCCACCATCTACAAGGCACAAGTCAGGAGTGCGATGGAATACTCTCCACTTGCCTGGATGGGTGCAGCTCCAACAACACTCAAGAAGCTCGACACCGTCCAGGACAAAGCAGCCCGCTTGATTAGCACCCCATCTACAAACATTCACTCCCTCCACCACCGACGCACAGTGGCAGCAGTGTGTACCATCTACAAGATGCACTGCAGCAATGCACCAAGGCTCCTTAGACAGCATCTTCCAAACTCGCGACCTCGACCAACTGCAAGGACAAGGGCAGCAAATACATGGGAACACCACCACCTGCAAGTTCCCCTCCAAGTCACACACCATCCTGACTTGGAACTATATCGCCGTTCCTTCACTGTCGCTGAGTCAAAATCCTGGAACTCCCTTCCTAACAGCACTGTGGGTATACCTACCCCAAATGGATTGCAGCGGTTCAAGAAGGCAGCTCACCACCACCTTCTCAAGGGCAATTTTGGATGGGCAATAAATGCTGGCCTGGCCAGTGATGCCCACATCCCATGAATGAATAAAAAAACATTGGATAACCCCTGAAAATGGGCATGGGGGTCGTAGCACGTGTTTAACCTGTACCCATTCATTGTGATACAGGCAGCATATTAAATTTGTGCTGCTTGGTGTTTAACATGTTTGCTGAGTGCAGAAAACACTTCTGTACTGTTCATGGGTGGCACGCATCAGCAGTGAGAAAGATATCGCAAATGGCTTGCAGAACTTAAAGGCAACCTTTGCTTAAAGGGGAGGTGCCTTATAGCTGCAAGAAATGGTGGAAGTTCTTTGTTAAATGAATCTGTGCTGCAATATAGTGAAGAATGGCTGAACATGGGAGACAGCCAAACACAGGAAACCTCCAAAAGCACATAAAATTATACCAGCAAGTAAGCTGCAAATACTTCATGGGCCTTTCAAATAAAGGTGATGAGAGTCCTTCATTCTGTTTAGTTTCATGTTCAGCTTTGCGAGGTCAAGAAATGGCATTGACTGAAGTGTAGAGTTGCAAAGTGGCAGTGGTGATTTCAAATTAGTATTGCACTCTGATGCTGCTCTGCATGTTGCCAGTGATTGTTAGGCACATGTTCATACATTCCTTTATCATGATTGTGTCCTGCACATCTCCTGTGTGAAGTGTGAGTGTAAAACTCGGGCCCCACTTTTGAATCATGTAGCATCCAAGAAGCAGGCACTATAAGGCCCAATTCAGCCCCCTGTATTTACAGTTAGTTAGGTTCAACTAGCTGCTCCCAAATTGTGAGCTGAGGTACAAAATCCATTGATAACTAACAAAGGGAATGTATGGGCAGTATTTTAGCTCTCCCCCGTGGTGCGTTTGGAGGCGGGGAGGGCATTTAATCGGGCGGGATGGTGGAGGGTAGGGACCCTGCCACCTTCCCGCCTCCATCCCAATTAAGTCTGTGGCGGGAAGGCCCATGGTCGGCCTTCCTGCCCCACTGCAAACTGAGGCACTTAAAGGGTAATTAACCCAGTGGTGGCTGGGCCTGTCGCCAAACGGGAGCACGACACGCAACCCCATGCAGGATTGCTTATGGTCTCCCAGTGGGGTCCCTCATTCAAAGACATAGTGCCTGATCAAAGGACCCGCCATTGGGAAGTGGGGGGATGACCTGCTGTGAGCCACCACTCTGCCCTGCTGCCGACCCCCCTACACCCTCTCCCCTGTGCCACCCACCCCGTGAAATGCCTCCTGCCATTACTTACCTCTAATCTGGGTTGTTCCAAGATCCTGGGATCCTGGGCCTCCAGTGAGTGTCCTTCTGGCAGCAGTCACCACCTCCCCCCACCCTCCACCCAAGTGACGCGGCCGAGCAAAAGAGCTGCGGGCCTTTAATTGGTCCGCAGCTTTCATCGGGCAGAACTTCCCGCACCTGGGGTCCTGATCTCGGGACAGGCCCGCTGGTGGCCTCTCAAGTACCTGACTGGCTTGTCTTACTGCGGGTCCTCCCCAGAACAGGCAACGCGGGTCTCTCACCAGCACTCCAGCCGGCGGCCGAGACCCCATCACCTTCCATAAAATACCTGACAGTTGATGTGCTCAGTTGAGTTTACCAGAGGCAGTTGTGATAGGAGCTAGGGGATATAATTCAGACGATGAAGTAATTTCTTAGAACAGCATGTTCTAGAGCCAACCTGAGAACAGGCTATACTAGACCTGGTATTGTGCAACGAGATAGGATTAATTGATGACCTCATGGTGAAGGCGCCCCTAGGCATCCAGTGATCATAATATGATTGAATTTTACATTCAGTTTGAGGGAGAGAAGAGTGGATCTAAGACTAATATTTTAAACTTAAATAAGGGCAATTATGAGGGCATGAAAGCAGAGCTAGCAAAAGTGAACTGGCAAAGTAGGTTAAGGAATAGGTCAATAGAGATGCAGTGGCAGATAGTTAAGGGGATATTTCAGAATACACAGAATAGATACATTCCAACAAGAGAGAAAAATTCCAAGGGGAGACCCACTATCCATGGTTAGCTAAAAAAGTTAAAGATAGTATCAAACTTAAAGAAAAAGCATATAATTGCGCAAAGATGGGTGGCAGGTCAGAAGATTGGACGGAAATAAAAAAGCAGCAAAAAAACGACTAAAAGATTAATAAGGAGGGAAAAATTAGAGTACGAGAGAAAGGTGGCTAGAAATATAAAAAGAGTGTAAGAGTTTCTATAGATATTTAAAAAAGAAGAGTTAACAAAGTGAGCATTGGTCCAAATGAAAGTGAGTCTGGGGAATTGATAAAGGAAAATAAGGTGATGGCAGATGAATTGAACAGGTATTTTGCATTGGGTTTTCACTATAGAGGATACAAGTAACATCCTAAAAATAGCAGTAAATCAGGAACTGGAAGGGAGGGAGGAACTCAAGAAAATTACAATCACCAGGGAAGTAGTTTAGTTTAGTTTAGTTTAGAGATACAGCACTGAAACGCCCTTTGGCCCACCGAGTCTGTGCCGACCATCAACCACCCATTTATACTAATCCTACACTAATCCCATATTCCTACCACATCCCCACCTGTCCCTATATTTCCCTACCACCTACCTATACTAGGGGCAATTTATAATGGCCAATTAACCTATCAACCTGCAAGTCTTTGGCATGTGGGTGGAAACCGGCGCACCTGGAGGAAACCCACGCAGACACAGGGAGAACCTGCAAACTCCACACAGGCAGTACCCAGAATTGAACCCGGGTCGCTGGAGCTGTGAGGCTGCGGTGCTAAACACTGCGCCACTGTGCAAATTGTTGGAGCTGCGGGCTGACAAGTCCCTGGGTCCTGATGGACTTCATCCTCGGGTCTTAAAAGAAGTGGCTAATGAGATAGTTGATGTGTTGGTTTTAATTTTCCAAAATTCCATAGATTCAGGGAAGTTTTCATTAAATCGGAAAATAGCCAATGTAACTCTTTTATTCAAAAAGGGAGGGAGACAGAAAGCAGGAAACTACAGGCCAGTTAGTGTAGCATCTGTCATAGGGAAAATGTTAGAAGCTATTATTAAAGACGTTATAGCAGAGCACGTAGAAAAATTCAAGGTAATCAGGCAGAGTCAACATGGTTTTGTGAAAGGGAAATCATACATAACCAATTTACTGGAGTTCTCTGAAGAAGTAACATGTGCTGTGGATAAAGGGGAACCGGTGGATGTACTGTACTTAGATTTCCAGAAGGTGTTTGATAAGGTGCTACATCAAAGGTTATTGTCGAAAATAGAAGCTCATAGTGTAGGGGGTAACATATCGGCATGAGTAGAAGATTGGCTAGCTAACAGGAAAGAGACAGTAGGCATAAATGGGTCACTATTTGGTTGGCAAGATCTAACAAGTGGTATGCCACAGGCATCAGTGCTGGGGCCTCAACTTTTTACAATTTATATAAATGAATTAGATGAAGGGACCGAAGGTATGGTTGCCAAATTTGCTGATGACACAAAGATAGGTAGGAAGCTAAGTTGTGAAGAGGATATAAGGGGGCTACAAAGTGATTTAGATAGGTTAAGTGAGTGGGCAAAGATCCGGCAAATGGAGTATAAAGTGGGAAAATGAGAAATTATCCATTTTGGCAGGAAAAATAAAAAAGAAGCATATTATCTAAATGGTAAGAGATTGCAGAGTTCTGATATGCAGAGGGATCTGGGTGTCCTAGTGCATGAATCGCAAAAGGTTAGTAAGCAGGTACAGCAAGTAATTAGGAAAGCTATTAGAATATTATTGTTTATTGTGAGGGGAATTGAATACAAAAGTCGGGACATTATGCTTCAGGTGTACAGGGCATTGGTCAGACCACATCTGGAGTACTGTGTACAGTACTGGTCTCCTTAGTTAAGGAACAACGTAAATGCATTGGAAGCAGTTCAGAGAAGGTTTACTAGACTGATACCTGGAATGGGTGGGCTATCTTATGAGGAGAGATTAGAGAGGCTAGGCTCATATCTGCTGGAATTTAGCAGAGTAAGAGGCGACTTGATTGAAACATATAAGGTCCTGATGGGTCTTGACAGGATAGATGTGGAAAGGACGTTTCCTCTTGTGGGAGAATCTAGAACTAGGGGTCACTGTTTAAAATAAGGTTTTCTCTCTCAGAGGGTCGTGAGTCTTTGGAACTCTTCTTCAAAAGGAGGTGGAAACAGAGTCTTTGAATATTTTTAAGGCAGAGGTAGATAGATTCTTGATAAGCAAGGGGGTGAAAGGTTATTGGGAATGAGCAGGAATGTGGAGTTGAGGTTACAATCAGACCAGCCATGATTTTGTTGAACAGCAGAGCAGGTTCGTATGTTCGTATGAACTTACCAATGTAGACAGAAACAAAGGGCTGAATTTTATCAGCGCGCCGTGCTCCAAGGCAGCGCTCTGTGAGAGCGGCAGCCTTCCAATATGGAGTTTCTGCCGCACAGCCCCCACACGATTTCAATAGAAGGGGCGGAGTGGCCGTCCGTATGATATAGAGGGGGTGGCAGCCGTGTCCCCGGCAATGGCGTCTGGCGCCACCGCGCAGGCACCGGCGCCACTTTTGAAAGGCTTTAAGCCCTTAGCAGAGATTTTAATTTTTAAAGGTACAGTATGGGTGATATTTTTTAAATAAATAATTAGGAGTTGGAGGCCCTTCCCCAAACCCCCCATGGTCTTTTCATTGCCCGATATTAACAAAACTTACTTTATTCTCTATCCGAACATCCCCCCAACCTTCTAACACCTTCAATACCTTCCCAACCATCCCCACAGCCAATGAAAATTGTTTTTCCCGCTCCCCCACCCCTCCCACCTGAACATTTTAATCCTCCCCCCTCTCCACCAGTGTCTCACCTCGGAACTCTGAGTTCTGAAGATGCGCGAGCTGCATTCGGGAGTTAAAAATTGGCTTGGGATGGCCGCCGCCTGCAGGTAAGTTAATATACATCTTTTTATACTCCATTTAAATATTTAGATGAAGACTCCGCACCGCACCGAGGTCTCCCCGCTGCTGGTAATATGCACGGGCCCTTCTCGACATCAGGGGTCGAGGTAGGCTTCTCCCCGCTGAATTTTACGGGCCCCCCCCTGCCGTGATCCATGGCGTCGAGGGGCTGGTAAAATTCAGCTCAGAAAATGAGCACATAGGTTTTTATACAAGTTGTAAAACGTATTGAAAATAATCAACATATCCTAAGTGATAAGTTGTGACAGCTGCTGCTGGCATATATAATCATGATAGAAATATAGGTGTGAACAAAAAATGACAGGAAGTTTGTTGAATGTGTACAAAAGGGCACACCATATCTGAAGCATTTATATTATTACAGTCTAATCCTCTTAATTCAAAAGTCAATCTATTCACATTATCTGATGATTCAACTTTTTTAAACACTAAATTCCCACTTTGCTATGTTATTTACATTGCTTAATTTAAATTATTGAATAATTCAATTTTTTAATATGTACAGATGTATGGGAGGCACTAATGCATGGAGAATTTCAGATGGTGATGATTTGCTAATCATCTCAACCCTGATATATGCGAAATCCTTGCAATTTGCACATCAGCCCATATTTTTACTGTGTAATATATTTCGGCTAAATTTGGTTAGCTGGGTTTATTCTAGTTTAGAGTTCATGTTGTCAGGTTTTTTGGCTAACAAGAATCAATGGCAATCATAAGATTTAAAAGGGGCTGGGGCGTGCATCAAAACCTAGAAGGAGAGAATAGCCATGGTAAACCATAAACTGAGCATGTGAGAGCAACGTTCACTCTCCATTGTGGGTAAGAACCTGGTCATCAGGTGTGAGGTGCTCACGTTGTTACTGAATGTAGCACAGGTCTGGCCCATAACCACAGTCCTGCGCTGTGGTGGTCACTCGAGCCATCTTCCACTTTATCTGGAGGTCCAAAATGGACCATATCCGGATGGACACGATGTTCAAACCTATAGATAAAGGGGGAAAAATGTACCCAACGTCGCCCTCATCCTGATGGCCACCTTTGTGTGCGGCTGCATCAAGCTGTGCGTAGAATCCCAGTATGCAAACACCAAGTGTCACTACATGCTGAGGTTCTATCTGTCCCCGGTGTTGCGGAAGATGGGTCTGGCCACATTGCCGCGGAACGCTCCATCCAGTTGGACCATGCCGTACCCCGATCCTTCATGGAAAAGTTTGTGCAGAAAAACACCTTCGACCACAAATTCATCAGGCAGTGGTCTGCACGGCCCTAAGGGAAAAGGAGATGGTGGATCCTGTTGGATGGTTCCCCAAGCAGACTGCCAAAGTCATTTGGCAGGATGCCTCATCACCAGAACTTTCAAACAAGCACCAAGACGTAGCTTGGCTGGTGGTGAGAAGAGCCCTCCCCATCAGATCCTTCCTGCACGCCCAAAATCTCACCGCCTCCGCACGCTGCCCTGAGGTGGCTGTGGTGGGGAAAAGACAGTTGCCCACCTCCTTCTGGAGAGTGCCTTTGCAAAGCAGGTGTGGAAAGAGATGCAGTGGTTTCTGTCAAGGTTCATCCCGAGCAGTTCCGTAACACAGGAGTCTGTGCTCTATGGTTTGTTCCCAGGGACGTACACCGAGATAAACATCAACTGCTGCTGGAGGACCATCAACGCGGTGAAAGACACTCTTTGGTCTGCCCGAAACGTGCTGGTTTTCCAGTGCAAAGAGTTGTCCATGACCGAGTGTTGCAGACTGGTGCATTCCAAGATCCAGGCCTACGTTCTGAGGGACGCACTAAAGCTTGGAGCAGCCGCCGCAAGGCTCAATTGGGAAAGGCCACTATGTAAGGTCCTCCCGCCATTGTGAACCGAGGGACTGGATCCTGTGTAAAACCCCTCGGGCTGTATGAACCAAAAGGTTTTTGCTATGTCATGCCAATGTACATTGCATTTAAAATGGAGTGGCAAGAATTGTGAGGCACTTCATGTTTTTCTGTATCGAAGAAATCTGATCTCTATTGTAACTTTCCGGAATGTGAAATTTGAACTGTTCTGAACTGTTTTGTAATGCATTTTTGCAAATTTTTGTGAATAAAGTATATTTTTAAAAAAAAAAGCTGGTTCAATTTAAATAAAGTCGGGGCCTCAAACTGGCATGCTCTGCCAACTGGCCACCCAAAAGTTAAAAGTAACGCACTCCCCCTCCTCCTCGTTTTTTATTGTACCAACTGCTGACCTTCACAAACATTTCTATTATAGAAACAGACATTCTAATCTACAATTATTTTCCACAATTAAGCCAATGAAAGAACAAATCACATTTACTGATGACTAGCTGGAAGGAATCCCAGTCATTCTCCACTACAAAAGAACTGTTAAAAAACCCACAGTCTTCACACAAGCTCTGAGGAAAATTACTGGACTTACATCCATCTGGCATTCTGCCTTTTTGGAGGATTAAAAACTCATTTAATTGGTTATCTTTGGTTCATAACCACATTTGCTGCATTTCATAAGCAGCTATTTTGACTGATCGCCCCAAGATGAAGACTACGCAACAAAAATCTGCACTTCTTTTTTACACCAGCAGAATGGAAGAACGCTTTTGAAGAATTTTGGATTTTGTTTATCAATTGCTACTTACTTTTTTAAATTTTTGCTTATCCATGTGAGGAGCATTAATGCTGGAATATGGAACTCTTCCCTATTCAGCCACGTTGCATCACCATCAAGCACCATTGGTCAACCAGATGTACCGTACAACTCCCTCTACTCTGTTAGGACATTGTGTCTCAGCCCAGCCTCAGAGCAGCATCTTCTACTGGACCAGAGTGACAATATTTTCATTTCCCGCCTCAGTCATCCTATCGCCTCTCTGAGGCAGATTGACAATTAGTATTGCATTAGAGACTGTTTTGAACTCTGGGCTCATGCAGAGTAGGAACTGGGTCGTGACTCCATCAACTCATTTCACACAGGATTCTTACTAGTAGAGGAGTCTTAATTCCCATTAACCTTGAACCCAGTTCTCCTGGAAGAATAAAAAGGCCTTCCTTTTGAAACCTGTACAAATTCAATTTGTTTGATACTGCAACACTTCAATGTCTTTCTTTTCCAAAATTCTTTGCGGAAAATGGTCAAAAAATCCCTAATCATGTCACTTGACTAAAGTGCTATCAGAAATGTCCCACCTGCGACTGTAGTAGTTAAAAAAAAATTTGCATTTATATAATTCCTTATCACCTTGTCACAACACTTCACATTATTACTTTTTGGAGTGCTGTGTGCTGTTACGTGGGCCTCCACAGCAACTATGTCCCACAAGCAGCACTGAGATGAACATACAAATATACAAAAAATGTCAGACAGGGAAAGGCCAGCTGCTCCATTAAAGCACATTTTGCAATGGGAATAGTTTACATATTGCCCTGTTTCTCATCTGTGTGACAAGTGTATTGCACCTCATCCACTTGCTTTGAGAAGGGATAAAGTTGATTGCAAACACTCTTTTTTTGTCCTTTTGTGACAGCTTGAGGCATTATTGAAAATCATACACCAGGTAACGAATTAAACATCATATTCTGCAATTTACAATAATTAACCTGAGGCTCAACATTTCCCTCACTGATTTGCTTTGTAGAAATTAATTTTAAAACATGATCTAAGATGTCATCTTTCCACATCCCACCTGTAGCTAATTTGAATAGCAATAGTTCTACTATTTGAAGCAGGTGGCTCCTCTGACTCATTTCCATGTTTTTTTTTTAAAACGGTCAGTTCATATGAGGCAGGCATCTGTTTGTCATTGTCAGCACCTGTTACCCATCGACCATTTTCAACACCTGCACAAGGGTATTTATCTAACCCAGTGGAATCCCCTATATCAGCTAGTGTCTGGGAATAACATATACCCCTGTCAGAGCACTGTATTTTCAGAGTGAGTATAGGTACAAACAAACTGTACAACAAAGATACAAGAGGCTTAAATGAAGATTGCTAGAAATCCAGCAATGCTCCTAGAGAATCCAAAAATAAATTAGTGCATCTTGACCGTTGGGACGGTCTACACCTGAACTGTGCTGGGGCCAGTGTTCTAGCGAGCCGCATAACTAGGGAAGGAGAGAGGGTTTTAAACTGAATAGTGGGGGCAAGGGATCAAATTAGGAAGATATGGTAAGTCGAGGAGTAGAGAAAATGCAAGACAGCAAGGTATTAATATGGGAAATGATAAACAGACTGTGACAGGAAGGGACAGAGCGTACAAATCTAAGAGTAAATCAACAGATAAGGCTAAGGGTTACAAAAATAATAAAAGGACAAAACTAAAGGCTCTGTATCTGAATGCATGTAGCATTCGAAACAAAACAGATAAACTGAGAGTGCAAATAGAAATAAATAAGTACGATCTGATAGCTATTATAGAGACATGGCTGCATGATGACATGGATTGGGACTTAAATATTGAAGGGTACATGGCATTTAGGAAGGACAGGAAGCTAGGAAAAGATGGATGGGTGGCTCTGTTAATTAATGATGGTATTGGCGCAATAGAGAGGGATGACCTAAGTTCTGGAAACCAGGATGTAGAAGCAGTTTGGGTAGAGATGAGAAATCATAAAGGCAAGAAGTCACTTGTGGGAGTGGTGTACAGGCCACCTAATGTTAACTGCACTGTAGGACGGGGTATAAGGAAAAAATAATGGCAACCTGTTAGAAAGGTATGGTGATAATCATGGGGGATTTTAACCTACATATAGATCGGAAAAATCAGATGGGCAGAGGTAGCCTAGATGAGGAGTACATGGAATGTTTTTGGGATAATTTCTTGGAACAGTACGTTCTGGAGCCAACCAAAGAGCAAGCTATACTAGACCTGGTATTGTGCAACGAGATAGTATTAATTAATGACCTCATAGTTAAGGTGCCCCAAGGGTAGCAGCGAGCACAATATGATTGAATTTTATATTCAATTTAAAGGAGTGAAGAGTGGGTCTAAGACTAGTACTTTAAACCTAAATAAGGGCAATTATGAGGGCATGAAAGCAGAGCAAGCTAAAGTAAACTGGCAAATTAGGTTAAGGGATAGGTCAATAGAGATGCACTGGCAGACATTTACGAGGATAATTCAAAATACACAGAATAGATATATTTCAACGAGAAAGAAAAATTCCAAGGGGAGACCTGCCATCTGTGGTTAACTGAAACAGTTAAAGATAGTATCACACTTAAAGAAAAAACATATAATTGCGCAAAGATGGGTGACAGGTCAGAAGATTAGACAGAATATAAAAAACAGCAAAGATTGACTAAAAGGAAGGTAAAATTAGAGTACGAGAGAAAGCTAGCTAGAAATATAAAGACAGATAATGAGTTTCTATAGATATTTAATAATGAAAAGAATTAATAAAGTGAACATTGGTCCGATAGCAAGTGAGTCTGGGGAATGAATAAAGGATAATAAGGAGATGGCAGATGAATTGAACAGGGATTTTCACTATAGAGGATACAAGTAACATCCCAGAATAAGCTGTAAGTCAGGAAATGGAAGGGAGGCAGGAACTCAAGAAAATTACCATCACCAGGGAAGGAGTACTGAACAAATTGTTAGAGCTGCAAGCTGACAAGTCCCCAGGTTCTGATGGACTTCATCGTAGGGTCTTAAAAGAAATGGCTGGTGAGATAATTGATGCGCTAGTTTTAATTTTCCAAAATTCCCTAGATTCAGGGAAAGTTCCGCTAGACTGGAAATTAGCGAATGTAACTCCTTTATTCAAAAAGGAAGGGAGACAGAAAGCAGGAAACTACAGGCCTGTTAGCTTAACATCTGTCATAGGGAAAATGTTAGAAGCTATTATTAATGACGTTATAGCAGGGCACATAGAAAAATTCAAGGTAATCAGGCAGAGTCAACATGGTTTTGTGAAAGGGAAATCATGTTTAACCAATTTATTGGAGTTCTTTGAGGGAGTTACATGTGCTGTGGATGAAGGGGAACCGGTGGATGTATTGTACTTAGATTTCCAGAAGGCACTTGATAAGATGCTACATCAAAGGTTATTGCGAAAAATAAAAGTTCATGGTGCTGGGGGTAACATATTGGCATGGATAGAAGATTGGTTAGCTAACAGGAAACAAAGAGTAGGCATAAATGGGTCATTTTCTGGTTGGCAAGATGTAACGAGTGGTGTGCCACAGGGATCAGTGCTGGGACCTCAACTTTTTACAATTTATATAAATGATTTAGATGAAGGGACCGAAAGTACGGTTGCCAAATTTGCTGATGACACAAAGATAGGTAGGAAAGTAGGTTGTGAAGAGGGCATAAGGAGGCTACAAAGGGATATAGGTAGGTTAAGTGAGTGGGTAAAAATCTGGCAGCTGGAGTATAATGTGGGAAAATGCAAAGTTGTCCATTTTGGCAGGAAGTAAAACAAAGAAGCATATTATCTAAATGGTGAGAGATTGCAGAGCTCTGAGATGCAGAGGGATCTGGGTGTCCTAGTGCATGAATCACAAAAGGTTAGTATGCATGTACAACCGTAATTAGGAAAGCTAATAGAATGTTATCGTTTATCGCGAGGGGAATTGAATACAAAAGTAGGAAGGTCATGCTTCAGCTATACAGGGCATTGGTGAGACCACATCTGGAGTACTGTGTACAGTATTGGTCTCCTTATTTAAGGAAAGATGTAAATGCTTTGGAAACAGTTCAGAGAAGGGTTACAAGACTAATACCTGGAATGGGTGGGCTATCTTATGAAGAAAGATTGGACAGGCTAGGCTTGTATCCACTGGAATTTAGAAGAGTAAGAGGTGACTTGATTGAAACATATAAAATCCTGAGCAGTGTTGTCAGGGTGGATGCGGAAAGGATGTTTCCCCTTGTGGGAGAATCTAGAACCAGGGGTCACTGTTTAAAAATAAAGGGTCGTCCATTTAAGACAAAGATGAGGAGAAATTTTTTCTCTCAGAGGGTCTTTAGAACTCTCTTCCTCAAAAGGTGGTGGAAGCAGAGTCTTTGAATATGTTTAAGGCAAAGGTAGATAGATTTTTGATAAGCAAGGGGGTGAAAGATTATAAGGGGTAGGTGGTAATGTGAAGTAATCAGTTCAGCCATGAAGTTATTAAATGGCGGATCAGGCTCAAAGGGCACAGTGGCTTACTCCTGCTCCTAATTCGCATGTTTGACTTGTATTGCCACAGGAAACTTAAGAATATTAATGATTATTTCACCCATCGTTACAAAGCATTGGTGACTAATCATAACTGGTTTCTTTTCAATGAGCACACATTACAATTATAAACTATGGCCAGCAATTTCCTCAGAGCTGCACCAACTCCACTTCGGGCAAAGTTGCAATGGTGGAGAGGGAGCAGCTCCAATGAAATTCCTGGCCTAGGTGTTTATAAAGCAGGAAGTGGGGTTGACAGCAACTTTCATAAAGTCTAGTGCAACCTTGGTAATCAGCAAAGAAATACTGCCGTATCTGACTGACAACCCCATTACAAAATCCTGTTTACACTGCAGAGGAGCCCATATTCTTTTATACACTTCTACAAATGACTTTACATGCCTGAATTGCTACCAAAATTAAATCATTAGCTTTGTGCTAACTAACAAAACTCAGGTGACACCTTCCAGTTTATTGGCACAAAGATGGATGAACTTAAAAATACACTGAAACTGAGTGCTGTGGAGACAATGGAGTGAGAACATCAACATGGTTTGAACCACAGTTAATCAGTTTGGAGGGCAATGTGACTACATTAACCCTCCTTTAAAAAATACCCTCTTTACACTATTCCCTAGTCAGGAAATCAAACGGGTTGTTCCTGGACTCCTACCAGTTTTCTGCTAGGTGAAGCATTAAAGTAACTTGGGCTTACTGGTTAACTCATTTTCTCTCTCCCTCTCTACCTAAGGAATTAATTAGCCTCCCTCAGATGTTCCAGCTGATATTAATAAGTCAACAAGATGATATTTTTCCTTTTTCACTAATTGTCCTTACTTTATACTGATGTTAATTTTATCACTAAAATTAGTGAATGGAAGAATACATAGATCTATGTGGTGGTAAATTGAAGTGTACTACTGCTTACAATAATATATTTATAAATTCTGATTTTAGCTCAGGCAGCAGTCCTGTGGATAGGGGTTGAAGCTAATGGCAAACCATCCCAACCTCGGCAGCATGAAGCTTAGGGGATTTTAGCTCCTGTACTTTACCTGCATAGGCCCAGTCAGGTTCCTGCTCAAAACCAACTGGAAGATGCAGCTGGCCGGTGAGTGAGAGGGGAATGTTGGGCATCAGGAGCAGGAGTCTGGAAGGGAGGCCTAAAATTTCTTTGTGGGGCCAGAGGAGCACTCTAGACCCCACAAGGAAAGTTAAAAAATGGAACTTACCTGCTTGGACCTCTTCTGTTTCTGCATCCTCTCAATACTAGGATGGCCTGATAGGTAAGCCACAAAGGCTTCGATGAAGAGGCCTATATTGAGAATAGCAGTCAGATCCTTGATGATATCATTGCAGCCTGACCTGGACATTTAAAGGATCTCACCACATAAGCAGGTTAAAATCAGAAACTATGGGAAGAAAGCAGGCCCTCAGCGGGCAAGTCCCATTTTACCTGTCCTTCCATTTGGTTTCCACCTTGTGGGCAAGGTCAAAACCATCCGTACAGAATGCCCCATGTAGCCCACCCTGTCCCCTATGGCTCTATGAAGACTATCAAATTCATGTGTCTTTTGGTCTCTATTTGCAGCCCACTTGCCTGTCACTGAGGTTGGAATTTTTTTTAACATGTTCCCCACCAATAGAAAACAAGGGAAAGCTATCAGGAGCTGGGATTATCCCACCAAATACAGCAGAAGTGAAAAGGCCACTTGGCAAATGTCTACTGTGGGAACAGTTGAAATCCGGATGTATTTCATGTCTCTCTGGTCCACCATGCTGGAACACTGCCCTCAAGCAAACCACTGCTAAGGTTTGTGGTTCTCAAAAAAAAGTTAGCGGGTAACATTGTGCTACAGCAATGTACCACAACACCACAACTATGTGAAGGTTAAACAGTCCCTGAAGAAAATAAATTCCCCTTTAAATTACATGGTGGTTAAACACATTTTTTGGTTTATTATTCTAGATGACAAGTAATCAGATGGACTTATGGGATGTTTACTGATGAGACTGCGTTGCCACGTAACAAAGCCAGTTTTGATGCTATGATTAACTACTGAATGAATGGATCTGTGTGGTGGATGAAGTCTGTGTGCTTACAGTATTAGAGTGCCAAATTTAATGAAATAAGTACAGCTTTCTCCCACGGAGGTTGAGCTATGAGAAAAAAAGATTAAATTGCTTTGTGGCGCATGCTCAGTCCTGTGCCTTGGAAAAGCCTTTATACATGGCTTCTAAACCTCCTGGTCTGAGTCAACTACAATAAAGACCAGAGAGAAAATTACAAATAGTGTAGGCTTTGTACTATCATTTGTGTATATCACATTTCAATCTTAATAATTTCTTGTATAGTCTGATCTACAAACCTAATTTCCATTGTGATAGTCTTATTCTATAAATTCAGATGGTATCATGAAGCACTACAAAAACATTTCCAATGTATTTATTGATGTTTTAAACTGTAAGCCCTGTTTACAGAAAACCATTCTTACATGGGCAATTTTTTTGACATTTGATTGTGAAATATTGAGGGGCAATTCTTGGGAAGTTAAGGTTAGAGGATTAGATTTATATTGAAAAGTCAAGAATGAGAAATAAAAAGCTAGTGCACACATCCATCATTTTATTACAGCGCACCTTCTCATTCCAGTTGTTCTTATTTAAAATTCAGCTGAATGAATTCAAAACAAGCAGTTAAAGTCCTTGTATAAACAAGGGGGTAAACGTTAGCACAATACTTGGGCTGCATGGTAATGAATAACATATTAGAGAGAGAGCTTTCAACATTCCTCTCTGGTAGCCTGATTAGACAGCTGAATCTAAAACAACGGAAAATGTTTTGCTTCCACAAAAGCCTTTCAACTGAAGTACTGGAGAAAATGTTTTACATTTGATTGAGTATAAATGTAAGATATGGTCAAAGTATTCTCAACGAAAAATTGAAAACAATGACCATCAAGCTCAGAGGAAACAGAGTAAAACATAAAGGTTTAGTCTGTTTTGTCTTGTACTCAAAATTAAAATAGAAGGATCAAAGATACTAGCCTTGACTATGCTCCCTTAAGTCCTATGTTTGCTCATGCATCGAATACATTGGCTCCACTTGCAAGCTTTGTTCAGTTGGCCTCAATATATTTCCCTCTCTACCCCCTCCCCCGATGCACAGATATCAGAAGTAACTTGAAAGTTTTGGTGAAGAAAAACAACCAATGGTTCGAACCACAACATGTTGAATTTCTGTGCAGGTTTCACTGGTCTTCCATTTTAACTCCGGCGGGGGACTGGTGGAACATCTGTGGAAAGGTAGAAATGGCCATTTCCATAGAGTTCCTGCTGGACTTCAAATGGGGTTACAGTGGAAGACCGGAGGAACACGTAGGAATTGCAGTTTCATGTTTCCTTCGTCCAGGTTCATGTTACCCAAATAAGATTTGTTTTTATGAAAAGTATTTTTTTGTAGTTGACTTTAAACAGGTTCAGGAGCCATAATGAAAAGGCTGCTCAAAGATACAGAACTGGGTTAATAGGCCCTCACAGTTGCAAATAACTCAAAATGTCAGGCACCATTTTACATCACACGTTGTTAGTCCGATGTTCGTCAACAAGTTTATGTCAATTCGAAGGTGGTTTGAATCTCAGGTGCAAATAGCACTCAATTTTCTGCTCTAAGCTCATTTGCTTATGCGTCTAGGAGTGACACCACTGTTAGAACAGGAAAATTGAGTGTATATCAAAATTAAAGGGAGAGGAGTAACAGAAATTAAATGGGAGTATCATAAAGAGGATGACAAAAATTCAGAAAGCTTCTGGACAGCATTCAACATATCTCAACCTATTAGCAGCTTTTTACTAAGCCTGAAATAGGAGGAGATTGATACATCATAAGCTACAAGGAAGGTAAGATATCCAGGTGTGAATCTGCAGACCGGTGACAGCACTGAAGTACAAACTGTGTTGCATGTGAGGAGGTTACAATAGCCTCGAGAATATGGCAACCTAGGGGTCGTGAGTTCAGGTCATGAAATGTGAAACTGAATTCAACAAATCTAGTAATTTATAGGTTTACAGGAAGTTGCCAGATTGTCCTAAAATGGCAAATGGTTGGCTTAACTGACCATACTTACCCAGTCTGGTTTACATGCAATGTCAGTATCGCACTCTGTGGTTGATTATTAATGCCTTCTGAAGTGGCCTAGCAATCCGCTCAATTGTAAAATGATCACAACAAAACAGAATAATAAGAGAAATATCAGACAGACCAATTGGCAATGACTCAGGAATTGGATCAGGACAGTCCCTACCCCGTCAACCCTTAAAATCCCTGTTAGGAAGTTGGGTCTGCTGTAAATATTTTTTCAGATTCTATAGCATCAGTCACTGTCATAAGAAGTCTGAATATCTTATCTTTATAAAAGAAAAATTTGTATTTAAATAACACCCTCCAGGGCATCCCAAAGCACTTTACAGCCAATCAGTATTTTTGAAGCATAGTCACTGTTGTAACATAGGAAATGCGGCACCAATTTGTACACAGCAAGGTCCCACAAACAGCAATGAGATAATGACAAGACTATCTGTTTTTAAGTGATGTTGCTTGAGGGATAAATATTGATCAAGGTATCATGGAGAACTCCCCTACTATTTATCAAGATAGTGCCGTTGAATTATTTGCATCCACCTGGGAGAGAAGACAGGGCCTTAGTATAATGTCTTATCTGAAAATGGCACCTCCAACAGTGCAGCACTCCCTCAGTAATGTCAGCCTAGATTATCTATGCACTTCTCTGGAGTGGGACTTGAACCCACAATCTTCTGACCCAGAAATGAGAGTGTTACCACTGAGCCATGATTGGCACCTTGATAAAAAATAATGAATACACTTCTCTGGGCCGTATTAACGGAATAATTATTCTGTATTATTGAACTTATCTTTTCTAGGCCTTTCCGCCGCAGCAGCTTCTCTGTTAAAATGATAGACAGGTGAATAAATCCTTTACTCAATCTACATTCAGTGATACACTTTCTTTCAGGAATTCTGGTTAACTATCTCCTCTGAATTCTGGAAGATCAAATGGCCACTTTTTAAAAATTCATTCATGAGTTGTGAGTGTCACTGGCCAGGCCAGCATTTATTGCCCATCACAAATTGCCTTTGAGAAGGTGGTGTTGAGCAGTCATCTTGAACAGCTGCAGTCCTGTGGTGGGAGTACCTCTCACAGTGATGCTGGGAAGGAATTCCAAGATTTTTACCCAGCAATGATGAAGGAACAGCATTATATTTCCAAGTCAGGATGCTGACTTGGAGGTGAACTTTCAGGTGTTGGTGTTTCCAAGCATCTGCTACCCTTGCCCTTCTAGGTGTTGGAGCTCACGGGTTTGGGAGATGCTGTCAAACAAGTCTTGGCAAGTTGCTGCAGTGCCTCTTGTAGATGGTAAATACTGTAGACATGATGTGCCAGTAATGGAGGGAGTGAATATTTAAGGAGGTGGATAGGGTGCCGATCAAGCAGGCTGCTTTGTCCTGGACGGTGTCGAGCTTCTTGAGTATTGTTGGGAGTTGCACTCATCCAGGCAAATGAAGAGTATTCCAACACACTCCTGACCTGTATCTCAAATCCAGCGGAAAGGTTTTGGTGAGTCAGGAGGTGGGTTATTTGCTGCAGAATACCTAGCATATGACCTGCTCTTGTAGCCACTGTATGTATGTGGCTGGACTAGTTATATTTCTGGTCAATGATGACGCAAGTATGTTGATGGTGGGAGATTTGGAGACGGTAATGCCATTTAATGTCAAGGTGAGGTGTTCTAACTTTCTCTTGTTGGAGATAGTCATTGCCTGGCACTTGGCAAATGTTACTTGTCAGTTATCAGTGTAAGCTGGAATGTCGTCCCGGTCTTGCTGCATGCAGGCACAGACTGCTTCACTATTTGAGGAGTGGCGAATGGAACTAAATACTTGTGCATTATGATGGAGGAAAAGTCATTGGTGAAGTAGTGAAGATGGTTGGGTAAAGGACACTTCCCTGAAGATGCCCTTCAACAATGGACTGGAGTTGAGATGATTGGCCTCCAACAATCACAATCATCTTCCTTTGTACTAGGTATGACTCCATTGCTGCACCTGCATTGCTACCCTGGCTGAGATTTGTTGACCCAGAAAAGGCGATGAATCAAACTTGCTATTGTCAGTCAGTAGCACACTGGGTAGCATATCAAAGAATGTTAAAGTTAATGATAATTCTTTGTAATTGTTTACTTGTTTTAAATGATATTGAGAGTTGCTCTTTAAAGCTAAGATTTTGTTAATCCGAGAAATGTGACCAATTGAAATCATTGAGTGACAAGGTGAAGGAAATCTTTCCTGTTCCCCCACTTCGTAAGATCTTCAGTCATCAGAAATCAAAGAGAAGTGGAAGGAAATTATACAAATATTTTAGTTTCTTCATATATTATGCCAAATCTATAATTCTCTTTCCTCTTAAAACCTAATGCCAATACTCATCTTCCTATACTTGTTTAGCAATATACTTGGGCAAAACTGTTGTGACAATGTGCATGAAATAGAAATGATTTTACGTGGGTCCAATAACATTTTCCTGTTATTTAATACAGTGAAGCAAATACAGAGTTGCATTAGATAGATCTGAGACAAGTGGAACTTACTTTTCAAGCTGATTGTTGATATTCAAATACAATCTAGTCTGTTTAGAGAGCGAATGACCTCCCATTTAATTGTTAATATTAGATTTCAAACCCAATAACAGCTGTGCATTATCAACAGATGTCTTAATGGACAGTTTCCTGTTTGTTGCATGATGGAAGTATAAATAAAGTTAGTGCTTACTTCTTGCAGTAAATAGATATGTTTTATTGTGTAAATATTGTTTGAATTGGCTTTTAAATGATATGTGAAAATGTTTCCATGTGATAGTTTACCTTTAAATGACTTTATAGCTTGCTTGTAACGTTTAATACAATGTTCTGCTGATCATTTCAAGGAGACTTGGTACACCATCCATTCACAACTGTACTTCAGAAAATATTCTACCATTTCTTTTGAGAGGCTAATGCTTTTCAGTATAAGACTAAGCTATAGCAAAATTGAGTTAAGTGGAACTCCTTCACCTATTTTATTTGTTTCTCCAATGCAATTCATTTGAATTAAATTTTCTCTGAAGCTTTACACAATTTTTTTGATTTTCTTTTAATACTTTGATGCTGCTTCCTTTACTCTGAATCACATTAAACCAATTACACAGGCTTGGAGCAGGTTGGAGTATTTTTGTGGGCCCAAGAGGAGCACTCTTACTTTTCTGGCCCCACAAAAACAAAAGTTAAAAATATATTTGACCCCCAATCCTTGAGTAGCCTTCAGCGGTCCCCTGAAGGCTTGTGCTTCAGACCAGAACATGCTCAGTTCTCATTTTTGTACAAACCCTTAAAGCCAATAGATAAAAGGGAACTGAAATTTCTGGGAGTCTGCTCCAGGGGCACAAGTGCAGCGGAGTGGAATTTCCATCCACCCTAGCCCTAGGCTGGAAATCCTATTGCAAATCCCAGGGGAAGGGCCAGGGTTGGCGCATCAGTACTGTCTGCTGAAAAAACCAATGGCAAGCAGAATCATACAGCTCCAATAGCAGGGTTGAGGTCCAGCAAGACCCTAAAGAAAAGTGGGCCCCTAAAAGCTCTCGGTGAGTTATGCTGAATGTTCCAGAGAACGCAAAAGGTGAAATTCCCAGGAACTTACCCAGACACATCCCCTTGATGTACTGAGGGCAGGCAAAAGATTGGTGTATGGTAGGAACATAGGAAGACAGGAGCAAAAATAGGCCATTCAGCCCGTCAAGCCTGCACCACCATTCAATTAGATCATCATGGCTGATCATCTACCTCAAAGCCACTTTCCCGCACTATCCCCATATCTCTTAATATCATTAGTATCCACTGAATTTAAAGGATCACAAAAAATGGGGTGGAATCCTGGAAAAAACAGGATCTGTCTCAAATTCCTGGCCACCTTCCCTAGGGGTTGGAATCAGGACTTTCTGTATTTTCTAGTTCCAAGAATTTCAGGATCAAAATGTTCATCCCATTTCCACAGTGCATGCAAGTTGCACTGGGTCATCCTGGAGACATTACAATAGAGTGCCACTTCCCATGTTACAAAAATTATAAGTCTGACATTATATTTAACTTTACTTGAAAAAGAAATGAAAAAGGTATTTACTGAAATTCTCAGTGGATTTTAAACAAGTCACTCAAACTAAGAAACAGCATTGCCTCATATCTATGTAATGTCAGTGATTCTGGCTACTAGTTATATATATCCACCTGAGATTATATGTCATTTGAGAGATTTTGTTGCTAGATTTAAAACAGAAAATAACCCAATTGCATCTCAAAGATCACTTTTAATGCATAATAAAAAAAATCTAAAGATATTTAAATTCCAAAGTATAGTTTCCAACAAAGTTTGGCTGCAAAATTTGACTCCTTAGCACCCGTTTGTTTGGGTGCTTGGAGTGCTGTTTTGGCTCCAAAACGGTGTCTGCAGCATGCGTACACACTGCTGGCGTGAGCCACCCCAGACGGCATTTTGGCCTCCATGCGTATGCAGGGTTCATCTGCTGGAGCACAGTAAGCAGATTGTGACATCAATCAGCATGTACTGCTAACTTGACACCAGTACTGCCAGTTTGGAACTCTATGCTCCGGTTTACACTGTCTATTAAACATGCACACACTTTCAGCAGCAGATAGGACCCCACCACCAGTGCTATTTAATGCAGTTATTCACAAACTGGAGTCTGCAGAAACCTTCTGGGGATCTGTGACGTGGGCGACCTCCCAGGGCGCCATGATCAAGAGTGAGCAACAGCCGGACGCATGCTCTGCTAGCCCCGTGCTCCTGCTCGCTCCATGCTTCTTCTCTCCCCCTGCTCCTGTTCTCTCTGGGTTCCTGCTCTCTCTGTGCTCCTCCTCAATCTGGGCTTCTGCTCTCTTCAGCTTCTGCTTTCTTCTACTCCTGTTCTCTCCGGGTTCCTGCATTTCCAGGTTTCTGCTCTCTCCGGGCTCCTGCTCTCTCAGGATTTCTGTCTTCTCTGTGCTCTGCTCTCCACATGCTTCTGCTCTCACCATGGTGTGCTTCCCCATTGCTCCTCCTCTCCTCCTAGTCCTTTTATTCTTTCTATGTGTTCTACTCTCCCTCTGCTTCTGTTCTCTCTGGGCTCTTGACCTCTTTCTATGCTCCTGCCAAGGATAGTCAGACTCTGCAGTGAGAGCACCCATCCCACCAATATCTGTAAGTAAATACCTGCTTTCTTAAAAGCATTATTAAAACACTCTGTACATGCAACACTTTCGTTTGATGAGTATTAGATGGTGTTACAATTTAACTGGGAGGGGGTGAGGATATCCATGATTACTAAGCCATTTGAAAAGGGGTCCTTCAACCAAAAAGGTTTGAGAACTACTGATTAAAAGGCATCATACACTACTTACAGGTTAGCTGTTGATTAATTTCTGCTGTCTGTTACTGTGATTGGAGAAGTGTTTGGTGGTTTCCAGAGTTATTTAACATTGTTAAAAGCTACAGAGAGTGCTGTGGCACATGCTGAAGGCCTTTTTCCCAAATTCAAGGATTCTGCATTAACCAGTTGATCCCAGACTAGGGTGCAGTGATATGCATACCCTTGGACTACAGCATAACAGGAAGACTGAGCAAAGGTGATGCAAAGCAGGAAAAGCTGCTGGAAAAGTTAGAAGGAATGGGAGAAGGACCTTCAGTAGGAAGCTCTATCTGCCCAAGGTGTTCAGGAAGCAATTCACTTACATGAACCTCAGGAAGGACAGTGTGGCAGATGTCTGAGCTTCAGTGAGGAGGTGCTCACTGAATTGGCACCTGCTGCAACCTGAGAGCAGGGCCAGGATGGTATTGCCAGTGGCTGTGAAGGTGACCATGAACTTTTATGCACAGGCTCTTTCCATGACGGAGCAGGCGATATTTACAACATCTCCCAGTTTGCTGTCCACTGTTGCGTAAGGTCACTGAGGCTCTCTATTCCAAGAGAACTGAATACATTTAATTCTCTGTTGCCGGAGAGAAGCAGGCAGACCGTGCATGGAGCTTCACAAGGATTGCAGGCTTCCGCTTGGTGCAGGATTCCATTGAATGCATGCACACTGCTTTGTGGGTTCCAAATGTCAACTCTGAGACGTATCACAACCCAAAGGGGCTCCATTCCCTCAACATGCAGCTGTTGTGCGACCATACCTAGCGCATCAATGCCCAGTATCCTGGCAGCAGTCATGATGCCATCATTCACTGTACCAACTGCATTTGAGCCACCACAACAAACCAAAGAGTGGCTACTGGGTGACAAGGGCTAGCTGCTGATGACATGGCTTATATCTCCGGTGTGCAACCTACGCACAATTGGGCAGCATGCGTACAAGGAAAGCCATGCTGCCACATGAAATGTGACAGAGCAGATGATTGTTGTGTGGAAACAAGGCTTCCACTTCCTGGACCGCTTTGGAGAAGCTCTCCAATATTCGGTAGATCCATCAAGATTTGTCATCAGCTGTTGCATGCTACACAATCTCGCCATCATGAGGGTACAACCCTTGCTACCAGCTATATGGCAACCAGCTGAGCAGCAGGAGGGGGAGGAAGGAGGCAACCTAGACAGCTCCTTTGGGCTTAGTAGATTTGAAAATATAAAGGAATTGATATTTGCCAGTAATTATAAAAATTTAATGCCATCTCAAGATATGTGCACAGTGTGTGCAGACAAGTGTGAATGGGCAGGGCATAAACATAGCACTCAACTTTTTGACCCATAATACTAAAAGTTATCGAGGTCAATTTTTACTTCTATCACCCAGTGTTAATGGTAATGGCCTCAAAATGTGGTTGGTAATCTTAATACCAACCAGGAACCTGATGACATTTCGAAAGGAGCCTACTGCTGGGTGCCTGAAATGCTTGCCCTTTTAATATGCAAATCATGGTCTGGGACCCAGATTGCCATTTTAGGTCAGAACTGCTTGGAGTGTGCACCATGTGAGCCTTTGGTGTTTAGAAAATTTCGTGAATACAAAAGGGCCTAACTGATAAACAAGTACAAGCAGTTCATTTAGAAAAGTGTATAAAGTAGCTCCAAAGAAGATAGCTGCTTCAGTTTTCAGGCTAAAATCGGCAAACGCAAGTTACAGAAATAATCTCAATTGTGTATTAATATCCCAATCCGAGCAAGCTCTGAATGAAATTCCTTTTAAATTGTGCGGGAATGCCAGCCTGTCTCTGTAACTAATGGCCTTCTCAAAAGTTGCACATTTCAAAGATGCAATCCCAAAATTTAATTAGCATGTTGCAAACTACAGAGGGATGCATCATTTTTTGTTAAAAAATGAATTTTACTTTCAGTCCTGACTGCAACTTTCAGGACAATACTGCTGGACCCCAGAGATGTAGTTAGTTTTTTTCACATTAATATTGCATTAAAACAGAGGATGACTACTGATAAATCACAGCCTTTCTGAATGTAGTATCAATGGAGAAAAAAATGGATAAATTCAAGCATTAAAATAATGGATGTTCACTGGCAGGAAATTGTGCTGAAACTGATGAAAATATTTTTTCCATCACAGTTGAAAACTAATGGAAATACTGCAGCTTGCAAGTGTGACTGTGCCTATGTTCTAACATCTGTAGCAACAATTTATGTCTTTAATGTGCAGAACAAAAGAAAAGTTGTGCTCTTCTAATTTGCATTTTTGGAAAAAATAATGTTATGTGCAAAATTGCTGCTGGAAATGGACACAACCAGTTTAACAGATTGGTACACAAAACTTGGAAGCACATGTCACTTGGTACTGTCAACTTCTTTACTGCAGTTTCTAAAACCGTTTACATTCTTTAATGTTGAAACTCAGAACAATGAACTTCGCAGCATTCTGGCTTGTCTTCAACCTTTTGTCAATGAAGCATGTGTTTGAGATTTCTTTGCACTTCTCAATGTCTGATGTACAATCCCTTCAGACAATCTCAAAGACAAATTGCACTTGCAAGGGCATTTTTCTCTCTGAAGTGTCTACGCGTTATTATAACTGAAACAATTGTCTAAGCAACATGCGAGAAATGAAATTATTGTCAAGTGTCAGATAGAAAAGCATTGAAAATTGTGGAGTTTAGCTACAGAAGGTAAGATTTTTAATGTAATACAAAAAAGCTACATTGTACACACAGTACAAAAGGTGAGGTGAATCATATGTGTTTGCAGAGGAGATGTACCACATCTGATAAGACCTGGTTGAATTAGACATGCTGCAGATCGTTCCCTCAGGATATACAACAGGTGAGGGTGAATTATGTATAAGTTGTGGAAGAAGTAGACTTGATGGGTCAAACGGCCTTTTCTTGCCCCATACTTTATTCTAATGTCATGTAACACTTATTTTGAAAACACACCTCTTTTCTAGCTTCTACAATACTGAATAAACTAAATAAGATCAGGTTATTCACCAGCAAGACAGACTGTCCTGTTGCTGGCTTTTCTGCTACATGTGGAAATACCATCTGCTTAGTTTAGAGCGAGGTATTGACAACCTAATATGTAAAGCAACTATACAGTCAGGACATGTATAACTGCAGCCATCATTTTACTCAGTGTGCGCTGTATTTATCACAGCTGGAACCTATCCTTCAACATCAATTACTGAATTCTCTCTTGTCATGCTAGGCCCCCACCTGCCAAGAATGAGGCACATTAATTTTGTCAAGACATTGATTTTAAACTGTTACTGGAGTGAAGAAAGAATTTGTTAAACAGATCAGCTGTGGCTGGAAATGATATTTGCATATTAACAGACGGTGCTTGGAAGGACAAAAGACCATTCCCTGAGCCATTCAACCCACAATGGACCTTAATCACCAGGTATTGTGTGTAAGAGGAGCATTCCAGAAACTGCTAAGGTGATACAATCCAAGACGTGGTCAGACCAGTTAGTCACTTGACTAACCTGTTTGTCAACCTGGGTTTTTCTGAATTGTACAAACAGTTTGAACTCAGATTGTCTGTTTGCTTCTGGACTGAGAAGACCTCTTCTGTCTGCTCCATCTCTTTCTCACAAGCCTCTGAATCCAATGAAGACACATGAACCCCAAGAGAGAAAAGTCTCCTGCAGTGAACAAGGTTTAAGAAGAATACTGGGCCCCAACGAAAAGCAAGAACTGCTTACAATCAAGGATTCTACAGTGAGCTCGAAGAACTGTAACAAAAAGTCCTCAGATATGGCTTCAAATGTTTCCACCTTATTTTTCTTCTGCTCTTTCCTGTCTCTATTTGCATGTGTGTATCGCGTATGCATGCCAGCGTGGGCACATCGTGTCTCCGTAGGCATCAACTGAATTAGAGTTTAAGTTCAAGTTTAATAAATTTCAACTTTTCTTCTTTAAACCCTAAGAAAACCTGTTTGTGCTGGTTTCTTTGCCTTATAATTGGAAAGCAGTGAACAAGGATTCACCAAGGGGGAGCTAAAAACACGGTGTGTTTAAAATTAAACCCTGTTACAGGTGAAGGCTGAAAGGGAACCCTAGACCTCTTTCTCACCGGGTCGTAACACTTGGGACAAAAAAGCATTCTAAGGAGTTAAAAGTAACAGACTACGATCATTTTATAATAAGATAGTCAAAATACAATTTACAGACTATACTGCCGCATTACTCTAGGCCACAGCCAATAAATAAAATACTGATTGGATCTGGAATACAAACATATTTGCTTAGCAATAAAAAAAAAATGAGGGAGATTGAAGGGCTCCTGTCAGGTTGCCAGATCTGGTGTTTACTGATCCCATGACCTATCAGATTCTGCAATGGGAGAGGATCAACTTTACACAGAGTAGGTCATGAGGGATGGTAGAAACCCCTGAAAATATGGTTTACAATTATTCTCATAATAAACACCCATTCTCATGCACATAGACACTGTGGATATTGTCTGCTCATACAGATGTACAAATTCAATGTGACCTTGTATTTTCCGTTGAAATACTTTTTTCTTGCGAGAAGCAGCTGCATGATTATCAAGCCTTTTCCAGCCACTCAAATTTATTGAAAATGACTGAGGCAAGAGAGACTTGCTGTAATTAAGCCAGGTAATCAGGCATCTATCATTGTACACCTTGCCAACTTCAAGCAGGATAACAGACTATCAGAGCTGCAATTGCAAGCAGAGATCATAACCTACTACAGAAAACCTGCTGTAGGATTTAACATTGTTAGTATCACTGGTATTCAGAGAGCATGATTAACTGTCAGAGATTGTAACTGGATATTGGAGATTGTACAGCTATGAAATAATGTAACAGACTGAAGTAGATAGTGACCACCTGCCAAAGCTTATAACAGACTGTCAGAGATCGTAACCAACCTTTGAGAACGATAACTGACTGTTGAAGACTGTAACCAGCTGGACCACGAGTGGCTGTAACCAACCTTTACAATATTATAATTATCAAGTGAATGTAAAATACTGTGATTTGTTTGGGCTACAAGAAAAACAGCTCAGCTCATCCAACTCCAATTTGTTAATATTTTGGGAATATAGCAATCTACTCAAAAATTCTTTACTATAATTACTATTTGAGTTTCTCTTGCCATTTCCACGAAATTTCATCCACATTCCTTCGAGATACTTTGAAATGTAGCTAAATGTTCAAATGTTCAGTAGAAAAAGTGCAGCTCCAATCATTGCCACTTTTTTGGGGGTCATTTTTGAATTCTCTGCCACCCCATTGGCCTTCCTTCTATGCCGTATCATTCTTTAATTCTCAATTAGCTTAGACTGTTGTTAGGTAATTCCAAGCAGTTACAGAACCATATTGAGAGACTGGTAGCAGATCACCTATCCAAGACTCCAAGCTGAAGACAGTAGAGACAAACTGAAAGAGGTTGGGCTTGGGGGGTGGAATGGTGTGGTGTTGGTGGTGGGGTGGTAGAGAATCTAAAAATGGCAAAAAAGTGACCAACCCTTCTGTCACTAGAAACAATTTCTCTGTACTTAATCTACCAAATCCTTTAATGATTTTGAACATCTCTAACATATAGCCTCTTAACCTCCTCTGCTCTAATGAGAACAACCCCAGTTTCTCCAATCTCTTGACAGAACTGAAGTCTCTCAGCCCTGGTAGCATTCTAGTAAATCTCCTACACCCTCTTTCAGGCCTTGACATCCTTTCTAAAGTGTTGTGCCCAGAAATAACACAATTATCCAGCTAAGGTCTAACCAGTGTTTTATATAGGGTTGTTTACATGCTCTATTTCTCTATTAATAAAAGTCAAGGATCCCATATGCTTTTTTAACTTGTTGAAAGAATTTTCCTTTCAGCCATGGCAAGTTTATATGTCAGTATTGTTCCTGCTTGAAGAAGTTGTGCAGTGCGAGTAAACACCATGGAGGGAAAAGGTAAGAAAATTAAATAAATTATGAAATCAGTAACCCTGTTCTGATGAAGGGTCAGTGATCTGAAACGTTAACTCTGCTTCTCTCTCCACAGAGGCTACCAGACCTGCTGAGTATTTCCAGCATTTCTTGTTTTTATTATACATTTCTTATTATCAGTGTCATGCATCCACATTGTACTTATTAGTACCCATGACTCAATATATGAGGACACATTTATACCAAGCAGTTTTGCTTCTCATCAGCTGTACGGATATATGGTGCCCACACTGCCATTAGGGTACCTAGCCTACCGCAGTAGAAATCATAAATCTGGACGTAACATGCTCACATTTTCCCATCTGTTAAAATGATTGGCCAGAAAATTGTGAGCAGTGCCTGCCTGAATTCGAAATTTGTTACGACCAGGTGAGAAATGTGTCGAGGGGTCTTTTGCTGTCTTTACCTGGTCTTATTGTAACAGGATTTAATTTTAAACACACTGTATTTTGAGCTCCCCCTTTGTGAATCCTCGTTCACAACTTTCCAATTACAAGGCAAAGAAATGAGCACATACAGGCTTTCTGTGGTTTAAAGATGAAATTTATTAAACCCTAAACTTGAACTCGAATATGGTTCACGTCTACGGATATATGACGCGCCCAAGTTAGCATGCACACGTGATATAAACATGCAGATAGGGACAGAAAAGAGCGAGGAAAAGATACATAGAACAGTTTGAGGCAATATCATGTTACGGTTTCTTGAGCTCGCTGTAGTCCTTGATTGAAGATATGGTCTTGCATTTCATTGGGGACCAGTAGTCTTCTTCAAACCTTGTTCACGTAGAAAACCTTTCTCTCTTTGAGTTTCATGTGTTTTCACAAGATTCAGTTCTGTGGGAAGCGATAGAGGCAGGCAGACAGGAGAAGAGATGTTCTCAGTCCATGAGCACACGACATTCTGCTCCAATTCCTTTGTTGGGAGTTCAAATTCAAAAAAACTCCCAGATTGCCCAGCAGGTTAGTCATGTGACTAGCTCCTTATATGGAATAATCTCTTCAAAATCCTTTATTGAAAGTTCAAATTCTCTGCAACAGCCAGCTAGTCATGTGAATAAAATTGGTCTGACCACTTCTGTGTATTGGGGAAGCAACTGCTGGATCCTCATTGTTTCAACATTGTCTGGTACTATGCAAATGTCCTTCCAGTCAGGGCTTGCAATTTTAAGTTTTTGTTAATGTTGCGAAATAATGTCTGCCTCAGTCTTGGCAGGCAGGAGCTTTGCCTGACACCTCCACACCCAGGGGAATGAAATGTGATTTGAAGAAAATGGCGCATTTCATTGCAGAGTTTGAGAGAAATACAAGATACAGAAAGAAACCATGCATTTCTCTCATTCATTTCCATTCATTCACTAATCTTGAAGCTCATTAAAATGGTCTGTTCTTGGTGTCAGGGTTGCTTTAACTTCCCCCTTTTTTTCTCAGGAGAGTTAGTAGGGGGCAGGTCTATCTTGAACTTCCTGATTCATACAAAGACTTTTGGCTTCAGGGGATGGGTGGTTCCCTTTTCCTCAAACTGTCACTGGGACACTCCTACCTGCAGGTATTTGTGCAGACTTAACTGCATTCTCCTATGACAATTCGACTAGGTGAGGCATCACCCTCACAGTTTCTCTGCCCCCTAGAGGTCTCTCTTTGTCTCTGCAGGTTCCTGTAAATACTGTTAGTAACTCTGGTGGGGTGCTACTAGAGTCTGCAGTCACATAGGAGAATGTGGGGTCTAACTTTTCACATTTTCCGGGGTTGATTAACCGGGCAGTAGGGGCTTTCATCCGGGATTCTTCCCAGACTTCCTTGAACCTGCCCTCTGGGTCACTTTTTCCCCTTCTCTTTCTAAACCTTTGCCAGCCATGTGCCTACCTGTCCCCTTTTGTTCTCTTTGGGGGTCCCTTACAGTTCACCAGCCTGATGCTGGATGGTCCTCCTAACAGGACTTAGGGGTGCAGGTTTCACTGTAGGTTGGGGTTTCCCCTCAACCTGGCACATGTGGCAAATCCTGCAGTACTCCACCACATCTTTGTGGAGTTTTGGCCAGCCAAACTGCTGCCTTATGCGGGTTTTGGTCTTTCGTATACCGGCATGTATAGCCACTGTAGTCTCGTGGGCCTTTCTTAATATTTCTCCCTGATACCTCTGTGGCACCACTAACTGGTGAACTACTGTCTACTCCTTGCTCTCAGGTCTGTGAGGAGAACTCCATTTCCTCATTAGTACCTCATTCTTTAAAAAGTAGCAATCAGGGACTCCCTCTGCTTCACTTACAGGCTGGGCAGCCTGTGATAACTCTCGCAATGCTGGGATGGTTCGCTGAGCCTCAGCTAGGGAAAATACATTTAATTCATTACCTGGGTCTCCTAACTTTCCAAAGAAAGTCTCAGATAGGCAGACCTCATGGTCATCTGCCCCAGTGTCAATGCAGTCTCCTCTGGGGGAGCCGGTTTGATCATGGCCTGACCCACTACACATTCAGGGACTCTGCAGGAGACCGTCTCCTACCACCGTCCTGTCTCTCTGACCTCCTGAGATCTTTCTTTCACTACTGGGGGGGGGTGGGCAACCATCTTCAACCGTGCCAGATCATTACCTAGGAGCAGGTCAATCCCGTCCACAGCCAAACTAGGAACAATCCCTACCTTCACCGGTCCCGAAACTAGGTCACACCCCAGATGCACCCGGTGTTCAGGTACAGGCATATACTGCCCTCCAATATCATTCACCACCATTTTGGTGTTCAAAGCACTCTCTGGGGGAAAGGTCAGGCCTATTCCGAGTAAAAGGGATCTAGTGGCCCCCATGTCCCTGAGAATCATTATGGGCTTGCTTGCCCCATTCGAGCAATATGGGGTTACTTTCCCTTCAGATACAAAACCCTGATCACCTTCAGGAATGCTGTTAGCTTTTCCTGCACTGGCTGTAGTAAGCTTCCTGGGTTGCACCCTTACTGCAGTCAAAGCCACAGCCCGTTTTGTGTTTTCCATCAGGGCCTCGTCTTCACTGAGCGGGTGTGCCCTGATTAACCCTACCGGTTTCCCCTTTAGTTTCCAGCAGTCAGCTTTTAAATGCTCTGCCTTGTTACAATGGAAGCACACAGGTCTCCGGGTCTCATTCACAGCACCTTCCTTTTTGGCTGGAGGTGAGCCCCCTGTGTCTTCTGCTTTCCTTTCTCTTCCAGGACTGTCTGGGCTTCTATCACCTTCCCACCCTTTGTCCTTTTCGGATTTATGGGGGTGATTAGGAAAGGTTCTCCCCTGGGAAACCGAATTAAAGCAAACTCATCAGCCAGAACGGCTGCTTGCCGGGGTCCCTGAACCTGCTGCTCCTCGACATGAATTTTCATTGAGAATGGGAGAGAGTTTTTAAATTCCTCTAACAGGATTACTTCTCTAAGAGTCTCATAGCTGAGTTGTATTTTTAAAGCCCTCAGCCACTGGTCAAAAGCCAGCTGCTTGCTTCTTTCAAACTCCAGATAAGTTTGATTAGCTTGCTTCTTGAGGGTTCTAAACTTTTGATGGAAGGCTCCGGGTACTAATTCATATGTCCCAAGGATAGATAGCATTTTTGGTCAGTTCATAATTTCATGAACTCTCATCTGGCAACAAGGAATAAAGCTCATGGGCTTTTTCAGTTAGTTTGCTTTGCAGTAACAGAGACCAGGTCTCAGCTGGCCATTTTAGCTGCCTTGCCAGTTTCTCAAAGGACACGAAAAACACTTACACATCTTCCTCATTGAATTTTGGAATTAGTTGGGCGAGGTTTAGCAATCTTGTATCCAGTCCTGAATTCTGATCCTCCATACTGGCCATGCTTTTACTAGGGTTACTCTGTCGCCCCTGCTAATTCAAGCCGCTTCAGCTCTCACTCTCCGGATTCTTTCCGGAATACTCTTTCTCTCTCTCTCTCTCTCTTACCTGCTCCTGTCTTTCTCTCTCTCTCTCTCCTGCCTTTCATTTTCTTCATGTTCCTTTTGGAAGGCCCTCACTCTCTTCCCGTTCCTTCTGGAAGGCTGTCTCTTTCTCCCTCTCCCTTTCCTCAAATTCAAGTTTCCTCTGTTCCAATTGTATCTTTGCTAACAATACCCTGTCAGTTTCTGCTTCTAACATTGTTTCTGCCTCTTCAGATTCAAGGGAAAATGATTGTCCACTAGCCTTAGGAGTTCAGACTTCCTAACCTTGCCACGTACAATGATCCCACACTGCTCAGCCATTTTGCTCAGCTCCTCCATAGACAGTTTTAACTTATCCCAAGTTACTTCACCCTGGCTTGGAGAGCTACTCGCCTCAGTTGCAGACATGTTAGTATTCAAGCAAACACGACCACAAGGAAACCTGTATTGATTTGCTTTTTTTGATTGGGAACAATCTGGCTTCTCACTTCAATTTAACACGTTCATCTGTGGGTAACAATCCAGACGCTAGCACCCAATTTCTGTTATGACCAGGTGAGAAATATATCGAGGGGTCTTTTGCTGTCTTTACCTGGTCTTGTAACAGGGTTTAATTTTAAACACACTGTGTTTTGAGCTCCCCTTTTGTGAATCCTCATTCACAACTTTCCAATTATAGGGCAAAGAAATGAGCACAAACAGGCTTTCTGTGGTTTAAAGAAGAAAGATGAAATTTATTAAACCCTAAACTTAAACTCTAATACGGTTCACGCCTACGGATATATGACGCGCCCACGTTAGCATGCACACGTGATCTAAACATGCACATAAGGACAGAAAAGAGCAGAGGAAAAGATAAGCAAAACAGTTTGAGGCAATATCTTGTTACTGTTTCTTGAGCTTGCTGTAGTCCTTGATTGAAGATATGGTCTTGTGTTTCATTGGGGCCCAGTAGTCTTATTAAAACCTTGTTCACATTGGAAACCTTTCTCTCTTTGAGTTTCATGTGTTTTCACAAGATTCAGTTCCGTGGGAAGAGATGGAGGCAGACAGACAGAAGAGGAGATGTTCTCAGTCAATGAGCACATGGCGTTCTGCTCCAATTCTTTGTTGGGAGTTCAAATTCAAAAAAAACTCCCAGATTGCCCAGCAGGTTACTCATGTTACTAGCTCCTTATATGGAACAATCTCTTCAAAATCCTTTGTTGGAAGTTCAAATTCTCTGCAACAGCCAGTTAGTCATGTAACTAAAGGCTGCATAATGGCGCAGTGGTTAGCGGTGCAGTGGTAAGTACCACAGCCTCACAGCTCCAGGGACCCAGGTTCGAATTTGGGTACTGTCTGTGTGGAGTTTACAAGTTCTCCCTGTGACCGTGTGGGTTTTTGCCGGGTGCTCCGGTTTCCTCCCACAGCCAAAGACTTGCAGGTGATTGGTAAGTTGGCCATTGTAAATTACCCCTAGTGTAGGTAGGTGGTAGGGAATGTGGGATTACTGTTGGGTTAGTATAAATGGGTGGTTGTTGGTCGGTACAGACTCGTTGGGCCAAAGGGCCTGTTTCAGTGCTGTATCTCTAAATAAAAAATAAATAAAGTAAAAATAAATCTGGTCTGACCACTTCTGTGTTTTGGGGAAGCAACTGCTGGCTCCCCATTTTTTCAACGTTGTCTGGTACTATGCAAATGTCCTCCCAGTCAGGGCTTGCAATTTTAAGTTTTTGTTCATGTGGCAAAATAATGGGTGCTTCAGTCTTGGCAGGTGGGGTGTTTGCCTGACAGTGATACTGGCAGATGAATTTCCCCACTGCAGCACGGACCTGGAAAATTACCCCCGCAATGTCAATAGAGAGTGCATTTGCTGTTGTCATAGTAAAGCAAAGTGAAATAAGCAGAGTGAAGGAAACACTCTGGGCTGGATTTTATGGGCTCCCTGACGTGGAGTCGGAGGTGGGGGTGGCCATTAGAATCATGATGGATGGCCGGGGCGGAGGACCAATCGCATCCCCGTCACTGCCCTGTCGCCAACTGATTAAGTGACCTATTAATGGCCACTTAAGGGCCTGTTCCTGCCGCCGCTGGGATCTAACCAGTGAGCCGGGGGGGGGTGGGGGGAGGAGCTGGGGTGCCTCCGCCACGTGGGGAGGGTGCCTTGTAAAACAAGACGGCCTCCCTGCAGGCTTGGGGGAAGGGATCCCTCCTTCGTGGGCAATCTGTAGCCCACAGAGGACCCTCACCGGCAAAACCTTCACCACCATGGACACCCCTCCCCCTGGACCTCACGCCCACCCTCTCACCCTACTTGCCAGGGCCTTCCAAACTGGCCGAGGCGATCCCGCCTCACTTACCTGAGATCGGGGGTTCCATCGTCTTTAAAGGAACGGGGATCCTGGCACTGGAAACATTGCCTCCGGAACAATGTTGCGCCGGGGGCAAGCGAAAAAGCCGAGGTAGGTTTCCCTCGTCTTTTCAGCTTGGAGCTGGGAGCCGTGCATCCTCGATAAAATCCAGCCCTCTGTGCAACATGCTTGATTGGAGTAAGTCAGGGGAACCTTAGCGTAACTACCAAGTCAGTTTAATGACTGTCAGTCACATGGTTACATTTAAAACAGAGACAGTAAAAAATTGTTCTCAGTAGGATTTTAGTATAAAATGTTCCAGAAGGAAGGCAACTTTGAAGCTTTCACTATTTTATAGGGTAGATTTTACAAGGTTGTGCTTCTGGCAGATGCTTTGCTTGCCGAGAGCACTGATCAGGAGAATCGAGCAGCGGGGATTAGTGTACCTGAATTATAGTGCTCCCAATTTTCCCAGTGTTTAAAATTAATGACTGGAAAATTCAGAGTTCTGCAAATTGGGCTTGCTGACCTCTGTGTCTGATTCTTCAATCTATACTCTCATCAGGAGTGGAAATGTAACCTCATAAAATTCAACATGCTCCAAGTTAACAAGTGAACTTTTTCAAAATGCAGATTTTGCTTTTACCTGCATCCATAGCAATGACTGACAGGATAAACTGCGCTGTTGTTTCACGATCCAGGCTCATGACCAGGCTTAGCTGCCCACTGGGTGTCAGGCTAAAAGCTCCTTCTTCATTCCCACCAACAATTGCGTAAGTCAGCTGACCATTTAGCCCTTGGTCATCATCGCGAGCTACAACCTACAGAATAAATCCACAGGATATGTAAGTCCAAGGAAGTGACAGTAATACTCAATTTATGAGACCACATGTAAAGTACTCTGCCAGCTACGGTCACTGTACTTACAAAACGATAGAGCTGTATCTTCAATCCCAAAAACATTTGGGTTGGGGTCATGTCAGAAGATAAAATGCAAAAAATCTAGAACAGGGAAAAAACCTGCCTTGATTCTGCCAATTTCTAGTTTTAATAGCGGTGGAACAAAGGCTGAGCAACCAATCCGCTTGCAGGAAATGAGTTAGTCATTTAAATATTCTAATGATGCTGCATGCCTTCATTTTAGCAGTCATTCCATTTTAGCCACAGGAGGCAAGAGGGGCTGAATCCATGAGGCCTTTATAACACTGCTTGTGGGCCAAGAGGAGCATCAGTGTTTCCTCCAGGCCCAACAAATTACCCACGAAACCCCCACCAGAACCTGACTGCTTCACCCCACCCCTTCCCCATAATTGAACCCCTCTATCAGGACCCGTGTTGATCAGTTAAGTTCTGAAGAACATTTGAGAAACCCTGTCCTTTGGGTTCCCTGACCTTACAACAGCACTACTACACCCCCCACCATAAGTCGCCTCCAGGCTAAAATCTAGACCAACTAGTCGGAGGCAATGGAAAATATTAAAAGGACATCAAAGCTGATGTTAGGGTTTCGTCTCCTCACTTATAAACACAGCCTATGGAAGTTACACTGATACTCATTTACAAAAATATGGGGAGGGTATCTTCCACCATTGTCTATAACAATATCATTTGAATTAAAAAGGTAATATAGAGAGGTATTTTGTGCAAAGTTTAATAGAGGAAATACAGGATGGGGTCCTTTTCACTTTAGACGTGGGTAGAAAACTGGCGTTAGCGATTGACCTTATTCCATTGATGCTGACGGAAAGGAAAGTTGGGCGGGGTGTATAATGGGCAGCCGATCCACTACTGCAGGCATTTCACCACCGTTCATATCAAAATCAAATAAACTGAGGGAGTTCGGAAAAAGAATAGCATAAGGGAAAATTTTTTTACACATAGTGGGTACCCATTTCAGATGAAGCACTGAAAGGAAATTGGATCGAGTCTTGATTCAACAGGGAAGGGAGGTACGTGAGTTTGTGATCAGAAATGGATCAAAATTTCTCAAATCGGATCCTGACAAAGTGAGGTGGATTTTGAGTGGTCTTTTATTATTCTTTCATTCTTTTGTGCTTATATTCAAGATTTAATACCATTATAATCTGGTGTGCAATATCCAGGTAAATTACAAATACAGTGTAAAAATAGGCAATTCTATCCCTCTGTACAAGATTTCGTTTACACATTCAACCAAACTTATTCAATAGTATTATTTTTCCCCCAATTTTCTACACTCCTCTCCTGGAGCTGACGATTCTGGGTCGGATACAGTTCCATGGGTAACCATCAGTTCCCAGGTACCTAATTCAAGTGGTTACTCTTTATATGTCTGAGCACATATGGTGAAGGACAGCAGGACATGATTCCTCGAGGTGAACACCATAACCAAGGTTCATCTTGTCCTTACCCACACCTTATATAGTTTTACTTCCCAGTAACAGGAATACTGTTTATTATTTTTCTCCAAAATGAAATGCCACTGAGGCCAATAGCAGCAGCACCCACTGCCCCAACTGAAATTAAGTTAAGTTAACATGAGCCTACAATTAAACCAGCAATAATTACCCAACAGAGGAGTAGATATGATTATTATTTTCCACAGATATGCTAATTGTCTTTGCACAGTCTATTTTTTTAACTAAAACTGCATTGTGACATTTGCTGTCCATAACACTCTGCATGCACCAGTTCCCAGGTTGTTCTGGACAACAAACAGAGGTGAATATAGGTAATCATTACCCATTTTATGAATGACGCGCATTTCTGGGGGTCAAATGTATGGGGCTGGGCACCCATTTAAAATAATATGGAAGTGGCATAACAACAGCTTCTGTTTTACTTTCTTGGACTAATCTGAGCTGATGCCCCACTTTGAAATTGTAGATTAAAGGTGCAACCAGGAAATTACAGCTTGCTGACCTTGTACTTATAGGTCATTAGAATGACCAATGGAAATAAAGTCTTGGCTATAGTAGGTCTGCAATGTGTGAGTGCAGGGGATTTGGGAGCAACAAAAATCATAGCCGCCAATGCAAGATTCTACTTCCCCGTTATGCTGCTGGACATCCTTTATTGGGATCAGGGGGGATGGGGATGATGCAGGGGCAGGCAAATCAGCCTTAAGATGCCAAGTGTCTTCAGCTCCTACCTCACTTCTGTTTGTCCTTTCACTTTTACTGCCTTGACTGTGTTGATCACATATGCCTCTTTATTTTTTTTAAAAACAGAAATACGTTTCAAAAACCAACTAAATATATATTATTATAAAATATAATAAAAACCAGACAATGAACTCCAACCCAAAATTCAATGATGATGTTGGAGAATAATTACAGCTTTGTTTCCAGATTTTAGTACATCAGACCATTCAACTGAATTACTCCCTTGTCACTAATTGCCAGTATAACCGGTATTTGTTATCCTAGATTTTAATTTCTTTAGCTTCAATGATCTGTATGAAACCAGTGTGAGCCATGTACAACAGCTTTATCTGTGACAAAGTGAGCCAATCTTTTTGATCAACTGCTTAGAATTTCTAAGCCCCATTTGGCTCATTCCAGATGAACTCAGCTACATAATAATTGTTTCAGGGAGAAGGCCTTTGGTCCATCTAGCACCCCTTGGTGCATTTATAACAACTGAACTATTGAAGTACGAGATATTTTCAGAATAGATTTAATGTTGCCTCACACAAAAGGCAAGACTTGTTGTGATTTTATCACAGATTCCAGCAATAGCCAATGAGTGTTATCATTACATCACACTGTTACGTGATGGTGTTATGGAACTTAGAAACCAGGTACCTAAGGCAACAGACAGGAATAGACTTTCAAAACTTAGACATCAGATGGTTCAAAATGTAATCCTTCTGATTTCCAATGAGAAAATTTCAGCTTCAGCACTCTGAGCAAACTGAAAAACAAAACAATTTCAGATTAGGATTCAGATTCTGAATCTGATCCATTCGTGAACTTTAGTGTATTCTATTGCAAATTTAGGGTTCTGTTAATTTTTCAAGACACATTTATGTTCCATTACACCATACAACACTGTGAACAAGTCTACTCATCCAGGTATTGTTGGGGTACTGGGACTGCTAATGGGTTTTTGCATCAGTTGAAAGTAGGGCTGAATTTTATCAGCGCGCTGTGCTCCGCGGCGGCACGCTGTGAAGTCAGTGGCCTTCTGACATGGATGTGCCGCCGCATAGCCCCCGTGATAGTACGCGCTGGAGCTGTGAGGCTGCGGTGCTAACCGCTGCGCCACTGTGCTGCCCCTCCCTCCCAGAACCGCGACAGGGTTCCCCTTACCCTCACTTTCCACCCCACCAGCATCTACATCCAAAGGATCATCTTCCACCATTTCCGCAACCTCCAGCGTGATGCCACTACCAAACGTATCTTCCCTTCCCCTCCCCTGTCAGCATTCCGAAGGGATCGTTCCCTCCGCGTTACCCTGGTCCACTCCTCCCATTACCCCCACCACCTCGTCCCCTTCCCACGGCACCTTCCCCTGCAATCGCAGGACGTGTAATACCTGCCCATTTACCTCCTCTCTCCTCACTGTCCAAGGCCCCAAACACTCCTTTCAGGTGAAGCAGCGATTTACTTGTACTTCTTTCAATTTAGTATACTGTATTCGCTGCTCACAATGTGGTCTCCTCTACATTGGGGAGACCAAATGCAGATTGGGTGACCGCTTTGCAGGTGGCGCAGTGGCTAGCACTGCAATTTCACAGCTCCAGCAACCAAGGTTCAGTTCTTCCTATGAATGTGTGGGTTTACTCCAGGTGCTCCAGTTTCCTCCCACATGCCAAAAACTTGTGGGTTGATAAGTAAATTGGCCATTGTAAAAAAAAAAATTGCCCCTAGTGTAGGTAGGTGGTAGGAGAATTGAGGGAAGGTCGGGATGTTAGAGGGAAAATGGGATTAATGTAGGATTAGTATAAATAGGTGGTTGATGGTCAGCGTGGACTCATTGGGCGAAGGGCCTGTTTGGTGCTGTATCTCTCAATGACTCTAACACCTCCACTCAGTCCGAAAGCATGACCCTGAGCCTCCGGTTGCTGGCCATTTCAACACTCCCCCCTGCTCGCATGCCCATATCTCTGTCCTGGGATTGCTGCAGTGTTCAAGTGAACATCAACACAAGCTCAAGGAACAGTACCTCATTTATCGATTAGGCACATTACAGCCTGCAGGACTGAACAATGAGTTCAATAATTTCATAGCATGACGGGCCCCCCTTTTTATTTTTAGTTATTTTTGCTTTTTTTATGTGTTTATTTTATTTTAGTTTGTTTAGTTTGTTTCTACTGTGCCTACCCACTGTTTTTTTCATGTTTGTGCTTGGGGCCAGGCTGTTACCATCTCTGTACTAACAGTCTTTCAGCACACCATTAGCATACCGTTTGCCTTTGCTCCATAACCTTCTGATCAGTTATTCTCTGTGACCTTGTCCTATCAACACCTTCTCTTTTGTTATCTCTTACCCCACCCCTGATTTACTTGCTTAAAACATTTTACATTTCTAATAACTGCCAGTTCTGATTAAGGGTCACTGATCTGAAACGTTAACTCTGCTTCTCTTGCCACAGATGCTGCCAGACCTGCTGAGTATTTCCAGCATTTCTTGTTTTTATTTCAGATTTCTAGCATCTGCAGTATTTTGCTTTTATTTACCCAGTTCAGTCTGTTCCAGTTCTTTGAAAAAGCCTGCCAATTTTCCATTTCTTGAGAAGCTGAGAAGCAATTGTAAGAAACTGCCTGAAACTCCTGTTACTGCATTTTTCCTGGAAAGCCTGCCCAAACTGATCTTCAACGTCACCTGTCAGGAACTATTCTAGGAAGATCCTAGTGACAGCCATCTATATGTATTTGGGATGCCAAACCAGAAAAGGACTTCTGACATCTTTTCGTATCTTCTCTTTTTTCTTCAAGATTTAGCAAGTATTTTGGCCAATGTATTTTTTTGCTTTTGGTACTTGAGCTCAAAAGAGTAAATCCCTTTTTTTCTGTTATCCGGTGTATGTGTGTGTGAGACGAAGGTAAAAAGTTAACATTTATATTTCAGTCTGTGTGTTTATGCTTTGCTACATTACTGGTTAAGACTTGTTTTCTAATTAACTGATAATTTTGTTGTTTATTAAAGAAATCTGGTTGGTGTGTTTTATTCTGAGATTAAAATAGAGTGTATGATTGACCGTATTGATAAGTGGGGAAAATTTACATATATGTTGTGATCTGTGGAGAGGTGGAACTAGAATAAACAGTGTGTTCCTCCCGCCTCTATCATAACAAAAACAAAGAAACTCTTTACACTACAAACCTGCAAGATGGACATTGGCAGATTCTGTGCATCTTCCTGTACATGTAAAATGTAGGGCGATAGTTCAAAGATTGGTATAAAGTCATTCATATCTGTGAGATTTATGTTTACTACAGCCGTGGCAGTCTGTGGGCTGCTTCCACGATCAGCTGCTTGGACAATCAGAGAATACGAGGGTCTTGTTTCACGATCAAGTTGCTTGGCTACTGATACTACACCAGTAACAGAGTCAATTCGAAAATCATTGTTCAGATTGCCATGGGCGATGTGATAGCGGACCTGCCCATTAGCTCCTTCATCTAAATCAGTGGCAGTAAGCTGGATGAGATCAATGCCACTAAGTGTGTTTTCACTAATTTCAACTTCATAGAGAAGTTGCTGAAAGATGGGAGTGTTATCATTCACATCAAGCACAATCACAGTAATGTCCATTGATGATGAGAGTGGAGGCTCACCCTTGTCTGTGGCAATCACAGTCAATGTATAATTTGACACCTCTTCCCTGTCAAGTTCACCAGTTAGTTGTAGCTCTCCATCTATTGTTCCGATATTGAACTTGTTTCCTGAGTGGCTCAGTAGTGTGTACTCAACATAACTGTTTGGTCCACTGTCAGGATCAGTGGCTTGTGCTTTATAGACAACGGTGTTCATTGGAGAGTTTTCCTGCATGTAGGCCATCTTAGATGAAATAAACCTCGGTGGGCTGTCATTGACATCCAGCAGAATAACAGAGACTTGCGCTGTGCTTGTAAGCCGACTTGCAGGGAACAAAGATAAATCATGAGCCCTAATCAGCAAGTTGTAGAATGACTGGCTTTCCCGATCCAGCTGTTGCTTGACACTCAGAATGCCATTATCGTCTATGTCAAAATGTTGCAGTGAATCTCCAGATGCGATGTTGTATGCCAACTGGGAATTGGGACCTGGAAACAAAAAGCCAGAAAATATGATGAGCACACCAAGCTCTTAAAAAACAGAAGGATATTCTGTAGTCCACCTTAAATCAGATAAATGTACACTGGAATAAAGCAGATCAAAAAAAAATCTGAAAGTCTTTTTTTCTGTTTCAGGTGCTGACTGTCCTTCTAGACATTTTCAATGTGTTCCCTTTTTCTTTTAAGTTGAAAGAATAAATGACATGCATTTATATAGTACTTTATCTCGTCTCATAGTAACATCTTCACCTATAATGAATTGCTTTGAAGTACAGTGACCCTCGTTTTGTAGGTAAACAATAAGTAGCGGGTAACATTTAATTTTCTTTTTTAAATCTCTTTCTTTCCTCGAAAGGTCTACCTGCAGATAATATATTTATACTTTCACACTACTTAATAACTTTACCACTGCAAACATACAATTTTGTATAAAAAGTTTGGAATGTTTTTCATTAAAAGAATTATAGTACTAGAAATAGACTTCTGTTTTGTACATTTTGAATCAAAGTGGTGGGCTGCAATGAAATTATGTAGAACATTTTGAATAGGTCATTTTAATGATGAAAGCACTTTAAAAAAATTATCTATTGTTAGCCATGAAACAACATAACTTGTCTATAACTAGGTCATTTATTATACACTGGTACTGAAAGTGCAAATCACTAGGCACACTTGTAACTAAAAAATGCAATAACATGTCATCTGATCTGTCCCAAACACCATTAGCTGTAATAAGAGTCCAGTAATGGCTTTTGAATGTCAAAACCCTGGAATTCCACCCCTTAACCTCTTTCTCTCCTGTAAGGTCCTTCTTAAAACCTATCTCTTTGAACCAAACTTTTAGTCACCCTTCCTAATAACTTCTTCTTTGGCTTGGTGTTAATTTTTGTCTGAATACACTTCTGCAAAGCGTCTTAGAATGTTTTCCTATGTTAGTAAGCTGTGTGTTCTTCTGAGATATATATCTAGAACTTATGTGGTGTGGTATTATCAGAGCCTGCATCAAATTCCTTTGTCCACTATTTTAATGGACAGAAGAACTGGATTTGAATGTATCACGGATGCCAACATCACTCAGCATAAATGTCTAGGCTTTAGTTATTAGACCACCAATACTACACCAACCATTAGTTTTAATTACGGCAAGTGATTTGTTGCAGCAAATGGTTTGCAACTACTCAGATCCACTCATAAGCTGCCATTGTCACTGCCTCCAGGTCTTTTTATGTTAATTTGCCAAACTCAGACAGCAAATCGTGGTACTCAGAAATCACTGGGTTTTGTCATGGGATGTGATGCTATGCTGTGCCATACCATATCAGTTGTATGGATTTTAACACATGAACAGGCTGTCAATTGAACCCTTTACTTGGTGCCTAATTGGAATAGAAAACATTGCTTCACCCTTCTAATGTCAGAATGGAAGTTCCATTGTCGAAGAGCACTTCTGTTTTTCAATGCAAGGCAAAGGTATGTAAGTTTTCATCTGGCCAATTATACAAAACTGCATAACCACTAATGGCCTGTTTAGAGCTATTATGAAAGTGTCTGAATTGAAGCACTTGGTTAAACTTATACACCTAACAGAATCAAACATAATCCTTGTTGATTATAACAGGCACAGGCACCAAATTATATGCTTAACTGGTATGTACACAAATCACTGGAATACCATGGTCTTAAATTCTCCATCGTCAGCATTTATTGTAAAAGCAAAGACTATCGCATTTTGACAGGACAAATGATTGTACCACATTAAATAATGCATGACTTACAGTTTGCACTGTGCATGCTACAAGTCTAGAAAATTAATGCTGGCATACCAAAGCCTACAACTAGCAGAGAAAAAAACAGCTTTTCTTCAAAAGTCAAATTGGAATTGAAGATTTTTTTTTCTCTTCAGGCCTTTCCCTAAACAGCAAACCCCCTAAAAAGAAACACTTTTGAAATGTTATCCATCAGCATCCACTCGAATACTGTAAGTGAGCTTGCTTTATTGTGCAGCTGCCCTGGGTGATTAAGGAATAATTATCACTCTCACCAATACTGTTCAACATCAAATTCCTACTAAAGACCTTGCAAAATTACAACTAACTCAGGGACTTAAACAGCAATAGATCAAACTGCTCTGGGTGTCTGCTTTCCAAGCCTACTTCAATTACATGCTGCCAAAGAACCACTTGGTTAACACATTGGGTCTAATCTTGGATGCTGAACAATCAGACAATGCAGAGAAAAAGAAAAGCCATCGTAAAAAAATCCTCTGATGAAGTAAATAAGCTGAGATCAGATTGGGACCATTACATGAACACATGCTATAAAAGTAAAGATAAGGCATCTCCAAGGGGATCTCAGTTATCTTTTTCTTGCTTTCTGCTCCAGTGGTTGGCTGACTAGTTAAACAATTAAAATAGCATAAAACCACCTTTAAAAGTTTAGCTGACCTTTCCCTGCCCTTCTTGGCTTCGTGTGTTGCAATTCTATTAAAAAACAAATGCTCTCGCATTAATGGTTATAACTAGGATTTCCTTTTAGATATTTCATTTTTGCATTTAACTGTTACATAGTTTCAATGACGAGGCTTCAATATGGTCAAATTCTATGATACTAACACATTAAGCAGACTGTATATGATATACCAAAAATCTCTCTACTCTGAGATGTATTCTATACAGTTCTTTACTTAGCAGCCTGGTAAGGTCCAGAACTGATTCCACATGGGGGTTGTAAGTCTGAATCTCAAGCTTGAGTGACAATAGGAATCGTCTACTCTTGCCAAGTGTGTTTTTTCAGCAGTTGTACCACATGTGTAATCTGAGATCCAGCACGTTATTTACAGTTGTTTATTTTGTAACCAGAAGTAATGCTTATGTTCTTGGACTATTTAGGGTCATGACTGCCACCAAAATGTTTTATTGCAAAATTCAATATTTATTTCTGTACCACACATGGCAAAAGAAACAGAACTGCTACCATAAATTGGTGAGATATGGGAGATAATTCATTGAATGCTATTCGAAGATTCAACAGCTTTCAATGCCCTGAGTTGAATTATTTTCCTGTAACTCGCCATGATGTACCTCTGTGATACACAGGTCAAAATGGGACCATCGCAGTGGAGGTGAAACAGCTGATGTTTTAATTACCTTATATTGGTGCAATTTTTAAAGTAAGTTATCCATATTCATTAGTTCCTTAAACTCTAAGGTCTTTTCTTGCTGAGAGACGGTACATTTCCTTTTTTGGCTGCTTGTTAAGAGGCACAAATTATTGAGGAGGCTTGAGTACTCCATTTGTTTTCCCCTCCCCATTATAGCAAGGTGCTGTCGCTTTTATTCCACATGGCCTAGATTGGGAACTAAGAGGTAAGGGTTGAAAGCTGCAACCTCCCACTCTTTGGTACTGAGTATTAATGCTCCAATGATAGGGCCTCCCAAGTATATCAGTTTTATAACTCTGAAGGCCAAATTCCCTTATGCTAACAAACATTGATAACAGCCACTGCTATTTGGCACTTGAGTAGTTGAATTAAAACTCAGACATCAGTTTTGGATCAGAGGACCCTGCCCTCACCCCAAGACAAATTCTGACTGCAAAAAATGAATTTATCCCCGTATTTATCCCTACTGTACAATCTTCTGTTGTGCTCAGTGAACCAATGGTCTATCAGTATAACTAAAATGTCTTTTCAATGTTAACACATATGCTCAGGGAACATTAACCAGGATTACACCATAATAACAGATGAGCTGAAAAAACACTTCCTGCTGTAAGCCTTTCTGCCATGGTTTTGGCCATTGCTACTTTTCAAGAGTTTATTATTGTAATGATTATTCACGAAATGAAAAAAGCCTAAAAAAGTAGATTCATTCAAGCCTTACAAAGAAAAATGTAGTCATATATGTTATAATTACTGGTGTTGGCAATGTTACTGGGCAAAAAGAAACAACACTGCGCATAACAGAAAGTGAGCTTTCTAGCTTTCTATCTAGCCGTCATCATAATTACAGTCTAATTGCTTGGATAGTGCTGCATACCCCAACAGGGTTTAAGTATATTTCTTCAGAGGTAATTCAGTTCAAGCTTAACTATGTGGAGTGAATTAGATAAAGGTAAATCGTGTTAATCAGCATGGGGATGATCTTCATCTCACTATTGCCCCGTTTTCAGCAGTAATGGGGTGATTGTTGGACAAAAATGTAAATAAAATCTTATTGCTATCATGCCACCGATGCAAATTTTAAGTGGGATTGAACCAGGGGAAGCCTCATTAAAACATATACATAGGAAGAGATTACTTTCCCGCACTACCTACCTGAAGTCTGTTCAAAACAAAAATTGACATGTTTTGATTTTTAAAAACTTTTTTACATTTAATTAGAGTCTTTGGTACACGAGAATTGGTCTAACTTTGAGTGAGGGAATGGGAAAATCAGCCAAGGTTCTCACTTTTGATTACCATCTAGCAGCTTTTACTAAAAAGCGTGTGTCTGTGTGGGCATAACGTCAGGACAGAATCAGAATCAGCCATAATACCTTTCACAGTTAAATAGACTGCCAGCAATCATTGCTTTGGCTCACATGGAAAGAACGAGTGAAGGTACCAGATAATTGCTATTATGTAACAAACTGTACCCCAACAGGAGCTGACAGACTCCGTACATCATGATTTTTCCTAACTTGCTGCAGATATTTGGTCCTTTTCCATCAGGTCAGAAAACTAAATTATGAGGACAGGTTGAGTAGACTCGGCTTGTATTCCCTTGAGCATAGAGGTTTAAGAGGCAATCTAATTGAAGCATTTAAAATGATTGAAGGAGTTGATAGAGTAGATTGAGAGAAATTATTTCCTGTCTGGTGGGGGAGACCAGAACAAGGGGGACTAAACTTAAAATTAGAGCTAGGCTATTCAAGGCTAATGACAGGAGCCACTTCTTTATTCTCGCAGCAAAGCTTTGGAAAAAGACTCCATTTTTCTCAGTGAAGATTTTCCATTGTTTTTGATCAACAGTGCCCTTGACCATGTCTATTTGGTTTTCCATACTTCCAGCTGCAATCTCCTTCCTCCTGTAACAATGATGATAGGCTGTCCCCTTCTTCCATCCTAGTATATTACATTGGCCAAATCATTATCTGTCATTTCTACAACGTGACACTAATTTAATTCTCTCCTCCCCCGCTCTACTTTGTGGATGGACCATCACTTTGTGATGCTCTTATCAGCTGTTGCAGCAAACTAACATCTGGCCATTCTTATCCTGATATTCACATGTAACCACGGCAAATGCAACAAGTGTTTATTTGCCTCTTCACCCACCACTGTCTGGGGACCCAAACACTTCTTCCACGTGAAACAGCAGTTTACATGCACTTACTCCAGTTTGTATTGTGTATTTTCGGCTCACCTTGTTCTCTTCTACATTGCGGGCACCAAATTCAATTTAGATGAAAACTTTGCTGAAAGCCTTCACAAGCATGATTTTGACCTCTGTGACTCTACCACTTTAATTCTCTCTCATTCCCACACACATCTGTCTATCCTTGCCTTCTTGTATTTTTCCAAACCAGTGCAAACTTTAGTAGCAGTATGTCATTTTCTTTCTGGCCGAATTGCAGTCCGAACATAAACTTTAGAATTTAAGACATTACTTGTCACTCCATTTTTCTGCCTGATTTCCCATTTATTCCACTTCATCCCCATGCATTTTAAAGTCGTTTAACTCCCCTTTTATCATTCTAATGCTCTTCCTTGTCTGACTGAGATAAACCTTGTGTGTTTTTCAGAACTTTATGACCTCTCTCCAGTCTTTTATAACACAGGCTATTAAAGCCACTAACGAGCTATTTTGTTATTTGCTACAAACTTGATTCTTGACTTTACCCTTCATTTTGCTGCATCCTATTGAAGTGTTAGCTTTTCTTCCAGTCCCTAAGTGTTTATACCCAAAATGTCAATCTTTTCTCAGATGTTAATGGGCTTACATTTTCTAATTTTATTTCATTCTAAATCCGCGATTTGAAATCATTCAAAAAAAATCTTGGGTGAAAAAAGTCAAGAGATGATGTTGATCTGAATTTTTGACCAATTACTATGAATGATCAAAATAAACAAACCTGATATTCAAAGGCATGCATAGAGGTGGAGGTGGGGTGATTGCGAATGCAAAATATCTTCTGGGAATGTGAGCACTCTACAGGGTAAATGTTCATCCTCACCACATGGACAATAATCTGGCAGAGCAGATCACCCACTCATTAAGTTCTATAATATAACAGAATGAAAATCAGATGGCTTCTGTAATGGGCTGTGATCTACACCTCCAGATTATTAAGCATGCAGTGCAGAGGAAGATTTACCCCCACCACTGTGTATCACTTGAGAAGCATGACTTTTTTTCCCCAAAAATATACTTTATTCATAAAAATCTGTTAAAAAAAAATACATTTCAAAACAGTACCAAGTTGACATTCCAGAAAGTGCAAAGGAAAGCAAAATTATATTTGGTGTATACAGCCCGAGGGGTTTTCCGTGGGTCCAGCCCCTCGGTTCACTATGGTGGGAGGACCGTACACAGTGGTCTTTGGGGCGGATGCCCCAAGCTTTAGTGCGTCCCTCAGCACGTAGTCCTGGACCTTGGAATGTGCCAGGCTGCAACACTCGGTCGTGGACAACTATTTGCACTGGAAGACCAGCAAGTTCTGGGCAGACCAAAGAGTGTCTTTCACCTAATTGATGGTCCTCCAGCAGCAGTTGCTTCCCACCACAGCCACCTCGAGGGCACCGTGTGGAGACAGCGAGATTCCGGGCGCGCAGGAAGGATCTGATGGGGAGGGCCTTTCTCACCACCTTGGTGACGCCTTGGTGCTTGTTTGAAGGTTCTGGTGATGAAGCATTCTGCCAAATGACTTTGGCAGACTGCTCGGGGAACCATCCGACAGGATCCACCATCTCTTTTTCCCGTAGGGCTTTGAGGACATTCCATGCAGACCACTGCCTGATGGATTGGTGGTCAAAGGTGTTTTTCTGCACAAACATTTCCATGAAGGATAGGTGGTATGGCACGGTCCTACTGGATGAAGCGTTCCGCGGCAATGTGGCCAGACCCACCCTCCGCAACACTGGGGACAGATAGAACCTCAGCACGTAGTGACACTTGGTGTTTGCGTACTGGGGCTCTATGTACAGCTTGAGGCAGCTGCATATGAAGGTGGTCATCAGGATGAGGGAAACGTTGAGTACTTTTTTTTCAGCCTTTATTTAGAGGTTTGAACATTGTGTCCCTCCGGACCCAGCCCATTTTGCATCTCCAGATAAAGCGAAAAATGGCTTGATTGATCACCACAGCACAGGAGCGGGGTATGGGTCAGACCTGCGTCACACACAACAACAACATCAGCGTCTCGCACCTGATGACCAGGTTCTTACCCACAATGGAGAGAGAATGCTGTTCCCACCTGCTCAGTTTACGGTGTACCATGGCTACTCGCTCCTTCCAGGTTTTGGCACATGCCCCGGCTCTTCTGAACCATATCCCCAGCACTTTCAGGTAGTCTGACCTAATGGTGAAGGGGACAAGGGATCGTTTGGCCCAATTCCCAAAGAACATGGCCTCGCTCTTGCCATGATTTACTTTGGCTCCCAAGGCCAGTTCGAACTGGTCGCAGATGCTCATCAGTCTGCGAAAGGAGAGCAGATTCAAGCAGAAGACGCTGACGTTGTCCATGTACGGGGAGGCTTTGACCTGAGTGCTTCCACTGCCGGGGATTGCTACTCCTTTAATGCCCGCATCCCTCCTAATGGACTCAGCAGAGGGTTTGATACAGCAAACAAACAAGACAGGGGAGAGAGGACAGCCCTGTCTGACTCCAGATTTGATCGGGAAACTTTCTGATTCCCACCCATTGATTAAGACTGCACTATTGATGTTTGTGTAGTGCAGTTTTATCCAATTGCGGATTCCTTCCCCAAACCCCATTTTGGAGAGCACGTCCATCATATATGTGTGCTTTATCCTGTCAAAAGCCTTCTCCCGGTCCAGGCTGATGAGGCAGGTGTCCACACCCCTGTCCTGTACATAGGCGCTTGTATCCCTGAGCAGCGCGAAGCTATCAGAGATCTTCCTGCCAGGTACAATACAGGTGTGGTCGGTGTGAATCACCAATTCCAGAGCAGACTTGACCTGACTGGTGATGACTTTGGACAGAATCTTGCAGTCTACATTACGTAGCGAGAGGGGCCGCCAATTTCTGATTTCCGCCCTCTCCCCCTTCCGTTTGTCGATGAGGGTGATAATGCCTTTCCTCATGGATTCTGACATGCTGCCGGCCAGATGCATACTCTCGTACACTTCCAGCAGGTCTGGGCCGATCCAGTCCCACAGAGCTGAATACAACTCAACCGGTAAGCCCTCGCTTCCGGGAGTTTTATTTTGTCTCGACAAACTTGACGGCCTTTGTCAGCTTGTCCAGAGTTAGCGGTTTGTCCAGACTCTCCTGCATGCTGTCATCTAAGACCTCTGTGATAGATGACAGATAGGACTGGGAGGCCGTGCTGTCCATGGGCTTCACGTTGTGCAGCCCAGCATAAAAGGATTTGCTAATCCTTAGTATGTCAGACTGCGAAGACGTTAGCGAGCCATCCTCTTCCTTCAGGCTGCTGATCACAGAGCTCTCTCTGTGTACCTTTTGGAAGAAGAAACACAAGCACATCTCATCCTGCTCAATGGAGCGGACTCTGGACCGGAAGATGACCTTGGAGGCCTCCGTGGCAAAGAACGAGGCTTGCAGGCTCTTCACCTCTTGGAGATTCTCTTTGACCGCAACTCCCATCGACTGCAGCCAGAGCAGATTTTGCATTCTTTTCTGGAGTCGTGACATTTCCCTCTGTCTCTCCCTCGCCCTCTGAACACCTTTGAAGATAAAGAACCTCTTGATGTTCGCCTTCATCGCTTCCTACCAGAGCATCGGAGACTCAAAGAAGGTTTCACGGTTCTCCAACCTTTGTAATCCCTTTTGAGTTCCTCAATGTTCTCTGGGGTTAGCAGTGTAACATTTAGTTTCCATGTCCCCCTGCCAACCCGCTGGTCGTCCTGTAAGTGACAGTGGGCCAGTAAGAGGCAGTGGTCAGAGGAGAACACTGGCTTGATGTCGATGGATCTGACCGTGAAAGCAAGGGACACAAACAGGAAGTCAATCCTAGAATGGGCAGACACATCCGGTCTTGACTAGATGTATCTATGCTGCGTTCACCTGCAGGGAGCCTCCTCGTGCCACTGATTTGGCTGGTGACCTGTTCCTTTTTTGGAGGCTTCTTCTTTACAGTTTTCCTTTTTACCACTTGCCACTGACCAGTTTGTCCATCTGCTACCTCTTCCTCCATTGCTTCTGTCTGTAGAGGAGTTGTTTTCGGGCGTGGGGTAGATGTTGGGTTGCTGGTTGCAGCTGCGTCCCCTTTCTTCTCCTTCTCAAATAGACTTTCCTTGCGAAGGGGAGGATTTCCTGTCTCCTTCCCAGCACCAGACGCGTTCACCGTTCCTTCCCCCAGCCTTTCCTTGGACCTTGCCGCCTGTGCATAACTGAGGCAGCATTTGGGGCAGGTTTTGTCGAGGTGGCCTGCCCCACCGCACAGGTTGCAACACTTACTCTGTTTACAGACCTTGGTCTGATGGCCTTCCTTCTTGCAGTTCTTGCAGATGACTGTGCTGCAGTTGGCTGCCACATGACCAGATTTGCCACAGGTACGACAAACCCTGGGTTGCCCCACACAGACCAAGAAGCCTCGACTTCACCCAATAGTGAAGCTGGAGGGGGAATGGACGATGGCTCCAGTGGCATCGACCTTCAAGGTCACCTTGACCTGCTGCTTTCTGGTCCAAATCCCAAGCGGGTCCTTGACATCAGTGCTGCTGTCGGCCACCTCGACGTACCTGGTGAGGAAAGTGAGTACATTCACGACAGGGAACATGAGGTTGTAGAGGTGGATTGTCACCACCCAGTTGCGTTGTGACAGTAGCGTGAAGAGTGGCTCCAATGTGAGGATCGACAGCAGCGCCTGGTCTCCCCTCCCCTTGAACACATTCAGAAACTTGATGCATCCCGCCACATTCTTGAACGTCAGGTCGAAATATCCACTGCCGGGGAAGTCCTGCAGGCAGAAGATGTCTGCAGCTTGGAATCCACAGCAATCAATAAGGATTTTCTGAATGAAGAAGGTACGGTCAACCAGTGCACCCCCTTCATTATCCTTCACCACCACCCCAATGGTGTTACGCACTCCCTGGCCTGAAGCTCTAGAATTGGTTACAGCCATTTTGCTCAAAACTTACCTGGAACAGGATCAAAGGCCACTGATCAAGCCTGACACTGCATTTATATTACAGAACTGTCTAGCAACCATGCTGTCATACAAAGCACTGCTAGTGCCTTTAGTTACATACACCCTTAGGTGGTTTCTTCCCATGCGGCTTATGCAAACATAAATGGCAACCTTTGCAGCAGCAAGCTACTATGAGCTCCTTTTAGCTGAAGACACAGTGGGAGCAAATTTGATTTTATGCAATTGTGTAAAGTAGCTGATAGCCAAATGTTAGTCTGTTTTACATCTCTCACTTTATTGGAAATAAAAATTTGGGAGAGATGTAAAACAGGCTTCAGATTCTCTGTCAATTACTAGGTGATCAAGCCATCTTTATGCAACAACATTCACCAGGAACAACAGCGTGCACTTATATAGTGACTTTAATGTCGCAAAATGTCCCAAGGTGTTACCTTCTCTAACTTATCAACACCTATGTATGCAGTTATTTTCCTGTCACTGCTGACGTTTGAGTTCCTCTATAGTTAAATGAGATAAATTCAGAGCAAACCAAGTTGAAACATAGGGGCTGAATTTTGTTGAGCTCCAGACATTGGGCTCCGTGGCGAGGGAGGCCGAAGATAAGTGTGGCGGCGGCCCACCACTGAGCCCGACACTGGGATTGCTGGGCTCGATCTTCCCAGCGGCAGCCCATGTTGTGGAACTACTTAAAGTAGAAACTGCAATATAAATATGGTATTAGATTCTCAGTATTCACATTGCTGTAGGCAATGGTGCAAATATGTTATTTTGTTGCCAAGAGATAAGTGGATGGAAAATCAAAGGCTCACTCCAATGGCAGATTAGGCACTCATTTACACTGCTATCTAATAAAGGCCCTAAATTACAATAAGGAAGTTAAGCTTTCAAATCTGAGCAGAAAAGACACACATTACCAAGATTGCTTTTGAACTGTATCCACCTCTGATTTGCCTCAGTAAAGAATTGACTGTGTACAAGTGAACAGCAGAAATACTTGAAATGTGCACTTTGTGAGCTACAGTGCCCGTTGCCAATCGATCATTGTTTCTTAAGTCTAATGCTGCATTTAACACTGACTAATTAGCCTAACTGGATCATTAGAGTTGAATATGCTAACCAATTTTTTCCAGTTGGAGTTCCAATTTACACAAATAAACAGCAGTGACCTTTGAGATCTTTATCTTTTCACTGTAACACATAAATCATAGCAGAGCCATTTTGGAGTGCAGCTAAGGTTAAGATGCAAGGAGGGCAGGAGAAACAATAATGCTTTTGGAGCCACTATAATAGCTTGATATGAACAAATAACTGGCAATACCTGCTAGTATTGACAGGAATTGGAATACATAGATGTTTGCAGGTGTGTACATGTGTTGGTATAGAAAATTAAAATATATAATTTTTGAATATATTACTTTCTTCTAATTTTGCAGATTTGATAACACTAAAGTGGGTTATTATTTTGTTTTGAACAAACTTTGAATGTATTCATTAGTGGGATGCAGGATTCCACACACTGATATTTTCAATAACAAGGAAAAGCTATATACTTTGGACATGTACAAAATCAATATGTAACATTATTATTTGACTTGGAGCCAAGCTGCCTTTATTTTCATTGGCACCTAAGAAAGTAGCTATGTGTGAAAATTTAACATGAAGAAAATACCATAGATTTTTACATGAGTAGTTTGGGAACAATGGCTTGGCAGTGAGAATTAGCAATCTGTAATCATGTTAACAGTTAATAGGTATTCTACAATTCTTCAAATGATAATACAGTACCAATAAGTGGACGACATTAGCAATACATCCCTTACTATAATGATGCAATATACTACAACAACTGGTCCAACCTGTATTGTTTGTGGTTCCCACACAGATAGACAAGCCAAATAAAATATTTACATTTATAGATCATGACCGGAACAGCACAACTACAACTACAAGTGCTTAAGACAGGCGCCTTATGTTTATGCCAGAAACACGAGAGCTGTTCCAGCTGCACCTCAACATTCTGTGTCAAGCCAAACATTCCTCAAGGAATACCAAGAGCAATAGTAACTGACACTGTTTCTGCTGCTCTTGGATCTTTTTCAATGTCAGTGGCTTTGCTCCTTCTTTGCAGAGGTTCAGGTGTTGAGTTAAACATGAGCTCTGAATCCAGGTTACTGGAACATGCGTTAGCAGTTAGGATAATTTGGTTTGAATGTTAGTAGGATCCCCGGTTAAATTTGTCAGAAACCTTTAGGGGGTATTTTAACCTCCAAAACGGGTGCATTTATGTTGGGTGGGATGTAAAAATGTTAAAAATCTGAATCCTGCTCCTCAACCCACCTTCAACCTGCCCACTTCTGGTTTTAACAAAGGTGCAATAGCGGGGAGGGGGATGCAGGGGTGGGGGTGGCGGGTGGAAGGGAAGGTGGGTAACCAACTCACTCCCAGGAGGCAGGTTGTCTATTCAAATGATGAGGTTGTATGCTTATAATTAACCACCATTTTAGATTTAACCCGGACCCAGAAGCTAAATGGAGGTGAGGACTGCTGGACCCAGACGATTAGTGCCATTTCACCCTGTACCCTGCCTCGTGATTGCCAATCTCCCCCGACACCAACTTTTCCAATCTCCCCACTGAGGCCATTCCTGTCTCTCCCCCGATCCTTCCAATCTCCCACTGAGGCATTTCCGATCTCCTCCACCTGAGGCCCTTCCAATATCCCCCCACGATCCTTCCCATGTCCCTCTCACCATCCCGAGGCCTCCAATCGCACCACCACACAAGGCCTCCGATATTTCCTTCAATTTTCTCCCCTTCCCAACTGCGGCCTGATGCCAGAGGCCTACCTGCCCAATAGCCAGCCATCCTCTCATCTAGCTGGCTGCAGCTGGCAAGTGGAGACAAAAAAATATTAATTAACACCTGTTATTGAATTTGGCAGGACCTGAGGGAAACCCGTCCTTCCTGATTTCCTGACCTCAAAATAGCCCGTGCTCCCTCCATCTGAGTTAATATCCAATCCTTTGACTTTGGATACATCCTTTGATTACACCTCCTTTGACCAGTTACACCCACCCGCCACCTCCCCCCCATCTTCTTGCATTATGATTTGCTTTTTGTACAGCTCCCAACAATATATCTGAAGGTCATCGAACATGCTGCTGCTAAGTTGGGTGCTGCCTAGTTCATCAAACATTACCTTCATGTCAGTCAAAAGAAATGGTTTTGGTAATAGATGTGGAGAAATAAGTACCTCAGACAGGCCTGATTCTCAAAGGAGGAGAACTTTGTACAAGTGGAAAGGCAATAAAAAATAGTAAAACAAAAAAAAGTAAGACACAGAAAGAAGATAGTTTGGTTGGTAAATACTGCAAATAATTTGCATTTTTACAGTTTTTTTTATTTTTCCTCATGTTATATTTTTATCTCGAAATTTTCATTTCTTCACAATAAATTCCTAATAAACCTGCCTCTGATAAAATCCACTTGTTTACAGTCAACTCCTGCCTATTGCCAACTTTCCTTCTTGTAACATTTTCACAGTTAAAATTGTAGTGGAGAAGTGTGAAACGGACTTCCAGTGCAAACAAACTGAATGATACTCTCAAGGGTATAGCATCACAAGGTAATAGAACACTGTGATTGTCACTCATGCTTACTGTCACACCCTGGTGCGGCAAACTAAGTAATAACAACTGAAATCCACTGACTTGCCAATACTTAATTTTTACATAATTTTTTGTGTGTGCTAACAAACTATGATTTCTTTTTATGAATTATGACAAGAATTAAATAAACATATGTCTGTGATTATAACTGAAGAGACTGCTTTTGCTTAAATGCAGCCAATAGCTGTAGAGGTCATATAGAAAGTATGTACATAATGATGTATGTGTATGACTGCAGCCTGAGTTGAATAAAGTTCACATGCAACATTCTGAAAATACACATCTCTCAGAAGTATTAAACAAAACTAACCAAATGTGTTATCCAATATAAAGAAAAAATATAGGTTGTAGTGTCAGTTATTAACGTAATAAACGATTGACAATATCAACCCTATGAATGAAGAATTCATACTTCAACTTTTAGAATCTCCCAATAGAATATTCAACAGAATACACATTAATAATTGTACACTTCAATGCAGTGCAGAAGAAGTGCTGCACGGTCAGATCTGCCATCTTTCAGATGAGATACTAAACCAAGGTCCTATGTACCCTCTTCGATGGATGTTAAAAGATCCCATGGCACCATTCAAAGAAAAGCAGGGGAGTTCGCCTGATGTCCTGGCCAACATTTATCTTTTAACCATCACTAAAATAGATGAGCTAGTCATTTATCTCACTGCTGTTTGTGGGACCTAGTGTACAAATTAGTTAATACATGTCCCTACATTACAATGGTGACTATCCTTCTAAAATACTTTGTTGTCTGTGAAGTGCTCAGGGATGCTCTGGGATCATGACAGTTATTATATAAATGCAAGTTCTTTCCTTCTTGTTCTATGATATAGAGAGAAATGGAAACTCTGCTCCCTGGAAGACCACTGACTTTTTTTTAAAGTGACAAGTTAGTTCTAATGTTTGGAAACTCTAACTTTCAGAATTTATCAACAGTAGCAAATAAGAAATGGCATAGCACATGTGTAGCAGAAACTATTGATGTGCCACTAAATAGGGTTAAAAGAAATGGCATTTCACTCTACAGGGAAAATGAAATTACTGTCTGAAAACTGACTTTAATATCTTTCAGAGATGAAGCACCTATTACAATACTGGTTGTTACTAATATAACCACAATTTATTCATAAACTTTCTATAATACATACCATCATCTGCATCAGTTGCTTTTATGGTTAGGATGCTTACTCCAGGGGAAAGGTTTTCCATTGCTGAAGTGCTATAAGTTGAAGGGTTGAAAATGGGAGGATTATCATTCACATCCAGCACATTGAAGTAAACTCTCACGGTGCTGAACTGTCCTCCGCCATCTTCTGCTCGCACAGTCAGAATATAATATGGTTGCTTCTCATAATCCAGTGTTTGAGTTAGATTGAAAACGCCAGTCACAGAATTGAGGAAAAACGATTCTTCATTATCCTCTTCTACCATGTACGTGATTTCCCCATTAGCGCCAGAATCTGCATCACTGGCCAAGGTGGCTGCCACAATGGAGCCTAAAACATTGAAATAAATAATAAAAAACATCTTAAAAATCTGGAGCAATATTTTAAAAATGGTAGCACATCTTGATTCTTCATTGAAGAATCTAAGAACCTTTTCCCATTTACAGCTATTTCCTTATTTGCTTTTTGAAAAGGGAAGGAACTACTTATCTTCCGTGAACAAGTTTCATTTTGTCATGCTAGGCCCCCACCTGCCAAGAATGAGGCACATTAATTTTGTCATGAACATTGATTTTAAACTGTTACTGGAGTGGAGAAAGGACTTGTTAAACAGATTAGCCGTGGCTAGAAAAGATATTTGCATATTAGCAGACAGTGCTTGGAAGGGCAAAGCAGCCATTCCCCGACATTCAACCCACAATGGACTTTTGATCACCGTTGAAATTCGTTGAAGGTGGGGGAGCTCACATTCCAGGCTGACTGATAAGATGGCCGAATACACAAACGGACATGGTCAAACCAGCTAGTCATATGACTAACCTGCTGGGCAACCTGGGTTTTTTGAATTTGTACAAACAGTTTGGGCAGAATGTCTGTTTGCTCCTGGACTGAGAAGATCTCTTTCCTGTATGCTCCCATCTCTTTGTCACAAGCCTTTGAATCCGCTGAAGACACATGAACCCCAAGAGAGAAAAGTCTCTTATAGCGAACAAGGTTTAAGAAGAATACTGGGCCCCATCGAAAAGCAAGATCTACATACAATCAAGGACTCTACAGTGAGCTCCAAGAACCGTAACAACAACTGTTCAGATATTGTCTCAAACTTTTCCACTTTATTTTTTCTTCTGCTCTTTTCTGTCTCTATTTGCATGCGTGTATCGCGTATGTATGCTAGCATGGGTGCGTTATGTATCCGTAGGTGTTAACCGAATTAGAGTTTAAGTTCAAGTTTGATAAATTTCAACTTTTCTCCTTTAAATCTAAGAAAGCCCGTTTGTGCTGGTTTCTTTGCCTTGTAATTGGAAAGCGGTGAACAAGGATTCACCAAGGGGGAGCTAAAAACACAGGGTGTTTAAAATTAAACCCTGTTACAGTAAGACCAGGTGAAGGCTGAAAGGGAACCCTAGACCTCTTTCTCACCTGGTCATAACAATTTCAAAAGCATCAGTAACATCTTGTTTCTATCAATACTCTTGTAGCTGCCCTGTTTCAAAACAATTTTCATCTGTACAATTTATTAAGTATTAAAATCAAAATACCAAAACCTACAAGATTATGGTGTGCACTAAGTAAAATAAGCAGTTTACTCCATTTCTACACTGCATTCGTCAATCATTTGTACTAAAGCATTCTGCAGAATACATTTCACAATATTACTTCTTCTTATTCATTTGCAGAATGTGGGCGTCACTAGCAGGGCCAGTATTTATTGCCCATCCTTAACTGTCCTTGGGAAGATCGTGGCAAGCCACCTTTGTGAACAACTGCAGTCCATGTTTTATAGGTACTTCCACAGTGCTGTTAGGGAGGGTGTTCCAGGACTTTGACCCAGTGACGGTAAAGGAACAGTGATATATTTCCAAGTCAGGTTGGTGTGTGACTTGGAGATGATGGTGTTCCCATGTGCTTGCTGTCCTTGTCCCTCTAGGTGGTAGAAATTGTGGGTTTGGGAGGTGTTGTCAAAGAAGCCTTGGCGAGTTGCTGCAGTGCATCTTGTCGCTACTACACACTGTTGCCACTGTGCGCTGGTGGTGGAGGGAGTGAATGTTTAAGGTGGTTGATGGGGTGTCAAACAAGCAGGCTGTTTTAACCTCAATGGTGTTGAGCTTGTTGAGTGTTGTTAGAACTGGATTCATCCAGGCAAGTGGACAGTATTCCATTAGACTCCTGACTTGTGCCTTGTAGACAGTGGAAAGTCTTTGGGGAGTCAGAAGGTGAGTTATACATCACAGAATACCCAGCTTTTTGCCTGCTCTTGTAAGCACAGTAATTATTTGGCTGATCTAGTGAATTTCTGGTTAATGATGACCCCTCCAGGATGTTGATGGTGGGAAATTCGATGATGATGATATTGAATATCAGGGGGAGTTGGTTAGACTCTCTCTTCTCTCTTATTGGAGATGGTCATTGCCTGGCATTTGTGTGGCATGAATGTTACTTGCCACTTATCAGCTCAAGCCTGACTGTTGTCCAGATCTTGCTGCATGTGGGCACAGATTGTTTCATTATCTGTGGAGTTGCAAATGGAACTGAACACTGTGCAAACATACCCACTTCTGGCATTATGATGGAGGGAAGATTATTGATGAAGCATTTGGGCCTAAAACACTGCCTTGAGGAACTCCTGCAGAAATGTCCTGAGGCTAAAATTATTGGTTTCCAACAATCACAATCATTTTCCTATGTGTTAGGCATGACTCCAGCGAGTGGAAAGTTTGTTTCTTGATTCCCATTGACTTCAATTTTGCTAGGGCTGCTTGCTACCACACTCGGTCAAATGCTGCCTTGATGCCAAGGGCAGTCACTCTCACCTCTCCTGTGGAATTCAGCTCTTTTGTCCATTTTAGACGAAGGATGTAATGAGGTCTGGAGCCGACTGGTCCTGGCAGAATCCAAAGTGAGCATGGTAGCAGGTTATTGGTGGGTAGGTGCTGCTTGATTGCACTGTCAAGGTCATCTTCCATCACTTTGCTGCTGACTGAAAGTAGATTGATGGGGTGGTCATTGGCTGGATTGGATTTGTCCTGCTTTTTGTGGATGGGACATAGCTGGGCAATATTCTATTTTGCCAGGTCGCTGTACTGGAATAGCTTGGCTGATAGCACAGCTAGTTCTGGTGCACAGGTCTTCAGCAGTGTAGCTGGGATGTTGTTGGGGCCTGTTGCCTTTGCCCTATCCAGGGCACTCAACTTTTTCTTGATGTAGGAACTTAAGGAACAGGAGCAGAAGTAGGCCATTTGGCCCTTCAAGCCTTCTCTGCCATTCAATACTATCATGGCTTATCTTCTTCCTCAATTCCATCTTCCTGCAGTATGCCCATATCCTCTCAGTATCCAAAAATCTATTGATCTCTGTCTTGAATATATTCAATGACTGAGCATCCACAGCACTCTGGGATTGAGAATTCTAAAAATCCACAACCAATTTCTCCTCATCTCAGTTCTAAATGACCAACCCCTTATGTTAAAACTGTGACCCCCTTAGTTCCAGATGTCCAGCCAGGGGAAACATCACCTCAGCATCTAACCTATCAAATCCCTAAAGAATTTTATATACTTCAATGAGATCACCTCTCATTCTCAGAATTCCAGAGAATATCACATGGAGTGAATCAATTTGTCTCAAAACTGACTTTTGTGATGGTAGGGAACTCAGGATTAAGCCAAGATGGATCATCCACTTGGTACTTCTGGATGAAGAACTTAGCAAAGTCTTCTGTCTTGTCTTTTGCACTCATGTGGTGGGCACCACCATCATTGAGGGTAGGGATGTTCATGGAGTCTCCTCCCCCATTAATTGTTTACCACCATTCACAGCTAGATGCAGCAGAGCTTTGAAATTATCCATTGGTTGTGGGATCGCTTAGCTCTGTCTATAGAATGCTGCTTCTGCTGTTTAGCATGCATGTAGTCCTGTGTTGCAGCTTCTCCAGATTGGCACCTTATTTTTAGATATGCCTGGTGCTGCTGCTGGCATGCTCTTCTACACGCCTCATTGAACCAGGGGTGATCTGCTGGCTAGATGGTAATGGTACTGTGTGAAATGCTAAGCCATATGGTTACAGATTGTGGTGGAAGGCAATTCTGCTGCTGATGATCACAAGAATTAGGAGCAGAAGTAGGCATTTGGCCTCTCGAGCCTGCTCTGCTCATAGCACTTCATGGATGCCCTGCTTTGAGCTGTTAGTTCTGTTCTGAATCTATACCATTTAGCACGGTGTTCATGCTACACTCAGTGGGAAGATGGGGCTTCGTCTTCACAACTACTGTACAGTGGTGACCTCTAGCAATACTTTCATGGACAGATGAATCTTCTACAGGTGGATTGGTAAGGATGAGGTCAGGTAGGCTTTTCCCTCAGATTGGTTCTCTCACCACCTGTCGCAAGCCCAGTCTCGCAGCTATGCCCGTCAGGACTCAGCCAGCTTGACCAGAAGTGGTGTTACTGAGCCATTCTTCATGATGGACACTGAAGTCACCCACCCAGAGTACATTCTGTGCAGTTGCTGCCCTTCAGTGTTTTTTCCAAGTGGTGTTCAACATGGAGTGTTCAACTAATTTACCAGCTGAGAGAGGGCAGTAGGAGGTAATCAGCAGGAGGTTTCCTTGTCCATGTTGATCTAATGCCATGAGACTTCATGGGGTCCTAAGTCAATGTTGAGGATGGTATACCACTGTGCTGCCACCTCTTGTGGATCTGTCCTGCTGGTAGGATAGAGCAATACCTAGGGATGGTGATGGAGGAACCTGGGACATTGGCTGAATGGTATGATTTGGTGAGGATGACTATATTAGGCTGTTGCTTGACTAGTCTGTGGGGCGCTCTCCCAATTTTGGCATAAGTCCTCAGATGTTAGTGAGGAGGGTTTTGTAGGGTCAACTGGACTGGGTATGCCTTTGTCATGTCTGAATTTGCTTGTGCTTAATAAGTACTTTCTGTTTTTCCAAAATATCTACTTAATAATATTACACACATTTCAGTTCACTAGCGATTAGTTACTAATGTTAATATAACACAATCAATTAATCGGCAGACTGTTTAGGACTATGATATAAACCTGTACATATTTGGTTTTGTTATCACAGTCTTGTGCAGTCAACAGCCAGTAAATGACCAGGTGCTTTAAAGGTCCTAAAATGTTCACATTCTCTTTTAGGAACTAACCTTTTAAATATTTTGATCCCTTTGTCTTTTCCACTTTGACAATGCAATCATACTACCTTTACAAATTTCACAAAAAAGTGAAAATGATGCTAAGTAACACTGTTTCCTTATAGGAAGAAGAAGTAAATAAACAGACAGCATGGCTAGAAATTTTTTTCCAGCTGCTCCTGCTGTTGCTTTCCTTGGAATGCAATGGAAACATTCGCGATAAATTTAACTTCACCACCACCCACCTCCAACCCCTCACCCCACGACCCTCATCAGCTGGAAACATGCCTACTTCCAGTTTAACCACAGTGTGTTTTAGATTGTCCAAATAATTCTCTCTGAAGAGACAGGTCAATAATTTAATATGTAAATGAGACTCTGCCTCAGATTATGTAAGCCATTTGAATTGAACAGCAGCTGACAGGAGGCAGGAGTTGGCAGATACAGCAACTAAGTACTTTTCCAGCACTGCTTGTGAGTCAGCAGCAGCAGAAATGCTTCTGCCCAGCCCCTCATGTAAACCTACCACCACGATCTTTCCCTCTCTGTGATCAATCGACCCCCTCCCTTCTCCTGCTATCTCTTCTCCCACCGATATCTTTTCACAATCTCTCTCTCCGCAATCGCTCCCTCCCCCCACTATCTACCCCTCTTTGCAATCTCTCACCCATTTCCATGATCCCTTCCTCCCTGCGATCCCTCTGGTGCACTTTGAGTCCCTCTACCAACCCCTAATCTTCTCAAATTGCCGGGGTCCATCCCCAGTGGTCCCCTGCTGTGGCCTTCTACTGCAGGCTTTCACACCTGGCAGCTGGCCATCCTTCAACGTAGCCAACGGCCAGGCAGCAAAAGGAGTAAGAAAATTCTAATGAGGTCCTTCTGTTCAATTCGGCAGGACAACTTTGTTCCTGGTATTTCTGGGTTTGCTGGACTATGATTTGGTGAGGATGACTATATTAGGCTGTTGCTTGACTAGTCTGTAGGATGCCTTTGTTCCCTCCCCATTAATATTGAGACTCTTGTTTACTATCACCACTGGCAAAGTTAAGCGGTGGCGTGGGAGCACCTCCAAGGACAATCCAAGCCAATGACTCCTCTTTGAAGAATGTAAAATTGAAACTTCTTGATCATTATTTATGGAAGGTATTATTTCAAAACACTCCTATGTATTTATTTATCAAAGATATATTTATACAGGATATTCTAGTTAAGCCGCACAGCTTGTTTACTATGCATTCCTGCTCAAGGGCAGCTGACAGCAGAATCCAGGCCAGAGACAGAGAAGATACAGTGCAGATCAGCTTGGGATAGTTTATAACATATGGAATCCCTTAGCATTTGGCCTCTTATTTTGCAGTCAAGTAACTAACAATGACATATTAACTATGGAACTTGATCTGAGTTGACTGGAGTATTTGATATTTAGGAAGGCTGGGCAGAAAGAAAAAGGAGGTGGGTAGCACTGTTAATAAAGGATGATCAGTACATTAGCGAGGGAGGATCCAGTTCAAAAGATCAAGATGCAGAATCAGAGCAGAGCTCAGAAACAGCAAGGGGCAGCAAACATTGATAGCAGTTGTTTCTAGGCCACCAAATAGCAGTGGTAATGTAGGGCATGGTATAAATCAGGAAATTAGAGGTGCATGTAACAAGGGTAATAGAATCATGGAGGAATTCAATCTACATATAGACTGGGTAAACCTAATTAGCACTAATGCTGTGGAGGACGAATTCCTGGAATGTATATGAGATGGTTTTCTGGAACAGTATGTTGAGGAACCAACAAGAGAATGGGCTATTTTAGATCTGGTATTGTGCAATGAGAAAGGGTTAATTAATAATCTCGTTGTAAAGGGAATTTTAGGGAACAGTGACCATAATAAGATGGAATTTTACTTTCAGTTTGAAAGTGATGTAGTTCAATCTGAAATTAGGGTCTTAAATCTAAACAAAGGAAACTATGAAGGTATAAATGGCAAGTTGGCTGTGGTAGATTGGGAAATTACAGTAGGTATGACAGTAGACAGGCAATGGCTAGCATTTAAAGCATTAATACATGGTTTACAACAATTTACATTCCTTTGAGGCACAAAAACCCAGCAGGAAAGGTGTTGCAACCATGGCTAACAAGAGAAGTTAAAGATTGTATTAGATCAATGGAAGAGGCTTATAAAGTTGGCAATAAAAGTAATAAGCCTGAGGATTGGGAACATTTTAGAATTCAGCAAATAAGAACCAAGAAACTGATAAAGCAAGAGAAAATATAATATGAAAGTAAACTATCAAGAAACATAAAAACGGACTGTAAAAGCTTCTATAGGTATGCAAAAGGGAAAAGATAAGCAAAGACAAAAGTAGGCCCATTACTGGCAGAGACAACAGAATTTATAATGGGGAATAAGGAAATGGCAAAGAACCCAAACAAATACTTTGTGTCTGTCTTCATGCAGGAAGATACAAAAAAATCCCAGAAATACAAGAGAACCAAGGGACTAGCGAGAATAAGGAACTAAAGGAAGTTAGTATTAATAAAAAAGTAGTACTGGAGAAAGTATTGGGACTCTAAGTTGATAAATCCCCTGGAGCTGATGATCCACATCCCAGAGTGTTGAAAGAAGTAGCTGCAGAGATAGTGGATGCATTGGTGATCATCCTCCAAAATTCTACAGATTCTGGAGTAGGTCCTGCAGATTGGAAGGTGGCAAATGTAACCCCACTATTTAAGAAAGGAGGGAGAGAGAAAACAGCGAACTACAGACCTGTTAGCCTGACATCAGTAGTAGGAAAAATGCTAGAATGTATTATAAAGGATGTGATAACTGGATACTTAGAAAATAATGGTAGAATTGGGCAGAGTCAACATGGATTTATGAAAGGGAAATCATGTTTGACAAAGCTGTTAGAGTTTTTGAGGATGTAACTATCAGAATAGATAAGGGGGAACCAGTGGATGTGATGTATTTGGATTTTCAGAAGGCTTTCGATAAGGTCCTACACAAGAGGTTAGTAAGCAAAATTAGAACACATGGAATTGGGGGTAATATACTGGCATGGATTAAGAATTGGTTAATAGACAGAAAACAGAGAGTAGGAATAAACAGGTTATTTTAGGTTGGCAAGCTGTAACTAGTGGGATACTGCAAGGATCAGTGCTTGGGCCCAAGCTATTCACAATCTAGATCAAGGTTGTTCAACATACGGCCCACGGGCCAGGATCCAGCCTGTCGAAGGTTTCCATCTGACCCGCAGATGAACTTAAGAGATGAGAAATTTTCCATTGTCTTTTTTCCATTGTCTTTTTCTTCCAGACCGCCTTTTAAAAATATTGCAAGTCAGTTTCTCAGCTGACAGGTTCTTACATTGGGAACAGCGTTTTTCCAACTTTGGACAGATTCGGGGTTTTAAGTGGGTTTCGGCTTCTTTTTAAAAGCCCGCTGGAAAACCCCGAATCTGTCTGAAGTTGGGAAACCGCTGTTCCTGATGTCAGAACCTGTCAGCTGTGAAACTGACAGTGCGATTTAAAAAAAAACTGACCAACCACAAAGCTGCTGTGCTGAGCACTCCCACTCCCTGCAGCTGTCAGAGAGAGGGGGGTGCGTGCACACAGAGAGGGGCGCACAGAGAGAGGGAGGAGTGCACAGAGAAAGGGGGGGGTCACAGAGAAAGAGGAGGGACAGAAAGAGGCAGGGACAGAAAGAGAGGGGGGGACAGAGAGAGAAACAGGTGTGGAACAGAGAGAGGGAGCAGAGAGAGAGAGAGGAAGGGACAGAGAGACAGGGGACAGAGGGACAGAGAGAGAGGGGGGAACAAAGAGTGAGGAGGAACAGAGAGAGAGAGGGACAGAGAGAGAGGGACATTGAGAGAGAGGAGACAGAGAAAGAGGGGGCAGAGAGAGACAGAGGGTGACAGAGAGAGAGGGAGTTCGGGGGGATCAGAGAGAGAGCGGGGACAGAGAGAGAAGGGGGGCAGAAAGAGAGAGGGACATAGAGAAAGAGAGAGGGACAGAAAGGGGGGACAGAGAGAGAGAGAGACGAGGAAGAGAGAGAGAGAGGTGCAGAGAGAGAGAGCGAGGGAGGGACAGAGAGACATCGAAATAGAGGGAGCAGAGACAGAGAGAGGGGGCAGAGAGAGAGGGGGGGCAGAGAGAGAGGGAGGTCAGAGAGAGGGGGACAGAGAGAGAGGCGGGGACAGAGAAAGAGAGGAACAGAGAGAGGGAGGGGGTCAGAGAAAGAGAGAGAGAGACAGAAAGAGGGGGAACAGAGGATTAGGGGACAGAGAGAGGGGGGACAGAGGGGAACATAGAGAGAGAAAGAGAGAGGGACAAAGAGAGAGATAGGGAACAGAGAGGGAGGGGGACAAGGAGAGAGGAAGGCACAGAGAGTGCAAGGGGGACAGAGAGAAAGAGGGGTCAGAGAGAGAGACAGAGAGAGAGAGGGACAGAGAGAGGGGACAGAGAGAGAGAGGGGGCAGAGAGAGAGAGAGGGGAGGCAGAGAGAGAGTGGGGAGGCAGAGAGAGGGAGGTCAGAGATAGGGGGGTCACAGAGAGATAGAGGGACAGAGAGATGGAGAGAGAGGAGTCAGAGAGAGAGAGATAGAGAGAGGGTGAACACAGAAAGAGAGGGGGACAGGGAGAGAGTGCGGGACAGAGAGGGAGGGGACAGAGGGATAGAGAGAGGGGGGCAGAGAGAGAGGGGTCAGGGAGGACAGAGATAGAGAAGAGAGTCAGAGTGAGAGGGACAGAGAGAGAGGGGGGACAGAGAGAGGGGGAAACAGAGATGGAGAGAGAAAGAGTGGGAGAGAGAGTGATCAAGGTTACTCCTGACATATGGACATCTATCCGAATACTCCACATCCCTACAACAAATATGGGGGCAAACATGGACTACTTGTGCAAGCAGAAAAATGCCAGGTATCTCTCTAAATCGGTGTCCAACATAGTGATGAGAAAGTCAGTCAATAAATTAGTTTTCTCATTTAAAGCTTCTTCACAAAAATGCACATTTGTTGTTGTTTTAATAGTAAGGTAAATTTTGAATGCCTTTATCTTTCCAAAACTGTCTCACCAGCCCCCTATGGAGGACAAAAATTGTAATGTGGCCCCCCATGTGAAAAGGTTGGACAACCCTGATCCTACATCAATCATTTGGATGTTGGGACCAAATGTAATATGTCCAAGTTTGCTGAAAATACAAAACTAGGTGTGAATGTGTGATGTGAGAAGGATGCAAAGAAGCTTCAAGGGGATTTAGACAGGCCATTCCGCCCTCCAAGCCTGCGCCGTTCTTGATGCCTGCCTAAACTAAAACCTTCTGCACTTCCGGGGTCCGTATCCCTCTATTCCCATCCTATTCATGTATTTGTCAAGATGCCTCTTAAACATCGCTATCGTACCTGCTTCCACCACCTCCCCTGACAGCAAGTTCCAGACACTCACCACCCTCTGTGTAAAGAACTTGCCTCTCACCTTAAACCTATGTCCCCTAGTAACTGACACTTCCACCCTGGGAAAAAGCTTCTGACTATCCACTCTGTCCATGCCGCTCGTAACTTTGTAAACCTCTATCATGTCACCCCTCCACCTCCGTCGTTCCAGTGAAAACAATCCGAGTTTATCCAACCTCTCCTCATAGCTAATGCCCTCCAGACCAGGCAACATCCTGGTAAACCTCTCCTGTACCCTCTCCAAAGCCTCCACGTCCTTCTGGTAGTGTGGCAACCAGAATTGCACGCAATATTCTAAGTGTGGCCTAACTAAAGTTCTGTACAGCTGCAGCATGACTTGCCAATTTTATACTCTATGCCCCGAACGATGAAGGCAAGCATGCCGTATGTCTTCTTGACTACCTTATCCACCTGCGTTGCCACTTTCAGTGACCTGTGGACCTGTACGCCCAGATCTCTCTGCCTGTCAATACACCTAAGGGTTCTGCCATTTACTGTATACTTCCCACCTGCATTAGATCTTCCAAAATACATTACCTCACATTTGTCCGGATTAAACTCCATCTGCCATTTCTCTGCCCAAGTCTCCAATCGATCTATATCCTGCTGTATCCTCTGACAATCCTCATCATTATCCACCAACTCCACCAACCTTTGTGTCGTCCGCAAACTTACTAATCAGACCAGCTACATTTTCCTCCAAATCATTTATATTTTCTGCAAAGAGCAAAGGTCCCAGCACTGATCCCTGCGGAAGACCACTAGTCACATCCCTCCATTCAGAAAAGCACCCTTCCACTGCTACCCTCTGTCTTCCATGACAGAGCCAGTTCTGTATCCATCTTGCCAGCTCACCTCTGATCCCGTGTGATTTCACCTTTTGTACCAGTCTGCCATGAGGGACCTTGTCAAAGGCTTTACTGAAGTCCATATAGATAACATCCACTGCCCTTCCCTCATCAGTCATGTTTGTCACTTCCTCAAAAAACTCAATCAAATTAGTGAGACACGACCTCCCCTTGACAAAACCATGCTGCCGCTTGCTAATAAGTTTGTTTGTTTCCAAATGGGAGTAAATCCTGTCCCGAAGAATCCTCTCTAATAATTTCCCTACCACTGACATAAGGCTCACCGGCCTATAATTTCCTGGATTATCCTTGCTACCCTTCTTAAACAAAGGAACAACATTGGCTATTCTCCAGTCCTCTGGGATCTCACCTGTAGCCAATGAGGATGCAACGATTTCTGTCAAGGCCCCACAAATTTCTTCCCTTGCCTCCCTTAGTATTCTGGGGTAGATCCCATCAGGCCCTGGGGACTTATCTACCTTAATGCTTTGCAAGACACCCAACACCTCCTCCTTTTTGATAATGAGATGACTGAGACTATCTACACTCCCTTCCCTCAGCTCATCATCCACCAAGTCCTTCTCTTTGGTGAATACTGATGCAAAGTACTCACTTAGTACCTCGCCCATTTCCTCTGGCTCCACACATAGATTCCCTTCTCTGTCCTTGAGCGGGCCAACCCTTTCCCTAGTTACCCTCTTGCTCTTTATATATGTATAAAAAGCCTTGGGACTATCCTTAATCCTGTTTGCCAGTGACTTTTCATGACCCCTTTTATCCCTCCTGACTCCTTACTTAAGTTCCTTTCTACTGTCTTTATATTCCTCAAGGGATTCGTCTGTTCCTAGCCTTCCAACCCTTACGAATGCTTCCTTTTTCCTTTTGACTAGGCTCTCAATATCCCACGTTATCCAAGGTTCCCGAAACTTGCCAAACTTATCCTTCTTCCTCACAGGAACGTGCTGGTCCTGGATTCTAATCAACTGACATTTGAAAGACTCCCACATGTCAGATGTTGATTTACCCTCAAACAGCCGCCCCCAATCTAAATTATTCAGTTCCTGCCTAATATTGTTATAATTAGCCTTCCCCCAATTTAGCACCTTCACCCGAGGACTACTCTTATCCTTATCCACAAGTACCTTAAAACGTATGGAATTATGGTCACTGTTCCCGAAATGCTCTCCTACTGATTGAGCAAGAACATGGCAGATGGAATATAATGTGGAAAAATGTGAAGTTATCCAGTTTGGTAGAAAAACAGACATGCAGAGTATTTCTTAAATGGTGATTGATTGGGGAGTGTTGATGTCCAAAGGGACCTGGGTGTCCTTGCTCATAAATCACTGAAAGCTAACATGCAGGTGCAGCAAGCAATTAGGAAGGCAAATGGTATGGTTACTTTTATTGCGAGGATTTGAGTACAGGAGTAAAGAAGTCTTTCTGTAATTAGATAGAGCCTTGGTGAGACCGCACATAGAGTTTCAGAATAAAAGGAAGGCCATTTGGGACTGAGATGAGGAATTGCAGTCACTGAAGGATGAATGATTTCACTCAGAGAGTGGTGAATCTTTGGAATTCTCTACCCTAGAGGGCTGTGGAGGGCTAGGGTTAGGGTTAGCGTTAGCATGCTCAGGATAGAGATGGATACATTTCTAAATATTAAAGATATCAAGGGATATGGGGATAGTGCGGAAAAATGGCATTGAGGTAGAAGATCAGCCATGATCTAGTTGAATGGTGGAGCAGACCTGAGGGGCCAAATGGCCTACTCCTACTCATATTTCCTATGTTGCTATGAATCGTGTTCAGCATGACGCCAGTACATTATTTTCTTAGGCCTGAAATATACAAGTAGCCAGGAAGTATGGCACTTAATGATAGTCACCCAGATAATCAATAGGCTATTCAAATCATATGATTGGTTACCATGGCCTTACAACAGACGAAAACTTAGGATTTCTTCTTATTAGTAAACAGTGAAAGGGATCATACGAACTGCTCCTAAAGTGGCTGCCCTGACAAGGTGACTGTTAATTTGCTATTATTCTATTAAGATCTGAGGTTTGCTTTAGTTTCTAGTCTTACCTGGTGCAGTGTCTTCTGGTATGTCAAATGAATACACATCCCTGGAGAACTTGGGTGTGTGATCATTAACGTCACTGACAGTGATGTTGATTCTCATATCTGAAGATTGTAGACCATCATCGGCTCGGACCAGCAAGGAATATTTGGAACGACGCTCTCGATCCAAACGCTTAGTGGCTAGAAGATCTCCGGATTCTGGATCGATACGGAAACTGTTGTCCGCTCCGCTAATAATGGTGTATGTCACAAGGGCATTTGGACCCTAATTTAAGGGGAAAAAAGTCTGATAAATTCCAAATTTAGTAATAATAAAATTCTGTGATCTTCATGCATCATGCCAACATCTTCAATGAAGCATAGCTGAGACATTTTTTCAGTTTAGCATCAAGTTGCTTTTTCATGTTTTGAAATGAAGATTGTTGAAGTATTTTCATATTAGATAATATGTTTCAGATATTACCTGCAACTTACTCCTTAGATTGCAGTAATGATGCCATGATTGTTAGTTCCTCCCTATAAATGCATTCTTGCAGCCAGGATGTGCAATGCACCAAACAGTAAAGGCTGGATTTTGCAAACCTATGCTGCTCAATTTCAGGCAGTATAGTGAAGGCAAAATTGACGGCAAGCAAGATTTTCCTCTCCTGCACCAGGAGGGAAGGCTGTTGCCTGCCCATTCACTGCCAACCACATGTAAATGACAGCAGGAAGAACAGGCCCCAGCATGAAAGCAGGGCCTAGCAATCCATCCAATTTCCTTGTTGGTTTCTTTTGATACTGCTGATCCCAAAGATTATAGGAAAGGGTAGCAGTAGATCTTGCTGCAGAATTGGAAGGCCTGCTGATTCTGGTTTTAGAGGAAGAGGTCGCAGTAGTGGGCACTGCTCACTCTCCTCTGGCCAAAAAAAATATTTTATTAGGCTTGTGCCCAGTCCAAACCCCCAAAATAATTCTGCTGTCACCTCTTCAAGCTCTTCAGCACCCTTTAAATTTGTTCCCTCGTCATCTGGTGCTGCTGCCACTGTAGCATAGCCACAATGTCATCCACAGTAATTGCTGGCTCCCTTCTTGGTCGTGGGATACTGCTGGGAGCTCACCCCAAATAGGTAATAATCCCCAAACCAGGCAAGTAGGCCATGGCAATGATAGGCTTGGGAGAGGTGGTGCAAGTCCCATCCCAATCCTCCACTGGCCAGAAGATGATCCAGACCTCACTGTCCAAGCTGACATCTGTTGCTGCTGGTACAAAATCTGATCAAGAGCAACATGATCCTTGCACAACAATGGGGTACGTTACAAACAACGATAAGCAGTATAGAGTGATTTCTAGTCCTAGTAATCTGTAGTAATCTAGTAATCTAGTTTCTAGTAATCTGGGTTCAAAATGAATCCAAGGTCACTGTAGTGGTTTATGAAGTAGTTTGAACCATTGGATTGAATTATTGCCTTTTAATTGTTCCCAGGTATATAAAACTACTGAAACCCCTCACTAAATTACAGCTTTGCGATCAGATTGCATATAGTGACATGACTATTCCTGTCCAGAATGGAGATAATTGGGTAATTCCCCTGTCAATCGCTCCTGGACACTGCACTGTTGTATAATTTCTATGTAACTATCCTCTACTCACTGATATTTGGTGGAGAAATTTTGTCAGGAGAATTTGTCATATTTCCGGTCAAGTGTTCGGTTTCCTCTCGTTCCCAAAGACTCTTTTTTTAAGTAGACTCTGTAGATTGTGCACTGCAGTGCCTGTTCATATAGACTCTGTTGGCTGTAAAATAGACTGTTCATCCTGTGAGTTGTGGTAAGTCCTGAATACCTCCAACTTACTAGCTGACACCACTGGTGTCAATTGAGTCTGCACAATATTACTGCTGAGCAGTCGTAGCTTTATGGAAATTAATGAACTGGAAATGTGAGCTGAAGACTTATCATTGTTGTATTCTTCTTTATACAACATGCTCACCAGTAAACTGAAGTTCTATTACATCCACACAATATCACCAGCAGCACCTGCAAGTCCTAGACATTAGAGTTTAGATGATAGTAACTGAGAAATGGGGCCGGGAAGGATGGGGCTGAATATCTATGGTGGATTTTCATCTTTATTATTAGATATTAACTGGCCATGCAGCTGTAGGTGAATTTTGGCACCAATTATTTTGCATCTGTCAGGAATGGTTCAACAAGTCTTAGCTTCGTTCCTCTATTGCAAACCATCTTCTCAGACCCCTCCCCCCTCACCTCCAACAAAAAGTGCGAGGAGCTCATGGACTTCTTTGCTTCCCAGATTGAGACCTTTACCATTTCCATCCCTTCCCCAAGCCCACCGAGTCAAACTTCCCCTAAAAGTTCCCAAGCCATATCCCTGAGCTTGCATCCTTGTCTAGTTTCTCTCCTATCTTCCCTCACACACGCCAAGATCATCTGTCCATGAGACCCACCTCCTGCTCCCTCTACCTGATTCCCATTAAACAGCTGACCACCCAACTTCCCTTCCTGTTTCCTATGTTAGCTGATACTTTTAAACAGCTCATTCTCTTCAGGTACTGTCCCTCTTTCCTCTAAGTCTGTCGTATTCACCCTACTGGCCTTGAAAACTAGTGTCCAATCTGCAACTTCTGCTTCCCCTCCAAAGTCCTTGAAAAGATTGTCGCCTTCCAAATCTGTGCCCATCTTTCCTGAAACTCCATGTTTGAATCCCCCCAATCAGGTTCCTGTCCCTACCACAGTACCAAAACTGTTCATATCGAAGTCACAAATGACATCCTATGTGAACTATCATCCTTGTCCTTCCTGATCTGTCTGCAGCCTTTGACATGGTTGACCACACCATTCTCCTTGAAGGTCTCTCCACCATCGTCCAGCTGGGTGGGATTGCACTTGCCTGATTCCATTCGTATCTATCTTAATCATAACCAGAGAATCACCTGCTATGGTTTCTCTTCCCACACGCACGCTGTTACCTCTGTGTTCCCCAAGTATCTTTGGTCCTCTCCTATTCCTCATCTACATGCTGCCACTCGGGCCATCACTCAAAAACACAGCATTAGTTTTCACATGTTCACTGTAAACAACCAGCTCTACCTCACTACCACCTCTCTCGACTCCTCACTTCTTAAGCAGAAATTGCCTCCAGCTAAATATTGGGAAAACAAAAGCCATTGTCTTCGGTCCCCGAAACAAGCTCCGCTTCCTAGTCACTGACTCCATCCCTCTCCCTGGCAATTGTCTTGAGGTGGAACTAGACTGTATGCAAACTTGGTGTATTATCTGGAGCTGAGATGAGCTTCTGACCAGATATCTGTGCCATCACTAAGACTGCCTATTTCCACCTCTGTAACATTACCCAACTCCATCTCTGCTTCAGCACATCTGCTGCTGAAACTCTCATCTATGCCTTTGTTACCAATAGGCTTGACTATTCCAATGCACTCTTGGCCGGCATCCAACATTCTACCCTCCATAAACTTGAGGCCACCCAAAACTCTGCTATCCTTACTCACACCAAGTCCCGTTAACCCATTGTGCTGGTTTACCTACACTGGTTAAGCAATGTCTTGATTTTAAAATTATCATCCTTGTTTTCAAATCCTTTCAACACCTCGCCCCTCCCTATCTCTGTAATCTCCTCCAACTTCACAACCTTCCTGGGTATCTGGCCTCTTGAGCATCCCTGATTTTAATTGCTCCACCGTTGGCGGCTGTGCCTTCAGCTGTCTTGGCCCGAAGTTCTGGAATTCCCTTTCAAAATTTCTCTGACTCTCTACTTCTCTTTCCTCCTTTAAGATGTTCCTTAAAACATACCTTTTTAACCAAGCTTTTAGTCTTTTTGCCTTAATATCTTCTTATGTAGCTCATGGCAAATTTTTCTTTATAATGCTCCTGTGAAGCACTTTGGGACATTTTATGATGTTAAAGGTATTCATTAAACACAAGCTGTTGTTAATGGGGTAGTAGAAGCAATACTGGCTAAATTTTGAATGAGATCTACTGTACTGGACAGCACTTAGCAGTAGCTCAAATGCAATGTTCGATTCAATATTATGAATTGGCACAAGAAGGACGATTGTAAAACAAAATGTTGTTTTGGAGGCGAGCACGGAGGCAGAGGGGAAAATAAAATGGCAGGGGGTCCCATTCCTGACATTGTCTGGGTTCCCTGCCATTTTGTCTAGGGCTGGGATGGCCATGGACAACCTGCCTAAGCCAATTGAGGCCCTTAAGTGGTCAATTAATGACCACTTAAGGGCCTCTTCCTGCCTCCACCTCAATTTTGTTGAAGGCGAAGGGGCCCACTGCTGCATGGAGATGCCACCAGGCGGCCTCATCGTGGAGTCGTGGATGGGGGGAGGGTAGGTCCTTCCTTTGGGGGCAATCCAGGGTCCCTGGAAGGACCGCCGGTAGCAACTGTTGCCTCCCCGGGAAGATACCCCACTCTGCAAAACCAACCACCAACGCCCGCACCCCCCTCCGCCCCCACCACTCACCTGTTGCCGGGACTTCTCTCTCCTTGATACTGCATGGTTTCGGCAGTCTGACGGAGGAGCAAGGCAGGGTGTCCCCCATCGCCAGACCAAAATGTAGCCTGTAGTCTTGTTACCTTGCAGCTGATAGGCTGTATTGCTGTATTCACAAACATCAGCATAAAATATATATTCCTTCGATTAATTTAGATGGATAGAAAATCAGGTAGGCTGTATTCTGGGCTTCCATGCCCAATTTTCTTGCATAAGGTCCATGCATGCAATACTTTATACCTCAGTACTTCTTGGTGATTTTCAGCTGCTAATGTGGCCTGCCCCTAAGAGGCCAGTCTTCATATTCGCCTTGTGGGGAAATTGTCTAAACATGTCTTGTGATCAAATACAGATTAAATACTGCTACTGAGAGAAGTTTGCAGAATTCCAGCTGCTTATAGATTTCTGTTTTTTGGTCAATCTGCAAACTTCACTCATCGCCATCATCGACCACCTTCAACATTCACTCCTTCCACCACCAACAGTGGCAGTAGTGTGTATCATCTACAAGATGCACTGCAGCAACTCACCAAGGCTCCTTTGGCAGCACCTTCCAAACCCGTGACCTCTTCCACCTAGAAGGACAAGGGCAGTAGATGCATGGGGACACCACCAACTGCAAGATCCCCTTCAAGTCACACACCATCCTGACTTGGAACTATATTGCCGTTCCTTCACTGTCACTGGGTCAAAATCCTGGAACTCCCTCCCTAACAGGACTATGGGTGTACCTACACACACGGACTGCAGCGGTTCAAGAAGACAGCTCACCATCACCATCCCGTGAAAGAATGTGGATTAACCTATAATGACAATGACGATAACAGCAACTTTAACGCAGAAAAAGACCCTACACTGTTTTGGAAATGGAAATAGACTAGAAAATGTACATCTAGCCATGGAAAGGTAAGTTAACCCTTTTTTAAAAATTCATTCATGGGAAGTGGGCATCGCTGGCTAGGCCAGCATTTATTGCCCATTCCTAATTGCCCTTGAGAAGGTGGTGTGAGCCACCTTCTTGAACTGCTGCAGTCCATGTGAGGTAGGTAACCCACCGTGCTGTTAGGAGGGGAGTTCCAGGATTTTGACCCAGCGACAGTGAAGGAACAGCGACATAGTTCCAAGTCAGGATGGTATGGTGACTTGGAGGGGAACTTGCAAGTGGTGTTCCCATGCATTAGCTGCCCTTGTCCTTCTGGTTGGTAGAGGTCGCGGGTTTGGAAGGTGCTGTTTAAGGAGCCTTGGTTCGTTGCTGCAATGGATCTTGTATATGGTACATACTGCTGCCACTGTGCATTGGTAGTGGAGGGAGTGAATGTTTGTGGATGGGGTGCCAATCAAGCGGGCTGCTTTGTCCTGGGCGGTGTCGAGCTTCTTGAGCTTTGTTGGAGCGACACTCATCCAAGCAAGTGGAAAGTATTTCATCACACTCCTGACTTGTGCCTTGTAGATGGTGGACAGGCTTTGGGGAGTCAGGAGGTGAGTTACTCGCCGCAGGATTCCTAGCCTCTGACCTACTCTTGGAGCCACCGTATTTATATGGCTACTCCAGTTTTTGGTCAATGGTAGCCCCTAGGATGTTGATAGTGGGGGATTCAGCGATGGTAATGCCATTGAATGTCAGGGGGAGATGGTTAGATTCTCTCTTGTTGGAGATGGTCATTGCCTGGCACTTGTGTGGCGCGAATGTTACTTGCACTTATCAGCCCAAGCCTGGATATTGTCCAGGTCTTGCTGCATTTCTACATGGACTGCTTCAGTATCTGAGGAGTCGTGAATAGTGCTGAACATGGTGCAATCATCAATGAACATCCCCAATTCTGACCTTATGATTGAAGGAAAGTCATTGATGAAGCAGCTGAAGATGGTTGGGCCTAGGACACTACCCTGAGGAACACCTGCAGTGATGTCCTGGAGCTCAGATGATTGACCTCAAACAACCACAGCCATCTTCCTTTGCACTAAGTATGACTCCAACCAGAAGAGAGTTTTCCCCCTGATTCCCATTGACTTCAGTTTTGCTTGGGCTCCTTGATGCCATACTCGGTCAATTGCTGCCTTGATATCAAGGGCAGTCACTCTCAGCTCACTTCTTGAGTTCAGCTCTTTTGTCCATGTTTGAACCAAGGCTGTAATGAGGTCAGGAGCTGAGTGGCCCTGGCGGAACCCAAACTGAGCGTCACTGAGCAGGTTATTGCAAAGCAAGTGCCACTTGATGGCACTGTCAAAGACACCTTCCATCACTTTACTGATGATTGAGAGTAGACTGATGGGGTGGTAATTGGCTGGGTTGGACTTGTCCTGCTTTTTGTGTACAGGACATACCTGGGTAGTTTTCCACATTGCACGGTAGATGCCAGTGTTGTAGCTGTACCAGATCAGCTTGGCTAAGGGCGGAGCAAGTTCTGGAGCACAGGTCTTCAGTACTATTGCCGGAATATTGTCAGGGCCCATAGCCTTTGCAGTATCCAGTGCCTTCAGTCCTTTCTTGATACCACGTGGAGTGAATCGAATTGGCTCAAGTCTGGCATCTGTGATGCTGGGGAGGAGGCCGGGATGGATCAGCAACTTGGCACTTCTGACTGAAGATTGTTACAAATGCTTCAGCCTTTTCTTTTGCACTGATGTGCTGGGCTCCCACATCATTCAGGATGGGGATATTTGTGGAGCCACCTCTTCCAGTCAATTGTTTAATTGTCCACCACCATTTATGGCTGGACGTGGCAAGACTGCAGAGCTTAGATCTGATCCATTGGTTATGGGCTTACTTAGCTTCATCTATCGCATGCTGCTTATGCAGTTTGACACACAAATAGTCCTGTGTTGTAGCTTCACCAGGTTGACACCTCATTTTGTGGTATGCCTGGTGCTGCTCCTGGCATGCCCTCCTGCACTCTTCATTGAACCAGGGTTGGTCTCCTGGCTCGATAGCAATGGTAGAGTCGGGGATATGCCAGGCCATAAGGTTACAGATTGTGGTTGAATACAATTCTGCTGCTGCTGATGGCCCACAGCGCCTCATGGATGCCCAGTTTTGCATTGCTAGATCTGTTCGAAATCTATCCCATTTGGCATGGTGGTAGTGCCACACAACACGATGGAGGGTATCCTCAATGTGAAGGTGGGACTTTATCTCCACAAGGATTGTGTGCTGGTCACTCTTACCAATACCGTCATGGACAGATGCATCTGCTGTAGGCAGATTGGTGAGGACGAGCTTATATAGGTTTTTCTCTCGTTGGTTCCCTCACCACCTGCCACAAACCCAGTCTAGCAGCTAAATCCTTTAGGACTCAGCCAGCAGTGGTGCTACCGAGCCACTCTTGGTGATGGATGTTGACGCCCCCCACCCAAAGTACATTCTGCACCCTTGCCACCCTCAGTGCTTCCTCCAAGTGATGTTCAATATGGAGGAGTAGACTCATCAGCTGAGGGAGGGCAGTAGGGGGTAATCAGTAGGAGGTTCCCTTGTCCATATTTGACCTAATGCCATGAGACTTCATGGGGTCCAGAGTCAATGTTGATGACTCTAAGGGCAACTCCCTCTCGACTGTATACCACTGTGCTGCCACCTCTGCTGGGTCTGTCCTGCCAGTGGGACAGTTCTTCGACTTGGCATAGGCTCTCAGATGTTTGTAAGGAGGACTTTGCAGGATCTAAGTCGATGCTAGGTGGTCCGTCTGGTTTTTGTTTTTGTAGACTTTGTCGCGGTTTGATACAACTGAGTGGCTTGCTAGGCCATTTCAGACGGCATGTGAGAGTCAACCACATTGCTGTGGGTCTGGAGTCACATGTAGGCCAGACCAGGTAAGGACAGCAGACTGCCTTCCCTATCGGGGCATTAGTGAACCAGATGGGTTTTTACACCAATCGAGAATAGTTTCATGGCTATCATTAGACTAGCTTTAAATCCCAGATTTATTACTCAAATTCAAATTGCACCTTTTGCTGTGGTGGGATTCGAACCCATGTCCCCAGAACAATACTCTGGGTCTCTAACTTACTAATCCAGTGACAATACCACTACACACAACGCCACTACCTCCCACCTGGATGTAAAGATAGGTATTGAGATTATATTAACAGGTGGAGAAAAAAGTAGAGAGGCTGTGAGATTTAGGAAGCTCCAGTGAAAGATAATGAACCTTTTAAAGCCAGTTTTAAGGAAACTAAAAAGAAACCTCTGATTGCTCACAAAGCAGAATATTGTTAAAAATATTAACAACAAAAGATACTGCACAGAATTGTTAACCTGACTGCTTAGAAGGCTGAATGAGATGGTGCAATTTCATGGAGATAAGGGTCAAGGCTGAAGAAGATAACTGCTCGACTGGACCTTAAGTGACTGTGGAAACATTGGAAAACTGATTCTGCATCAGAGAGGGAGGATGAAAAATTACGAAGTTTTTTTTTACAAGCAACCATGATATACAGGAAAGTTTAACCCTCTAAAGGAAGAAGATAAAATTCTACAGTCAGCCTGGTAGAAGTTCACTATTCAAGAAGAAAAAAAACTTCAAAGTCTACCCTAAGACAAGGAGATGATAAACACTTTGTTTTGGGCATTGAACAGACTCTCCTTTAAGGTTGTATTGTTAATTGTTTATTGACGAACTTGTATAGTAATAAAGCATTCTTGTTTTTACCAATTTGTTGACTGGTACCTGTGACTGATCTTCCCTCTGGGTTTAAATTTAATTTCTATAGACATTAGAGTGAAATCCGATACAGACAGTAGGGCGAAGAGCTGAAGGCTTTGCCACTATTGCTAAGACAAATGGAAAGGGGGTTAGATATAATTTCAGAGCCAGTGGAAAGAGTTATAAAGCTGGAAGAGGTTACTAAAATTGAGGAAGGCTGTGGAGAGATTTGAAAATGTGTCTAAACTTAACACTTTGGGATTCAGTGTAGGTTATGAAGGGTGCAGGTAAAGGGTGAGTGGGAGCTCATGCTGGTAGACACATTCTGGATAACCTAGACTTTGTGCATTATGATCAGGAGTTTAAACTTTACAGCCGCTACAATAGAATGAAGTGGGGACGACAATAATCAGAACCCCTGGTTATAAGAATTGGATATCATAAACTTGTGTGAGCCTACATGGTGCTTCTCCAATCTTTCAAAAGAAGGATTTGGTAACACTTTAGTGAAATGAACCAGAAAATTACTGTTGAACTGAACACTTCAGTGAAAGGAACCAGAAAATTATTGTTGAACTGAATTTTGTTTTAGAAGGTAAAATGGTTGAAAATCCTGAAACACATCTGCAGGGGAACTGAATAATCCAATCATGAAGAACAGTTTCACTGATAATGAAGCTGAGGCAGTTAAAGTTGTATGAGAGAAAAAATGTAATCTTGGTGATGAATTGATGTGTGCTTGAAGCTCATTTCTGGACCAAACAAGGCAGAAAAATTTTAGATGTACTGGTTCAGTCTCATCATGTAGGTAGGCAAGGGTATGGAATCAGTGGCAAGGGAAAATAGTTTACAACAGGGTGTGAAAATTATGACTTCACCCTTCCTGATAAGTTGGAGGAAGCTGTGACTCAGTCCATGAATAATGTTGGACTGGTAGTTTGATAGCATAGAGTCAAGTGAGATTGTGGATAGGTAGAGGTGGGCATCAGGAGCATATAAGTGAAAGCTAATCCCATGCTACAGAGAATGTCATCGAGAATTTCATGTGAACGAACAAAGAAGGGTGGCAAAGAAGAAATTTGGGTGGCTAGCATTAGTGAGCGTGGAGAGAGATAAAGTGTTGTGAATGGTAACGGAGATGAGGAAATGGTCTTAGACATCCTTGCTGGAGATTGAAATCTTGAGGACAGCAAAGCCACTGGAGATGGAAAGGTTGATAGGTGACCATGGGTACGGGTGCAAGGGTTTAGATTTGGACTGAAATTGAGTGAGGATAGGACTGAAATTGGGTGAGGATAGGAGATAGAGAAGTTAGTGGAGAGGTGTAGGTTGAAGTCACCAAAATGCTTAGTGCAGAGGCTAAGTGGCAAGGAAAGGGAGGGCATAACAATGAGGAGGTTGGTGTAGGAGTTGGGTACACAAGGATTTTAAATGTGAAATGGGAAGTATGGAACAGGGTAACATACTAGCCATGGCTCACTGCTAGCACTCTCACCCCGGATCAGAGGTTTGTGAGTTCAAGTCCCACTCCAGATGCTTGAGCCCAAAATTTAGGCTGCCACTCCAGTTCATTACGGAAGGAATGCTGTGCTGCCAGAGATGCCATCTTCTTCTTCTTCTTTGGCCTCCTTGTCTTGAGAGACAATGGATAAGCGCCAAGAGGTGGTCAGTGGTTTGTGGAGCAGCGCCTGGAGTGGCTGTAAAGGCCAATTCTAGAGTAAAAGACTCTTCCACAGGCGCTGCAGATAAAATTGGTTATCGGGGCTGTTACACAGTTGGCTCTCTCCTTGCACTTCTGTCTTTTTTCCTGCCAAATGCTAAGCCTCTTCGATTCGCCACACTTTAGCCCCGCCTTTACGGCTGTCCGCCAGCTCCGGCGATCACTGGCAACTGACTCCCACGACTTGTGATCAATGTCACAGGACTTCATGTCGCGTCTGCAGACGTCTTTAAAGCGGAGACATGGACGGCAGGTGGGTCTGATATCAGTGACAAGCTCGCTGTACAATGTGTCCTTGGGGATCCCGCCATCTTCCATGCAGCTCACATCGGCCAAGCCAACTCAAGAGTTGCTGGCTCAGTAGGGTGTATATGCTGGGGATATTGGCCGCCTCGAGTATTCTGCGTTGGAGATACGGTCCTGCCACCTGATGACAAGGATTCTCAGTAGGCAGTGAAGATGGAATGAGTTGAGACGTCACTCTTGGCTGACATACGTTGTCCAGGCCTCGCTGCCGTAGAGCAAGGTACTGAGGACACAGGCTTGAAACACTCGGACTTTTGTGTTCCGTGTCAGTGCGCCATTTTCCCACACCCTCTTGGCCAGTCTGGACATAGCAGCGGACGCCTTTCCCACGCGCTTGTTGATTTCTGCATCGAGAGACAGGTTACTGGTGATAGTTGAGCCTAGGTAGGTGAACTCTTGAACCACTTCCAGAGTGTGGTCGCCGATATTGATGGATGGAGCATTTCTGACATCCTGACCCATGGTGTTCATTTTCTTGAGGCTGATGGTTAGGCCAAATTCATTGCAGGCAGTTGCAATTCTGTCGATGAATCTCTTCAGACACTCTTCTGCGTGGGATGTCAATGCAGCATCATCAGCAAAGAGGAGTTCCCTGATGACGACTTTCCGTACTTTAGTCTTCGCTTTAAGACGGGCAAGGCTGAACAACCTGCCATCTGATCTTGTGCGGAGGAAAATTCCTTCTTCTGAAGACTTGAACGTATGTGAGAGCAGCAGTGAGAAGAAGATCAGTGTAGGTGCGAGAACACAGCCCTGTTTCACGCCACTCAGGATAGGAAAGGGGTCTGATGAAGCACCGCTATACTGAATTGTGCCTTTCATATTGTCATGGAATGAGGTGATGATACTTCGTAGCTTTGGTGGACATCCGATCTTTTTCAGAAGTCTGAAGAGACCACGTCTGCTGACGAGGTCAAAGGTTTTGGTGAGGTCAATGAAAGCAACGTAGAGGGGCAATCTGTTGTTCACGGCATTTCTCCTGTAGCTGGCGAAGGGAGAACAGCATGTCAATGGTGGATCTCTCTGCTCGAAAGCCGCACTGTGTCTCAGGGTAGACACGATCAGCCAGCTTCTGGAGCCTGTTTAAAACTACTCGAGCAAAGACTTTCCCCACTATGCTGAGCAGGGAGATTCCACGGTAGTTGTTGCAGTCACCGCGGTCACCCTTGTTCTTATACAGGGTGATGATATTGGCATCGCGCATGTCCTGTGGTACTGCTCCCTCATCCCAGCACAGGCAAAGCAGTTCATGCAGTGCTGAGAGTATAGCAGGCTTGGCACTCTTGATTATTTCAGGGGTAATGCCATCCTTTCCAGAGGCTTTTCCACAACTGGATGAGATATTAAACTGAGGCCCCATCTGCCCTCTCAGGTAGATGTAAAAGATCCCACGGCACTATTTTGAAGAAGAACAGGAGAGTTCTCCCCAGAGCCCCTCAACCCACATCACTAAAGCTGATTTTCTGGTCATATCTCATTGCTATTTGTGAGAGTTTGCTGCATGCAAATTGGCTACCATGTTTCCTGCATTACAACTGTGAGTTCGATTTCAAAATTGCTGCTTTGGGATGTATGAGGACATGAAAGGTACGATATATATGGAAGTTTTCCTTTCATTTCTTAGAAGAAAGAGTGGAGGCCAAGATGTGACTTGGGTGCACCACTACATAACTTCAGCATGGAATCCTTTCTTTTTATTCTTTCTGTATGCTTTTGACACTTTGAACTGTGACATGTGAAGTGTGTTGGACATTCTTAAAGCTTTTAATAGATATGTTGGGAAGTAAGGCAGTGACCTCTTCGAAGTCCAAAACTGGGCAGAAGGCAGAGTTAAGGAGGGCCAGGAGCCTGTTTTCGGGAAAATAATTTTTTTATAGTTGTTAAATAAACTGTTTGCGTGACAGAGGTGGAGGTAAGAGAGGAGGGGGAGTTGCACTATTAAAAAAATTTTAAAAAAGGGGCGGCACAGTGGCGCAGTGGTTAGCACCGCAGCCTCACAGCTCCAGCGACCCGGGTTCAATTCTGGGTACTGCCTGTGTGGAGTTTGCAAGTTCTCCCTGTGTCTGCGTGGGTTTCCTCCGGGTGCTCCGGTTTCCTCCCACAGCCAAAAGACTTGCAGGTTGATAGGTAAATTGGCCATTATAAATTGCCCCTAGTATGGGTAGGTGGTAGGGGAATATAGGGACAGGTGAGGATGTGGTAGGAATATGGGATTAGTGTAGGATTAGTATAAATGGGTGGTTAATGGTCGGCACAGACTCGGTGGGCCGAAGGGCCTGTTTCAGTGCTGTATCTCTAAATCTAAAAAATCTAAAACTGTTCTGTTGCATCAATATTCATCTGGTGTAGGGTATATTTATTTCAGTTTCATCTCTTACTTTTTTGCAGGATTTCTTAGATTATATCTGTTTTCCAGCTGTGTGTTTAGATGCTGCAGATTTAGATGTAGTGCCATTAGCTTTTGGGTCTGGCATCCTTTCTTCTGCCTGATGGAGCTGAACTGCATTCTGACATACAACCACAGGAACAGCTTGAATCGTCCATTGTTAATACTGTACTCTAAACCCCACAACACAAACCAAAAGAAATCCGTTGAAAACTGACTAAGAACAAAGATCCAGAAAATTAGATATTTACGGTCCTGTTTATATCAAAAAAACTCAGAAGCCTGTTCAAAAAACTGCCTGCCCAACTAAAAACCTGGCAAACCGCAGCCTCACAGCTCCAGGGACCGGGTTCAATTCTGGGTACTGCCTATGCGGAGTTTGCAAGTTCTCCCTGTGACCGCGTGGCCTGTTTCAGTGCTGTATCTCTAAATAAAATAAAATAAATAATAAAGTGCCAAACCTAGTTGGAGCAATGAGTGCAGTAGAGGTGGTGTGATACTGATGAAAGAAAAATAAAATATGAAACTACACAGTCGAACCACAGTATTAGGAACTGTCTTTAAATAAAAGGGACTGTACATCAACATGTGGCAAACTTACCCACCACTTCATACTTAAAAAGTGACTTGCACTGCTGTAAAGTTCTTTTTCTAACCAGTAACATGTGCAGTCGAACATTTTCATGTCAGCTATAATTTCTCTTGTATACTTTTCCAGTGTTTTTACCCAGCAGCATTATGTTCGTTCTAGGGCTTGTATATACAGGTGCCTCTGCTTATTGAAATCCTTACTTGTCATAGTACAGGCAGTGAAAGGTCTGAACAAGGAGTTTCTGGGCATTTATTTTTACCACAGGCTTTAATGCCTCAGCTCAGACTTCGTTGATTTCATCTTTTTCATAATGAACACCAGCTATATAAGCAGATTTGCATCGTGTAAGTATAAGAATCCTGAGGGGTATTATTTTGGTGCAAGGAATATCATTTGAAGCAAGGGAACATTTTACGTAAATCAGCTAAAAATACAGCAATTGATTTTTCAACACATTTAGAACTACAGGTGATTGGGAATGTTCTCCCTTCCACTGAATAACAATATGCAATTGCCAAGAATTTCTTTGGTGGGGGAGAATGGTGTGGGGGAAGGTGGGGGGGCACTGTGTTAATTGGGTTTCTGCTGATTTTCCACTGAAGTTACAGCAACAGATCGGGTGAACCCCTAAGGAAATTCCCAGTGAAGATAATTTTCAGAAAGAATATACTTGAAGCCATGTAAATCAGGAGCTTAAATAAATGACCAGACCTTTGGCCCTTAGTCATAATGCACTAAAATGTATCATTGTTGATCTAGAATGAAACTCAGTGACACAATAATGAGATAAGAATAGCCAATTAGATCGTATTCACCGGGCCTAAAAATTACACCATGGGATACTTGTGTATGAACACACAACTGTCCCAAATTCCTCCCCCCAGTTTGCCCAGGCGTTAGTTAGAAGCCTAGTGCATCTGAAGTGCATTGCGGCTGACCTGATCCGAACCTGCCTGGATTCGTCGGTTCAGGTCATTAGGATGCCCTCAGTATGGGCCTATCCTCTGGCAGGACTCTGCATCCAGAATTGAAGGCAGAAAGCCAGCCCCCGTGACTCCTGCAGCAATAATGGCCATCAGCTGCAGGACCTTCTGGCTGTGATCAAGAAATATCAGCCAGAAGATGTCCAGCCCCAGAACTCGAAGCGTTTCTGTCAAGGCCACTTACCTTTCTAGGCCTTCTTTGTCTTGTTGAAGGGTGGGGGGGCAGCACCAAGAGCTAGTGACAGCTTTTTCAGGTGCCCCTTTTAACAAACTTCAAGGAAAATGAGAGAGGAAGGTTATGTTTGCCCCTTGCCCCCCCATATGCACACCTACTTTTTCCCTGCACATGACATAGGCACCAGCATCCCATCATTGCACCCCCCTCCTCCCGCTCACCCCACCCCACAATGTAGAAAGCCTAAGAAATCCAGGGATGGAGTAAAGGGTGAAGACCCAGTATCATGGCCTTCACCTCTTTTTCCTCTCCTTTACCGCTAGTAACTGAGCATTTCCCAGGTCAATAGGAGAGAAATACCAGGACCACATGTTTATATGAAATTCCTTTCTCCAATATTTAAATTCATTTCATATTCATTGATAATGTCTCCACTAAAATAGCAGGGAGAAGCATTTTAAATTAATGACTTTTGCACTAATATGCTGGTATCCCACGATGTAACTTCAGGGCATAGTTATTATATGCCAATCTTTTGTGTCACTAAAAGTATTACATGGGATTAGTACAAAGCCAGAATCTGAGTTCATCTAAATATGTGGGTGATGGAGGAGGTGAAAGAGAAATGGAGGGCATTGAACTTTTCCAGATTACTTTAAATCTATTCTCTTCTATATAAAAACACACAACAGTGTATGTGCGAGGCCACATGCATTAACAATTAGGATTCTTTCTGAACATGCAATTTTAAATGCCTTTTGTACACAAAAGTGAACCATTTGGTTTGAGTGCAACTGAACAGCAAATGGTTGATTTAACCCAAGAGCAGAATTACAGTGGAGCCTGCGGAACAATCCTAAGTGGAACAGGTCCGCGCTTGTTTTCGGCATCTGTCCGGGATCTCCCCAAAAATCAAGCAAAATATATACCAATTTCTACCCTGTTATCTTTTAGGGAAGATGTTCAACTCAGGGCCCTCCATTTTATCTGATTGGCTGGCAGCTCTTAGTCCCAGCAGTGCCATCGGGAGCGGTGGCCACTGCTGGGACTGCAACCCAGCTGAAGACTGAAGAGGAAGGATGGCCCCGGGAAAAGCTAAGTTTTTTGGGTCTTGCGGGGGTGATCAATCGTGCCCCAGCGAGGCAAGGGTGGTCGAATGATCCCCACTAACAGGGATGGGGGGGTGTGTTGGGCGTTGGGGTTGGTTGGGGCATCGGGAGCGGCTCTCTATCGGGCATAAGGTGCCCGATCATGGTCACCCCCCCCCCAGGCAGTAGGAAAGCTGCCTACTTTTAACAGGCGGCTTTTCTCGGGCCTGGGCTGTCTGCCTGCCAATGGTAAAATACCCGTGGCGGTGGACGGATTGGCATGGGGTGGGCGGACCAGTTTTCGCCCCGCCCCACGTAAAATGGCGGCGGAGGCGGGAGCGGGTCGGGAAGGGCCCCTCGAGCCTCCGACTCCATTTTATGCCCCCCCGGGCACCATCCCGCTCTTTGGGGGGGAACATAAGATTCCGGCCTAAGAATAACATCACACTGGAGATGTTAGAACTGATGATATCTGTACAGTGTGATAGCACTAGTACCAAATAAATCACGCTCCCAAAAATATTAGAAATGAAATGGACTGAAGCCATGTTTACTGGCTGTCAGTTGAATATTGCACAATATTTCATAAATGTGGAATTCTAGAAACCTGGAATGTGAGTCCAAAACTCAACATTTTAGGGCTTTTGCATGAAGTGAATGGATACTGATAACATTCTATATTCATTGCTCACTGAAAAATACTTTCACTTAATTTTCCACCAAAATGTTAACGAGCCTGAAGGATGGAAAGTGTTCAAACTGATGGAAAATTATGAAAAACAACTTAGACATCCTTTTTAATACCAGAACCTCTGATCTTTTTAAAACTTACAAAGTGTCAAACTGTTCTCTCACTTAACTTTGTCCTCCATCTTTTTTTGTCATTTTTAGGTCTTTATATATCATAGATTTATTGCCAACCCAGAGTGCATTCAGACATTCCTAAACCTGAACTTGCTGTCAGCAAATCGCTACTTTTTGATTGAACTGGTCTTCTTTCCCACTCTTCTTAACTTTGGTGCTGTCCTGCAGTATGGGCCTCAGCCCCTCACCAAATGTTCATGAGAAACTCAATGGAAAAGACAAAAGTTAAAGATGTATCTATATGGGACTATTTTTTTGTGTGGAAAACAGATATTAAATCAAGTGACCCAGTACCTACCTCATCTGCATCTGTTGCTGTCAGTTGTAATATTCGAAACCCATCCCCAATATTTTCTTCGATGATGACATCCAATGCATCAGTAGGAAACACAGGGGGATTGTCATTGATATCCTGCAGTGTTATTTCCACCTGAAAAACAAAAAGAATCTGTTAGCACACCACTGGAGGAGTTGATGATATATGAAGATCAATTTAATATTGCACAACTCTCAAAGCCTATTTCTAGGTCAGCCTAGTGGATTGATGTCTTGAAGCATATTGGCTACTAGAAGTGAGAAAAAATGGAAAGGTATATAGAACTATAGTAACGATGGGGAAGAGGGTCTTGTTTACCAAGTAAGGATCTGGTTTGAAAATAGATAATTCAAGAAGTCTCTTCCAAAACCAATTCCTTTAAGTGGGGCACAGTTAATCTGCCATTTAGATGGTCATGATATAGGGATGGATAACAGAAATTAGGGAATAAGCTGAGAGTCCCAATGTGATGTTGTTGATTATTGCTCTGGTCTTTGAATGAGCTGTCGCCCTTAATTTATTTTATTTTTATTTAGAAATACAGCACTGAAACAGGCCCTTCGGCCCACTGAGTCTGTGCCGACCAACAACCACCCATTTATACTAACCCTACAGTAATCTTCAAATCCTCTGAAGAAGGAATTTTCCTCCACACAAGATCAGGGGGCAGGTTGTTCAACCTTGCCCGTCTAAGAGCGAAGTCCAAAGTACGGAAAGTCCTCATCAGAGAACTCCTCTTTGCTGACGATGCTGCTTTAACATCTCACACTGAAGAATGCCTGCAGAGTCTCATCGACAGGTTTGCGTCTGCCTGCAATGAATTTGGCCTAACCATCAGCCTCAAGAAAACGAACATCATGGGGCAGGATGTCAGAAATGCTCCATCCATCAATATTGGCGACCACGCTCTGGAAGTGGTTCAAGAGTTCACCTACCTAGGCTCAACTATCACCAGTAACCTGTCTCTAGATGCAGAAATCAACAAGCGCATGGGTAAGGCTTCCACTGCTATGTCCAGACTGGCCAAGAGAGTGTGGGAAAATGGCGCACTGACACGGAACACAAAAGTCCGAGTGTATCAGGCCTGTGTCCTCAGTACCTTGCTCTACGGCAGCGAGGCCTGGACAACGTATGCCAGCCAAGAGCGACGTCTCAATTCATTCCATCTTCGCTGCCTTCGGAGAATACTTGGCATCAGGTGGCAGGACTATATCTCCAACACAGAAGTCCTTGAAGCGGCCAACATCCCCAGCTTATACACACTACTGAGTCAGCGGCGCTTGAGATGGCTTGGCCATGTGAGCCGCATGGAAGATGGCAGGATCCCCAAAGACACATTGTACAGTGAGCTCGCCACTGGTATCAGACCCACCGGCCGTCCATGTCTCCGTTATAAAGACGTCTGCAAACGCGACATGAAATCGTGTGACATTGATCACAAGTCGTGGGAGTCAGTTGCCAGCATTCGCCAGAGCTGGCGGGCAGCCATAAAGACAGGGCTAAATTGTGGCGAGTCGAAGAGACTTAGTAGTTGGCAGGAAAAAAGACAGAGGCGCAAGGGGAGAGCCAACTGTGCAACAGCCCCAACAAACAAATTTCTCTGCAGCACCTGTGGAAGAGCCTGTCACTCCAGAATTGGCCTTTATAGCCACTCCAGGCGCTGCTTCACAAACCACTGACCACCTCCAGGCGCGTATCCATTGTCTCTCGAGATAAGGAGGCCCAAAAGAAAGAAAGAACAGTAATCTTATATTCCCTATCACCTACCTACACTAGGGGCAATTTACAATGGCCAATTTACCTATCACCTGCAAGTCTTTGGCTGTGGGAGGAAACCGGAGCACCCAGCGAAAACCCACGCAGACACAGGGAGAACTTACAAACTCCGCACAGGCAGTACCCAGAATCGAACCCGGGTCCCTGGAGCTGTGAGGCCGCGGTACTAACCACTGCGCCACTGTGCCGCCCATAATGTGACATCTTCACAGCTTCCTCCGACTCCAGACATCAGACCTGCCATAGATCGAGAAGATATTTGTTGACAGGGGTTGGGTTGTTTTTTTTGAGGAGAGGATGATGATGGGGTTTTTTGCAAGGGAGGGGGAATCATTTACAATGTCATTTAGCATAGGAGCCAGGAAGTGAAGCTGGGTTGTCAACAGTTTAGTGGGAATGCAGTCATGGAAGCAAGAAGGTGGGTTTAATGGACAAAGTAAGCTTGGAAACATACAAACATACGAATTAGGAGCAGGAGTAGGCCACTCAGCTCTTCGGGCCTGCTCCGCCATTCAATAAGTTCATGGCTAAACTGATTACTCCACATTTCCACCGACCCCCGATAACCTTTCACCCCCTTGCTTATCAAGAATCTATCTACCTCTGCCTTAAAAATATTCAAAGACTCTGCTTCCACCACCTTTTGAGGAAGAGAATTCCAAAGACTCACGACCCTCTGAGAGAAACATTTTCTCCTCATCTCTGTCTTAAATGGGCAAACCCTTATTTTTAAACAGTGACTCCTAGTTTTAGATTCTCCCACAAGGAGAAACATCCTTTCCACATCCACCCTGGCAAGTCGCCTCAGGATCTTATACGTTTCAATGAAGTCACCTCTTACTCTTCTAAATTCCAGCAGATACAAGCCTAGCCTGTCCAATCTTTCTTCGGAAGAGAGCCCGCCCATTCCAGGTATTAGTCTAGTAAATCTTCTCTGTACTGCCTCCAACGCATTTATATCCTTCCTTAAATAAGGAGACCAGTACTGTACACAGTACTCCAGATGCGGTCTCACCAATGCCCTGTATAGCTGAAGCATAACCTCCCTACTTTTGTATTCAATTACCCTCGCGATAAACAATAACATTCCATTAAGTTTCCTAATTACGTGCTGTACCTGCATGCTAATCTTTAGCGATTCATGCACTAGGACACCCAGAACCCTCTGCAGTTCAGAGCTCTGCAATCTCTCACCATTTAGATAATATGCTTCTTTTTTATTCTTCCTGCCAAAGTGAACAATTTCCCACTTTCCCACATTATACTCCATTTGTCAGGTCTTTGCCCACTCACTTAAGCTATCTATATCCCTTTGTAGTCCCCTTATGTCCTCTTCACAAGTTACTTTCCTACCTATCTTTGTGTCATCAGCAAATTTAGCAACCATACCTTTGGTCCCTTCATCTAAGTCAATTATATAAATTGTAAAAAGTTGAGGCCTCAGCACAGATCCCTGTGGCACACCACTTGTTACATCTTGCCAACCAGAAAATGCCTAGTCTCTGTTTCCTGTTAGTTAGCCAATCTTCTGCAATAACCTTTGATGTGGCACCTTATCAAATGCCTTCTGGAAATCTAAGTACAATACATCCACCGGATCCCCTTTATCCATAGCACATGTAACTCTCTCAAAGAACTCCAATAAATTGGTTAAACATAATTTCCCTTTCACAAAACCATGTTGACTCTGCCTGATTACCTTGAATTTTTCTAAATGCCCTGCTATAACATCTTTAATAATAGCTTCTAACATTTTCCCTCAGACAGATATTAAGCTAACTGGCCTATAGTTTCCTGAATGGGCATGAGGTGAGTTAGGAGAGAAAATGGCCCAAGACACAGGTACACAGCTAGGAAGGGGGAGCCTGGAGGAAGATTGCCTTGGTGGACAAGGAGAAGGACAGCTTAGCTGAATGGATGGTCTCAAACTTAGCGACCAGGAAATCCATGAGTTCCCTGCATTTGATGTTGGCCATGAGTTTGGACGGGAAAGGTGAGAAGAATTTAAGGAAATGGCTCATAATGGAGAAAAGAAATCACGAGCTGTTTTTGCTTTTCAGGATGATTCTGGAGTAATGGCCAGTTTAGCAGAGGAGAGTGAGGCCCAGTAGCACTTGATGTGTTCCAGCCAGACATGGTGGTTGATGGTGAAAGCCATTGTGTAGCAGATATGCGCAAGCCTGCACCCTATGGAGTTCAGGGAGCGAAGATGGGTGCCATACTAGGGAAAGTAGCAAGATGGGAGAGGGTAAAGGTTTTGCTTTAAAGGGTAAGGATCAAGGGGATCAAAGGCGGAGGTGAGGAAGTGATCTGGCTTCATCAGCATGCAGCTTCCTGACTTCCTAACCAAAAAGGCTGAGAGGTTGGCCACAAGTGGGGCTGCCAGGCCGCTGAAATCATGTGGCTCGGAGCCCACCACAACAGACCTGTGTGAACAGTCTTTGGCAAAAGGTAAGCCTGTTGGAGGGACATCGCAGTCGGGGTTATGGGGGAGCCCAAGATTTCGTTGTGGGGCTCAGAGAAGTGTTTATGGTGCTCCTGGTCCAGTGGAAAACAAAAAAAAAATGCAAAAACGTACCTCGTCTGTTTTCGGCAGGTTTGGCCTGGCAGGGAGACCACCATTACTTCCCTGCTCAGGCAACAGGTTAGAGCAACAGATCAAGCACCAATGAGGCCATCAGAGCCCTAGCTGCATATTTAAAGAGGACCTCAGTGGCTTTGGGTGTCCTTGTCAGCCAGGATTTAAAATTGCATTTGTCCAGATTAAGATAAGAAAGGAGCTAATAAATAATCCATTCCATTTTAACAGCCTGGTTTCGGCCTCGGGTGGGCAAGTTAAAGATCCCCCCGTCTAATTAAACACTCTACAATACGTGAGTTGGTACTCAATATAACTTCAGCTACTACAGTAACCAACACAGGAAAGTCTCAAATCAATGTAGTGTATGTATATTTAAAGTTAGCTGCGCATAGAACAGTTCCAGTAGGGTATGTTAACCAGATTGTTAGAGTTGAATGAATATTGATTTTCGTGTTCACTTTTGTAGTTGGAGTGATGAAGGAGCAGGGTTAGCAGGGCCAGTGGCTAGAGTCATGATGGCTAATATATGTGGGAACTCTGAGCTGTCAGGCCAACTGTTGCAGTTCCACATTACACTCGTTAACAGCATCAGGCAACTTGGGTCAAGTATGGTACAAAGCTGATGGAATGCTTAGCTCCTTTATATTATCCTGAATATGACCTTTGACTCCAAATTTTAGAAGAACACCTGTTTCCTCTAACCCCACACCAACATTTTTCTCTCTCGTAAAATGGGCTCTGCAGATTCCTAAACATGGATTTAAATGACAGCTTGACAGCTGGATGGACTGAATGGACTGTTCTTATTCCAAATTTCTTATGTTCTTTAATGTAACAAGCTTTCATAGATTATGTGCTAGATTTGAGGACAGTTGAGAGATATGATTTCACATCTACTAGAAACTGAACTCAGCCTGCTCGGGCTAATTTCACATCCCGCTGTTCTCAACAGCTGACAGAGAACAGTCTTTTTGCTTTTTATGCAAAACACTCAAAGGCAATATTCAATATACAAGTCATCTAATCTCCCAGAAGTTATATTGCAGTGAAATGCCAGCAGCTACTGGGTGGATCATAAGCTATAACCAACAGCAGCTTTGCAACACAGCATTAAAGAAACCTGAAGATTGTAAATGTTAATCTGAAACCAAATGTTACAATGACCATGCTTAATGGACTGTGCCCAGTTTTAACTTGAACCTATCCCAGTAATCTAATACCTATGCAATTCTTGGATTCTAGCCTCTAGTATAGTGTTGTCGAGCATGTGCTGAAAATCAGGACCATGAAATCTCATATGTATGTAAATACACTGGTGGGACACCACCCCAGAAATACATGGATTTTGGCAGTTAATGTCATTTTACTGTTTAATTTACTCAAATTACTGGGTCATTTTTAAGTTTCTTTGTTTAATATCCTTACTGCTTTAAAAAAAAGTTATATCACATTCCCATAAAATGTTGATGGACTCTGAGTAAGACTGTGTAATGCCAAATCCAATCTCAAAACCTAAACAGCCTTTTTTTTCTGACGCCTTTGTATTTACAGACCTTGGAAGATAAATGGGCAGAGTAAAGTTAAAATTTAAACAGAGATGACTGGTGTTAGCTCGGATTTCTATTTTCTCATATCATAGTAAATGTGTAGTTCAGATCTGGCAAACTCTTGGAAACCTGGGGCTGAATCTTCAGTGCCCGCTGCTGAGGTCGACGGTGGGTGAAAAAAACATGGCTCGCCTGCACTGGCCGCCTGTTGCAGAGCCGCCGCAATCTTCCATGCGCCGGCTCATTTGAATAGCCGGGGCGGGCCGCCCACCCCCCACCCCCTCCACCGATCACATGGAAGGGGCAGCCTGTCCACACCTGGCAATGACGTCAGCTGCCTGTGTGCCGGTGCTGACCCATTTTTAAAGGGCTCTCAGCCTTACCGGCAGATTTAATTATTTAACGATGAAGTGATTTGAAAAAAATTTTATACATTTATTTTGCCCCTCTCCCACCCCACAATAACCATTAAGTTATACATTTTCGCTTCGCCCCCAAAACATTTACCTGTACAATCTCACCTTCCCCCCACCAAACTGCATAAACTTTAATCTCCAAAAATTCCCACCATCCCCTCACCAATAATACTTTGTCTCCAGTTCCGCCACCCCCTCCTGCACTGATAAACTTACCTTCTTCTCCCTCCCCACCAGTGTGGTGCCTCATTTCCTTGGACATGGATCCGAAGGCACGGGAGTGCCAGCCACCCGGCCAATGATCAGAGCAGGATGGAAGTTGGCGGTGTAAGTATATTTAATTTATTAATTTTAATTTATTTAAATTGCCGAACGGCTGGGGGGCTGCCAAGTGGCCTCGCTGCCGCTGGCAATAGCGGGCGGGGCCCTCCCAGCATCAGGTTGTGTGGCGGCCCTCTCTTGGAAGATCCTCAGGCTCCCCCCGCCACGGACCCCAGGTCTTCAGTGAGCTGCTCTGGTCTTCAACTATGGCAAATTCCACATGGCAGAGGGTAAATAAGATCAGAGAGTTGAAAGCTTCGCTCAAAGACTGGTGTGGGAGAAATGGGTTTCAATTCTTGAGGCACTGGTACCAGTACTGGGACAAGAGGGAGCTGTATCGTTGCGACGGCTTTCACTGGAACCGCACAGGAGCCAGTGTCCTGGTGAATCATACAACTAGAGCAGTTGCGAGGGCTTTAAATTAAATAGTGGGGGGTAGGGCTCAGGTGAGGGGAAATCTGGAAACTTAACAAGTAAGGGTAAGGCAATAGTGCAGGATAGTGATACAGGTAATGATAACCAGAGTGTGACAGGAAGGGACAGAGTGTACAAACATAAGAGTGGACCAGCAAATAAGGTCAGAGCAGGAAAAAATGGTAAAAAGACAGAATGAAAGGCTCTTTATCTGAATGCATGCAGCATTCGTAATAAAGATGGATGAATTGATAGCACAACTGGAAATAAATGGGTATGATATGCTAGCCATTACAGAGATGTGGTTGCAAGGTGAGAATTAAAAATTCAAGACAGTTCAGAAGGGTAGGAAGAAAGGCAGAGAGGTGGGGTAGCTCTGTTAGTAAAGGATGCGAGAGTACCGTAGTGAGAAATGATCTTAGCTCGGAAGATCAAGATAAAGAATCAGTTTGGGTGAAGATTAGAAATAGCAAAGGAAAGAAGTCATTGATGGGAGTAGTTTATAGGCCTAACAGTAACTACAGAATATAAATCAAGAAATAATAAGGGCTTGTAGGAAAGATACATCAATAATTGCGGGCGATTTTAATCTTCATATAGACTGGTCTAATCAAATTGGTAAAGGTAGCCTGCATGCTGAGTTCATAAAATGTATTAGGGATGTTTCTTAGAACAATACATTCTGGAACCAACCTGGAAGCAGACTATTTTAGACCTGATAATGTGCAATGAGACCTCATTGTAAAGAATCCTCTAGGTAAGAGTGATCATAACTTGTTAGAATTTCACATTCAATTTGAAACTAGTGTCCTAAAGTTAAATAAAGGCAATTACATGGGTATGAAGACAGAATTGGCTAAAGTGGACTGGGAAAATAAGTTAAAAGGTCACAGTAGAGAACTGTTGGCAGACATTTCACAGAATTATTACAGAACAGAAGGAGGCCATTCAGCCTATCGTGTCTACACCGGCTCTCCGAATCAGCAATTCACCTAGTACCATTTCCCTGCCTTCTCGTAACCCTGCACATTCTTCCTTTTTAGATAACAGTCTAATTCCCTTTTGAATGCCTCGATTGAACCTGCCTACTCTCAGGCAGTGCATTCCAGACCTTAACCTCTCGCTGCTTGAAAAGTTTTTCCTCATGTCGCGTTTGCTTCTTTTACCAATTACTTTAAATCTTCACCCTCTCATTCTTGATCCTTTCATGAGTGGGAACAGTTTCTCCCTATCTACTCTGGCCAAACCCCTCATGATTTTGAATACTTCTATCAAATCACCTTCTCAACCTTCTCTTCCCTAAGGCAAGCAGTCCTCACTTCTTTTTAAGGAGATATTGCACAACTCTCAACAAAGATATGTTCCATTGAGAAAGACTCTTTGAGAAGGATACACCATCCATGGCTAACTAAGGAAGTTAATGATGGTATCAAATTGAAAGAAAAGGCATACAATTCTGCAAAGATTAGTGGCAGGCCAGAAGATTGGGAAAACTTTAGAAACCAGCAACGGGTGACTAAAAATAATAAAGAGGGAGAACTCAGACTATGAGAGTAAACTAGCAAGATATATAAAGAGAGACAGTAAAAGCTGCCACATATATATAAAAATGAAGAGAGTAGCTAAAGTATGTGTTGGTATTTTGTATCTGTCTTCACAGTGGAAAACACAAAAAGCATCACAAGAATAGCAGAAAATCAAGAGGCAAAAGGAAGGGAGGAATTTAAAACAATCACTATCACTAGAGAAAAAGTACGAGGAAACCTAATGGGACTAAAGGCTGACAAGTACCCTGGACCTGATGGCCTTCATCCTAGGGTCTTAAAAGAAGTGGCTGCAGAGATCGTGGAAGCATTGATTGTAATGCCCAAAATTCCCTAGATTCTGGGCATGACCCAGGGGATTGGAAAACCGTAAATGTAACACCTCTATTCAAGAAAGGGGATGACAGCAGGAAACTAAAGGCCAGTTAGCCTAATATCTGTCATTGTGAAAATGCTGGAATCCATTATTAAGGAAGTAATTAGTAGGATGTTTAAAAAATCATAACGCAATCAGGCAGAGTCAACATAGTTTAATGAAAGGGAAATCATGTTTGACAAATTTATTAGAGTTCTTTGAGGAAGTAACAAGCAGGATGGATAAAGGGGAACCAGTGGATGTAGTGTATTTAAATTTCCAAAAGACATTCGATAAGATGCCACATAAAAGGTTACTACACAAGATAAGAGCTCATAGTGTTGGGGGTAATATATGAGCATGGATAGAGAACTGCATAACTAACAGGAAACAGAGTCAGGGAAAATGGGGCATTTTCAGGTTGGCAAACTGTAACTAGTGGAGTGCCACAGGGGCTCTGCCGGGGACTCAACAATTTATGATCTATATTAATAACTTGGATCAAGGAACCAAGCATATTGTAGCCAAAATGGTGGATGATACAAAGATAGGTAGGAAAGCAAGTTGTGAGGAAGACACAAAGGGCTGAATTTTGTGAGCACGCCGCAAATTGCGGCGGCGCGCTCTAATCTCGGTGGTCTTCCAGCGCAGATGCGCCGTCGCTGAGCCCCTGCGATATTTCGCACAGGGGCTCATTTAAATGGAGAAGGTGGAGCTGCCGCCCCTGGCAACGGCGTCCGGCACCACCGTGCCGGCGCTGGCACCATTTTTAAAGGGCTTCAAGCCCTTCCGGTAAATTTAAATGTTTAAAGGTCCCGCTGCACTAATATTAGAAATAAAATTTTATTCAAACTTTGCATCCCCTCTCCCACTTCCCCAATGAGTTCTCAATAAATGAAATTACCTATACCCCTGGAAAACCAATTTGTTAAATGACCAGCTTTAACCACCTCCCCCACCTTCAGAACATTTGACCCTCAATCCCTTCCCACCATCCCCACAGCCAATTGGAGCAGTTTTCCCTGCTCCCACACCCCTCCTGACCTGAAGATTTCACTGCTCCCTCCTCCCCGAACGGAGTTTTGGCCAACGGCCAGAATATTGGCATGGAATGGCCGCCGGGACAAGGTAGGTTCATTTGAATGTTTTTAACATCATTTTTATATTTTTATTATTGAAATGAAGGCCTCGCCGCTGCCGGTAAAATCTGGCAGGCCTTCTCGTCGGGTGTTGTGGCAGGCCTCTCCTGGAATAATTTTCATGGCCCCTCGCCATGACACCTGATGCCAGAGTTCTCATAAAATTCAGCTCAAAGTGTCTGTAAAGAGATATAGATAGGTTAAGTGAGTGTGCAGAAAATTTGGCAGATGGAGTAAAATGTAGGAAAATGTTAGGTTGTCCACTTTGGAGGGAAGAATAGAAAAGCAGAATATTATTTACATGGAGAGAAACTGCAGAATGCTGCAGTACAGAGGGATCTGGGTGTCCTTTTACATGAATCACAAAAGTTAGCATGCAGGTATAACAAGTAATTTGGAAAGCAAGTGGAATGTTGGCATTTATTGCAAGGGAGATGGAGTAAAAAAGTAGGGAAGTCTTGCGACAACTGTACAGGGCATTGGTGAGACTGCACTTAGAGTACTGCGTACAGCTTTGGTCTCCTTATTAAGGAGGGACATACTTGCTTTGGAAGCAGTTGAGAGAAGGTCCACTAGGCTGATTCCTGGGATGAAGGGTCTTATGATTAAAGGTTCAGCAGGTTGGGCATATACTCATTGGAATTTAGAAGAATGAGAGGTGGTGTTTTTGAAACACATAAAATTCTGAGGGGGCTTGACAGGGTAGATGCTAAGTGGAAGTTTCCCCTTGTGGGGGAATCTAGAACTAGAGGGCACAGTTTCAAAATAAGGGACTCCCATTTAAGACAGAGATGAGGAAGAATTTTGTCTCTCCGAGGTTCATTCATCTTTGAAATTCTCTTCTCCAGAAAGCAGTGGAGGCTTGGTCATTGAATATATTCAAGGCTGAGCGGAACAGATTTTTGATCTACAAGGGAGTAAAGGGTTATGGGGGGCAGACAGGAAAGTGGAGTTAAGGCCACAATCAGACTAGCCATGAACCTATTAAATGGCAGAGCAGGCACGAGAGGCCGAATGGCCTACTCCTGTTCCTATTTCTTATGTTAAAGACAGCAGCTGTCCTCTCTCCAGCTTGACAATACTTTGACACAGGGGTTTTCCCATGAGTCTCAGAAATGTTCCAACATCAAAGACCACCAAGCAGGAAGAAAATGCACTTTTATAACCAAGCATTAGACGAGCATTCATCTAACTGCTAATAAAACTAAGATCAGAAGTTTACCAGATTGATTTAGTTCTGCTATTTCTAAATATTCCACTTAATGTATTATAAATCCTATGTGTTTTACAACTTCAACTTTCCCAGCCAAGTCAAAGTTAAATTGGTTCAGCCCAAAAGCCAAACAAACAGTGAACTTGGAAAACATAGGAAAGCTGATTGCTGCATTTTTTAATATGAAGTGAACCTAGTAAATATTTATAAATTATGAAAGGTTACACAACTGGGAAAGTTGTTCAACTATGGTTAGAATGAACAAACTCAATATCTTTTTATGACAGAACAGCAGACATTGTGGCGATTCAAAGATGATGCGATGCGCCAGTCAAGCAATTTTCAAACCGCTCCTTTCGGACGTGGTGGCGGGTAAGCTTGTTAAAAGTTGTACATATCACGCAGTGTTTGATCCAGCATGCCTGTTTTAGGAAATGGCGTTACTACTAGGCTGCTTTCTCATGCATTTGGATGGCTTTGTTTTCATGAGTACATCTAATAGAAATCAAATGGCTCAGTGATGCAGCCAAACTAGCTTCTGTCACACATTTTTGGTGAACTGAACCAAAGAGAGAAAAGGTTATTAGTAATAGAAAAAAATAAAAGAACACCTTTTTGTATCTAATCATGTCTTTCATAAATGCCAATAGCATTTCACATACAATTAATTACTTTGCAGGGTTTGTTATGTAGGCAAATGCAGCAGCCATTTTGCAATTAGCCAGGCTTCATAAACAGCAATGAGATGAATGACCAGTTATCCTATAAAATTAGGCCATATAAACCATAACAATCTAATTAAAACATTTAAGGCACTGTTTTGTTTAGTAATATTTTGTGTTCAGCTCGACAAGTGATACTCTCAGGTAATCACTATCAGCAACATGCAATTCTAAGTCAGGCATAGCATAACCAGATGCAGAACCAAAAAGGGAGTTTTCATCTTGTTACCGCCCCAATTACAGGTAATAAGGGTATGTTTTTGTTCGGGTATCAAGTTGTAAGAAGCAAAGGTGCGTTCACAGGGTTGAGATAAAGACCAACCATGATCTAACTGAATTGTGGAACAGGCTGAAGGAACTGAATGGCCGACTCCTGTTTCTATGACAAGGAGGCCAAAGAAGAAGAAGAAACAGACAAGAATTTATCATATAAAAAAGAGGCCATGGAACGGATTCAAGCCATTTTTAGGCTTAGAAGTATGCTGTTTGCCATATTTCCAGTACGCCATTGAAATGTGCTTGTGGCCAAGACCTCAGATGGACTTTCAGTTGGGAAGGCAATTAAAAGGTCTACACATTTTCCAGCTAAGTGGATTACGTCTGTTAAAAACCTTTCTTGTCGTTTCTTTTTGGTCCCAAGAAAAACGGGCCTACAGGTGACTCAACAAGAGACCACCTATTAGGCTGCAATCAACAAACTACGTTTTTATAATTTACTTACCTGAGCATAGACCCTTCAAAGAATGCAGGTTGCTGCTGGCCACCATTCATTCCCACCCAGCTGCACCAACCCCCCCACAGCACCACTGCACCACCCCCTCCCCACCAACACCTCTGCCTCAGTCATCATCCTGATCAGTGCTGCTATCTCCCTGCAACCACTGCTACCTCCTCACTTGGTCACACTGGTCACCCCACCTTCCCTGTTACCCCTCTGCAGTCCCCTTTAATCATTTATCTAAGGGCCCGATCTTCCATCCCACTTTGCCGTTGAGCTGCCTGCTACTGTCTGTATCTTGTTAGCTCGATGGTAATGACGTCTGAGGCCCAATATCGAGTGCACCATTGAGGGCAGGGATTGATCCTGGTGCCGCACCACCACCCTGCACCCCCAACCTCCACCCCCCCCCTCACCACCCCCACCCCATAATGAACGCGTTCTAAATTCTTGGCCTATAGAATTAAAACAATGCTGAGCCAACTACCAACTCTAATGGCAACAGCCAAGATGGTGGGAAATTATAAGTTCATCACCCTCTTTTCAAAAATGTTCTTTTCAAAAGAAAATATTGCAGCCTTCATGAAGAAACTTTTCAATGAGAGCTATATTTAATCTGTTACTGAAGAGAGTCAGACTTGCTGCTTAGATGGAGTTAGAAATTCATTCTGACTGTACATCCTTTCTCATGATGTAAAACATTTTAGTCTTTCTCTCTTCACATATGTTTTCTCATAAATGTAGGCAAAGGACTGTTTTCTGATTTTACCTTGTGCAGTTTTATTTTCCACTGTGACCTATTTTACAGGCGCTGCTACTTTTATAAGCAGGGAAACACATCCTTACACCAATTTGTTGCTCCAAGACATAAGGCCCTGAATGGATGCATCTGAAAATACAATGAGCTTTAGAATGTGATTTATTGAATTCTCTGTTTTTCAATTTCCTGAGGCGAATGCAAACTAAAACTTCGCTGTTGAGGAAATCATGATGTACTGGCATGTAACCAGGGGTCGACAATATGTTCATACATGGACACCAGTGCCCGTGGTAAAAATTGAGGTCTGTGATAATTTTAAATGCCTTGCTCCAAGACTTTAAACTTGTAATTTTAAAACACAAGTTTAAAGACTTGGAGCAAGACATTTAAAATTGTCAGCAGTGAAAGTAATTACAAAGGATCAAGGTCATCGGGGCATTGGGGAACTATCTGCCAAAGTTTGGCTCACCAATCCACCACACAAAAGTGCGAATGGTTTGCCTGAGTGTGGGCCTCCGTCGAATAGGAGCACAGGGGAAGTGGACTTTCTGGGAAGACTGGTGACATCAACCAGGGTGCGCTGACAAATGGGTGTGGGGCAGGGGGTGGTGCTGGTGGAGCTGTCAATCAGCTGCTCCCTGCCCTTGTCTGACCAGGAGAATTAGTCATGGAGAACATTGGTGTGAGGAGAATAGATAGGATAATGCAAAGGAAAGCAATGATTGAACTGGAAAATTTCTTTTAGCCAAAGCAAGCTTTTTTGTTATAGGCAGACAGTACACTTTCTCAGCTCCTGAAAGGCCCTGGCTGGTGCCATGGTAATGTGTTTCCACTCCTGGTGCACAGTCGGGGCGGGGTGGCGATGGGGGTGGAGAGAGGGAGAGAGATGAGGGGGGGAGAGAGTGGGGGAGAGAGTGTGGGAAGATAGAGAGGGGAGAGGGAGAGAAGGAGGAAAGAGAGGGGAAGAGAGAGGGGATAGAGAGGGAGTCAGAGAGACGGGAAAAGAGAGTGACATAGAGGGGGAAGAGAGGGGGGACAGAGAGTGGAGGGGGAAGGGAGCAGTGGAGGAAGGGAGAGGTGTGGGGACAAGGGAGGGAGGGGGGAGATGGAGCCGGAAGAGGGAGGGGGCAGGGGAGAGGGGGGAAAGAGGGGGGGGGAGGAGAGAGGGAAGGGGGAGGGAAGAAGGAGGGCAGAGGGGGGAGAGGGAGGGCGACAAGGGAGGGAACAGGGAGTGGTAGAGGGGGCAGGGCCATAGGGGACAGAGGAGGCGAGGTGGACACAGAGGGGAGCGGGGAGAGACACAGAGTGGAGAGGGACACAGGGGGAGAGAGAGTGGGATACGGGGGAGGGGCTGGGACAAAGTTGGGGGGTGAGAGAGGGGCCACAGGGGAGAGGGAGAGGGACAGGGGGAGAGAAAGGGAGGGACACAGAGGGAGAGAGAACACAGAGGGGACAGAGAGGAGGTAGAGAGTGTGGGACCCAGGGGAAGAGAGAGGGGGACACAAAGGGGAGAGGGATGGACAGAGAGAAAGAGATCAAGATCACTCCTGAGAGATGGGCATTTATGCAAATTCGCTGCATCACTACATCAAGTGTGTGGGCAGACATTGACTACTTGTGGAAGAAAAAACAATGCCAGGTATTTTACTAAATAGGGAGAAAAGTGTTTTAAATCGAACTGTAATTTAATGGCATTATGTTGCCTATACACTTTGCATACAGATTAATTTCACCCATGTCTGTGGCTGAGTCAATAATTTTGTCAAATATCCATGGTGCAACATGTTGGTGCCTATCCCTGTATGTAACACTGTATTGGTCTATATTATTTTAATAAGGTCTAGCAACACAGAGTAATATACATCGTTATTATTATTCGTCCATGGGTTCGGGCACCTATTTGTACTGTTTGGATTTTTTGTGCTCCACAAACATAATTTCACACTTTGGTCCCATGTCCACATTCACCATACCATATTGTGCCACCTTCCTCATTGTATAAATTTATATTATCCAGTCCTATTGACTTTTTCATTCTTCAGTATTTAAAAAATTATTAAACTTGCATTTATATAATTCCATTCACAATTTCAGGATGTTGCAAAGCGCTTTACAGCCAATACAGTACTTTTGAAGTGTAATCACTGTTGTAATATAAGAAATAAAACTATACATTCATTAAATTGTATTCACCTTTCAAGGCAAAGAGAGGGTTGACATTAAAAACTCACAACTGGGTAATGAATGGTCAATACAGATGGAAACAGACAATGGCTTTCCAGTATTTGGATCTGTAGGTCAAAACATACTCTTGTATAGTCCCTCAGTATATCACACAAAAATGAATATTTTATCAGCAACAGTTTTGCAATTCAAGCAACTTTTTTTGCAATATGCTACAGCTTTTCACTTTAAATGCTGTTTTGTTTTTATGGTCCATTCCCTTTCAGTGTTCCTCCTCTGTGCAGCATTTTAATGTCTGCCGCATGCTTCTTTTTTTCCACAGTTTCAGTCCCAAATTTACTATGCACCTTTTTGACTCGCATCTACTCCTAAGAACCTGTAAATGCTCTACATGGCAGCAGTGAAGAACTCACTGTGCAGTGAATCATGAAACCATACCTAATCCCGACCACTCTGTGGTACTGAAGCATTTTAAATTTAAAAATTGCAATGTTTTCCTCAGTGTGAAACAACTTGTGATGCTCTGTGTGTTCTGATGAAGGGTCACTGACATGAAATGTTAACTCTGCTTCTCTCTCTCCAAAGATGCTGCCAGAACTGCTGAGTATTTCCAGCATGTCTTGTTTTTATTTCAGATTTCCAGCATCTGCAGTATTTCACTTTTGTTTATACAAATAATTGAAGGTTGCCTTAGTCAAATATGCAGAAAAGCTCTCAAGAAAGACAGAAAGCTGTCAGAGCTGCTAGGGTTAGCAAGATCACAATCCCTTTCAGAGTCCAGAGCTGCTGAAGTTGAGGCTGCCAACAGCAACTGCCACACTTCAAGCTCAACTCCTGTAAACAGTGTTCAGCTTCATGTGCCAGGCAAACACCTGAAAAGCAATGACTGCAGTCTAGAAAACAGGATCATGACTTGTTCAAGCAATGCGTCCACTGTGATGGTGCTTATCCACCAGACAATATGCCCTGCTGCTGGCAAGCAGTGTAAAGTTTGTGGGAAGCCAACCATTTTTCTCGCGTTTGTTGCTCATCAACAAAATCAACTGTTAAGTCTAATGCTACCAATAGGGTGCCACATACACGTACCACCCCAAAAGGGTGAGAGAATGCAACTAATATAGAGACAGATGATCCTGAATATACTTTTGTGCTCTCTTCTGAACACAGCAACCAACTATGTGTGACAGTGACCATTGGCTTCTGGAAAGTAGATGCTCTTATAGGGTGGCACAGTGATGCAGTGGTTAGCATCGCAGCCTCACAGCTCCAGGGACCCCAGTTCAATTCTGGGTACTGCCTGTGCGGAGTTTGCAAGTTCTCCCTGTGACCGTATGGGCTTTCGCCGGGTGCTCCGGTTTCCTCCCACTGCCAAAGACTTGCAGGTGATAGGTAAGTTGACCATTGTAAATTGCCCCTAGTGTAGGTACGTGGTAGGGAATATGGGATTACTGTAGGGTTAGTATAAATGGGTGGTTCTTGGTCGGCACAGACTCGGTGGGCCGTAGGGCCTGTTTCAGTGCTGTATCTCTAAATAAATAAATATATAGTAGCATCTGCCAACATCATGGGAGATAAAATGTTCAACAAACTTCAGGAATCCCCATTCTTTGAAAACCAGGGAATACAAAAATCTTCCCTACAACAGTAACAAACAATTGAAAGGTCTTGGGACTTTTGGAATGCCAGTCACATCCAAAGACACCAGAATGAATGCTTTATTCTGTTATATCTGAAGAAAGTGACACGCTCATCAGTTTCCACACAGAAACAAATCTTCATATAATTGGAGTCACAGACGCAGTTCCAACGCGTACCAAGAACTTTCTTAAACTGTATGCTGACTACTTCCCAGGTAGCGGCAAACTGAAGGGTGCTGCATGCAAGCTGCATGTAGTTTCCAGGGTGCATTGTCGTGCGTCAACCTAGACGACTACCGTTCCATGTCAGAAAGCAGACAGCGAAGAAACTTCAGCGCTTGCTTTATCTTGACATCATTGAGAATGTTAGCCATGAACCCAATCCCTTGGGTCTCACCCATACAAGTTGTCAAGAAACCCAAGCGCGATAACAAGATCAAAATCTGTGTTGATATGCAATCACCAAACCAAGCAATACAATGAGAAAGACATTTGACACCGACAATTGATGATTTCATAGAGAACGTGACTGGTGCCAAATGTTTTGCTAAACTTGATCTTGATGCAGGCTACCAACAAATCGAACTTGCAGAAGAATTGTGGTATCTTATAGTGTTCTCCACTCACAATGGGCTCTTTTAATACAAGGGGCTCAACTTTGCAATCAATTCAGCAGCTGAGGTATTTCAGCACATGATTCAGTCTGCACAGCAAGGACTTGATGGCACACTGAATACCAACAATGACATTCTCATCGATGGTCACACTGAAAGTGAACTTCAGATATGCCTACACCCATGCCTATAATGTCTTAGAAAATACAATCTCACCCTAAACAAAGACAAGTGCCTGTTCAATGAAAACAGAATCGAATTATTCGCTCATGTATTCAGTGGTGAAAGAGTATCACCTGACCCGCGGAAAGTCGAAGTCATTGCAAATGTTGCAGATCCTACGAATGTGCATGAAGTCCAGAGTCTACTTGGACTCATCCCATACTGCAGTTGTTTCATTCCTGTGCTCGCAATGTTGTCTTCCCCCTACGTGATCTGACAAAAGAGACCACAGAGTGGGAGTGGACTAAATTGCACAAACAAGCTGCACACTAAATCAAACAACAGCTGTCAACAAGATACACAAATGCCTACTTCAACTCCAAGAAAACCACCCAGCTGGTCGTGGATGCGAGCCATTGCTTTAGGTGCAGTTCTTATGCAGAAAGACAAAGCAGGTCACCCATCAATCGTCGTGATGGAAAGCAAATTGTTAACGCACATAGAACAGCGATATTCACAGTGAAAGAAGCTCTCTGAATCATATGGAGTATCCTACACTTTCATCTCTACTTGTATGGAAGTGAGTTTGAAGTGATAACTGATCATAGACCTCCAGTGAGCCTGTTTGACAATTTGCATAGCAAATCACCTACTTGAATAGAGAGCTGGATACTCAAACTACAAGAGTACGAGTTTTGTGTTAACTATTAGTCAGGCAAGCCTAACCCAGCGGACTACCTTTCGCCATCCTTTGCTAACAATCAGTCTTAGTAGTTGTGAAGAACAGACTACTGAACGTCATCTTAACTAGCGATGAGTTCAGTATATTTGCAAACTACCTGGGTTTCACTCACTGAAAAATCACACCCTGTTGGCCAAGAGCTAATGGAGAAGTTTAGAGATTCATGTGTACCATGAAAAAAATGATCCATATAGACTGCTGACCAAGTCGTGGAAGCAGGAACTGTATTGTTTTCTTCGCAATTACAGAGTGACTCCCCACTTGACCACTGGAAAGCCTCCATCTATGTTCATCTTCGCACTCCTATGCGCATGTCTTCCTGAACTACCCTGCAAAACTAATGATCAACACCTACGCGAGCATGATTGAGAACAGAAAGATCACATGAAAGCAAACGCAGCGCAAAACATAAAATTCAGAACTACCCTGCTAAAACCAAGAGATAGTGCTTGTAAAACGTGATTGTTATGTTGGGAAGTAAAAATAAACCCTATGACATCCAGCCATTTGTTGTGACCAACACAAACGGATCACTGATCACTGCTAACCTTGGTTCGCAAGTCATCACACATGTATCATTCTTCAAAGTGTTGCAAACACCATCCGCAAGCATTGCGTCAGACACAGACATCAACACTTCAGATGAAGCACATGAGTTAAATGAGACAGTACCTGATGCCACACGTCAATATCCTACTCATGAGTGGAAACTTCTGCCATACTTAAGCGATATGTTACAAAGTGAAGTAATTTCCAAACAGAACAATGTAAGAGAAGCATTGAAAATCTCATTTACCAAGAAGGGGAGGGATGTAGTGTATTGTTCATGTATTGCTCATTTGAGGCCACTGTACATGCTTGGTTTAGCATGTGCAGTGTGCCACTAGACGGAGTTGATTATTAATAAAGTTTCAGTTTACAGCAGGAATCCAAAAGGTAGTACCGTGTGTTTCTTATTTAGAGATTTACAACAGCAGATCTACAATGTGAGAGCCTACAAGTTCCATTATCTTGCTTAAAATTTCATCTAATTTCCAAACTCACAAATGCCTTCCATTGCCCTAATATGATAGTTTTTAAGTTTTTATTCCTCCATATCCTGCTCCATCCATCCTTTGGCCTCACTGAGTGAATTTTCCAATTAGTGCCAATGTAAAGGCTGTCTTTTTGCTGTGTGTCCAAGCCCAAATCCATTACTCACAGTGCCCTTACAGCCAATTGACTGTTGAGATTTTTACCTATCATTCTGGGCTTTGTTCAAACTCAGGCCCAGAGGTGAAAGGCAGTGCCTACACCAGTGTTCCATCCATTCCCAGCTAACAAATTTTGAAGAGGGTAAGTGTGCATTGTGATAATTGGCAAGAGGCTATATTGTTTCAAATTATCATGAAGAATATAGTAGTTCTGTAACAATAAGTTTAAAATAAATGAAAATGTTATCATTCCTCTGTTAACAATTTCAGTTCCCCTTTAATGCATAAATCTCAGCCTCCTGAAAATGATTTCCGTGGTCACTTTCTTCTGAAATAAATAAGCTAACCAATAAAGATTGCATTACTAAAAAGAATCTTTTACATATTTGTTATCTTACTGAAGCAGCCCTAGCACAGCAGATCACTTGTCTGGTTATGCTACCCTTTCAACTGGGCAATTGAGCTGATGAATGAATTCAAAATCCACAAAGGCAATTTTTTTCCAGGCAATATTTTACAACAGATACCCAGCAAAGATTAGGCAAATAGAAAATTTCTTACATAACTTTGCAGTGAAATGCAGCTGATCACATTCAGAGCAAAGGTAAACAAAGTAATAAGTAACTTCAAAATTCATGTTGACATAATTCCAGTAAGTGCTAATTTAAAAGCAGGAATGAATGATATGCTGTGTTATTCACTCTGTTATCTTAACTTGGCACACTGAAGTACTATATGATTTGGTTCATATGCTGTCCATTTTTGCCTTGACAAGCAGTAAAATTATTTCCCTCAGTCAGCATTCCAACTGAAATGTGAGATCTTGACACACAAATGTAATCAAGCAAGCATCAAGTAATCAAGTTTAGGATGCTGGAAGTAGCTGAGAGGATGAGGTACAAGCCTTATGTCCAACAAAAGAGAGCAATGGCAGCAGCAATGGTGCCATTGGGGGCAATTGCTTTTTGCTCAATCCCTAGGCACAGGAAAGCAGAGTTCACTAAAAGAATGCTGTATTCCCTTATTCCATCCATGCTTTCTGTCAATCAGAACCACTTACTAACTGGATTAGCTTTTCCCAGTTGGAAGAATAGCAGTCACAACACTGAGTCCACTTTACAAATGAATTACTCAGTAGATTAAAGAAAATAATGCAAGCAGTTGTTTTCTGCTGATTTATGTTGCATTTCTCACTGCTGAGCTGGCAGTTTGTTCATTGGCTATCACAATTTTTTGCAGTTAGTACAATTTTCCCACATGAACATGATTTAAGACAAAGATAACACATAAACACAAGTTTTTATAAAGTTTTAGCAAATTTTTGCAAAGTATCATGGCTTCTGTTGTGCTTGTAAATCTTGAAAGTTTTATCTAACTCCCATTGTAAGCATACACATGCTAAATGAATATCACTACAAGATGTAATCAAACACCCTTGCTAATATGCCACTACCAGCCATGATCCACTACCCTTACCAATAATGATCTTGTTCTTCTGATACCCAGGTTACAGTATTCCACTTGAACCCAATTTTGTCCCTTCATACTTAGAATGGTCTGTCTCACTCATTCTAGTCCTTTCTCTGTACAATCAAAATTAACCATGACTGATGTTTTGTTTAAAAGAGCAAACAAAGGCTTAGAACCAAGGATTCTTTACTGCTGGAAAAGCATTTTTTTGTTCTTAAAAAAATTGAGGGTTAATACACAATAAATGTCTACCAGGAATTATGTACATACCACAGAGCTGTTTATAAAAAATTGTACACACAGAACTATATTTGGAATTGAAGCCAAAAGAATAACTTGCCTTGCTGGGTATTAGATTCTAACCCACTCAAAAGAAAAAGTAAATCTTCAAATGAATCACAACAGAATTTGAATTTCTAGTTTAATTTACTTAAAAGATTTCTGGAGTCAATTTAATGCATTTTTTCTTTGACGTGGTTTGTTCCATTGTATGGTTATTTTATGATCGACTTTAGTGTGCAAAGTGAGCACATCTTCTGTGATATATTCCACTGCACAATAATTTCTCCACTCTTAATTATAATTTTGCATGAAATATTGTTAAAATGTTCTGACATTGTCTATATTAGAGGAGTTAACTAGTATTGCTGGGGGAGAGAAGATCATAGAGGTGAGATCGATGGAGTGGAGAGATTGCCAAGGGGGGAGTACAGATTGTGTGGTGGGAATAATTGTGGGGCAAAGCATCAGATCACCACACTAAACCTTTTACTAAAAGTAACTGAACGGTATCATAATGGCTCCCCCTTTAAATTTGATATATTAAGCTACAATTCTAGTCCATAGTCAGCATGTAATATTACAGAAGCTGTACAGTGTGATCACCAGTTAGTGGAATAATTGGACCAATATTCAAAGAACAACTGCAAATCAGGAAATATCAGTGCAAAGAATATTTGCAAGATTGTTACACTTTTTTGTAAAATTAAACTTACTAATACCTTTGTGGTAAATGAGGTAAATACAATACACTTGACTTCATAGTATGTTTAAGAAAGACTTACATTTATGTAGTGTCTTGTTATGTCTTGTAGAAAGGCCCTAAGGTGTCTCATATACAATGAACTACTTTGAGATGCAGTAGCTATAGCTATATGATAATTTATATGCGTGACTGCAGCAAAAATTTCCTGTTTTACAAGCTATTTTATGCAGAACCCATGAGCACTTCTCCAAGTATTTGTTTCATCTGGTTAACACTTTTTCACTTACTCTAAAAGCTTGTGAATGGTAACTATATAAAAAAAAATGACTGAATTCATAATTTCCTTTGTTTAATGGTGCTTACAGAATACTGATTTTTTTTCTGGGAGTGGCAGGGGAGTTTCTCTGCAAAACAATGGCTTTCATTACTTTAATCAATTGGTTAGCATGACCCATGGGTTATGCAGTCTTCTGCTATATCTGCATTCCATTAACAAGGCACAGAATGTCACCTATTCTGAATACACATCGATGTGCACAGACAATACGTGCAAGTCCTTCTAGATAAAATGCAGATCAAATTTTATTTTAAAAAGAGTTTAAGGAAACAAAAACATATGTGGAAGTATCACTAAAGCATGTTATTGTTTTGACAAGGGAATTGTAAATTGAATGTCACAATAAGCACTGCAATCCTGCTAAAGCTAGGGGTATAGCTAGATAAGAGTGTATATATTAGATTTTAATGGTTTATAGACCTAAAACAATGACACTCAGTGCTTTGGGTACTCTATTTCCCATATTTTTCATAACTTACTCAAATGTTTAAATGCTTTGTCAAATGACTGCATGAAAGATTTATAGTCATGTTGCTGCAAGCATTCCAGGGCTTGGTGGGTCAGGCGTATAGCTCCACACACAGTTTCAGCTGTCTATTTCATAGGGCAAATAGAAGTGCACAAAAATAAGCAAATGATTCAGACATAAAGGGCTGAAATTTATTGGCGCGCCGCACATTGCGGCAGTTGGCTTTGAACTTGGCGGCCTTCAGGCGTGGAAGCGCCGTCACTGAGCCTCCACAATATTTAGCGCGGGGGCTTATTTAAATGGAGGGGGCCACCGCCCCCGATGACATAGAGGGGGCAGCTGCTCCGTCCCCAGCAATGGCGTCCAGCACCACTGTGCAGGCGCCGTGCCATTTTTAACGGGCTTCAAGCCCTTAGCAAAGATTTGAGTTTTTAAAGGTTTAACACTGGTCATTTTATTTAAAAAACTTGTGAAAAGCTGGAGGCCCTTTCCCAACCCCCACAATGTTTTTTTTTATTGGCTGATATGAATAAAATGTAGTTCAGTCCCAACCTGAACTTTCCCCTAAATCTCTTCACATTTTCCCTTCAATGCCTTCCCACCATCCTCACAGCCAATAAGAATTGTTTTTCCCGCTCCACCCTCCCTCACCCTGATAATTTCAGTCCTCCCCCCTCCCCAACAGTGTCTCGCCTTGGAATTCCGAACGGAGTTCCAAAGGCGCACGAGTTGTGGCTGGCGGCCGTAAAATCAGCATGGGATGGCCACCGGGACCATGCAAGTTAATTAGAATTTTGTTTTCATTAATTTAAATATGTAAATGAAGGCCCCGCCACTGCACCGAGGCCTCGCTGCCACCAGTAAAATGCGACGGGGCTTTCTCGGCGTTGTGAGTCGTGGCGGGCCTCTCCTGCAAGCATTTTACAGGCTCCCCAACACCCCCCCCCCACCCCCCACAACCTACAACGTCAAGGGGCTGGTAAAATTCAGCCCAAACTATCTATTTCTCATGCTTTTTACACACAAGCATTAATGACAGACATTATATGCTGAAATAAAAATGATCACCACCAATAATATTTGACCATTATTTTCATTTGGAAAATCACCAACCTGTATTGTCAGGCCTAGAAGTCATTTTTATCCTCATGAGTAACATCCTGGGTAATATTAGGTGAAACAACCTTTAACATATATGGCACAGAATCTCCTGTTGCATCCAAGGAGATAATGGTTTTCTAATAGTAATAAGCTTACCCATTGTCTCTCGAGATAAGGAGGCCAAAGAGAGAATAGTAATATGTTATACAGAAGAAAATTAATGATTGTTTGAAATGTGATACTCTAAGGATCAAGCATTCAGATAGCAATTCATAAACTAATTACTAGCAAACATGCACCCAGATTGACAGGCCACTCAGAATCCAGTCAAATTGAAAATGCAACAGTTGCTAGGCAGGGATTGCTTAAAGGGGCATAGTCTTCATCAGACAGTATTTGGTAGTCCTTTGTTTGCTTGTGAAACACTGCTTGCAACAACACTGCATTGTGAAAAGCTCAGTGTCATTTGCACATTACAGAAAGGATGCGCGGTTGTTTTGGTTCTTCTGAATTTCCATTAACAAAGATAGTGTCTTGCAAAAAAGGAACAAGAAAACCACATTACTGAATTGATAAAACCTTTTATGGTGCTCCATTTAATCTTATAATTTTGTCACTATGCATAAAGAAGTACTCCCCAAAACTGTATGCTTATGACATTTTGAAAAGAGAAAAATCAACTTTTCTTCCAACAAAGAAACTTTTGTATGTACTCCCTTCTGTTGTGGGGTGGGGTGGGAAGGGTGGTTAATAGGCCATTAGCTGCTTATCCATGGTTGTGAACTTCATTTATACCACTGTGAATTGAAATGGGGCATTTGAAGTTTATTTTGTAATCTAGAAGCATTACTGTTAGCATCAATTGAGTTGGGTCACATGAGTCAAGACCACCATCAATATTTTGGGGTAAAAATACAGATTTGTTATATTGGAGCATATTTTGTTGTAACAGGCCATCGAACAGCATTTGCCATTAGTTAGACTTGTTCATGCACATTTCAATTTTAAAAGTTTTGCATTGCAAGTTGCTGAAAGTGCGAGCTGATAATTGCTGCAGCAAGGAAAATCAGACATCTCGGACCTGAGTAAACAGGGCAAGCAACTGTGTATCTCCTTAACCAATCAGATTGAAGAATTGAGAAATTAGCAATGCACGGATTGAGAAGGAAATGTAAATTAGAGTGGGTTAATTCAATGTCAAATAAGATACAGAAAAATAAAGAGTGAAAGAAAGACTGGATTAAGAGAAGCAAAAAAAGGAGAGAAATGAAAAGTAAAAAAAAATTACATTTTTAAATCTCCAACAATTAAAATCTGAAGGAATGAGACTCCGCACCTGTAACGGTTAATTTTCAGTACCAGAGTGGTTGACAGGCAGTAATTAATACTTCTTACATCATTAAATGGGTACTTAGAATGAAATGGACAAAATTTAACTTTTTGTGGTGACTTTTTAGTTCGTATCTAATATGCAAACACAACTTCACACTGTTCAGTGCATTTCAATGGTGAGGCTGGCAACCTGATGCCAATTTTGCGAAGCTAACAGTGCAGCAGAACAACTCAGACAGCAACGTTTGAATTCCTGCATTTAACCACGCATCTTCCCTTTGCCTGAAAATGCTGTAGCATTTGTGCATAAATAGCAGTGAGCACCATTAACCTTGCCATTATTCTGACAGTTAAGTTATGGCCTATTATGTGTTTTATGTTATGTGCATGGGAAAGGCTTCCACTGCTATGTCCAGACTGGCCAAGAGGTGTGGGAAAATGGCGCACTGACACGGAACACAAAAGTCCGAGTGTATCAGGCCTGTGTCCTCAGTACCTTGCTCTATGGCAGCGAGGCCTGGACAACGTATGTCAGCCAAGAGCGACGTCTCAATTCATTCCATCTTCGCTGCCTCCGGAGAATACTTGGCATCAGGTGGCAGGACCGCATCTCCAACACACAAGTCCTCGAGGCGGCCAACATCCCCAGCTTGTACACACTACTGAGTCAGCGGCGCTTGAGATGGCTTGGCCATGTGAGCCGCATGGAAGATGGCAGGATCCCCAAAGACACATTGTACAGCGAGCTCGCCACTGGTATCAGACCCACCGGCCGTCCATGTCTCCGCTTTAAAGACGTCTGCAAACGCGACATGAAATCCTGTGACATTGATGACAAGTCGTGGGAGTCAGTTGCCAGCGTTCGCCAGAGCTGGCGGGCAGCCATAAAGACGGGGCTAAAGTGTGGCGAGTCGAAGAGACTTAGTAGTTGGCAGGAAAAAAGACAGAGGCGCAAGGGGAGAGCCAACTGTGTAACAGCCCCGACAAACAAATTTCTCTGCAGCACCTGTGGAAGAGCCTGTCACTCTAGAATTGGCCTTTATAGCCACTCCAGGCGCTGCTTCACAAACTACTGACCACCTCCAGGCGCTTATCCACTGTCTCTCGAGATAAGGAGGCCAAAGAAGATTATGTGTTTTGGGTCAAATGTGTGGCAGCATTGAATTGCTGAGGTGAAAACAGCAAAATATGGTAAAACAATTCAATTTGTAAGGTTAGCAAGCATGTAACTGCATGCATTTCAGAAAGAAGAGCTTCGGCTTCTATCAATTGGTGGCTGATTTTCTGGACACTATTGTTTTCCCCAGGATAATACTATTAATGATATAGTGAAAAAGCAACGAGAATTAGCAGAATTAGAAACATTTAAAGTATCCATTTTCAGGTGAAGCTCAGCCAAACTGATGATTGATTTGTTTTAACAAATGTTTGCAAACCACTCCAAGTTGTGAATATTTAAACACGAGACACTTTTCAAAGTGAGTACTTTACTATTTCCATTAAATCAAAATATTTGTTCTCTGGGCATTGACTATTCTGGGAGAGCACATAATCAAGGTTTTTAACATCACACAGAAATTCATTATACTAGCATAAACAAAATTGCTTCAGCTAAACCATGTGAGTTTAATAAGTGATATATTACAAGTCAATGTAAACTTAAAATTAAAGAAAACTAAAACAGTAATTTTTGCTAATTTAAGAATTGTTAACTTAAAGGAAGATACCACTGCACTGAATGGGGAGATGGTTGAAGCAACTAAAAGATAAATTCCTGATCAAACAGAATATGGATGTGCTCCCCTGATGGTTTGATTGTGAGCAGCTGTGTTACTTGGAATAGGAAGGTCCTAAGTTTGATTCGGTGACTATGATCAGTTCGGTACTCTTAAATGGGGGTGAGGCTAGGTCACACTACAGTTGTGTTCAGTGTCCCTGATTTAAGAAGGGAAAAAAATATATGCTGGTTTCCTGTTCCTGATGACGATCTGCTGACCCTTTGAGGAATATGGATGCTAAGTGAGGACAGTTTTGGCCTTCAATGTGATGCTCAGCTTTGCTGAAAAGACTGACGACATTCATTGTCAAGGCTCACATGTGATGAATGGCTTCTTGGATAGTATCAGAGAATAACCTGCATCTATAGAACATATCCCAGGGAAAAGACAATGCTTTCCAAAAAGGAAAGAGAGAAAATTGGCAAGGTGAGTAACGAGACAATGGAGGAATCCAGAGAGATTTGAAATGGCTTTAGTTGATCCTATATTTAGATCTAAATAAGACAAGATGGTTGAGCTGAAAAGTTATTTTGTCCCAATCATTATTTTGTGGCTCAAAACATGAGGATTATTGCGCTGAAAATAAAAACTAAATAATCACCAGTTAATAGTCCAGAGCAAAGTTTCTTCCAAAAATGTTTCCTGAAAACGAATTCATAGCATAGACTATTTCATAATTTGGGCTGAATTGCATTTTCTTTACTGCAATAGACTAACGTTGCTCACTTGTATAATAAGCGGCTGCTGTAACATTGTAAGTGTGTGGGTGAGTGCATACCCAAATCACTGTGCTCTGCAATCTGTGGCAGAGAAAAAGTTGGACAAAGGGAGACTGTGCTAATGGTCAGAATCAACCTTCTTCTGAAGGTGGGGGGGTTCTGTCAATGAAGTGCCTTGCTGAAATTTATATAGAACTCCTCATGCCCATAAAGAATGGGAAAATTGATAAGCCAATATCCTGGCCTGCTACAGTTGAATCCTCAATGCTACCTTTCTGTTATGAATATATACTGAAAAGTTGTGCTTGTTTTGACAGGAGCAAATATTATTTACTTGCATTCTGCTCCCCTGCATTACATTACTTTAACTTGGAAGCTACAATTTGTGCCTATTACTTTAGTTTCCTATAGTATTCTTGATTGCTGGAAACTGTTTTCCAAGCACCGGGAGCCGACTATAATTAGCAAGGGGAGGGGCTTCCCACTCAGTTTTTGGTGAAGCCTTCCTTCCCTGCTGGCGCAACCCTGAAATTGCTAACATTGCAATTTTGGGGTTTCTAAGTATTTCACATTAGTTTACACATTAGAGGGCAATTTTCATCTTCCTTCACTTGGATGATAAATCAGTGGGGCTTTTTGCCTACCTGTTAAAGAAACGGTTTCTATAACATCGGTGTACCACCCAAATCGATGAAGATGCAATTTCACACATAATATGGTCAAGTAGAATATCTTTCAGTCCTACGGAAGAGGTAGTGCTATATTCCAAAATGGTTGGGATAGGGCAGAGATTGAGGTGGAATAAACTTTTTAGGAAGAATTGCTTGAGATTCTGCGGCAATGGGTAAGAAACTTGTTCTTTCATCTCTGGGATCTATGTTCTAAACCAACCCAGACTGAAGAGGATAAGACCTCCTATCTCCTACAGCTGATAAGAATCCTAAACAGAGTAAGATTTTTTTGACTTTTATCCAGTTCATGGAAAGTGAATCCCAAGTGTGGAATTGCCCTTATTTGGACCTAAATAGGTCAATTCATTCCTGCCCTGTCTATACTGCCAGGCCCTGCCGCTGATCCTGAATGATTCTGTTTTTTTTTTAAATGGATTTGCGGCAGAGCATCAATGTTGGTGGTTATGAAAGAATTTACTGTATGGAAATTCCTGGCATTTGAGCCATCAGATGTAAATCAGATTAAATTAACAAAAGGATGCACAATTTGCAGTATAAAATGGAACAGCAAAGTGTTATTAAGGATGATTGCTATATCTACAAAAAAAATCAGATTGGAATCAGGACCATTGCTGAGATCAGTGTTTGCAGGGAAGTGCAGTTACTAGTAGCTGTTTGCACCACGATCAAACAGGGGAAAGCTCTGCATCAGTGGACTTAGAAGAATGCAGAGGGCTCTGTTCAGTTGCCTCTGACTGCTAGCAAAAATTCAAACAGTCATCTCTCTTCTAACATTAGTTAATTGAGTGGTTCTGAAGATCTCCTGTTCTTTTTGAATTAATTTTAATATTTGAATGCCAGGTATGATTTTGCTTCAGTTAACGCAGGATTATCAATGTTATTTAATTAGCACAGGACAATTTGAATTCAATGAATTTGACAGTGATGCACTGAATTTTGGCATTGCTGCAGTGCAAACTATCATGTGCAATTTTACTAGGTCATAACCTGTTCTTGATGTCATCCTTCTTCATTTTGAAAGACAGAACATACACTGCAGCAAAGAAAGGAGAAAACAAAAACTTCTAGAGTATTATTTTTTTGTGCTTGATTTCTCTTCAATCATAGATGTTAAAAGATCACTCCAGAAAATAACTATCTTCCAACAGATTTTCTAATATTGTGAGCCAAACTATTGAATTCCTTGTATGTTGTATGATTACTTTTCTAGCACAGCACATTTTTTGTCAGTGATTCTTCCAAAAATATCCTTATTTGAACTCTGCCAATAGGAATGTGCTCTTTCAAATTTTTCTTTTTTTACATCTTTCTTGTCAACATTTTTTGAGCTGGAAGTTGCTTAAACATTCCCATACACATGAAGAAAGAGCAAGAACATCTAAGATGATAGTGGAAGTGAAATATCAAAGGATTGGAAGCAAAGATGGGTGATATTCTATCCATATAAGGTTACTGCCTACATACCCAACTACAGCAGAAACCATGAACTACATTAACTGGCTTTACAAAGCAAGCAAAAGGGATTAACCTGTTCAGTCAGTATTGCAGATTATACAGGCCAAAATAGGGATTTATGGCTCAGGTCACATCACGTTGGTGAACTGCGCATAAAACAAATGTTCCAGCTTTGCAAGTGAGCCAGGCTGGGAAATCCTGATGTTCGTCCAGTAAGAATTTCTCAACCATTCCATGACAGAACATTTTAATTTTCAATTTGTCACATCATAACTTTGTAATATTTCCGCTCTTCGTCACATCAAAGATATTCCAGTGCAGTGTTAAAGTATTCAGTACAATCTACACATTTGTTTTCTGGTGTGTTCTTGAATCTCAATGCTATCAGGAAAAGAAGCTCATTCCGTCTTTGCTGTCTGCGGCGCATTATGGGTATATCCTGGCAGGATAAAATCACAAATGTGGCAGTCTTCTCAAAGGCAGAGCTCCCAAGTATGTTGGCACTAATCAAACAGCGGTGGTTTTGGTGGATCGGACACGTCTGCAGGATGGAAGATGGTCGCACACCCAAGGACCTTCTGTATGGTGAGGTAGCCAGGGCCAGACTACCAGTGGGGCTCCCAAAGCTCCACTTCAGGGATGCTTGCAAGCGTGACATGAAGGCCCTAAATGTCGACTATCACACTTGGGAGTCACTAGCTGGCAAAAGAGGGAAATTACCCCACATCCTGTGGATTGGTGTGCACTATTACGATGACGAGTTGCTACAGCAGCTTGGCAACAGGCACCAACGTCAAAAAACAATAACTCACAGCGTCACTTGGCAGCTTCATGTGCAGCACTTGTGGCAGAACCTGCCTCTCAAGGATTGCCTTTCACAGTCATCAGCAAAATTGCACCAAGAGAAGATGCCCCACTTACATGGATTGTTTGCTGCGTGTCCATCATCTTTTGCAGATGGAAGGATGCCAACCAATGCTTTTATTAGGAACGTCCTGCAGATGTATTACAGTAAGAGATTGTTGGCGTCAATAGTACTTGTGTACACTACGAGATCAGATTGCAACAGAAGAATGAATATGGAATGGGAATATCCCAGTTCAGCAATCTAGCTTTGCCATTATCAGGGGTCTTTTCCAATGATCTAAGCTGGTCATTAATTGCCATTTGTTCAAAATTCCTGCACTGTACATACATCTTGCAATATAAGATTTCTGTTATCCTGTATGGAATTCAAGTTACTTTGTGTTTAGCCATAGTTTACATATGCTGTCTCGTAGACCAGGACACTCATACCATTGGAATGTGTGGAAGCAAGTGCTGGAGAGGGAACAGGCATTAGTGTTTCAAAGCTCTTCATGAGAAAGTTGCAAGATTAAGCGTAAAATACATGTAAAAAAAATCATTTCTATACGATATAGCCTAGTACCTGAGTTAAGTATTTGCATCTCAAAAAAGGAGAAATAACTAAATAGACTAACATAAACAATAATTTACAGTCCACAGTGCTGTGAGTGGCATGTTTCAATTACAAGGTTTGTCTCCCTCCCCTGCCACAAAATCATTAAACCAGAATACGTAGAAATTTACAAACCATGAAATAAAACAGAAGGTGAAAAGAAGTCATTCTCCAGTCAGGCCTATGTACAAAAATAGGACAATGCAAAATTATTTTACTGCCTGCTTATAATGTAATTGTTCCTTGTTTTCTGGCTGTGTTAGAATGCTTCTGGATACAGTACCAAAAAACAGGAATTAATCAGAATAATTGGGCAGATAATTTCCTAAATCAGCCCCGCCTCCAAAACTCAGGTTTTAGTGCACAACATGAAGCAATAAATGTACTGAGGAGAAATTAGGAATGCGGAATAGATAAGAACATTTCTCTGTTTAACCCAATCCTTAAAGCGCTAGAAAATATAGCTTCGAAATTAGTCTGGGCTCGTTTTCAGGTCCGGACATGGTGCTGCATGACCAGTGCATGCCTGAACAGAGTGGTCTAAGGATTGATAGCAATTGGTCCTTGGGGCCCGTTAACATTTCAGCCTCAACAGGCACTTTGGTGAATCAGAGACATCAATGTTGGGCAACTTGCCTTGTTGGCAGTGGCACTCAGGTAATAACAGATTGGATGGATTGGAGAGGGCTACTGGGTGGAAGGGGGTGGTCACAACTACTGTGGAGCAGGAGCACTCCATCCCCACCAGGCTTCACAGATGGGGTTGTTCAACTTACCTGTCACAGGTAGCCAAGGGGTGCTGAAGAATCCTGAGACTGGCAAGCAAATGTACATTGTAAATATAACTTGAAATGGCAAATGTGGTGAAGCACCTCATGTACTGTAATGAAAGAAACTGTTCTGTACAGCACTTGATGTAATTTCCAGTCTGAATTATGTAATGTAATTTACAAATTTTATGAATAAAGTATATTTTTGGAGAAAAAAATCCTGAGTGTGGCGAGCTTGACTCCTGCCCTTTCAGCAAGAGCAGGTGCTGAGACAGGGACACTATGGAAAGTCCCTGTTGAAAAATGAAGAATACTCCATGCAATGCTCAGGTGGACTCAGATGCTGAGTCTCAGGAGTCATCCATGAAAAGGACACGTCTGGAGAAGCAACAGGAGTTGAATGTGCTTCTGTCAGCATTTCAAAACACTGGCCTACACACTCAGTCTGTCACTTGAAATAGGTTGGAGAAAAGCCTCGCTTCGGCCGTTCAACGCCTCACTGAAGTGCAGCAAAGTGTTCTCCAGCTCTTGACTAGCAGGGAAGTGTAACTGGAACATGAAGGGAAGATGTATAAAGGGCACATGGAAGTGGGGACTCTTTTCGAAGTGGGAACTCTTTTCAAAGTGCTCCCACGTCGGATCCCATGCACCACCATCCCCCACCCCCCCCCAACACCGCCCCCCCCAACCACGCTCCACATGGTGCCTCCTGCGTCAATGACTGAGCCTGGCCCTACACAGTTACAGTCTTTGGTGGGACCCTTAAGGGCTCGAAAACCCTGAGAATGTCTAACACGGGCATCTCAGCCAGCAGAGCAGGAAAATAAGCAGCCTGCCTTTAGCGCTGTTGAAGCCACATAGAAGGAATGGAAAGTGGAAGAAGACTTCTTAATTTCACAAGGGGATTCAGATGTTTGTTTATCACAATGTCAATGTTGTTATGTACATGAACATTTCAATGAATCAAGCACTTTATCTGAAGTTTCCATTGCCTTGCCATCTCCATTGTTCCCTCCTCAATTTCAAATGGGCATTAGACTTCTGGAGAATAGTATGACCAGAGCGGAAGACAAGCAAAGTGTGTGAATTTGATGAAGAGCTTTTCTGTGGGAATAATTTGTGTTGGCAGGATGAGGGAGCAGTGGGTTTAACATTGGAGTGCCTTATGGCTTTACACACTTAGGTTATCTGAACCATGCCTTTATGAGCACATCACATGGCAGCAGATTGCAAAATCCTGCAGATGGCACCAGCAGATCCCTGAAAGGAATGACCTTGATAACCACAGCAATGCATGCCCACCTATCCCTCTTGGAAAGAGGTCTTGTTTGAGGAGATGTCAGTAACAGCCATCAGTGAAAGCCTGAGACTTCTGAGGCACTGTTGCTCCATCATGCCAAGGAAGCTGATCCTCTGCCTGTACTTTATGCTGCGGTATTGCCGTCTTTGAGCTGGAGTGCTGTGTCCATCTCCTCTGTCTTGTGGAGCAGCATGTGGCAGTGGAGAAAGCAACTGCTGCTGGTGTTGGTGTTGTGTGGCTGCTCCTCTTCTTCCTCATGAGGTCAATGGTGTATCTGCATAAGCTGCAGTAAATGCTGATAGCAGGGACGTGCAGATCAAAATGCACAAAGTCCAAGATAGGTGCAAATAACTTCCAAAAATTTGGAAATCACCTGTCCAGCAGTAAAAGCACACTCTCAGAAGACCTGTGAGCACAAGCCTTTCCCATAGGCAGGGCAGCAGCTATGCAGTTTCACTCTTTAAAGGCTTCCCAGCCTGTCAGTTTCATTGATCAATGAGTCCCCGCTGTGCTCTCACCTTGTTGACCCTGGCAAGTGCCACACAATTCAGGAAACCCATGCGTTGGCTATTGAAGCCAGAATGCTAGGTTAAACACAGAAGTAATTGCCTCTTTACACATTTAAATTAGAGGCTTGACATCTCTTAGGGTCATAGAGTCATATCCGGCATAGAAGGAGGCCATTCAGCCCATCAGGTCCATGCCAGCTCTCCGCAGAGCAATCCAGTCAGAACCACTCTCCCGTTCAATCCTGCAAGTTTATTTCCTTCAAATGTCCATCCGATTTCCTTTTGAAATCATTGATTGTCTCCGTTTCCACCACACTCATGGAAAGCGAGTTCCAGGAAATTACCAATCGCTACGGAAAAAAATTCTTCGTCACATTCCCCCTGCATCTCCCCTCAATCTCCTTCGCTCCAGAGAGAACAACCTCAACTTTTCCAACCTAACGCTGTAACTTAAATCCCCCCATCCCAGGAATCATTCTGGTAAATCTCCTCTGCAAGCTCTCAAGGACCCTCAAATCCTTCCTAAAGTGTATTGACCAGAACTGGATGCAATACTCCAGCTGGGGCCTAACCAGAGCTTTATAAAGGTTCAGCATAATTTCCCTGCTTTTGTACTCAGTGCCTCTATTTATGAAGCCCAAGATCCCATGGGCTTTTCTAATCAATCTCTCAATATCTCCTGCCACCTTCAAAGAATAATGTACATGCATCCACAGCTCCCTCTGTTCCTGCACACTCTTTCAAACTGTGCCATGAAGTCTATATTGCCTCATACGATCCCAAAATGCATCACCTCACAGTTCTGATGAAAGGTCACAGACCTGAAACGTTAACTCTGCTTCTCTCTCCACAGATGCTGCCTGACCTGCTGAGTATTTCCAGCACTTTCCGTTTTTATTGCATCACCTCACACTTATCTATATTAAATTCCATCTGCCACTTGTCTGCCCATTCTGCTAGCCTATCTACGTCATGTGGCAGGCGGTTTATATCCTCACTGTTTGCCACTCCTCCAAGTTTGGTACCATTGGCCACATTTTGAAATTCTACTCTGTATTTCAAGATCCAAGTCATTTATATGTAGCAAAAGAACAGTACTCCTAGCACTGACCCTTGGAGAACACCACTGTCTACCAACCTACAATCTGAAAAACAACCATTTACCACAATTCGCTGTTTTCTGTCCTTAAGCCAACTTTTTATTCAATTGGACACTGACCTTCCGATTCCATGGACCTCAGTTTTGTTAACCAGCTTTTTTATGTGGTCCTTTATCAAATGCTTTCTTAAAATCCAGATACACAACATCCACCACATTCCCTTCATCAACCTTCTCTGTTACTTCATCAAAAATTCAATAAGATTAGTCAAGCACAATCTGCCTTTTACAAATCTCTGCTGGCTCTCCTTAATTAACTCAAACCTCTCCAAGTTTCTGTTGATTTTTTTTTCCCGATTGTTGTTTCTAAAACCTTATCCATCACTGATGTTAAACCAACTGACCTGTAGTTGCTAGGGCTGTCCTTACACCCTATCTTGAATAAGGGTGTTACATGTGGCACTTTCCAATCCTCTGCCACCTCCCCCATATCTACAGAAGATTTGAAGATTGTGGCAAGCCCTTCCGCTATCTCCATCCCAACTTCCTTTAGTAACCTGAGATGCAAGCAGGTGACTTATCTACCCTAAGCATAGCCAGCCTTTCCAGTACCACCACCCTTTCAATTTTTATCCTCTCCATTGCCTCTACTCTCTCATCTTCTACTGATATGTTGTCAGATTGCTCTTCCTTAATAAACACTGATACAAAGTACTCATTAAGTATTCTAGCCTTGCCCTCTGCCTTTAAGTATATACCAACCTCTTTGTCCTAAATGGGCCCCTCTCCACCTCTTACTACTTACATGCCAGTGGAAGATTTTTGGGTTCCTTTTTATGTTGACTTCCAGTCTATTCTCATAGTCTCTCTTTGCCTGTGTTATGTTCCTCTTCACCTCCCCTCTCAACTTATTGTATTTGGCCTGGTTCTTGCTTGAAGAATTCACCTGACAGGTATCATACACCCTCTTTTTATTTGTTTCCTCATAATCTCTATCTCTCTCGTCATTCAAGGAGCCCTGTTTTTGGTTCCCAACCATTCACGGGGATTTCCTGCACATCTCCAAAAGTGTCCCGGTAAAAGTCGGAAGTGAGCAGGATCATGTTGGGTTTCTGACACACTAATATCTTTCGAAGATTTAACGCCCTCCCCCACCCCCCACCTGCACCCAAACCGACCCCCGTTTGGCAGTTAATTTTTTACCCACTGTGTTTTTTGCATGAACTATTCAGAGGTCCTGGTTATGCAGCATATTACGCCTTAAACTGCAGCAGTATTTAGGACTTTAGCAGTATTCCAGCTACGAAAAAGGGGCAGTTTCTCAATTCACTATAGCTGTATTACAATGGAAGTCATTCACATTTTAAGTAAGTTCTATTTCAACAATGATCAGAAACAGTAAAAAGAAAATAAATGACTTCCAGCTCCCTGAACACTAATGGCAATTTATTTGATCACTTTTAAAATAGTGACAACAAAAATCTGGACAAAAACATGCAGTAAATATTCTGTTGTCCTCATCTCTCCTAAAATCAATCATTGTTTATAAAATTTAAACAATGGAAGCTGCAATTGCTGTCAGACAGTCATAAATAACAAATACTTGAAAAGGCTTTTGCTTCTTTTCACTGGGAATGTTTCCTCATTTTCAGGCCGTTTGACTGTGCTCACCGCAGTTGTGTAAAACTACAGATTTGGAATTGTGTTTGGCACACATTCACTTCCCATGGTCCCAAAAACCTTGCCCCAGCAGCAACTCTTATCTTTTGCTTGGAATAAATAACTGTGAAACGGGTATAGAAAATGAAAACTGTGAGAAACACATCCTGCAATGTGGTATCAGTAGAAGAGAAAGTGGGAAATCTCACAAGAATGTCAAAGGCCAAGAATCTTCACTGGGAACTTGTAATACTGTTTTCTTATTTTTCAGCTGGACTCTTCTGTGAGTAAATTCTGTTGAGGTGGATTGTTTTATTCTTCCTTGTTACCTTCCCTTTTTGGCTAATAAAATTCTGGACTGATGCTGAATTATCTGCAGACATATGTATGTTGGTAATATTCATGATTCATTCAACCTACTTTGTAGCTTTGGCGGTTTGAAGGAAAAAACAAATTTCCAAAAGACGTACATGATATAAATGCAACTAGTTACAACATCTCGCCTTGCCCCATGCTTGAGGAGTGGTGACCTTCAAGCTATACATCACCAGCTGTCTCTCTAATGGGGAGAGATTCCTATGGTCCATTGGGACTATGGCTAGAGCAATTTACAACATAGAACAAAATTACATAAATCAGCTCTGCTACTGGAAAGTACCAAATTACAGAAACAAATGGAGCGGGTAAATTATACCAAATAAATAAATATGGGAGTGTTAATAAAATCTCCTTACCAGTGTTGAAAAAGAAAGCAAAACACAAGGAGGAATTTTTATTTATCTAATCCACAGGGAGTAGGTCAATCAGAAAGTCAAGGGGAACCCACAATTCATGATTTTCCCCACAGACTCTGGAGTTTTACCCCCACAGCATATCCATGATGTCACCAATTGGTGCCCTGCCCAGAGGCCAGATTGACAGGCTTGGCCTCCAGTCTGGTGGGCAGCCAGTGGGTAAAGGCTGCAGGAGCAGGTAAACCCAGGCCAGGGATGGGGGGAAGGTGGTGGCGGTGAAGATTGCAAAGGCGGGCTGGGGAGTGGTGATTAGAGGGAATTGACTGGGGGTGGGGGGGGGGGTGGCGGAATGGAAGATGAGGTAGGGCTTATTGGGAGGGAAGGGGGGACGTTGATTGGGAGGGAGGAGTGAGGAGGTTGATCGGGAGGATGGGGGAAAAGAGCGGGTCTTGATCAAAGTGTTGGGAGGTGGACATGAGGGTGGCCAGCCAATCCCAGGAGGGGCAAGGTTGGGGCCAGGAGAATGGGTGGAGGTTGGAGGTCTCGTGGTGGGGGTGAGGGGAAAATCGCATAGTTAAGGGGGAGGAGAATTAGAGGCCTGAGGGGCATATGTGGATTGGGAAACTGAGTTCTCATATTTGAAACCCCCACCTGACCCAAATGCACTCAATTTTTAGGTTAAAATTCCCACCATGATTTATTTCATTTCTCAATAATGCCTCATTCCTGATACTGTCTAGACAGTCTCTTTTGGAAGCTTGTTGACCACAAGAAGTCATCTTCTGCTGATCACTTTTAAATATATTTTTTCTCCTAGCTTGAAATATGACATGCGTTTTATTAGTGTATTGGTCTCAGTGCAGTAGTACAATAAATCATTGCGAATGTTAGAAAGTGGAATAATGCATATTTTGTTTCAGTTATCTAGAATAACAACATAAATGTGCTGAGCTTCCTATTTTGTGTAGTTAACAGCTGACAGTGTACCTAGGAAGTCTTGAATGCAAACACAGCAAGGTGTAAGACTTATGATGAAGTTGGGGTTGGAGGTCGGGGGAAAGAAAAAATTACAACAGGGAGAAAGATCTCAAACTTTGCCAATATATCTAAGCACAAAGGTGAGTTTACCACAGGTAAGGCAGCTTTATATCCTTGAAATCTGACAAATAGATAGGCAAAGTGACTTCAGTTAGTAGTTAAACATTTTAATTAAACCACAGAAATGGACTGTGGGTTTCCATGTTCATGTTCTGCAGTATGTCAGAAAACAATTATTCTTGAGCATTCTGTCTAGACTTTCACTGAGGCAATGAGCGAAGCAAACAGTCTACATTAAGCAAAGGAGAAATGCAACACATCACCCAGCGTTCAGTAAAAATGCTGGCTGTTTGAAAGTCTAAAAGTTATATTCTAAAACCTGTCTATGACTGATAGTTGGAGGCAAAATATCACAAAGAGGAAAGATACCATTACATTTGATATTGATTTAGTTACGGCACACAAGGGAAAAATCAGTGGTCGTTTTAAAAGAAGGAATTTGAGTAGTCTGAATCATCTGATTCTGCATCTAATGAAAACCTTTAAAATGTTAGCTTCTTGCCCCAGTTTGCAGTTAGTACAATCCACCTATTGTGAAAAACTGATGAGGGAGGTGATATAAAATACATTATTATTTTTGTCTGGCTTGATATAATCCACAAAGTCTGGTTCATTCTAGCAAATGACTCTTAACAACTGTGTTTTAAATAGCATGCACACAGATATCTGAAGCTTCTCAGTAGGCTGTGTTATTATCACATGTACTTTGTGACTTCAAAAAAAAAATTCCAACAATTATTTTGTCTCTATTTCACATGCATTAGTGAAGTGTAACAATAGAGTTACGGCCTCTAGGTAAATCATTTGTTCCGATGAAGCCCTCTTTAGTGCTGAAATATCAATGAAAAATCAAATCACTTCTGACACAAATGTATAATTCTGTCTTGGTCACCTACACCTCAGACTACTGGAATTGATTTTCAGCTTGTTCATTGTAAGATTGCATTTTATAAGTCTCACCATGACAAAAGTCAAAACAGAAATCTTACACCTTCTTCGTCAGTTCAAAGGATATAGTAAATATATTACTGTAGCTTTAAAAAGTCAGTTGGTAGGTTCTTTGCCAAATTCCAGACCATACTTTCAATCACTGTCCAGAGACACAGAATAGGGCAACTGGAATCGTGCCAAGTGATTAACATGTTAAATGAAGTGAAAAGTTGGGCAATGCTTATTATAAAGTGTTAGCACATTGCTTCATGCATGGAACACTAAATTGATGGCAACATTACTGTTGCTGCTCATGATGAAAGCTAAATTTAAAACTAATAATAAGAAAAAGACTGGGATATAACTGTTTGCCAAAATGGCTTTAAAAAATAAACTGATATCCCAAAAAGCACATTCAGTTATCGTGCAGTTATTATGATACCAAATGACAGTCAAGCCTGGCAATTAATTTTTTTTTAAAGTGCAATGCTGCAATTTTGTTCTTTAGGTTTCATGCTAACAACATGCATGGGAGAGAGGGGGTTGAATGAATAAAGAAAATGGATATCTAAAAATTCCTTCTGAAATTTTGAAAGGAGAAATGGATATTGCAAATGTGTAATGTCATGCAATAGCCACCTTCTATTTTTGTTTTTCCCTAAAGAAATGATTGGAAGCATATGAGGCAAATGATTCTTGTTACACCAGGGCAGAAAAAGATGGTTAGATTGAAATGCCTACAACTTCTGGGGAAATCACAATTAAATTCATTATAAATATGATATATAGGAAGAAGTATTAAAAGCAAAGACATACATCGTCTCTGAAAACATTTACCCGAAGTCACGAACACTGATAATCCCACAATCTGGGACAATTGGTCATTTAAACCTATAAAATATGACCAGTTTATTTACAGATTTGCTCTACAAGTCTTTCATTCCCAACACTGACAGCGACTAAAGATTTCCATGCATGTAGTATTTGATGGACAAAATTCACTGATGTTGGAGATGAGTCAGTGCTAATGTACTGTGGGATGAAGTCAGTTTTCAGTTACACCCTTTCAAGGTTAAATATCAGCGACAATGAAAATAAACCCCAGAATTTTACTTCAACAAATTATCACAGCTACACTTTGCATTTACCCCTTAATAAATTGAAACCAGTGGGAGGAAGATTTTAGCAAAAAGTAGAATCTATTTCAAACGATTTGTCTGGATATTCAAAATATTAGATACCATTTAATGAGGAAAACTTGTCGCAATACCTCAAATGACCAAGAAAGGCAACTCATTTACACCATCTGCAATATGTTCTCACAGGAGGTATTAGTAAAACGTGTTCTATTTCTTCCACACATATCAAAGAATGCCAATTTAAATCCATCTAATTATGCACTCACCCATGGAAAGTTTAGCAGGGTTGAAGGTCATCATCAATCTCATTGGCCTTTCTTTCATGCCATAGCTTTTGTAGATCAGTGAGACAAAAAAAACTCTTCCATTTGTTATTTTTCATCCAATTCTGCACCAACTTTTATAATGTGACTATAAATAAACTGTTGATAGATTGTATGTAGCCTGTTCAGAGAATAATGGGCATAATGTCGATTTGGGTTTTGACAGCTTCTGTGAGGCAGTATAAAAGGGACACCATTTTTCTTAAAATTAGAAACTATTAAGACAGTTGTAGCAGAATTGTAGGTTGTTCTTTTATTTAGAGCCTTGATGCCTCAATTGTATTATATGTGTGGCAATGGTTTTTCCACTCTTCACAGGAAAAATGACAAAGGATAGTTCTTCACAGTGTGACACCCATATAGAAACAATTATAAGACAATTTCCCTCCCAACAGAACTGAATTTATTACCTTTGGTAATCGCTACCCAGTCTGTATAATCAATGACATCACAGATCTTTCCTATATCATAGCAAGATTTCCTTATTGTTCTATAATATCTTTGTGATGTCTCACATTATAGATTTTGATTCTTTACCCAAATTTCTTGAAAAAAAAACTTTGCTCTCTGGTGCCATAGACTGCATTCTTTTCAATGTGCTACTCCATTATGAGTCAGCATTCATTATATCATGCAGAATGCCTTAGGTCTTACAGTCAATTCCACTTAAAATATGCAAATAGCAAATAAGCAAATACTTTAGTTTTGAGATAAAAATACAGCTACTATCCATTCTGCATCACTGTGTGCATAGCTGCTGCACTTGATCTACTTTTTAAAATCCCACCATGACATACTGGGGGTGAAAATGGTCAATGCCTGCAGCATAAAAAGGGGTGACAGCAAATTGTCTGTTTTACATCGTGTTCAATTTTTTTTTCATGAAGTCAATGGAAAAGAAGATTGGACACTGTATAAAACAGGCTGTGGATTTGCTATACGCCTTTGTTCCACTACTGGCATTGACCAATTTCACTCCCATTTAACTTTAAATTTAGATGCAGCGGAAACTCTGACATAAATAATACATACTGATACTTCTGTGCACATTCTTATCCAGGGAATGCTGATTAAAAACAAAAATCTCGAGATAAACCAGTTGTCTAGTTAACAGAAGCATTTCTTTCCTACCATTGTCTGCTTCACAGACATAGGGGAACCCTGTATGCAGTTAAAATATTGAGCCACTTCAGTCTGCATGCATTTTACACCTTTGTTACTTAAAACCAAAGTTATTTACACTATCTTATGATCTATAAAAGTTTCAAGTTAGAGATGCTTGTAGCAAAAGCACTTAAATGATGGGCTTACAATACAATGCTCAAGTAACAGTTTCAACCAGTGATCACTGGGAATCCCCCTAGAGGGCGAGTTTTAATCAGCTATGCCTACCTGTTTGTAAAAAAGAGAGGGAGAAATTGACTAACACCTAAAAACGAGTGTGGGGATCGAGGTACGTGATTAACCATCGTTCCTTCATTGCATTGCAGGCAGCACATTAAATTGGGGCTGCCTGTTCTTTTAAATGATTGCTGCATGCATCCAGTGCTTCTCATGCTGTTCATCAGCTCCACACATCAGCAGGGGGCCTGATTTCACAAGCAGTTAGTACTACTTAAAGGCAACCTACATAGAGCATAGAGTCATACAGAGATACAGCACCGAAACAGGCCCTTCGGCCCACCGAGTCCGCACCGACCATCAACCACCTATTTATACTAATCCTACATTAATCCCATTTTCCCTCTCACATCCCCACCTTCCCTGAATTCTCCTCCCACCTATCTACACTAGGGTCAATTTTTAAAGGGGAGGTGCACTTTGCAAAAAGTGGTGGGTCTTTGTTCAAAAGTCAGTCTGGGCTGCAATATTTTAAGTGATGGCTGAACACACGAGTGAGGAGCCAGAGTCATCATGGGAAGGAGCATTACTGGCTGGGGGGCTGAAGGAATCGATGATGAGGGTATTCGCATACCAAATTCTCCTCCTCTCATCCCACTTCTTCCTCATCCCTCAATCTCATCGAACTTTCAAGCTGCAGCTGCTGTAAGTATTCATTTTCACCTTTCCCCTCACCACAACTCTGCCCTTTATCATTTCAAATACTCAAGAACTGGAACCTTCCCAGTCACTGGAGGAAAAGGAAGAAGAGAATAAAGATGAAAAGACACAGTCACTTGATCTTAAAATCAGAGCCAGCAGCTCAGACAGAGACACTGCAGCTATATTAGAGACTAGGATAGAGGAGAGATCTGTACGTGGTGAGACACTGAGCATAAATGTGCTGTAGTCAGGGCTGGGGAAAAGGAAAGCACAGGTGAAAGCTTGCCAGCAGCAGCCTGGAAGATGCCAGATGCATAAAAGCTAAGAACCACAGTCATTTTGACAGCCACAGGCAATGCCGTCCTTGCTCTGCTTTGAGGTTGCAGTTGTGGATACAGCAGTTGACAGATTTCAGTCAAGACATCATTTGTGAAGTAAAGACATCCCTAGCATGGGTCCTCACTGAATATCTGGAAAGTGAATTGCATCTTGAAGACCTTTGGTGGATATTCATTCCTGCTGCCCTTCACCCCCTCGTCCTCCTCCCTCTTCTAGCAGCTTGTCCTCTCTTTATTATCTCAGCCATGCTCAATTCGCAGACGAAGCCCTACCAGACCATCCATAGATGGAAGCACAAGATTTTAAATGATGAAAACACTATTTCAAAATCAGCCAGGCCATTCCCTGTAGCTTATTCAAACTTTAGCCAAGTAGGAGAAAGCTCCAAAAGCACATAAAATTGCATTAGCAGCCAGAAGAAATAATCCAGCAACTAATCTGCAAGTGGTTCATGATCCCTTTAAATAGTGCTGGGGGTGGATGAGGGGCAGCATCCTTCTTTTCGTTTAACACGTGTTCAACTGTGCGAGGTTAAGGCAGGGCATAGACCAGAATGTAGAGTTTAAAAATGGCAGCGCTGGTGTCAAATCAGCATTGCACATTGATTGACACCATCATCTGCCTGTTCTGCATTCTGCCGGAGTGGTTAGGTGCTTACACTCAAACCCGTTTACCAAGATGGTTTCCAGCGCACTTCCCATCAGGAGTGTTTGCGTGCATTCTGGACTCCATTTGTAAACATTAGGAGGCTGCATAGTGCCTAAAAATGGAGGTTACAGAGCCCAGTTTCTCACCCTTCAATTGAGAGCAGACCTTCCAGCATTAGCCATTTGTCTTCTACCAGGAGTCTCGAGGAGCCACTAAGATGATATTTTAGATGCCCATGGCCTAGAACTGCCTTGGCTTAGAGGGATAGACAAGATTCAGTGGTAACCTTTTGAGTTTTCATCAAACTGTAAATTGATGGGTAAAGTTACTATTAAACTCTTGTAAAAATGAGAATTCTGTCCTTTAATCCCTACAATTTACAATCTTCAGGCTTTTAAAACTCAAGTGTGGCGTCAGTTAATCCTACTTTCTGATTGATTTAGTTTTTGCTTTGACTTTTTCTGCTGTGGGTAATGTTCACCACTGGGTTTTAGCCTACATCTTGATTTCTCAATATAGAAATAACAGGTAATCATCTGTTCAAGGCTAAAGCTAATTAGTATCTTGGTTGTTAGTATCTTTCTTTCAGTGCAATCAGTTGAATTCTATTCCAATCTGGTGTAGTACTCATGGGTTATGTTGGTCATTCTATGTAATACAGTGCCTGTAAGCATCAGGGGGATAAACTGAGATAGAGATGTAAACTGCAACACAATAAGCAAATTGTAAAGTTTGCAAGTATGAACAAAAGCAACATTTCATAGAATCATAGAATGATAGAGCACAGGAGGGAGGCCATTTGGCCCATTCTGTCTGTGACACCTCTTTGATAGAGCTATCCAATCAGTGTCTGTGCCACCTCTTTGATAGAGCTATCCAATCAGTGTCTGTGCCACCTCTTTGATAGAGCTATCCAATCAGTCCCAATCCCTTGCTCTTTCCCCATAGAATCACACCCATCAGAAACATTTTTTGTTAGAATCATAGAATGATCACAAACAGAAGGTGACAGGAAAGGGATAGGATATCAATCAGTATCACCATTGGAGTTGAGTGTAAATTAAGAATATTGTTGACTTTTGTTGAATACAAGGCAATGTGGCACGTGCACATTGACGATTAAGTGTTCCTAGTCTTTTAAAAAGGAGGTCCATCATTAATAGCTCACTTTTTGAATGGGAGAGAACACAAAGTGCTAAGACTTTTTTTGACAACAGTGTGATTTACCAAGGTTGAAAGAAAAGGCAGATTACATTAAAATGGCTGCCATGCAGGTTTATTATAACCAAGTAACGAGTTTTCAACAATCAGGATCAAAGCTAACTCATGTGAAGAACTGCTTTGGTCGTTGCATAGTGACCATGTTTTTTCATATATTATGATGTCACTATACAGAGCAACCAGAGCAAACCTTCCCCATTGTTCGTTGAAACAAGGAGAGGGAGTTTTATGCTGGCAGCGGGGTTCTCGACGTCAGGGGAAACTGATGCCAAGATCCCTGCGTCATCTCTTCTATGGAAGGCCTGCCGAATTTAGTACAAATTAGGCACTTAACTGGACAGCGGCAGTCCTTCTGTAAGATTTAGGACCCCATTGCCAGAAGTCCTGGCCTTGCAAAGAAGCCGGCCAATCAGAGGCTGGCAGCTGCAGCGCCACCTGGGAGTTGGTGGCTGCTGCTGTAGCTGCAGTGACCAGACACTGAGGAGCTGTGCTGGAGCCAGGCTTAAGGTAGGCCAGGGTGTGGAGTGCGGGGGGTTCTTGCAGTGTGGGGGTCGCAGGGGAGGCTATCGGCAGCAAGGGCAGGGGGGTGGCCCTCAATGGGCCCCCCCTTTCCTGATGCCGGGTCCCTTGTTCAGGCCTTTGAACAAGGGACACACACTCCGCCGACCCCCAAAGCCGGGAAGCAGCCTGCACGGTTTTTCGTGTTGTGCTTCCCCTGCAACGGCAGAGCCACTTGCCACACAGGTAATTGTGGCTACAGAGGTAAGAGGCCCTTAATTAGGGATTAATTACCCAGTTAAGGGCCTCAATTGGCGGCGGGACGGGAAGGCCATTCACAGGCCTTCCCGCCCCAGCCTAAATTTCGGCAGAGGCGGGATGGTGGTGCCCACCCCCACCCCCCGCCATCACCTGACTTTATGCTCTCCCCACCTCCAAACTCGCCGTGGGGAGGGCATAAAATTCCACCCAGGGGGTTTTTCAACACAAGTTTACATTTTTCCAAAAATGAGCAAGAAAAAGGACAAAAAATATCCACGTTTATTAATGATTTTACACACCAACCTGTAGCAGAGGCTTTGTCTGTCTGTTACTCTATTTACTCACATCAATAGTGTTAACCAATTCAATCTTTTGCCAAGGTGGCACAGAGCCAGGAACAGTGAATTGAATATGAGCTTACGAGACCATGTATAATCAAATTCCCACCATGAGTTCACAAGGTACAGTTTATTTGTCTCAAAAAAATGAGAAACTTCAGATAATCACCATATATGCAATGCAATTATTATTTTTGTTCATAAAACAACTTGCAGTTATACAGCATCTTCAACATAGCAAAATGTCCCAAAACTGTGAACTCAAAACATCTGGAAGCTTAAAAATCAGCAAATTCTTTCACTCTCCTGCTTTTTCACTGACTGGTTTCAACGTCTTGTGTACTTTCTTACTGTTGTTTTCATTAATTTTCAAATTAAGTGTATGGTATGGTTCCACTTGTTGGTGCCAAAATTAATTTGCATCTTGGATGGATACTTATGACAAATTGTACCTCAGAAGAGTTTTAAGTGTGTGTGTTAAAAGCCAGAAAGAACAAGAGGGCATGAACAGCCATACTGCTGAGAAACAAGCCTGAAAAATAAATGAGTGGGATGGAGATACAAATTCTGCTATGGACTTGACCTGTGGTAGATTTGTTTGTTCAGTTGGGAGGTGGTAAGGAGAAGTTGCTGGCATTTAGTTTCATCTCCACTGCTGTTTGGGATTCCTTAGCATCCTTGACCTTTGATCAGGATGATGTATTACTTTGTGTCAGCTGTTCACATTTAAAAGTAGAAAATTCACCAATAATAGCAATCACTGACAAAATGAAACAAAATCTACAGTAACGAATGAGGAACAGTAATTTATGTCAAGGATAACAGGTGGGTAGTAGTAAGTTATCTATAGATGAGCCCAGAATTTCATGGAACATTTCGATGTAACTATGGCATAAGCAATGCGCCCTCTTTTTTTTGTAGTGAGTGGCCAATTCGCCCTTTTAAATATTTTGCAAGGCCGCACACGCACCTTTTCTTAAATCAGATGGCTTGTGCACAACATGCACAAGAACTTTCAGGTCGCTATGTGGCCACGCAGCTTAGAGGGTATATCGAGCTTAAGATTACAATTTTTGCAGCTAAATTTGTGCTTTATGTCAGTTTTACACTGAAACGTTGGTATGTGCAAATTTCCTCTTCCAAGTGTTTCAGTGATACTTCTGCTGAAACCCTCTGCCACTGACTTACATATCTCTGCCACCACACTGTGCAAAACAGCAGCTCCCGTGAGTTCCCTCCATTTACACCAGTAATGCACTAGTGCAGATTTATACCCATATATTTCGGCAAAGGAAGGGCTAAATTCACCTGACAACAATGTTTACTGAGATTTCCGTAGTTTGTTCACTTTTTTTTAATTGACTGCGATCTGCACTATTGATTAACAAAGTGCTGTTAGTCTCAATGGAACTGAAATTTTTCAGACCACACACCACCATGCCCCCACCACCACCTTTCAGAAGGAACAAGCTGCTACCATCTTGGCTGCCTTCTGACGCCCCCACCATCACAGATGCCAGTCTTCAGACAATTTGATTCACTCCAGGTGATATCAAAAACAGCTAAGCGCACTGGATACAACAAAGGCTACGGGCCCTGACAACATCCTGACTATAGTGCTGAAGACCTGTGCTCCAGAACTAGCCACGCTTCTAGCTAAGTTGTTCCAGTACAGCTACAACACAGGCATCTAACCAATAAAGTGGAAAACAGCCCAGATATGTCCTGTCAACAAAATGCACGACAAATCAAATCCAGCCAATTACCATCTCATAAGCCGACTCCCAATCATCAGCAAAGTGATGCAAGGTGTTGTCAACTGTGCTATCAAGTGGCACTTACTCGCCAATAACTTGCTCCCTGATGCTCAGTTTGGGTTCTGCCAGGACCACTTGGTTCCAGAATTCATTGCAGCCATAGTGTAAACATGGAGAAAAGAGATGAGTTCCAGAGGCAACCTGACAGTGACTGCCCTTGACATCAAAGCAACATTTGACTGAGTGTGGTACCATGGAGCCCTAGTAAAATTGAAGTTAATGGGCATCACCTTCTACGAGCTGGAATCAGACCTAACACAATGGAAGATAATTATAATTGTTGGAGGTCAGCCAGCTCAAACCCAAGATATGGCTGCAGTAGGACTGTGTCCTAGGCCCACAACTTCAGCTGCTTCAACATTACCTTTGTTATGATCCCCGTGGAGACCACCAACAAACCAAATGAATCAAATCCACTGACTGACCCCAATTTAGGGAAGAAAAGCCAAACAGACAAGATTTTACTTTTATAAATTTTACTTTAATGCTCAAACCAAAATCAACATAAGTTAAACATGAACTAACAGTTAAACCACGATCAATGTATATCTATTTTAAAGGTTACACATTAACTATCAGATGCAACAAGGATGCATCTCATAAGTCCTTTGGCAGTCCTATCAGGAGGATGATGCTGAACTATCACAAAGTACTTCAGGTCTTTGAACTTTTCAAGTAGATCTCCAGATTCCCATCTCCCAAGTTTCCAAATGCCGGTTTCCACTCGATGGCAGTTTCTCTGCAATCCCAATTGCACCCACCATACTGTATCCACCATACTGCGCAGCCTTCCGGAACTACCATAGTTTTGCTCCCACCAGTCCTGGTGGTGTAGCCTCACTGGTCCCGCCTTACGTAACTCTTCAAGACACTGAAAACAACGGTAGCAACTTGTATCTTCCAAGGGTCAGCTCCCAGAAATCAGGCTCCAATTCAAAGACTTGTCTATTTTTAAAAGAAACAGTTCTGGGAAGCTTTTAAAAAGAACACCCAGCTTTTAGTCTTCTTGTGAAAAATGAAACCTAAACTTTAATCACTTGCCTCTGGTTAAAAAGAAAACTGTTTTGTTAACCTGATTCTGGCCGTCCAGAACATTGAAGCTTTTAGCTTCATTTTCAAATCAGGGACTGTCTCACAAAAACACAAAGTCACAGCACCTAACACGTGAGCTGCACAGAACACAGTCTGCACACGAGCGGCTGTATTTTGCAGCATCAGCGGGGCTCTCGCACCAGGCCAAAAAGGTGAGGGGAACCCCGCCTTGGCCTTTCAGAGCTTCCACGACGGGATCTAACAGCACTCAGGCACATAAGTGCCCGGTGATGGGATTCCCATCCCTTTAAAAATGGGGATCCTGCCTCCAAGCTCAGTAGTATCGGCAATGTGACCGGGAGCGGTGACCACTGTCGGTACTGCAAGAGGGCTGCAACCCAGGGCCGGTGCTGGAGCCTGGACCCAAGGTAAGTTAGGTAGGGTCATGGGACATGACCATCAGGTCCTGACGAAAGGGGTGGGGCGAAATTGGGACATTCAGTGCAGGGGAAGGGAGGGTTAGCGTAGGTGGACTTTTTTCCCAGCCGGAGTCCTCAGTGGGCCACGGATTGCCCACTGAGGAGGGCCCACCCTCCAAGCCAGCAGGGTGGTTGCTTTGTTTTACTGAGTGACCTCCCCATGTGGCGGAGGCTGCCCCCATCGCCGCTGGTTAAACCCCAGCGGGGGCAAGAAGAGGCCCCTAAATGGCTGGTAATAGGCCACTTAAGGGCCTCATCTGGCCTCGGGCGGGAAGGCCATCATCGGCCTATCCCACCCCTAACTAAATTCCAGTGCGATGGGAAGGCAATGGGTCCTCCACCCCAATTCTATGAGCCCCCACCCCATCCTCTGAATCCATCTCCAGAGGGCCCACAAAATTCAGCCCATGGACTCTATCACACTTCACTCCATCAGAAGGTCAGAAGTGGGGATGTTTGCTGATGATTGCACAATGTCCAGTGCTATTTGCAATTCCTCAGAACATGAAGTAGTCCATGGCTGCATGCAGCAAGACCTGGACAATATTCAGACTCGGTTTGATAAGTGGCAAGTAACATTCGCGCCACATACGGGTCAACCAATGACCATGTCCAATAAGAGGGAGTCTAACCACCTTCCCTTGACATTCAATGGCATTTGTATTACTGAATCACCATCATCAATGTCATCATACAATTGACCAGAAATTTTATTGGAGAAGCCACATAAATACTATGGCTATAAGAGCAGGTCAGAAGCTGGGTAATGAGTGGTAAGTGACTCATCTCCAAACACTCCAAACACTACCTACAAGGCAGAAGTCTGGAGTGTGATGGAATATTTACCACTTGCCTGGATAAGTGCAGCTCCAATAACACCCAAAGCTCAACACAATCCAAGACAAAGCATTCCGCTTCATCAAAACACCATTCACTGCCTTAAACATTCACTCCCTCCACCATTGATGCAATGTGTCTGCTGTTTGTACCATCTACAAGATGCACTGCAGCATTTCACCCAGGCTTCTTCGACAGCAACTCCCAAATGACCTCCACTACCTAGAAAGACAAGGGCACAGACATACAGGAACACCACCAGCTGCAAATTCCCCTCCATGTAACACACCATCCTGATTTAGGACATATATCACCATTCCTTCATTGTCAGTGAGTCAAACTCCTGGCGTTCCCTACCTACCAGAACTGTAGGAGTACCTTCACCACACGGACTATACCAGTTCAAAGAGGCAGCTCACCATCACCTTCTCAAGGATAACTAGGGGCGGGCAATAAATACAGGCCTTGCCAGTGATACCTATATCTCATGAATGAATAAATTAAAACATTTCCCAATGGACGTACTCCTTTTCTGCATAATAATAGAAGAGGAGCAGCAGACGTAAGAGGTTCTGTGAGTGAGGCGCCATGGCAGAAGATGGAAGCCCTACTATGTTGCACATTGGTGACACTGTATTTGTGTTGGTTAAACATTGGTTTTTACATTTCAGTATTGGCAAAGGAGCTTTGCAGGAAATTTGCATGTAAGTTTCCATTGACAACAAACCAATGCAAATTTTGGTGTACGTGGGATTGAGGAACCTCTGAGTCATGGTAGTGAATTATGCACAACAGAGTTAGAGCAAGTGATCCGAGGTAACATAACATCCCACAGTGCTGAGTTCCACAATTTTACATGAAAAATTCTGGGTGCAGTAAGAATGCTGATTTTTGCGTAGTTCATTTCAAGTCTAGGTTTTTCTAACGCTCTCCTCACCCACCACTCCTACTTCCATCCTACTTGATGTGTAGTTAATGCAGAACTCCGTGACTTGAGCTCTCTCCCCCAAATTCCAGAATACCCATTACAAGGCTACAGGACTTCCTGGCTTCAGGATAACGATTTCACTTTGTTTTCAAATCCTTCTCCACTCTTCCCAACCATATCTCTGTGATTGTCTCCAGCCATATGTTCCAACCTGAACTTGTTCTTCTTTTTTCAGATTACTGCTCATTCCCTGTCTTCTCCACTCTAGCAGCAAAGGCCTAGTTTGCAGTCATTGTGCACTGCTCTTTTGAAACTCTTTCCCAAAACAAGTTTTCTTGCTACCTCTCTTTTTTCAAAGCAGTCTGAAATCCATTTTCATCAACCACATGTGTATTTGATCTCCCACCCCAGCCCCACCAGTGCTTTCCTATCTCTCACCTGATGTTTGCCTCTGTTCCTGTAATTTACTGTAAAAACATCAGCACTTGCATTAAAATAGTAATTAAAGTAAGTTCATATAAACGACTTTGTCACTCATACTTCACAGCGCAATTTCAACCCAACAATATTTCAACAATGCAGTACCAAGTGTTCACAATATTGTAAGCAGACCAAGAAGAGTTTCTCTGATCTCTGCTTTTGCTGAAATAATAATCACATTCTTTAAATGTTCTTATATAATTTCACTTGAAGTGGCAAACATAGGAAATTGTCCTGTTAGGTTTATGACACATGGCAACCAGAAGAAACTTTCTTTCCATAAGACACACCAAGAAATAAGTCCTTTATTGCAGAGTGATGCATTTCTTTTATGGTACGTCTGCACACAATCTGTCAGCAAAGTACCCTCCCGAAAGATGTAATTTAATGGATGAGGTTCTTTTTATGTGTGGGGGGAGGGGAGGAATTTGCAACCAGAAGCTCTGCCAAAATTTCTCAGCACTACCTGACTGCATACATTTTAGCTATATATCCCCAAAAATCCAGCATTTTGTTATCAATTTAAGTAATTGTTCCAAGATATAATTATATTATGTCACTGGAATTGTTCCAGAATGTCTCAAGTATATCTTTGCTTCACATTACTGATCATTATTAAAGATTCTTCTTCCAACTTTTATTAGCCCATTGGGGAGGTATCATTAAGGCTCTTGCCAGATCAATCTCAAGGAATGTTCTTATGAAACACATGCACTGTTATAGCATTACAGTGAATGGGGAATTGGACAGACAGAAAGTTGCGATCGCAGCATGAATACAGTCATCAAGCACAAGGCATGAATAAGAGTTTCAGCAGTGTAGGGACAGAGGTAGTTATGTAGGCAAATAACTCCCTACAAGCTATTTTTATCTGAAAGAGCATCGTGCTTTATCTATTTTTATCAAATCTAAAAAGATATTTCACTTTTTAAAGCTTTTAAAGTTTTTGAAAATGGTTCCAGCAGCTTTACCCAAATAGTTGCTTACCTCTGCCCATCTTGTTTCCAGGTCAAATCCACCATCATACATTGCTGAGGAAATTAAGACTCTGAGGAGGTAGAAATATACAGCCACAGTCCCTCACAAGGTTCACAAAACAAACGGTGCCCCTGGCAGATCACCGAAAGTGCAGCTTAATGTTTTTTAAAATTGTTAGGAATTTTTTGCCTTAAACATAATCATCAATTTGACAGACTAGTTTGTGTCTCACGCAGTAATAACCTAATGCTTCATTTTAAAGGACACTGTTTTCTTATAAACCTTAGTGGGTATGCAAATTTCTGGCACAGTTATTTGCTCTTTACAGCGGTTCTAAGCACTGATGAACTAGAGAGAGAGAATGCCCTCAATAGACCTGGAGTTCTGAGTCTTATCATCCTATTTCCATTGAGGAATACCAACTCTAACTCTGTTCCCTTACATTAAATAAAACCTTTGGTATTAAAACAGCTGCTAATCTGCCGAGTCACATGTTATTTTACAGAACAAATTAAGTATTAAGTGTTTTTAGGCTGGTAATTGACCTCCCATGCTCATAGATAGTAGTAAAAAAAACTTCCTGCCTCACTTTTTTTGTAAATAGCCTTCTCTGTCTTACAGCCTATCTTCCACTTTCTTTCTGTGTGGCTCTCACAATTTTTCCTAGCTATCAACTCTGCATCTCTCCATTTGTCTGTATTCCATTGTTATGCCAATGTGCTTTGTTGAATGACAATTTTTTTAAATCCACTGGCTGGAGATTTGAATTTTGTATTTTTTATAAGATATTTAAAAAGAAGAGCTGCCAACATAGTCATCCTTTCAGCTTAAGGTGATTTCCTAGTTTGCTACACTGTATCCTACATTGCAAAGGACTGTTAGGAGAGAGACAAAATGTTTGCTCAGACCGCAGCAAAAACCAAGACCCAGAAAGTTTAAAGGAACTACCTGTTCTCTTAGCAAGCAGAGAAATACTACTAACTGCTATGTTTGAATGACTGAGTGACAGTCATGTGACAAGCCCCTCCCTATCTGTGGTTTTAAGCTTGTGTTTTCTCTGGAGCAAAGGAGAAGCAACTGGAGCAGATCCTAAGTGGGGGTCCCTATCTCCCTCTCTCTCTCCCCATTTCAGCTTGAAAGCTTTCAAATCCTGCTTGTTGACTGACCACCTTTGCATACTCCAGCTACAATCAGAAACCCCGTTGGAGGAAATCATCCACATCACTATCTCCAAGACACCCACCGAACAAGAACAAGTCTTCAAACTAAAAGCCTCAGAACCACCGAATTCAGCTAAAAGCCAGCCGAATCACCAAACGCCATGGACTGTATATCTTTTTTATGGACTCTAACTCAACCAATCTACCTTTTCACCACTCTAACCTATTTGGGTGTGTGTGTAAACCTCCAAAATGTGTGTGAGTGAAAGTTGCCGCATTGTTTATTATTTTAATAGTTCGGTTTTGGTACAATAAAGTTAACCTCTTTGTTAACTCAAGAAAATCTGTCCAATTGGTTCTTGATATGATCATAGAAAGTAAGTAATCAAACACCCACTGAATTAGAAACACAGAAAATAGGAGCAGGAGTAGGCCATTCGGCCCTTCGAGCTTGCTCCGCCATTCATTATGATCATGGCTCATCATTCAACTCAGTAACCTGTTCCCGCTTTCGCCCCATATCCTTTGATCCCTTTAAACCCAACAGCTATATCTAACTCCTTCTTGAAAACATACAATGTTTTGGCCTCAACTGCTTTTTGTGGTAGTGAATTCCACAGGTTCACCACTCTCTGGGTGAAGGAATTTCTCATCTCAGTCCTGAATAGTTTACTCCGTATCCTTAGACTATGACCCCTGGTTCTGGACTCCCCCACCATTGGGAACATCCTTCCTGCATCCATCCTGTCAAGTCCTGTTAGAATTTTCTAGGTTTATATGAGATTCCCCCCTCACTCTTCTGAACTCCAGCGAATATAATCCTAACCGACTCAATCTCTCCTCATATGTCAGTCCCGCCATTCCAGGAATCAGTCTGGTAAACCTTTGCTGCACTCCCTCTATAGCAAGAACATCCTTCCTCAGATAAGGAGACCAAAACTACACACAATATTCCAGGTGTGGCCTCACCAAGGCCCTCGATAATTGCAGCAAGATATCCCTGCTCCTGTACTCGAATCCTCTCGCTGTGAAGGTCAACACACCATGTGCCTTTTTTACCGCCTGTTGCACCTGCATGCTTACCTTCAGCGACTGGTGCACAAGAACACTCAGGTCTCTTTGCATATTCCCCTCTCTCAGTTTATAGCCGTTCAGATAATAATCTGCCTTCCTGTTTTTGCTATCAAAGTGGATAACCTCACATTTATCCACTTTATACTGCACCTGCCATGCATTTGCCCACTCACTCAACTTGTCCAAATCACCCTGAAGCCTCTCTGCATCCTCTTCACAACTCACCCTCCCACCCAGTTTTGTGTCATCTGCAAATTTGGAGATATTACATTTAGTTCCCTCATCTAAATCATTAATATATATTGTGAATAGCTGGGGTCCGAGCACCGATCACTGCGGTACCCCACTAGTCACTGCCTGCCATTCGGAATTGGCCAATACATCCACTTTAAGAAAGTATTAAACCTGTTGTGGTCAAACAAGGAGAGGGAAAAGAAGGAAGCTCTTCAACCCCTCCTCACTTGACTGTAACACCATACATCTTCAATCGTTCTTTGGATAAGACCAATGGACAGAAATTTCCTTTTAACTCAGTCTATATGAAAAAAATTTGGGAAATGCTTATAGCACTTCTGCCCAGGCTTCTAGATAAACAAACACACATATCCACTTTTTCCCTATCAATCATGCTGTGAAGTTCTCTACCAACTAGAATAAAAGCAAAATACTGCAGATGCTGAAAATCTGAAATAAAAACAGAAAGTGCTGGAAATGTTCAGCATTCTGGCAGCATCTGTGGAGAGAGAAGCAGAGTAAACGTATTAGGTCTGTGACCTTTCATCAGTTCTGAATTGGGAGAGCTTACATTGCTCTTAATTTTGTTGCGATTCTCTTGGAAATAAACATGCTGAGGCGGAAACTAAAGGTCTCTGCTCATCTGTGTCACTAACTGAGACCATTTGAGACCATCTCCACCATCCCTCGCCACCTTTTAAAGTATTACCTAATCTCAGTCTAGATGTTAACAATTAATCCATTTCTTCTGATTGTTGTCATTTTATATTAAAATAGCTAAAGAATTTAAATGATCATAACCATTCAGCTCAACCTCTCTGTCACAAGACTCCTTCTCAGCTTGGTACAGGATACTGTACATTCAATGTAATGTGATTGAATAAAGTCCCACCATCTCAGCTTGTTATTGTATCCAGGATGCCACACACCTGATGTAACATACTATTATGATGTTACAATGGATGGGCTATTGCATTTTAAGAGGGCAAAATAAATACAACCAATGTAATATTGAATAAAGCTGTGCTGTTTTGCGAGATGGATGAATGAATCAGTCTTGTTTATGCTAATTGTTTGTGTGCACGATATATAAATAAAGATCAGCTCAATGCAAACATTTTTGGGTGTGCTAAACCTAGTGAGGCAAAACAAAATGTTGGTTATGAACTCTTAGGACACTGGAGATTTAGAAAGTGGTTTACAACACGGATTCTTCTAGACTGACAAAATCTGGCATTTAAAATGATACTCAGGGCAGTTTACTTAGTTTTATACATATTTCTTATTTTACAGATTGGCACTTATTCAAAAGCTTCCTCAAGAAAATGAGCAAAACCAGTCCTGACTCATTGTTTATCTTGTGACTTCAGCTTTTGATAAACCTATGCCCCATTAAGAAAATGTTCACTGCTTATTTCAAAAGGATTCGCTCACAGAGCTCTATTTTTAAACATTCTATTTATGTATGAACATCTATATATCTATATCAATCAATATGGTATGCTGTTTTCTGTAAAGCCAAGCTTCTTAAAGGCTCATATCCAAACATTTTGCTTCACCTCACTTGGTTTGGCACATTGCAATTGTTTGCCTCAAGTTGATCCTTATTTATATATCATGCATACAGATGATTAACATCAACAAGGCTGATACATCCATTCCCTTTCTCAAAAGTGTCTGTCTTGTTTTAATTTAATGTTACATCATGTCAAGATACAGTCACATCCAAGATACAAAGCAGTCTGTTTCTGTGATTTGCTCCTCGGTAACCAGCCAGTAATTACTATTTAAAAACAGGGTGTAAGGGAGAACGGTCTCTTGGCATTCAATATCTTCAACTTTACTGATACCAGTGGTCTTCAACCTGAAGCCAGTGTGCAGTATCTGGTAAACTGGAAGAATGGTCTGCAATGTCATCTCAGAGGAAAGAATGCCCTTCTAAGCAGTTGGGAAGCAGGGTTTGGTGCTGCCTTCCCTCACCTTCCTCTTCCTAATGGTTCAACCTTGAAGAAGTGGGCAAGCTGCCACTGAATTTGCTTTGGTTTCCTCCAAAAGACAGCATCAATCACAAGATGCCTCTTTCGATCAATTAATTTATGTGAATAAACATTTAAAAATCCCTTCAGTTTGTCAACTTCAACTATTCTTTACTTCCACTCTGGCACATATTTCTGTAGTTTTTAACTGTGATATCTTTCAAAAATAACACAAAACAGGTTAGCCGGGATTTTACGGGCCCCCCGAGCCAAGATCGGAGTGGGGTGGGGGGGGGGGGGGGGTGGGGAGTATCAGGACGAATGGTGGGGGCGCCGAGAGCCTGTCGTCTCCCTGTCGCCCAGTGATCTTCCCGGGGGCAGGATAGGCCGACGACTGCCATCCAGCCCAGAGGCAAATTGAGGCTCTTAAGTGACCCATTAACGGCCAATTAAGGGCCTCGTCCTGCCGCCACTGGGATCTTACCAGTGGCAGGGGGGCGGGTAGTGGGCCTCTGCCACCCAAGAGAACGCCTTGTAAAACGAGGCAACCTCCCTGCGGGCTTGTGGAGGGGGGGTGGGGGAGTGGGTCCCTCATTTGTGGGCAATTTGCGGCCCACGGAGGACCCCCACCAGGAACAACTTTACCCCCCAGGAACCCCCTCCCGCTGGACTGCACGGCCACCCCCCAGCCCGCTCGCCTGGGCCTTCCAGACTGGCCCCAGAAATTCCGCCTCGCCTACCTCTGTTCCAGATTTCCACCAATGGGCTTGCGTCCAAGGCCTCTGTAGTACCAACAGTAGCCACTGGTCCCAGTGATGCTGCTGATACTGCTGAGCTGCCGGTCCTCTGATTGGCCAGCAGCTCTTGGAGGCGGAATCACCGTCCTTTTAAAACTAAAACTTTGATTCAAAAGACCAGATGATCACTCTGTGGGGCGGGGGAGTGGGCAAGCAAGGGCAGAGGCAGGGATTCCCCCGCCTTTGTAGTCCGGCACTGGCAGCTCTGCCTCCAGCACAAATTTTTTGTTCTAAAGCCCAATTCACAGGAATTGAAATCAGGCATAAAAATGCATGTTCGCATTTGTTTTACAAACTAAATTAGAAATTTCTTAATTTGCTAGAAGGATTACATTGTATTAGATAGTACTTAGAGCACAGAAACAAGTAATTCTGCTCAACAGCCCCAGGCAGTTATTTATGCTCCAGACGAGCCTCCTTCCACCCTGTTTCATCTAACGACATCAATAAATCCTTCTATTCCTTTCTCCCTCATGTGTTTATTTAGCTTCCCCTTAAATGCATAATGCCCGTAATCTCAACTACTCCATGCGGTAGAGTTCTACATTCTAACCACATCTGGATAAAGAAGTTTCTCCTGAACTCCTTATTGGATTTATTAGTGACTATTGTCATGAATGTGCTAGGCCGAATGATGATTTTTAATTCATCAGTTAGAAACCAAATTGACCTTTTAAAAAGAAAGCAGCTAAGAGGGCACCACAACTTGCATTGAAATACCTCACATTCCAAGATAACGAGGTGGAGACATATGTCTGAATAGCTCTCATCCAGAACAATGGCTTGAGCTATTTGAATGAGCTACTGGGTATCGCCTTCGTTAGCAAGAAATTCAAAGCCATATTGGAACATTAACACTAGTGGAGATGAACCTCAAGGGGGTAAACAATGAAACAATAAGACCTGAGAGAGATTGGAACTTTTAGACTTGGATCTCTTAAAGTGCAAAAGAGGATACACTGGGCCAATCATGTGACAGTCTCTCCATCTGTGTGAAAACTTGAGGTTTCTTTTGGACACATCAGACAAGCTTCTGGGTTTTAACCAGTACAGGACCCAAGTGGGTCTGTCTGTCAGTCTCTCTCTCTCTCCAGGCAACACTGTCATTTCAAACCCTATCTGTGGGCTACAAAATATCCAAGCCTATTATTTCTGCAGGCAGAGACTCCAGGGAGAAACCCAACTACATCATATCTCCAAGAAAACCCTGAACCAAGTGGCCACCTCTACCAGCCAGGAACTTCAGGACCATGAATTTAGTCAGAAGACAGTAGACTCCACAGATTGTATATTATTTTATTTGTTCTTGACTCTAATCCAAACTATCCTTCTTCACTCTGTAACCTATCTGTGTGTGTGTGTGTGTGTGTGTGCATGAAAGTCAGAGCATAGTTTATTATTTTACTTAGATTGGGTTTTGATTTTAAGTACAATAAACAAACCTCTTTCTGTTTAAACTCAAGAAAACCTGTCCAATTGGTTCTTTTATGATCATAGCAACTGAAGGGTTAAACAGTCACTGAATTGGTAAGCACATCCACTGTTTAAAAGAAATAAACCCTGTTGCAGTCAAAGAGAGGGACAAGAGGGGAGCCTTTCGTCCCCTCCTCACCTGATCAGTAACACTATTGTATACTTAGGGCCCCTAGTTCTGATCTACCCTGCAAGTAGAAACATCTTCTCTACAGCTACCCTAGTAAACCTTTTCATAATCTTAACGACCTTTATCAGGTCACCTCTCATTCTTCTCTTTTCTAGAGAAAAGAGCCCCAGTCTGTTCAATCATTCATGATAGGTATAACCTCTCAGTTCTAGTATCGTTCTAGTAAATCTTTTTTGCAGCTTCCTCATTGTCTCTTTATCCTTTTTATAATATGGAGATCAGAACGGTTCACAGTATTTTAAGTGTGGTCCAACCAAGATTTTATACATGTTTAACATAACTTCTCTGCTTTTCAGTTCCATCCCTCTAGAAATGAACCCCAGTGCTTTGTTTGCTTTTTATGGCCTTAATAACCTCAATTACTATTTTTACTAATTGTATCCCAGATCATGCTTCTTTACTCCATTTAAACATTTATTTTCCAAAGACTATATGGCCTCCTTATTCTTCCTACCAAAGTGTACTACCTCTCAGTTATCTATATCGAAGTTCAATTGCCAATTATATGCCTAGTCTGTAAATTTATTAGTGCCTTCTTGTATTTTGTCACAGTTCTCCTCAGTATTAACTATTCTCCAAACTTTGTGCCATCTGCAAATTTTGGAATTGCACTTACGATTCCTGAGTCCAAATCATTTATGTAAATAATGAACAACAGTGGTCCCAGCACTGATCCTTGTGGAACACCACTTCCCACCTTTTGTCAGTCTGAGTAACTACCTTTAATCCCTACTCTCTGCTTTGTTTTATAGCCAGCCTTCCACATGTTCCGACTCCACATGTTCTGTTGATATACCTATTGAAATATTGTTAGGGCTATAAAACAGATTTAATACTCAGGTCTATTTCCCTTTCAGATGGATAATCTCACAGAATTAATACTCAGGTAACAAGACATGCCTAATCTACCTACGTATTTTTCTACAAGTTAAAATGTGTGTGCTTGTTTTTTGACCCGAAATAAAAACAAAGCATGCAAAACAAATGTAATGCAAGGAACTTAAAAAAAAATCTGTGTGGGAAGGCAAGTGTTTCTTTTACTGTGTCCCCAGGCCATTAACCAGTTGCACATGAGAGAGCGGGTAGCTGGCCTGTCCACAGATCACTGACAATACTGTTTCAAACAATTTGCTCAGAAATGTGCCAAGAGATGATGAGGATGGTTCTCCTCCTAGTACTCATCTTAGAGTCACAGAGAGATACAGCACCGAAACAGGCCCTTCGGCCTACCGAGTCCGTACCGACCATCAACTACCCATTTATACTAATCCTACATTAATCCCTTTTCCCTCTCACATCCCCACCTTCCCTGAATTCTCCTACCACCTACCTACACTAGGGGCAATTTTTAAAGGGGAGGTGCACTGTGTCTGCAAAAAGTGGTGGGTCTTTGTTCAAAAGTCAGTCTGGGCTGCAATATTTTAAGTAATGGCTGAACACACGAGTGAGGAGCCAGAGTCATTATGGGAAGGAGCATTATTGGCTGGGGGGCTGAAGGAATCGATGATGAGGGTATTCGCATACCAAATTCTCCTCCTCTCACCCCACTTCTCCCTCATCCCTCAATCTCATCTAACTTTCAAGCTGCAGCTGCTGTAAGTATACATTTCCACCTCTCCCCTCACCACATAATAAGCTAAGACTGGAATTTCTGACCAGGTAACTGCAAGCATGAGCATCTGTCTTGCCACTCGATAGTGCCGGAGGTTTGATTTTCCATTATTGTACTCCACCATGCTACCAATAAACCACTGGTGTGGCAGGCAGAGATTATTTAACCAGTGCTGCAACATGCACGGATGTAAAACAAATCATACTCTGGGGCTTCGGCTTGGATGAAGAGTATGGCGCACCAGGGACCGCCCTATGAGGCAGGAGTGGATCCTGAGCTACAGACCTGTATCTGGATGGTCTTTTGAAAAATGATCATTGATAGCTATCCTAATATTCGCTGCTTTCTAATTGGTGATGCTCCTAATTGTTTTGTCATATTTGAAGCAATCAGCATTGTTCAGTAGTTTTTATATGAATATGAGGAGAGATTGAGTCGGTTACGATTATATTCGCTGGAGTTCAGAAGAGTGAGGGGGGATCTCATAGAAACCTATAAAATTCTAACAGGACTTGACAGGGTAGATGAAGGAAGGATGTTCCCGATGATGGAGGAGTTCAGAACCAGGGGTCATAGTCTAAGGATACGGGGTAAACCTTTCAGGACTGAGATGAGGAGAAATTTCTTCACCCACCGAGTGGTGAGCCTGTGGAATTTGCTACCATAGAAAGCAGTTGAGGCCAAAACATTGTATGTTTTCAAGAAGGAGTTAGATATAGCTCTTGGGGTGAAAGGGATCAAAGGATATGGGGGGAAAGTGGGAAATGGTTACTGAGTTGGATGATCAGCCATGACCATAATGAATGGCAGAGCAGGCTCGAAGGGCCGCATGGCCTACTCCTGCTCCTATTTTCTATGTTTCTAATGTACTTGAACGAACCAGGATTTCAAAAGTGATGAGCACTTAGCAAGTGCAGTATTTTGAAATGTGATGGACACTGTCTCCTCCTTCCTGATGTACATTAGATTGAAAACTTTAAATTTTATGGATGGATATCTCACAACTAAAAGAAGCTATTATAAGAAATCAAGCTACCAAAACAAGTAGGCTATAAATCAATTTAAAGGTGAGAAAAATAAACAATTGTTTCAGTGCTGTATCTCTAAATAAAAAAAAATTAAAAATTTAAAGATTATTTCATAAAAATAGCTTTAAAAACCTTTATTTTAAACTTAACCTCTACCACTATTATCTTCTTCAATTGAGAAGGGCAGTCAAGGCTCCATTTAGCTCCACAGACATCATTAATCTCATTTATTGTTCAACCCAGCAGGTACATTTAATGGTGCAGTTACGTCTTCTGCCAACAGTCAGTTTCCATTACTCAGCTGGGCAAATCACCACAAGGCTGTCAAAATTTACTTTCAAAAGTGATGAATGAAAATTAATCTCACTAAAAACTTGGAATTCAAGTGAGGGCATTTTCACCAAATCAATGACATCCACTGTCAAGAAAAAGGGAAACCAAGCAAAGAGCTACTTCATTAGGATATTCCAGGAGCAAAATGTATGTTTTGTACAATATAGTATCAGAAAATGCATGTTATTTTCCTCTATTTTTTACATTCGTATTTGTAAATCCTTCATAGTTTTACATCTCTGATATCATGAAGCTAATTGACCCAGATGTAATGGTAATAATTTGGAAGATATATGAGTGTGGGGAAGAAGGGAAATACAACGTCTGAAGATTAAATAAAGGATTGTTAGCTGGATGAGAAACATTAATTACTGATGTGTATTAAGTTGCCTTCTGATTTTCATCCAACTTGGGTCTGTAAGCACTTTTGCAATTTACCCCACGGTCATCCCTTAATCTGTACATGATGTGTGCAAACGTCTTACTCCAATAATTTACCATACAAATTTTTATTGAAACACAGCATCATTGCAACAGGCTCAATTGGTTGTCAGCAAAAACAATCCCACAGTTTTGATTAAATGTCTCGCCATTTAATTAGCGCGGGAGCCATCAGTCTCCTTGCACACTTTGGATACCTTGTATGCTTCAGATAAATGTTAGTTTTCACCTCATTTATACAAATTTTATCCAGGGAGGTCAATTAACAAACCACAAAAGAAAAACACATAAAGAGTGAGGGCTGCAGCACTAATGGCAGACAACTGTTAACACGTGTGATTCACAACACTGGGACGACAATATGTTATTCTTCTTCAGCCTGCATTTATTGAAAACACATTCCACATGCTCTTGCCAATTATTTGCCAAATATTTATGTGTTTCGGCAATAAAAGTCCAGAATTATTGGCCATTAAATTTCTGCAACAGCCAAGCAAGGGTCAAAAACTCGAGGCAAAATATCCAGTAAAGTCTGTGGTTTAGTGAACTATGTGCCTTACAGTTTTAATTTATTGCTTTAGGCTGGAACAATAAATCTTATAAATTTAAGCCATAGTTACAAAACAATGTCGAATAAGATCAGCAGCATGGCCAATGAGAATAGAATTATTTCCAGGGCCAATTACTCAGAAAAACTTATGAAACATTGATGCAAACTCAGATTCTGTGGAGATGTTTCATCTGATATTACAGTTGTTCCCAGCTTGCACTTGCTACATGCAGAAACCCTTTTAACTTACATGTGAAAGAAGACCATCGTCTGAAATAAATTCTGCAAGTTATGATTTCAGTTTGTCGATGCTGCACTAAGCCAATCAATACTTTGTTCAAAAAAATACTTATCTCGATCAAGCTATTTTGCAGTTGCGCTATACATTTATCTTATTCAAAGTCACGAGAGTTATTTCTTTTAATACTCTTTAATGTTTTGGGTGAATCTTGTGCTCATCAATATGAAGGATGTCACTGCTATAAAACTTTCATCAATTTTGTCACCAAGTGATATGTAGCTGGAAGTCAAGTTAAATCAGAGGCTGTCAACCTCAATAAAATATTCAGTTGGCCAACCCGCTTGCTGGGAGCAGGTTGATTACTCGTCCCTTGTTCTGCAGAAAGTATAAGTTAGAATATTTATTTCAATGTAAAATCATGTACAGAGATAAGAGGGAAAGCAAGAATGGATAAAGAGAGGGAGAGATAAGAGACCGAAAGAAAAAGTAAAAACAAATTATTTTAACTTTTTTTAACAGTCTCCAACAATAATTAAAAACTGAATGAATGAGACTCCACACAAAAATAAATTTTTATTGCCAGAGATGTTTATGCCCATCATCTGCTTGAATGTATCATCCGTGGTTCAGTTGGTGGTATTCTCATCTGAGTCCCAAGGTTCTAGGTTTAAGTCCCACAGCAGCACTTAAGAACAAAAATCAAAGCTGACACTCCAGTGCAGTGTTGAGTGAGTGCTGCACTGTCAGAGGTGCCTTCTTTCAGATGAGATGTTAAACCGAGGCCCTGTCTGCCCTCGCAGGTGGATGTAAAAGATCCTATGGCACTATTTCGATGAACAGCAGGGGAGTTATCCCTGGTGTCCTGGCCAATACTTAACCCTCAGTCAACATCATAAAAACAGCTTACTGTGTCATTATTACATTGCTGTTTGTGGGAGTTTCTGTGTCCAAATTGGCTGCTGCATTTCCTACATTACAAAAGTGACTACACTTCAAAAGTACTTCACTGGCTGTAAAGTGCTTTGAGATGTCCGATAGTCATGAAAAGTGCTACATAAATGCAAGTCTTTTTTTTGAATACTGAATCTTTTAGAGAGGTACCAGTGTAGTGACGCTTCTGGAGGAGCAAGGCAACTTGGACTGCAACTTCTTAATTTTCATCTTTAACTGTGCATGTATGGACGCTGGAATTTTTTGTATGATTTGCTCCATAATAACGGTAACGCTGATAGCCTCACTGTTATACCTACAGCAAAATCCAGGCTAATGCCTTTCCTATCTTGCTTACGTCACAATATCACCAGTTCCACCGAGCACCAGCTGCGGTTTTCCAATGTTCTAGAAGAGCAAATGCATCTAGAATTTCCACAGAGCTCTTTCAATTTAACACCATATCTTTGCCAGGAAATTGGTGAAAACTTTGCAGAAAAGGTGTAAAGCCGTTTCCACTGATTCTCTAAAGTTTCCACCAAGGTCATGAATGGAGATTGCAAAACCTCAAGGAAATTCTACCCTATGTTATGACATTGATCTAATACATATTCAGCCCCTATACAATGATCTTGAAAGTCAACGGCACTACACCTGTTTTTCATGTGAAATATAGTTGTTTAAGTATCCAATATGCTGTGCCAGAAGTTTGGTACATCCCTTATTGACAAAGGCAGAAAAAGAGGGATCCACCGCCCACATAAGAAAAAGGTATTATGGTCTTTGCATAAGCAAATAGCATAACTCCTGTTTGAAGCCTCCTTTGCCAAATTGGACTGCCCTGAACGCAGTTGGGTCTGGGTTGAAGATCATTACTAGCCCCCAATTACTCACCTCTCCCAAAATAGCTCTGAAGTCTGCTACCAGTGATGCAGTTACCCAAAATTGAGATCCACTTCACCACCAAGCTTCCTGCCTAAACCCTGCAGGCAGCTACAGCTCACCAGTCATATGTAAATGAGGTCCAGAGCCCAATATCAGGTGTGCCTGTACAATCCCTGCATCCGATTTCTAAGCCTATGTTTTTTCATAACTGTACGGAACATACTGTCATGGATAGGAGAGTAAAAAGAAACATCAGTGAGGCTAAAATGCAATCACCTCACTAAAAAGTCATCTATTCTAAAATAGTTGTGGCTCACTAACCCTGCTCTATGTCTGTTGTAACACAAATGTTACTCATGCATTTTCAAATACTCTTGCCAGTAAATCTACCTATCTCTATTGAAATCCAATAGTTAACAGCAAAACAACTGTTGCTTGCACCATTTGGGGATTGTGGCTTTAGATCCTCAGATCAATAATGTTCATTCTTTATAAGTAAACATCTTTGTGCTTGTCTTTCCTCTCAAATATTCCTATGTTTTATGCCGCAGCTCAAGGTATTATGATTCCTCAATGATATACCACTAAAATTTATGGTTTTTTAACAGACTTAGTGCATTTGTGCAACCCAAGCCAATATCATATCATTGTTGGGAGTCATTAATTTTTCACATAGCTTAGTCATTATCCTTTCTCTTTAAACAGTTACTTCACAGTGGAAACAGTGGACATGATTTTGGCCCCGAGATGGGGGCAGAAATGGAGGTGGGCAGGCATGGGATTTCCTGATGCTGCCCGGCATGTCAGTTCCAAGCCATGGTCTCAAATCCCAGCCATTTTGCCAGAGGCCGGATCGGGTGAAGAATGACTACACACCCGCAAGTGGTGTGTAGCTTGTTAAGACAATTAAAAGTCCAACTAAGGCCAATGACCAGAGGCTGGCTGGAATTTTCCAGCTGGCCTATGGGGCCTTGCCACATCAGGAGCATGGCTGATACCTGGAGGCTGCCTCCTGGCAGCAGACTGGGGGCCAACACTCCAGGATCACTTTTAGGCTCCCCTCGGCCCCCAACCACAGCCACCATACCTACCTGGCCACAACTGAGGCCGCTGGCTGCCCTGTAGAGGGATTCCCCTTCACACTGGTGGACCTGCAGCTCTGGCCATTTTTAATTTCAAATAAGTTAAACAGTGCTGAGAGAGTGTCTCAAAATGGAGGCACCCTTTGTCTCTCTTACCTGAACTGCAGGTTGCAGCTCCCTCTGTGCTGGAGGGTCTTCTATTGACCATCCAGCTTTGAGAGCCCATCTGCCATCCTTAATTGAATGGTGAGCATGGCCTCTGGTCACTAATTGGCCAATTAAGAAAATAATTCACTGTGGGGTCACTGCTCCTGAAACGGTGTGGGGTCGGGACCAGCATTTGATGTCAGCCTCGCGGTTCTGGCCCAAAACGGAAAACCTTGCTCAGTATCTTTGTCCTCAATTAAAAAGCGACAGAAGCTAACAATTCTACTAAGGTTGCAAGATAATCCTTCTGACTAGAAGTTGTTCAGTTCACTTTTTGTCCACTTGCAGCGGACAAACTCCTGAAATCTTGTTCATTCAGGAAAAAATCTAACTTTTGAAATAGTTTTTTGTTATTTAGAACCTTGGTAAAGGGCCAAGGGCACCAAATGGGTATGTGCTGTGGCACACTGGTCATGAAAGGCAGAGCAATTTGATCAGGGAAGGGCTGGGGCCTCAAATGCACAGGCAGTGGGCAGGAGTTTTTTATGAGGGTTGGAGGATCACTCTGACTTCACCTAGGCCCAAAAAACGAACTGAAAATTTGCTGGGCTATTTTTTGAACAGCCTCCAGCAATCCCTTTAAGATTAGGCTGCTCCTCTCCTGATACAACTAGGAGAAACACAGATCATGCAAGTTTCACCCATTGTCCCTGAATTTTGCATTTTAGGTCCTATAACCCATTTTGTAGGGTTTTGGTGAGACCACATCTGGAATACTGTGTGCAGATTTGGTCTCCACATTTAAGAAAGGATATACTTGCATTGGAGGCAGTGCAGCAAAGGTTTTGCTAGATTGGTCCCTGGATGAGGGGGTTGTCCTATGATGAGAGACTAACTAAACTGGGCCTGTATTCACTGGAGTTTAAAAGAATGAGAGTTGATCTCATTGAAACATAAGAGTCTAAAGAGGCTGGATAGGGTAGACAGGGAGAGATTATTTCCGCTGGTCGGGGAATCTAAAACACGGAGGGGCACAGTCTCAAGATAAGGGACCTATCATTTAGGACTGAGATGAGGAGAAGTTACTTCATTCAAAGGGTTGTGAATCTTTGGAATTCTCTATCCCAGAGGGTTGTGGATGCTCCATCATTGAATACATTTAAGGCTGGGATAGACAGATTCTTGGTCTCTCAGTGAATCAAGGGGTATGGCAAGTGGAGGAAAGTGGAGTTGAATCCTAAGATCAGCCATGATCATTTTGAATGGCGGAGTAGGCTCGACGGGCCATCTGGTCTACTCCTGTTCCTATTTCTTGTGTTCTTGTGTTTGCATAACTAAACACCTAAAAGTCAGCCAAGCCAATGTGGTGTCTGGTGCAATTCTGGAGCCACAAATTCAGAGTTTTTCCCACTGATTTTGTTTTACAAAACGGGTGGCGGTGAGTTTAATTTCTTCCTTAGTGTCTTTGGAGAAACAAAATGAACAGAGCTGGAGACAGCCCAATGATGTACTGTCATTTATTTCCTTCTGGCATTTACTGGCGCTCATGTTATTAAAGGATTATTGTCAAGCCAGTAGAAACGTGGGAAATAAGCTTTTGCAAACAATAGGGGCTGAATTTTATTAGTTCGCCCCCATTCTCGGCAGCAAACTTCAAAAAGTGCACGGTGCACGCGCGAGACGTGCACCGTAGTGCCACCATGATATTTTGTGTGGTGGCTCATTAACATAGAATGGGCGGAGTGCCCACCCCTGATGACATAGATGGGGCAACAGCATCCGGCGCCACCTTGCAGGGCTTTTTAAAGGGCTTCAAGCCCTGACATCTAATTTAAATGTTTAAAGAGTACTGCACTTGTCATTTAAATTTAATCAGTCAATTAAAGACTGAAGCCCCTCTTCCACCTCCCAATGACCAAACAAGATATTTATTTCCCTCTACGCCGCCCGAAAAAACTTTTTTGCCAGTCCCGACCTTTCACCCCCTGAACTTTATTATCTTTGCCCTTCAACCCCTTCCCACCATCCCCTCAGCCAAGGGTAACAGTGTTTCCCCCTCCCCCCCCCCACCCCTGAAAACTTCACTTCTCCCCCCTCCCCATCAATGTTTCGCCTCGGATCACCGAACGGAGATCAGAAGGCATGGGACTTCCAGCAACTGGTTGGAATATGGGTGTGAGACGACCGTCGTTGAAAGGTAGGTTAATTTGTATTCATTAAGCTTTATTAACATATGTAAATTAGGTTTTTTTGCCGTGTGGCGGGGTGGCCGCCCCAAGGCCTTGCCAGTGCCGGTAAAATGAGGCAGGCCTTCCTGGCATTGAGGCCCGTGACGGCCTCTCCTTGAAGGATTTTCCGGGCCCCCCGCCACGACCCCCAATGTCGGGGGTCAGTAAAATTCAGCTCTAGTTTTCAAAACACAAATGAAGTGAACTGTTTTGTATAAAGGCTCCAGATAGCCCTTCTGACTCGCTATTATACTCCGACATAGTGCTACTCCTCAAAGGGCAGAATTTTAAGTAGGGGACAGGAGACATCATCCTGATTTTACCGATGGCGGCAAAGATGGAGAGCGGAGTTTGTACGGCGATGTGTGGGCAGGTAATTAAGATAGTTAAGAGGCCAACTGAAAGTGATATTTTGCTGGGTTTGAATTTTGTAAACAGTGCACAGGATTCATGAGCTTCAGAGGCTCAACTCCTTCAAGGAGGCAACATAGAGGTGGAAGATCATAGCTGGCAAGAAGGGGAAGCCATCAGGAGAGGAAACATCAACTTTCAGCCAGGTTGATGAAGGGAGGGCATCGGGCATCGTATGAGGAATGAGGATAAGGGTCTCAGAACTGCAGGTGGGACCACTTCACGAAGGGCAACGGGCAAGCCATCTCATCAGAGGTGAAAAGTGGGGAGGGGGAGAACGGGGGACCGCTGGCAGAGAAGGACTAGCATTTAGAGAGAGACCTCATTCATCCAGGCTTCGGGGACCTGGTTGAAGAGGAGGTGCGACCGAGTGGAAGGAAGGGCCAAGCACCTGCGCCGCACCACAATGACCTATGAATGCACAGGAGGGTCAGCCGTGGCCTCCAGATGGTTCAGAAGGGAACAGAGGAGAAAGAGAGGTGATTCCCCCACACAGGAGATACCCTCCAGAAAGGGTCTACAGGTCAAGGCTCAACTACCTGCAGATGTCCGAGAGGCAGTGCCAACAAAGACTCCGCATTTCCAGGGAGGCTGTTATTGACCTTTGCACCGTGATGCAGGACAAGCTGTGCCCCAGGGGACTTGGTAGAAATCCAATGCCAGTGGCCCTGAAGATGGCACTGAACTTATACGCCTCTGGATCATTCCAGGGATCCACTGGGGACATGTGTGGGATCTCACAGTCAGCAACCCTTCGTACATCAAGGAGGTCACCAATACCCTTTTCAGGAGTGCTACAACTATGTGCACTTGCACACAGATTTCAACTCTCAGGCTGAAACAGCTATAAGATTTGGGGCCATTGCTGGATTCCCCCAGGTGCAGGGTGGCATCAACTGCATACACGTGGCCATCAAGGCTCCTGAACACCAGCCAATGGCCTTCATCAACAGGAATGGCTTCAACTCCGTCAATTTACAACTGGTCTGTGACCACTGTAAACAGACCCTGTAGGTCTGTGTACACTTCCCGGGAAGTTGTCACGATGACAGTTCCAGGTGCCAGAGCTTTTCCGACCTCTCTCCCACTTTCAGGGATGGATCCTTGGAGACAAGGGCCACCCACTGAAGACATGGCTACTAATGCCCATGAGGAACCCATGCACAGGTACAACACCTGTCACAGGACGACACAAGCAACCATACAGCAGACCATTGGTTTGCTGAAGATGAGATTCAGGTGCATAGATAAGTCCGGTGGAGCCTTTCAGTATGCCCTGGCGTGGGTCTCACATACCGTGATGGTGTGCTGTACTCTGTACAACCTGGCGCTGCAGAGGTTGGAGCTGATGAGCAACATGGAAAGCGACAGGTGGACTGCCTCCTCAGACGATGAGGAGGCGGAGGGGAAGAAGAGCAAGCAACACCAAATGAAGTACTCCAGGGACAACAGGATAGTGGGCATGAGATAGTGCAAAAGAGGCTCACAACGCCCTTATGCATTCACCTTTCCTTTGATCCTCACTGTCAGTTGTATCTTCACCAATAAAGGCTTACCTTGATGTAGTCCTATTGCCGCCTTCCTTCCTTCAGGAAGCACTTGCTCATTGATCATTCACACAGCACAGAGCTGGCCAGGCTCCAGAATTGACTCCTCGCAGCGATGTTTTGCCTCCAGCCCCTTTATAGAAGCTGGGTTTCAATGAAGAGCCAAAGGTCTGACAGAGGAGGGAGGTCATCTATGCTTTAAAGAAAGGATTTATTCAACTTTACAGCAGTCCCTACTCTTTGCATGGAGAGCACACAATCACCTGTGATAACCCTGTGAACCTAGATGTTCTTCCTTATTCTTTTGCATGAACTCCTATGAAGTACTCCTACTGCGCTATCAGCTGAAGTGGATGCAGGGTGCTGACTTTGCTGTCTCTTGGCTATATTACCTTGGTGGTTGTCCACTGCATGCTTTAGGCCTGGAGGGCCCCGTCATCCAGAGGGCCTCCTGCACAGAAGCAGTACCACCCTCTGACAGCAGGAATGAAGCAGGATCTGGAGTCACTGGCAGAGGGGAAGAGGAGCAGCTGCTCATGCCAGGAATAGCCTGACAGGAGTCCCCAGCTGCGGGAGGGAGGAGCTCCTCCTCCTTTGCAGGTAGACATCTGCCTCCCTGCTGACCTGAGAGAGTAGAGGACCTGCTGGTGACTCCAAACCGACAAGGGTACGCAGGTCTGCAGACATTGAGTGCACTGCTGGATGTGGATCTCCATCTGAGCCCCCAGTTACTCAATGGAAGATGCCTTTTGCGTACCAGTCAAAGACAATGCTGAGCTCAAGGCCTGGATGGACTCCTCGATTGTCCGCACTTGGGTGCGCATAACCTCTGGCATATCTGACAGGCCTCTCACTGCAGCTGTAGCATTTCCCATGATGCTTCCGATATCAGAGGCATATCATGAGCCTGGGGCTCAGCATTGGCCTGGCCTCCCACAGTCCTCCGACTGTCAGAGACCTGGGCTGTCAGAGCCTCCATCAGCTGTTTGGGTGTGTTAGTGCTGTGCTCAGCAGGTTCTGCCTAAATCTAACTGCGAGCGCAAATCCACCAACGTGAGAGTATCTGTGCTGGTGGAGGGTGCAAGGGTACAAGGTGATGCTGGACCCTCTGAGGAACCGTTCACCCCCTCAGAGGTGGCAGGCTCTCCTGCAGTCTCAGAGGCTCCTTGAGTAGACAACATTTGACTTGCATGAAAGAACAGAGACATTGAAGGGTCAAGGGCCTCCCCTCCTGACATAGCACACACCCCTATGTTGCAGATCCCTGTAGGCACTGCCTGCCTGATGAGCAGCATGGCTCCGTTGCTGCAAATCCATCCTTATTGCCCATGATGACCTTACTCACTGTTTTGGGAAGATGCCCTGTCACAATGTCTGTAACGCTTCATCCGTCCTGAGATCCAGCCAGCTCCATGGCCTCCTCTTCCGTTGGGGTCAAGACATGGGGTATGGGTAGCCCACCGCCTGTCTGGGCCCATTTGCTCTGATTGTGTGCAATCCTCGCCTGCAGAGAAGGATGGAAGCTGTTGGGTCCCCAGTGAGAACAATCCCAAGACATAGGCTGTTGGTAGTCCAGCTGCCACTAATGGGAACACACAGATGCCTCCTTCATGCGGCCCCAATCCAGGCACCTTGCGAGGGTCTGCAATGACAAACAGCCTCCTTTCAGGGACACTTCGCCATGGCACAGTTTGTATGTACCCCCGACCCTTTGCCCACATCTGCATGAAGAGGCACTTTCGCTGCCCATTGAGGTCACTGAGCCACTTGCAGCACTGTACCCAATCCTTGGTGTTACCCCACAGCTGCTGACTTCATCAGCTATCTGCAGCCAGACCTGTTTGGTCAGGCTGCCAGGTGTCCTCCTCCTGTCCCTTGGGAATAGAATGTCCCTCCTTTCCCTGGCAGCTTGTAGGAGCACCTGGAGGGAGACATCAGTGAAGTGTGGGGCTGCCTGGGGTCTACTCTCTGCCATCACTCTGCAGCCGCACTGAACACTGCCTCTCCTATGCCTCCAGACAGCAAGATTAAGTGTCAGGCTGGCATCCCTTTAAAAGTGGTGCCAGCACCTGCCGAGGCATCAGCTGATGTCAGACTCTCCGCCTCTGAACCCAACTCTGACCACGCAATTGGTGGGGTCCCGCACCTCAAGGCCCTTAATTGGCCAGCTGCCGCTGTATAGCATGCGGCTAGTCACGCCTGCCTCCAATATGTCATGTACCTGCTTCCGGCAGCACTGGCATTTTTGCTACAAAATCTAGCCCCAAGTATTGAAGAATTGGCCAAGATGTAGTTTTCATACCTATTATCCATAAGCTAAATACTGTTGTGATACATTCCATTTTTTAATAGTCCCAAGGAAAGTAATTAGAATGTACAAGTCTGCAAACCACAATCAGTTCTGTGGGAAAGCTGAATGTTCCAAAGAAAAGGATTACCTCTGATAGAGATTTACAGACAAATGGCAAATATTGAGAAATGCTAGGAAATGCGCATCAATGCTAACAAAATGATTGCACACTGTTAAATAAGGAAAAGATTTAGATTTGCTGGTTGGCCAAATACTGAAAATGGTGTTACATTTTTCCACAGTAACTGCAATACAGAGCAGAGAGCTAGGTTGCAACACCAGGTCCATGGAGCCTGAGGCTAAGGAGTTGGCAGTTATGTTTATGAAGTATTGGGGAGACCTCTCTAATTAATGTGACAAGGTTTGTTCAAAACAGCTCTGAATGTATTGGAAGTGGTTTGAGTTTGCCCCTCTGTGATGTAAAATAAATGGCTTTCACAGCCTGGATTTTGTGGGCAGCAGTGAACGAACGGCACCAGCCATTCACTACAAATACACTTGCCCACAGATTTTCTATCAGCTTTTGCACTGAAGCTAAAGGTGATTAGGAATCTAAAACAGCATGGGACCCTCCACAGGGGATCTGGGACCTGTGTGAACAGGGCAAGCAACAGTGTACTCCTTAATCAATCAGAAATGTTAATGAGGTGCACAGAGTTTGTCAGTTAGAATATTTAATTCAATGCCAAACCATGTATAGAAAGCAAAATAAAGAGAAGGAAAGAAATACAGTATTGAGAGAGAGAGATTTAAAAGAGAAAGAAAAAATTAAATAATTTTTAAAAATCTCCAATGATTAAAATCTGAAGGCATGAGACTCCAGACTTGTAAAAGTTAATTTTCAATGCCAGAAAGATAGATTGGTAGTAATTAAGATTTATCACGCCATTAAGAATTTACTTATACTGGAATGGACAAGATCTAACTATTTTTGGGGTCTTTAGTGCAAATCTATCACTTAAGTATTGCAACTTTACACCCTTTAATGTGTTTCAATGCAGAGTCTCTCCACAAGGTATCAGCGTAGCAAAGTTTTTGGAGGAGCAGGACAATTTGGACAGTAACCTCCTGATTTCTACATTTAACTTGCGCGTGTGCAGTCGCTGGAAGTTGCTGTCAGATTTACTCATCTCACCATTATTTTTACTGCAAAATCGGGGCCAACCAGTCTGCCGTAGTTATCCTCTGCTTTCATTACTCAAGGATTAGAATCGGTAGACAAAATAATTTGTTCGTTACTATGGAACATTTGCAAATTAATTCTGCATGTAATCTTGTTTGGATGCTGTGTAAAAACATACAGCATGGTAGTAATTAGTAATCCTCTACATTGGGGAGACCAAGCGCAGACTGGGTGACCGCTTTGCGGAACACCTCCGCTCAGTCTGCAAGCACGACCCTGAGCTTCCGGTTGCTTGCCATTTCAACACTCCCCCCTGCTCTCATGCTCACATCTCTGTCCTGGGATTGCTGCAGTGTTCCAGTGAACATCAACGCAAGCTCGAGGAAGAGCATCTCATCTACCAATTAGGCACACTACAGCCTGCCGGACTGAACATTGAGTTCAATAATTTCAGAGTATGACAGCCCCCATTTTACTTTCATTTTTAGTTATTTTTTCTTCCTTTTTTTTACATTCCTTTTTACATTTTTTACAATCTTTTTTTGCATTTATTTCATTTCATCTTAGTTTGTTCAGTTTGCTTACCCACTGTTTTTTTCAGGTTGTTTTTCTTCAGGTTTGCACTTGCTGCTGTTCAATATTCAGTGTATTCACACCTAATCTGTACTAATGCTTTGTCTTTCAACACACCATTAACATATTGTTTGCCTTTTCTCCGTGACCTTTTGGTCAGCTATGTGGCCTGGTCCAATCTTCACCTTCTCCTTTGTTATCTCTTGCCCCACCCCCACCTCACTTATTTATAATCTGTGACCTTTCTAATATTTGTCTGTTCCGAAGAAGGGTCACTGACCTGAAACGTTAACTCTGCTTCTCTTTCCACAGATGCTGCCTGACCTGCTGAGTGATTCCAGCATTTCTTGTTTTTGTTTCAGATTTCCAGCATCCGCAGTATTTTGCTTTTATTATATTATTATGGTAGTAATTAGGAATGTCTGTGAGGTTCAAATAAATGGATTTCTCATTTTAGCACTATATCTCAATTTTTAAAAATGCCATAATGATGTGCGCTTGGCCCTCTAACAGGCTGGCACTATAAAAACAGCAGGTGTTCAGTACTTCAAGTGCTTTGACTGAACAGAGTGGAGGTACTTAACATTTACAGTTGCATGACAATTTTCATTTTATTTAATAACTCCAAGCTACAAAAAATGAAGAGGCTGTTGAGCATGGACACTTGACAGAAGTTGCTGGATAAGCATTACTTGTTGGCACTAAACCTGGCAAAATTATCTGTGTCCACATTCTGTAGCCAATTAGATCTCATGAAGAATTTATACAAAACAGAGATTATGGAAAAATATCTTTAATATAAATATTTTATATCGATATAAAGCTAAAACAAAAGGAATTCTAAAAAGCAGAAGAAAGTTCCAGAAAGGCAAATAACAACAAAAGAAAAAGAGCAACTGGACATTCAGAAAAAAAAACTGTTCCTCTTTTATTCGGTATAGAGCTCACAGAATCAAGCAGCTGGATTTTGGCGGTGAGCTCAAAAAATGGCAGCCCACCCGAATGGACCACACGCCAAACAGCCACTGCAATATCAAGCGCGGAGGCTCAATTAAATAGCCAGGCAGCCCGCACCACACCACCCCCCCACCACAATTACGTGGAGGGGGCAGGCTGTCCATCTCCGGCCAATGACATCAGCTCCCTGAGTGCAGCGCGAGCGCCATTTTTAATGGATAGCCAGCCCTGCCGGCTTTTTTTAATTATTAAAGAAGTATCCCCCCAAAATTAAATAAATACATTTTTATGCCCCTTTCCCACCCCCCAATAACAATTTCAATAACTATTGGCCCTTTCCCTCAAAAACACATTTTACGTGACCTTTCCGTGCCACCCCCCCGCCCCCGCAAACTGCACAAAGTTTAAGGTTCAAACCTTCCCACCATCCCCTACACCTATTACGTATATTAGACCCCGTCCCCCCCACCCACCCCTGTACTGAAAATCATACCTCCTCCCCCCTCCCCACCAGTGTGGCACTGTTTCCCCGGATTGGGATCTGAAGACACGGGAGTGCCGGTCGCTGTGCCGAAGATCGCGGCGGGCCCTCAAGATTGCAGGTAAGTGTATTCAAATTTATTAATTTTATTGATTTGCATATTTAAATTGTGGTCCAGTCACCCAGCGGTGGGGGTGGGGGCCACCACAGAGCCTTGTCACTGCCTGGAGGATAGGGCTGGACCCTGCCAGCGCCAAGGTCTGTGGCGGGCCTCATCTGGAGCCATCTTCAGGCAGCCCCCTGCCACGGATCACGTCGAGGGCTTGGTAAAATCCAACCCAAGGTCTAAGAAAAGTGTCAAGCTTGGCTCAGGAGCAGCACTCTCTCCTCTTAGCCAGAAGAATGTAGGTTCAACCCCAATCCAAATTTTTAGCACATAATCTAGAGCAGGACTGAGGGAGTGTAACATTGTTGGAAGTCCCGTTTTTTGGATGACATGTTAAGGCCTCATCCGCTATCTCAGGTGGACGTAAACGATCCAATGGCTCTATTCAATGAAGAGCAGAGTGTTTTCCTGGTTTCTTGGTCAACTTTTATGCCTCAATCAACATTCCTAAAACAGATATCTGGTCATTTATCTTGTTGTTGTTTGTGGGGCCTTACCGTGTGCAAATCAGTTACTTCTTTTCCCTACAACGGTAACTATGCTATGAAATACTTCATTAGCCAAGAAGCTCGATGGAATGTCCTGAGGCTTGGAAAACGCTACATAAATTCAAGTTTTTCTTTCTTTTCTTACCTTTAATGCCCAGTTTAAATGGACATGACTTTTACACATAAATCAAGGATATTTTTGAAGCCATTACTTGTAGGCAGGTATATGTTTAATGAAGCTCTCACATCTGTGCAAGAGTAACATAGCCTGACAGCAAAATCGTATGTGGAAGTCTTCCAGTGAGAGCAAAGCAAGGTCATGGGGTGTCCCGTTCAACATATGTCTAAATTACACTGGCAGAAGCAATCCCACTGGCTGGAAAATAAGTTCCAATGGAGTTAGCCCATCACAACACCACAGCTTCATATAATGTAACATATTAATTATGGAAGTAGTATCTGAGATATAATGCTCTTATACTGGACACCACCAAAATATCATCACTAGGACTGCTGACTGTGGTACAACAGTATACTGATATGGTTACTGTACTAGCAATCCAGAGAACCTGAGTTCAAATCCCACCGTGGCAGTTTGATTTATTTTTAAATCTATAAATAAAACGTTGGGGTCAGTAAAAGTAATGATGAAGCTGCTGGATTGTCTTAAAAACCCAACTGGTTCACTAATTTTATTTAGGGAAGAAAACCTGCTGTTCTTAGCCAGTCTGTCGTAGATGTGACTCCAGTCCCTCACCAACCTGGTTGACTCTTAACTGCCCTCTGAAGTGACTCAGCAAATTATTTGATTATATCAAACCCCGAGCAGCGGTTCAAGAAGACCCACTAGTACCTCCTCAGGATAGCTAGGATGGGCAATAAATGTTGGCCTTGCCAGCAATATCCACATCCTAAGAATTAATTCTAAAAAAAAGCCTGGAGCTGGAGTATGGTATGAAACAGGCTGTTCTTGAGAGTGGTCACTTGTTACAGCATACCACTGAAGCAATACAGCACATGACTGGCATGAAATAAAAGCATGCACATTTTACCAATAATCAAAGGCACAGGGCTCACAGCACTCACGGGTATAATATTTGTAAGAATATGTACCTGCCACTTTACAAAACTTGACTGAAACGCAAGTAACTTTGTTCTTCCCTCCAGAAAATCTTATTCTCAGTTATTTGCATTGTATAATTAGAACATTACAGCGCAGTACAGGCCCTTCGGCCCTCGATGTTGCGCCGACCTGTGAAACCATCTGACCTACACTATTCTATTTTCATCCATATGTCTATCCAATGACCACTTAAATGCCCTTAAAGTTGGCGAGTCTACTACTGTTGCAGGCAGGGCGTTCCACGCCCCTACTACTCTCTGAGTAAAGAAACTACCTCTAACATCTGTCCTATATCTATCACCCCTCAACTTAAAGCTATGTCCCCTTGTGTTTGCCATCACCATCCGAGGAAAAAGACTCTCACTATCCACCCTATCTAACCCTCTGATTATCTTATATGTCTCTATTAAGTCACCTCTCCTCCTCCTTCTCTCCAACGAAAACAACCTCAAGTCCCTCAGCCTTTCCTCGTAAGACCTTCCCTCCATACCAGGCAACATCCTAGTAAATCTCCTCTGCACCCTTTCCAAAGCTTCCACATCCTTGATAGCTATATATATTGCAAACTTCCCGTGGCTGAATGATTCTATAAATTCAGATGGAACTCAAGTGAATTAAACGTTCATAAACAAAAAAGAAACTTTAAATATTATTACTACAGTTATAAAATCAAAATAAAAGTGTCCTAATGTTGGCTATTGATAGTGAAGCTCACTGTACGACAGAAAAGACTCTCCTTACAGATAAATGTAAACAGCTCATTATTACCACACTCTGAATGTTATATTACCTTTGGCAAGGCCCCAGAAAGTAAAATGAACTTACTGTGCTTTAACCAATAAATGAAATGAAGGGGTTGGGAGGAATTATCGTATTGTGATATCTCCATAATTTATATTAATCATAAAGCAGGTTTGTTGATAATATTTTTCCAGGAAAATTTACATGCACATTTGAGTAACATTTTATTATAATTAACACCGAAAGAAAATTTGGCATGTTTCCACGGAAGTGAAGACTCAAAGGATTAGGCATGTTTGCCATGCTTCAGGGTACGTCCTTCCTACTTCCTGCTGTTACAGGAAATGCTACTATGACTAATAACATGGATTTAATCCACACAGTTTCTGAATTCCAAATAAAATAAAACATTTCTGATTGTCTGGAATGCCTCGAAGTTACTAAGTCACTTTTTTTCAGAACTGTGTCTTATTTGTTTTTTGATCTGTTTGGTGGTTGGAAGTTAGTGGGAGACCAAGGAGAGAATCAGAAGGGGGGGAGAAGTGACTGTAAATAAAAAAAATTAAACTAAGGAAATTAAAGCAGTCAAAACTGAGATTACAAGATAATGCAACAAAGGATAACTTCTGGAGTCACATTCATGTCTACTGTCCCATCAAAAGGTAGGGGGTGGAGGAAGTGGTCGACATTGTATGGGAGATAACAACCAAGCTGCAGCATCTCCATATGGGAATGCATGGATAGAATGAATGGTGCTGCTTTCCTGTCATTTGTTTTCAAGTAAATAGCTCTGCTGTCTGGGGAGTAGTTAAGCTACAAAATCATCATGTCAGACAATGCATAGTGGAGGCAGGACAGAATTGGCACTGGATACTGCAAAGGCTATGGACCCTGACAACATTCCGGCAATAGTACCGAGGACCTGTGCTCCAGAACTAGCCGTGCCCCTAGCCAAGCTGTTCCAGTACAGCTACAACAATGGCATCTACCCAGCAATGTGGAAAATTGTCCAGGTATGTCCTGTACACAAAAAGCAGGGCAAATGCAAGCCGGCCAATTACTGCCCAATCAGTCTACCTTCAATCATCAGCAAAGCGATGGAAGGTGTCGTCAACAGTGCTATCAAGCGGCACTTGCTTAGCAATAACCTGCTCAGTAACACTCAGTTTGGGTTCTGCCAGGGCCACTCAGCTTCTGACCTCATTACAGCCTTGGTTCAAACATGGACAAAAGAGCTGAACTCAAGAGGTGAGGTGACAGTGACTGCCCTGGACACCAAGTCAGCATTTGACCAATTATGGCATCAAGGAACGCTAGCAAAACTGGAGTCAATGGGAATCGGGGGCAAACTGTCCCCTGGTTGGAGAAGTACCTCGCACAAAGGAAGACGGTTGTGGTTATAGTCATAGAGGTATGAGGGCAATCACCTCAGCTCCAGGACATCACTGCAGGAGTTCCTCAGGGTAGTGTCCTAGGCCCAACCATCTTCAGCTGCTTCATCAATGACCTTCCTTCAATCATAAGATCAGAAGTGGGGATGTTCGCTGATGATTGCACAATGTTCAGCACCATTCATGACTCCTCAGATATAGAAGCAGTCTGTGTAGAAATGCAACAAGACCTGGACAATATCCAGGCTTGGGCTGATAAGTGGCAAGTAACATTTGCGCCACACAAGTACCATGCAATGACCATCTCCAACAAGAGAGAATCTAACCATCTCCCCTTGACATTCAATGGCCTTATCATCACTGAATCCCCCACTACTGACATCCTGGGGGTTACCATTGACCAGAAACTGAACTGGAGTAGCCATGTAAATAGTGTGGCTACAACAGCAGGTCAGAGGCTAGGAATCCTGTGGCGGGTAACTCACTTTCTGATTCCCCAAAGCTTGTCCACCATCTATGAGGCACAAGTCAGGAGTGTGATGGAATACTCTCCACTTGCCTGGATGGGTGCAGCTCCAACAACACTCCAAGAAGCTCGACACTATCGAGGACAAAGCAGCCTGCTTGATCAGCACCCCATCCACAATGTTACGACCAGGTGAGGTGTCAAGGGGTCCCTTTCAGCCTTCACCTGGTCTTACTGTAACAGGGTTTTATTTTTAAACACACTATGTTTTGAGCTCCCCCTTGGTGAATCCTTGTTCACCGCTTTCTAATTATAAGGCAAGGAAATGAGCACAAACAGGCTTTCTTAGGTTTAAAGAAGAAAAGTGAAATTTATTAAAACTTAAATTCTAATTCGGTTCATGCCTAGGGATACACGACGCGCCCACGCTAGCATGCATACACGATATACACATGCAGATAGGACAGAAAAGAGCAGAAGAAAAATAAAGTGGAGAGGTTTGAGGCAATATCTGAAGAGTTTCTTGTTACTGTGCTTCAAGCTCACTGTAGAGTCCTTTTGTAGATAGTTCTTGCTTGCAGGTAATTCTTGCTTTTTGTTGGGGCCCAGTATTCTTCTTAAACCTTGTTCAATGTAGGAGACTTTTCTCTCTTGGGGTTCCTGTGTCTTCAATGGATTCCGAAGCTGGTGATAAAGAGATGGGAGAAGACAGAAGAGAGGTGTTCTCAATCCAGGAGCCAGGAGCGTTCTGTCTTCAAACACTGTTTCTCCAATTTAAAACTCACAGTTCAAAACGCTGCAACAGCCAGTTAGTCATGTGACTAAACTGGTCTGACCATGTCCGTTCTGTGTATTGGGAGCAGGGACTGGTTCCTTTGTTCCAACACTGTCCGCTAGTATGCAAAAATGTCTTTCCGGCTAAGGGGCCTGGCAATTCCTTGCAACAGACCTTCTTTTCTTCCCAGCAACAATTTGAAGTTTAATGTCCATAAGGTGAAATTAATGTGTCTCCTTCTTGGCACGTGGGGGCCTGCATGACAACAAACATTCACACCCTCCACTACTGATGCACAGTGGCAGCAGTGTGTACCATCTTCAAGATGTACTGCAACAACGGACCAAGGCTCCTTAGACAGCACCTTCCAAACCCACGACTCTACCACCTAGAAGGACAACGGCAGCAGATGCATGGGAACATTACCTGCAAGTTCCCCTCCAAGCCACACACCATCCTGACCTGGAGCAATATTGCTGTTCACTATCACTGGGTCAAAATCCTGGAACTCCCTTCCTAACACAACTGTGGGTGTACCAATCCACATGGACTGCAGCAGTTCAAGAAGGCAGCTCACCACCACCTTCTCATGGGCAATTAGGGATGGTCAATAAATGCTGGTCTAGCCAGCGACGCCCACATCCTATGAACGAATAAAAAAAAAATTATGACACTGTACTGCTGGAGTCATGTTTCCTCCCTATCTCCATGTGCAACAACAGATCAGGGCCACAGCCAAGAGACCATTATACAATCTTTCAGCCATTTATCTTAACTGTTTGACGGCAGAAAGCTTGAAAGAAGGCCTGGCACACGCGCAACTTGTGCGCCGATGAGCCCCTGTAATATTTTGCGTAGGGCTTATTTAAATGGAGGGGGCGGAACAGCTGCCCCCGATGCTGTAGACGGCCACTTTGTCCCTCGTAATAGAGACCGGCACCACCACGCAGATGCCATTTTTAAAGGGCTTGAAGCCCTTCCGGCAATGTAAATTTTTAAAGGGCTTGAAGCCCTCACATGGAGGGCAAATTAGAAGTTTAAACTTTATTAACCAATCAAAGCCTCTCTCCCAGCCCCCCCATGACCATTTAATGTGTTTTACACCCAGCAAAAACTTTTCTTCCCATCACCAACCTTGACCCTGAGCTTGGTTACCTTTGCCCTTCAACCCTTTCCCACCATCCCCTCAGCTCATCGAAGGATTTTTCCTGGTTCATTCCTTCCCGCTTCCCACGAATGCCACACCTCGGATCTCCAAATGGAGATCCGACGGCGCGGGAGTTCCGGCCACCGGCCGGAATATCGGCGTGGGACAGTGATTATTCATTTATTTGAATGTCATTAGCATATTGAGATTAAGGCCCCAAGGCCTTACTGTCTCAGGTAAAATGCAGCGGAACCTTCCCGGCGCCAGGAGTCATGGCGGGTCTCTCCCAGAAGAATATTCGGGACAGCGTATTTAAATGGTAATAATTATCAAAAACAGATTCTTCATTGTGTAAATATAACATTATTTTAGTCCTCATTTCCAACATTTTCTTCATTTTGTTTAAACTCACACATCAGACACTGATAAATCTTGCAAACCTGCATTTAGTCACTCAGTACATGCTGAGTAAATCACAGCAAATTACATTTCGCTGACTGTGTTGTTACAGTCTAGGATTATTTACAAACCTAATAATTAGATTCGGGGAAAAAACAATGGTATAAGGATATTTTTTTTTCCTTTAGACCGCATGGGTTAGAAATTGTTGTGCCCTTTTTATGCCCAAAAAGCAGACACAAAGCACACTAATTTAGCTGTGGAATGGCCTACTCCCAATCTGAACAACCATTGGTCCCACTGATAAACTTGTGGGGCCCTTTTTTAAGGCTTTCGCCAAAAACTAGCATTTAGTCCCTCCAATATGTAAATGAGAGGTCTCTGTTTAAGGACTTCTCTATAAAGGTCTTCAGCAGCTGCCGATTACAGTTAAGTTTACAAAACGTTTTATAGAAAGTCCTTCTTGTGCAGCGGTGCTCCTCTCTGGCTCCTCAGGCATTGCGGTCATTCCCCCACCCCACCCACTGTAACCTGCTTGAAACCTGGCTTCAAAGACCAAAGCAAAACAGCCCATTGTTACCATTACCTGAAGTAATTACAACATCAGTTTATTTAATGTTTGCTTGTGTTCATTTGGAATGGCCTTCCTGTGCACACCCTTAGCCACACTTCCTGTCTGGGCACCTAGAAGCATATATTAAAAAGGCGTTCGAAAACAGCTCAGAATTGCACTGACTGAAAAGCAAACATTTCCATCTGTTAGCTGGTGACACTGGGTCAAAACCAAAGGGCTACAGTAGTACTGCCGATCCTGTCATTCTCCAGTTGAACAGAATATCTGTATGTGCAATTTTGCTACCAGATTAGCTAAATGTTGTTATTTTTAATCTGTTCCAAATGAAACGATTATTAAAAACTCCTCCCCTTCTCCATTCCTTCACTATAGGTCAAATGTTATGATTTAGATTTAGAGATACAGCACTGAAACAGGCCCTTCGGCCCACCGAGTCTGTGCCGACCATTAACCACCCATTTATACTAATCCGACACTAATCCCATATTTCTACCACATCCTCACCTGTCCCTATATTCCCCTACCACCTACCTATACTAGGGGCAAGTTATAATGGCCAATTTACCTATCAACCTGCAAGTCTTTTGGCTGTGGGAGGAAACCGGAGCACCCGGAGGAAACCCACGCAGACACAGGGAGAACTTGCAAACTCCACACAGGCAGTACCCAGAATTGAACCCGGGTCGCTGGAGCTGTGAGGCTGCGGTGCTAACCACTGCGCCACTGTGCCGCCCCATGTTATGTTTGAATCATTTTATAATGACGCAGTAATTCTACTTAAGATCATATTTTTACACTGTACCTTTAACTTAAGGCGACTTACGATCACATTCCACATTTACTTGCTAGAGACTGTACATTACTGGAAGATTTTCCATGCCGATTAATTTTTTCAAAATAAGATTTAATATCCTGTTTCCAGAGAACTGAAGTATTTTTCTTTGAAAAAAAGGCGGTGAAATTGAATAACCCCTGAAACCAAGTGTGGGGTTCGCGGTATACAATTAACCCATGCCTGTTTATTGTAATGCAGGCAACATATTAAATTGGTGCTGCCTGCTGTTTTACATGATTTCTGCTTGTAATGTGCTGCTCATTGGCTGCATGCATCAGCAGAGGGCCGGATATCACAACTGGCTAGTGCTACTTAAAGACAGCACAGAGTGGTTGCAAGAATTGGTGGGAGTCCTTTGAAAAGTGAATCGGTACTGTGATACTTTGAGTTATGGCTGAACATTCACATTCGATGATTTTACAATAATGTGCCAGAAAATGTGCATCAAGATTTTCAGACAATGCACCAGAGGTTTTCGTGGAAGAAGTGGAAAGAAGAAGAGACATTCTGTATCTACAGAGGTGACAGGAGGCCTTCCAGACCTATGATCAGGAGGTAGTAGGAACAAGCAGCAGCAGAGGACAATACCAGGAGTGTATCTCCAAAAACAGGAATGCAGTTCAGCATGAAGTTTAACAATCTGACAAAAGTTGTCAAGGTGAATCTATCTTCAAATGCCATATTCTATCAACTGAACCACTAGCATCATCCATTGCTCAATTCACTACATCCCCATCATCCACCCACGAATAATCTCTATTAATCAGTATTTAATCCTTAGTTCATATGCTTTACTTCATCCTCACACACCTATCACTATTACAAGCCTCTGATCCACAACTTACAGCTCACACACAGTAGTAGTTATTTGACCACATCACCCAAACATATTGCAGGACACTCACTGACACACTTCCCTCTTTCTTGCAGGAGAAAATTGTACATAACAGGAGGCAGCAGTAACAAACTGGAGGAGAACCAGAGCGCCTGTGTGTTTTGACCCCCATAGAGGCTGTGCTCACTAGCAGTGCTGGGAGATTGATGATGAGGGTATTTGTCTACCAAATCCTCCTTCACCCTTACAGCACAATCTCTTCTCACAAGCTGCAGATGGTATAAGTACTTCTTACTTTCTCCTCTTCCTCACCACAACCCAACGCTTGTCCCTTTTTCATTTCAGATATCCAAGAACAGGAACCTTCCCAATCAGGGAGGGAAGAGGAAGCAAACATGGAAGCTAAGGAGAAAGTACCACCTGATATTACACTCGCAGCCACCAGCTCAGCGATAGGCACTGACTGTATCTTAGAGGCTAAGATAGAGGTGAGATCTGCATGAGATGAGACACCAGCACAAGTGTGCAGGAGTGAGGGCTGGGGGAAAGGATAGTGTAGATGCCAGCTCACTGGAGGGCAAAGTAGCACACTTGTTCTGCTGCAAAGGAGTCCAATGAGGATTCTAATGGGATAGCGTACAGAAAATGGCTATTGGGCATAGACACCCAAATTCTTAGTGCACTGGAAAGCCTGTCAGAAAGTTTGCTTCAATGTCAAGCAGCATGGAGTCCAGCACTAACCTGGCAGAGGGCTTTTTGCAGGGCTTTCCAACATGAACTGGGTGGTCACTGCCATCAGCACACCCATGGAACCTAGCACAATACAATGTCCGATGGCCTATATCACAGTTTCTACTGCAGCACAAACAGCTTCCAGCAAAGGCCTGAATGCTGCAGTGAAAGCTCAGATTGCTGTCATCATGGCTCTGGATACTACTGTTTAAACAGGCTTTCAGAGTGTCACGGCAATCCATCAATCTGTTTTCCAACAGATCAGTGAGGACCCCCCCCCACCCCCCACCCCACCCAGCTCCATGCAATCTCTCCCTGCCCCAGTAGAGTGGCAGTGGAATACTGCTGTCCTCTCTCAGGATGAGAACATGCCTGCTCCCACCCCTGCCATTCCACCAATGCCCTTGTAATGCCAGCCAGCCAGCCTGCCCAGACTGCTACATCCAGGCCAAGATGGTGCAGTCTGAAGTCGGGCCTTGAAGTCCCAGAGCTACTCGCAATCATCCTCCACAGTAATCCGCAGCCTCCTCAATTGAAGGTCAACAGCCTTACACCACACATGCTGCAGCCACAGCAGAAGCATCTCATTGACACACAGAACACAGACACTAAGAGAATACACAAATGTGATTAGTTTAATTTAGTATGCATTATGTCATGAATGAATTTATAAAATTGGATTGGAATGTACATTTTCTGGTAGTGTTTACCTTTGTGTTGTCAGAAAGAGGACAATGTGATGGTTAGCGATAGGGGAAAGATCAAGATTGTGAGACTGATGGTGAATGCGGAGTTGTGGTTGAAGTTAATGCTCTCGCGAATGAATAATCTGATCATGTGGAGTCTGGACAAAAAGGGACTGTCTTCGTGCTTTTTTCTCCACTTCATATTGCAGACAGAAAGAACATGTGCAAACATTGAGCCTGTTTCACCTAAACAAAATAAGTGACAGCCATTCGCTGGTTCATTCCTCAGGGCAATGCCTTGACCAATAAGAGTCAAGCTCCCTGGTTTAAATTTCAAACAAAGCTTGGCAGTTAACTGTCAGTCACCATAAACTGGTGCATTCTCTATGGCAATGCCTCTACCAATCAGTGTTCACTTGCCAACCAATCATCACTCTCTTCTCATACAGTATAAAGTTGTTGTTTTCCCTTACTTTGGTATTCTTGCGGATTGTCCTGATGAGTGCAAGATGAAAAGCTTCGACAACATGTCTCTATTTTCAGCAATACTCAAGTTCTATTTATATATATTTTATTATTCGTTCAAGGGATCTGGGCGTCACTGGCTAGGCCAGCATTTATGGCCCATCCCTAATTGCTCTAGAGAAACTGAGTGGCTTGCTCGGCCATTTCAGAGGGCAGTTAGGAGTCAACCACGTTGCTGTGGGTATGGGAGTCATATGTAAGCCAGACCAGGTAAGGACAGCAGATTTCCCTCCTTAAAGGACCTTAGTGAACCAGATGGGTTTTTAAAACAATCGACAATGGTTTCATGGTCACCATTAGACTAGCTTTTTAATTCCAGATTTTGTTTTATGAATTGAATTCAAATTTCACCATCTGCTGTGGTGGGATTTGAACCCATGTCCCCAAGGCTTTAGCCTGGGCCTCTGGAATACCAGTCTAGTGACATTACCACTACGCCACCGCCTCCCCAATACATGTGGAGCGAGCGGCAGTCTGGGAGCATGCAAGAGAGCAGCTGTGAGACATGATGGAGAGAGAGCAGGAGGCGCGGGCTGAAGCTGGTCAGGGAGTGGAAGGCCCAGGCAATGAGCAGGGGAATGGAGAATAATATGGCTGTCTTGTGCTTTTTATTGGAATTGATTTTCCTGAAATGATTGGTTTGATTGATAATACCATCCACGAACATGCAAAACTGACGAAAAGGAAAGAAGCTGCTGTTTCATCAAGCCTGCCCCCACACAACTGTGATACCTGGAGAATCATGATTAGGCACCCATACCCACTAGCACACATATTCACGTGCCGTCCATCAGTCATGTAATCTCATGAGAGAAGCAAAAAACAGATAAATAACCCAAGACCAATCATGGAAAAAAAACAAGCTGGGAAATTCCTCTTCAACCACCTTAGACAATCTGAACTACTCCAAGAGGTGAAACAGACCATGTCTATGCCATGTGGTATTTGATCTAACTGATGTTATCATCTTCTTTCCAATCAGGAACTTAGCCAGTGTTCTTTTGAATGCACAGAGGGGCTAATTTTACTTTGAGTGATAGAATAAAATAGGCGATATTGGATTAGCCACCCATTGTACATCTTAGCTAATTTTAATTTCCAGTGATTTCATTGATTGGCTGACTGAATTGCCATCACCCATTTTACGTTATCAACCGAAATCAAAATTACTCCCAATGAGTAGAACTGACAAGTGAGCCAGTAATTTGTTCCACAGGTGTACAAACCTCTGGAAAAAGAGGAACCATCTCATACTTAACCTCTCCCTATTCTTAGGTAGCTTATACAAATGATCTGTGGTCTTCCGCAACCTATCTATTTGAAGTAGTCTCTTAAGGAAGGCATAATCAAGCCCTTTAAAATTTGTAGCCTTGATAAAACCACCGTGTAGTTTACTCACTTCTACAGAGAATAGCCTCTCTGAATAACTAAGGTCTTTTAAGTTAGGGATCCTTTGGTCCTCCTGTGGAATTATCCTTTTAACAATGTGATGTGTGTTAATTACTTCCACTCAACCTCTCTGGCACCAAACATTAACTGGTACGAGTGTGGAGTTTCATTCCTTCAGGATTTTTTTTATTTTTAGGGAGACTTTAAAAATGTCAAATTTAATTTTTTTTTCTTACTCTTCCTTGCTGTCTCTTTTTTCCCCTCTCTCTTATTCTAATCTTTCTCTCCCACTCTTTTTGTCCTTGGTTTGACATTTAATTAATCCTCTTTAGTTCACCCTCCTTCTCAGTCCTTCCTCCATTTATTTCCCAATCCTTAAACTTCATTGGCTTGCTCTATTCATTCCAGTCCCAGATGCCCAGTTTCCCTTGCTCACACTCTCAGGGCAGAATTTAACAGGCCGCCCCGGAGATGGGTTTGGAGGTGGGGGGGTCCCATAGAATTATGACATGAGGCAGGGTATGGAGGGTCCATCACCTTCCTGTCGCATTGGAATTTAGTAGGCGGTGGGATAGGCCAATGATGGCCTTCTCGCCCAGAGGCAGGTTGAGGACCTTAAGGGCCTCTTCCTGGCACTGCTGGGATTTAACCAGCAGAGGGAGGGCTCCGCCACACGGGAAGGCCATCCAGTAAAATGAGGCGACCTCCCTGTGGGCTTGGGGGGGGAGGCGGGGGGGAGAGGGACCTCCTCCATGTGCAATCTGTGACTCAAAGAGGGCTCCCGCCGGGAAACACTCCACCTATGTGAACCCCCTCCCCTTGCACTAAACGCCCACCCTTGCTGGGGCCTGCCAGTCTGACCCCAGCGACCCCGCCTCACTTAGCCTGGGTCAGGGCTCCAGTGCTGGGCCTGAGTCCAAGGCCTTTTGTAGTACAGGCAGTGCCCATGACTCCCAGTGGTGTTACCGATACTACTGAGCTGCCAGCCAATCAGAAGTTCTGAGTGCTGTTAAATCGCATCAGGGGAGGGCCTCCAAAAGGCCGAGGCTGGGTTCCCCTCACCTTTTCGGCCCGGTATCGGGAGCCCCGCCACCACAACAAAATCTAGCCCTCAGTAACTTTGAGGCTTTTTTTAAGCCAAAGGGTGCAAGACAATTCTAATTAACGGCAGATGCCATTAGATGCCCTGCTACAGCAAAATCTGGCCTTTTGTAAACGTCTAATAGAGTGTCACTAGCCACACCTAGTGGCAGAAAATCAGCACTGCAGAAATGGTTTCCTATTTAAACCTAATACTGGCCACTAAAACAAAACCCACTTTATTTTCTTCTTCCAATCCACAGGTAGAAACAGTAAAATCTCTAATGGTTGTAAAGGCTAATACATTATTAATGCTTTTCCATATTTCAAGTACGAATGGCTATATAGCAGATTGACATAATACGATCTTAAAGTAAGAATTTGCGAGAAATTCACATTTATGCTAGAATGTTGTACGTGGCTGTTTTTCCAAGCAATTTTGGTAGCAGACATCGATTTGCTCGTTTTATCCTGCGCTTCTGGTGCTGGATCAGTGCCCATAACAATGCTCTACCAATCCGAGAGGCAGTATAAAAGCAGCATAAGGTTCTAGTATAATGACACAGCAAATTACTTGTCATGAGCATATGAATATGATGAGCTCATATGTTTCACAGCAAAAGTCAAACATGTTGAATACATATAGTTACCTTCTAAACATGTAAAATTCATCCAGCTGCAGTAGCATTCATGTGCCAAATAAAATACAATGCAATTACAGCACTTCAAGAAAATAGCAGTGAACTAAGAAATCTTCATTTTACTAACTCCACTTTATGGTGTTCAGATTTATAAATCATTTGTGCAGTTGAGTAAGTTGGACTTAAAAGTTGAAGAGTAGACTTAGTATTGAGAGGTGAAAGATGAAATGCGTTTTGCAGAACCGTCTGCTCCCTTTATCACTGCCACAAAAAAATGATATACTTAAAAACACACGGGTACAATTGAGTGACTAACATTGAAACAATAGTGCCTCTGAGCTTACAATGTTACGCATCTACATTGTGCAGATAGGCTAAAATATATCTGTAGCCTGGCTGGCCTCATTCTCTTAAAACTCAGAAATCTACATAAAATGAAAAGCTGTATGCTTTAAAAAAAAGATAGTTCTGCTCAACAGTAACAGTTGAAAGAGGTTCTACGTAACTCTGCAGTGTCAACCCAGGGTGATGACTGTGTGTTATAACATGCTGTGATTTTATGTATTATCAAATTAAAAGTCAATACAAGATGGGCTAATTCGTCAACAAGATGTGCCTGCTGAAAGCTTTAAACATATTGCAGCAAATTGTTATGTGGCATTGTTCTATACACTTGACCTTGACAATAGGATGTCACTATAAAACACTACTCGGAAGCTTGTGTGATAGTGTAATTCCATGTAAAATAGCAGCCCCCTGACTGTGTTGCAAATTATTTTGCGATGTTTGTGCACTATAATTTAATATTAGAGTTGATCTTATTACCTATAGTGAAGATTTGGTAAAAGGATGACAATGATGAATAAGAAGAATGGAAATTTTCAGAAATAGTCCAGCTATTGCTGGAGAACTAATCAAACAGTAGCCAAATATATTCCAGAAGTAAAGCTGTAATTGGACACCACTACACAAAATGAAGAGTGTCTACATCAAGTAAAGCCATAAGTTGCAAGGAAGTCTGAAAAATGATTAAACCAAAATAATTTTATATATACACATTCTAGAAAATCTCCTTTGGCATTGGTTATGGTGAATCAGAGGATACACTATTTTATAGCAACAGTGTGATGGCAAAGTCTGCACTGTACCCAAGACTTTTAATATTTTTTAGTGGATCTTCCTCTTCTATTATTTTTCTCCTGGATTGCTGCAGTGGTGCCCAGGAGAATGTTTAATTCATGAAACTCCAGGACAATCCTGGAGGGGCGGCATCTTTACCCATCTGTCCTTCCCATTTCTTTCAGGAGGCTTTGTTGGCTTTCAAATTAAAACGGTCAATGGAAAGGAAAATTGGGCAGGGTGTACAGCTGCAAGTCTTCTGTTCATGGCCAAACGTAAAATTACCCCCACTCTTTCTCACAGTTTAACATACTTTCTGAAGTGTATAGAACAAAGAACAAAAGTTTCAAAAGTTTCATTTTGCTCTCTTGAGCAGGTGCACATACACAGAAAATTCTCAGCCTTTCATTTCTTTCCTTCCTTAAGGTCTACCATTGCTGAAGATCATTTCTCCTGCAACTAGAAACATTTGATATTCTGGGCATGAACTCCTCCATGCTCACATTTAATGTTGTGTTGTGGTCAGCCCATCTGAGTTGCCCTTCATATGATCATAAGAAATAGGAGAGTAAGCCATTCTCTTTGCCACTCAATAAGATTATCACTGATCTGATAGTCCACTGTCCTGCCTGCCCCCATAACCCTTGACTCTTTTGTAGAGCAAAACATCTGTTTAACTCAGCATTGAATATATTCAATGACCCAGCCTCCACTGCTCTCTGGGGAAGAGAATTCCAAAAATTAACAACCCTCTGAGAGTAGAAATTCCTCCACATCTCCAGCCTAAATTGGAAACCCCTTATTTTTAAACTGTTCCCCCTAGTTGTAGAATCCTCCACGAGGGGAAACATCATTTCAACATCTAACCTGTCAAGCCCCCTCAGAATCTTATATGTTTCTATAAGATCATCTCTCATTCTTTAAACTTCAATGAGTATAGGCCCAACCTTTCCTCATAAAACAACGCATTCGTCCCAGGAATCAGCCGAGTGAATCTTTTCTGAACTGCTTTCAATGCAAGTATATCCCTCCTAAAGTAAGACAACCAAAATTGTACGCTATACTCTAGGTGCAGTCTCACCAATGCCCTGTACAGTTGTAGCAAGACCTCCCTACTTTTATACTCCATTCCCCCGTAATAAAGGTCAACATTCCATTTGCCTTCCTAATTACCTGCTGTACCTGTATGCTAACTCTTCGTGATTCACGTACAAGGACACCCAGATCCCTTTGTACGAAGCATTCTGCAGTCTCTCTCCACATAAGCAATGTGCTGCTTTTCCATTCTTCCTACCAAAGGGGATAACCTCATATTTTTCTACATTATACTCCATCTGCCAAATTTTTGCCCACTTTCTTTAATCTATCTATATCCCTTTGCAAATTCTGTGCCCTCCTCACAACTTGCTTTCCTACCTATCTTTGTATTGTCAGCAGGACAAAGGCAGTCCTGCCAGTTTTATCTCCCTCTTGAGATGTATTTTTCTATGATTGTGCAGTGCTCCATCTACTGGTCTGACCAACAATTGCCAGAACTCACCCAATGATAGTAGGGAAATGGAAATAACAGTAGGTGCTGGAGGTCTAATGGTCCATGACTGTTAAAACTATAGGGCTGCTGTAAAAAAAACTTTCTTCTTGAATTTACTGTGTATTAAGTAACACAAAAATTTAATTTTCTCAATCAGCTATACTGTGCTATTTTTCTATTTCAGTTAAGATTGAGTAACAAATGCCAATACTGTCTATTCTATTTGCACCATGAATGAATTACACACCAGCAAAATATTCAATCCTGTTTAAGCTAGGTTTATCAGACATGAAGGCTACAAGAGGTAGCCTGCAAACAGGCATTTCAAGAATTATAAAATCATTTTGTTTCAATTTGAACAAACAAATACAATTTGGTTATGCAGGAAAATTTATCATTCCAAATCTTAATGGGCCAGATTTTGCTGGAGTGGGCCATCTTAGTTCGACTTGATAATAGTGCAGCAAGGAAAACTGGGCATCTGGAACATGATGGAACAATGAGACTAACAGTGTATCTCCTTAATGAGATTGAAGGATTGGGAAATAAACAGAGGAAGGACTGAGAAAGAAGGTGAATTAGACTGGGTGAATTCGATGTTATATCAGGTACAGAAAAAGAAATGAAGTGAGGAAAAAAAAGAAAAAGATTTCCAGGATCCACAGTATTTTGCTTTTGTATTGGAGAGGAAAAGATTGGATTAAAAGAGAGAAAAGAGACTGACAGGAAAAATATAAGAAAAAAAATAGTATTCTTAAAATCTCCGAAAACAATTCACAACCTGAAGGAATGAGACTTCACACTTATAATTTTTTTACCTTCTGGGCATGAGAGGTTTATTGGCTATTAACAATAATGATATTGGTAAAATGACACTGTTAAAGACAACTTTCTGTGGCAAGGGTAATGGGCAATTAATGTGAAAATTCAGCAACTTCATGAAGTTCACAGGAGGTTAAGACTGAGATTTTTTTTGCAAAGCTTATGGCAGAGTGGCACAAATGAGTCAGCAATTTGTGGGCAATTCACAATTCGTGGTGTATCTCTTTTTCATTACAATTTGTGGACCGATTTACGCAGTTCAGATGCAGTTATTGTTTTCACCAAAATCTGGCCCAGTATGTAAACTTACCTCAAAGCCAATCAAAGCAATACGCTCTCAAATATGAATGGAATGATTACTCATCTTTATGGAACTAGTGGACTGTTCTAACTTGGGATTTCTTGAATAATCTTATTCTTCACTTTTAATTACAAATGAAGGGTTACAATTCAAAGGTCAATTGTAGTTGGGAAATTCCAAATTCCTAGATATTAACTTCTTAATTCTTAATTCATAATAATTATTATCTAACGGGGAAAGAAATACTAGGGAATACAAAATTTTTGCCCCCTTTCTTGAATGTAAAGTAATTAAATCTTTAATTCCACCAACTTCACAAATTTCAGCAGATTATGTGATGGACCATTTAAATGATATGAAAATTGTCAGGTGCAGGAACAACCAGTCAATGTGACAAAGAGACATTAAGCTTTGTAGAAACAGCAGGACTAAAGATTCAGGATAACTGGAGCTAGGGCAATGAAGTTGATCTTTCCTGAAAGATCCTAGAAAATGTTCAATGGCTGTAGCTTAAAAGATTACTTTCCAAAGGATGAATGAGAACTAATTTCTTTGCTCTGTTTCATTGTTTTGTAAAAACAATTCATTTTAAAACAGTGAACTACAAGCAGTGTTCATTTGTGTTTCATCCGACCAAAGAAAACACATATGCTTGGACTGTACCATTATTATTTATATAAAAATGGCAGCGTTCTCTGTCTCCAGCAATAAAGTAACCTGACACAGTACTGTTGGGATATCAGTTCAGCTCTGGCATCAACTTAAAGAAACCATCAACTCTAGTCTGAAAATATAACTCAAATGATGATAGACAGAATAGAACATTAGGGCAAGTTACAGATTGACATGAGAAGGAAAAGCATACAGAAACATTTGTATCGTGTGTCAGAATGTCCTGTAGGAAAAAATTAAATTAAAATGACTGGAAAATTGAAGTAATTATGAAGCCACTTTTTCCCAGGAGATTACTATTGGTGTACTATGTTTCAATTACTATTGTTTTTGCAAAATGCATATTATGAAATACAGCTGCTTTAGAGCATCAACCTGTGTTGTGTTTCTGTAGATACTTCTTACCTTTCTTCCCTATCCTTCCCTTCACCCTACTGTTCAGAGTGCAGATAAGAGTTATTGGCAGAAAATTAATCTTAGATTAGCTGCAACATTCCTGTTGGCTGGAAAACCCATTAAGCTTTTTTGTCTAACATGCCATTGCAAGATGATAATATTAACATATGCCAAGCTTAAATGGTAAATTAGCTAATTCTTGGATGAATTTGGCCTTTCTACTTCTGTCGGTGCCACTTTTATCTGAAGTTCAGATTAACCAAAAAAAAGTAAGTTTCTCTCAATCAACTTCACAATATGTTTGAGATTAAATCATGGTGGCATAACCATTGAGATGAGTTTGGTCAATATTGTTTCACCAATGGGACATCGCTGCGTATGCAGCTCATGGTATAAAAGTCACAAATATAAGTACAGATGAGCAAACCATTTGGCCCATGAAGCTCCGCTACCACGGAAATACCCCTTACAACATCCAACTACCTCTGAATAACTCCACAGTATCTGTGGACACTACCCCACCTGGAAGACCATTCCAAGTTCTAATTACTACACAAAGAAGTACTTCCTGACATCAGTCCTGAACAACTACCATGCTATTGCCCTCTGGGATTCACCCTCCCCTTGCTCCTTCAAAACCTGCTTTCAAAGGCCTCCTCAAAATCACCTCTTCGACCATGCCTTTGGTTCTCATCCTGGCCTCTCCACTTTTTCTCTATACTTTGTGTCCATTGTATCCCTTTCTTCCTTATTGTACAGTATTCTGGAACATCTCCTTCCACATAAGTAGTGCTGTATGAATTCAACTTGCTAAGCTTCCCTTTTATCCAAGTTGAAACAGTGCTTAGGATTAACCTTTTCTTTTCACTTCGGCTGCGTTCATCTGAGGTTGAGATTCTGAAACATTGTTAGGCAGAGTGGAGGAAGCTTTACTCTGCAGCTTATATTGTTTGAGGAATGTTGGAACAAGGAGCATCTATTTAGCCTTCACTATCTCTCTGTCATTCTGTAACAAATTTTCATCTTTTTATATCTCTTTACCGGATCAGGAATTGATTCGATTTTCTTTTGAGTGAGTATAAATTTGGATTCCTAAATCTCTAAATGGCAAGTTTGAGTGACATTAGTTTCTGGTTCCTTGACAGGGTAGAATTAGTTTCATACTGAAGTCATCTTCATCTTGAACTTGTAGTTAGACTCATTAGACAGAAATATTGATTTTGCAGGGAAGAGTTCAAATACTGACTGGACTCTTATCTCGAATCACTGTCAACAGAGGCAATCTTAAGCCAAATACCCCAAGAAAAGTGAATTTTGGCAAGTATCCATCTCATTCCGATAATCTTTCAAACCAAACATGAAACTAATCCTGTTTTTGATAATGGTGGTACTTAGGAGTATTATACAACCATGTAACTAAGCAATGTGAACAATGATCCTGAATAATGTAGAGTTAGGAAAATAAATCAAATGAATGAACTATTTCCCTTGGCTTAGTAAAGTAAATCAAAAACAGTTATCTAAAATGTCATAACAGATCTGCAGACAGACCAGGTCCATCACATATGTATAAAAACTTAGAACAGCTTCAAAGTGAAATGTGTGGGTGCGGTGAACATAACCGATTCAAAACTTTTCACTCAGAACACATAATGAGCAAGATTCACTCTGAAACCCGTATTTTCTTTTCAAGCATCATGTTCCTGTAATCAATTTTGTGTTTTTTCTGAATTATTTAATTTTTGCGACAACCTTAAGCTTAATTCTGTGGAGCAAGCAGTGAGCAAGTACGGTTCCAGGCTGTAGTGAAACTGGAACACTGAGTAAATAAAATCATTCACTTCACGAATACAGTTAATAAATAACATTGAAAACATTACTTGGGACTGCAAAAAACATTAATGCACTGCCATGTAACAACAGCAAGATTACAGCAGAGATATCTAATTAACAAGCCCTTCACTCCAATTAAACTGATTACGTATAACAAGTTCAAAAAGTGGATGCCATTATCAGTTATAAACACTTCCTATGAATCTTTTTTTATATATGTTTCCTATTGTTTAATAATGTGGATGGCACCAATGGTGTTAATGGCTTGGAGGAACAAAGAACTCAACAGGATGATAAAGCTGAATTAATCTCAGTGGAGCCTGGCTTAATCTGTAGTGGTGTAGTTTCAATGATTTAAATTCACTCAGCTCTTTCATACAGTAGGACTCAATAGGGGTGGCACAGTGGCGCAGTGGTTAGCACCGCGGCCTCACAGCTCCAGGAACCCGGGTTCGATTCTGGGTACTGCCTGTGTGGAGTTTGCAAGTTCTCCCTGTGTCTGCGTGGGTTTTCCCCGGGTGCTCCGGTTTCCTCCCACAGCCAAAGACTTACAGGTGATAGGTAAATTGGCCATTGTAAATTGCCCCTAGTGTAGGTAGGTGATAGGGAATATGGGATTACTGTAGGGTTAGTATAAATGGGTGGTTGTTGGTCGGCACAGACTCGGTGGGCCGAAGGGCCTGTTTCAGTGCTGTATCTCTAAAAATAAATAAATAAATAACACTTCCATGTTAATTAGTCACAGGATAAGCATTTTCTGCTGAATAAACATTTTCCACCATCCAAAAAAGGACAGAAATTTTTTTTTTAAATTAAGATTAATTATTCCAATTATTTATGACACATCACTATCCAGCTAGTATTTGGAAGTATACTTTCAGAGATGCCTCTGGTGGTCTCACCATTAAAACACCACTACTGTGTAACAAAGTACACTAGCACAAGGGATAAATTGTTTACTTTGCCTATTGAGCATTGCATAAAGTACATTGCAGGTACTCATTTCAGTCAGGTTCCCTTTTATTTAAATTATGGATTCATTTTATTTTTCCCTTGTTTATTTCTTTTCCTGTAAACCCCGATTTCCATTTTTTAAAATCTTTTCAAACCTCTTTATCATTGTTCCTTCTTAGCCATATTTTAAAAATTCCTCCAATGTTCTTTTTTTCTCTTTTTTACTGCTGTTTCTTTGTCACTTTTTAATTCAACTTGGTGCTTCCTTGTAAGGTTATTGTTTATCTCCAAATGAAACTATGGGCTGAATTTTATGAGCACGCTGCAAATCACGGCGGTGCGCTCTAATCTCGGCGGCCCGCTCACACGGATCTACCGTTGCTGATCCCCCGTGATATTTTGCGCGGGAGCTCATTTAAATGGAGGGGGTGGAGCGACCACCATGGCCGGCGCCATTTTTAAAGGGCTTTAGGCCCTTCACTTTCATTGACATGTTTAAAGGTGTCGTTTTGGTAGAAAGTGCAGAAAATTTTAATTTATCTTTCATTCCCCTCTCCCCCAAACCCCCCCCCACGAGTTCTCATTTAATAAATTGACATTTCCCCCCCAAAAAACTTATAAAAATGCCGAGCTTTAACCCCCCCCCCCCAACCTTCAGAACATTTGATCCTCAACCCCTGCCCACCATCTCCACAACCATTCAGAGCGGTTTTCCCCACTCACCTCAAACCTGAAGATTTCACTCCACCCCACTCCCCACCAGTGCCACACCTTGGAACTCCAAAAATAGTTCCGAAAGCACGGGGATTCGGGCCAGCGGCCACTGGGTCAAGGTCGGTTCATTTGAATGATTTTAACATAATTTTAATATCGAAATGAAGGCCCCACCGAGGCCTTGCCGCCGCCGGTAAAATGCGGTGTGGCCTTCTTGGTGTAGGGGGTCATGACAGGTCTCTCCCGGTAGAATTTTCTGGCCACCCCCACCACGCCCCCCGACGCCAGAGGGCTCATAAAATTCAGCCCTATATGTGCAACCTTCATTACTCTCTTCATCCCATCATTAATTTATAGCTATATCTCACTTCCCATTTTTTAAATCTTTCATTCCAACTTTATTTTGTGTAATTCTTTTGCTGCCAGCTTTCCCTTGGTTCATTTCTGTGCAAAAAGAGGAAGGAAAACATCAATACAGCGACCGAAAGACATTAATAGAGACAGACTGAAATGGCAAAGCATTCTGAGACACCAGGGACATCCGACTATCAGGGGAAGGTGGAAGGCAAAAAAGTAGAAAAGAAAAAGAAACAAAACATGTAGATCACATATAAAAAAAAGAAAAGCAGAAGAGAATTAACAGAAAGAAAGCTCAAAGGGAAGGCATTTAAGAAAAAGGCACTTAAAGATAATACAACGGAGAAAGAAATAGCATATATGCTGTAAGAGTGGCCATGCTTTCCTTTCAGGAATCATAATGAAGTGTATCAGACAACAATACTGGAGCGGATCAGTAGCAGCTCTGCCTTTGCAGCACAGCAAGAAAACTCAAACATGAGTCTAAAACAAAAGAAACTGGAAACCTGTTGCAAGAACATTGCTTCCTGTTTAATGCCAAAAGGTTGCTACAAAGTTCACTTCCCAATGATCCTTAGTGTTTATCAGGCCAGATACTTTACAGAGCATGATTTTTTTTTTCACTTAGCTCCCTCAATTCAGAGATTGCTTTAAAAAAAAGTTCTTATTGTGTAAAATTTGGTAACTGGAACTGCTATTGGCATATCTCTGCATCTTCATTCATTACAAATTAATCCTCAAACCATGTCACTGGTAGAGAGCTTACAAATCTGAAATAATTTTAAAATTTCAGTTGGGCTGATGTAAGCCACATCAGAAAGATGAGGCATTCCTCTCAGTCACTTATGTAAAAACAAAGTTCAATCATTGGCATAATACTGGTAAATAAGTGGTCGCTGATATGCTTTAAACATATATTGAAACCACAATCCTTCCTTTCTCTGGGTCGCTTACACAACAGAGCTCCCACTGATACTCAAGAAGCAAAGCAGCAATATGCATACTTGCAGATGCAAGTGGCATCCTTCAGGCTCATTGGCAGATCTCTGGAAATAATTACTGAGCAATAAAAATGACATATCTTTTTTAAATCATTCCTATGCTGAATTTAGAATCAAGGTTTAGATCTCATAAGCAAGTACCAGTTTAATGCACATAGCCCTAGTTGGTATGTAAATTACTATTCAATGTGATAGTTAGAAAATAACATTTTATGAGATAGAAAAGAAAGCAGACAGAGCTTGATGGACTGTGCTTGCATCTGGACCTAAATTTTCACCAAAATGTAACCAAGATTTGATTCAATCATGATTACTAACTGGCTCCCAACCACAATTTCAGATTTAATTGTAGATGTTGTAAGTAGCCTTATTATAAGTTCCCTCACGTAAAAGAGGACCACTTGATATGATTGAGGATATTCTTACCAGATTGGCTGCACGCTGCCATGCTCTGAGTCATAGAAACATAAATAGGAGCAGGAGTAGGCAATTTGGCCCTTTGAGCCTGCTCCGCCATTCATTATGATCATGGCTGATCATCCAACTCAGTAGCCTGTTCCCAGTTTCCCCCCATATCCTTTGATCCCTTTCGCCCCAAGAGCTATATTAACTCCTTCTTGAAAACATACAATGTTTTTGGTCTCAACTACTTTCTATGGTAACGAATTCCACAGGCTCACCACTCTCTGGGTGAAGTCAACTGAGTCAAGTTTCTGTTTCTATTTTTCTGCTCATGAAGGTGATGGATATCAGTGCTAGGAATGAAATATTTAACATTTATATCTCCTAGAGTGAAAATCAAGCATTCTCAAGGTTAAGTACAACACAACCAAATGCAGGATAACATTTCTGTACTCTATCCCACACTCAGAAAACAGTCTTATTGCATAAGAGCAAAGTCTTTTCACTTCCAACACCAGCCCATCCTATGGTACTTCTGAGCAAGATTAGCCATCTATTACCAATAGTTTCAGTATCCCATCTGCCCTCTCAGCTGGCTGTAAAAGATCCCATAGCACTAGTTAAAGAAGGGCAAGTGCGTTCTCCCAGTGCTCTGGCTGGCATTTATCCTTCATTCATCATCAGTTAAAAAAAATGATCTGAGTCTTTTATCTCATTGCTGTTTTTTGGGATCTTACTATGTGCAAATTGGCTGTTTTATACTCCAACATTGGCAACATTTCAAAAGTGCTTTTTGGCTGTGAAGCACTTTAAGACATTCTGAAGTCATGAAACTCGGCATATAAATGCAAACGGTTCTGTTTTTAGATGACAATTGTAAACATATTTTTCTTTCAACATCAACAAAACAAACTTTCTCCCAGATTTTCTGAGTACGATCAAATAGCAAAAACATGTACTTCAACATAGCAGGAAATTGAGCATGGGCCGTAGTCCTTATACTTTGACTAGGCTTGTCACTTTATGCCAACCCAAAAGGAGACATCGTGCAAGATAGGGGAAAACTAAGTTCTGTAGTGCAAAATTCAAATCCATAGTGCACACGGGCCCTTAGAGGCCCAAAAAGGCATCTGCAGCACACACAATTCGGGTGTAAGTCCAGCGGATGCTATACTTGTGAGGGCATTACCTTGCACACAGTTAGCGTCCACCAGAAATATGCAGAGTAGGCAGACCATGAAAAAATGATTTGATGCAGCGCTGCTATTTTGGAGCTCAACACTCCAGCTAACAGCCTCTCTTAATCACGCATGGCTGAACACGTGTTCAGCAGCAGGAAGGACCCCTACCAGCCCTATTTAAAGGGATCATCAACTACTTTCAGATTTCTGCAGATTGATTTCTACTGGCTATCATTTCGATTCTACAAGTGTTTGGAGCTTCCTAGAGTTCTTTAAAGTTGCACAAGTCTACAGAAAGTCGTATGGCAGGTGCTGAAGGACTTCGCCCTGGCTTCAAGGCTTCTGCACAAACCAGTTGATCCCAGACATGGTGAAGTAGTAGATCTTCTCCTTGGAATACAACATGACTGGGAGAATGAACAGAGGCCACGCAAATCAGTGTAAACTGCTAGAAGGGGGAGGAGTAGGGGGTGGAGTAGAAGAGTTCTCAGAAAGAGGCCATAACCACTGAGGGTGTTCAGGGAAAAGTTCTCCTACCTGAACCTCAGTGAGGAACTTCTGTAAGGATATCCTCACTGAAATCTGCACCTGCTGTGGCCACAGCTGCAACCTCAGAGCAGAAAACATTGCTAATGGCTATGAAGGTGACCATGGCCATGAACTTTTATGCACCAGGCTTCTTGCAGGCTGGAGCTGGAGATATTTGCAATATATCTCACAGTTTGCCATCCACTGTTGCATAAGGTCGCTGAGTTTCTATATTCAGAAAGCTAACTACATTTCATTCTCTTTTGCAAGGGAGAAGCAGAAGTGAGCTTGTGGCTTTGTGAGGACTGCAGGCTTCACCATGCTGCAGGGTGCCATTGATTTCACACACATTGCGTTGCAGGTACCGCATAGCAACTCTTGAGATGTACCACAACTGGAGTGATTCCACTTCCTCAACATTTTGCTGTTGTGTGACTATATGCAGTGAACCATGTAAATCAATGTCTGGTATCTTAGCAGCAGTCATAATACCTTCATTCTGCAGCTGTTCCCTGGACCATCTGCATTTCAGCCAACACACCAAACCAAAGGGTTGCTACTGGGTGGCAAGGGCATTCCACTGACAATGTTGGGCGGGATTTCAAATCACAGGTCGGAACACCAACGTTGCAATGACTTCCGAGTCCAAGCCTGCACTGACACCGAGATGCGCACGCACATAGTTTTTAATCAGAAAGCGCTTAATCGGCCTGAAATTGCGTTTGCACCCAATAGCAGCAACAGACACAGGAAAGAAGTGGGGCTGAGACAGTGGGCCCGATTTAAAGGGCAGGGGCAGCCACTGCTGAGGCTGCGGTTCATTAAAAGAATGGAAGTACAACCTGACCAGAGGGCAGTGGGCAGGGAGGGCTCCCATGCCAGGGCAGCCCCCCAGTTTTGCTGACAACTCACTGGAGGTGCTACTGGAGGTGGTGACTGTGCACAGGAACATTCTCTTCCCTGCCAGTGTCATCAGAAAGCCCACAAGACTCACCAAGACGGCATGGCTGGAGGTGGAACACATGGTCATCAGCAAAGGAGTGGTGAGGAAGAATTGGGTGCAGTGCCCAAAATGCAATACCTTCTTAGGTCTGGCAAAGTGTGCCAAGAGAGACGCAGATGGTATGCTTCCTGGTAAGCAGTCACCAGAGCACAAAAGAGAGGGGCATCCTGAGGGAGCTTAGAGTTCTCCGCACCATGGAACAGGAGTGTGCCCAGGCGCCTTGTTGACCCATAAGCATCGATCAGAGCCCTAGCACTGCCGGTCAGGAGACTGGAGTGCAGACTGCAGTATCATCTGCGAATGAGAAGCTGCAAATGGTGAGGGAGGGAGGCATTGTCATAACTGCATTGTTCTTCACCTTGCAGACCAAAAGAGAGTTGAACGCTTGGGAAAATGAGAGGGAACACCTAGACGATGGGGTGCCCCAGCTCGCAGTACTGATGCGATTCAAGCAGCAGGCCTTTGATGTAGCCAGAGTGTCCAGCCACAGGGATGCTGGGGATGGAGAAGCAGGAGTCCGCTGTAAACAAGGTGAAAAGATCTCAACAACTCCATGTTTGGGGGACGCATGCCAATGCTCCCCGAATCATGTGTTATCAGTGCATAAGCTGTCATCTTTTTATTTTAAGCAACAGAAACATCTGTTGACTGTCCCGATCGCTCATCACCATCTTCTGTTATGTATTTCACAGAGCTAGCTTCAGGAATTCACACTCAGAGAACAAGTTCCCGAGGATCAGAGGAGGAAGAAGCCTCAGAGCCGGCACTGTCACATATTACCAGCGTACCCTCCACCAGCGCAGGCACTTGTACCTTGGGTGGGTCCTCACACATTATTAGAGAAGGTGGCACAGAGTAAAGCACATGCTACTTCAGAGCAGGAGAATGCCAGGGAGGCAGAGTCAGCTGTAGCCAGTACTCCCTCGGCAGGGTTGAAATGCATCGCCTCTGGAGTCACGAAACAGACGGCTCTACCTGGAGAACCATCATAAGATGTGTGCCCACATGTCGGTTACCTGAAGCTCTGCAAAGTCCATTCATCTCATGTGCTCCACAATGACTCAGTGCTTTGAGTGCGTGTGCTCTTCCCTTGACAGAGTGGCCAACCTCTTGGAGAGACACATGTGGCATCACTCAGAGTGAGTGCAGGAACAGTGTACTGATATGCACAGGATGCGTGCCAGACTCAGTACCATTGACCAGTAAGTGGTGCAAATGGCTCAGAGAAGCATGGAGTGGATGCCAGCTGCACTCCAGCTGATGGTCCCCTTTAGTAATCAAGGGCACATTAAAGGGCTGAGAAGGCGAAGAATAGTGATCAAGGGGCCCACCGCTCATGGGGCTCTGTCATCATCATCCTCCCCCATGACCCTACCAACAGACAAAGCAACTGTGGAGTCACACCCTGTGACAGAGACTGCCCCTGCAGCATTGCAGTGCAGCAGCCTTTGGAAGTACACCCCCAGTACCTCCATGACGAGGTCAGCCGCCAAGAGCATCTCAGTCTCAGACCGGCACAGGTGAGCAGCCTGCCTCCACCTCATTCTCAGCCACAGGGGGAACACCCTCAAAGGAATTTCTATTAACAGAGACGTTACCATGTTGGTAATGCCACTTTGTGGGTGTTTATGATGTAAATAATAGTTAACTGTTAAGCAGTAAAGTACTGGGAAAGTTGTTGCTAAGGCTGACTTGGGTGTTTCCCTTTCATGTTGGTGAAACAGGAGAATGGGAAGTGAGGATTAGCAGAGTGATGGCATGTGTTGGTGTAGATTTTGTTAGGTGCAGACTCTGGAGTCTTCCTGCCCCTCCTTCCTCACCCCTGCGCCCTTGCTGCCCTGGGGTCTGCCTCTGCTCTGGCAGATGCTACTCCTCATCGCTGGTTGGACAAAGCTTGGAGAAGCTGGATCCATTTTCTTTTATGCCTTTCCTTCATTGGCATTGGACTGTGGAGTCAGCCTGAAGCACCGCTCCCTCCCACCCCAGCAATGGCTTGCATCACAGGTTGCTAAAGGATGTGGGGGTTGAGGTAGTGGAAGGGCTTGCTATAATCCTCTAATAGTCCTTAGATACTGGGGAGTTGCCAGTATAGACAACCGAACAGTTACTAAGTTGGCTGTCTGGATATTTCAAAAATGTACACTGGAAACTAAAATTTTATTTTAAAAAATGCAACTCAGTTCTTTCCACTTATTTTGCAACTTGAGGCTTGCAGACGTAAGTCATCAAGATTAATCATGTTTTTAGGAAATGTTTAAAGCAAACTTTAGGGAGGATAAGTCCTCAATCGGGATTCACAGTGTGCGATTGTCACACTCCCATTCAATAGGATGCTAATTTGGCGCTGCCTGCTCATTACTATGATTGCCCTAACCATGCTGTTGAGCAGCTGCATCCCTCATCAGGGGGCCCAAAAGCGTGAGAGGCTAACGCGAGTTAAAGCTAGTTTGCATTACTTAAAGCTAGGCTGTGCATCTTAAAGGGAAGGTGGATTGTGACTGCAGCAGGTGGTGGAAGTCCTTGTACAAGTCCCTCTGATGTCGATAAAAGATTGAACAATGGCACAAAAATAAGAAAAGCATGCTTCAGTGCTCTACTGGTGGCCCTGGTGTAGGAGGTGCAATGGGTCCTTTCTGACAAAAGAAAGCAGGGTGTGCTCCATAGAGCTCCTGCCTATCGCCTGGTTGGAGGACAGACTGTTAGACCGCAGTGACACCCTCTACCCTTAAAATACTGTAATCCAGTCATGATGGTTACAGACTAAGCTTGCATGGGAGCAGGCTGACTTTGCCTGACAGCGTCTGAGCTTCCACCACAGCACTCAGATGTTGGGTGACTTCTGTTTGTGCTGCAACAGGAACTAAGACGTAGGCTATCAGATGCTGCATCATAGTTGGGTCCAGAAGTGTGCTCATGGTGTGGTCCACCACTTCCATTCTAGAAAGGTTGGCCTTCAAGCTCTGATCAAAGTTGGTGTCTGACTCCTCCTTGTTTCTTGATATTGCACGCAGACCTTCTGGAAGGCCTGCCAGGGCATCAAGTGTTTCATTGTGCATACCGTTCAGGCCTCTTCTGTAGCCCACCCCATTGCACCTCCTGCACCAAGGCCTCCAGTACAGCACTGAAGAACCTTGAAGCAAGCTTTTCCTATTTGTGCCATTGTTTAATCTTTTTCGACATCAGAGGGACTTGTGCAAGGACTTCCACCACCTGCTCCAGCCACAATCTACCTCCCCTTTAAGACGCACAGCCTGGCTTTAAGTAATGCAAACTAGCTTTGACTCGCATTCGCCTCTCATACTTTTGGGCCCCTGATGAGGGATGAAGCCGCTCAACAGCGTGGTTAGGGCTGGATGCCTGCCTCAATCATGGTAATGAGCAGGCAGTGCCAAATTGGCATCCCATTGAACGGCAGTGTGATAATCGCACACTGTGAACCCCATTTGAGGGCTGTTCAACTTATCCTCCCTGAAGTTTGCTTTGAACATTTCCTAAAAACATTATTAATCTTGCTAACTTACGTCTCCACGCCTCAAGATGCAAAATAAGTGGAAAGAATTGAGTTGCATTTTTTAAAATAAAATTTTAGTGTCCAGTGTACATTTTTGAAATATCCAGACAGCCAGCTTAGTAACTTCAGTAACTGGGCTGCCCAGGCAATCTACTTTAATTCCCTGCCATATTGAACAAGCAAGCTATTGCTATATAAGTAATAAGCTGGGAATTTCCTTGGAGCTGCTCCCGCTCCACTGCCATCACTTTGCTGAAAACCTCATTTACCTATGTAAAAGAGATTTCTGTCGCATTGCCAATGAAATTATGCTGGAGCAGCAGGAGCAGCTCCAAGAAAATTCCCAGCCATGAAATACAGTGGTGTCATTATCATCATGGTATCATAATGCTAATTATCTGAAGATGGCCGTGCCTAACATACTCACAAGTATCTTTTAACAAAAGATGTGCCAATCATATATTTAAGTTTACACTGCTGTCTTTAATTTTTATATAAATAATTTCCATATGTCATTCTAAAATGTCAGCCTTGGTTGATGGTGCCAGCACTGGCTCAGTGGAAGCATGCTCCCTTGGAGTCAGAAGATTGTGGGTTCAAGTCCCACGCCAAAGACTTAAGCACATAATCTAGGCTGACACTTCAGTGCTGTACTGAGGGAGTACCGCACAGTTGGAAGTGCGGTCTCTCAGATGAGACATTAAATGAAGACCCTATTTGCCCTTTCAGGTGGATGTAAAAGATCCCCTGGCAGGGGCATTTTCCTGGTGTCTTGGCCAACATTTATCCGTCAACCAATACTAAAAATCAAGATAATATGGGTCATTTATTTCATTGCTGTTTGTGAGACCTTGCTGTATTTACATATATTACAAGTTATAACAATTATCACTTCAAAATACTTATACAAAAACAAACTAGTGCAGATGCTGGAAATCTGAAACAAAAACAGAAATTCCATCATTTTCTGGTTTTGTTTCAAATTACTTATTTGGCTGCGATGTGCCTTTAATATTTTCTGGCGTGTGTGGGCGATTTATTTAAACGCACGACCCCTTTAAATTTTCTTGTGCACCGCGCATGTGAGGTAAAGTGACCAACTTGTGCATGACCTACGTGGGGACTCCCGTATGGACTGGATGTTGCGTGGGCGCGCAGCTTAGAGGGAACATTGTTTAGGAGGAAATGTACTATAGTTGTGAAATGTGCTATGTAAAAGCAAATTCTTTCGCTGAATAAGGAAAGAAACATGAAACAAATTATCTCCTTGGTGGTTGCAAATTCTAATCTCTTTGATATAGGCTTTGGACTAAAACTTCATTTCCCCTCTTTTTTAGCAAAAAAATTGCAATTTGCGACCTGCCCAAGCCAGTTCTGTTGGAGGTGGGCAGCGCACACATTTGGTGCTCCCACCTTATTGCCATGATTGTATTGTGGCGCTCAGTGGGTTCCTCATCGCTGGCTTCCTCTTCACACTGCCAGCTGCCTCTGTGCTCAGCAGGGGGCTGATCAGCGTAGTGCTGAGAGCATGTGATGCAGCCAGTCTGCTCTTCTTAAAGGTAGGTTACACCTCTTAAAGGGAAGCGGTACTGAATAATGTTGCTGGAATTTGAAACATGAAAAATGGCACACCAGGATAGAGAGGTGAACAAGACAACAGCACCATGGTTCCACAGGCGGCCAGAAGGCCCTCAAGGAGAACCCTCAGAAGGCAGTGGGAGCATGGGGCCAGGGAGGAAAACTCCAGTGTCTGCACCAGTGGATCTGGCAGCAGTGCCACAAGAGGCTAATGACCTCACGTGGGTGGTCAAGGTCAGTGAATGCATCGTCACATGACATCTGCTACCCACCACATCACCAATCACTCATGCTACAAAATGCACCACACAATCATTACTCACCCATCTGCAGTCCCTGGCATTCAGCACTCAAGCCGAACATCCAGACACTCCACCTCACCCTCACACACCTACCAATGCTACCAGCCTCATACCCACCTCTTACTACCTCCATAGACATTTCAGTTACAGCAGGCACATCATTCACACACAGTGCTGCACAATTACTTGCATTCTTCCCTCTCTCTTGCACACAATAGAAGGGAGCAGAGCAGAACCAGCGAGGGATACCTGCATTTCCTGAGTTCGACAGAGGAGATGGCTCTCAGCATCATGGGGCTGACCGTGACAGGACCTGTGTCATCCAGCATCACTGATAACATTGAAGATGACAGTATGTTCCTGTCTTGTGCCCCTTCTCAACTCCCAGTTCATCCTCATCCTGAGATCTGGCATGATGAGCGAGCTGGTGTGACCATGGGCTTCTTGCTTCCCACCCCACACCTTTCCCTCAGCCTTCCCCTTCTGAGTTCCTGCTTTCACACACCCAAGAACTGCCAACTGTCCAGCCACTACAACCCAAGGAAGAGAGAGAAAGCAATTGCAAAGCAATAATAAAGAAGCTCCATCACTTGATCAGATACTCGCAGCCACCAGCTCAAATACTGGCACTGCATGTACCTTGGAGGCAAGTAAAGAGTTGGGATCAGCTTGTGGTGAATGGGCTGCAGCAAGGACAGGAGGAAAGGATGATTCATTTGCCAGCTCACTGAAAGGTGAGTCGCAGACCAGTTCTGCTGCAGAGGGCTCGGATGAGGACATTGATGAGCTGGCATGCACAAGAATGCTGGTGGGCATTCATACTGAGATGATGGTGCATTGCCTGGTCTGCCAGGCTTCCTCCTGTCACTGTCAAGGAGCATAGAGGAGTCTGGCTCCAAGTTGGCTGAGCTGGCTCTCTCTGCAGCTTCTGCACTGTCGTGCTACAGACCCAGAGGCACTGCCACTGCTGCCCCAATACCTATTGCCGTTCACCTAATCCTTTGCCCTTCCTGTGAGGATGCATGAAACACTCTCCGACAAATACAGGATCTCACAATATCACAACACTCCAGACTACTTTCAGATACTCTGCAATAGCAGAAGCTTTTATAAATTACCTTACCTGTGTGTTGGTTGCCTGGCCCTTTAAAAACTAGTGTAGAGTCCATCTTGCAGCTTAGCACTTGTTGTTTGCATAGTGACAGGTGAATTTGTGGCCCAAATTAGGTATCCTGGCCTTGCATTAGCCAGTAACGCTCTGTGACTTCAGGATAGTGCTCCTTCACAGGCTTCCGGCACATGCTGGGGACATTTGCACGGGTGCCTTTCTCAAGAGGGCACACTGCGCGAGCCACATTGGAAACGGTTGGAAGTGCAACAGGCCCTAGCAAAACAGCACTAGGCCTCTCTAGCGCCACTTCAAGCAGTGCTACAGAGATTAAGTTCTTGCCCATTATGTGTTATATAATTAGAAACGGCTCGATGGAAATCAGGATTTGGCATTAATCTGGACTTGCACATCAAATTCAGTATTAGAGGTTGTTCACAAAGCCAAATTTAAACCCAAATATCCAAATATTCACATCATGTCACACAAATTAAATAACACAGATTCGTAACCATGGCTTGAGCATAGATGAAACTTACTTGTTGACTAAAAGGCTGATTCTTATGGAATAAAGGGCTAATTCTCTCACCAAATACTCGCACTGAGAAGCAGCTTTCACAGAGAGTGCTTGTTGGGTAATTGTAGATCAACAGCCCATGACTTTTTGTCCATTTAAATTACTGGACAGAAAACCGAGGGATATGAGTTGCTGATTTCCCAAACAGTGGGCCCTGTAAGCATGAGATTGCCTGATCAGGGACTGGGACTGAAGTGGATGGTATAATGCTTAAATGTGTTACTGGACAGAGAATGGATTTAGAAAGTCAGATGAGAAGGTTTGTTGGGTCTAACAATTTTTTCCGATTCCTAAAAATTCTTTTATCTTCTACTACGTACTAATGTTCAAGGAATGTGACTTCCTTCATACACATACACCAGACCACCAGCTGACATGTAATAGTAAAGATTTTGCTTTTCTCAATTTGGGAAAACGGAAATAAAATATGGCAGCAAACTTTGTTACTGTGGCACTAGCCACTGATCATATTTTTTCACTGAGCTGTAATGCACAGAAACTTACTGTGAATAATGCAACATGGTGGCATGTGTGCGCCGTGGGATATTTTGCACCAATACACAATATTAGTTAATTACTTTAATAGGATTGGCCAACATTATAATGCATAGTGCCTTAGTTTTGGAAATGAATTGAATTCTAACCTCACCCCAATATATTGATGGATATTTTCTTCATTTTTTAAAGACAAATGTCCTGTTTATCCATACCATTAAGCTGATGGCTACAAAAGCTGCTTGAATCATCTTTTGAGTGAGACAGTGAGCCATTCTGTAATGACTTGGCCATGCTATTATGATCATGATGTTTAGGCTAATCATGATTTTCAAGTGCAGGCGTCTCCTATGTTGGGATAGCAACACTAATCCAAAACAAAGCAAAGATTAAAATGAAAAGAAAAATAAACAAAAACAGATGGAAATCTGTCCAGCTGGGGTAATGTGCCACACTAGAGGGGTCTATATTGATCTTATTTGTACAGTATTAGTTTGATATGAAAATTGCACAGGCCTGCGAAAAGGACTCTGTTCCTTGAATGAATGCTTCAAATGTTTTGAGTTCAGTCAGGATGACAACTTGCAGCTGCTGGTTACTTGCGTTGGTCTGAATCAGATACAACAATTCAATCCATCTGAGATTCATCAGACCAATAGAGGTCTGAAAAGTCCAACCTAACAGTGCTAAACTATTCAAAACTAAACATTCTGATAAACTACAGGCAAATAAGAGAAAAGCTTGAATTGATTATTTCGACTGGTTAAACAGAGGGTGAGATCTAGGAGTGATTAACCATGAAAGTGAGTGACAATGTGGCTAGGGCTTAAAATCTTTGTGTTTCCTTCAGGGGAAACAAGGCAGGCAGCAGCCACATTCAGATAACAGCCGAGGACATCAGATAACAAATTGGAATAGCTGAAGTTGTTAATTTAACAACAATTTTTGTGGCATGATCTGGAGCATCAAGCTCAAGATTGAGTACAACATTTGAAAGTACCATATATTGTATTGCAAAAAGATTTTTAAATCAGTTCAAAATTGCTACTTTGATTTAAAATTTTTCATGGGATAGTCATTCTTTTAAAATTAGTTTAAACCTCCCTTGCTGCAACACAGAATGCCAGTGGCAGAAAGTTACAAAGAGATCACTGACATTCTGATATCTCATGGTTTGTAATCAGAATTTTCTGCCTTGTAAACTAGAAATTCCTGACAACGCAGGACCTTTTCCCAAAGTTATGTTCTGATTACATTTCATTTTCCTTTCACTGACCTGTGATTACAAAAAGGAATGTCGGTTATTTCCATATCTTTGAAGTTACATGGTTTTCAGTGCTTTTCTAACGATCCACTTAGAAACGTTTATGATCTGTCAAATGCAAAGATTAACTGACTTCATAAGCATTCTTGTAACTATTATGAATGAAAACTATAATCCTAGAAATATGCTGAGGAGTCCAGTACTGCTATGGATAGGAAGTTCCCAGCTCTGTCACTTCATTAATTTATGGCTTTTTACAAACAATGTCTGACACTCATTATCTCACACCAATCCACAGCTGCATCTATTTTAAGTGACAACCCCCTGAGTTGTGGGGCAGTGCCCTTTGTGAGTAAACACATCTATAGGACATGAACTCTGGCTTCTTTAATTGTAGGTCCGATCCCTGGTGATAACTAGCAAATGGTACTCTTTTTGATATAATTTAAGGAAAATGCAGCATCAACTCACTATATCAAAGGTTAATAATTTGGTGGAAAGAACTCAGTTTACGGGTCAATATCAATAATCAAGATTACAAATATTGATGATTTTCTCCTTTATTTAGTGTCCTGTCAATTCTACTGGCAGACCACCATGCTAGATTTGTGTGAACGCTATCACAGCTGCTTTCCACTTCCCTTTCAAATCTTTCAAAAGAGCGACTCAATGGCGAGACAGCTTTTATTATCCCACTTTAGGTTTGCTGGATACACAGCAGAGACCGCTTGCTATACATTGCTGACAGCAGAGAAAACAAGTTCAAAACAGCAGGACTACTGCTTTAAGGACACTGTTCTGCCAATCAAGGGCCGCAGCTGCAACATGTGTGATTCTCTGCAAGTTTAAAAACAGGGTCTAAAGACTTTACAAGGTCTTCTCAGACTTGTGTTTCTGGGTGAATCAACAGTTCAGACCTAGTGACCAAGAAATAAAATATTTTTTTTTAAATTCAAGAGAAATTGTATTTCTCTGAAATGTTATCCAGTCCTAACTATTATACAGGGAGATACTGGTAAACTTTGCAGTTGGTTACATGCTTGGAAAATGGCTGATCATTGGCAGCCAGGACCAAACACCTTGGTGTTTCCCTACAGTGATATTACGAATTCAAGTCCCGGTAATATCATGGATGGCAACTTTTGCCTGTGGCACATTGTTCTCATTCATGAGGTTATTACAGAAGAATTCTCTGCTAAAAACCACTTCACAGTCTGGCTTTATTAGCCCTTATAATCTTATGAGCCAAATGATCACCGAAATTTTCCCTGTTCTCCCAGAACAGAAACAATCCTGATTATAATATGGGTGGCACAGTGGCGCAGCGGTTAGCACTGCAGCCTCACAGCTCCAGCGACCCGCATTCAGTTCTGGGTACTGCCTGTGCAGAGTTTGCAAGTTCTCCCTGTGACCGCGTGGGTTTCCTTTGGGTGCTCCGGTTTCCTCCCACATGCCAAAGACTTATGGGTTGATAGGTAAATTGGCCATTGCAAAAAAAAAAATTGACCCTAGTGTAGGTAGGTGGTAGGAGAATTGAGAGGATGTGAGAGGGAAAATGGCATTAACGTAGGATTAGTATAAATGGGGGGTGATGGTCGGCACAGACTCGGTGGGCCGAAGCGCCTGTTTTGGTGCTGTATCCCTCTATGACTACAAGATCTATAATGTCATAACTGATACCACCTCAAAATCTTAGATTAATATTTAAGTGGGCTAGCAGCACCAACAACATACACACTTAGCTATTTTGTAAATTTATGCTGCATCAAGTACTGCCATTCCATTTTCCTCTGATTAAATAAGTACAGATTTCCACTCTGTTATGTGTAACCAAATCACAAACATAATCTTTATGAAGGGGTTTATGATATTGTTACATATTGCGCAAAGGAAATATTTCCCCGATGTCTGGCAGAAGGAAGCAGAATGACAATAGGCTTTCACTCTTCCATTTTCTTTCTATATGACTTATTTTGTCTGTGTCCTTGGTTCACTGTTGGAAAAATTATTAACATTCCAGCTAATTACACCACTGTGTCATTATTCCATACAACAATATCATTGCTCTATGTGAAGTTAGGTTATTCATTCAAGTTCATTAAGGCATACAGGTATGGATCTAAGCAAAATAATAGGAAATTCCTACACTAGATAAAAAGTCCAGTGTTTCAAATTGGCAAAGTAATGCAGATGCTGGAGTTTTGAGGCTGTATTTATGAACTGATGTTTGTTCTCAGTCTTTTGCATGCTTGTTCCTGAGTAGGAGAGAGGGAAAAAGTGAAAGAAAATGTAATGCATTTCTGTGAAATAAATGGAAAAAAATGTTTATTAATGCCTGAAAGCAGAAATCTGCAGACACAAGAATTATTCTGCATTCTCAGAGCATTTAACAGCGTAAGCAGAAATATCTGTGGTGGGAAATGACAACATTTATAGAGACATTTTTTACAAGGTTGTATGGGAACCTGATCAGCAGCAGTGTAAAACTATTACAAGAACACCAAGCTGGGGTGATAAAATGGTATCTCCAGCTGGCAATAAATTACCTCATTGTTCCAGCCGGTTCCACATCTTAAGGAAGCTACTGAAGTTCTCTTCTATACAAATTTGGCACTTACAGTCAATGTAAAAAAAAAACTCGCAATCCATAGACTGTCCTTAGGTCATTTTTACATATTCAGTTGGCTAGACAGCTAGTGTATGATGCAGAAAGATGTCAACAGCGCGGGTTCAATCCCCGTACCAGCTTTGGTAGTTCATGGAGGTCTGCCTCCTCGTCTTGCCCCACGCTTAAGGAGTGGTGACCATCAAGCTATACATCACCAATTGTCACTCTAATGGGGAGAGATGCCTATGGTCCTTTGGGACTATGGCTAGAGCACATATGCTCTGGCTCTTCAAAAATCAAAAATTAATCTTTGGACTTAAAGGCTATTTAATTATTTCTGAATTTCTTATCACAAGCACTAATGAGCTATGGTTTGATCAATCAAAATGCTACTCCAACATTGAAAGAGTAATCTTGAGAGGCTTTAGCCCATGCTCCTGTCTAACAAGGTTGGCCTCTCAAAATTAATCCTTAATTGTTCCATTGTTACATCAGTTTCTATTTTTAAGGATGAATGTAATTTCATGAGTCTAAATCTTATAGGAGGATTGGCAGTTTTGATAAAAAGTACGAGTAGTGAGGGCAGCACATTGCACTTCATTGCGATGCCAGTGCATCGTGTTTGAACTTATTATTTTCCATGCAGCAAATTCCTAATCTCATCCATGTTATCACAAGCAGGTGACAAATGGAAACCTGGCATTTTTTTCCACAGGACAGGAAAAAATATGGGAGAGCAACTCTAGAACACTCTTGTGCACTTTCCCGTGGCCAGTTTTCTTTTTTATTCATTCATGGGATGTGGGCGTCACTGGCCAGGCCAGCATTTATTGCCCATCCCTAATTGCCCTTGAGAAGGTGGTGGTGAGCTGCCTTCTTGAACCGCTGCAGTCCATGTGAGGTAGGTACACCCACAGTGCTGTTAGGAAGGGAGTTCCAGGATTTTGACCCAGCGACAGTGAAGGAACGGCGATATAGTTCCAAGTCAGGATGGTGTGTGACTTGGATGGGAATTTGCAGGTGGTGATGTTCCCATGCATCTGCTGCACTTGTCCTTCTAGTTGGTAGAGGTCGCGGGTTTGGAAGGTGCTGTCGAAGGAGTCTTGGTGCGTTGCTGCAGTGCATCTTGTAGATGGTACACACTGCTGCCACTGTGCGACGGTGGTGGAGGGAGTGAATGTTTGTGGATGGCGTGCCAATCAAGCGGGCTGCTTTGTCCTGGATGGTGTCGAGCTTCTTGAGTGTTGTTGGAGCTGCACGCATCCAGGCAAGTGGAGAGTATTCCATCACACTCCTGACTTGTGCCTTGTAGATGGTGGACAGGCTTTGGGGAGTCAGGAGGTGAGTTACTCGCCGCAGGATTCCTAGCCTCTGACCTGCTCTTGGAGCCACCGTATTTATATGACTACTCCAGTTCAGTTTCTGGTCAATGGTAGCCCCTAGGATGTTGATAGTGGGGGATTCAGTGATGGTAATGCCATTGAATGTTAAGGGGAGATGGTTAGATTCTCTCTTGTTGGAGATGGTCTTTGCCTGGCACTTGTGTGGCGCAAATGTTACTTGCCACTTATCAGCCCAAGCCTGGATATTGTCCAAGTCTTGCTGCATTTCTGCACGGACTGCTTCAGTATTTGAGGAGTTGCGAATGGTGCGGAACATTGTGCAATCATCAGCGAACATCCCCACTTCTGACCTTATGATTGAAGGAAAGTCATTGATGAAGCAGCTGAAGATGGTTGGGACTAGGACACTACCCTGAGGAACTCCTGCAGTGATGCCCTGGTGCTCAGATGATCGACCTCCAACAACCACAGCCATCTTCCTTTGCGCTAGGTATGACTCCAACCAGCAGAGAGTTTTCTCCCTGATTCCCATTGACTCCAGTTTTGCTGGGGCTCCTTGATGCCATACTGATGATTTTGAGAGTAGACTGATGGGGCAGTAACTGGCCGGGTTGGACTTGTCCTGTTTTATGTGTACAGGACATACCTGGGCAATTTTCAACATTGCAGGGTAGATGCCAGTGTTGTAGTTGCAGAGTGGTACTAACAAACAACAGGCAATCATGTGATCTGCCTAACATACATGAAGGGCTGGATTTTACAGACCCCGATGTCAGGTTTCGTGGTGGAGGGGGCCGGAAAATGCCTGTGGGAGAGGGCCACCATGCACCCGATGCCAGGAGGGCCTAGCCCGATATGGCGGCACCCACCACCCCCCCCCCAACCCGCCCCTGCCGCTCGGCGATGAGACCCCCATTTGCATATTCAAATAAATGTAAATGAGTGCAACGCTCCGATCTTCAGCCTGGTGGCCGGCAGTCCCGCGCCTTTGGATCCCCATCAGGGGAAAACGAGGCGGAAAACTTGTGGGGAGGAGGTAAGTTTCTCAGTGCAGGAGGGGGGGAATGGGGTCAAATTAACATCATTGGTGTAGAGGATGGTGGAAAGGGTTTTCAGGTTGACATTTATGCACTTTGGGAGGGGGAAGATCAGGTGGACAAGGTGTTTTGGGGGGAAAGGGCAAGTAATTAATTCAATTGTTATTGGGGGTGGAAGAGGGGCAAAAAATGTCTTTATTTTTATTTCCTTGCGCTTTAAATATTTAAAATTAACAGTAATCAAAGCCCTTTAAAAATGGCGTCAGCGTGTCTGCGTGGGTTTCCTCCGGGTGCTCCGGTTTCCTCCCACAGCCAAAAGACTTGCAGGTTGATAGGTAAATTGGCCATTATAAATTGCCAGTAGTATAGGTAGGTGGTAGGGGAATATAGGGACAGGTGAGGATGTGATAGGAATATGGGATTAGTGTAGGATTAGTATAAATGGGTGGTTAATGGTCGGCACAGACTTGGTGGGCCGAAGGGCCTGTTTCAGTGCTGTATCTCTAAATAAAATAAAATAAATTTAAAAATATATAACTTAAAAGTAGAGAGGAGTGCTTTTTTTTGTTTTTGATTGCCCAGAGTAAATTGTTCAGATTTACTGCCGTGCCAAGAGTTCGTTGCCACATCATTCTGACTATGGAGAGTAAATTCTCAAAATAATATGCAGAAGTAATAAAAGAAAGTCTGCAGTCACTCATGATCTATTTCATATAATCTTTCAAAAATCAGAGTCACTGCTCAAAAATGAGGGCAGCCACAGTTCTGAAGAAGCTGACTACATCAAAAATGATTCATGATAACATCCAAAGACTTTCTCCAACAAACCAAGTTTAAGGAGGGCTCTCATTACCACAGTAAAGCCCCATTTTTGCTGCAGCTGCAAATTTACATCATATGTGACTATGCAGCTGACGCATGAAATTCCCTGGTAGAAAGGCCAAGAAGCAACAAAAAAAAACTACCTCTATATCTATGGACATTTTGCAGTATTTTTTGGTTTAAAATGCTGTTTTTAATTTTATTTCTCTCTCTTTCATCATTCCTTAACAAAGCGGGTTGGCAAGTGTGTCGGCCTCTCCCAATACCAGTCTGTTACTGGTTGCTGGGATTTGTGTGCCAACATCCGAACTGACTCACCCTTCCTTCCCTAAACTCTACCAGCCAAGCAGCTGGCCTGGAAACTGACTGCGTGGTTAACCGGGTTAGTAAATGTCAACTCCACGTCATACAGCTTTGGTACAAGACATCGCGACACCGCTGACACGTCCCCGTCTTCATGTCAGTTTGTTGATCTTAGCCAGAGTAATCCATGCCAGCCCTCAGAAATCAATCAAAATGTTCCACTAGGTAACAGGCAGTAAAGCTCACTGACAGCAATGCTTTGAAACATGTGACAGCATCAAAGGGTGCAGACCTAGTGCAAATTGTATTCTCTCCAAATTTGCCGTGACGCAAAGATAGGCAGCATTGTAAGCATTGTTGACTGAAGCATAAAATTACAAAGAGATATTGACACATTAACGAATGGACAAAAGTATGGCAAATGGATTTCTATGTAGGCAAATGTGAGTCATCCACTTTGGACCTCAAAAGAATAGAATAGGGTACATTCTAAATGGCGAAAAGCTAGAAATAGTGGAGGTCCAGGTACACAGATCACTAAAATGTCATGGATGGGTCCCGAAAATAATCAAAAATTGTAATGGAATGCTGTACTTTATATCAAGAGGATGAGAATACAAGAGGCTAGAAGTCATGCTACACACCAGGAGCACTGCGAGCAGTTCTGGGCACCACATCTTGGAATGATATACTGTCCTTGGAGGGAGTGCAGCAGAGATGTACCAGAATGATACCTGGTCTCCAAGGGTTACATTATGAGGAGAAATTATATAAACTAGGGTTATACTTCCTGGAATTTAGAAGGTTAAGAGGTGATCTGATCGAATCTTCCAGATAGGGTAGAAAGAGAGAAACTATTTTCACTGGTTGGGGAGTCTAGGACTAGGGGGCATAGTGTAAAAATTAGAGCCAGACCTTTCTGGAGTGAAATTAGGAAACACTTCCACACACAAAGTGGGGTAGAAGTTTGAAACTCTCTTACACAAACAGCAATTGAAGCGAGATCAATTGTAAATTTAAGTCTGAGATTGATAGATCTTTGCTTTCTGAAGGTATAAAGCGATATGAGGCGATATGGAGTTAGATCACAGATCAGCAATAATTTCATTGAATGATGGAACAGGCGTGAGAGGCTAAATGGCCTAATCCTGTTCCTATGTACAGTGTAAAAATTATAAATCTATGAAGAGAGTCAAATCAATCTGAACAGAAATAATGCACTTTGAAACATAAATATGATATAAATCACAATGGAATTCTGTAAAAAGGATCCTTAAAGTCAATGTCACTCATGTTTTTAATTTTGAAAACTGCTCTGCAGCACATGCAAAATAGTTTCATCATCACAACAAAATTCAGACGAACAGCACAAACCAAAGTCAAAGACCACAAAGAGTTTTCCCTTCTCCAACAGTTAAGGAGAACTGGTTAGGATGGTGAAAGCACAAACACTGAATTTAGGCCCAAATCCAAACCTCTGGCACCTTTTTGTTTTTCAGACTTCCAAGGAGTTTTTACTAGTGTCTGAACTTCCTGACACATGCAAAGATTTAAATATATATTTTCCATTTCTAGTACATTCTCTTTACACAGTAGGGCACATCAAAAATTGTTCCTAGAATTGTTTGTTCATGAATAGGCTGAACACTGTTGTATTTAAGCAATTAATTGACAACAGTAACTTGCACTTATTTAGCATCTTTAATGCAACACAGTATCCCAAATAGCTTCACATAGGCAAAAATATGTGGTCATTAAATAGTGATGGGGGAATTAGGGGAAATGACTGCAGGTTAGATCAATAAGGTGTGTTTGAAGAGCTTTTTGAGAGAGGAAGAGAGAGAGAAGACAGGTGTATGGCTGAAGAGAGCAGAGAGGGGGGAATTGCAAAGGAAATCAGAAATGGAGAATGGACCAGGAAGCAAAGATAGGGAGCAGCAAGGACATGTACATCTGTTCTTCTTCTTTAGCCTCCTTATCTCGAGAGACAATGCGTAAGCGCCTGGAGGTGGTCAGTGGTTTGTGAAGCAGCGCCTGGAGTGGCTATAAAGGCCAATTCTAGAGTGACGGACTCTTCCACAGGTGCTGCAGATAAAATTGGTTGTCGGGGCTGTTACACAGTTGGCTCTCTCCTTGCACTTCTGTCTTTTTTCCTGCCAACTGCTAAGTCTCTTCGACTCGCCACACTTTAGCCCCGCCTTTATGGCTGCCCGCCAGCTCTGGCGATCACTGGCAACTGACTCCCACGACTTGTGATCAATGTCACATGACTTCATGTCGCGATTGCAGACGTCTTTAAAGCGGAGACATGGGCGGCCAGTGAGTCTGATACCAGTGACCAGCTTGCTGTACAATGTGTCCTTGGGAATCCTGCCATCTTCCATGCGGCTCACATGGCCAAGCCATCTCAAGCGCCGCTGGCTCAGTAGGGCGTATATGCTGGGGATGTTGGCCGCCTTAAGGACTTCTGTGTTGGCGATACGGTCCTGCCACCTGATGCCAAAGATTCTCCGGAGGCAGCGAAGATGGAAAGAATTGAGACATCGCTCTTGGCTGACATACATTGACCAGGCCTCGCTGCCATAGAGCAAGGTACTGAGGACACAGGCTTGATACACTTGGACTTTTGTGTTCCGTGTCAGTGCGCCATTTTCCCACACTCTCTTGGCCAGTCTGGACATAGCAGTGGAAGCCTTTCCCATGCACTTGTTGATTTCTGCATCGAGAGACAGGTTACTGGTGATAGTTGAGCCTCGGTAGGTGAACTCTTGAACCACTTCCAGCGTGTGGTCGTCGATATTGATGGATGGAGCATTTCTGATGTCCTATCCCATGATGTTCGTTTTCTTGAGGCTGATGGTTAGGCCAAATTCGCTGCAGGCAGTTATAATCCTGTCGATGAGTCTCTGCAGACGCTCTTCAGTGTGAGACGTTAATGCAGCATCGTCAGCAAAGAGAAGTTCCCTGATGAGGACTTTCCATACTTTCGTCTTCGCTCTTAGACGGGCAAGGTTGAACAGCCTGCCACCTGATCTTGTGTGGAGGAAAATTCCTTCTTCTGAAGACTTGAACGCATGTGAGAGCAACAGGGAGAAGAAGATCCCAAACAGTGTAGGTGCAAGAACACAGCCCTGTATCACGCCACTCAGGATAGTAAAGGGGTCTGATGAGGCGCCGCTATGCTGAATTGTGCCTTTCATATTGTCATGGAATGAGGTGATGGTACTTAGTAGCTTTGGTGGGCATCCAATCTTTTTTAGTAGTCTGAAGAGACCACGTCTGCTGACGAGGTCAAAGGCTTTGGTGAGATCAATGAAAGCAACGTAGAGGGGCATCTGTTGTTCGCGGCATTTCTCCTGTAGCTGGCGAAGGGAGAACAGCATGTCAATGGTGGATCTTTCTGCTCGAAAGCCACACTGTGTCTCAGGGTAGATACATTCAGCCAGCTTCTGGAGCCTGTTTAAAGCGACTCGAGCGAAGACTTTCCCCACTATGCTGAGCAGGGAGATTCCACGATAGTTGTTGCAGTCACCGCGGTCACCTTTGTTCTTATTGAGGGTGATGATATTGGCATCGCCCATGTCCCTGTGGTACTGCTCCCTCGTCGCAGCACAGGCAAAGCAGTTCGTAGAGTGCTGAAAGTATAGCAGGCTTGGCACTCATAATTATTTCAGGGGTAACGCCGTCCTTACCAAGGGCTTTTCCGCTGGCTATAGAATCAATGGCAACACTGAGTTCCGATTTTGTTAGCTGTACGTCCAGCTCATCCATGACTGGCAGAGACTGGGCTGCATTTAGGGCGGTCTCAGTCAAAACATTTTCCCTGGAGTACAGTTCTAGTTAGTGCTCCACCCAGCGGTCCATTTGCTTGTGTTGGTCAGTGATTGTATCCCCTGATTTAGATTTGAGGGGGGCGCTCTTCTTGATAGTTGGCCCAAAAGCTCTCTTAATGCCATCATACATTCCTCTGATGTTTCCAGTGTCGGAGGCCAGTTGAATATGACTGCATAGGTGTTGCCAGTAGTCATTTGCGCAGCGCCTGGCTGTTCTTTGTGCAATGCTTCTGGCTGCTTTAAGTGCTACGGATGTTAACTCGCTGGGGACTTTCTTGTAGTTCAACAGTGCAATGCGCTTAGCGGCAGACAAAGATGTTGAATTTGATGCAAAAGGGGACAGGGAGCCGATGAAGTTTGTGAGCACACAATAACGAGGAAGGAAATTACAGCAGGAGACGATGTGGGTGGAGTTTTAGAATAAACTGCAATTTGTGAAGGGCAGAACTGAGGAGACTGGCAAGGAAGACACTGGAATAATCACATCTGGAGGTGACAAAGGTGCAGATAACCATATCAGAGGCAGTGAGTTTTGGGCGAGGGCATAGCTGGGCAATATTCAGAAGGTGAAAATAGATAATCTTGGTTAGGATTTGAGGTTTGAAGCTCAGCTCATGGCTCAAACATGGCATTAAGGTGGTGCATTGTAAGGCACAGTTTGATTAAAAATGATTAATGCAAGAGGAGGTGCTAAGGTGCAAAGTTTTTGGCAGGAGTCAAACAAGATGGCCTCAGCTTTTATAACTATTGAACTGAAGAAAGTTCTTGATTGTATTGTACTTCATACTAGCTAAGCATTTGGACAACACAATGGCAATCAGAAAGTCAAGGTGGCAGAGGGGCGAAATTCACTGTCATCAGCAGGCATGTGAAAGCTGGTGCATGTCTGTGGATGATGTCTCCAAGTGGCAAAATATCGACAAGGAAAGGGTAGGGAGAAAAAGATGGAGCCTTTAGCATATTCAACATCACTGTGTGATGGTGGGAGGAGAAACCATCACAGACTGCACTAGGACAGGTAGGAGCTAGGGCAGTCTCACAGTGGTGAATTGTTGAGGTGAGATAATGAAGGACAGAATGGTCAACTGAGTTGATTAGCACAGAAAGGCTAGAGGGTCAAGAGGTATATCACATAGTCATAAAAGACAGCATCAATTCTGTGGGCAGAGTGGCAACTAGACTGAATCAATTCAAAAAAGGAATGATAGCTGAGGTAGGCATGGAGTTGGGTGGTAATGACATGTTTGAGGACTTTAGAGAGATAGGGGAGGTTAGAGACAGGATGCTAGTTGATGAGAAGATTGATGCTGGTAGTTTTGAAAGATAGAGGGACAGATCTTGGAAAGAGGGAGTCACTGATGATGTTAGAAAGTGTTGGATTGAGCAGACAAATGTATAATGAGGTGGTGGTTTGGGCAGTGGTTAAGGGGACAGAAGTGGGTGTCATGAGTTGATTTTGTTAAAGGTCTGGGGAGATGGAGGAAGAACTGTAAAAAAAATCGAAACAGGCAAGGGCGTGGCAGGAACAGGAGGAGTAAAGAGAGATGAAAAAGGTTGTGACTGCTGAGTCTCAATTTTTCAAATGAAGGAATCCATAAGCTCCAACATTTAGTACTGGTAGTGTAGATGGAGTAGGCAGAGAAAGAGAGTTGTCACTAAGGGAATCCGAGAGTTGCCTTTACCCTCCAGAATAAAACTGAGGTGATGGTTGGATTTGGCTGAGGAAAAGCTGTCACCACATGCTTTAAACGATCAAGCCAGATCTGGTGGTGTAAATTAGAGCAGTTTCGTGCCAGGTGTATTCCAGCCCTCAGCTCTAAAGGCACAAAGATAAGAACAGTATTCAGAGAATGGAGCAGTTGGAGATAGTTAGGGACTTGTTGGGGATGAGAACATCAAAGAAGAAGCAAGGGAGCTATTAAGATGAGCGCAGTAGATATGTGAGATCGGTTAGCAGATGTTGATGCAGCAATGTTGTAATGTGGAACAGCTATGGACTTCCAACGGATACTGTCTTTGCCTTGAAGTTCTCGTCAAATCTTAAGCACAGTCACTGAGCTTGAAGTGCAACCGATCAAATGATCATCCATTGCCAGCTGATTGCAAATTGCACTGCTTGGAATATTTAAGAAGAACGTTCCCCAAATCTGTAAATGCCAGTTACAAAAAGCAAACTCTGACTTGGAAATGCCATAAAATCTGGTGGGTAATTTGCTTCCCTATTTTACATTCATTTATTAGTTTGGTAAATAACAGCATAAAGTCATTCTCCCTGTATTAATATGACATAAAGAAAACAAACACGCACAAAAGTGCAACCTATATATGAGTTTACAAGAAATCAAATTAGCTAAATAGAGAATTCAAAATTTGTTGTTATACTAGCAACTAACTTAGAGAAGCATTACACCGAAGAGTGAGAAACTTTAGAAATTCGGGAGTGAAATTGGACTACATCAGCATGAAACAGGCTCACAGCGAATCGGCAGCCAATTTTTCATTGTGCCCAATCTTCTTTCTGCTGAAGTTCACAGTAGGATAGTTCAGATTCCTTTTGGAGACTCACTTCGTAGTCTCACTGTCGCTTTTACTTCGTTTGAAATTAAAAATCTTGGCAATATTTTCCAGGTCACTGGAAAATAAAAACTGGCACAATGAAAAATCAGCTGCCGATTCACTATGAGCCTGTTTCAGGCTGCTGGCATAAACCAATTTCACCCCCTTGGATTTAGTAAAAAAAAAAATATTTTTCTACTATGATAGGTAGGTGGTGATGGACAGGGTGGGGGTTGTGCTAGGGGTTGGAGGTGGTGGTGGTGGTTAACTGAGTCGGTAGGTCACCAATATATGCTAAACCAATGGTAAAGGGTACCAGATGATAGATCAGAGATGAGTGGGTTAACAGTACAAAAAGGGGAAATGAGTTAAGACAGGAAAGTTGGTTGAAGAGACCTTGGGGATGAAATTTGTTTTGAGCAGTAACACAAACTGTTCTTAGGACTTCAAAGGAAAAGAAACCTGGGCAGTGTGTAATACAGGCTGCCTATGTGCTATTGTCCACTTTTTGCTGCTGCCCAAGGTACATTTATAGCACATGGATTGGAAAAATATTACATTAAATGGCAAGATAGGTTTTATAAGGGACACAGAGAGCCGGATCTTGTGCTCATCCGAAAGCTAGGTTTTGTGACAGGGGGTGCCAGAGACTTGGAGTGAAACCGCCCACCACGGAACCCGACACCGGGATTCCTGGTTCTGATCTTCCCGGGGGCAGGATAGGCCAACGACAACCAGAGGCCATTTGAGGCCCTTAAGTGGCCTATTAAGAGCCAAGTAAAGGCCTCTTCCCGCTGCTGTTGGGATCTTACCAGCTGCAGGGGGGGCCTCCACCACATGGGGAGGACATCTTATAAAATGAGGCACCCTTGCTGCGGGCTTGTTGGGGGGGGGTCCTCCTTCGTGGGCAATTTGTGGCCCATGGAGGATGACCCCTGGGAACTGTACCCCCTGGGACCCTCCTCCCCCAAACCAAATGACCAACCCCCACTCCACCGTGCCAGGGCCTTCCGGACTGGCCCCGGCAACCCCGCCTCACCTACCAGTGTTCCGGGGCTCCAGCGTTGGGCATGGGTCCAAGGCCCCTGCAGTAACAGCAGTAGCCACACACTCCCAGTGGCGCTGCCAATACTGCTGAGTTGCTGGCCCTCTGATGGGCCGGCAGATCATGGAGGCGGGATACCATTTCCCTATAAAGTCTTTAAAGGGACAGGGATCCCGCCTCCTAAAACTTTGACCTCAAAAGACCAGAGGATCGCTTCAGGGGGGCTGAAAAATTGCAGAGGCTGGGTTCCCCCTGCCTTTTCGGTCTGTCGCGGGAGCCCTGCCTCCTGCACAAAATCCAGCCCAGAGTGTTTGGCCCAGAATTTGCAGTTGTAATGATGGCAAATTTATCAGTGTTAACCATCAATACTCCTCTGAAACTGACAGCAACTTCTGGAGTCTGTACATGTTCAGTTAAATGCAGAAATCCAGAAGTTGCTGTCAACGATTCTATGCTTCCCAATACGGTGTCCTATTGAATTCCCTCTCGCCTGCAATTAGTAGAAATCACTGAACTGATGGGAACTTGGCTTTTACACTGTTAGTCTTGCTGTAAAAACCCTTGAAAAAGTTACATCTTGCTGAATGTGTTTTTACTGGGTTTTTGACAGCATACTAGTTCATAATTAATGCTAAAAAAAAACTTGCTTGCCCTGAAAAGTTAATTTTATATTTGCAGAATGTCAAATTTCTCCATAATGTTAAATCATTTCACACCTTTAAAAAATAAAGATTGTTTATGATATTTCAGCTTCTACCTTAATCCCATGTGTATGTCCCAACCATTTATTTCACTTTCTGTAAAATTTAATTAAAATGAAGGCTAACCAGTGCATTTTACCTATAATAAAAACAAGAAATGCTGGAACCACTCAGCAGGTCTGGCAGCATCTGTGGAAAGAGAAGCAGAGTTAACATTTCAAGTCAGTGACCCTTCCGAAGTAGGGTCACTGACTCGTAACGTTAACTCTACTTTTCTTTCCACAGATGCTGCCGGACCTGCTGAGTGGTTCCAGCATTTCTTGTTTTTATTTCAGATTTCCAGCATCCGCAGTATTTTGCTTTTATTTCAGTGCATTTTACCTCCTGGTTTGTTGTTTGTGAGAATACTTCACTGTGATTGGCTTAGTCTGCTTGATGGCATCAGTGTTGCTGGATTCCTGGAGATCCCCTTGACATGGCACCTGATTCAAACTGATATTGGGAAAGGGTAAATCCAAGCCACAGAGATCGCTAGATCTTTGTGGACAGCTTTTCTCAAGGTTAGCAGCGAGTGCCATCGCTTCACTGCAGACTTCACTGCGAAATCCAAGCCTTTCCGTATTTGAAATTCCAATTAAATAAACTAAATAATTAATTCTGATCAGGAGCCTAATTTCTACGAGTAAAAGACTTAATATGTAGCATATGCTGTGATATCCTATTACTCACATACCTGCGTGCAAATATTCATTTTATGCAGTATTATTTTATTCAACGAGATACTGAAATGCGATATGAATCTTCGCATGTAACATTTTTCCATTTGCAACACAGCTGCTGTGGTACTGTTCCAAGGATATCTTCAGAGCTGTACATACTTCTTATTGAACTCCAGTGAAACAATCCCAAAACTTCCATGAGCACCAGACAATCAGCACTTAACAGCACCATAAAGCAACTTCAATGCAACTGTTAGCATTATTGATAGACAAGTGGGCTCCTCTATCTCTCAGCAAACAAAATAAAGTATCAGTGCAATGCAAATCTGATGTACCATAATGATCAAAGATACCTATCACTGGCTTTATGAATGTGGAATAATGGTGATGGTCCATTGACAGTATAGAAAATCATTTTGTTACAATCATTTTGCTCGATGCGAGCACAGGTCAGAGATATGGCTGAAAGTCTATATCCCTGATTCTTTGATCCGTGTTTACCATTACCAAGGATTTCACACAGTTACCACTTATTCAACCAAAAACTTAACACTTAACATTTTGGATTATTAAATTATCCAATAGTCTTGTTGAACCTCAGCAAACTGATGTCAGAATTGTTGTGAGGATGCACAGTGACAGTGAAACCTCGGCATATTATTGCATTCTTTTCCTCTTCGTACTCCACTCAACGTACCAGCCTTCCACCCAGGCAATGCACAATGTTTTGTCTGTGTTAACTGTATTTTGGGTGTGCCCTTTTTGCACATGAACTGGAAATACATGAACTCTGAATTGCCACAGGAGCTCACCCGATCTCCTGTCATTAACCAGCAGGAGATTAGCGAACATCAGAGAAATAGTGTAAATCACAAAAGTTCAGGGTCATGATGCTGAGTGTAGACAGAATTTTGGCACCATTTTTCCAGTTTTGCATTTTCCCCTCTGTCTTGAAGACCGTGGGTGTGAAATTCAATCGTCTCAACTTTTCAGCATGGGAACCAAGGTTCGCAGCGTGCCCGCACCCATTCAGATCGAGCTGGATAAGACACAAAATTGGTCTACCCACCTCATCCAAATGATTTCAGTGCAGGAATCTAAGCCTCCAGCATTGGTCTTCTCCTTTCAACTCTGCTGGCATGATCTGAAAATAACTGGCATCATTGCTCCTGATCACATGGTATAGGCAGCCTGTTTTTTCTTAAAGGAAGCCTACCTCTTAAAGGGAAGATGGAAAAAAAATTGCCACACCGGAAATTCCTGAAAAATGAACACCAGGGCACGCAGACTGACAGATGCAGTGCTGGAAGTATTAGTGCTGCAGGTGGGCAGTAGGAGAGATGCAATGGTTCCATGGGGAGTTAGAAGACCCTCAAAGGCCACCTTCAGAAGGGAGTGTGAGCAGGTGCTCAGGAAGGTCAACTCCTGCTGTTGGACCAGAGGACCTGACAGCAGTGCCACTAGAGGTCTAATGAGCTCACTCAGGAGGTCAACATCAGTGAATGCATCTTCACATATCTGCTACCCTCTGCTCCTCCAACCTCTCACGCCGCACAATGCACCACACCCCCATCACTCACCCAGCAGCATTCACTGGCACTCAGGACTCAAGTCTAAAATCCACATACTCCACATCACCCTCACACACCTACCAATGCTGCCAGTCTCACACCCATCCCTTGCTGCCTCCACAGTCCTCCAGCTACTCAACCAGGGCAGGCACATCACCCAAACACCATGCTACACAATCACTGACATTCTGCTCTCTCTTGCAGGACAAAATGGCACACAATAGAAGGGAGTAGAGTAGAACTAGAGGGGGATAAGGACGCCTGCATCGCCTGAGCTCTATGGAGGAGAATGCTCTCAGCATCATGAGGCCGACTGCACAGAGCATCCAACATCATTGGGAACATTGAGGATGACAGTATGCTCCTGCCTTATGCCTCTTCTCAACTTTCAGCTCCCCCTCATCCTGCTATCTGGCATGATGAGCAAGCTGCTGATGATGTGACCATGGACCTCTTGCTTTCCACCCCACCCTACTTCCCTTATCCCAACACCCTCCCCTTTTGGTTTTCTGCTTTCAGACACCCAAGAAATGCCACCTGCCCAGCCACAGCAACTCAATCAGGAAGAGGAACCGCAACAGCACAGCACTGATGAAGAAGCCCCATTCTGCGATCTGACACTTGCAGCCATCAACGCAGATACTGACACTGCACATACCTTGGCGGTGAGTTGGGATCAGCACATGGTGAGTCATCTGGGCAAGCAGGCCAGGGGTAGGTAATGTTTTGTTGGTGAGCCCTCCAGACGGCAAAAACCTAGACAAGTTCTGCTGCAGAGGATTCAGATGAGGACCTCAGTGGGGCGGCATACAGGAGAGCTCTGAATGGGCATGCACACCGAGATGCTGGGTACATTGCCTGGCCTGCCAGACAGCCTCCAGTCACTGTCAAGGAGCATGGAGGAGCCCACCTCCAACTTGGCAGAGGACAGAGTTTGCTCTCTCTGCAGTCTCTGCTCCATCTCCCTGTCGTCCTGCCGACCAAGAGGCGCAGAGCTGGATTTTCCTGGCCTTATGGGTTTGGAGACAGGGAAGCCAGGAAAACAGTGGGGATCCATGTTGGGACGGCTCCCGGACTCACTTCCACCGCTGGGGAACTTTCCCAGGGTTAGGCTGGTGATAGGATCAGCTGCCCACTCCGCGGAGGCAAGTAGGGGAACTTTCCCACTGGCGGAGCAGCCCCACACCACGTGCAGAGACCACTAGCTTAATAGAGATGGCCTCCCCATGGCAGGCCAAGGGGCCACCAAAGCCAAAGGTTCCATGCCCCAATGACAGGGCCATGTAGATGAAAGGTCACAACCGTGGCCACGTCCGATCCTGTGGAGGAGTTTTCCCTCCATCCTAATGTCCCTTCTGGCTTCGGGAGTCCCTGACCTGCCTCAGCAGCGTCCACCTCTCCATTTGGGGCTGCCAAGGCTCCAGAGCTGCCAGCCCCCAGGAGCCCGCCCGCTGTCCTTAATAGGATGGCGAGCACGGAGACGGACAATTAGGAGGCTGCCTCCCAGAAGATCGTGATGCCTGTCTCGCTGTCAGGAAGTGCGGGCTCTGGACCCGCATTTGGTCCTGACATTGCGGTTCTGAAGCCCATGGAAAAATCCAGCCCACTCTCACTGCTGCCCCCTTTGTGTGAACAGGTCACCTACTCCTCTGCTATCCCTGTGATGAGGTGGCAACACTCTTCGGCAAATATGTCAAAATACCTGTAAAGACACCACCCTCCGCCCAACCCGAGTAATTTCAGACACATTCCTGTGGAAGAAGTTCAATAAATTTTACTTACCTGCAGTTAGGGTGCTTGAATCTTGACATCACACAACTGCAGGGCCCAATTTGCTTCCTCGTGTTTCTGTTTTTAAGAGTGAACAACGTAGGTGTTGCCAGGACCTCTGTTGTCCAGTTTTGATTATCCTGATGTTACATCAGTGGGTTGGACCGCGTGATGTCAGGATAGTGCCACTTACACGTGTTAAGGCACACGCAGGGGTGCAGCTGCAAGTACCCATATCAGTGATGGGACTCCATGCGGGCTGCGCAGGTAGCAACCCAGTAGAAGCGCCACTGCAGATTGAATTTCTTGCTCCCAGACTCTTGCTGAGGTCTGGTTTAATTGCCTCCAGCTGATCTTTACTATTGTACTCAAATAATCATTCACCACATGTAACTGGACTGGAAGTTAATGTACTATGGGCTGGGTAATCACAGTCATAGCTGATATTTCTCTTCCTTGTGGGGATGCCTTCACCTCTGTGTGGTTGCTCCCACCAAGATTTTTATGAAATTGTTAATATTGTGTGTGGGGAATCAGTCATGATCCTGCATCCTACCATATCTTGGCATGTGCAAGTAACAGTGAAAGCGCTTTCACATATTGGGCTAGATTTTGTTCTCCCCCAGGCGTCGGATTCCATGGCGGTGAGGGGGCCTGAAAATGGCTCCGGATGAGGCCCGCCACGGGCCTCAATGCGAGGAGAGCCCTGCCTGATTCTCCCGGCAGTGCCGAGGCTCTGTGGCAGCCCACCCGCCGCTGGGTGACGGGACCTGAATTTAAATATCCAAATTAATAAAATTAATCATTTACATAGATTTACCTGCAATCTCGAGGGCACGTCGCGATATTTGGCACGGCAGCCGGTTCTCCCACGCCTTCAGATCCCCGTCCGGGGAAATGCGGCACCATACTGGTGGGGAGGGGGAGGAGGTAAGTTTGTCAGTGCGGGGGGCAGGGGGGGAAACAGGATGAAATAAACGTAATGCGTGTAGGGGTTGGTGGAAAGGACTGAACCTTAAACTTTGTGCAGTCTGGGGGGAAGCTCAGATGTAAAAGGTGTTTGGGGAGGGGGAAGGGCAAATAGTTATTATAATTGTTATTGGGAGGGTGGGAAAGGGGCGATAAAAATGTATTTACTTAATTTTGGGAGGGTTAATTCTTTAAGCATTTAAATGTGGCAGCAGAGCTGGCTGCCCTTTAAAAATAGCGCCAGTCCCTGCGCACATGCAGCTAACGCCATTTCGGGGATAGACAGCCCGCCCCCTCCACGTGATTGTGGGGGAGGGGGAGCGAGCCGCCCAGCTATTTAAATGAGCCGATGGGCAGGAGATTGTGGCAGCTCTTTGGCTGGCTCGTCTGGCTCTTAAAATCCAGCCTATCATATCTATTTCAAATAGCATTCCAATTAATCATTTACTGTTAAATAAACTGTTGAATTTAATGGAAAACCTTTTGAAACAAACTCAATTCAAATTAAACTAAAAATATTGTATATACAGAGGTAGAAATTGGACTGGGAATAGCTTTGGGCCCAAATTCAGCACTGTGCAGAGAGGCCTGAGCTGGGATGCTTAAAATGTGGGTCCCACAAATTTAGCAGTGAGGACAACATCTGTGCAGATTAGCAGTGTGGCAGCCTGCACCCAAACTGATCCAAACATGCATGATGCCGACAAGTAAATTAAAGTAATTAAAGGAAAATCCACATGTGTGATCTCTCTGAAGCTCTTGCTCCCTACAAGATCTAAATTCTAATCCAGAGGTTTTTCTCTGAATAACTGTTTCAGGGTTTGAAATTAATATAGGCTGACTAGAGCATGACCAGTAAATTTAGCAGGAGACTAGTATTTGGGAATGCAGCAAGTCTGATGGATCAGTGTACATGTTCTGCTACTAAACTGAGCTAACTGCATTGGATCATGCACAAAAAGGTACGTTCTTCAGCTGACTTTATCAAAAGTGACTGAAATTGGCAAGTTCTGTTTTCTTGTGGTATGTGGTATTACCAGAGCTATAATATTTTTGTTGCTGCAAACCTTTGTCAGCTGTTGGCTCTGCTCTCCAGTGGAACTGTCTTACTGTCAAGCTTTGCTGTCTCTCTAAATGTATTTCCATTTTGATTCCACATTTTGTTCTTACTTTGTTTTGAATTGGATTGAACTGATTTTATTGTGGCCTTTGCTTGTCTTGGATTCCGACCATTTGGTTTGCTTTTCTGAGGCTATAATGCAAACCACTCTGCTGGAATTTGTAGGTGCCTCTGGCAGTGAGAGTTTCAAGCTGATTCCTGTGCATAAGTCGCATTTTAAGCAAGTTGTTTACTGCTTTTGAATCCACTGCTGGAAAATCTTGTTGCTTATGTGTTCCAGCTCTGATAGCTTCTCTGTAAGTCCTTATCCCAGGGCAATGCTCAGAATTAATAAATTGTCCAGATGCAGGGCTGTTATTTGTAATTGATATTCTAACTGCTGCTTCTCATTTCAACTCGACTTGTAATCGAGGTCAGTCAGTCTTGTCAGAAGATGCATTTCATCTGGCTTGCACTAGCATTTGAGATGTTGGCATATTTATTTACATTGGTTTTTGTCAATTTGTTTTAAGCTGTGACTTGGTCCTTGATTATTTATTTAAAGTCCTGTTCTCTGAGACAAGCAACTTATTTCCCATTATTGTAAGCACTTACCACAACAGGAGAAACTAACATGTATATTGCAGCACAAAGCTAATTTACAAATTAATGATACTTTACGATAACCTATTTAATAGTAATACTACATTAATTAACCGCTACTTGTTAATGAATAATGAATACATTAAACACCTATTTGACATAAGCAAGTAACAAAGAAGTATTTGGGTGGCTGAAGATGGAATCGATTTTTTTATGCCCCATCCTGTTAAAAATGAATTTTCTCTGCACTTTTAAGGCTCTTTATCAAAACAGGACAACCAGGCAAAAGGACTGAAGGGAAAAGCTGACTAGGCATTCAACTTTTTCCCAGTGGTAGAAAGATACTGCCCATACTACCACAGAAAATCCCTGCTCCTTGAGAACCAGGGGAACCATAAATTTTATAAAGGAGAAAACATGGCATCACACAAGGGGTTTGGCAAGAAAACAATGCTGTGCAATCCTTCTATGCTGAGGGGAAGCTCGCATTCGGCATTTGAAATCAGTACCGGATGAATTCTACTGTGTTCTCAGCCAACCATGACGTCAAAGTTGCACCTTATCCCTCATAAAATGCAGCTTTTCCAACATCTGAGAATCACCAGTTTGCTAATATGAATGCACTCACACCACTGGGAGATGTTTTCAAACTCAGAATACAGAAGGTACATAATGATGAGAAAATTAACTTGCAAGTACTTTCACCCTCTTTTCCCACACACCCATATTCCAATTTAATTCTGAGGCCTTCAGGCACCCATCTTTATTTTGTTAGAATTTTTGTTGATATTGGTCATACTGATCATACAGTTGTGAGTTGGGTGGAGTTTGCACAGAAAACAGGCCTTCTCTGCATCACAATTTCTGAGCAGTTACAGTATACTGATTAGTAGGAATCGATCCTATAAAGAACATTTCTATGCAGTCCACTTTCCCTCTTCTATCTACTACCATCAAATTCCCTCAAATTGCTTTGTCTCTTGCACTGAAAAATGAAGCAGTTTCTGGCCTTTTTGGAACATGCAGGATTATTATAAAGGAAATACCATCTTTTTTAACAAAGGTCAAAAGCATTGTTCTGTCTATAATTTCAGGATTCATTTACATTATTTGTGTCTATATTAATTTACTTTTCATTCTGGAATTAGCAGCTTGTGAGAGAATAAATCATCAGTGCTGAATCTCAGCCATTTGTACAATCATATCTGAAATGGCACTTAAAAGTGATCAGGGCTATTTCAGTTGATAAACTAAGAAATGGCAAACTAATTTAAATTTTAAATCTACGATAATTCCCACATGGACATGATCAAGAAAAGGAAAAGGATTTGAGTCTGATTATTGACCATTCAATGAAAGTAGTTGGACAATGAAGCTGTTATCAGATCAGGTACAATTGTGGAGATGGTAGTGACCCTTTGGTATTTTGCCCAAATGCCCACAGTCTATGTGGCCTTGGGCAATAACTGAATCACTGAATCACAGAATTGTTACAGTACAGGAGTTTAGTGCCATTCCCCGGCCTTATCCCTGTAACCATGCACATTTTTCCTTTTCAGATAACAGTCTAATTCCCTTTTGAATGCTTCAATTGAGTCTACCTCCACCACACTCTCAGGCAGTGCATTCCAGACCTTAACCACTCGCTGCCTGAAAAAGTTTTTCCTCATATCACGTTTGCTTCTTTTCTGTGCCCTCTCGTTCTCGATCTTTTCATGAGTGGGAACAGTTTCTCTCTATCTACTCTGTCCAGACCGCTCACGATTTTGAATACCTCTATCAAATCACCTCTCAGTCTTCTTTTCTCCAAGGAAAACAGCCCCCGCCCCCCAACTTCTCCAATCTATCTTCAAAACTGAAGGTCCTCATCCCTGGAACCATTCTCGTGAATCTTTTCTGCACTCTCTCCTATGTCTTCACATTCTTCCTAAATGCTGTTTGCAGACCATCATATGACTGCTAAGTCTGCTTCCATTCTCACCGGAGCTCCACTCAAGTAAACTTGCAAATGCGAAGAAGAACCCTGGCTGATTCTTCTTCTCCCTCTCCCTGTGGCTACTGGGAATAGTTTCAGTGCATACCACTCTGGAGCTAATGGAATTGACTAATGGAAGACAGAGAGAGAATCAAACCTAGCACTTCCTGCTCTCAATGGCTAAGAACCCCAAATATCAATACATAGTGCATTACCCACCAAGGCATTAGAAGTATCTAATCATTTTCATTGGTTTTGAATGATGCTCTGATATTTTGGTTTCTGGGAAACATTTGATGACATCAACAAGGTAAATTGTTCAGTAAAATTTACATGTCCAAAAGTATGAGCTAGCTGAGCTCCCATCAGTAACTATGGTCATTAACCGTTTCAGCAACTGTGAAATTCCAGTTGTGAGTAAGTTAATTCAGCCTCGCATGATTGGATTCTGTTATTCCTTTAAAAAAAAAGTTTCAGTTATTCATTTACAAAAGCATTGTAGAAATACACACAAAGCATGGTCCTGAACTGATCCCAGCCAGAACAGTATTAATTTGCCACAGCTGACTTGTGTATCTCTGGAGTCTGAAAGGGAGAACTCAGCTGGATTCCCATTCCTCACCGATATACACGTGAGCCCTGCTGGAAAATGCATGTGTGAGAAAATAGGATGAGGACAAAATTGGGTTCTGCTATGATGGAACAGCTTGTTGGCAAACACTGCTCGCCCATGGAGAACTCCTGCATAAGCAAGGTACCAAATGGCAGTTGGTACCCATGCAATTGTGTCCCTGGCTGAGACCAGCTAACTCAAGAGGAGGGGACAGAATTGGGAAAGAATTTTCAAAATTCAAAATAAAACACAACAGAAACAGAAAAGTAAAGCATGTTGAAGGCGAGCAGAATTATCTGGATCTGAGTTGAATTAGGACACTTATGGTTTCCTCTTCAGGGCAACCAAGTGTTTTCAATTTTAAAAGGAAAATAAAGTACATGACGGAAATGTGCAACAGGCCTATGAGCAACTGCAGAAATAAAAAGACAGGTTAGCGTTAAATGAAATGTTAAGCTTTTCTTTTCTCTATTCATCTGTTGATGGGCCTGCTGCACATTTCTAGCATTTTCTGTTTTCATTTATTAGCTGCATTTTCTGTTTTTTTTTTATCTTTAAAGTCTGCATGCTGATGAGGTTTCTTTATTAGTTAATAAAAAATGAAAATAAATTTAAAACAGAGGAGCAGTGTTGGTTGATGTTAATGATTACTGCCTCATTGTCATAAATAAATAAAAGATGGGTCCCTAATAAGGCTTGAAAAGCAAAACAGTTCAATGATACATTCCCAGATCTAAGCATGTATATGTTGTTATGATCCATCTCTGTGTGTGTTTTTTTAGTACAGCAAATAAAAAGCTGATTGACACAAAATGACATCATCCCTGTTTTTCCTCAAACACTATCCAGGATTAGGTAGCAGGGAATAAAGATGAGGAAGATCTGAGAGATAAGAAAATAGTTGGATAATGATATGTTTGGGTCTGGAAGTGGGTACATCCAATAGATTTACTTCTGAGACTTATGAACCCTATCTTTTTTCTCTAACTTTGAAAGTTGAATTTTCCCAAGGGCTTCGTGAGCCCAACATCAGGACTAAATGGTAGTCCCAAGCCTGCTCTGGCTGGCAGCGGAACCAGCTTGGCCATTTTATCAGAGGCATCCTCATAAATAGCCCACCCCAGGCCCACCATCCAGTTAAGGATGGCAGATGGGCTTTCCAAGCTGCTGGCTGGCAGCTCTGAAGCCTCAAGAGTGCATTCGAGAGAGGTGGTCACGCTGAGGCAGGACAGAGACGGGAGGGCACCTCAAAATGGAGGCACCCTCGGACAGGTAATTACAAATGTTAAAAATCAGGTGGCCGAGGGTGTAGGCTCCACCAATCAGAGGAGAATGCCCTCCGGGGAAATGTTGGGACTACAGGGGCAGCCCCCCCCCCTCTGGCTCCAATGGCCCCTCCGGCTGCAGGAGGGAGGCCACGCAGGAGGGCGGCCACCCCCATGAAGCTGGTGACCTCCCCACGTGGCGGGTGGTGCTGCTCCATCGCTGACAAAATACCAGTAGCCTTACTTAATAGCCCCTAATTGGGGCCTTGATTGCTTCAATTAGCTGCCCATCTCCGCTCCCGCACATTTTACTGGCCCTCTCACCTCTGCACCAACCAGTCGGGAACTGGTAAAATTCAGACTTGAATTTCAGTAATACTGCACTGACAAAAAAAACACCTGAGCATGCAAGATGTACGCATTATATATATATAACATAAAACTACCAGGTATCCCTAAATATTGGAAAGATGTTTGTAACTGGGATCTTTATGGGGTTGAACTGACTCCAAACATGCCTGGCAATGGAAAGGTAAGAAAACAAGTTGATATTCTTTGGCTGATTCCATCAACAGGCAGTACGCAATAATAAATGACCTTTTGATAACTGAGCAATTAACATCACTCATTGATGAGCCCTGCAAGTGTTTACCTGTCACTCTGCACATCTAGATAATTCTGTAACACAAAACTGTGATTCTAGCTGGAAAAGAAGTGGAAGCTTTGTGCTCTGTATTGTGAAGATGTTCAGTTTCAGCTAGTTAAACTCCAGCAGTACTCTGATGTACACTTAAGTGTCCCTAAATTTTGCCTTTTGCTGACCTGCACATAGGAAGAGAATGTGTAGTCCATAAGAGACAAACAATAAATCCATCTGGATTTCTCAGTATTTTGGTTTGGGGAGTTTTAAGCACAGTAATCAATTTCTGCAGGTATTGAGAACTGCTCACTGGCACTTCCTTATTCCCTCTTCCTTATTGTACACATTACAGAATGCAACTTAAATATTCTTTAGAAAGCTCTACCACTGTGACATCATGAATGAGTGGAGCTATTTCTTGATGTTACTGAAGAAGAACTTCTGACTGAAAAATTCTATCCACATGCAACCTCTGAGTTCCAGAGTAATATACCCTTTAAATTGTTAAAATTCTCCAGACATAGGGAGAATGTGTAATTTATGTGCCCTCATAGCATATTTGGAGTTAGCAGAATCTGACTAAGGGCTGGATTTTACCAGCACCCCGACGTCGGGGGTCATGGCGGGGGGACCCGGACGATACCTCCGGGAGAGGCCTGCCATGGGCTTCGATGCTGTGAAGGCCCCACCCCATATTACCGGCGGTGGCGAGGCCTCGTGGCGGCCCACCGCCACTCGGCGTCAGGGACCTAATTAAAATATGTTAATCAATTTAAAGCAGATGAATAAACACTTACCTTTTCACGATGGCCCACTCTGATATTCCAGCTGACTGCTGGAACTCCCGTGCCTTCGATCTCCGTTCGGAAATCCCAGGCGGAGCACTGGTTGGGACGGGGGAGAAGTGACGTTTTCAGGGCGGGGGGAGCAGGAGAAATTCTTACTATTGGTTGACGGGATGGTGGGAAGGGGTTTATGGTCAAAGTTAATTAAGTTTGGGGGGGAAAGTTCAGGATCGGATCAAAAGTTTTTTTTTGGGGGCGGGGAGAAAGGGAAATAAATAAAACGTTTGGTTATTGGGTGGGAGAGGGGCTTCGATCTTTTATTAAATTTTTAAATTAAACTGTAACATGCATTTCACTTTAAAAATTGAAAATACTTGTAAGGGCTTGAAGCCCTTTAAAAATGGCGCCGACGCCTGCGCGGTGGTGATGGACGCCGTTGCCAGGGTGTCAACCCCCTCTACGTTATTGGGGCCGGCGTTCTGCCCCTTCCATGTAAATGAGCTGCCGCGCTAAATATCACGATGGCTCAGCGGCACACATCTCACGCCGCCACCGAGCTTTAAAAATTCAGCCCTTTAAGTGTGTAATTTTGTTTTAATGTCACATATTTTAAAATGTTTTTCTCCACTTTAAGATATTTGCATAACTAAAATATTTTTCTCTGCGAGACAATGCAGCTAACAGATTAACGGTAAGTGAAGCATCAGCTCTGATTCAATGATCATTATTTTACCTATTTGTTTTTAAAAGTTATTTTCTAAGTTACTGCCATTTTTCAGTATTTTCCTCAGATTTAATCGCCAACCTACCTTCACATAGAGGAAGGAAATAATGAATAAGAATACCAAATCGTGGGGTTACCTAAATAGAAACAGGATATTGCACAGCATTGTTGTTTCAAAGAAGTCTGAAAAAAACAAAACAATTATCGAACCAGTTACCATGGTCAAAGTGTGGGAAACAAGGTGCACATGGGGAATGAGAGACAAGGTTAGAGGAAATACGTGAAAAAAACTGCTACAATATAGAGCTTGGTGATTGAATACAGAGACATAAGAGTACAGAGGCATTGTGAGGTGCATCTGAAGGTGTCAGTGATGGCGGAACAAGGGCAGGGAGATTATGAAGGCTCCTCGTGAGACAAACAGGATTGCGAGTTCAGCAGAGAGGTAGTTTGGATTTCTAACTGTCATACGAGAAAAGCTTGAGGTCAAGAATTGCTATGCAAAGGCTAATGTGGATGGAGGCCGAGATCACTAATTCATCCCTCCAGATTGGGGTAATGTTGTACTGGCCGAAGTCACAATGATGTCTGTCAATATCTGATAGCCTGCTTGGTAGTGGGAGAAGCAGTTTAGGGACGAAATCTAATCAGTCACATGGAGGCAGCTTTGGAGGCAGGAGGGCAGGGAATTTCTGAAAGTTGCTCATCAGATCATTTACCCAACGCGATCCCACCTCCGAGTGATCTTGCCAGAGGCAGGGTCAGACCGGCACCGGCTACCCACGCGATGGCAGCGGGTAGCCAAATAAAATCAATTGTGCCCACTTGGGGACAAATTGGTGATGTCAGCGAGATCTTCCCATTGGCGGATGGGCCGCCCCGCTGAGGCCAAAGCCTGACAGGTATCTGGTGGTGACCTCCCAGTGGAAGACTGGGGGCCAAGTGAGGCCTTCTTTAATTCCACACCCTCCCCTTCCCCCCCAGAGCCAGAGGGTTCAGAAGGCCACAGCTGCAGCCATGAGCCATCCTGTGGAGGGGTTCTCCATCTACAATGATGACCTGACAGCTGTAGCGACACTCTATTTAAAAATTCAGAAGTGTTCAGACGGTATTTCCATCCTGAGGCACCCTCACAGTTCCCCAATTACATTGGCAGTGCCCACATCACCTAGTGGGGCTGCCAGCCGCGTACAGCCTCCGGTGCTCCAACTGGCCTCCCGCCTGCACTGCCCGCCTGCTTATCCTTAATTGGACAGCGAATGTAGGGCAGCCTGTTAATTGGCTGCCTCCATGAAGATCGCACAGGTAGGCAGACCCCAGAAGGGTCAGGACCTGAAAATGGTTCCAGCCCGCATTTAAAAACAATGTTGGATGATTCTGCCCTAGATGTTTGCGTAATAATGATATTGAACTTTAACACTGCTTTACCAGACCACAGCAACTCTAATCAGACAAAAGGGCTCTCAAGCAGTACATAGCACCACATAATTACTAACCACAATCTATTTATGTGAATTAGTGAGATTGGGCAAATTAGAGAGAAGTGAGACAAGTGGTATGTATCAGAATTACTATAATGACAAAGCACAGACATGTATTAGCTTACTGTGAAAAAATGACACTTAGCTGAAGAGTGTTTGTGAGCACTCGATTCAAATTTGACCATCAAAGGTTTTTAAGTTGGGCAATGGATGTTCAGTGGGTTTGACACCACACTTCTACCTCTGGCACCTGGAGTTAAATCTAGCCCAGGCTGATAATTGAAAATCTCTTTCCCACCACAACCTCCACCACCACCCCCTGAATTATTTCTGCCTCTGACTCAGCTTCTTGTACATCCCTTGCCTCCTTCATCCACCATTGGTGGCAGTAACTTCAACCGCCTAGGTCCTACAATCTTGAATTTCCTCTCAAGATCTTTCTGCCTTCCTACCTCTCTCTTCTTCTTGAATGCCCTCATTCACACACACTGCTGACCTGGTTTTTGGTCACCATTCCCAAACTCCGTCTTTTGCTCAATGTTCATTTTCCTAATATAAAGCGTCTTGGGCATTTCTCTGTGAGAGGTGCTATATAAATACAAGCTGTTGTTGATGGTGATGATGACGATCATGATAAACTTGATGACGTAGAGGAGCTTGACACTATGAGAACACAAGAAATAGGAGCAGGAGCAGGTCATTTGGCCCCTTGAGCCCGTGCCGCCATTCAATAAGATCATGGCTGATCTTCAGCTACACCTCCCACACTGTACCCATATCCCTGGATTCCCTTGATATCCAAAAATCTACTGATTCTGACTGAAATATACTCTATGTCTGAGCATTTGCAGCTTTCTGAGGTAAAGAATTCCAATGGTTCACAACCCTTTGCACGAAGAAATTTCTCTGCATCTCAGTTCTAAATGGCTGACCCTTTATCTTGAGACTGTGACCTATAGTTCTAAGACTCCCCTAGCCAGGGGAAACATCCTCCAAGCATCCACCTTTTCAAGTCCTTGAAGAATTTTATACGTTTCAATGAGATCAACTCTCATTCTTATAAACTCTAGGGAATATAGGTTTAATCTACTTAATCTCTTCTGATAGGATAATCGCCTCATCCCAGATATCAGTCAAATGAACTTTTGTTGCACTCCCACTAAGGCACGTATATTCTTCCTTAGGTAAGGAGATCAAAATTATACACAGTACTCCAGGTGTGGTGTCACCAAGATTAACATACTTGTTATTCATGTACAAGAACAGCCAGGTTCCTCTGAATACCAATATTTTCCAGTCTCTCACCATTTAAAAACATTCTGCTTTTCTATTTTTCGTACCAAAGTGAATAATTTCACATTCTCTACATCACATTCCATCTGCCACATTCTTTCCCACTCATTTAACCTGTCTAAATCCTTTTGCAGCCTCTTTCTGTCCACAGTTTACTTTCCCACTTAACTTTGTATCATCATCAAACTTGGATGCATTGCACTTGGTCCTAACTAACCATGCTATATCTGTCTTAAGAATGCTTTCGCTCATCACTCTATCTCTCTGAGGTAGAATCAAAACCAAGTCAGGGGCAGTCTATAAAGCCTTAAGCATCTAATTCCCATATTTCTAATTATTCATAAACTAAAACACTGACCTTGAGAATACTAACATAATACTCCCCCTGACTAAAACTGAAGTCTCATCAGCCATACTGTTTTGAAAAAAATATTTACAAAATATATTTGCTTTGGTAAATTTCTTGTTATTTTGTTTCTATATTATAATGTGTTTGTTTTAATACTGAACACAGGTAACATAATTGAAAACAACATTTTCAGAAGTATAGCATAATCATTCATATAGCCTAGGTAATGTCTGGAATTCTGCTGAGATTATTTTCTGCCAAACATGAACCATATTTTCTTATTTGGAAACCATACCTGAAAAGAATCCTTGGCAATGTTGTTAGTGCAATTGCCCACCTAGTTTCAGCATTTTGTTGACTAAAGGGGTTGGAGAATACATTTTCCAGGGCTGGCGTATATGTCAATAGTCCATGCAAAAGCAGAATATCAATCTCAAGACACTACATAAGCTTAGTATGAGGTAATAAAGTATATTGTAATAAAGTACTGTAAATATTTCACTTTTTAACTATCCTAGTAAAAACTAAATTATTGCTAAACTGCAGGTCAAACGAACTGTGAACTGTTTGGATCCCACTTAGAAGGACAAAAACAGCAAGCACACGGGAATACCACCATTCCTTCATCGTCATTGGGTCAAAATCCTGGAACTCCCTACCGACCAGCATTGTGGGAGTACCTACACCTGGAGCAGTTCAAGAAGGCACCTCTCCACCACCTTCTCAGGGGCAATTAGGGATGGGAAATAAATGCTGGTCTTGCCAGCAATGCCCACATCTCGTGAATGAATAAAACAAAATTAACTTGTCCCTTTATGTCACATTTGCACAGAGAAAATCTCTCGCCATTTCTGTCCCTTTTGTGATCGGCAGTGCTGCTGTATGCACCATTTGAATCTATTTTTGAACACATTGGAAGTAGTATTGCTCCACTGAATGTTTCTTTTTCTTTTTATTTTCAGAAATTTGACAAAAATAAAGTTGTAAAGAAAGTTTCGATTTCAAAGCAAAAATAAGAAACCACATCAACGTCTTTGCTCTTCAAAGTCAAGTACAAATTGGGACTCCTTTCGTGAGATAACATTCTATCGCAAAAGGCATGAGTTATGTGGCAAAACTTTAAAAAGAAATATAAATTAATATGAACAAAACATGAGAAAGCTTTCTTCCTTCATAGCCAAGGTGAATTTCAGTTAACACAATCTGTGAAGATAGGTACAGTTTCAAAAACAAGCTGTTACTTTCAAACAAGCTTTTCTTCTGACAATACTTTTCTACAAAAGAAGCAGCTTGCACTCAAGCAGTTCTCTTAAGTATGCACAGAGGAGCATTTGTTTTCGTATAAATAGACAAACATTTGTTTATTTTTTTTACTGCCCCTACTACGTAATGATTTATATTGGAGCAGTAATGATTTATCAAGCAATAATAAGTTGGAGTCAGTCAGTGATGGGACACAGAACCCAGTGTTTCCATTCACTGCTTTGTCTCAAACCATCTCTTGTTTTTTCTCAACAAACCATATCACAATGCTGCACGCTCCCCTCCCAAAACTGCAGCTGTCAATACTGTGCTACTCACACTCTGAAAGCTCCCAGTCCTTAGTCTTCCCATGAAAATCAAGTCAATGACCTGACTCCGCATCTCCTGTGAAACAACTCCCAGCAGTCATTTTTTTACCGAGTTCTCACGTGTTTCAAATGTTGAGCCTGCACGTTATCCAATACATAATGCATTAATCTCTTCTATCTTAGATAGCCATGAATGATTTGATTGTGACTGATTAGCCATAGTTTTTTTTCTGCTTAGAAAAATTCAGGGAATGTTAAGATATATCTCGCCCTCAAACTTTATCCTCGCCTTCCTATCAAATCGAGTGGAAGAGAAACATCTTTGTTTCCTTTGGCCCTCAAGAAACTTTCGGCAATAAAAAGTGTAAAGATTTTCTCAATCTTTTGTCAATTTAAAAGGCGCTGTTTCGTCAATCTCTGTCACTTTAAGAAAACCAAAGGGGAAGAAAAACTCACTGTTGTTGCTGTTTATAAATACACTTTTTGAGGCCAAGTGAGAAATCTTATGCACAGAATTACACAGAATTTTTAAACGAGTTGCATTTAAAAGATCGCATAAAAGCTTGAATACAGGTCGTTTCACAGTGACCATAGAAACAGCAGAAAAGGTAGAAAATTCAGTCCAAGGAACTTCAGATGACTTTATCAAAGTGTCACTAATCAGGGCCTGAAGACACAGGGTTTTAGTGTTTCCACTAACTATCAGAATAACTCTGAAAAGGCTAATGACCCTCTAAGAGCATTAGTTTAAATGCCTTGTCAACAGCTCGCTAAATGAAAAATGCTCATTACTCGCTCTCAAGATTAGTCCTATACAAATCACAAGCATCCAGTTGAACTACTGACTTTAAACACAAAGAGATGTTAGGGCTCAAAGGGAAAAAAAATAAAGAATGGCTTACAGAAAGCTGCAAGACAAAAAAAGCAGACTTTTTGCTCTTTTTTTGTTTAGATGATCTTTCACAATAAGGATTTTGGGACTGTAACAGAATAAGGCATTGTCTTTCAGTGTTTTCATATTGTCTATTCATATAAGTTGTGCATAATTTATATGCAATGGGTACAAGTTTGTACCAGCGTGCAAATTTAGTTGTCTCTCTTGCAGATACAGCACAACCTCTGATATAACCCCTATAGGGGGTTATTTTAAATTTTGTCAACAGCGTAAGATGGGCAATATCGATCAGCTACCTATTAAACACTCTCCCGACTTTACTTTCCATGGAAGACAATCGAAATGAAAACCGGGAGAGATGTATAGTGGGCAGCCAATTCAATATCATCCTCCCATTAATACCTTGCCTGCAACAGCCTTTATAACACTCTTATTCAGCAGGTGGCTCCAAAAAGCAGCATCACATAATTATTGTGAACTTGGCTTTATCGCAGCCAGCGCTCACGCAACTATTAAGCTATTATAATATGATACAGCTGGCATCACCTGAAAAGAAGTGAAGCAGCTTGCCAAACACAGGGTGGAATGGGACAGATTGGTGCTGATCCAATAGAAATTCTTTTGCCTGTTATTTTACGAGAGATGTCAATCACTTAATAGTTAATATCTTCGTTAAAATAGTGGATTAAAGAATTTTATACAAGCACAGCAAGTGTTTTCACACATATCAGATTATTTCAAGACTTTAAGACTCTTCAAGTAATTGTATAGCAGTCGTAATAAAAGATTAAGAAGCAACCCCAACTGTTTGTAAAAGATAGTTTTGGTTTAGTTACTGATAATTTTCATATTAACAGGCCAGTCTGGTATTAACAGTAGAGCAATGTTTCAGCTACTTAATATAAAATTGGAGAAAAGTTAATAGTTTAAATGAGATACCAAATTCCATCGTCAACAAGCAGATGAGTGCCAAGGCACTTGTTGCTAAAGGATTATTCATAGACTGCTAGTGAAACCTTTATAAAGGTCTCTTTAGTCTATAAAAGGACTATATGACTCTCGTGGCAAAGCATTCATGGATGCAGAGGTTGATTTACATCAGACAACTCCACACATTACCAACCCAATCCAATAAACAAAAAAGATCTTTCACATACCCCCAGTGTGGATCTCTCATGGACAAACACATTGTCACAACAACAGAGATTACATTTTACACTAATCTGACAAAGAATTAGTGCAACCTCTGGCAAATCTTTCTCAACTGATTTTCAATATAGATTGAAAGAGAAGAGAAATCAAAGATTTATGTCCATCATAGATCTTGTGCAGTGGGGGGTGGACAGGGATCAAGCTGAAGGCTTATGTTAAATTGTAGATTTACAAAAGGTTTGCAATTTGCATGACTTCAATTTTCTAGTAGACAAGCATTTAAGTATATTCACAAGAAAGTAACTACATGTTCATTAGTGTCAAATAGGAATAAATTAAGGACAAATGTTGTGAAGCTGCAATTCAGTCTTACTGTTTTATAGACAAGAATTGTAAAAGCTTTCTTGTCGTCCAAAAATTTGCTGCAATAACTTTTTAAATAGTTTTAACAGTGGGATCAATACGAGCAAGTCACTCAAGCCTTTTTTAACAGCCCGCCAGCTCAGTTTCCACTGGGTGGGAAGGGTTAAAATTGCCACTTGAACCATTGCATCCTTTTATGACCTTCTAATGCCACTTACTACTTGACTCCATGTGATTGGTAGCTATCTTATTGAAGGTAGGGGTCGCAATTGGCTGTGTCCCGGTACCAGTTTCATGAAGTGAGCAGTGCTAATGTACATGCTTGTGAACCTCACCCAATTCGACAGTTGTACCAGTCTGCTGTGACCTATAGCTGGCTTGGATCAGATTCACAGGAATTGCAGTTTGACAGCAACAGATTCCCCCATCTGGATCAACGTTATGCTCTTTGCCAGCAGCAGAAAACAGTCGGCAAACAATTTCAGTAACAGCATCCAAAATGCTTTGAACATACATTAAGCACTAGCATCGTGAGTAAATTGTTCTAATTACCTCTCATGATATGTTGTTATGAGTCAATGTACAATATGGGCTCAGAAAAAGTCATCTCTTTCCCAAAGTCCAGGTGCCATTGGGATTTTCAATCGAAACACATGATTTTTTGATATGGGAACAGCTGGCTCTGACCCTTGTCTTATACTGTGCCCGCATCCACCTGTGAGCAAACATTTGTTTATCTTCACAGATTTGCCACTGTGAGAATCCTGGAATTTAGAAATTAAAAAAGGTAATGGTCTAACAAATATAAGGGACAATTCCCAGAGGCATTTAAACTGGTAAAACAATGATTCATTCTGGAGAGCAAAAAAAAAATCTCCATTCATTCAGCAAACTGTTAAATTGCACTGTGCTTTTTTTGGTAACTGAAATTCAATCTTTTCAAATTGAAATTGATAAATAGTTTTCCCACTTAGGACATTAGCTAAGCTCCACTCTGATTCTTAACAGCCCTGACCCAACATGGTTAAGGTCATGTTTGCAGCTGATACAAGAACAATACAGTGATTTTCCAGCTCATAAACCACAGGTAGCCGTCAAACAGGCAAAAAAGTTTAATATTGCATATCCTGTGCCACATCCTTTTATTAGCTCTCTTCTCCAGTGACCAGTTTAACAGCCTGTATTATATTGCCAAATTCTAACTTTTCTCACCTACTGGAAATGTTGGTGTCTTTTTGAAAAATATTTAATGGCACAAGTATTACATTTTTCTACCAATTGGCTGATATTCCAAATTGAAGATAGGTTAAAAATAAAAAAAAGGCCACAAAAATTCAGAGATGTATCGCCATTTTTTCGGTGCTAAAGGAATGTTTTGTCTCCAAAATGGCGTCCACAGTGCGTGTGGATAATTCCAGGCCTGGCCTTGCTGGATAGCATTTTGGTGACGGCGTTAGTCCTCGTGCAGCAAGCATCCGCCGAAGTATGCAGGGGAGGCAAGTCATGGCATCAATCAGGGTGTAATGCCGGACTGATACCAGCATTGCAATTTTGGAGCTGAATGCTCCAGCTCATGCGCTCTCTTAATTCACACAACTGAACGTGCATTCAGCAGTATGAGGGACTCCCCACCAGAGATGTCTAAAGGGATCATCAACTACTTTCAAATTAGTTGCTAATTGATTTCCACTGACTCTTGCTGCAATTTGAGAATACTTGGTAGTTTCCAGAGTTGCATAAAGTTGCTAAGTTCTACAGGGAGTGGTGTAGCATGTGCTAAAGGGCTGTGTACTTCAAGGATTCTGCACATAACACTTGTTCGCAGACATGGGTGCAGCAGTTTGCAGCCCACTTGCCTACAGTATGACAAGGAGAATGAGCAGAGGCACACAGAGCAGTACAAACTGCTAGAAGAGAGAGGAGGAGGAGAGGGCAAAGGGCTCTCAGCAGGTGGCCATATGTGCTCGGGCTCTCCAGAGAGCATTTCTCCTACCTGAACCTGTGAGGAAATGTGTGTCAGATGGCTGCACTTCACTCTGGAGGTCCTCACTGGAATCTGCCACCTGCTGCTGCCACAACTACAGCCTCAGAGCAGAGTGAGGATGGCAGAGCCAGCGTTGTAAAGGTGACTGTAGCCATGAACCTTTATGTGCCTGGCTCCTTTCAAGGTGGAATATGCGATATTTGCAACACCTCCCAGTTCACCAACCACTGTTGCATAGTGATCATTGAGGCTCTGTATTCTAAGAGAGCTGAATACATTTCATTCTCTCTTACCAGAGAGAAGCAGGTGGAGGGAGCACAGTGTTTCACGAGGATTACTGGCTTTCCCATTGTGCAAGGTGCCACTGGGAGCACACACATCGTTTTGCGGACACTACGTGTCAATTCCGAGATGTACTGCAACCATAAGGGATTCTCCCTCAATGTCCAGCTGGTGTTCGACTGAACGCAGCTATCATGCAGGTTAATGCTCAGTATCCTGGCAGCAGTCATAATCCCTTCATTTTGCAGTTCCATCTGCAGTTGAGACACCACAACATACCTGAGGGTGAGTACAGGGTAAGAGCTATCTGCTGACCACATGACTCATGACTCTGATGCACAACCCACACATATGTGGGTAGCATTAATAGAATGAAAACCAAGCTACCACATAAAATGTGATCGAGCAGACAACTGGGGTACTTAAGCAATGCTTCCGCTGCTTGGACCTCTCTAGAGGAGCTCTGCAGTACTCAGCACAGCATGCGTCAAGATTTGTCATGGTATGCCACATGCTACACAATCTCACCATCACGAGGGCACAATTCTTGCCACCAGCTATATGGTTACCAGCAGAGGTGGAGGAGCAGGAAGAGGAGGAGGAGGAAGGGAAGAGGCAACCAACACAGCCCCTTTCTGGCTCCAGCTGTGGCCTAACCAGCGTTTTATACAGTTTCAGCATTACATCCCTGTTTTTGTATTTTATACCTCGGTCAATAAAGGAAAGCATTCCATCTGCCTTTTTCACCACTATCTATCTATCCTGCCACCTTCAGGGACCTGTGGACATGCACTCCACTTCTTCTGCCCCTCTCAATATCCTCCAGTTTATTGTGTATTCCCTTGCTTTGTTTGCCCGCCCCAAATGCATTACCTCACACTTCTCTGGATTGAATTCCATTTGCCACTTTTTTGCCCACTCAACCAAACCATTGATATCATTCTGGACTCTACAGCTATCCTCTTCATTATCAACGACACGCCCAATTTTTGTGTCATCTGCAAATTTCCCAATCATGCCTCCCACCTTGGATCCAGGGCAATTTGGCAAATTGGATCCAAAATTGTCTTAGTGGCAGGAAACAGAGGGTAATGGTCGAGGCTTGTTTTTGCGAGTGGAAGCCTGTGATCAGTGGTGTACCACAGGGATTGGTGCTGGGACCTTTGCTGTTTGTAATGTACATTAATAATTTAGACGTGAAACTAGGAGGCATAATAAGTAAGTTCACAGATGACGCGAAAATTGGTGGTATCGTAAATAGTGAGGAGGAAACCCTTAGATTACAGGATGATATAGATGGGCTGGTAAGATGGGCGGAGCTGTGGCAAATGGAATTTAATCCTGAGAAGTGTGAGATGATGCATTTTGGGAGGACTAACAAGGCAAGGGAATATATAATGGATGGTAGAGCCCTAGGAAGTACAGAAGGTCAGAGGGACCTTGGTGTACTTGTCCATAGATCACTGAAGGCAGCAGCACAGGTAGATAAGGTGGTTAGGAAGGCATATGGGATACTTGCCTTTATTAGCCGAGGCATAGAATATAAGAGCAGGGAGGTTATGATGGAGCTGCATAGAACGTTAGTTAGGCCACAGCTGGAGTATTGTGTACAGTACCGGGCACCACATTATAGGAAGGATGTGATTGCACTGGAGAGGGTGTAGAGGAGATTCACCAGGATGTTGCCTGGGCTGGAGCATTTCAGCTATGAAGAGAGACTGAAAAGGCAAGGGTTGTTTTCCATACAGCAGTGAAGGCTGAGGGGGGTCATGATTGAGGTATACAAAATTATGAGGGGCATTGATAGGTTAGAGAGGAAGTGACTTTTTCCCTTAGTAAAGGGGTCACTAACCAGGGGGCATAGATTTAAGGTAAGGGGAAGGAGGTTTAGAGGGGATCTGAGGAAAAAAAAATTCACCCAGAGGGTGGTTGGAAACTGGAATGCACTGCCTGAAGGGGTGGTAGAGGCAGGAACCCTCACAACATTTAAGAAGTATTTAGACCAGCACTTGAAACGTCATAGCCTACAAGGCTACGGGCCAAGTGCTGGAAAATGGGATTACAATAGTTAGGTGCTTTATGGCCGGCACAGACACGATGGGCTGAAGGGCCTGTTTCTGTGCTGTATAACTCTATGACCCTACATTTAAGTCCAAATCATTAAATATATACCACAAACAGCAACGATCCCAACACTGAGCCCTGTGGAACGCCACTAGAAACTGCTTTCCATTCACAAAACATCCGTTGACTACTACCCTTTGTTTCCTGTTACTGAGCTAATTCTGGATCCAACTTGCCACATTCCCCTGTATCCCATGAGCTTTTATTTTTCTGACCAGTCTGCCATGTGGGACTTTGCCAAATGTATTATTAAAATCCATGTAGACCACATACACTACACTACCCTCATCAATCCTCCTTGTTACTTCCTCAAAAAATTTAATTAAGTTGGGAAGACACGACCTTCCCCTAACAAATCCACGTTGACTATCCCTGATTAATCCCCGCCTTTCTAAGTGGCAGTCTATTCCATCTCTCAGAATTGATGCTAATAATTTACCCATCGCTGAGGTCAGACTGACCGGCCTATAATTATTTGGCCGATCCCTTGCACCCTTTTTAAACAATGGTACATCGTTAGCAGACCTCCAAACCTCTGGTACCTCACCTGTATCTAGTGAGGATTTGTAGATGATCCTCCGAGAATCCGTTATTTCCTCCCTGGCTTCCTTTAACAATCCGGGATACAATCCATCTGGCCCTGGCAATTTATCCACTTTCAAGGATGTCAGACCCTCCAGTACTTCCTCTCTCATTATGTTGATCATATCTAATATTTTACACTCCTCCACTTTTACTACAATGTCTGCATCATCCCTCTCCTTTATGAAGACAGAGACAAAAAAAAACTCATTAAGAACCCTGCTACATCTTCTGCATCCACACATAAGTTCCCTTGTACATCTCTGATAGGCCCTACCCTTTCCTTAGTTATCCTCTTGCTCTTAATGTACTGTTCAAACATCTTTGGGTTTTCCTTGATTTTATCTGCCAATAATTTTTCATGTTCTCTCTTTGCTTTCCTAATTTTCTTTATTACTTCACCCCTGCACGTTCTATACTCCTCTAGACTTTCTAAAGTATTAAGGTTTTGTGACCGTCTTAAGCTTTCTTTTTCTGCTTTATCTTACCCTGTATGCTTCTAAATAACCAGGGAGCTCTAGATTTGGCCGTACCACCCTTTATCTTTGTGGGGACATGTCCACACTGTACCTGTAGAATCTCACTTTTGAATGACTCCCACTGTTTGCCACTGATTTTCTTCCAAGTAGCTGTATCCAGTCCACTTTCGCCAGATCACCTCTCAGCTTCGTAAGATTTGCCTTCCCCCAATTCAAAACTTTTACTCCTTTTTTATCTCTGTCCTATCCATAATTATGCTAAAACAAACTGTATTATGGTCACTATCTCCAAAATGGTCACCCACTGCTACTTCATCCACTTGCCTAGCTTCATTTCCGAAGAGTAAATCTAGATGGAGAGAAGATCAGCAGAATTGTTTTTTAAAAAAGCAAAATTTAACATGTAAGTAGAAAAATGCGCTGTAGAATTCTGCACTGTCATTATACAGGAGCAGAATCTTCATGACCCCTGTGTTGGTGCAGATTCTTTGTTCCAGGTTCACATTGCGCAAGCTCTGTGCCAACAGCAAAGCCTCACAGTATTTACCCTATCATGCTTGCTGGAGCAATAATTTACCCTTTGGCCAACAAGGTGGCCTAGCATCTGCTCCATGACCTGAACCTAATCAAAAACACCGTCTTAAGGTGATAACATCCTCTTTTTAAATGAAAACATTTTAATACGTTCACATCATAACAACAAAAAAAGGGTTAATGGAATCTTAGCTTTACAAGAAATAAAGTGACTGATTAATTGGCCTTGGAAGTTCTTTGGAAAGAAGCAAGGCAGTCTACTCACTAGTTTCCAAACCACAATCAACCCTAGGCACTGCTTCAGTCTCTCAGCAGGCAGCTAGCTCTTGGCCCCTTAAAATTTTTAGAGCTAAAAGCCAACATAAATCTGCTAAGCATATTTGCAATGCTCTTGATAACTTATATTCCTAATGGTGAGTACTGGGACCAAATAACGTTACACAACTTGTTTTTTTATATCCCATTTGGAATATCAATAATGCTGTGTAGTGTTTGATCACCAGGCAGGCCTACTGTGAAAACCTCTAATCGGTAAAATGATGGTCTCTGCCTGCCAATGAATTGGCAATCTTCAGCATCCATGTATAACCACATAGACCTTGGGCTGAATTTTACACCCCCCAAGAGCGGGATAGTGGCGAGGGGGGGCTGGTGTAAAATGGAACAGGAGGCTCCAGGTGCCCCTCCCGACCCGCTCCAGCCTCCACCACCACTTTACACAGGGCAGCAGTGGCGCGAAACGGCCTGCCCGCCCAGGCCAATCAAGGCCCTTAAGTGGCCAGTTAATGGCCACTTAAGGGCTTTCGCCCACCTCAATGCGGATTTTATGCCTGACAAATGCAGGCGGCTCTCTGATGGTCCGGGAGCACCCTCATGATCGGGCACACTGTGCCCGATGGAGGGCCACCCCCGCTGCCCCAGCCACCCAACGCGCCCCCCTGTCCCCCCAATCAACCACCCTTGCCTCACTGGGGCCCGAACGATTACTCCCGGCGAGGCAACCAAATCTTACCTTTGTTCCTGGCTCCCCAAAATCTTTTTCGAGCTGGGCTGTAGTACCAGCAGTTGCCACTGCTCCCAGTGGCGCTGCTGGGACAGTTAGCTGCCAGCCCGCTGATTGGCCGGCAGCTCTATTCGGCGGGACTTTGTACCTCAAGCGGGTGGAAGTCCCGCCTCACACCAACTGAAGGCCGGCGACCCGCAAAATAAGGGTCGGATCCCCAGGTGAGGCGGAAGCGGGTTCGTCAACGACTTTTCAGTCAGTGGCTGGCTCCCGTCCACTCAGGGTTAAACCTTGTATCTGTCTATGTATAGCTTGGTTCTGCTAAAATGAAAGAAACTGTGTGAAACAGTAGTCTTGCCGAGTCTGGGGACTTAGTGAATTACAGTTTGTAAGTATGTTCATCGTTTACATAAGCAAAGGGGCACCTGGAATTCAGATGCATTTGTGGGATACTTTGGTTGTTATGTGGGTGCCCAGCTAATGATAAAGCATCAAAAGAAAACTCTGTATTTGAATAAATGGGTAAGTGTCACTTTCATAGAAATCAAATTTTAGAATCTGAGTTCAATTCCCAAAGCTCATTTCATTTAGATTTTCAATAGTGCAGCTGTTAATTTAATGGCCATAATGGCAAAGAATTAGGAACAAAATCTGATGGCCAGTTTATCAATACAAATGGCATTTGTGGCTAGGAAGAGTGAACAGCCATGCAAGATGCCATGCGTTGACGCAGTAGCCAATCTAAAAAATGGGCAGCCATGCCTACCAAACTGATGACAGCATAGTGGGCAAATTCAGAAAAAGAAATATGAACATTTTATTCCAATGAAGGGTATTTCCTCAATTTACCACCATGTTTCAGGATCCTTCCTAGGTTTCATGCCTATGTTGGCCAGGTATCTTCCAGCTTCAGGGGCGGCACAGTGGCGCAGTGGTTAACACTGCAGCCTCACAGCTCCAGGGACCTGGGTTCAATTCTGGGTACTGCCTGTGCGGAGTTTGCAAGTTCTCCCTGTGTCTGCGTGGGTTTTCTCCGGGTGCTCCGGTTTCCTCCCACATGCAAAGACTTGCAGGTTGATAGGTAAATTGGCCATTATAAATTGCCCCTAGTATAGGTAGGTGGTAGGGAAATATAGGGACAGGTGGGGATGTGATAGGAATATGGGATTAATGTAGGATTAGTATAAATGGGTGGTTGATGGTCAGCACAGACTCGGTGGGCCGAAGGGCCTGTTTCAGTGCTGTATCTCTAAATAATAAATAAATAAATAATATCCATTTTACTTGAGCAGGTGACATAAGATTGCAACCCAGCAATGATACCCATATCAATGATCTCAGTGTTGTGTCGATTAAAGTCTGAACTGAGCCGATTGAAGGAACAGATCTAGGTCTTCCAACATTATTCGGGCGGGATTTTGTGCTGGAGCCGGGGCTCCTGGCACCGGCCCGAAAAGGTGGGGGGAGCCTGGAACGATCCTCCAGTCTTTCTCAATCAAAGTTTCACGAGCCGGGATCCCCATCCCTTTAAAGACGAGGATCCCACCGCCAAGAGCTGTCGGCCATTTGGAGGGCCGGCAGTTCAGCAGTATCGACAGTGTCACCAGGAATGGTGGCCACTGCTAGTACTGCAGAGGCCACAAATTGCACAGGGCTCCTAAGTGAACAATTACATCATTTGATGCAGTGGCAGTAATTCCAGTTTCAATATCTGCTGGTAATTTCCTTAGCTGGTCTCCCCAGGGTGGTGCCGTGCTATGGTGGTCGTCTGCCCAAGGGTAGGTCCTCTGTTCTTTTTTTCTACCCAGGAGAGATGAGCATGACTAAGGAAGAGGGCATATGAGGTGGTTTCCCGTACCAGGGAGGTAATGAATACATAACATTTATGGGCTGATTTTCCAAACATATGTTATTGCATGGAGCCTTGGCACAACCAAGAAACTGTGGCAGTGCTCCACGCGATTTTCCATTGTTGAGAGCACAGACGCAATTTCTCAATATGTGCTCCTGGCAAGCAGGGTGCTGTATCTGTAGCACTCACTGGGAAAATCCAATCTTTTGGGCTCAATGATCCTGTGCTAGGGAGGGGCTCTTGTGTCTTGACCCTATTCAGTGTCTATTCCTGGAAAGTGCATGTAATATGCATGAAATGAAGATTAGTTTGGGCTTAGCGCTCATGCCATCTGCAGTACATCGCCATTGTCAAAGTTCACTTGCTGGATGAATAGTTATGTTGCTGCAGGTTTGCAGGAGATTCTGGAATATAAAGTCTACAAATATCGTGGAGATTTTGTGAGACTGCACCATTGGATGCCAGAGACTTACATTCCTTAGAAAACCAATTATGATAAATTTATACTGAACTCATGCTATTCTATAAAAGGAAATGTTTCCATCCTCTTAAAGCCTATGTGACTCTTATTTTCCAGTTTAGTTTCCACTGAAGTCAAATGTAAATGGCTTTTTCTGTATGTAAACATGTGAAGTGAGTAAATATTTGCTGAAAGACAGTTATTAGCATAGAGGATTACACAATTGACCATGAGAGTGGAGTCCAAGGGATTGGGACTTTCTACTCCTGTGGTCTTGATAACTGACAAAGCCATCTCCAACCATTTTCTGGTATCCTACACTACCCATATCCGCCTATTAAATCTGTGATGACCCAGTTTTCCATCCTGACCCCTTACTCGCTTATATTAAAAATGGTTTCCCCTCTTCAGTGACCTGCCCCCTCTCTTTCAAAATTGTCATCATTTGCCCACTTCATCAAAAAACCCACCCCTTTGCTATAAGTTACTGTGCCCTCTTCAACCGTCTTCCCTCTCCAAAATACTTGAATGTGTTGTTGGCCCTACTGCAATTTTAACTGGTGGGCTGAGCGGGAAGCCATTGTGGCTTTCTCAGCAGGTGAAGATATAAAGAAGGTTCTGACCAGAAGAGGTTCAAACAGGTAGTTTTTTTAAAAAACTTTTTGAAATTTCCGTTATGTGTCCAGGAAGAACAGAAATGCTTCTCCAGGCCCAATATGGTATGTAGAGGCCTCACCTGCCCTGGGTCCTCCTGCTTCCTGAACATGAGTCATTCCTGAAAAGTCCCTCTCCGTGACTGACCTGAGTGTTGGTGACTGTTCCTTCGGTCCTGGTCAGTCACTTCTTGCCACTCAAAATTATGCTCCTGCCCACTTGCCAACTGTCGTTTTCCACTCGTTCAGGGAGGCAACCAATGTTCCCTCTAAATTTCCTTTGTAATGGGTGGGCTACAAACTCCTCTGAGCGCTATGGTTTTGTCCATGGGCAGCTTATATTTTAAAAGTCACTGAAATTTCACAAAGTTGTGAACAGCCTGTTTATTTCAATATATGGTATGATCCAGACTGCTGCACGACCCTGCATATGCATACATTAGAGGAAACGTTGTTCTCCTCATACTGGTCCCATTCTTCTTCTCCTCGAAGGTCCCATTCCACCTCCACCTCTTACTAGTCCCAATCCATCACTCCTTTAACAGGTCACATTATACTTCTATTCTCACACGTCACAATCCACTTGTCTTCTCACTGGCCCCATTCTCTCTCTATTCACACAGCTCATTCTCCCTCTCCTCCCTTACATCCCATTCTCCCTCCCGTCAGACATCCCATTCTCGCTCTTCTCACATGCCCTAATCTATTGCTTCACAGACATCCCATTCTCCCTCTCCTGCCAAGTCGCATGTTACTACATCACACACACCCCAATATGCCTCTGCTCAAACTTCCCATTCTACTTCTCCTCAGGCATCCCATTCTACCTCGACTCTCACGTCTAATTCTAACTCTCTACTCACTGGTTGTGTTCTCCCTCTCCTCACACATCTCAATCTTTCCATCCTCATTTCCCTCCCATTCTACCTCCCATTACACATCCTAAAACTAGCGTGTAAGCTCTCCTTTCCCGATACAAGAGTTCACACTTTAAGGAGAGTAGATGAAATGCAAAAGGAGCAAGGAGGATGTACACCGCTGGAAAGTATCGGTTTAGATCATAAACAACTTTAAAAATTCATCCATCTCTCCAAACAATGAAATGAAACTCACATAATCTGATCACCCTTCCATTAACCATTAAGCTAGACATCTTCTCACCACGCACTGTTCACATCCAGATACACTTCCCGCTCCACTCCCCACTCAAGCGCTCTGCTGCTCCAATCACGGATTCCCTTTCTCTCATGCTCATGGCTCCTCCAATCACTAATTCCCTCTTCCCTGCGCTCATGCCTCCTCCAATCACAGCTGCACTTTTTCCTACTCTTTACAGCCGTTCACACTTTTGCCTTTGGGTTTGATGCTCAGCTCTGCCCCCAATCGAGCTCGCTGTTGTGAGTGGCCCGTTTATTTCAATGCATGGTGCATTCCAGATTGCTGCATGGCTGCGTACATGCGCACCTCAGAGGGAATACTGGAAACAATTAATCAGAGGACCCAGAGTTAAATGTACCGTCTTGTTTTATACAGGGTTGGTCATATTAGTACCTAAGAAACCTGATCAAATAGAAATTAGGCTGGGGACTCATGAAAAGCAATGTGCTGGATGTACACCAGAGCTTAAAAGATTTCTGTTAAAAGAGAGCACTGTTAAGCATCTGACAGACATAGGTGTCCCAGAGTGCAAATGAAGTGCAAAAGCATATGCAGCTGTTTTAGTCACATTTGGGCTGGATTCTGTTCTCCCACAGGTGTTGGGTTCCATGGCAGGGGGGGCCTGAAGATGGCTCCGATGAGGCCCGCCACGGAACTCGAGACTGGGAGGACCCAGCCCGATCCTCCCAGCGGCAGCTAGGTTCTGTGGCGGCCCCCACATCGCTGGGCGACGGGACCACAATTTAAATACACAAATTAATAAAACAAATAAATTTACATGGACCTACCTGTGATCTTGAGGGCCCTCCATGATCTTCGACATGGTGGCCGGCACTCCTGCGCCTTCAGATCCCCGTCTGGGGAAACGCAGCGTCACGCTGGTGGGGAGGGGGGAGGAGGTAGGTTTGTCAGTGCGGTGGCGGGGGAGGGGGGGGGGGGAGGATCAGGGTCAAAGTTACATAAAGGGTGGAGGGCATCGTGGGAAGGGTTGAACCTGAAACTTTGTGCAGTTTAAGAGGGAAAGGTCAGATGTAAAAGATAAGTTTTTTTAGGGGGGAAGGGAAAACAGTTATTGTAATTGTTATTGGTGGGGTGGGAAAAGGGGGGGGTTAGAAATTTATTTATTTAATTTTGGTGGGTAGGACTTTAAAAATTTAAATTGGGTGGCAGGGCTGGCTGCCCTTTAAAAATGGCACCAGCACCTGCGCAAAGGCAGCTGACGCCATTGTCGGAGATGGACAGTCCACCCCCTCCACAAGACTTGTGGGGGGGCAGGCTGCCCTGGCTATTTAAATGAGCCACCTCGCTTGAAACTGCGGAGGCCCTTTGGCATTTTGTGAGCTCGCTGCAGGCATCAGCGGCGTGCTCTTAAAATCCAGCCCATAGATATGCATCCTGTAAACATTACATCATTGTCTAACTTAAAATAATAGTCCAGGTGCCATCCTGAAATCCTAACAATTTTTTTCAACATATCCTAAATATAATAAGCTGTAAAATGGTCACATAATCCTGAAACCAATTATCCTTTACCAATCCAGCTTTTGTGTTTAGAAAACAGCAGGCATATGTTAACTATAAGTCATTGTTTTGTATGCTAATATGTGACTTTGGGTATTGATTTATACTGGTTTAAGCCAAGCATTGGATTTCTAGTAAAACCATCTGGAGAAGTTATGTTTAAAACAAATACATTCATGGCAAATTCAGTATAGCAGTTCAACCAAAGTAAACATGCATTCTGCAAACATTTGCCGCTGTTAGCCCTTCATATGACTGTCTAATTTCATGTACAACGAGTGTCAAATCCTGGAATTAGTGCTGTGGGGCATTTGCTGCTACTTTCTCAAAAGCATTTTCTAATGTTCTTTCATCACGGACACGACAAATTTTCTGTGCAGTTTTAAGTGCTGACTGGTGGGTTCTAATCAAATCACCGACTAGCACATCTTTTAGTGAATGGCATAATTGTGATTACAAAAGCAGTAAAATCCACAAACAGAATTAAACTGAGGCTGAATTAAGGTGACAGATTGATGCCTGGTAAAGTTGAGACAATGCCAGTATTTTACAGCCCCCCAACAAGTGGGCTGGTGGTGGTTGGGGGGGGGGGGGGCACAGAATTGAGTGGGAGGCAGGAGAGGCCATTCCGAACCCCCTCCCGCCCCCGCTGCAATTTTACATGGGGTGGTGGCGGTGGCAAGAAACTGCCCACCCACCCTAGGCCAATCAAGGCCCTTAAGTGGCCAATTAACTGCCACTTAAGAGCCTCCTCCCGCTGCTGCAGGTATTTTGCCCTCGGCAGTGGGACGGCAAAGGCCCCAAGAACCCCGCCTGGTAAAACCAGGTGGCCCTCTTGCGGGCTGGGTGTGGGGCCCTCCTGATCGAACTATGCTCCACGGAGGGCTGTCCCCGAAGCCCCAACTGCTCCCAACGCACCAGACTCCCCACGCCCGCCCCCCCAACCGACCCCCCCTTACCTCACCAGGGCCTGGTTGATTGTCCCCCTAAAAACTTATCTGAGTTCCAGGGCTGTCCGACCTCTTGCCTCCGATGGCTGGGTGTAGTTCCAGCAGTGGCCACAACTCCCAGTGGCGCTGCTGGGATTAAGAGCTGCGGGCCCACTGATTGACCGGGCAGCTCCATGAGGAGGGACTTCCTGCTTCAAGGAAATGGAAGTCCTGCCCAAGACCAATTAAGAGCCTGAAGAGTGGAAAATCCCGCTGTGGCTCCCCAGACCAAGTGGAGGCGGACTTTTCGGCCAGTGGGTGGGGTCTCCGGCCCAACATAAAATTCCGGCCATCGAACTGTGAATCTCATAAGTCATATTCTAACACTGACTGAAGCATTCACTGAAAGAGCCACCATATCCTGCAACAGGTTAACATTGCAGACTTGTGTCATGATCTGATTAGATATAAAAATTTTAATCTATATAATCAAACAGTCAGGCTCCAGATCCAAGTGCGAGATTGTAGGAGACAAGGAAAAATCTTCCTTTTCAAATTAAATTGTTGCAGGAAGTAGTGCAGAATTAAAGGAACAGTATCTACTTGACCATGGCATGATATGCAGCATCACAGTATGAACAACTGCATCGGGTGCAATGTTTTAAAAAGAAATTAGGCCCGGAAATTTCTTAAAACTGCTTCTGCTCCTTTAAAGTGGTTTCTGCTGCACTTCTAGTGAAGTAACACCAGTGTTGTGGGAGCAACTCCGAGGAATTTCCCAGCATAGTGTCATGCAGGCCCCCACCTGCCAAAAAAGAGGCATATTAATGTTGTCATATGAACATTGATTTTAAACTGTTACTGGAGTGAAGAAAGGACTTGTTAAAAAAAATTACCAGACACTTGGCGGAAAAACATTTTTGCATACTAACAGACAAAGCTTGGAGGGACAAAGGGGCTAGTTCCTGCTTCAATTTAACCCACAATGGACTTTGAGCACCAGGTGTTGTGTGTAAGAAGAGACATTCCAGGGTCAGCTAAGACACGAGAATCCACAAAATTATGTGGTCAGACCAGCTAGACACATGACTAACCTGCTTGGCAACCTGAGTTTTTCTGAATTGTACAATGAGTTTGAAAAAAAAGACTGTTTGCTCCTGGAATGAGAAGACCTCTCCTGTCTTCTCCCATCTCTTTCTCACAAGTCTCTGGACCCAATGAGGGCACATGAACTTCAAGACGTAAAAATCTCCTACATCGAACGAGGTTTAAGAAGAATACTAGGCCCCAACAAAAAGCAAGAGCTACCTACAGTCAAGGACTTTACAGTAAGCTCAAAGAACAGCAGCCAAAACCATCTTCAGATATTGCCTCAAACTTTTCCACTTAATTTCTTCTGCTATCTTCTGTCTCTATCTGCATGTGTGTAACACGTATGCATGCTAGCGTGGGTGCGTCGCATATCCATAGGCATTAACAGAATCAGAGTTAAGTTTAATAAAGTTCAATCTTTTTTCTTTAAACCTAAGAAAACCTGTTTGGCTAGTTTCTTTGCCTTATAATTGGAAGTTAGTGAACAAGGATTCACTAAGGGGGAGTTTAAAACATTTAAAAAATGGTGTGTTTAAAATTAAACTCTGTTAAGTAAGACCAGGTGAAGGCTGAGAGGGAACCCTATACCCCTTTTTCACCTGGGTGTAACAATAGTTTAGCTAAAAGCAAGAGAAAAATGAAAAAATCATAAGCATTCACTCTACAAGAGGAATAACATCGAGGTAAGTGTAATCGATGGCTTTTTAAAATTTGGCCTCTACAGTTGCAGAACAATAGCTGAAATTTAATGTAAAAAAGTGTAAACTATTACAAACAGGAAAGAAAATGGGTGATGTATGCACTCTGTGAATGGCACTGAAACAGCAAAGGATGAAGATGAAAGAGCTCTGAGTCTTAACACACTCAATGCTCAATCTTTCCAAACAATTCAAAGCATCAATCAACAAAACCAATAAGATGTTGAACTACATAGCTAAAACAGTAGAATAAAAGTAATCAAACTTTATAGAGCTGTGGTCAGACAGCATGTTGAGTACTGTGTCCAGATCCACTTGCCAAGAAGCATGGTAAACATTCAGTTACTGGAGGCACGAAACTGATCCCGTGTGTCAAGATTCTGAATTATGAGGAAAGATTCCAGAAATTTGAGCTTTTCAATTTTGAAAGGAGGCAAGAGGTGATCTTATCAAGGTATATATGATCGTAAACAGAGTAGAAAATGTAAATCTGGGACATTAATTTAAGTTAAACTGTGAGAGCAGGGCAAGGGGGCACAGTTCAAACTAGTACAAGGTAATTTTACGACTGATATTAGGCAGTTCTTCTTCAACCACAGAGTAATTAAGAGTAATTTGGAATGGATTTCCAGATAGAGTGGAGGAGGTAAAAAATTGATACAGTAGTATGGGTGGAGGAACTGTAGTCTTTCTACATAGTGAATTATACTGGGGCAAATGGTCTTTCATTATTTTTTAGTATCTGTGATCTTTTAAAAAGTATATAAAGTATAGCATTTGCTGAACTATAAATATTGAAATACTCAAGGAAATTAATGACCAGTACACTGGAGTAGTGTCTTATTGACCAGTTATACTGCACAGTTTGCAGCAATTATAAAACAATTTTATCTTTATATCGACAAAAATGTAACATTGTAAAGTTATGGTAATCAAATCTGGTCAAGCAGTGATAGACAACCTCCAACTGATAGTCACACAATGGAGCATAACAGCAACCCATATGAAGGTTTTACAATTGATAGTCTAAGAACCTTTTAAAATTAAAAAAAAGTGTACTATCAAAGAGCTGTTTCTGCTGTTAGCTTCTTGTAAACATTTAAATTTAATGAGCTCACAGATACCTGCGAGTGAAGCACTCCATCTGCAAACTCTATAAGCAACTGACAAACAATTTAGGATTCTAACTCACTGCAAGGAGTTATTCAAAACTGTCATAATTCAATAAAGTAGAGAGCAATGCACTATACATTCTATCTGCTGGCCCTGTATCATTCTAATAAAGTACTAGTCTCAAACCAGTGTTTGTTGTAAACTGTCACCCCAATGGTCTAGAGCACTAGCTGCTGGTAAACCTCAGAACTGTGGTTGTAGAGACCATTTCTAGCTGCTTATTGCTTGAAGCCTGGTTGTCCATCAACTAACAACCAAAAATTAAAGATGATAAGTAGTAGAAGTGTTGTGCTAGAGTACTTAATATATTTTGTGTACAAACAGAAAAGTAAATGTGCGAGTTCTTTATTGTAAGAGAGTGCTCCATTGCTGCTTTTAAAAAAAACCTTACAAACTTTTTTAAGGAGCATAAACTTGAATAGATTATTTATAACCATATTCATTAGGCACACGTTGAACAAATTAAAGCTGCAATGGCCCACAAAAAATGCTGATTAAAAAGTAATATGATTTAAGAGTGCTTAGTCTTACTTGGCAGTGCGCCAATCATTGCAGTGTTTTTCCAAATCATTTTGGGTATCATTACAAAAGTAGCTTTTCTTATATAAAATAAGAACAATATAACACACATTTTGATACTATTCTCAGTCAGGAGGCCCCATTCCCCGAGAGACAACATTTGGCAGAGAGCACTCAGAGGGTCACAGTTCTGTAGTCAAGAAAACAGATAACTGTATTTTCTTTAGTAGATGATGGTGATTATCTCACTCACACCTCCCCCAATAAACACACAAAGTAATGCAGTCACAACTAACACACAGTTTAGGATTCTAAATCACTGCTACGTGTCATCCAAAACTGTTGTAATTCACAATAGTACAGACAGCCTGCATTCACTTAATCCCCGATTCCCCTAAAAATATACAGTTTACTATTTATACAATGCCTACACAGATTGTAAATCCAGCCCCTCTCCAGAAGGTTCCTTGTACTTCTTTAAAAATGACACGTACGGTCTGTAGGAGTGGCTTGATGAACATAAGAACATTAGAACATAAGAAGCAGGAGTAGGCCATTTGGCCCATTGAGCCTGCTCCACCATTCAACAAGATCGTGGCTGATCTTCTACCTCAACTCCACCTTCCTGCACCATCTCAATATGCCTTGATTTTCTTCGCACACATAATTCTATCAACCTTTGCCTTGAATTTACTCAACAACTGAGCATCCACTGCTCTCTGGGGTAGATAATTTCAAAGATTCACAGCCGTTTAAGTAAAGAAATGTCTCCTCATCTCAGTCCTAAATGGCAAACCCCATATTATGAGACTGTAACCCAGTGTTTTAGATTCCGCAGCCAAGGGAAAAAAAACTTCAGCACCTACCCTGTCAAGCCCTTTAAGAATTTTATGTTTCCATGAGATCACCTCTTATTCTTCTAAGTTCCAGGTCTAACCTACTCAGTCTCTTCTCATAGGACAATCCCCTCATCCCAGGAACCAGTCAAGTGAATCTTTGTTGCACTCCCTCTAGGGCAAGTATGTCCTTCCTTACTAAAGCTGCACACAGCACTCCAGGTGAGGTCTCATCAATGCCCTGTATATAATTGCGCTAAGACTTCTTTACCCTTATACTCCAATCCCTTTGTAACAACAGCTAACATACCATTTGCCTTGCTAATTACTTGCTGTATCTGCATGATAACTTCTGTGATTCATGAGCACGGACACACAGGTCCCTGTGAACGCAAACATTTCCCAATCTCTCACCATTCAAAATTATTCTGCTTTTTTATTTTTCCCATCAAAGTGGATAATTTCACACTTCACCACATTGTATTCCATCTGCCATGTAGTTGCCCACTCACCCAAACCTGTCTATATCCCTCTGCAGCCTCTTTCCACCCTCCTCACCATTTACTTTCCCACCTATCTTTGTATCATCAGCAAACTTGGATTTATTACGCTCAGTCCCGTCATCTAAGTCATTAATATAGATTGTAAGTAGCTGAGGTTCAAGTACTGATCATTAAGGCACCCTACTAGTTACAGCCCGCCAAACCAATGATGTCCCAAGATGTTCCTACTATCTGTTTCCGGACCATTAACCAATCCTCAGTCCATGCTAATATAATACTATAATAATGAAATCGTAAATCTATTTATAAAGAACAGGTTAATGATTTTATTACCCAAAGGGCAAAGAGGAATTCTTTCTCCAGTATGCTTTTGCACTGAGAGACTCAATCTATAGCTGCCAGTTCCTAGAAGTGGGGGCCTTATGCAGCCAGCTCCAAGCCGACTGTAAAACTGGCTGGATTTGGTAAGACGGTGTTCCTGGCAGCTGGGTGCAGTGCATCTTGGTAGTTTTAAGTTCAGCTTGCAGCCAATGACATGAGACCCACAGGTCTGGGAGCTGGCAGAACTTGCATGGATCTTGCACAATGTAAAAATAGTTTTTTAATGTTTCTTGGTGGTATACCAACCATTGGTTAGTGGCTACTAACAGAGCATCTATAAGAAAGCATGGTGAATCAACTCATTAATGCATTGGTTTTGATCTTCCAGAGTTCTCCCATGAGTGCTAATCCCATGAGTCCTAATTTCGTGTGATAACCTCTTGTGTGGCACCTTTGCTTTTTGAAAATCCAAATACACTCTTCTTTGGCCTCCTTATCTTGAGAGACAATGGATACGCGCCTGGAGGTGGTCAGTGGTCAGAAGCAGCGCCTGGAGTGGCTATAAAGGCCAATTCTAGAGTGACAGGCTCTTCCACAGGTGCTGCAGAGAAATTTGTTTGTCGGGGCTGTTGCACAGTTGGCTCTCCCCTTGCGCCTCTGTCTTTTTTCCTGCCAACTACTAAGTCTCTTCGACTCACCACATTTTAGCCCCGTCTTTATGGCTGCCTGCCAGCTCTGGCGAACGCTGGCAACTGACTCCCACGACTTGTGATCAATGTCACAGGACTTCATGTCGCGTTTGCAGATGTCTTTAAAGCGGAGACATGGACGGCCAGTGGGTCTGATACCAGTGGCGAGCTCGCTGTACAATGTGTCTTTGGGGATCCTGCCATCTTCCATGCGGCTCACATGGCCAAGCCATCTCAAGCGCCGCTGACTCAGTAGTGTGTACAAGCTGGGGATGTTGGCCGCCTCGAGGACTTGTGTGTTGGAGATACGGTCCTGCCACCTGATGCCAAGTATTCTCCGGAGGCAGCGAAGATGGAATGAATTGAGACGTCGCTCTTGGCTGACATACGTTGTCTAGGCCTCGCTGCCATAGAGCAAGATACTGAGGACAGAGGCCTGATACACTCTGACTTTTGTGTTCCATGTCAGTGCGCCATTTTCCCACACTCTCTTGGCCAGTCTGGACATTGCAGTGGAAGCCTTTCCCATGCGCTTGTTGATTTCTGCATCTAGAGACAGGTTACTGGTGATAGTTGAGCCAAGTTAGGTGAACTCTTGAACCACTTCCAGAGCGTGGTCGCCTCTTGTGTGGCACCTTTGCTTTTTGAAAATCCAAATACACTACATCCATTAATTCCCCCTTATCCATCTTACTAGTTACATCCTCAAAAAATTCTAACACATTTGTCAAACATGATTTCCCTTTCATAAAACTGTGTTGACTCTGCTTACTCATATGATTTTCTAAATGCCCTGTTACTAGATCCCCAGTAATAGATTTTGCCTACTACTGATATTAGGCTAACAGGCCTATAGTTGCCTGTTTTCTCTCATCGATCTTTCTTAAATAGCAGGTTATGTTTGCTACCTTCCAGTCCTTGGGAGCTGTTCTGGAATCAAAGAAATTCTAAGTGGCAGCTCAGTTCACCTTCCGATCTTCCATGCCTGATCTTCCCAGGGGTGGGACAGGCGTCCTGCACAAAATCCAACCCATCATTTAAAGCCAATAGACAGGTACAAAAAGTAATCAAAAAGAAATATTGACCTTTATCTCAAGGGGGCTGGCTTACAAAGGGGAGGAAGTCCTGCTTCAATTGTATAGCGTCTTGGCCATATAAAGGCCCCAGAACAACATCAGCATCAACACTGTCTTAGAAGGATATTAAAAATTAAGTGGGAGGACAAAAGAACAAACATGAGCATTCTTGAAGACACAGATATGCCAAGTATAGAGGCCATGATAATCTCACATCAGCTGAGATGGACAGGACATGTGGTCAGAATGCCAAACTCAAGACTGCCCAAACAGATGCACTACTCAGAATTGCGCCAGGGAGCCCATTTACACAGGAGCAAAAGGAAACATCTCAAAAACAATCTCAAAGCTTCTATGAAGGTCTGCTCTATTAACATCAACACATGGGAAGCAGATGCCCAATCATGATCAAAATGGCAATCCATCATCAAAATTAGTGTCAAGACCTTCCAATCAACAAGAGCAGCCACTGAGAGAGAATAGCAACAGAGAGGGAGAGAGAGAGAAAGAGAGTGCAGCTGCTCGAGCCAACAATCCGTCACCACCTCCCATGGATGACAACTGGCGTCCTCACTGTGGGAAATCCTGCAAGGCTAAGTTAGGGCTCATAAGTCATCTGCGAACCCATAACACAAAACTGACATTTCACTTGCACCCAGACATCCACAAGGAAGAATCATCCTCAACACGAGGGATTGCCAATGATGATGATAGAGACCTGGCCAGATCACACCTGGAATACAGTGTAGCGCTCCACACCTCAGGAAGAATATACTGACCTTGGAGCAGGTGCAGCAAAGATTCACCAGAATGACACCAGGTTTTAGGATTAGATTATGAGGACAGCTTCCATAAATATAGCTTTTATTCCCCTGGGTATAGAAGATTGAGGGGTGATTTGATTTGGGTGTTTAAAATGTTAAAAAAAATTGATAGAATAGACACAGAGATTGGAATTTTCTCGACTACAAGGTTTTCCTGCTGCCGGGACCGAAAATGGGTCATGAACCTGCGCAGACGGCTGGCAGGAACCTGGGCAGTATATTTTCGGTGGTGGCCAATTAAGAGATCACCACCGGGACTGCTGTTCAATCGAGGATGGCAGCCCGCCTTTCAGAGGTGCCAGCCCACTCAGAGAGCCGGCTGCAAGGCAGCGCCACCGACAGGAAGTGGCCACTACTGAAGTTGCATGTTCAGCTGCCCTCAAAGGACAGGTAAGTTTTTTATTTAATGTGGCAGGGGTGAACCCTCCAGCGGCAATGTCCCTCTGCAAGCCATGGAGCGGCCATTAAGGAAGGCATCCACCCTGCAAACTTGCTGAGACGTCTCCATGGTTTACCTCACTGTATCTCCATGTGTGGGGGCCTGTCCCAACACCGGTAAAATGGCTGCGGGAGCAGGAAGTGGCCCTTAATTGGCCTATTAATTAATTTAACTGGCTGCCTGCCTCCTCTCAATGGGTGGCTGCACCGCTGCCATTCCTACCATTCAGAATATCCCGTGCAGCGGGAAGACATCAGGCTCCCCTACTGATGTGTTCCGCCGCCTTTTTACGAGGCCTTCCGTCTCCTTGCCCATCTTCAGAGGGTTGGTAAAATCCAGCCTATAGAAACTACTTCAATGGTAGGGGAGTCAAGGACAAGGGGAAATAACCTTACAATACTTTATCACACTAAATTTAGTAGAAACCTGGAATTCTCTCCCCCAAAATGTGGATGCTATGGACAACTGAAATATTCAAGGCTGAGATTACTCAATTGTGTTAGGTAAGGATAGCAAAGGATATGGAGTTAATGTAGTTAAACGGAGATGAGGCAGTGATCAGCCATGATCGAACTGAATGGTGGAGCAAGCTTGTGGGGCTGAACGGACTACTCCTGTTCCTATTGTTATGACCAAGGTGGGAGTAATGCACTGTTAATTCAGTCCCACTACTCCACAGGTCATAGCATATCAAATAAAGTTTTTCACTTACCAGAAATTAGCAAAATTAAACATCATATTTATTGCCCAGAAAAAAGCACACCAAACCAGTTTTCTTTCAACAACAAATTAACTATTTATTAATAAATCAATTTTAAACAATAATGAGATAAATCTGTATGTATGAACAGATTTTATAACTTCTTATTCTTCCTAACCCTCACGCACACACAAACATTCCAAAACCAATGGTTAACCAGTTTTAAAAGATTAGTTTAAGTTAGAACTGTTCCTTAGGAGTAATAAAATAACTAAGTTGTAACTTTTGGTAGAATGTTTCCGGATTGGTGAGGTGTGCCCAGAGACGAATAGGGAGATGCAACTCGAAGTCTCTCCAGGTAAATTTGATAAACAGTCTATGATGGGTAGGCATTCAAGGCAATTTGTCTGCAGCAGGCATCACACAGGTCTCCCAACAAAGAGTGTAACAACAGGTCGACTTGGATTTCCAAGTAGCAGTCTAACAGTAGAAACTTTCTTGAGATTTTCAGAGCTTCCAGAATATACAACAATGCAACAGGACTCACCCTTGAGGTAGAGATTTTCCAGAGACTGCAGACTACTTTCAGCAATGCAGGCTTCCTATCAGCAAAGGACCCTTTCTCCAAAGTCGTGATTTTCCATGGAGTGTTGCAACTCCTCTTCCTAGGTCCTTTCTCTCTCCGTTCTAGCAGCAAACTGGTCTTTTGATTTCTTTCAGAGAGAGTTCTCTTTCTCTGGTCTCCAAAACACTTCCAGCCAAAATTGGTCTTTTCTTGCAAAAGAGTAACTAAAAACTCCCCAGCTGCCAGTCATGTGACAGTAATTTCTCTCTGCTGAGTGGCTTGGAAAAACAGATTACCTTGCAACTGCCCCACCCAGTTCAGCATTCACTGTTCCCAAAGAAATCTTTTTCTCAGTCTCAAAGGCACACATCTCTTTTTTTTTTAAAGAACAAAGCATTTGTAACACCTCCACCCATCACCTCAGGAAGGTGAACTGCACAGTTAGGAACACAGGCCACTACTGGGTTCACTATTCTATCAGAAGTTTTTCGAGTATCCATTAACCTGTGTGGTATCACTTGATAGTGAAAAACCCCGTCCAGTGTAACAAAAACGGATTCTTCCTTAGCTCGGTCTGCTCAAGGAATTTGCCAGTATCCTTTGAACAAACTTATTTCTGTAAGACACATGGTACTGCCCACTCTGTCAATACTGTCTTCCAAGCAAGGAATTGGGTAGGATGCTGCCTTCGTTACTGCACTGACCTTTCTGTAGTCTATGCAAAGTCGAGTTGACCCTTCAGGTTTAGGCACTAAAACTATTAATGAACTACAACTGCTTTGACTAGGTTCAATTAAGTTGTTTTCCAGCATGTATTGAATTTCTGCTTTTACTTGGACCTGTTTGTTTGAACTTAAGCAGTAAGGATGTTGTTTTAAAGGAACGGATACCCCTATATCCACATCATGTGTGGCTAAGGTTGTACATCCCGGCTTATCCCTACAAACTCTTCTAAATGTTGTGAGAAGCCTTGTTAGGTCTTCACGTTGTCCTGCATTTAAGTACAAAAGCATGTTGTCCAATTTTCCTAGCCATTCTATATTTGCGAACCGGATAGTAAGAAGTTCAATTTGAGAATTGTCTAGATCTCCTTCTGCCTCATCCTCACTATCCTTTTCCTTCTCAACAGTCCCCATTACCTGACATTCCTGTACTGGCTTATCCTCCTCCCAGCAATAATATTACTTTAACATATTGATATGACACAGCTGATTCTTTTTCCAGCAATCAGGGGTGTCAATCAAGTAATTTACTTTACTCACTCTTTTGACCACTTTATATGGACCACTGAACCATGCTTTTAATGGTTCACCCCGTAACAGTAACAATACCAATACTTCATCCCCTGGTTGAAAAGTTCGGGTCTTTGCGTTCTTGTCTGCCCATTTTTTCACATTGGCTTGGGATGCCTTGAGGTGTTCCTGAGCCACTTTGCAAGCTTTCATGAGCCTTTCCCGAAACACGGATACATAGTCTAGTATCAAAAATTCATTCCTTTGCTCTAAGAATCTGTCTTTGATGAGTTTTAGAGGACCTCTTATTTCATGTCCGTAAACTAATTCGAAAGGACTAAAACCTGTAGACTCATTTGGTGAATCTCTTGTGGCAAATAAAAAAGTCTAGCCCTTTATCCCAATCATGGGGATATTCGTGACTGTTTGCTCGAATCATTGTTTTGAGTGCTTGATGGTACCTCGCTAAAGCTCTCTGTGTCAGTGGGTGATATGCTGAAGATTTCAACTGTCTGATTCCCAAATTACCTATGACTTCTTGAAATATTTAAGACACGAAATTAGAACCTTGATCCGATTGAACTTCAAGTAGTAATCCATATCTCGTAAAGAATTGGGTTAACTTTTCTACTACTACGTTAGCAGTAATTGCCCTCAAAGGAATGGCTTCTGGAAACTGAGTAGCCATATCCATGATAGTGAGTATATATTGATGTCCCATTTTTGTTTCTGGCAAGGGTCCTATGCTGTCTACCAATATTGCACTAAATGGTTTCTCAATAACTGGTAAGAGAATTAGAGGTGCCGGTTTTATGGTAGGTTGTGGTTTTCCCACCATTTGGCACGTATGGCATGTCCTACAAAACTGCCTCATGTCCTATGTAAGGCTTGGCCAGTAATAGTGTTGACTGAAATGTGGTTTGGTCTTCTGAATCCCCATATGTCCTGCTAGAGGACTGTCATGTGCTAACCTTAATAATTCCTGGTGATATTTAGGTGGTACAACTATCTGTCGAACAACTGTCCAGTCTTCATCCGCAGGTCTATGAGGTGGTCTCCATTTCCTCTTCAAAACCCCGTCTTCAATATAATAGCCTTCTGGAACTCCTTTCGCCTCAGCTTCTGTCAGAGCCGATTGTGCTATTCTATGTAAGTCTGATCAGCTTGCTGTGCTGCAATTATAGAAGATTTGTTAAACATCTCATCTGGATTATCCAAATCCCCAAATAAAGTTTCAGATACTCAGCTATCTGTGCTGCCAATTTTACCTCCGGCAATGGAACCTGTTTAGCCATTGCTCAGGTTACTACACATGCAGGAAATATTCCTGGAACTTGTTCCTGTAATTGTTCCATTTCTTTAACTTCACTTGGTTTCTCTGTGACTACAGCAGAAACTGATACTTTTGCTCCGGCCAAATCCTTCCCTAGGAGTAGGTCAAATCCCTCTACTGGAAATCTATGGACTTTTCCTACAGTTACCATCCCAGATATTAGTTCACACTCTAGGTGCATACTGTAGGTATATACTCCCTGCCAACACCATTAACTAAAACTTTAGCATTCAGTGCGCTCTCTGTTGGAAATTTTATACCTTTCCCTAGCAAAAGAGTTTGGGTTGCTCCTGTATCCCTAAATATAACAATAGGGGATAGTGGAAAGCAGCAACAGCCCAATTTGTTGCACCATGGTTGGCTCTGCTGCACAGGGGAGGAGTAAAAAAATGTGGGAATGTAATAGTTATAGGGGATTCAATTGTAAGGGGAACAGATAGACATTTCTGTGGCCGCAAAAGAGACTCCAGGATGGTATGTTGTCTCCCTGGTGCTCGGGTCAAGGATGTCTCAGAGCGGTTACAGGACATTCTGAAGGGGGAGGGTGAACAGCCAGTGGTCGTGGTACACATTGGTACAAACGACATAGGTAAAAAAAAAGGATGAGGTCCTAAAAGCAGAATATAGGGAGATAGGAAGTAAATTGAAAAGTAGGACCTCAAAGGTAGTGATCTCAGGATTACTACCAATGCCACGTGCTAGTCAGAGTAGAAATCGCAGGATATATCAGATGAATACGTAGCTGAAGAGATGGTGTGAGGGGGAGGGTTTTAGATTTCTGGGGCATTGGGACCGGTTCTGGGGGAGGTGGGACCAGTACAAACTGGACGGTTTACACCTGGGCAGGACCGGGACTGATGTCCTAGGGGGAGTATTTGCTAGAGTGGTTGGGGAGGGTTTAAACTAAAATGGCAGGGGGATGGGAACCTTTGCAAGGAGTCAGAGAAGGGGGAATCAAAGACAAGAACAAAAGACAGTAAAGGGAATAAGAAAAGTGATAGGCAGAGAAATCAAGGGCCAGAATCAAACAGAGACACTGAAAAATATTGGGAAGAGGACAAGTAGTGTTAAAAAGACAGGTCTTAAGACTTTGTGCCTTTACGTGTGGAGCATTCGCAATAAAGTGGATGAATTAATTGCGCAAATAGATGTAAATGGGTATGATATAGTCGGGATTACGGAGACATGGCTGCAAGGTGACCAGGGATGAGAAATGAACATCCAGGGATATTCAGTATTTAGGAAGGACAGACAAAATGCAAAAGGCGGTGGAGTTGCATTGCTGGTTAAAGAGGAAATTAGTGCAATAGTGAGGAAAGATATTAGCTCTGACGATGTGGAATTTGTATGGGTAAAGCTGAGAAACACTAAGGGGCAAAAAACATTTGTGGGGATTGTATATAGACCCCCAAACTATAGTGGTGATGTTGGGAGTGGCATTAAACAGGAAATTAGAGATGCATGCGATAAAGGAACATCTGTAATTATGGGTGACATTAATCTGCATACAGATTGGGCAAATCAAATTAGTCACAATACCGTAGAGGAGGAATTCTTGGCGTGTATACGGGATGGTTTTCAGAACCAATATGTTGAGGAACCAACTAGAGAACAGGCCACCTAGACTGGGTACTGTGTAATGAGAGAAGAATAATTGACAATCTAGTGGTGCGAGACCCCTTGGGGACGATCGACCATAATACGATAGAATTCTTCATCAAGATGGAGAGTGACGTAGTTGATTCTGAGACAAGGGTCTGAATCTTGGTGAAGGAAACTACGAAGGTATGAGGCGCGAGTTGGCCATGACGGATTGGGAAACGTTACTTGAAGGGATGATGGTGGATAGGCAATGGCAAACATTTAAAGAGTGCATGGATGAACTGCAACAATTGTTTATCCCTGTCTGGCGCAAAAGGTATGTGAAGAGAAAAAGATTGGTGAAGACAAATGTAGGTCCCTTACAGTCAGAAACAGGGAAATTTATTGGGGAATAAAGAAATGGCTGGCCAACCAAATGCATACTTTGGTTCTGTCTTCACAAAGGAGGACACAAATATCATACCAGAAATGTTGGGGAACACAGGGCTTAGTGAGAGAGAGGAACTGAAAGAAATCAGTATTAGTAGAGAAATGGTGTTGGAGAAATTGATGGGATTGAAGGCCGATAAATCCCCAGGACCTGATGGTATGCATCCCAGAGTACTTAAGGAAGTGGCCCTTGAAATAGTGGATGCATTGGTGGTCATCTTCCAAGATTCAATAGACTCTGGAACAGTTCCTACAGATTGGATGGTAGCTAATGTAACCCCTCTATTTAAAAAGGGAGGTAGAGAGAAAGCAGGGAATTATAGACCAGTCAGCCTGACGTCGGTAGTGGGGAAAATTCTAGAGTCCATTATCAAAGATTTTATAGCAGAGCACTTGGAGAACAGTGGTAGAATCGGACAGAGTCAACATGGATTTACTAAAGGAAATCATGCTTGACAAATCTACTAGAATTCTTTGAGGATGCAACTGGTAGAGTTGATGAGGGGAAGCCAGTGGATGTGGTTTATTTGGACTTTCAGAAGGCTTTCGACAAAGTCCCACATAAGAGATTAGTATGTAAAATTAAAGCGCATGGGATTGGGGGTAGTGTATTGCGATGGATAGAAAATTGGTTGGCGGACAGGAAACAAAGAGTAGGGATAAATGGGTATTTTTCCGAATGTCAGGCAGTGACTAGTGGGGTACCGCAGGGATCGGTGCTAGGACCCCAGCTATTCACAATATACATTAATGATTTAGATGAGGGAACTAAATGTAATATCTCCAAATTTGCAGATGACACAAAACTGGGTGGGAGGGTGAATTGTGAAGAGGATGCAGAGAGGCTTCAGGGTGATTTGGACAAGTTGAGTGAGTGGGCTAATGCATGGCAGTTGCAGTATAATGTGGATAAATGTGAGGTCATCCACTTTGATAGTAAAAACAGGAAGGCAGGTTATTATCTGAATGGCTATAAACTGAGAGAGAGGAATATGCAGCGAGACCTGGGTGTTCTTGTACACCAGTCGCTGAAGGTAAGAATGCAAGTGGAACAGGCGGTAAAAAAGGCAAATGGTATGTTGGCCTTCATAGCGAGAGGATTCAAGTACAGAAGCAGGGATGTTTTGCTGCAATTATACAGGGCCTGGTGAGGCCACACCTGGAATATTGTGTGTAGTTTTGGTCTCCTTATCTGAGGAAGGATGTTCTTGCTATAGAGGGAGTGTAGCAAAGGTTTACCAGACTGATTCCTGGAATGGCGGGACTGACATATGAGGAGAGATTGAGTCGGTTAGGATTATATTCGCTGGAGTTCAGAAGAGTGAGGGGGGATCTCATAGAAACCTATAAAATTCTAACAGGACTTGACAGGGTAGATGCAGGAAGGATGTTCCCGATGGTGGGGGAGTCCAGAACCAGGGGTCATAGTCTAAGGATACGGGGTAAACCTTTCAGGACTGAGATGAGGAGAAATTTCTTCACCCAGAGAGTGGTGAGCCTCTGGAATTCGCTACCACAGAAAGTAGTTGAGGCCATAACATTGAATGTTTTCAAAAAGGAGTTAGATATAGCTCTTGGGACTAAAGGGATCAAAGAGTATGGGGCGAAAGCCGGAACAGGCTACTGAGTCGGATGATCAGCCATGATCCTAATGAATGGCGGAGCAGGCTCAAAGAGCCAAATGGTCTACTCCTGCGCCTATTTTCTATGTTTCTATGATTGGTTTTCCTGCCTCACTTAAGGGATATGGAGCTACTTTTCCCTTTGACAAGAATTCATTATAACTTTCATGTATCTTACTCTTAATATCTACACTCACTCTGGTTTTGTGTCTGGTTTTACAGCTGCTGTTAAAGCTTCAGCTTGATCTGTTGCACCCTCAGTCCGAGCTCCTTTCTCCGCATTAGCTTTGTGTACCTCCCACCTTGTGGCAATGATAACACTTTGGCTTGTGGACCTCACTTCTACCCTTAGCACTTTCCTTTCTGGCCTGAGGAGGGGATCCTGGGGAGTTCCCAGCTGTTCCTTCTTGTCCCTAGCTACTTGCCTTCCTTTCACTCTCCCACTTTCTGTCCTTCTCAGTTTTGTGGGAGTGAAGAACAAAAGGTTTTGGCTTATTTACAAGCTCAAAATCATCAGTAATTTCCAGTGCTTGCCTGGCTTTTAAAACTTTCAGGTTCTTTACATGTGTTCTCACTACTGGAGGGATTGAATTTTTAAACTCTTCCAAGAGAATCAGTTCTCTAAAGTTCTCATTCTTTGGTTTCCATCTTTACTGCCCTTATCCAACGATCAAAATTAACTTGCTTCACCCTCTCAAATTCTACATAAGTCTGTCCAGCCAATCTCTATAAGTTCCAAAACTTCTGACTGTAAACTTCAGGGATTAACTCATATGCAGCGAGAATAGCCTTTTTTGCCATCTCATAATCTGCAGAAGACTCTTCAGGAAGCATGGCACGAACTTCATGAGCTCTGCCCATCAACCTGCTTTGCATAAGCAGTGTCCAGCTTTCCTTTGGCCATTTTATTTGTTTGGCTATTTTTTCAAAAGATATGAAAAATGCCTCTACACCCCTTTCCTCAAACCTAGGGAAAGCTTGCATAAATTTAAACAGCTATTCGCTGGCTCCTGGGCTGGATTCAGATTCTTCTTGAACAAAATTTTCCTTAGTCAAGACTACCCCGTTGTCTTAGTTCCATCTTTTTAAATCTAAATTCGCTCTCATCTCTTTTACTTTCTTTCTGAAGTTCAAGATTTCTTATTGCTATTTATTTTTCCTATTGAAACCTAGGCTTTTCCATTTCTAACCGAATCTTAGCCACTTCCACTGCATCACCCTCTGACTTGCTATCTTCTTGTCCTTTTGCTAATTTTAAACGTTGGGCTATTTTGTCAATTATTTCTGCTTTTTTAGCACATGATTTCAATTTCAACCTGAATTTTTCTGCCAATTCTAACAATTTAACCTTGGTTAAAGTTTTCAAGTCACTGAGGGACACATTCTCCTTTCCCAGAGAAGCTGCAGCAATTGCTAATGTCATTCTGATGGTATAGCCTCTACCCTTATACAAAAAACCAGGTTTTTTCTCTTTCAAATTATTCTTCCCCTTATAATTCACGTAATTAGCATTGGATTTGAATCTTGACAAGAGCCCCCAATTAATATGTTACGACCAAGGTAGGAGTAATGCACTGTGAATTCAGTCCCACTACTCCACAGGTCATAGCATATCAAATAAAGTTTCCCACCTAGTGGAAATTCGCCAAATTAAACACCATATTTATTTTCCAGAATAAAGAACACCAAACCAGATTTCTTTCAACAACAAATTAGCTATTTATTAATTAATAAACCAATTTTAAACGATAATGAGATAAATCTATATGTATGAACAGATTTTATAACTTCTTATTCTTCCTAACCTTCATGCACACACATACATTCAAAAACCAATGGTTAACCAGTTTTAAAAGATTGGTTTAAGTTAGAATTATTTCTTAGGTGTAATAAAATAACTGGGTTGTAACTTCTGATAGAATATTTCCAGAGTGGCGAGGTGTCCCAGAGTCGAATAGTCAGATGCAACTCGAAATCTCTGCAGGCAAATTTGATAGACAGTCTGTGATGGGTAGATGTTCAAGGCAATTCATCTGCAGCAGGCATCACAGATCTCCCAGCAAAAGGTCTACTTGGATTTCTAAGTAGCAGTCTAACAGTAGAAACTTTCTTGAGATTTCTGGAGCTTCCAGAATATACAACAATGCAACAGGACTCACCCTTGAGGTAGAGATTTTCCAGAGACTGCAGACTACCTTCAGCAATGCAGGCTTTCTATCGGCAAAGGACCCTTTCTCCAAAGCAGTGATTCTCCACAGAGTGTTGCAACTCCTCTTCCTGGGCCCTTTCTCTCTCTGTTCTAGCAGCAAACTGGTCTTTTGATTTCTTTCAGAGACAGTTCTCTTTCTCTGGTCTTCAAAACAGGTTCCAGCCAAAACTGGTCTTTTCTTGCAAAAGAGAAACTAAAAACTCCCCAGCTGCCAGTCATGTGACAGTCATTTCTCCCTGCTGAGTGGCTTGGAAAAACAGATTACCTTACAATGGACCTTCCCAGTTCAGCATTCACTGTTCCCAGAGAAATCCTTTTCTCAGTCTTAAAGGCACACACCTCTTGTATTTTTTAAACAAAGCATTTGTAACACTGTGCACAGAAACGTATTCCTAATTTTTTTAAAAAGGTTTTTTTTGTAGGCACTTAATTAGAAAGGCTTGATAACAGTTTACCTGGTTACAATGAGTATCGTGCATTTTACTAGTGGAAGCTATTCACTGACTATATCTGTTTGGACAGGAATGTCAAAGCATGTGTAAAATTAGAGGGAATAATTCATTCGCATGGTGTTATTTGAAGTGGCGCTATGAAGACTACATCAATTCCCCGGCAGCAGACAGCGCCGTAGGCCGCTACTTGCATGGCTAGCACGGGTTTCTTCAATGATATCAATGAAGAAACCTGCATGGGCTGCACAAGTAACAGCCTGCAGCGCTGTCTGCCCCCTGGGAGTTGATGTAGTCTGCATAACGCTATTTGGAGCAGTATTACGTGAATGTATTTTCCCCCTTAGCATACTGACATCACACCTGTTCATACCATGTTTGGTGCTCTGCAATAAAACTTTCAATAAGTTCCTATTCATATAGTTAATCTGCTGAGGAAATTATTAAAACAACTCATTTGTCTTTTACTCAAGACACATGGACAATTTTGAATTGTCTACATTGTTAAGGTAAGTTGAGATGATAGCAGCTGACATTTTGAAGAACCTTGACATCATAGGCAGCAACTGTACAAACAATCATATTTATTATATATGGACCAAGAAAAATTCTTCACTTCCAAGCTTCTGCCTTACATTTTAACAACAGTATGATCTCTCATTGATCTGAAGTATTTTTCTTGCTGTTAGCAGGATAAAGATGTTAGTATTAAGCAGAATACAGAGAAGTAAAGTATGGAAGAAAAAATGATTAAGTTTCAACAAAGAGAGGACAGTTATTATTACATACTGCCAGCAACCCGTGAAGCCACTGACTTCAGCTGACTTAGGTTGTAGCAGCTGGTTCTGTCACTAATGGTGTCATGAATTCATTTTATTCAGTTGGCCCTAAATGTTGGCTTGCAAGCTCTATGCTTAAGGACCGAGTGCTCTCTTTCACTGGCAATCTTTTCTTGCCTATCTAAGTCTTTTTAGGGGAACACATAAAAGTCTTAGTAGGACCTGAGTTAATTAAAAAACAAAGATGGCTGATAATTGCTCCAGAATGAGATCAACTTGATACCAACTCTAGATGGCTAACATATTCCATGGGGATATTCCTGACTGTCATCATCAGCATGATTGCTTGACGTTCAATATACCAAAGGGATCCTCTTCCAGACTCTGCAGAGCAACCCTTAAAATACTGCTTTTGAAATAACTGTAGACTAAATATATGCAAATGCTTAGCATTCAAAGTCCTTCCCCTATTAGAAAATGTTGGCTTTATTTCTCAAGAACCTCTTTTATTTAGTGGGTGATATATTTTCACCAGTAGAAGTTTTTCCCAAGAAGAATATTCCTTCCAAAATACATGGTTATTACACTGGCAAGCCCCAAACTACTCATATCCATCACTCTAGAGATTATTTTGTTCTTTTTGAAATTTTAACTATAAAATACGAAGCATTTCCCTTTAAAAAGACATAGCTGTCTTCCATGAAAGACCAGTTAATACTTTTAGAATAATTTTTCATTTCAATTCCCACCAGAAAAAGTAAATGCATTTTGACCATATCCTATTGAGGAATGAAGGATGAGAAACAATGATGTAACTCTGTCTCACACCAGTAACTCTTCATTTTTATGTGCTGCGCGATAGCTGCTGGACCCAGCACTAAAGATGTGAACGATTAGTGCACCCTGGGATTTAGTCCTGAGCAGAAAAGTAGCACTTTTGCAATTCTGCCAGTTACCACTATAAATTAACATCTAATGTATGCCAAGGGATTTCTGGCAGAGCGGCAGCCATTTTTCAAGATTGGTGCCAGCAGCGTGGAATGGGGAAAAAAAATATTTTGCATTATCACCAAGAGGGAAGTCTAATCCATAAAAATTACAAAGAGATGTTTTCACTGAGGCTATACCAAACAATCCATCTGCCATTACCTTTTTTTTTAAGCACAGGACAATATTAGTTTTAAAAGGTGTTTCGGACATAAAGGGAATGAACTTTGATCATACTTGTCATTGTAAGAATTCAAGATCAGAGCATTTGCCTACACATGCCATAAACCAGGCAAAAATGTTTCCATAGCCATCTCGCCACTTAAGTAAAACATCAGGGTGGTTCATCGCTAAAGATACATGACTAGTTGGCAACAGCCAAGTACAGTTGTGTGTTTGATTTTTTTCCAGCCTAACAAATAAATCATAAAACATGTCTTTTCATCTACCTTAATATTTGTAGTTGAGGTGAAATATTATATTTATGTTTTTGTACCATTCATGAACCTCAATTGTAATGGTCTATTGTGGGCAGGCTTTGCTGTTAACTTAATGCTCTGCGAGGATCTTTAGAACTATTTGATTTCAAGCTCATTTTCAGGGCTTAAAAATAATAACTGCTTGAAAGTTTGTTCAATACAGCTCCAAGTAAAAGTCTTGCAGACCCCAGCTTTTGGAGAGATAAATTTAGGTGTCATTCAAGTTTACCACTCAAGTACTGGGATGTATACTTGCTCTTTGCTGGCTGATGGCCTCCACTTGATAAACTTGGGCGTCAGCATTAGCAGTTGCCAGAGTAATTTTAGTTGCACTTGTGCTGGATTGGAGCCAAGGGTAGGATTATAATACATGATACCAACCTATTATTTATACTTCTGAAATATTCTTTTCTATGTTACTCTCCATCCTATATACTGCATTAGCACATTTCCTCTTTCTTCTCATCAACCACTACATTTAAATATTACCCTCCTCGAACATACATAGGGCCAGAATTTGTTCTCATGCTGACAGTGGGTTTTGTGGTAAGGAGGGACTGGAGAATCGGGGCAGAGTCGCCTGCCATGGAGCCCGACACTGGGAATCCTGGTGCCGATTCTCCTGGGGCCAGGATAGGCCAACGACAACCTACCTGCCCAGAGGCCAAATAAGGGCCTCTTCCTGCCATCGCTGCGATCTTACCAGCTGTGGGGTGGAGGTGGGGGGGCCTCCACCGCGCAGGGAGGACACTTTGGAAAACAAAATGCCCTCCCTGCATGATTGGTGGGGGGGGGGGGGGGGGGGGGTGGCGGTGTGTGGATTGGTACCTCCTTCGTGGGCAACTCGTGACCCACGAAGGACCCCCACTGCGAACAACTGTACCCGGGACCCCTCTCCCCTGGACGGAACGCCCACCCCCAGCAGCCCCTCTCACCGGGGCCTTCCGGACAGGCCTCAGTGACAGAGCCTCACCGAAAGAAGTATGTCTTTTACTTCAAGCTGCAAGCAAATGATTTAATTGTTTCTTGAGGTAAATTCTTTGTATTGTTTTCAGGTCCAGTTACAGGAGTTATACTTTAAGTATTCTTCGGGGTGCCAGCGCTGGGCCTGGGTCTGAGGCCTCTGCAGTATCAGCAGTGATTGGCCCTCTTGGGAACAGGATCCCCGTCTCTATTCAGTCTTTAAAGGGACGAGATCCCGTCTCCTAAAACTGTGACAGCAAAAGACCGGAGGATCACTCCGGGGGGCTGAAGAATGCAGAGGTGGAGTTCCTCTCAGCTTTTCGGCCCGGCATCGGGAGCCCTGCCTCCTACACAAAATCCAGCCCATAGTTCCACTTCCCCAGCACAATGTTGCCTTGATAATCCACACACAACTAGCAGCAGTAATATTTGATTCATAAATCCTCAAATGCACAGCATCAGTGTGTTTGTCGATTCTAATTAACTCAAGCAACAGTCTTTAGTTACATTTTCATAATATGCAATACACACTGTATTTTATAATACATTGCAAAACTCAATTGATAGAGTACGACCAACGATAACTGCCCCTTTCTCCTGCTTCAGCAGACTTAATTCTCCATTTACTTTAAAACTGAACACAATTGATATACCAAGCTGTTTCAGCATGGATTATTTCTGTATTTTGTGTTGAAGATAAAGATTTGTGGATTTGTAGAGGGAGAAACTGGGGAGGAAGTGAACAATAAGGTTTCCCAGCAGTGCATAAACAAAGATTTATAGCTGGAACTATGAAGAGTATAAATCTATAGGCAAACTATTTTCTCAAAGGAGAAGTGACTCAAAAGGAAGGAAAAATGAAAAACAGCAGACAGGAAGCTGCTTTGGAGGGGGCAGAAATTTAAGTCTGAATTTTGCAACAAGAATTTACAACTTAGAATCAAGTTACTCCTTTGCCAAAATACAAACATTAGACTAAGCTATACTTGCTACTATACCCTGACATGAAGTCACACTGAGGCCTTCAAGCACAATTACACCTATTGTGGCTTGTGTACGTAACTACTTAGCTACAGCACATACTGTTACCACACTATCACCAATTCTAATGTCATTACTTTTCAAAAATGTCCCGTCTTTTTTTAAATGAGCATTTGAAATCTATCTCCCTTCTCTCTTTTTCTACCCAAGGGTCTGGTCCAGCTATACACTTCTTGCAGCATAGAGGGTTGCAGTGAGCAATAACAGCTGAATAATAACTCATTCTCTATGATTATTTATCCTCATAAGGATGAACTTGGCCTCTACAAGGCCCCTCCTAATAACAGCATTGTTATTAGTATCTCATGAATCACATGTTGGTGTTCCAATGTGTTGTGCCTCTGCATTGTCTTTTTAAAAAAAGAATGTTTAACACCAATCCCACAATGTTAGATTTGATATTTTGAAATATATTTTAAAAGTATATTAACATGAATGGTTATACTGCTCCGCAAGCATATGATGGAATTGATTGTGTGCCATGTAAACATGTAAGAATGACACTTTGGGGTTTTAGCTTTCCTTGGACAAGGTTCTTCTGAATACCAGCGATATTATATGGATTACACTTAAATGTTTTGGTCAGGTTTTGCGCAGGAAGAAGCACACCCGGGTCAAAGACAGCACAGGTCAGATGTGAAGGAAAGCTCCCTCGACTCTCCTCCAATAATGTCTCTTAAATCCAACAACCTCAGAATAACACTCCCTACTGCACTTCCATTTCCTATACCAGCTGCCCTTATGATCTCTTGAGTGAGATTTAGCACCATTTAGTCACAAATTATAACAGTTTTATGTGCCAATGAGCAACTAAGGTGAAACTGCCCAATGCATTTCACATGGCAACCTTATAGAAGAATCCTTCATCGCACTTCTCTAGGCTAGACATGAACCTTGGTCCTAAAGGAGGAAGTACATTTACAAAACCTCTGTGCCATTCAGTTCCGTCCCGCCCCAAAAAATTACATTCTAAAAATCACAGAGGACATTTAAACTCAACAATGAAAATCAAAGAGAAACAGTTCAGTAAAAAAATTATGAGCAGTTCTAAGCTGATTTTCCCCATAGGTGTCTTATTTCTGTATTAACACATACCAATGCCTGACAGACAGGTGACCTGCAGAGAAGAAAATATGCACCAAGCAGTAATAACGTACACTAACCATATGTGTACTCATAGATTGCTAATGAGGCTTGACAGTCAGAAACACATTAGAAAGTAAGGTTACCCATGATTTAAAAATAAACTTCCCAAAAGGAATTTGGCATGCAACTGTGTTGAATGGTCAATATAAGCCTTTTTATTTTTGGTAACAAAATGTAAAATTCAAATCAGCACAGCCCTGCATTATGCTTTACAGAAAATAGGAGCAACATTTTTGTAATTTTATTGCAAATTTGATGAGTGATCTGAACAATAATATTTTATGATACTAGCTGGTAAAACTATCGACAGTTGAAAGTTTCATTTCCGCCATTCAACCTTTCAGAAAGTAAAATTAATTTAAAGATCAAACTGGTAGCAATCAATTCCAATCATTTGGTCAAAAGGCCTCAATATTTCATAAACATATTTTTAATGTCTTTATTGGTCCTGTTTTATTTATATTGATGAATTTGATTGATGCTGTTTTCATCTTTTTTCTGGACGTATATTTTGCTGTCTTCTCTACTGTATCTTATCCTTTATATTATATTTGTTCTGCACATTTCACTCTTGAAAGCTTATTTCTTCTTTGTGCCATCTACTTCTTACTCTAGCTTTATGTCCTATCTACTCAGCCTAGTCTTATTCTCATTTATCAATGCTGATAACTCTCTAATGTTGTTGCTTGTAATAATGGTTTGTTTTGTGTAGGTAACTAAAGAGGTAACTGCACAACACTAGCAGTGTTGTGAATTTGGGCAGTGAAACTTCCCCTGATCGTACCAGTTTCAGAGATGAGCTTTCCAACCCAATCCAAACATATCCATCATTATCCTCATTTCTGGCAGATTGGCTGAACAGGAACTCATAACGGAAACTGCACTAATGGTCTACCTACATCTACTAGATAGGAAGAGGCAAATCTGTGAGAAGACCACAATCAGAGCAGATTCAACTGAAATGCTCTAATAAAAAAAGTTAAATTGAAAACCATGAAGATGGCCACTGGCATTAGTACTAGTACGCATACTTAAACCTGAACTGTGAGATATGAACCTTTCGCTAGGGAAGATTGGAGAACCCAGAACACCTTAAACCTGTCCAAGTATAAGAAAACCATGTTCTGGACTGCACAAAACTTAATTCCTAGAAAAATGGGACTTAGCATAGGAACTGACAGTTTCCTGTAATCAAAAAATGGGGAAAAGTTTCATAATTTCTTGGGTATTATGAAGTAACTGGACTGAAAACCTGTGGTTGATTGTTCAGCAAGAATACACACAATAGCTCCTAATGCCTGGAGATTGCCTATTTCAAATTCTAGGGTAACCTCTGCAAACGATCTGAACTAACTAATTTCTGAAAAGATGAGTGTCCTTGAACTGAAGGCAGTATCCTTGACTAACTTTTTCTGGGAAACATAAATTGCAAGTCACTAAGCAATTGTAATTATGGGCATACCTGTGACACAGTCCAGTGGAGGGGATGTCTGACCTGGTGCTCTGGAGTTATTTGGCATACGAGGCTGAAAAGAACTGCTGGTATGGGTGTACTTTCAAGTATAAAGTCAAGCAACAAGCTTTCTGCAATGGAGCTGATAGCTTAGCCACATACTGGTTAGCTCCATAATCTTTTGGAGATTGACCTTTTTTGGCTTCTTGGAATCTTTGTTTAGAGATGCAATTTTATTAAACCTAAAGTGGTATATTTGAATTGGAAGGGTAAATGCAAATCTGACAACTAAAAGATATGGGGAGGCATAATATAGCCAATCCTCATATCTAACTGTAATAGAAAATATACTGCTGTTCCTTGATTCACTGTTTAAAGCCTTTTGTAGGAATTGTGATTATCTATCTCTTCCTACCTCAAAGTCCTGAATTACAGGTATGAGCACTTCTTTGGAACAGTTGGAACTGAGATCAATGCTCATCTGCCATCGCCTCTCAATTCATTAGTGTTTTTATTCTCATTTTATGTTACTAAAATGTCGTCTCTATATCTATTTTTGCAAACATCCACTAGATTATGTAGAGTCTATACATCCCAAGGCAACAAGAGATTGACAGGACATTTTTCTTTTTTATATGAATGTATTGTTTGTTGGTTATGAATGATATATCAGACACCACAAACAGGTAGTGCTTTTAGATTCCTGAAATATGTTATCAATGATAGAGGCAGAACCCATGGAACAGACCAAAATACCTATACTTTGTTTATGTTGTACTTCCAACTGAGCTGTAGACAGAGCTAAATGCTCAGAGTAAAAGGGAACACAATGAAACAATTAACTAGTGAACAATATTATGGAGGTCCATGGCCTTTACTGAACATAGAAGTATGAAGTTACTCGTATTGGAATTCTGATGATGTTACAACACAACTTTTCGAGGCACATTTAAGGATGTGATTGCTTTCCAAAATGTGGGCAGGATACAGATTAATTAAGAGTATTGCTTTCACTGTCACCTTTCCTATGTTGAAACTAAGATCTGCTGAATTAGATACAAGTGAACCGTATATGAGAAATATAATCTCATCAAGTTGCACTGGTACAGCTTTAGACTCATACCCTTAGGCCTGAAATCCAGTTCCAGGTTACACTGTCATTCCAATAGCCTTTATTTAAGCTACTTTTGGGAGTTCTCACCTAAGCAGTTAAATAGAATGCTTTTATACTAGTGAAGTGATTTACCTTGGGGCAGGGGAAGGAAAAACTAGCAGGATCATGAAATGGCATTCATGGTGGCCATGATGAAGTACGTGGTACAAAAAGTCCCACCATGAAAAAGGAAATGTGGCGGCAGGAGGCAACAGTGGAGGAAACTAAGAAGGATGAAGAAACCTAAAACAAATGTAAAAGTCGACCAGAAAGATTAATGTACTGTGAATTGGTGTGGAACAAAAATAAACAGTAGGAACAGCAGTAAGTTTTATTTCATTAGCCATCCCAAAAGGATTTTAGTTGAGTTAGAAAATAAATGCAAAATGAAGTGCAACTGTTTTTTAAAATAAATAATTTCAAACAATCCAAGTTTCTTTTTCTTATTTGTGAATAGTCACAGTTTTCTCATTTCTTTACTTTTTATAATCTATTTCATTCATTTTGCCATCTTTATTCAGTTGAAGTAAAAGGAAACAGCTTAGAGAAAGTAATGAAAAGCACAAAGTCTCTATATCTTCGCTACACAACCAGTGTTGCCAGTTTCTACAAAGACACTAGATAAAAGCAACAGACTGACAAAATGGAAGAGTGCTACAGCACGTTAATACTTACAGACCCTGTGCCTGAGTAGTAAGGCACAGTCTGACCTTCCCCCAAGATTACCCCAGTGCAAGATCACAAAATTAGACATGCCATTATAGAAGATGCTAAGTAGAAACCAAGCTTTTAAAACTCATGCTCAGTGTCAACAATCACCCTTAATTCATCATTCCTATTGGTTTTGTTCTTGGTGCCTTAAACAATAGACCTTAGCCCATCTTTCAATAAAAAATATTTTCATGTGGAAAGGGAGATGAAAGTTGGAAAATTAATTAATCTGTCCTTTTCCTGAAAGTATCGAGTGAAACTGGCAAAAATCTGGAAAAAGTCAGATCAGCTACTCAGTTTCTCATCCTAAATTTACATGAAACATAGCATTTGTACTTGGTAACTTTTGATAATGCCACAAACAACCTAAATTCTTATCATACTTTGGCACTACCCTTAAAACACAGATTAAAACAATAGAACATAAACAGACTTTGCTCACCTTAGTGGGATTTTGCCTACTGAAAGAGCTTTTGTAAAGCATGGGGCAAGAATGTTTCATGTTTTAGTTTGAGTTTCTGACCAATTACCACAAAATAATGATATACCCAGCTTCTATTCTCAACACTAAGAAGCTAACAACCTATTACTAACCGGCATGCACTCTCCATCAAATCGCTGTAGTGGATCCCCAGGGATAAAGAATTCCGCTTTAGACACAGCTATTATTTTCTTTAGCATTAGTCCCACGCGCAAATGTTTAGTTGCATTGATATTCATGTCATTTGACCATAAGACACATTATCCAGTGATGCTGATGCACATATCTCTTTCAGCACAATGTAGAACTTTCTTTGTTACTGTTTTTCTAACAATTAACTGTATGGTGCTTTGCAGGAAGAGCACATCAATTGAAAAGAGTAGTTTCTTTGTGGACCATGACCTAGCAGGATTTCTATAAGTATTTTCATTGCTTGGAAGACTGCTGCTGCAAATACTGATACCAAATGATTCTGGTCCTACTCTTGTCAATACCCTTGACAGTATATCTGCAGATTTGACACTTCAGTTGTGGAAACCGGTCTGCATAATCCAAAAGGCCCTATACAGTCACAGAGTTATACAGCATAGAAACAGGCCCTTCAGCCCGCCGTGTCCATGCCGGCCTATCAAGCCCTTCTATTCTAATCACATTTTCCAGCACTTGGCCCGTAGCCTTGTATGCTATGGTGTTTCAAGTGCTCATCTAAATACTTCTTAAATGTTGTGAGGGTTCCTGTCTCTACCACCCCTTCAGGCAGTGCGTTCCAAATTCCAGCCACCCTCTGGGTGAAAATGTTTTTCCTCAAATCCCCTCTAAACCTCCTGCCCCTTACCTTAAATCTATGCCCCAGTGCTGCTTTAGATTCTGTAGCTAATAATAATGCTATATTTAATGCTATATTAGCCTACTTTTCACGTAAAAATAAGAAAATGAAACAGGCTTTGTTCTGAATGCTAAAGAATCTTTTGCTTCCATATAGATCTGTGACAAGGTTTATTTCTACCCAAGTGATTTGTTGGCACTTCTTCCCGACCACAAAACCATCAAAACTATCAAAGTGCTTGTGGTTTATTATTCATTGAGTCTCTGCTATACGTTCCTGTGATGGGTAAGGCTGAGGAGGGGGGGCAGTAGAGTCTGCAGAATGTTGAACTAAGAAAACAATAGCAATTTTATTATTTTTATCAGCTTTGACCATCTGTGTCCTTTTAGTCTGGCTGTAGCAGCCTTCATTATCTGGTGTATACAGCTTTGTCAACCTAAAACACAAGCCAACCCTTCAATGTCAAATTTACTCCACTTCCTTGTCTTTCACCCTGAAAAGACCATACATTGTTGTTAAATGGTCAAATAACTGGGAATGTCATTAAATGAAAATCCTGCCTCGATCGCTCTGAAACAAGCTGAAAATTATCAATCATTAGGGAGGAGCCTTTACTTGCCCCACTCAGCAGGAAAAAAGTGGGCAAGAAGTTAAATGGCAGCAGTTCCATTTCCTGCTCCATTCCCGCCAATTCCTGATTTTAACATGCTGGTTTTGGTGCTGGATGAGTCTGCATGCTGAACTCAGGCGGGAACATCATGCATAAATGCTAATTGGAGTCTTATGTTGTCCACTAGACCCCAGTGGCATTTTAACTGGGGCCATATGGGTTAAGTTGTGGTTTTCCTGCTTGGCAGAAGCAGCTCTACAGTTGATTTGCAGACAGCAAGACCCTTCAGGTAAATAAATCTTTCCTTTATGGAACCGAAGCCCATAACGAAAGCTGCAGGCTCCCTTGCCCCAGACGGCCCCCCTTCCTTCCCGTAAGGTGCTCCCAAAACCCCTTTCCCTGCTAATGGAAGATTACAGGTAGCCAAAAACATGCTCTGAGTTAAAATTCACTCCTAGATGTCTTGCATTACTCTATAAATGGGAGTTAACCGGGTAGCATTTTTCATCCTCTATTACTCTAATACTGGTATCACAGATATAGCACATAACAACTTTAACCGATGGGAAATTGTTGGCCTAAAAGACTTTGCTTTGGTTGAAAATTGAACTGATTCTTTACATACATCTGGATATGACAACAGGCATAAAACTAATTTTTAAAAAACTCCTGAGATTAAAGAGTCTGCAATAAGTTTGAAAAGAGAAGTCTGGAGGCGAAAATATATTTCTCAGCTTTAGCTGTACACAGCTGTACACTGACAGTCAATCTTTGAATCATTGTGCTTTTCCCCTCCTTAGTTCTTTCATTATTCTAATTGCAATGTTTTTTTTTTAGATTAGATTAGAGATACAGCACTGAAACAGGCCCTTCGGCCCACCGAGTCTGTGCCGAACATCAACCACCCATTTATACTAATCCTACATTCCTACCAAACATCCCCACCTGTCCCTATATTTCCCTACCACCTACCTATACTAGTGACAATTTATACTGGCCAATTTACCTATCAACCTGCAAGTCTTTTGGCTTGTGGGAGGAAACCGGAGCACCCGGAGAAAACCCATGCAGACAAAGGGAGAACTTGCAAACTCCACACAGGCAGTACCCGGAATCGAACCCGGGTCCCTGGAGCTGTGAGGCTGCAGTGCTAACCACAGCGCCACTGTGCCGCCCTTTAATAATAGTCTCTTTTTTTGCAGATGACTAAGAGCAAAAGTTGAACATAAATCTTACTCAATTACTCTGCAAATACATCTGTGCACCAGGATGTAAATGTTACTTTTAGGAAATGTTATAAAACGCAACTTAAAAAAAAATTTACAAGCTATGCTTAAAAACAAAAAAAACTCTTTAAAAGTAGAACGTTAGCTTGTTCTTAATACTTCACGACTCATATTTTGTTATTTTTTGATTGTAATTTTTAGCAAGTTAGTGAGTTCAAGGAATTATTTTGCATTCCAGGGACACTGAAATCATATTTCCAACTGCAAAAGCATATTCTTCAGAATTCTTGTGTGGTAAGTGTCCATGAAATAGTCCCATTTTGATGGTTTTTTATTCCAATTATGGCGCAGAATTTTCAGTGAAGTTCCTTGAACTTCCTAAATGACAGTGTCATTAAGATTTTACCCAGAATTCCATATTAGGAGCAACTCTGTACTGTGGACCAATACCCACAAGGAACTAAAATAAAAGCAAAATACTGCGGATGCTGGAAGGGTCACTGACCCAAAACGTTAACTCTGCTTCTCTTTCCACAGATGCTGCCAGACCTGCTGAGTGGTTCCAGCATTTCTTGTTTTTATCCCACAAGGAACTAAGTTGATAGAGTTCCAACATATTTCAAATGGGTTCCTGAAATACCCACCAAAGAGAAAAGTGACTTTCAGCCCATAAGTATGGTTTCAAATTTGAGTCCGAGAGTTTAAAGGGCAGTGTGCAAACTTCATAACAATGATTTGCATACTCGCTCCAATACCACCACCTCTGTCCATGGCCATTAAAGTATACAGCATTCCAAATGTTTAATAGGTTTGCTTCTTTGCAGGCTGCCGCAGGAGACTGGTGCAACATTAACCAGGGTATGTATCCTGCAGGTGACTGATGCCCTCTTTCAGTGAGCAGTTGAATTCATCCATTTTAGCTTTGCACCAGGCAGCAGAAGTACAGAGACAGGGACTCCTACACAATAGCTAAATTCCCCAAGCTGCAAGCTCTCATACTCGCATGCACATGGCACTGAAGGGGCCACCGAACAGCCACTGATGTATGTGAATAGGAAGGGAAATACAGCTTGTTTCTCCTGCAAACCAGCATATATTCTCACTCATTGCTGCAAGAGGCATCAGGGAGCAGACTTTTATTACATTTGCTCATGGGATGTGGGCATCGCTGGCAAGGTCAGCATTTATTGCCCATGTGGTGGTGGTGAGCTACCTTTTGGAAACGCTACAGTCCATGTGGTGTGGGTACACCCACAATGCTATTAGGGATAGAGTTCCAGGATTTTGGCCTAGTGATGATGAAAGAATGGCGATATATTTCCAAGTCAGGATGGTGTCTGATCTGGAGAGGAACTTGCAGGTGGTGGTGTTCTCATGTGCATGCTAGGTGGATTCTGCAGAACATCTTCACTGACTAATCAACTGCAGTGGCAGCAGCTCAGCCTTATCTTTTCCTACGCACCTCTTCCTGATGATACTGAAGCAGACCTTGCCAAAAATCCTCACCTGTCTGAAGAAGTCTGAACCTCCTGAATGATGATCTACCTACCATAATGTTCATCAGTAACTGGTCAGGTGCCCAGTGTATTTCAAAGGAAAAAATTATTTTTCTGCAATCCAAGTGAGAGTGAGGAGTAGAAGGTTGTATGTGTGAGCATAAGGCTGTCAGTTAAGGAGGGTGTAACAATTATCATGGGAAAGGTGAAGGGCTGGATTTTGTGCTGGAGCCGGGGCTCCCGGCTCTGGGCCAAAAGAAAGGGGGAATCCCACCTTGGCCTTTTCGCACACCCTAGAGCAATCCTCTGGTCTTTTAACTTCTAAATTTCACGAGCTGGGATCTCCGTCCCTTTAGAAATCAGAGGGCTGACATATCAGCATTATCAGTAGTGCCACTGGGAGCAGTTAGTTTGTATTACAGGAGTTGTAGGGACCCTTACTCAGAGTGTAGTGTAAACAGTTGGCAGTGTGAGTGCCGCTTTACGAGCGTACAGAACCTAATGGTTTGAGGAAGGGGACAGTATGGCGACATGATAACTCGACTACCCTTGTGGAGAATTTTCATTTCTTTCTGCACTGTTGATCAGTCCTGAGTGTAAGGGAGCTGGGTATTAGTGCCAGTAATAGTTCTATGCAGGCAGCACAACTGATGTTTGTGTCTAGCTTAGTGAGAAGATATCTAGGAGTGTGAATTTCCTATCTCGTACCACTTGGAAGCCTTCATCAGAGCTTCTTCTGCCTCTTGCCCTGGCCTGGTGTCTTGTGGGGACAAGTGGTGCCTAAATGGGCATGAAACATGCTCTTAAAGAGGTAAGTTGTTGCTCAGCATCTTCCAGGGGGCAGGGTGGAGGGTGGAATCAGAAACTCACAAAGTTGCATATTGCTTCAGAGCTGCAACTGAAATATTTAAATTAACTTCCCCCAAGTAACTTGCGTGTAACTCCCTCTGCTGGTGAACAGCATAAATTTCCAGCTCAACTGTGGTGTAACCAGGGTGTAATTAACATCAAAAAAAAACTCAGGGTCATAGTCCAACATTTTTCTTTTACAAGGAAAAGGTGTTTAATATTATCATTGGACCTTTCTTTTTAAAACATGTTTTATTCCGCCTACTAATTGAAGTGCTGACTTTTGTTGGGAGTGCAGATACACGTCAGCTGTCCTCGCCTGCTTAACCAAATTAGCCATTCTTCGCGTGTGATACCAGGCTGTGAATGGCAGCAGGCTATTTTACCATAAACATCCTAACAGTGACCACCTGCCCTGACATTCACAAATGCAGCCTTTCCAGTATATGGGTCATTGGATATGATTGGTAGCATGTAAAGTGTAAACCTGAATAATAGCAGCCTTTTTGCGTGCATTGTCTTATCCCAACTTCAGTACTCACAGCAGATGCCAAAGCCTGAAAATATTGATCATTTCTGGAATTTCTTGATGACTGATGTACATGCCAAGCCAGATAATACCCTAATGACTAACGGCTGTTGGGAAGAAAATCTGACCATGTAAACAGAAGCAGCTGACAAATTGGAAAATGCAGAGTATAATTATTGTTTCTCATAATCTTTTTACAAATTATCCAGTATTACCAAGATTACCCTGCATTCTCACTATGTTGAAACCAGGAACTACTGTAGCCTTGCTTACTCTAAATCGTGAAAATTCTGAGGGCCCAGCTCTGTCAGTGGAAGAGTGGTGGAGTAGCTCCGAAGCGCATTGACTTCCAGGCATGCTGGGTCATCCCAAATTGCAGAGGTGGTGGTCATTAGCATGACTGGAGTGGATGCATCTATGACCACATCAGCAGTCCATGTCCCAAAAGTTAACAGGGTTCCATGTCGAAACCACATGGTGCAGGAAGCCCAGGGAGAAATAGGGAACAGGTATTTTCCTCAGGCCAATTCTAGTCCCCTAATGGGTAGGCTCCATTGGGCTTAACAATACAGTACTGAGTGGAATATCTTGCAAAAGCCCAGAAACTCCTCCACTTCGAGGTAGGAGAAGCAGACAGAATATCCACCGTCTTCTCTCCCTTCACCCAAACAAAATTCCCTAGTTTCCTCATCACAGGGAACCAGGTTCTATACAATTTCCATCTGGCAGTTATACAAGTGGTGCATCCAGACCCATAGCCAAATTTGCAGCCCTAACTCATTAATTACTAGCACCTAAAAACTTTAAAACTCTTTACCTCTTGCAGTCTTCTCTTCCTCTGCAAGTGTTTAAAAACAGCACTGATCAACTCATCTCTAACACTTCTTGTTTTATATTCTCTCCTATTCTTTTCAGTAGTGGTGGCATCCTGCATTGTGGCTTTGGCATTTCACTAAAGTTTCTCAACAAAACCATCTTGAAATTTAAGTAATGAAAAAAAACCCTCTGCCTTCTCATTGCATTATCGAATTAAACAGCTATTAAAGCAAATAATTTTGGGGGATAATTTACTTCTTGTAAACAGAATCACTGTTAATTGTGAATCAGGATTCAAAATTATGGTTTCTTTCTCAACCTTTGCACTGGTGCCATGTATTAACATGCTAACTGACCATACTTTGAACTGATTTTCTAATAGGCAGATAAATGTGGTTGGGTGCATGCTCCTTTCCTTATATTGTTTCTAATCCACGGAATACAGTTATATGCTCAATATAAAATATTATCTTACAGTTAAGAAGTTGATAAAACCAGATTTGTTTGTAGACGATGTGGTGATAAATGTAAAATACAGCTGCACCACGTCATCACAACTTCTTTTTGAAGGCACACCAAGCAATCTATTCTCTGTGCACAAAAAGATTTTTCAGAACAAACCAAAAACTCAAACCTATAATTTGTTTCAAAGTATGGGGTACTTTTCTAAGGCTGACTTTAGGCGTACGTTCAAATAACATAAGAGGAGGGAACCAGCACTGCATTTTTGCACTATTTTAACTAGGAGTTTCTGAAGACAATTTTACATTGTAGTGCCATTGACAGTTAGCTCATGGTCTCTCAGGCTCTGTAAGGAACCCACCCTCTTGATACCCACCAACCAAGGAAACTCTAAATTTGTGAGTCTTACAAGCTGCAGTCTGGTTTCCATTTCAAACACAAGCAGAGAATCAGATTCCCTTCTTTTAGCAATGGGAATGATGGGTCTTACTAACTTCTGATTGAGGGCAGAGTCAGGGAAAAGAATGGAATGAGGAGTGCTGTGCAAGGAGATTGTGGGTCTCTAATTGAGCAATATTCCTCCAGAGCCTTCTTAATAATGGAAAAGTGCCATCAGACTATCATTCAAACAGAAAAGTAAAGCCTCTTTTTATTCCTGTGTGCTCTCATTTCCCACTTTCGTGGAAGGTCTAGTAAAAACAAAAACAATGTGTTGTTCCTTGGCCATTGGCAGCCTTGTTGCTACTCGGCAGTTGCTCTCCATCAAAGTGAACCCTGTATTTTTGTATTATCCCCATTGTATCTTTTCCCTGCTACTTGTACATTGAGAATCTCAGGTGGACAGATCCCTACTTGCACACCATCTGAGTGTTAGTGAAAACCACACTTTGAATTAGTGCCACATATAGTTTGTAATATCTTAACACAATCAATAGGTCTTCACAGCAGAGGATAATCAGCCAAAATCTTAGGCAATGTACGCCTCATAATCCAGATGTAAAAGCCTCTTTTACTTTCCCGTTTCAAAATCTTTCACTACCAATTTCCTTCTACAGTACACTCAAGGGAATTGAAATACCAAGGATTTCTGAAGGATAGGAGTTTGTGAGTATGGAAATGTAGACCGGTGGTAATAAAAAACATTTGGTTTAAGGAAAAGGGCACACCACTGGTAATCTTACCCGAGCATAAACAAACAATCTGCATGTTGTAGAGAGAAAAATGTCACACAGACCTTTTATTTATAAAAATCAATATAAATTGCAACTTATGTTGTCAGCAGAATAACCATGACAGCAATCCTGCACAGCTCTAGCCTGCTTATAATGAAGGAGTCAAGGAAAAAAATAAGAAGTGAAAGGGGTAAAATTTCTGTGAGGTTTCTCCCAGTTGTCTCCCATAGCTCCAGCGGAAGATCAGTGGAAAGCCCAGACACCATTTTCTGGGGTTTCCATGAATCTTTTGCCAAAGTTAAGACATGATCTGGAGAAACCCTGCAGAAGTTAATGGTGAGAATCCTTATTATGTCTTTTCAATGTCCCACAGCAATGCTCCCAGGTAATTTGGGAGCTGCTGTTTTTGATGTTATTGCAGTTTTATTTATTTATTTAGAGATAGAGCACTGAAACAGGCCCTTCGGCCCACCGAGTCTGTGCCGACCATCAACCACCCATTTATATTAATCCTACATTAATCCCATATTCCTACCACATCCCCACCTTCCCTCAATTCCCCTACCACCTACCTATACTAGGGGCAATTTATAATGGCCAATTTACCTATCAACCTGCAAGTCTTTGGCTGTGGGAGGAAACCGGAGCACCCGGCAAAAACCCACGCGGTCATAGGGAGAACTTGCAAACTCCACACAGGCAGTACCCAGAATCAAACCCGGGTCGCTGGAGCTGTGAGGCTGCAGTGTTACCCGCTGCACCACTGTGCTGCTCTGAGGCTGTAGTGCTAACCACTGCGCCACTGTGTTGCCCTGAGGCTGTAGTGCTAACCACTGCGCCACTGTGCCACCCTTCTGCTATATGTCAGTAATTCACCCATTACAGTCACACAACAAAGTTACGAAAGCAATGCATCATGTGACTGACACAAGATTAAAAATATTGCACACCTTACTTATGATGAAAGCTATAAATAAAGCTACACTGAGGGTAATTTTAACCCAATCCTCACAGTGGTTTTGGACTGGATTGGCTGCCCATCTCACACACTTAATGGAAAGTAAAATTGGGTGACCGATAAAACCCATGAGTTTCCTGCTGAATGGGTTGGTTAAAATTATTGTCACTATTTACTTATTACTTCACAAAAACTCCTTGTTCTTACAACTCAGAATCTCTGCTTGACCTCTCAAAATGCATTTACAGTCTTTGGACAAGATGCAAGTATCTTTTTTGTTTTATCTTTTGCTTCTTTTTCTTGATTATTCACATTATAATAGACAGTTTCCTACCACGCCACCCCCACCCACCCCCTTACTTCTCACAATGGATCTGTAATCCCTGCTGGAGTTATTACTAATGTAGCACAAACCAGAGACATTTTTCTCACTGTCTAGTTTCCAGTGATCAGCTCCTGAACAGGTGGTCATTTGCCATGATTCAGCCCTGTCTGATAGACTGATTCCAGTTGCAACATTAAAGTTATCATCAAAATGCTCCCCCCTGGGCCCCAGAAAACCATCAGTTTGCTTTAATAAGATAAAAAAAGCCGCATTTAAACAATACCATTGGCTCAGAATTTCCACTGAATGGTGTAATTTGTATTAAAATGCTGATAAAATTGTAAGCTTCTTGCTTGTGAAATTTCCTGCTGCTCATGCCTCCTAACTTTTATTTGTAAATGCTCCACCTGATTGCCCCAGTGTTGTCTGTAGTTCCAGTGGAGTTAAAACTACAACTCCAGTGATGAATCTCTTTGTCACATGTGCACATTTTGCCCACAGCAGCTGGAAAATGAGAAAAAAGGAGAGGGAAGGGTGGAGAGAAATTAAGGAGGATTCGGGAACAGCAGACAGACTGGGTCAACAGACTATGTAACTGGATGTACAGATGTGATGTTTATGATCAAAACATTGGGTGCTGATAAGGAGTTAATAAGTACCAATAATTTGTCGAATTACTATCCAAGGTGTTCCTACAACATTATTTGAGATGCAGCATGAAATCCTGGTGAGAACAATGGGGCTATCTTGCAATATTAGATGAGTCTCACTGTACTTAATGGGTCATATAACATGCCCTTTATAGCATCACTTACAAGCACACGTTCACAATGTTGTAGCCACCCACCATTTTAATAGTCAATAGGTCTTGCATGTACAATTCAATTATCATTATTCTTCATGCTAAACGCTCCAATTACTGACTAGAACAGAGGTCGGCAACCTTAAGAACAAGAAGAGCCATTTTTAAAATTTAGTCTAAAATGCAATATCTTAAGAGCCGCAATGCTGATATTCACATCAAGAAAAAAGAGACATAAAGACACATTTCAACAGCTGGAATTTTACGGCAACCCCTCCCCGGCCCCCCCACCCACAGAAGCGGGCAGGTGGCGGGGGGGGGGGGGTGGGGGCTGTAAAATTGAGTGGGGGTGTGGCGTTCCCGACGCCTTCCCACACCCGCTGCAATTTAACATGGGTTGGCGGCGGCGACAAACTGCCTGCCCGCCTCAGGTTGATCAAGGCCCTTAAGTGGCCAATTAACTGCCACTTAGGAGCCTCCTTCTGCTGCCGCTGGCAGTTTACCGGCGGCATCTGGCCAGCAAAGGCCCCCAGAACGCCGCCAGGTAAAATCTGGCGACCCCCTTGCAGGCTGGGGGGGGGGGTCCTCCTATTCAGGCACCCTGTGCCCAACCAAGGCGCCCCTCCCACGGCCCAACCACCCCCACTGCACAACACTCCCCCCGCACTTGCCTCTCCAGTGCCCGGCCAATATTCCATGGCGAGGCCCCAAAAACCTACCTTCTTTCCAGGCCATCATCCCTCTTGCTGCCAGTGTCCGCTCCTGGTGGCGCTGCTGGGACTGAGAGCTGCCGGCTCGCTGATCGGCCAGCAGCTCCATTAGGCAGGACTTCTTGCCTCAGAGAGGTGGAAGTCTCGCCCAAAGCCAATTAAGGGCCTGGGGAGCAAAAAATCCCAGCGTGGCTCCCCAGGCCTGGCGGAGGTGGGCTCACCCCTGACTTTTTGGCCAGTGGGCAAGGCCTCCCGTCCAACATAAAATTTCAGCTGACATCGTTTTAAAAGTTTTTCCAAAAAAGCTGTTAATTGAAAAATACTTTCTCACAAGTATAATGTTAATAAAAGTTTAAAAAAACAAAACAAGCCATTTAGGGGAGGTGACGATGTAGTGGTAATGTCACTAGACTAGAGTCTAGAGCCCTGGCTAATGCTCTGGGGGCATGGGTTTGAATCCCACCATGGCAGATGGTGAAATTTGAGTTCAATTAATACATCTGGAATTAAAAAGCTAGTCTAATGGTGACCATGAAACTATGGTCACTTTTTGTAAAAACCCATCTGGTTCACTAATGTCCTTTAGGGAAGGAAATCTGCTTACCTGGTCTGGTCTACATGTGACTCCAGACCCACAGCAATGTGGGTGAGTCTTAAATTCCCTCTGAAATGGCCTAGCAAACCACGCAGTTATAGGGCAATTAGGGATGGGCAATACATGCTGGGCTAGTCAGCGATGCCCACAGCCCACAAACAAATAAAAAAATTTACTCTCAAATTGGATTTGATCAATCAAGGTCGGGAGTCACAGGAATTCTTAATGGACTGCAGTTTGCAGACCCCTGGACTAGGAGGTGTAGGGTTGTGCCTGAAATCATATCTCACAAGTAGCAAGAAATACCTTTGTGGCAGTGAAATAACAGCATGTGACAGGAAGTGGCATGAGACAGTCTTTGGAAAAAACATTCACTTTGTACACTTTTACAGTACAGAATAGAGAGTTCTTGCGAACACTTTCTCATCATATTATTGGGATCACCATGTTTTATATATCTGTTATGTATCAGAATATTATTACATCAGTAAAATGCCCTTACCTTAATGAAACAAACAAACTTCAGCAAATTTGTTGAAAAAAAACACTCCTGTTCTAATGTAGAGCCACATGGGAAAGAAGAGCAGCCATAATGTAAACTAATTAAGTATGTATTCAACTGATAAAGCATCATCAGGAATCAGATGACTGATTTGCTTTTACAGGTTATAATGCCATTCACACCTCTCATGTACATCACGCCTGAAAGCACAAACTAAATTCAGAAGCTATGAAGAAAACTTCAGACCTCTTCCTGTGAAACGTCTGGCACCACTGCTCCTGTCCCATTGTTTGTTCTCTATCATCAGACATCTGTTTCTTTACATTGTGTAACTTGTATGACAGTTCATGCACATTTCTTAAGTGTAAATCCCTTTATAAACTTCACACTATTTGCTCTGATGTCAAATTGTTCTCTCTTGACACTGCAAACATGCCTTTTGATGTCAAAAAGCTACTGCATTGTCTTCAATCGGTGTTCAACAGACCTAAAAGCAACCTATTAATGCATTTAAAATTAGGTTCTGTTGATTTTTTTCACTGTGGTGAAAATAGAATATACAATGTTGGACAGTAGAAACTGAATTAATGTTACATGGTGCGAAGTAAGACATTGATGGTTCACTTGTGGCTTTGCCATTTGTAGGTTATAAGGTCAATGTTACTCATGGGATAGAATTAGGTTCATATTCTTCACCATGTCAAACCTTGACATTCCCAGTTACTGGTTATTTATATCACTGTTTCCAATTCAAAGAAGCAGGGCACTCATATGCAAAACAACAGTTCAGATCATCCTCTGCTAAACCTTTTGCATCAATACAAAATGCGCTACCGGAAAAAAAGATACAAACCTGATGAAATGAATGGAAATGTTCACTGACAAACAAAACCTTCTGTCATACAGATTGTTAGGTTATCCAAAGTGTACTGCTTAATTCCAAGTATGCAATCATTATAAAATAATAGTTTTGTATTGGAAAATTTCATGACTTGTGAGAAAGTGGGATACAGTAATCAGTTTTATAAAAACTTAGTTCTTTCAAAGAGTGAAGGTAGCAAAAAGGAACAATTAATTATAATATGTATATTACTGTAAGCTTTAGTTGTAAAGCTCTCTCATGTAGCACTGGTCAGTGTGTCCCTCCCATTGTTAAAAGGGCAGACTTACAATATGAAAATATATGCTGTGAAAGAACTAAAATGCCGCCTCTGCCATGGTGCTTAAAATGGTATCTATTAGTCCACTTATTTCAATATGCAGAAAACCCATTTAGTCATTGGCAGCCAAACACAGATAATAGAAATGTCAGTCCAGAATGACCCATTATGCCTATGGAAGTAAATTTAAATAATATTCACTTACCTCTGCTTTTTGTGTTCTGGGGAAACTGGAAGATTTCTCAACTGCGTAAACATCCACAAGATATAGATTTGGACCTCGTTCTCGATCCAGCACAGCAGCTGTTTGGATGATACCATTGTGGTGTCCTATTGTGAAAAGGCGTCCAACAGGTTTCCCCCCACAACGAACTGAAACTATGTAATATTCCAGTAATGCAGAAGAACCTCTTGGACTTGATGCCTCTAAAGAGATCACACTGGTACCCACAGGCTCTCCTTCACGTAAAATGGTGATGTATTTTGGCTGAGTAAAGACAGGTCCATCTACACCCTGAAGAATAACAGTCAGCTCAGTGCTGGTTGTTCTTCTTTCTGGTCCAAAGTCCACAGCTGACACAACAAGATGGTATGTGAGTCTGGAAGGAACTAAAGGTGCTATTACTCTAATATCTCCATTATATCGATCCATCATGAAGGTGTCACTATCTCCATTGACTAGTTCATATTCAACTTCTCCATTTGGTCCTTCATCTAGGTCTATAGTCCTGATAGTTGTGAGAATGGAACCCATCACAAGAGCACTATCTGCAACTAGAGCATTCTGTGATATAAATACAGGTGCATTATCATTCTGGTCTGTCACTAAGATGGTGACATTCTTTAAAGCAAAACGCCTGAAATCTAGTGGAACTGCCTGATCAATGGCTTTAATAGTAAGCTCAAACAGATTGGAAAATTCACGGTCAATGTCTGCATTGGTCCGCAGTGTCCCATCTGAAGCACTGATTATAAAATGGTTTCCTCTTGGTATTTGCTGGGCTATGCAATATTGCAACTCTCCATTAATATCGGCATCAGGGTCCTGGGCAGTTACTGTCAGTACAGATGTACCAATAGGAATATTTTCCACAATAGATTTAAAAATATCGCCAGGAGGAAAACTAGGTGGATTATCATTAAAATCCCTAACTTGAATCACTACTGACATTGTTGAGGATCTTGGTGGCCTTCCATTATCCTTTGCTGTTATGTTCAAATGGTAAACAGATTGGGTTTCAAAGTCCATTTTTTTTGAAAGGAAGATGCTACCTGTATTATGACTAATGCTAAATGTTCCATGGTTGTTACTTCCTGTAATGCTGTAATGGATCTCAGCATTGTCCCCTGAATCTGAATCAGTGGCAGTCGCAGATCCTACAAGCTCTCCAACTCTCATATTTTCTAATGCATCAATGTGCATCACAGACTTAGGAAATGAAGGAGTGTTGTCATTTTCATCGAGCACACTGATGATTAAGGTACATGTGGAGCTCAAAGGTACACTTCCCAAGTCCACTGCTCGAAGAATCAAAGAATAGGAAGCGGTAGCTTCATGGTCCAGCTTTCCTACCAATGTCACCTGTCCTGTGGCACTTTGAATCGTAAACTGCTCTTCTTCATTCCCTTCAATGATATAGTAATGTACCAAAGCATTATTTCCTTCATCAACATCTGAAGCACTGACACGAAGTACCTGTGTCAAATTTCCTGCTGTTTCAGATATTGTGGCCTGGTATAGGTCTTTAGTGAATCTAGGTACATTATCATTCACATCCTTGATATATAGCTGTACTGTAGCATGGTCCTGAAGAGATTTTGGCAACCCTAGGTCTGATGCAATTACTGTAAAACTGAAAACTGCAGCCCCTCTTTGCCTCATTAGAGCCTCTCTGTCAAGCTGATGTATACTAGTAATTTCACCAGTGACTGCATTCAGCTCAAAATCAAGTTGGGGCATTTCAAGTGTATACCTCACTTCGCCATTAAATCCAAAATCATTGTCCGCAGCATTGACATAACCAACTGTTGAACCAGCTTTCTGTTCCTCTTCAAAATGAAATACATAATTTGTGCTGTTGAATAAAGGTCTATTGTCATTTACATCTTCTAGTATTATTGTCACATTCACAGTTGCACTCAAAGGTTCCACTGCTCTGTCTGCAGCAATAACCATCAGGACATAATGGCTTTGAGATTCTCGATCCAATTCTGCCTTAATGTATAACTGCCCATCAGGAAAAATACCAAACTTCTTCTCTCTGTTTCCTTGTGCAATATCATAGGTGATCTCCCCATTCACTCCTGAATCTTTGTCAGAAGCCTGGACTTTGAAGAACCTAGAGTTTACTGGTTCCGCTTCCGAAATTGTGACCTCATATGAAAGCTGGTCAAATACAGGCGAGTTATCATTCACATCATGCACGTAGACAGTCAAGATTAAGCTAGATGTACGCTGAGGAACACCCATGTCAGATGCTACTGCCTCCACCTGGTATGAACCTGCATTTATGTCAAGAGGTCCATTTAAAGTTACTATTCCAGTTTTCTCATCAATGTGGAAGAGATCTTTAGGATTCTGTCGCAAGGAATATGAAACCATGCCATTGATGCCTTCATCAGGATCCTTTACTTCAGCCTGGAAAATTGTGTGTCCCAAACCCCAGTTTTCAACTGCATTAATATTTTCAACTGCATGAGGGAAATGTGGAGAATTATCATTCAGATCCTTGACAGTGATATTGACTAAAGTCTCCCCAGTCACAGTACCACCACTTGCCACAACTTTTAACTGATAAAATGCTAGTTCTTCTCTGTCTATGCTGCTGGCAGTATTAATTTGACCTGTCGATCCACCGATGGTAAACATGCCCCTCTGGTCTCCTGAAGTGATAAGGTAAGTGATGTTGGTATTAAGATCAAGTGTAGATGCAGATACAGTGCCAACAAGAGAACCTATGGCAATGTTTTCAAAAATAACAAAACTATAGCTGCTCTGGCTGAATGATGGAGGAGTGTCCTGTGTGTCGATAACTGTGATGGTTACAATAGCTGGACTCTCGGAGCGGAGATTTCCACCATCAGTGGCAATTACCTGCAACCAAAAATCACACAGAAAAAAATTAAAAGAGGATGATTTAAACTGACAAGCATTTATTGTGACTTATTGCTGAATGATAAAGTTTAATAAATAAGAAAGGATTTTATAACTGGTTTGTAATTAGTAAGAAAAAAATAATTCTATTTGAAATAATCAAATCATTATATTTTATTAAAAGAATAAAGAAACATATAAAATGGAGCTGATAACTGGAATTTGTAAAGTAATATGGATTATCTGATGTGGCATCAGGTCTTCAGCCCAATGTACTGCATCAGGATTTCCCCAAGGTCCCAAATGCATATAACTGGGCCTGTATCTGCAGTACTGAAATAAGGTAGGAATTGCAGTCCCAGACTTTCTGAAGCCTGCAGCTGCATTTCTGCTCCATCCCATGCCTCTCCTTCCCCTACCCCATTCCCACTGTAAGGTTCTGCATGCTAATGGAGCAAGGAACAGTTGCCATTTCAGGCACCCAATGTTAGACTCCCTAGTCAGAAATTGCATAGCCAGATGCAGAGAAAAGTTTCCTTTACTCTGCCGCAACACTGTATTCCAGCCACAACCTCCGAAAAGCACCTCTTACTGTACCAGTTTGACAATTTTTCAAACTTCCACACCAATCAAGCCTGTCAAAGTAACATGACTGACAAGTTCTGAATTAGGGACAGTTTTGTGGTTTAGGTCCATGCCTATTAGGAACTAGATTAACTCATTTTACATAACCTTACAGTAAGCGGGCAAAGAAGACTCTTGTCCCATCAATTAATGGAAAGATGGAATAGAAACAATGCTTTTTTTTAGTACTTAATGATTCCTGTCAATTGTATTGAAATTGGATTTTGTCAGCTATAGTGTACTTTGCCAGAAACAAGTAGGGAACAGTTTGATACCTCAGCTCTCCATAATCTCAGTTTTGTCACTGTGGGAAGTGTCAACATCCTGTCAATTTGGTCTTGATCTGAATCTAGGTGCCAAAGTTGAAAGACCAGAGTCTAATCCATTGTACCACTAAGTTTCCTTAGGGTTACTTTTTAATTGTTGGTCAAATTGCCTCTTTTTTGGGGATTTTCTTTTCCTCTTTCCCTATTCTTATGTCTCCTTGCACCATAGTTAACTGGGGACAGTTGTGCAAGAATAATAATCTCAGCAGATAACCTATAAACAAATTACTTATATATTCTAATCATCAATCTTGCTTGTACACATTTCTTTCTCCCTCTAAATTAATAACTTTTTTTAAAATCTGCTGGTAGAAGAACCTGCTTCAGGCCTCCAAAACCAGTCATGAGAAGACAGCGCAGAGTAGTGCAGAAGAAAGTGGCTCTTTTTCCAATCAAAAAATACCTGGCCTTTTTTGACACTTCCTTGCAGTGCCAACAACAACTTGCATTTATATAGTGCCTTTACATAGTAAAAACATCCCGCAGCATTTCGTAGGAGCTTAATTTGACAAAATTGACACAGAGCCAGGGAGCTATTAGGACAGGTGACTAAAAGCTTAGTTAAATAGGTAGATTTTAAGCGGTATCTTAAAGGAGAGAGTGGTGGAGTCAGAGAGATTTAGAGAGCAAATGCCAAAGCTAAGGGCCTAGATAGATGAAGGCATGGCCACCAGTGGTGATGTGAAAAAACTGGCAGATATGCAAGAGGCCAGAGCTCGAGAAATGCAAAGATTTTGGAAGGTTGTAGGGCTGGAGAAGGTTTCAGAGATGGGGAGAGGCAATTCCATCAAAGCGTTGGCAGACCGGGAGCCAATGTAGGTCAGCAAGTACAGAGGTGATAAGTGAACAGGAATTGTGTGGGTTAGGGTATGGGTAGTTGAGTTTTGGATGAGCTCAAGTTTATGAAGGTTGAAAGATTGGAGGCCAGCCAGGACAGCATTGGAATTGTAATCCTGGAGATAACAAAAACTTGGATGAGGGTTTCAGCAGCAGATAGGCTGAGATAGGAGAGAATTGAGGCACAAACCATGGAAAATTGCAGTGGAGCTGAAAAAATACCATTTCAATAAGGCAGAGGGGACTCGTTAGGCAGTGAAAAACTACTTGTTTCCATGTCATCTTTCCTGAAATTGTAACCACAACTTTTGTATATTTATATATATATATTCCATTGTCATTCATTATTCTGATGTCTGCCATTCTGTTTAGGAATGTGTGTAAAAATTGGAAGGCATAAAAGATGAATAATTTTATTGCCACTAATAATGTCAAAATTACTTTTTAAATCAAAAGACAGCAAAGACATGGATAAAAGAGGGGGTACAAGGGAGAAAAATACATACTTGCCAAGGCTCCTTCAAAAACACCTTCCAAACCCACGACCTCTACTGCCTAGAGGAACAAGGGCAGCAGACGCATGGGAAATTCACGACCTGCAAGTTCCCCTCCAAGTCACACACCATCCTGACTTGGAACTAAATCACTGTTCCTTCACCATTGCTGGGTCAAAATCCTGGACCTCCCTCCCAAACAGCACTGTGGGTGTACCTACAGCACTGTGGGTGTACCTACACCACACGGACTGTAGCGGTTCAAGAAGGCGGCTCACCAGCATCTTCTCAAGGACAATTAGGGACGGGCATTAAATGCTGACCTTGCCAGCAATGCTCACATCCCAAGAACAAATGAAAAAAAAATGTTCAGTGACCTCCATATCAAGCATTTTTTAATTACCACAAACATTATGATTGTTTTGAGATTGGGAACAGTGCTGTATGCACAATTTGAACTACAGAAGCATGCATAACATCACAGGACTGTAGTTTAAATGTTTACTTCATCCATGTTAGAACACAGAATAGGAAACATCAGTCCAACCCTGCCTAATATTACAATGGACGGGGGAGAATTCAAGGCCATATCTACCTCCAACCACGTGGCCTCAGAAACTGACGACTATAGATTTTCCAGACAAGTTAGACAATCTAGTTAATGACTATTTTCAATTGTTTTTAAAACAAAAAAAGTTCCTGATGTAATTTATTCACTCAGTTGGCATGTTTCCTAAAAACAAGGCAACATACAATCTACTTTGTATGCACACTGACTTTTTCACTAAAATAAGTGAAAACCAAAGTTATCACCTTTCATTCTTAAATTTGAAATACTCACTGAGAAAATCTGAACTATCTAAGGAATCTACAAGATAAAAATGATGCTGATCAACAAACATGTATTTTTTGAATGCATGAGATCTCTCTTTTATTTTCTTCACCTGTCTGGGTAGGCCTCTTTGGACAATGTAATTCCTGCATCCAAAGAGGGAAAGCTACTCAAGGCCGACTTCAATTTCATTCTTAGTTAGATGTTGGGAGCTGTGTAGCTGTGGCTTTGCTACATTCTTTCAATCTCCTTGTGAGAAAGTGCCTGATTTCCGCTCTATGCTTCTACGCAGCACTGCGTTTGATTTCAGGAACTTGGAAGAATATGAGGAATCAGGCCAAGTCCTTTACATTCCCAAGTACATTGATAGTCCAATAAAAAGTTTCCCCTTCTGGAAATAAATATTTAGAAACGCAATACAGCAAAAGAACTAGATGAAATCCTAAAATGCAAACAAGAAATGCTGGAACCACTTCTTCCGAAGAAGGGTCACTGACCCGAAACGTTAACTCTGCTTCTCTTTCCACAGATGCTGCCAGACCTGCTGAGTGGTTCCAGCATTTCTTGTTTTTATTTCAGATTTCCAGCATCTGCAGTATTTTGCTTTTATTTTAGATGAAATCCTACATACTCAATTTATGGAAGTTACGAACTTGTTTAACAGGACTGCTTAGCCACAACTAAGAATAAAAGCAAAATACTGCAGATGCTGGAAATCTGAAATAAAAACAGAAAGTGCTGGAAATACTCAGCAGGTATGGCAGCATCTGTGGCGAGAGAAGCAGAGTTAACGTTTCAGGTCAGTGAGAACAGACCTGAAACGTTAACTGTTTCTCTCTCCACAAATGCTGCCAGTCCTGCTGAGTATTTCCAGCACTTTCTGTTTTTATATACAATGAAGAATCCTGCTTTCCAAAACTGAAGGAATATCAAGACTGGTGTATCATAATCAGATTCAGTATGGTGTGAAAATAAATCACAGTCCTGCTTAAGTTGCTCCACGTAAAAAAAAATTATCATCTCTCAGTGTATGTGTTTGTTACTGAGTTATGCAAACTGCTTCATCCCTTACCTGTGCTGAACTAGCCAATCTCAGTTGGGCATCAGTTGAGGTATTGCATTTATACATAGTATTTCTCAACAATGAATTGGGAAAATTGTTCATTTGGATGAGATATCAGTGGGCCACCACTGACTGTAGAATTGTACCCTAATATAACATACTGCCTTCCAGAAAAAAGGAGGCAGGAAGGGAAAAGCAGGGACGAAAAGCATAAATAAAGTCTTAACCAGCTAGGGTGGTCAAATGCTATTAATTTAATCAATGATCTGAATTCTTTTAAGTATTTAATGAAGAAAATGCAACAAGGCAAAACTCTAACTTGGCATGTTAAAGTTATGTGGGTAGGAGCAAAGCAGTGTTGAACATGGGAGCACCAAGTGTGGTCCCACGGAGTGAAGGGTTGGAGTTTTAACTTTCCAATACCCTTTGAGCACCTCCAATTTTGTTCAGTCTACATGAAAGAAGCCAAGTGGAAGCACCTCTCTGGAGAAAGGTTGGAAAAATCAGATGAGTCACCAGCAGGCAGTTATTTCCTGGCGACTGGCCAATATCAACATTGGTGGTGGTCTGTAAGCAGGATATCGGCTGACCCCTCTCAGATGGTGCATGGCCCAGAGTCATCACTGAGGATGGAACAGGCAAAATTATGGTGTGCACCACAAGAAAAATGTGTCTTTTTGGTGATCTTGACTTTCAAAGTAAATTTCAAAGTTAATAAGCTGCTTGATGCTCCATTGATTGAGTGCATTGTTAAACTAATATTGTTTCTTACAGATTGCTAGGATCTATGATTCTTCATACGAGCTCACTATCTCAGCCAGACAGGATTCTTCACTATAGGGGGGGGGGGGGGGGGGGGTGAATGAAAATCAGGAGAACTAGCCATGGCAGCTCTTTGTGGGAGCTGCATATGTGTGGTATAGGAAAAGGCCGATGATCAAAAGTCAGTACAAGCACGAAAGACAGTGAGGAAACTACAAGTTCTCCCAATGTAAGATTATTAACACAGAAGTCATCTCTGAATTTCCAAGCTCCTTCTTCCTGGCTGTCCTTCATCCCCAGCTAGATCAGTTATATCTCTGACTGAAGCAGTTTCTGGCACAAGATGTAACATTCAGTGAAAATGTTCATGCCTGCTTCTGGCCAATCTCCATGGAAAAATATGAAAAAGTGGTCTGCACATGCTCAGAAAAAACATACCTTGAAAATATGTTTGGAGCTTTTCCAAAAGTGGTGGTGGGGGAGGGACAACAGCTGTGGCAGTATGTCCTTGAAACTGGACGTCTAAAGTTGGGATGTCTATTGACACCAGCCTTGGGAGCTGGCACTGACCCTGGTGCTATATATATCTTTTCATTGCTTCACTTTGCACTATGTACAATCAGACTGGTGACTCGTGTGTTGTTATATTCTGTACTTTTATGCTTATACTACATACTTACATTAAAAAAAATGAAAATCTTTTTTTTAAATAAATGATCTACCTGTAACTGATAAGCTGTCTTCTCCTCTCTGTCCAGTGAAAGCCTGGTGGAGATGACCCCTGTATTCCTGTTGATCTGGAAGCTGAAGGTATCCCCCGCTGTGATGGAATACCTGACCGTGCCATTTCTCCCCAAATCCGGATCGGCAGCAGAAACGGTGCTGATGTCGGTGCCGGGGGGCTCGTTCTCTTTAATGTTGGCAAAGTACTGCACCGGGTAGAAAGTCGGGCTGTTGTCATTGATGTCTTCCAGGGTGACAGTCACCTGGGCCACGGAGGAGAGCGGAGGATTGCCTTTGTCCCGGGCCTGAACGAACAAGGTGTACTCCGCCTGCTCCTCCCGGTCCAGCTCGGTGACACACGTTAAACGGCCGGAAACGGGGTCCAGGCGGAAGAGATGGAGATAACGGGGTGGGCTCTCGGGATCCAGGAGGAAGCGGACCGTGCCGTTAGCGCCTAAATCCTTATCGACGGCGGTGAAGATGGCCAGCTGGGTCCCGGGGGGCGAGTTCTCGGGGATGGAGGTAGGGTACGAGTGCTGAGTGAAAGTAGGCGCCTGGTCGTTAACGTCGCTGATGGTTATGCTGAGGCTGGTGTAGGAGGTTCTCGGGTGCAGCCCCTGGTCCTGGGCGCTGATGTTGAGGGTGACCTCGGACACGGTCTCCCGGTCCAGGGGGGCGGCGCTGGTGATCAGCCCGCTGCCCTCGCTGATGTTGAACCAGCCCAGGCGGTTCCCGGACACCACCGAGTACCGGAGCTTGGCGTTCAGCCCCGAGTCGCCGTCCGTGGCCGAGATGCCCGTGATGTAGCTGCCCACCGGCACGTCCTCGCCGATGTGCACCCGGTAGAGCGGGCGGTCAAACACCGGGGCGTGATCGTTGATGTCGTTGACGAAGATGAGCAGGCTGGCCAGCGAGGACCTGGCCAGAGGCAGCCCGTTGTCGGACACCGAGACGGTCAGGTTGTAAGCCGGGATCCGCTCCCGGTCCAGGGCGCTGGCCACCTTGATGAGGCTGAGCCCCGGCACCGGCGACTGCTGCACGGCGAAGTGCATCTGCTCGTTCCCCCCCAGGATGGAGACCGAGATGTTGCCGTTGGCCGAGGAATCGGCGTCGCTGACCGTCAGCAGGGCCACCACGGTGCCGATCGAGGCGTTTTCATCCACCGCCGCGAACTTGGAGGCGGCCGGTAGGTACCTGAACTTGACCACCGGCTCGTTGTCGTTGACGTCCAGCAGCTTGACCGTGGCCTCGGTGCGGCCGGTCAGGGAAGGGCTGCCGCCGTCACTGGCTCGGATGACCAGCGAGTACTGCTTCTTGGTCTCGTAGTTGAGCTTCTCCCTGACGGTCACCATGCCGGTGTGCGGCTCGATCTGGAAAGGGCTGCCTTCGTCCAAAGAGTACATGATGTCTCCATTGACGCCCTCGTCCAGGTCGCTGGCCGTGACTTGCAGGACACTCGAGCCGATGGCCACGTCCTCGTAAACACTGCTGTGGTAGTGAGCTTTGGAGAAGCTCGGAGAATTGTCATTGGTGTCCTGCACGGTGACATTAACCTGCAGGTAGCCGAATTTCTTGGGCATCCCTCGATCTTCCACCTCCACTACCAGTTGATGGAAAGGTGCCGACTCTCTGTCCAGCCCGCCAGTGGATACAAGGTGCAAGAAGGCGCCTTCCCCGCTCGGATTGACTGTGATATCCAAACGGAATTTCCCTTCTTCGTTCCCTTGTACAATCCGGTAGGAGCGGTGGTCAACTCCGTTGGAGCCGGTGTCTGCATCGGTGGCCGTGTCCAGGATCACCTGCCTGCCGCCACTGGTGTCCTCTTTAAAGGTCACCACGAAGGTGGCCTCGGGGAAGACGGGCGTGTTGTCATTGATGTCCAGCACGATGATCCGGACCTCGGTGGGGTAGGTGGGCTGACTGGAGAGCACCACGATGTTGATCACGTCGCTGGGCAAACTTTCGCGATCGATCACCGAGGTGGTGGAGATGACACCTGTGGTGGCGTTGATGGCGAACAACGCGTGCTTCTCGCTGAAACGGTAGCTGAAGTCGGGCTTGGTGAGGATGGTGCCCACCACCGTGTCGGGCGGCTGCTCCTCCTCGATTTGAAACACTTGGCGGAGCTGGTTGGACGCGGCATCCCAGCAAAAGCTCAGCAAGAGCAGCAAAACGGCGAAACAGTTGCAGCCTCGACCTAACGGTGCCATGGTAAGGAAATGTTCTGATCCCAACTTTCCAGCAAAGTGCACCTTTTCCAAAAATGCATCAAATCTGAGTGAAGCCGGGTCGGGGGAGGTAGGTGGGGGGGGGGGGGGGGGGGGGAATTCCAGTTCAGGTACCGTTAGGGTTACCTTGGGGGGAGCACGTCTTTTTTTGAATACTAATTTGTTTTGCTTCCACCGCTTCTCTTCATAGAGTTTTTCAAAGCTGCTTTTGGCGTTTTCATAAAGTTTCTGCAAACTTTTTTTTAACCCAGTCCAACTTTTTTAATGCAGTTTTTCTCTTGCCCCCCTCTGTTATGTTTTAACTCGCAGCTTGTAGTGGAAGAGGGTGCTCGGATACAGTTTCGGCGCACTGCCGCTTTTGCTCTGCCAACAGTGAAGACATGACTCGCTTTGGTCATTCCCCGGGATCTTGCTTTCTCTCCCACTCGCTCCCAACGCAACCAAACTCCGGAGCACAGGAAGACTCCGCCCGCCCCCCAATTTACCGCCACCGCGCCTCTCATTGGCTGGCGCTCGCGTGTCGCCACGCCCCCTCCCACCCAGCCTTCGTCCCCCCTGTGGTCAATGCGCCCGTCAATCACAATGAGTGGCGGCTGACTCCTCCACCCCACCGGGAAGCTCGGTTGAGCCGACACGCGAGGTGAGGGGTAAAAATGAGGAGGAAGGGGGCGAGGCTAAAAGAGGCCGTGTGCTTGGAACCGTTAGCTGGTTACAGGAATAACTCCAGGGATTTGCGGCTCTGGCTTGTGTGGCAATGGGCTGTACACGACTTGCTTCAGTCCAGGGCTTGCGAACTGCTCCAGATTTTCATAGGGGGAGGGACATATTTTTAAAGTGAAAGTTGAATTTCTAAATCTGTACCAATATAAATGTAAATAGCGCTCTGTACGATGACGATCGACTTCTGTTATGTGTTGGTCAGAAAGATGTCTTCCACTTTGATAGATAGGTCGGACGGTTTAGACGGCTTCACATAGTTTTTTTTTAAGCGACGAAAGATGTCAAACTCCCAGCTGTCGAGAGTTGACCCGTAGCTGCCTTTCAATCGTATTCGTCTTGAACTCTTTACCCATTCACGTCCGTATGAGGCTTTACCCGAAAAATAAATAACCTCCACAACTTTTAATTTTACAGAATACACCCCTTTGCAAATATTAAAGACAAAAATATTGAACTCGCATTTAAAATAGGTAAATAAAAGATCAAGTTCGCTACTTTCGAACGATATTTAACGATAAGGACATTGACCACTGAAAAAGTTTTAAGCCACAGCAAAGAATATAGATTTTGTGAAACATCAACTTTCTGACACATAACAGTACCATATTGAGATAATTAGCAAGTCATTCAATGCGGCATATCTTTCCGTTAATGGGGCATTTCCCAGCAAAGTTAAGAATTCGTTGTGTGCGATACAACAGCGTCCTCCAGTGTTTTATTCAAAGGAGAGCGGGTTAGTGCCACGAAGTACGAGTAGTTGCCCTCTGAATATTTTGCTCCCATGTTTTCCTCACGCCTTGCTCGTAATTTACAAATTCTTTCTATGCGCCTGGCATAAAGCAGCCAGACAGAAGCAGAAATGAAAAGTATTTTCACACTTCTCAAAGTGCTTAACTGCTACAAAACAGGGAAAAAAAGCATAGTCCAGCTGTGCACGGGGAAAGCATTTGAGCAAAGCAATGTTTGGCCATAATTTTGCGCAAATCTCGATTTAGCAATTCGGATCTTAAAGTCCTTATGATTTTTGGACAAGCGGGATGAGCTGTTCGGGCTGAGCATAGCAGACTGCCACAATACTGAGAAGCTGGAGCATGACTGGAGATCCGGCATCATGTTAACGTCGGGCCCAAATGTCCCAGAGGGACATTCATAAAAAAGTTCCACGAGTGAAAGAGAATGCGAAGTTCCTTTATATCGGGCCTTCAGGAATTCTGCACGCATTTTCACTGGACAAGGCCTTTATGAATATTACAGATGTGTTTTTCAGTTAGTTGCCTCTCCGCTGTTTACACCTGGTAAAGGTGCCGGGAGTAGCGCCAGCAATGGATTTCCAAGTCTGTTGTTTACTGTGCACCGACATCCTCCCCAAATAATAGAGAACAACCTGGACTTGGGTATACAGAGCATAATTTCAAAAGTTGCAGATGAGACGTGGACATGGGGATATAACCTTAAAAGCAGAGGCAGGCCACTCAGTAAGCTAAAAAAAAACTTCACGAAAAGGTTCATAAAAGTGTGGAAATCTCTCCCACAAAAAGAGTACATGCTAGCTCAATTCATGATTTTAAATCTGAAATCTTTAGATGTTTGCGAGCCAAGGGTATGAAGGGTCATTTTACTATGTTAAAGGGGCTATAAAAATGCAAATTGGTGATATGCAGCCTTGGTTAGGTCCCAGCTGGAGGACTGTGTCCAATTCTGGGCACTATAAGACTCTATATGGACTCAGAGAGATTGAAGAGATTTGCTAGAATGCCACAAGGGATGTGGGCCTTGTGTTACATGGTGAGACTAGGGGCCTGATTTTCCTTCCGGGGTCGGGAAACTGATGTCGGGACCATTTCTGGGTCCTGACCCCAGACCAGAGGGGGAGCCTGAGGATGCATGCTGCTGCTGAACATGGGAGCAATGTGTGCCCAGGAAACTTACTGACTCCTCTGCAAGGCTGAGAGCCCTCGCGCTGTTGAGGGTTTGCCTGCGCTGAGACATGCAACTTCCTATGTCAATGAGTCCTGGCATAGACTAAAGTGGCCAGCATTGCCTTATCTCTCTTTTGTCCTTGCAGGAGAAAAGGGTGCTGACAGGAGAAGGAGTGCTCTGTCTCCACATTGTGACTGCAATGGAGGGTTAGGGTTAACCCTAATGGAGATTGCCAGTGTGGCATCACCACCCCACACCCCGCACCCCCCCCCCCTCCCCCCACCACCCCAGCCCCGAGGAGCAAGTTGGGGAAGGTGAGTTGGGCATTCCTGGTGGAATGGTGAAAATATATTGCAATCTGTAGATGAAGAGTTGCAGTGCACTCCTTCCCGTCTGACAGCATGCCAAAGACTCAGCTGCATTGGAAATACAAAATTATGAGGGGCATTGATAGGATAGATAGGAAGAAACATTTTCCCTTAGTAGAGGGGTCAATAACCAGGGTACATAGATTTAAGGTAAGGGCAGGTGGTTTAGAGGGGATTTGAGGAAAACTTTTTCACACAGAGGGTGGTTGGAATCTGGAACACACTGCCTGAAGGGGTGGTCGAAGCAGGAACCCTCACAACATTTAAGAAGTGTTTAGATGAGCACTTGAAATGCCATAGCATACAAGGCTACGGGCCAAGTGTTGGAAAATTAGAATAGATAGGTGCTTGATGGCCGGCACAGACACGATGGGCAAGGGCCTGTTTCTGTGCTGTATAACTCTATGACTCTATAGCTCTAAAGCCTCAGCACTGCAGAGGCTTTTGCTCTGAAAAGCTAATTCTCGTGATCTCTTGTGTCTTCCACAGGCTCAAATGTGGAGGGACAATGACAGAGCCCTGGGATGACACTGGGTCAAGCTCTGGAAACGAAAACATCAGACCAAGTACCATCACATCTTACAAGCGCACCCTCCCCCAGCGCAGATGCACTCACATCAGTGGGTCCTACTGCGCGACTCGATAGGTTGCACTGAGTGAAGGGCATGTCTTGAGTGAGCAGCAGGTGGTAATAGAGGAGGAGGCAGCTCAGGGCAGACCCCCTCAGAGAATGGAGGACAAACACAGCCTACCTGGCTGTGCACAGATGCAGGGTCTTGGGAGTCACAAGAAAGGAGACTACTTAGACAGTAGCAACAGATGTCAGAGTGTCCTGAGGCAGTGTGGGGTTGTAGACTCAGTATGGAGGAGTCCATTCAGCTCATGAGCACCATAATGGCTCAGGGCTTTTGCGCATGAGCTCCTCCATTGAGAGAGTGGCCAACCTCATGGAGAGCCAATATGCAGCAGCACTCAGAGTAGATGCAGGAGCAGTATACTTACAAGCACAGAATGCATGCCACGCTCTAGCATTGACCAGTCAATGGCGCTGATGGTGCAGAGATGTTTGGAATGGATGCCAGTTGCACCCCAGCTGATGCTCCCCTCCAGCCATCCAAGTGCCATCCAAGGGCTGAGGCTGTCACCAAAGAGGATGAGGGTGTCACCCCTCATAGAACACCAACATCATCATTAGACACCTTGGGCCCTCTGATGGAGGACCCATCTGTGCAACAGGGCCTAGCTGCCCTTGCATTGGTGCAGCAGCTTCTGGAGGTCTAGCAGAAAGTAAAAGGCTGTAAGCTGCAGCACTCCACAGAAAAAAAACTGTTCTCTCAGTTTTAAAAAACCGAACAAGCTGTGTAAACAAAGAAAGCAGCTGTCATCTCACTCTTAGAAGGGGCAGGCCTGCAAAAATGAACCTGTCTAAAAAGAAACAGGAAGCTATACCTCTGAGACAGAAAACCTGTAAAACAGAGAGCCTGTAAAATATGTGTGCCTGTGAAAAAGAAAACCTGTAAAAGTCCGATATAAAAAAAAGCAGGATCAGCCAGTTCTGAAGAAGGGTCACTGACCTGAAACATTAACTCTGCTTCTCTCTCCACAGATGCTGCCAGACCTGCTGAGTATTTCCAGCATTTCTTGTCTTTAGTTAGGATCAGCCAGATGATGGCTTTCAGGTATTCAATTATGGATTGGAAGGCATTGGACATAGTGTCTGAATTTAAATTGTTTTGCCAATGGATGAAGAAGTGAGCAAACCAGAGAAACAAGCCGTGAAAATCAAGATCGCACTGGGCAACGAAGGCACGCAACAGATTGTCAGCTGAGGATCAGAAGGACCCTAGCAAGGTATAGATATTCCTGGAGGAGTAACTCAAGGTGATGGTCAGTTTCCGAGTACAGCTTATGACCTACTGGCAAGGACAAGATGAGTCGATTGACCAGTTTGTTGCAAGGTGCTGAGACAAAGCTTAAGAATGCGATATTTGCAGATATTGAAATGTTGGAACAGGTTATAGAGCTAGTAATCGCATCTACCCCATCAGAGGCCTTCCAGAAAGACCTGCTAGAAAAGAAGAAAGGGCACACCATAGATGCTCGACTCAATGATGGAACAAAATTAGAAGTCTGCTAAGTCTTGTGGCAAATGTGACCTGACTCACTCAATTCACAGTTGTCCGGTGTACCAGGACCAGTACAAAGCTTGTGACAGGCGAGGACATTGGGCAAGGCAGTGTAGAAGGCCGAGCTCAGATACTGCACAAGGGAATGGTGGCAGATCACATGCAGAGAGAACATTTTTTTTTAGAGATACAGCACTGAAACAGGCCCTTCGGCCCACCGAGTCTGTGCCGACCAGCAACCACCCATTTATACTAACCCTACAGTAATCCCATATTCCCTATCACCTACCTACACTAGGGGCAATTTACAATGGCCAATTTACCTATCACCTGCAAGTCTTGGCTGCAAGATAGGATGGAAAACGCAATAAAAGGTATCCCAACAGACAACAAAATCCCAAACAGGTCCAACAGGTCAGCAGAGAGACAGATTGCCAGGAGGACATAGATGAAGAATGCATTCGTGCCTACAGCGAGTAAGCATTTCACGTAGTTAATTTGGATCAACATGCCAATGCTATTACACAATCTGAGGTCTTCACCATGATTAGGATTATACGTCCACAGAAAAGTGGCAAGCATAAGCTCAGAGTAAAGATCAACAACGGACAAGTGCAAATATTCTGCCCATCTGTACTGAAGGACATGTATTTAAAGAAATGGGAATCTATGGTATGACCCACCACAGCTAGGCTGACTGCCTACAATCGTTCTCTAATCAAGTGCATTGGAGTGATAACCTTGCAGTGCTCTATGGGAGCTCTGAATGGCTACCACAAATGTTTTATATTGCAGACACAACTGGACCAGCTGTCGCAAGACTTCAAGTCTGACGAGGTTTAGGAATTATTATGATACATGATGTCAATAACGCACCAAAGATGGTACAAAATATCCTGGTGGTGTGTATCGGGTTGGTCCATGTAAATGATTACACAAAATCTGGGAGTCTTGACACAAAAGGGTGATATGACCAGGAGTCTCTCCTCAGGCTTCAGTTCATTGCAGCAAGTACCCAGAGGCTAGAAGGTTTGCCAGTGATTGGTGAAGTTGCCAGTCATCATTTTTCTAAGCTTTCCAAACAAGGGAAAATGAGGGCATCATATGGCAGGCACATAGGATTAGAGTTAGCTCGATTGTGAGTAATAGAGAGGATCAGATTCCTCAATCCTGCATCAAGAACTTAGTATCCTGCAAAGGTTGCTAGGATGTGCGACCAGCCCAGATCATACGAGATCCAGACACCCAATGTTGCGATTCTCAGACGGAAACAAAGTTAACTCAGAGAGCTGTGCAACAACATTAAATGTGACAACCCTGTGGCATTGTGGACACGTTCAAAGACAAAGTCTGAAGATGAACGTACAGAGGCTATGAGCACAGAAGAAGAACACGCTAACCAGAGTTCTGAGTCACAGAGGAGTCGTCAAGACGCGCTCAGATCTGAGAAGAGGTTGAAAATAACAAGATCGGGATAAATAAGCAAACCTCCTCTACTTTTAGAGAGTGTTAAACTTGCTTACTTGTAAATAACATTTTGTTTTAATCTTGTATAGTTAGTCTGAACCACAACATCATTGTATATTGCACATATGTTTCTATCGTTGGAAAAAAGGGGTATATTGTGGGACCACCTTAAAAGACGACCACCATAAGAGGCTGTATGTGAAGATTACCGGAGGAAATGATGTCGCGTCACTCATGACCAGGGAGTTGTGTGTGTATCCCGACAGAGTGAGACGTGTGTAGATGTGGCTCCTGTAATAGCTGTAGATATGTATGTATTCCAGTTACGTTATACTAAAAACCTACATAAGCTTTGGAACATAGGAGAAGGAGGAGACCATTCAGCCCATCGAGCCTGCTCTTCTATTCAATAAGATTATGGCTGATCATCCACTTCAACGCCTTTTACCCACACTATCCCCATATCCCGTTATATCATTGATATTTAGAAATCTGTCAGTCTCTACTTTAAACATACTCAATTTCTGAGCTTTCACAATCCTCTTGGGTAGAGAATTCCAAAGATTCACAACGCTCTTAGTAAAGAAATTTCTCCTCATCTCGATCCTAAGTGGCATCCCCCTTATTTTGAAATTGTGTCCCCTGGTTCTAGACTCCCCAACCAGGGGAAACATCTTACCTGCATCTACCCCGACTATCCCTTTAAGTATTTTGGAGGTTTCAATGAGATCACCTCTCATTTTTTGAAACTCTAGAGAATACATGCCCACTTTCCCCAGTTTCTCTTCACAGGACAGTCCCGCCATCCCGGGAACAAATCTGGTGAATCTTCGTAACACTCCCTCTATGGTAATAATATCCTTCCTAAGCTAAGGGGACCAAAACTGCACACACTACTCCAGGTGCAGTCTAACCAAGGTTCTATACAATTGAAGCAAGACCTTGCTACTCCTGTATTCAAATCCTCTTGCGATAAAGGCTAACATACCATTAGCCTTCCCAATTGCTTGCTGCACCTGCATGTTAGCTTTCAATAACTTATTGATGAGGACACCCAGGTCCCTTTGTTCATCTACATTTTCTAATCTCTTACCATTTAAGAAATACTCTGCACCTCACAGCTCCAGGGACCCGGGTTCGATTCCGGGTACTGCCTGTGTGGAGTTTGCAAGTTCTCCCTGTGTCTGCGTGGGTTTTCTCCGGGTGCTCCGGTTTCCTCCCACATGCCAAAAGACTTGCAGGTTGATAGGTAAATTGGCCATTATAAATTGTCACTAGTATAGGTAGGTGGTAGGGAAATATAGGGACAGGTGGGGATGTCTGGTAGGAATATGGGATTAGTGTAGGATTAGTATAAATGGGTGGTTGATGTTCGGCACAGACTCGGTGGGCCGAAGGGCCTGTTTCAGTGCTGTATCTCTAATCTAATCTAATCTAAAACCTCTATTCCTCCTACCAAAGTGGATAACCTCACATGTTTCCACATTATATTCTATCTGCCACATTCTTGCCCACTCACTAAGTCTGTCCAAATCCCCTTGAAGCCGCTTTGCATCTTTCTCACAACACACATTCCCACCTAATTTTGTGTCAGCTGCAAACTTGGAAATATTACATTTGGTTTCCACATCCAAATCATTGGTATATATTATAAACAACTCGGGCCCAATTGCTGATCCTTGTGGCATCCCACTTATCAAAGCCTGCCAACGTGAGAATGACCCATTTATTCCTACTGTCTGTCTTCTGCCTGTTAACCAATCCTTAATCCATGCCAGTATATTACCTCCTATCCCATGTGCTGTAATTTTGCTAACCAACCTCCTGTGGGGGATTTTATCAAATGCCTTCTCAAAATCTAAGTATAGTACACCCACCGACTCCCCTGTATCAATTCTGTAGGCAACATCCTCAAAAAAACTCCAACGGGTTTGTCAAATATGATTTCCCATTCATAACTCCATGTTAACTATGCCCAATCAGATCATTATTATCCAAGTGTTCATTTATTACATCCTTTAGAATAGATTTTAGCATGTTCCCTACTACTGATGTAAGGTTAACAGGTCTATAGTTCCCTGTTTTCTCTCTCCCTCCCTTCTTAAATAGTGGGATGATATTTGCTACCTTCCAATCTACAGGAACCATTCCAGAATCTATAGAATTTTGGAAGATGATCACCACTATCTCCATAGCTACCTTTTTCAACACTCGGGGATGTAGAATATCAGGTTCCGGGTCTTATCAACCTTCAGTCCTATTAATATCTCCAATACAACCTTCTTACTAATACTAATTTCCTTCAATTCCTCATTCTCCCTAGTACCTTGGATCTCTAATTCTGGGAGATTTCATGTATCTTCCTCAGTAAAGACAGACACAAAGTAATCATTTAACTTCTCTGCCATTTCTCTATTCCCCATTATAAATTCTCCTGGCTCTGCCTGTAGTGGACCCACATTTGTCTGAACCAAATGTTTCATTTTTACATACCTATGGAAGCTTTTACAATCTGTTTTATGATTTTTGCTAGTTTACATTCATATTCTATTCTTCCTTTCTTTATCAGTTTCTTAGTTCTTCTTTGCTGTATTCTAAAACGAAGTGATTATTAACAACGCAGCCGGCAGCTGACGTCATCAGACTGCGCCAATCTGCACACATGTGCAGATTGGCTCCTGCCCTCTGCGCATGCGCTGCGTTCCGCATTGCTAGTTGGTGCGCGCGCAGATGACGTCTGCGGTTGGGGAAGCGGAGAGAGCGCAGGGGTGGGGGAAGCGAGGGGGGGAGCAGGGAGAGCGGGGCCGAAGACCTTGGTGGTGACGGGTGCACTTTCCTCCTTCCCGAACCCACCGCCTGCTCCCTCCCCGGCCTGCTCGCTCTCTCCCTCGGCCATTGTCTGCTGCCATGTGTTTTCGTTGCCTTTGTGTGATTATTTGAGCAGCGCCATCTTTAGTCCTGGCAGCTGCTTGACATCACAGTTTTAGTGGCACAGGCTGCATTTGTGCACTGCAGCGCCACCTAGTGGTTGCATTGTCAGCCAATGCAGCCATTCTAAAATCCACCCAATCCTCAGATTTACTACTATTTCTGGCAACTTTAATGGCCTTTTCTTTTAATCTTATATAATCCTTAACTTCCTTTGTTAGCCACAGTTGACTGACTTTTCTTCTTGGCTTTTGTGCCCTGAAGGAATGTACAGTTGCTTTAAACTATATAATAATTTTTTAAAGACTATCCCTCAGGTTCCCATCCCCCTGACAAACCAGTTTAAACCCTCACCAACAGCACTAGCAAATCTCCCTGTGAGGATATTAGTTCCAGGCCTGTTAAGGTGTAGCCTGTCCAATTTGAGCTATCCCTTGCCTATGTACTGTCATACCTTTTAATGTATTTCCTAAGATGGAACAAGTAATATGACAGGCGGTAAGAGTGGATCTATTCCAGGCTGCTTCTTCAATGACATCCTTTCACAGGCAGATCAAAGTGAGTTCCAGAACATGCTGTCCTCCTGGGTTAGAAGGACTCAGAGGGAATGTGCCTGGATTAGATGATCACTGACATTGACGGTACCCTGATGAGACAGTCAAGTCCTGCGCCAGACCCAGCCACCTTCCCATGCAGCCAGAACACCTCTGTGTTCTGCATCTTCCTCCTCCTCTTCTACATCCTGCCCTTCCTTTTCCTCCGATAAGCTGTGTTGTTTGTAAGAGCCTCACCCTCGTCAAGGTCCACACCTCTCTGGAGGGCTATGTCATGGAGAGCACAGCAGACCCCCACAATGCCTGAGACCCTTGCAGGAGTGTACTGCTGGGCGCAAGCCGACTGGTTCAGGCACCAGAACCACATCTTCAGAAGCCAGATGGCCTAGTCGATTGTGGTCCTTGTGAGTAGTTGGCTTCGGTTGTAGTGCCTCTGTGGCATCAGTGGTCTGAGATGCAATGGTGGGAAGCCATTTTCGAGACAACACCAAGGTCCACTGCTGATCCTTGGAAGGAGCCGCAGGCGAAGAAGTTCAAGACCACAATGATTTTACCAGCTACTGGCAAGGCATGGTGAGCAGTGCTGCTAGGGGTGAGGCCTTTCATGATGAGGGCACAAATATCAATGACCACCTGCCTGCATCACTGGTTCTCTGACATCTCCAGGTAGCTCCACCTTCGCTGGTAGATCCTACGCTGAGGGTATGGCCTCAATTGCCTTCCAACCTCTCATTCCTTTCCACTGCCCTCCTCATGCCTGGGGCTTTGTCTCTCCTGATGAAGATATTGCTCCTCATCACTACTGGACCCAATATCTGAGGGTTGTGCTCCCATTATCAGCTATTGCCTTTCTTGCACTCAGGTCAACTCCCTATAATGTCTGGAAGCCTTAGCCCCTTGTCTTATGATGCCAGGAGGGTGATGACCCCTTGCACTGCCTGTGCATGTACAGAACATTCCCCACAACCTCTGCACACCTGATGGCACCTGTGTGCCAATGGCTGAGTGCCCCCTCAGCTGTGCTCCCTTTTATAGGTCCAACTAAGTTAATGGTGTGGCCATGACTGGCTCCCTACTGTGTTGCCGCCTCCGTGCAACTGGTCTGCTCTTGACCCAGCGTGCAACAATGTGCCCCCACCAAAATCCCAAACTAGCCTTCAACGAGCTCTCAGTGAGTTTGTTGACTACTTTACTTGGCCTCATTCCTGAATCAGGTAGGTTTCCAGGGCTCGCTTTTCCATGTCCTGATGAAACTTGCCAGTGGCAGGAATGGCGACGGAAAACCGGCACGCTGGCCGCCACTAAGAGTCAGTGCCCAGCACGTAGGGAGGAACCCAGTGAGTTTACAAAGGAGAGGCAGTAGAGAGAATCCCCAGTTAGCACTGAGCATCGAGGGAGGAGCTGTCAGGTTCTTGAATTCTGAAAAAGTGACATCAACATTGATGTCACAGCAAATACACAGGTGAAGCTCTGAGGGTAAGTAAATCAGGGAAGCAATTTCTTTCTTTTTTTCTTTGACAAGATCAAAGAGCCTGGAGGTAAGAAGAGCACACCTGAAGGAACTTGGGGGAGAAGCAGCAGAGGGGCGAGAATGCAAGAGTTGGGGGGCAAGGTTAAAAAAACTAAAAGTGACATCAGCACAAGGGAATGTGCTGATTGGTGAATAGCTGGTGAGATTTTTTATATCAGTCTTTAAGAAGTCTTTAGTTTATTTCTGTTCTGTTAGTCTAATAAATAGAAGCATCACAGGGTACCTCAGTCCCATGGAGTGCACATATTGTTCCATGTGGGAAATCCAGGAAGCTTCTCATGTCGTGGATAACCACGTGTGCAGGAAATGTCGACAGCCGGAGCAGCTCGAGCACCAGGTTTTGGAGTTTGAACAGCAGTTGGTATCACTGTAGTGCATCTGTAAGGCTTAGAGCTATGTGCATAGCACATTTCTGGATGTGATCACCCTGCAGCTTAACGGTGTGCAAACAGAAAGGGAATTGGCGACTGCCAGGCAATCAAGGAGGACCAGGCAGGTAGTCCCCTGAGTGCATCTCACTCACCAACTGGTATTCACCTGGTTCCAGGGTCCAAGGCAGAACATTTTGAGGGGGAGGAAGTACAGCCATAGGTCATGGTCCATATCGGTATGAACAGCATACATAGAAAGAGGAATGAGGTCCTACAGGCAGAGTTTAGGGAGCTAGGAAACAAAATAATCAGACCTTAAAAGTAGTAATTTCCAGATTACTCCCATGCTAGTGAGTATGGAAATAGAAGGATTGAGGAGATGAATGCATGGCTGGAGAGATGGTGTAAGAGGGAGTGCTTTTGAGTCCTGGGACAGTTCTGAGGGAGGTGGGACCTATACCAGCAGGATGTATTGCGCCTCAACAGAGCTGGGACTGATATCTGCATGGAGCAGTTTGCTAGTGCTGTTGGGGAGGGTTTAAACTATTTGGCAGGGGGTGGGATCTGAAATGTAGCATTAGAAAGCATAAACAAAGGTGCACAAAGGATTGGAAGAAACAAAGGGCACTAGAGTAAGAAATAGCAAGGTATTGCAGGGGGTCAGAGTAAAAGGGAATGCATTAAGGTCTGAATTTGGTTTACAGTGTGTCTATGTTAATATATGATAAATAGGGTTGGTGAGCTGCAGGCACACATAACCACATGGAAACATGATGTTGTGGTGATAATGAAGACCTCGATTAAAAAGAAGTGCAGTACTAAGTATTCTTGGATACAAGTGTTCAGGAATGATGGCAAAGGTAAGAAAGGAAGACGGATGGTAGTATTGATTAAGGAGAATATTACTGTGCTGGAGAGAGAAGATAGAATTTATTTCATTGGAGTTCAGAAACAATAGAAGTGCCATTACACTACTGGGTGTATTCTATAAGTCACCAACTGGGAATGGTATAGAGGAGCAAATTTGGAAGGAACTTAGAGAGGTGCAAGAATTATACAGTGGCGATAATGGGGGACTTCAATTATTCTAACTTAGATTGGGATAGTAATAGTGTAAAGGGAGGAGAGAGGGAAGAGTTTCTGAAGTGTATTTCGAAGAATTTCCTTGAGTAGTACCATTGCTGGCCCAAGAGAGGCATCATTGCTGGATCTGGTTCTGGGAAATGAGGTGGTTCAGGTGGGTTAAGTGTCAGTTGGGGAACATTTAGGGAACAGAACCTTTGTATCAGAAGGTTTAGATTAGTGATGGAAAAGGACAAGGAGTAATCTGGAGTAAAAAATATTTAATTGGAGGAGGGCCAATTTCATTGGGTTGAGAATGGATCTGTCCCGGGTAAATTGGAATCACAGATTAGCAGGCAAAACTGTAATCGAACAACGGGCTGCCTTTAAAGACATGATGGTTCAAGTGCAGTCAAGGTACATCCCAATGAGGGGGAAACATTGGGCAAACAAAACCAGAGCTCTTTGGATGACAATAAAGATGGAGAGTAAGATGAAACAGAAAAAGGGAGTGTATGTCAGTTGTTTATACAAGTGAGAACCAGTCTGAATATTGAAAATTCAGAAGGGAAGCAAAAAAGGAAATATGAGGGGCAAAAGAGAGTATGAAAAGATACCGGCAGCTAACATAAAAAGGAATCCAAAAGTCTTCTATTGGTTTATAAAGAGTAGAAACAGGAAGGGTGGGACCAATTAAGGACCATAAAGCAGACCTGCACATGGAAGAAGAGGGCATGGCAGAGGTACTAAATAAGAACTTTGCATCTGTCTTTCCCAAGGAAGAAGCTGCTATCAAAACCATTGTGAAAGAGGAGATAGTTGAGATACTAGATGGGCTAAAAATGGATAAAGCGGAGGTACTAGAAAGACTGGCTGTACTTAAAGTTGATAAGCCACCAGGACTAGATGGGATGCAACCTAGGATCCTGAAGGAAGTAAAAGTGGATATTACAGAACACACTGCCCACAATCTTCCAATCCTCCTTAGATATGGGAGTGGTTCCAGAGGACTGAAAAGCTGTTCAAAAAAGGGAGCAGTGATAAACCCAGCAATTGCAGACCAGTCGGTTTAACCTTGGTGGTGGCAAAGCTTTTAGAAATAATAATTCGGGACAAAATTAACCATCTCTTGGATAAGTGTGGATCAATCAAGGAAAGCCAGTATTGATTTGTTAAAGGCAAATTGTGTTTAACTAACTTGATTGAGTTTTTGATGAGGTGGCAGAGAAGGTTGATGAAGGTAATGTGGGTGATATTGTCATGCTGAGAAGGAGCCGTGATGAACAAACACTGAACTGTAGGAATTATGAAATAAAAGTCAACCATTGAACTGAACCAAAAGAAAATGAACACATTTGTGCTGCAGACAAAATTGAGTAAAGCTCCTATACTGTCAATAAACATATCTGTCTGTTGAGGATGAAACTTGTTAACCTTGTCTGAATTAGCTCTAGGGAGAACCCATTGAAATTGAAAGGAGACAATTACATATTAATGACTCCTAGCTACAGGAATGAACTAACAAAGGTTCTGTGGACAGACTGACTCCACAGGCCAAACCAAGATGAATAAGTGTGAAGTAGCATCATTGTAACAGAATGGTCCCTATCCAGATGCCAACATATCCTGAACCATTGTGTGGTCACATCAGGGGAGAGTGTTTTTTTCACCTGACAGAGATTCAAATGTGATGGATTTTTACCTCAAGAGGTAGCTCTCTAGAGAAGGGACCACAGGAAGCCAGTTCCAGCCAGAGGCTGTGAGATACAGTCCAGCTAAGCAGAAGAATCCTGCTGAATAACAACTTGAACAACCACTGCTGCAGAGAAATTGCAAGGTGACTTTGAGACTGCCATCTGTGAAAGTAAACCAGATTCACACCAGCAACTTTGGGCTGAGTTTTAACCACAGAAGACTACAACACTTCAGCAATTCCAAGACAAAGAACATTCATCCCTGCAACACCATTATAAAAGTTCCTCCCGAAAGAAACTCTGAAGGTTCTTTAAGCAACGGACTCTTGAACAGTAATTTTGATTTTAATTGCATCCTACCCTTTTCTCTCTACCTATCTATTCTTGTGTATGCATGTGTGTGTGAGTATGTGTGTGGGTGAGGTTGCGACAATTTTGGGAATTGTTTAATAACAGTTATCTTTCTTTTTTAATATATGAGAAAACCTGTCATTTGTCTGTTTATTTGACCCTAAAAACATTCAGGGACTATTGCAAAATTTTTAACAAAACACTATCTGCAGTCAGTTGGGAGGTGAATAGTGGAAGCCATCCAAACCACTTACCACTTGTCCATAATAATGTTTAGTTTAGTTTAGTTTAGAGATACAGCACTGAAACAGGCCCTTCGGCCCACCGAGTCTGTGCCGACCATCAACCACCCATTTATACTAATCCTACACTAATCCCATATTCCTACCACATCCCCACCTGTCCCTATATTTCCCTACCACCTACCTATACTTGGGGCAATTTATAATGGCCAATTTACCTATCAACCAGCAAGTCTTTGGCATGTGGGAGGAAACCGGAGCACCCGGAGGAAACCCACGCAGACACAGGGAGAACTTGCAAACTCCACACTCCAATAATGTGGTGTATATGGACTTCCAAAAGGCATTTGATAAAGTGCCACATAATAGGTTTGTCACTAAAATTGAAGTCTATGGAATAAAAAGGAAAATGGCAGAATGGATATGAAGTTGGCTGAGGGACAGAAAACAGAGATTAGTGGTGAATGTTTGTTTTTTGGATTGGAGGAAGCTGTGCCCCAGGGGTCGGTACTAGATCCACTGCTTTTCTTGATATATATTAATGGCCTAGACTTGGGTGTACAGGACACCGTTTCAAAATCTGCAGATGTCACAAAATTTGGAAGTATAGTGAAATTTAAGGAGGATGGTGATAGACTTCAAGAGGACATAGACTGGTGGAATGGTCAAGACATGTGGCAGATGCAATTTAACACAGATAAGTGTGAAGTGCAGCTCCAGCAATACTCAACAAGCTCGACACCATCCAGGACAAAGCAGCCCACTTGACTGGCACCCCATCCACCACCATCAACATTTACTCCCTCCACCACTGACACACAGTGGCAGCAGTGTGTACCATCTACAAGATGCACTGCAGGAACTCACCAAGACTCCTTCGACAGCATCTTCTAAACCTGCAACCTCTAACACCTAGAAGGACAAGGGCAGCAGATGAATGGGAACACCACCACGTGCAAATTCCCCTCCAAGCCACACATCATCCTGACTTGGAACTATATCACCGTTCCTGGGACAAAATCCTGGAACTCCCTTCCTAACAGCACTGTGAGTGTACCTGCACCACATGGACTGCAGCAGTTCAAGAAGGCAGCTCACCAGCACCTTCTCAAGGCAATTAGGGATGGGCAATAAATGCTGGCACAACCAGCAACACCCACATCCCAAGAAAAAAAAAAAAAATTCTGGCACCACACTTTAAGAAGGATGTGAAGGCTTTAGAGAGGAAGCAGAAAAGATTTACGAGAATGGTTACAGGGATGAGGGACTTCAGTTATGTGTATAGACTGGAGAAGCTGGGGTTATTCTCAGAGAAGAGGAGGTTGAGAGGAGATTTGATAGAAGTTCAAAATCATGAGACAGGTTGAATGAGTGGGCAAGATTATGCCAGATGCATTATAATGTGGGGAAGTGTGAAGTTATTCACTTTAGAAGGAAAAATAGAAAAGTAGAATTTTATTAAATGGTGAAAAACTGGGTAAAATTGGTATTCAGAGGGACCTGGGTGTCCTTGCACATGAATCATAAAAAGTTACCTTGCAGGTACAACAGCAATTAGGAAAGGAGATAGAGAGAAACTTCGAGAACCAGAGGACACAGATTTAAAGTGATGGCAAAAGAACTAAAGACAGCATGTGGGAAAACCTCCTTATGCAGTGAATGGTTGCAATCTGGAATGCACTTTCTGAAAAGGTGGTAGATGCATATTAATCATTGCTTTCAAAAGGGAATTGGAGAAGCACCTGAAGGAAAAAGAATTTGCATGGCTAAAGGGAGGGGGCGGGGGAGTGGGACTAGCTAAATTGGTCTTTCAGAGAGCCGGCATGGGCTCGATGGGTCAAATGGACCTCTTTTGTGCTGTAACCATATTGTAACCTTCCTGCACTATCACCATATCCCATAATTCCCTTCGTATCCAAAAAACTATCGATCTCTGTCTTGAATATGCTCAATGACTGAGCATTCAGAATCCTCTAGGGTACAGAATTCCAAAGATCCACAACCCTTTGAGTGAAAGAATTTCTCCTTATCTCAGTCCTAAATGGCCGACCCCTTATTTTGTGTTCTAGATCCACTAGATTCTAGCCCAGAGGAAACATCCTCCCAGCATCTACTCTCAAGCCCCTAAGAATATTATATGTTTCAATTAATCATCTCTCATTCTTCTAAACTCTGGGGAATATAGACCTTAGTCTACTCAATCTCTCCTCATAGCACACTCCCCTTATTCCAGAAATCAGTCTCGTGAACCTTCACTGCACACCCTCCAAAGCAAGTATATCCTTCCAAAGGTAAAGAGACCAAAACTACATGCACAACTCTAGGTGTGGTCTCACCAAGGCCCTATAAAATTGCAGAAAGACATTGTCACTTGTTTAATTCAGTCCCTTTGTAATAAAGGTGAACATACAATTTCCTTTCCTAATTGCTGTTGTACCTGCATGTTAACTTTTTATGATTTTTGTGCAAGGACACCCAGGTCCCTCTGAATACCAACTTTTCCCAGTTTCTCACATTTAATAAAATTCTGCTTTTCTATTTTTCCTTCTAAAGTGAATAACTTCACACTTCCCCACATTATAATGCATCTGGCATATTCTTGCCCACTCACTTAATATCTCTTTGCAGTCTCTTTGCGTCTTCCTCACAGCTTACTTTCTCACCTAGCTTTGTATCATCAGCAAACTTGAATGCCTTACACTTGATGCTGTCATCTAAGTCATTCATATAGATTGTAAATTGCTGAGGCCCAGTTACTCATCCTTGCAGTACCCCACTAGTTATAGCCTGCCAACTGGAAAACTACTTATTTTTGTTCCTGCTCTGTTTTCTGTCCCTTATCCAATCTTCAATCCTTGCTAATAAATTACCCTGATCCCATGAGCCCTAATTTTGTGTAATAACCTCTTGTGTGGCACCTATTAACTGCTGTTTGAAAATCCAAATACACTACATCCATTGGCTCCCCCTTATTCAGTTCAAGCCTCAGAAAACTCTTAATAGATTAGTTGAACAATATTTCCCTTTCATAAGTCAGTGTTGACTCTGCCTAATCATATTATGATTTTCCAAGTCCTCTGTTACCATGTGCCTAATCATACATTCTAGCATTTTCTCTACTACTGATGTCAGGCCAACTGGCTTATAGTTCCCTGTTTCTCCCTCCTTTCTTGAATAGTGGAGTTATGTTTTCTACCTTCCAATCCATGGGAACTGTTCTAGAGTCTAGGGAACTCTGGAAGCTCAAAATCAATGCATACACAATCTCTGTAGCCACCTCTTTTAAAACTCTAGTATGCAGGACATCAGGTCCAGAAGATTTGTCAACTTCAATTCCCAATAATTTCTCTAGTACTATTTCTTTACTATTAACAATATCCCTAAGTTCCTCGTTTTCAGTAGACCTTGGTCTGCCACTTTTCCCAGAATGCTTTTTGAGTCTTCCACCATGAAGACGGGTACAAAATATTTGTTGAACAGCTCTGCCATTTCCTCATTCCCCATTATAATTTCTCCTGTCTTTGCCTCTAAGGAACCCATGTTTTCTGCCATTAATCTCTTCCTTTTTACATACCTTATGAAGCTTTCACAATATATTTTTATGTCTCTTCTAGTATACTCTCATATTATCTTTTCTCTTTCTTTATCAATTTCTTGGTCTTCCTTTGCTGAATTCTAAAATCCTCGCAATCCCCAGGCTTACTTGCCTTTTCACAACATTATAAGCCTCTTCCTTCAATCTAATGTTATATTTAACTTCTCTTGTTTGCCATGGTTGGATCACTTTTTCATAGGTTTTTTATTATTTTATGACCAAATGAGGAAGGCTCCCCTTTCACCCCTTCTCTAGTTTGAACACAACAGGGTTTATTCTGTTAATAACAATACCCCCTCTCCCCCCCCAGTGAGCCCCTGATCACCATTCCTCTGATTATAACTGTAAATGAACCAATCAGACAGGTTTTCTTGACTTTAAACAAGAAATATATATGTTTATTAACCTTATCACTCTAAAATTACTAAAATACATAATGCACCACACTCACATTCATGCGAGACACACACACACACACACATACACAAATAGATACAGAGGGGGAAAGATAGAGTTGGGAGGTTGAAGTAAGATCCGTAATAAATGGAACTCAAATACTGAGTCTCAATGTTCTCAGTCGAAGTTAAAGTCTTGAAGTCCTCGCTGGGGTCACGTGCACAATTCAGGCTTGCTTCTCTGATTCCGGAAGGCCAAAGAGTAGTTTTATCCATCCTCTTGATTGTTGTTTGTAAGGGTCTGTCGATTTGAGGTTTAACTGCAGCTGAAACTCCCCTGGGACTTTGCTGGAAAGGAAGAGAGAGAGAGGTGCTTCTTTGAGTTCAGTTACTGTCTTTTTTCTTTCTGAGGCACAATTCACAAAACTCAGTGTTAACACCAGCAGGTATGTCATGTGACCACCTCTTTTTTGAAAACAGAAGTTTCTGGAAGGTTGTTTGAAATTCAAAGTTCTTCAGACATACTTGGTGGTGGGGGAGTGAAGTTTGGCTCTTTCAAAGTCAAAGGGTGTCAATGGCTTTTCATCACCACTATTGACACGTCCATTCTCGTTAATTGAATCAGAGCATACCTGTATTGTTCTTGCTAGACTAGGTAATTACCTCTGTCTCCAGTCGGCCTTTGGCTTCTCATATGCAAATTGTGCATGGCCATCTTTAGCTGTTCTGTTCTTTTAAAAGTTATTTGTAATGTCCAGTAAAAAGTCTCAAGCAGAGTTCCAAACGCTTAAATTTATATTTTTTCATTTTGCATGTGGGGCTTCCGTCACAATTCCTTCTGGGAATATATATTTTTTGCAAATTATGAATTAATTCTTAAATGCTTGCCATTGCTTATCTACCATCATATCTTTTAATCTAGTTCCCAATCTACCCCAGCCAACTTGCCCCTCACATTTGCATAGTTTGCTTTGTTCAGATTTAAGACCCTAGTTTTATACTTAACTGAATCACTCTGAAACTCAATATAAAATTCTATCAAATTATAGCTACTAGTCCCTAGAGGCTCCTTTACCTCAAGGTTATTAATGCACGGTTTTTCATTGCACAATACTAGATCTATATTAGACTGTTCCCCAGTTGGTTCCTTGACATACGGTTGTAGAAAACTGTCGTGTATGCATTCCATGAACTTGTCCTCCACACTATTAGTACAAATTTGGTTTGCCCAGTTTATATGAAGATAAAAGTCCTTTATGACTACTGTATTCCCCTTGTTACATTCACCTTTAATTTCCAGATTTATTTCCTGACATTACAACAACTGTAAGGGGCCTATAAATTACTCGCACCAGTGTTTTCTGCCCCTTGTTTTTTCTTAGCTCCATGTAAACTGATTCTACATCTTGATTTTCTGAGCTAAAATCCTTTATCAGGGCTACCCCACTCCTTCTTTTTCATTTTGTTTATATCTTCTAAAAGAGGAATATTTAGTTCGCAACTTTGGTCACAATGCAACCACTTCTCCATAATGGCTATTAATTTCAATCTGTGCTATTAATTCATCTATTTTGCTGTGAATGCTTCACACATTCAAATATAGAGCCTTTAGCTTTAACATTTTTTCTATTTAACTTTGTATGCTGCTACTTAGAGTGTTTTGCTGCATAGTGAACTTTTTGGTACTCTGTTACTTTTACTCAGCTCTGCACAAAGTACTACTCTGCATTATGGATACAGATTCCTTAGTGGAGTACATTTATTTTGATGTTATAAAAGGGAGGACAGAGACCTGAGAGGGCTAGGTTGGAGGTTCTTAGAGTAAGGCATCACCAAAGGTATCTCTTCCCTACATGTAGACAGTCAATCACCAACATTTACAGACCAAGAAGGTCTTACTTAGGCATCCTTTACTACATTTTGTGGAGGGTTACAGAAGGTAAGGAAGTGGAACACAAGAGCCAGCAGCCAAAGGAAGGTGAGCAAAATTGGTAGTCCAGACTTTCAAGATATACAGGTTGAATCACCAAATAAAGTCATTTAACACCCATCTGTTCTCCTCCTCTCCACATAAAGTCCCTCACTTTCCAAGATTTCTGCCAAGTTCCTTCATAAGATAGAAGTCTACAGGTAAGCGGGACACCTGCAGGAAGGAAACGGGGTCCTTCTTTAAATATGCAGATTGGATCCAATTATGTCAATTGGACCCTGTCTACAGTTTAATTCAGAGGCCTGAGTGGGGGGAGCATGATGGCCTCCTTGTCTGACAATACCTGTTGGGATCCTTATCATAGGCCAGAAGAGACCCAGCAGCTGTGTGAAAACATTATTTTAAGTTTCCTTGTGGACCATGAGGAGCAGGAGTGCTCCTCCAAGCCTTACAAGAAAGTCTTGGGTCTTTATTGCCCATGGTTTACCCCCTTCTCCTGATTGCAGTCAAAGCCTCCTCCTCCCCACCCCAATCACCTCCAGAACACCCCCACCAGCCAAGCCCTCAATTGATTGCTGGAAACCATTCCCACAGGTTGCTGTCTGTGGCCTCCTGCCGCCCTCTCGGAATTCTCTCTCCTGTCTGCCGGCTTGATAGTGGATCTGACCAGGTTTAGGCAGTACTCCTGTAAAAATTTATGTAAATAAGGCTCAGTCATTGAGTTGGCCAGGTTGCCATGTCTCCAGAGTCTTCCAATGCAGCAACGACTTCAGAGTTGACACACATTGTATCTGATCCCCCTTTAAAACCAGGTCCTGAGTCCCGAGGCTCTGATTCAATGTTGGCTTTTTTTCACCCTTCATGGTAGAACAGCACTCTTCTCTTCCAGCCCCAGGTCCTCGTTTTCACCAGGATTCAGTGGCTCACCCAGAGACAACACTTCTGCTTGTCTCACTAATTACTTGTGTCAGTGGGTGTCTCTGCACTGATGCTTGTGCAGGTAAGATGCTAGGGCAAAATTTGTTAAAAGATGGCAGCAGTTGTAGATCTGGAAGTGTTTGGGCTGCCATCAGAATGGCTGCCTCTTGCTCCAAGGCACCCATTATGATGCGGAAAGTAGAGCTTGTTTAGTTATGCATATAGTGGCCTACAAATTTGATCGCACCCAAAAACAAGTGCGCAGGTGGTGAGGTTTGCAATTCATGCACCTTTTTGCTTGGTCCGAGCCAATATGTGAAATTTGTGTTGGGACTTCATAATGATGTGACAAAGCATGTAGCCCATATTATCCACACAATTCATCGGTTGTACATCTATTTGTGGAGTTGGAGAGTTGGGGGAGGCGGGGTGGGGGAGGGCGGAAATTGGGTTTAACTGACAACACTTAAAAGCGGCCAACATCTCTTAAAAGGGAGGTGCACCATGGTTGCAGGCAGGAAGAGCACTTCAGAACAAAAATAGCTGGAACACACACATATTGACAAGGTATACACCGCACCAAACAACATGAAAAAAGGAAAGAAGGTACCAGCCCTTCGCTTTGCAAGCTGGAACGTCAGAACTATGTGTCCTGGCCTGTCGGAAGACCTTACACAAATCAACGATTCTCGGAAGACCGCCATCATTAACAACGAGCTCAGTAGACTCAATGTGGACATTGCAGCACTTCAGGAGACTCGCCTCCCCGAGAGTGGCTCTCTAGCAGAGCAAGACTACACCTTCTTCTGGCAGGGCAGGGATCCTGAAGAACCAAGACAGCATGGAGTGGGCTTCGCCATCAGAAACTCCTTGCTCAGCATGATAGAGCCTCCCTCAAATGGCTCGGAACGCATACTGTCCATCCGACTGCTCACCACCTCTGGTCCAGTACACCTACTCAGCATCTATGCTCCAACACTCTGTTCCGCACCTGAAGCTAAAGACCAGTTCTATGAACAACTCCATAACATCATTAGCAGCATCCCCAACACCGAACACCTATTCCTGCTGGGGGACTTTAATGCCAGGGTTGGGGCCGACCATGACTCATGGCCCTCCTGCCTTGGGCGCTATGGCGTTGGAAGGATGAATGAGAACGGGCAGAGACTGCTTGAGTTGTGTACCTATCATAACCTCTGCATCACCAACTCGTTCTTTCACACTAAACCCTGTCACCAGGTTTCATGGAGGCACCCAAGATCACGTCGTTGGCACCAGCTAGACCTCATTGTCACAAGGCGAGCCGCCTTAAACAGTGTTCAAATCACACGCAGCTTCCACAGTGCGGACTGCGACACCGACCACTCCCTGGTGTGCAGCAAGGTTAGACTCAGACCAAAGAAGTTGCATCATTCCAAGCAGAAGGGCCACCCGCGCATCAACACGAGCAGAATTTCTCACCCACAGCTGTTACAAAAATTTCTAAATTCACTTGTAACAGCCCTTCAAAACACTCCCACAGGGGATGCTGAGACCAAGTGGGCCCACATCAGAGACGCCATCTATGAGTCAGCTTTGACCACCTACGGCAAAAGTGCGAAGAGAAATGCAGACTGGTTTCAATCTCATAATGAAGAGCTGGAACCTGTCATAGCCGCTAAGCGCATTGCACTTTTGAACTACAAGAAAGCCCCCAGCGATTTAACATCCGCAGCACTTAAAGCAGCCAGAAGTACTGCACAAAGAACAGCTAGGCGTTGCGCAAACGACTACTGGCAACACCTATACAGTCATATTCAGCTGGCCTCAGACACCGGAAACATCAGAGGAATGTATGATGGCATGAAGAGAGCTCTTGGGCCAACCATCAAGAAGATCACCCCCCTCAAATCTAAATCGGGGGACATAATCACTGACCAACGCAAACAGATGGACCGCTGGGTTGAGCACTACCTAGAACTGTACTCCAGGGAGAATGCTGTCACTGAGACTGCCCTCAATGCAGCCCAGCCTCTACCAGTCATGGATGAGCTGGACATACAGCCAACCAAATCGGAACTCAGTGATGCCATTGATTCCCTAGCCAGCGGAAAAGCCCCTGGGAAGGACAGCATTACCCCTGAAATAATCAAGAGTGCCAAGCCTGCTATACTCTCAGCACTACATGAACTGCTATGCCTGTGCTGGGACGAGGGAGCAGTACCCCAGGACATGCGCGATGCCAACATCATCACCCTCTATAAAAACAAAGGTGACCGCGGTGACTGCAACAACTACCGTGGAATCTCCCTGCTCAGCATAGTGGGGAAAGTCTTTGCTCGAGTCGCTCTGAACAGGCTCCAGAAGCTGGCCGAGCGCGTCTACCCTGAGGCACAGTGTGGCTTTCGTGCAGAGAGATCGACTATTGACATGCTGTTCTCCCTTCGTCAGATACAGGAGAAATGCCGTGAACAGCAGATGCCCCTCTACATTGCTTTCATTGATCTCACCAAAGCCTTTGACCTCGTCAGCAGACGTGGTCTCTTCAGACTACTAGAAAAGATCGGATGTCCACCAAAGCTACTAAGTATCATCACCTCATTCCATGACAATATGAAAGGCACAATTCAACATGGTGGCTCCTCATCAGAGCCCTTTCCTATCCTGAGTGGTGTGAAACAGGGCTGTGTTCTCGCACCCACACTTTTTGGGATTTTCTTCTCCCTGCTGCTTTCACATGCGTTCAAATCCTCTGAAGAAGGAATTTTCCTCCACACAAGATCAGGGGGCAGGTTGTTCAACCTTGCCCGTCTAAGAGCGAAGTCCAAAGTACGGAAAGTCCTCATCAGAGAACTCCTCTTTGCTGACGATGCTGCTTTAACATCTCACACTGAAGAATGCCTGCAGAGTCTCATCGACAGGTTTGCGTCTGCCTGTAATGAATTTGGCCTAACCATCAGCCTCAAGAAAACGAACATCATGGGGCAGGATGTCAGAAATGCTCCATCCATCAATATTGGCGACCACGCTCTGGAAGTGGTTCAAGAGTTCACCTACCTAGGCTCAACTATCACCAGTAACCTGTCTCTAGATGCAGAAATCAACAAGCGCATGGGTAAGGCTTCCACTGCTATGTTCAGACTGGCCAAGAGAGTGTGGGAAAATGGCGCACTGACACGGAACACAAAAGTCCGAGTGTATCAGGCCTGTGTCCTCAGTACCTTGCTCTACGGCAGCGAGGCCTGGACAACGTATGCCAGCCAAGAGCGACGTCTCAATTCATTCCATCTTCGCTGCCTTCGGAGAATACTTGGCATCAGGTGGCAGGACTATATCTCCAACACAGAAGTCCTTGAAGCGGCCAACATCCCCAGCTTATACACACTACTGAGTCAGCGGCGCTTGAGATGGCTTGGCCATGTGAGCCGCATGGAAGATGGCAGGATCCCCAAAGACACATTGTACAGCGAGCTCGCCACTGGTATCAGACCCACCGGCCGTCCATGTCTCCGTTATAAAGACGTCTGCAAACGCGACATGAAATCGTGTGACATTGATCACAAGTCGTGGGAGTCAGTTGCCAGCATTCGCCAGAGCTGGCGGGCAGCCATAAAGACAGGGCTAAATTGTGGCGAGTCGAAGAGACTTAGTAGTTGGCAGGAAAAAAGACAGAGGCGCAAGGGGAGAGCCAACTGTGCAACAGCCCCAACAAACAAATTTCTCTGCAGCACCTGTGGAAGAGCCTGTTACTCCAGAATTGGCCTTTATAGCCACTCCAGGCGCTGCTTCACAAACCACTGACCACCACCAGGCGCGTATCCATTGTCTCTCGAGATAAGGAGGCCCAAAAGACCCACATTATGTGACGCTGTCTTGGAAGCCCTGAAAGAGGCAGTAGGCAGTGGTAGGGTAATGCTGTTTATACTGGGGGCAGAAAGCCCTCCAACATCTGCTCGACCTAGGGGAAGAGTTGGCTGAGTTAGTGAATGACAGAAGCTAAGCTCCCAGAATATGGCTGCAATACAAGATGATGTTCAGTGACCTGTCCAGAGTTAAGGAAACAATACTGCTCTCTTACTGTCTATTCATACCTCCACTACCTCCAGTCTCAATACCTAAAATACCCCCTGCCCCACTTCCCTTCACTTTCTGTGGGTAGGTGAACCCACACCTCCCCTCTTATATTCCTAACTCTAAGGTTTGGCCTGAACCTGTCCAGGTGGAAAAAATGATCAAGGCACACAACTGTTCTTTTAATAGTCTCTAGTAACATTGATAATCTTACAAAGATCAATATCATACTCTGAGCTGCAGTAACACTTTTAACCCTCAAACTGCTGCTTCTGTACTACTGTCTGCTGCTAATACTATTGTTAAAACCACACTTTTTTTTATTAAGCTACTGTCATGCTAGCCCACCACCTGCCAAGAATGACGCACATTAATTTTGCCATAAACATTGATTTTAAACGATTGCTGGAGTGAGGAAATGACTTGTTCAACAGATCAGCTGTAGCTGGAAAAGACATATTAACAGACAGTGATTGGAAGGACAAAGGACCGTTCTCTGACACATTCAACCCACAGTGGACCTTGATCACTAGGTATTGTGTGTAAGAGGAGCATTCCAGAGATTGCTAAAGTGATATAATCCAGGACTGGTTAGACCAGCTAGCCACAGAGTTTGAGCAGGAAGATTGTTTGTTCCTAGACTGAGAAGATCTCTCCTGTCTGCTCCCATCTCTTTCTCACCAAGCTCTGAATCCACTGAAGACACTTGAACCCCAAGAGAGAAAAGTCTCCTGCAGCAAACAAGGTTTAAGAAGAATACTGGGCCCCAATGAAAAGCAAGATTTACCTACAATCAAGGACTCTACAGTGAGCTCAAAGAACTCATAACAAAAACTCTTCAGATATTGCCTCAAACTTTTCCACTTTATTTTATCTTATGCTCTTTTCTGTCTCTATTTGCATGTGTGTATCATGTATGCATGCCAGCGTGGGTGCATTGTGTATCCGTAGGCGTCAACCGAATTAGAGTTTAAGTTTAATAAATTTCAACTTCTCTTCTTTAAACCTAAGAAAACCCATTTGTGCTGGTTTCTTTGTCTTATAATTGGAAAGCAATGAACAAGGATTCACCAAGGGGGAGCTAAAAACATGGTGTATTTAAAATTAAACCCTGTTATGGTAAGAACAGGTGAAGGCTGAGAGAGTCCCCTACACACCTTTCTCACCTGATTGCAACAGAAATTTGGGTGCTCGCATCCAGAATTGACCCACAGACAAACAAGAAATTGGAAGTGGGAAGCCAAATTGTTCCCAATCAAAAAAAAACAATATTTCAATATAGGGTTTCTTGTGGTTGTGTGTGCTTGAAGTAGGATGAAGTAACTTGGGATAAGTTAAAAGCACTGTCTATGGAGGAGTTGAGGAAAATGGCTGAGCAGTGTGGGATCACTGTATGTGGCAAAGCTAGGAAGTCTGAACTCCTAAGGTTAGTGGCCAACCATTTTTCCCTTGAATTTGAAGAAGCAGAAACAGGGTTAGAAGTAGACTCCGACAGGGTATTGCTAGCAAAGCTACAATTGGAACAGAGGAAACTTGAATTAGAGGAGAGGGAGAAGAAAGAGCCTTCCAGAAGGAACGTGAAGAAAAAGAGAGAGGAGAGGGAGAGAGAGAGAAAGACAGAAGAAGAAACGAGAGAGAGAGGAGAGAGAGAGAGAAAGAATATTCCAGAAGGAATGTGAAGAAAGAGTGCTGAAGTGGCTTGATTTAACTAGGGTGTGACAGAGTAACCCCAGTGAAAGCATGACCAATATGGAGAAGCGTAATTCAGGGCTGGGCACAGAATTGTTAAAACCAGCTCAACTAATTCCAAAATTCAATGAGGAAGGTGCAGAAGAATTTTTAGTGTCCTTTGAGAAACTGGCAAGGCAGTTAAAATGGCCAGCTGAGACCTGGCCTCTGTTACTACAAAGCAAGCTAACCAGAAAAGCCCATGAGTTTTATTCCCTATTGCCAGATGAGAGTTCATCAACTTATAAACTGACCAAAAATGCTATCCTTAGGGCATATGAATTAGTACCCGAAGCCTATCATCAAAACTTTAGAACCCACAAAAAGCAAGCTAATCAAGCTTATTTGGAGTTTGAAAGAAGCAAGCTTTTGACCAGTGGCTGAGGGCTGTTAAAGTAGAGCTCAGCTATGAGAATCTCAGAGAAGTAATTCTGTTAGGGGAATTTAAACACTCTCGCCCACTTTCCATAAAGACCCATGTAGAGGAGCAGAGGGTCCAGAGAGCCCGGCAAGCAGCCGTCCTGGTTGATCAGTTTGCTTTAATTTATAGGTTGGTTTCCCAGGGGAGAACCTTTCCTAATCACACCCACAAATCCAAAAAGGACAAAGGGTGGGAAGGTGATAGGAACCCAACCAGTCCTGGGAGAGAAAGAATAGCAGGAGACACAGGAAACCCTCCTCTAACCAAACAAGAATGTACGGTGAGCAAGAGTGAAACCCGGAGACCTGTGTGCTTCCATTTAAAAGCTGACTGCTGGAAACTAAAGGGGAAACTGGTAGGGTTAATCAGGGCACACCACTCAGTGAAGACAGGAACCCGATGGAAAGCACAGCAGAACAAGCTGTGGCTTTAACTGCGGTAAGAGTGAGACCCAGGAAGCTTCCGGCTGTAACTGCAGGAAAATTCAATAGGATTCCTGAAGGTTATCAGGGTTTTGTGTTTGAAGGGAAAGTAACCCCATACCCCTCAAGTGGGGTAAGCAACCCCATAGTAATTCTCAGGGGCACAGGGGCCACTAGATGCCTTTTACTAGGAAAAGGCCTGACCTTTCCCCCAGACAGTGCAGTGAACACCAAAATGGTGGTGAATGGTATTGGACGACAGTGTATGCCTGTACCTGTACACTGGGTGCACCTGGAGTGCAACCTAGTTTTGGGACCGGTAATTGAAGGGATTGTTCCTAGTTTGCCTGTGGACGGTGTTGACCTGCTCCCAGGTAATGATCTGGCTGGCCTGAAGGTGGTAGCCCCCCACAATAGTGAAAGAAAGACCACAGGAGGTCAGAGAGACAGGGCTGTGGCAAGAGACAGACCCCTGCAGTTTCCCTGAGTATGCAATGGGTTAGGCCATGATCAAACCAGCTCCCACAAAGGAGACTGAATTGTCACTGTAGGCAGATGACCAAGAGGTCTGTCTGTCTGAGGGTTTCTTTGGAAAGTTAGAAGACCCAGGGAATGAATTAGATGGCTTTTCCCTAGCTGAGGCTCAGTGAACCAATCTATTATTGTGAGAGTTAGCACAGGCTGCCCAGTCTGAAAGTGAAGCAGAGGGAGTCTCTGACTGCTACTATGTAAAGAATGAGGTACTGATGAGGAAATGGAGTTCTCCTCACAGACCTGAGAGCGAGGAGTGGACAGTAGTTCACCAGTTAGTGGTGCTGCAGAGGTACCGGAGAGAAATATTAAGAAGGGCCCATGAGACTACAGTAGCTGTACATGCCAGTATACGAAAGACCAAAGCCCACATAAGGCAGCAATTTGATTGGCAAAAACTGCACAAAGATGTGGTGGAGTACTGCAGGAGTTGCCACATGTGCCAGGTTGAAGGGAAACCCCAACCTACAGTGAAGCCTGAACCCCTAAGTCCTGTACTGGTACCGGTGTTAGGAGGACTCTCTAGCAGAGGGCTGGTGAACTGTAAGGGACCCCCGCCGAGAACTAAAAGGGACAGACAGGCACAAGGCTGGCAAAAGGTTAGGCAGGGAAGGGGAAAAAGTGACCAAGAGGGCAGGTTAAAGGAGGTCGAAAGGAATCCCAGATGAAAACCTCTACTGTCTGGTCAGCCAAACCTGACAAATTTGAAAAGTTGGACCCCACATCCTCCTTTGTAAATGCAGACACTAGAAGCACCCCACAGCGTTGCTAACAGCTTTTACAGGAACCTGTAGAGACAAAGAAAGACCTCTAGGGGACAGAGAAACTATGAGGGTGATATGTCACCTAGTTGAAGTGCCACAAGGGCATGCAGTAGAATCTGTACAAATACCTGCAGGCAGGAGTGTCCCAGAGAACAAAGGGGAGATTCGCAAAGAATCCTCCCCCACAGTCAGGAAAAAACGAACCACCCATCCCCTGAAGTCTTTGCACGACTCAGCAAAGCACTGAAAGAGAGTTCAGGATAGACCTGCCCATTATTAACTCCTGAGGAAAAAAAAATTCCAACTTAGGACTAATTAAACCTAACCCTACTCAAAGATCCTAGGCAGCCATGGAAATGGGCAAACTGAAGAAAATCCCCCCAAAAACCACATGTTTACTGGGATATCAAAAAAGAGGGGAGGGCAGTTTTAATAAGTTTTAGGATTTATGAATGAATGTGAATGAATGAGAGAGAGAGATGTGTGTTTTTCCCCTGAAGCTTATATTTTCTCTCTCGACCGTTTTAATGAAACGCTGTCTTTAAAAATCGTATTTCATTCCACTGGGTATGGAGGTGTTATGCTAGGCCCACACCTACCAAGAATGAGGCACATTAATTTTGACATGAACATTGATTTTAAACTGTTGCTGGAGCAAGGAAGTGACTTGTTAAACAGAACAGCCATGGCTGGAAAAGACATTTGCATATTAACAGATGGTGATTGGAAGGCCAAAGCACCATTCCCTGACACATTCAACCCACAATGGACCTTGATCACCAGCTATTGTGTAAGAGGAGCATTCCAGAGACTGCTAAGGTGATACAATCCAGGACTGGTTAGATCAGCTGGTCACATGACTAACTGGCTGTTCCAGGGTCTTTTGAAATAGCCACAGAGATTTTGAGCAGAAAGTCTGTTTGGTCCTGGACTGCTCCCATCTCTTTCTCACAAGCCTCTGAATCCACTTGAAACCCAAGAGAGAAAAGTCTCCGACAGTGAACAAGGCTTAAGAAGAATACTGGGCCCCTACAAAAAGCAAGATCTACCTGCAATCAAGACTCTACAGTGAGCTCGAAGAACCATAACAAAAACTCTTCAGATATTGCCTCGAACTTATCCACTTTATTTTTTCTTCTCTTTTCTGTCTCTATTTGTACGTGTGTTTCATGTATGCATGCCAGCGTGGGCATATCATGTATCCATAGGTGTCAACCGAATTATAGTTTTAAATTTCAACTTTTCTTCTTTAAACATAAAAAAACTGTTTGTGCTGGTTTCTTTGCCTTATAATTGGAAAGCAGTGAACAAGGATTCACCAAGAGGGAGCTAAAAACATGGTGTGTTTAAAATTAAACCCTGTTATGGTAAGACCAGGTGAAGGCTGAGTGGGACCCCTAAACACCTTTCTCACCTGGTCGTAACACTACCAAAGAAAGAAAATCACACCCATGCCAAAAATTGCCACAGACTGCTCCACAGATCTTTCTTATATATTGTAATAATCTCATATTCTGGTTCATGAATAGTCTATTAACATATTAAAGTGGTTTCAATGGGGAATATCCTGGTTGTCATATCAGGTAGGTTTTGCTCTAATCAGAAGGTTCTGTAGTATTAACATATCCAAGCAATGTGGGGCACATCCAGATGCATTGGCTCCATAAAGTTTGTGAGCCAGTAGGTATCATTTACAGTTCTATAGTTTGGCCACAGGGGTCGAGACAAATCCTTTAACTGGCCAGACACATACCCATTGTGTGGTCTGATGGTTTCATTCGCTGTCTCTTGACTAGTATATTGAAAAAGTCACGTAAGGTTATCATGGTTCCATGGAATGCTGGGAGGCAAAGTTTGTGTCTGCAGTACCTTCATTTTGGGCTTTGAAATGTTGGCTTCCTTAAAGTTGAATGAGTTCTTGCTGAACGACTGGCTATATTTCCTCAAATACATGAACCACACTTCACTTTACCTTCCTCTCCTCACAGTCACACACTCAGCACATTCTACTTTCACCACTAATCTCACCCTCACTTCCCCACACCTCACATCTGACACACTGCAGTTGAGCTTTTCTATTAGACTTGAACATTCTCTAAACACCTTAGTAGAATGTTATGAACAATCTTTTCTTTCTTGCAGGTTACCCAAAATCTCAGAAGAGGCTACGACTGTAAGAGGCAGAGATTGCTTCAAGATACTTATCCCTTTCGATATAAACATGCTGGCCATCAAAGGAAGGGACAAAGTCATGGCCATGGCAACTGGCAATGCTGATCTTGGTATTGTGCATGATTTCTTCACATCTTTTCCTCTTTTTCCCTTCATATCTCTATCTCACCCACACATTCTGCAAGACAAACTGCAAATGCTTTCACCAGCCACTTTTTTCTTTGCTCTCCCATCGCATCTCAAGTTAACCCTTATCTGTGTCTTTCATTTAAGGTGCCAGTGGAGAAAGAAGAACTGAGCCTTTAGGAAGATGCATCATCACTCAAACTGACTCACAAGTATCACCTTAGATACTGCCATCACTCATGCTTAAGGGTGGCACAGAGGCACAGTGGTTAGCACTGCAGCCTCACAGCTCCAGTGACCCAGGTTCAGTTCTGGGTACTGTCTGTGCAGAGTTTGCAAGTTCTCCCTGTGACCGTATGGGTTTCCTCCTACATGCCAAAGACTTGTGGGTTGTTAGGTAAATTGGCCATTGTAAATTGCCCCTAGTGTAGGTGGGGATGTGCGAGGGAAATGGGATTAATGTAGGATTAGTCTAAATTGGTGGTTGATGGTCAGCACAGACTCGGTGGGCTGAAGGGCCTGTTTCAGTGCTGTATCACTCTACGACTTTTGAGGCTAAGTTAGGGGAGGTGTCTACATCTGGTAATGCACCAAGCATAAGAATTAACAAGAGAAGTTAAAGATTGTATTAGATGAATGGAAGAGGCTTATAAAGTTGCCAAAAAAGTAGTAAGCCTGAGGAGTGGAAGTATTTTAGAATTCAGCAAAAGAGGACCATGAAACTGATAAAGAAAGGGAAAATAGAATATGAAAGTAAGCTAGCAAGAAACATAAAAACAGACAGTAAAAGCTTCGATAGGTATGTAAAAAGAAAAAGATTAGCAAAGACAAATGTGGGCTCATTACGGGCAGAGATAAGAGAATTTATAACGGTGAATAAGGAAATGGCAAAGAAACTAAACAAATATTTTATGTCTGTCTTCACAGAGGAAGATACAAAAAACCTCCCAGGAATACTAGAGAACCGAGGGACTAGGGAAAATGGGGAACTGAAGGAAATTAGACTTCGTAAAAAAGTTGTACTGGAGAAATTAATAGGACTGCAAGTTGGTAAATCACCTGGATCTGATGATCTACATCCCAGAGTGTTGAAAGAGGTGGCTGTAGAGATAATGGATGCATTGGTGATCATCTTCCAAAATCTATCGTTTCTGGAACAGTTCTTGCAGATTGGAGGGTAGCAAATGTAACCCCACTGTTTAAGAAAGGAGTTGAGAGAGAAGACAGGGCACAATAGATCTGAACATTTAGAAAATAATGGTAGGATTAGGCAGAGTCAACGTGGATTTATGAAAGGGAAATCATGTTTGACAAACCTGTTGGAGTTTTTTGAGGACACAACTAGCAGAATAGATAAGGGGTAACCAGTGGATGTGGTGTATTTGTATTTTCAGAAGGCTTTTGATAAGGTCCTACACAAGAGATTAGTAAACAAAATTAGAGCACATGGTATTGGGCATAATATACTGGCATGGATGGAGAATTGGTTAATGAACAGAAAACAGAGAGTAAGAATAAACGGGTCATTCTCAGGTTGGCAGGCTGTGATGAGTAGGGTACTGCAAGCATCAGTGCTTGGACCCCAGCTATTCACAATCTAGATCAATGATTTGGATGTGGGAACCAAATGTAATATTTCCAAGTTTGCTGATGACACAAAACTAGGTGGGAATGTGAGTTGTGAGGAGGATGCAAAGAGGCTTCAAGGGGATTTAGACTGGCTAAGTGAGTAGGCAAGAACGTGGCAATTAGAATGTAATGCGGAAAAGTGTGAAGTTATCCACTTTGGTAGGAAAAATAGAAATGCAGAGTATTTCTTAAATGGTGAGTGATTGGGAAGTGTTGATGTCCAAAGGGATCCGGGTGTCCTGGTTCATGAGTCACTGAAAGTTAACATACAGGTGCAGCAAGCAATTAGGAAGGCAAGAGGATTTGAGTACAGGAATAAAGATGTCTTGCTGAAATTGTATAGAGCCTTGATGAGACTGCACCTGAAGTATTGTGCACAGTTTTGGTCTCCTTATCTAAGGAAGATATACTTGCTATAGAGGGAGTGTAATGAAAGTTCACCAGACTGATTCCTGGGATGGAGGGATTGTCCTATGAGGAGAGATTGAGGAGGCTGGTACTGTATTCTTTAGAGTTTAGAGAATGAGAGTTGATCTCATTGAAGCATTCAAAATTCTTACAGGGCTCGACAGGGTAAATGCAAGAAAGATGTTCCCCTGTCTGGGGAGGGGAGGTGGGGTGCAGTTCTAGAACCGGGGGACACGGTCTCAATAAGGAGTAGGCGTTTAAGGACTGAGATGAGGAGGAATTTCTTCACTCAGAGGGTGGTGAATCTTTGGAATTCTCTACCCTAGAGGGTGGTGGGGGCTCAGTCATTGGGTATGTTAAAGACAGAGACTGATAGATATTAAAGGCATCAAAGGATATGGGGATAGTGCGGGAATATGGCTTTGAGGTAGAACATCAGCCACGATCTAGTTGAATGGCGGAGCAGACTCGAGGGGCTGAATTGCCTACTCCTGCTCCTATTTCCTGTGTCCCTATGTTTCTATGATTTCCAACAGGGAATGCAGAAGAAACTTCTTTACCCAGAGAGTAGTGAGAATGTGGAACTCGCTACCACAGGGAGTGGTTGAAGGGAATAGTGCAGATGCATTTGAGGGGAAGCTAGACAAGAATATGAGGGAGAAGGAAATAGAGGGTTATGATGATAGATTTAGATGAGAAAAGATGGGAGGAGGCTCAAGTGGAGCATAAACACTAGCATGGACTGATTGGGCTGAATGGCCTGTTTCTGTGTCATATATGCTATGTAACCCTATGAAAATGGGACACCACTGGTGTAAGTTCACCAGAGTTCCGCTGCAAAGGTCAAAGATTTTGACCTTTGCAGCGGAACTCTGGTGAACTTACACCAGTGGTGTCCCATTTTCATAGGATTACATAGCACATATGACACAGAAACAGGCCATCAAAGATTTTGACCTTGAGGGCCCAGTCTACCGTAGAAGGATGCTGGGCATACTCCATAAAATGCTAGGGCAGTCTGCCAATGAGCTTGCATGCAGTCACTCAGAGTATGAAGGAGTCCAGTGCCAATTTAAGTTGGCGCTTCTGGCAAAGCATGGAGACTACGTTGTCCAACATGGGGTGAATGGTTAGCTCCATGACTAGTGGTGCCCACCATGACAGAGCATCTGGTAACAACTCCAGCAGTTCATGCTGAATCATAGAATCATATAATGATTACAGCACTGAAGGAAGCCATTCAGCCCATCATGTCTATGCTGACTCTCTGCAAGAGCAACTCAGCTAGTCCCACTCCCCTGCCCTTTCCCTGTAGCCTGCAACTTTTTTCTCTTCACGTGCTTATCCAAATCCCTTTTGAAAGCCACAATTGAAATTGCCTCCACTTCACTCTCGGGCAGTGCATTCCAGATCCTAACCACTCACTGCATAAATTTTTTTTTTCCTCATGCTGCCTTTAGCTCTTTTACCAATCACCTTATATCAGTGTCCTTTGGTTCTTGACCCTTCCACCAACAGGAACAGTTTCTCCTTATCTACTCTATCAAGACTCCTCATGGTTTCGTACACTTCGACCAAATTTTCTCTCAACCTTCTCTTCTCTATGGAGAACAACCCCAGCTTCTCCATACTATCCATGTAACTGAAGTCCCTCATCCCTGGAAACATTCTCGTAAATCTTTTCTACACCTTCTCTAAAGCCTTCAGATCCTTCCTCAAGTTGGTGCCAGAATTATACACTCCAGTTGAGGCTGAACTAATGTTTTATAAAGATTCATCATAGCTTCCTTCCTTTTGTATTCTATACCTCTATTTTTAAAGCCCTGGATCTCGTATAGGTTTTTGACCACGTTCACAACCTGCCCTGCCACCTTCAAAGAACAACAAAGAACAAAGAACAGTACAGCATTCGGCCCTCCAAGCCTGTGCCGATCTTGATGCCTGCCGAAGCTAACACCTTCTGCACTTCCGGGGCCCATATCCCTCTATTCCCTTCCTATTCATGTATTTGTCAAGATGTCTCTTAAACGTCGCTATCGTATCTGCTTCCACCACCTCCCCTGGCAGCAAGTTCCAGGCACTCACCACCCTCTGTGTAAAAAACTTGCCTCGCACATCCCCTCTAAACTTTGCCCCTCGCACCTTAAACCTATGTCCCCTAGTAACTGACTCTTGCACCCTGGGAAAAAGCTTCTGACTATCCACTCTGTCCATGCCGCTCATAACTTTGTAAACCTCTATCATGTCGCCCCTCCACCTCCGTCGTTCCAGTGAAAACAATCCGAGTTTTTCCAACCTCCCCTCACAGCTAATGCCCTCCAGACCAGGCAACATCCTGGTAAACCTGCTCTGTACCCTCTCCAAAGCCTTCCATGTCCTTCTGGTAGTGTGGCGACCAGAATTGCACGCAATATTCTAAGTGTGGCCTAACTAAAGTTCTGTACAGCTGCAACATGACTTGCCAATTTTTATACTCTGTGCCCCGACCGATGAAGGCAAGCATGCCGTATGCCTTCTTGACTACCTTATCCACCTGCGTTGCCACTTTCAGTGACCTGTGGACCTGTACGCCCAGATCTCTCTGCCTGTCAATACTCCTAAGGGTTCTGCCATTTACTGTATACCTCCCACCTGCATTAGACCTTCCAAAATGCATTACCTCACACTTGTCTGGATTAAACTCCATCTGCCATTTCTCCGCCCAAGTCTCCAACCGATCTATATCCTGCTGTATCCTCTGACAATCCTCATCATTATCCGCAACTCCACCAACCTTTGTGTTGTCCGCAAACTTACTAATCAGACCAGCTACATTTTCCTCCAAATCATTTATATATACTACAAACAGCAAAGGTCCCAGCACTGATCCCTGCGGAACACCACTGGTCACATCCCTCCATTCAGAAAAATACCCATCCACTGTTACCCTCTGTCTTCTGTGACTGAGCCAGTTCTGTATCCATCTTGCCAGCTCACCTCTGATCCCGTGTGGCTTCACCTTTTGCACCAGTCTGCCATGCGGGACCTTGTCAAAGGCTTTACTAAAGTCCATATAGACAACATCCACCGCCCTTCCCTCATCAATCATCTTTGTCACTTCCTCAAAAAACTCAATCAAATTAGTAAGACACGACCTCCCCTTCACAAAACCATGCTGTCTCTCGCTAATAAGTTCGTTTGTTTCCAAATGGGAGTAAATCCTGTCCCGAAGAATCCTCTCTAATAATTTCCCTACCACTGACGTAAGGCTCACCGGCCTATAATTTCCTGGATTATCCTTGTCACCCTTCTTAAACAAAGGAACAACATTGGCTATTCTCCAGTCCTCTGGGACCTCACCTGTAGCCAATGAGGATGCAAAGATTTCTGTCAAGACCCCAGCAATTTCTTCCCTTGCCTCCCTCAGTATTCTAGGGTAGATCCCATCAGGCCCTGGGGACTTATCTACCTTAATGCTTTGCAAGACACCCAACACCTCCTCCTTTTTGATAATGAGATGACTGAGACTATCTGCACTCCCTTTGCGAGGCTCATCATCCACCAAGTCCTTCTCCTTGATGAATACTGATGCAAAGTACTCATTTAGCACCTCGCCCATTTCCTCTGGCTCCACGCATAGATTCCCATCTCTGTCCTTGAGTGGGCCAACCCTTTCCCTGGTTACCCTCTTGCTCTTTATATATGTATAAAAAGTCTTGGGATTTTCCTTAATCTTGTTTGCCAATGACTTTTCATGACCCCTTTTAGCCCTCCTAACTCCTTGCTTAAGTTCCTTCCTACGGTCTTTATATTCCTCAAGTGCTTCATTTGTTCCTAGCCTTCCAGCCCTTACAAATGCTTCCTTTTTCTTTTTGACTAGGCTCACAATATCCCGTGTTATCCAGGCTTCCTGAAACTTGCAAAACTTGTCTTTCTTCCTCACAGGAACATGCTGGTCCTGGATTCTAATCAGCTGACGTTTGAAAGACTCCCACATGTCAGATGTTGATTTACCCTCAAACAGCTGCCCCCAATCTAAATTCTTCAGTTCCTGCCTAATATTGTTATAATTAGCCTTCCCCAATTTAGCACCTTCACCCGAGGACTACTCTTATCCTTATCCACAAGTACCTTAAAACTTATGGAATTATGGTCACTGCTCCCGAAATGCTCCCCTACTGAAACTTCGACCACCTGGCTGGGCTCATTCCCCAATACCAGGTCCAGAATGGCCCCATCCCAAGTTGGACTATCTACATACTGTTTCAAGAAGCCCTCCTGGATGCTTCTCACAAATTCTGCCCCATACAAGCCCCAAGCACTAGTGAGTCCCAGTCAATATTGGGGAAGTTAAAATCACCCATCACTACAACCCTGTTACCTTTACATCTTTCCAAAATCTGTCTACATATCTGCTCCTCTACCTCCCGCTGGCTGTTGGGAGGCCTGTAGTAAACCCCCAACATCGTGACTGCACCCTTCCTATTCCTGAGCTCCACCCATATTGCCTCGCTGCATGACCCCTCTGAGGTGTCCTCCCGCAGTACAGCTGTGATATTCTCCTTAACCAGTAATGCAACTCCCCCACCCCTTTTACATCCCCCTCTATCCCGCCTGAAGCTTCGAAAGCCTGGAACATTTAGCTGCCAATCCTGCCCTTCCCTCAACCAAGTCTCTGTAATACCAACAACATCATATTTCCAAGTACTAATCCAAGCTCTACGTTCATCTGCCTTACCTGTTATACTTCTCGCATTGAAACAAATGCACTTCAGACCACCAGTCCCGCTGTGCTCAGCAACATCTCCCTGCCTGCTCTTCCTCTGAGTCCTACTGGCCTTATTTACTATGTCCTCCTCATTTACTTCACTAGCTGTCCTACTGCTCTGGTTCCCACCCCCCTGCCACATTAGTTTAAACCCTCGCGAGTGACGCTAGCAAACCTTGCAGCCAGGATATTAGTGCCCTTCTAGTTTAGATGCAACCCGTCCTTCTTGTACAGGTCCCATCTGTCCCTGAAGAGAGCCCGATGGTCCAGATAGCTGAAACCCTCCCTTCTACACCAGCTGCTTAGCCACATGTTTAGCTGCACTATCTTCCTATTTCTAGCCTCACTGGCACGTGGCACAGGGAGTAATCCAGAGATTACAACCCTAGAGGTCCTGTTTTTTAACTTACTACCTAACAATTTGTGCAGGTCTCTCTGTTCCTGCACTCCCTTTAGAATTGCAACCATTACTTTTTATTGCCTCTCCTCATTCTTCCTACCAAATAAACCACGTCATGCTTCTCTGCATAAATGTTTAGCCCATCCAGTATCTCAACTACTTCCTCTTTCATTAGGACTTTGGCAGCATCTTCTTCCATAGTAAAGACAGATTCAAAGTACACATTTACTACCTCATCCATGCCTTCTACCTCCATGTGCAGATCGCCTATTTGGTCCCTAATTGGCCCCATCTATCTTCTTACTACCCTTTTACTATTTATATGCCAAGAAAAAACTTTTGAATTCTGTTTTTGTTAGCTGCCAGTCTCTTCTCATACTCTATCTTTGCCTCTCTTATTTCCTTTTTCACTTCCCCTTGAACTTCTATATTCAGCCTGGTTCTCACTTGTATTATCAACCTGACATCTGTCATACATACCCTTTTTCTGCTTCATCTTACTCTCCATCTCTTTCATCATCATGGAGCTCTGGCTTTGGTTGCCCTATCTTTCCATTTCATGGGAATGTAACTTAACAGCACCCAAATCATCTCCTCCTAAAAGACAGCTCATTTTCCATGACAGTTTTGCCTGCCAAACTTTGATTCCAATTTACCTGGGACAGATCTGTTCTCATCCCCCTGCAATGCCCTCCTTCAATTAAGTACTTTTTTACTATAAATTGTTCCCCGTCCATTTCTATAGCTAATCTAAGCCTTATGATACTATGATCACTGTTCCCTAAATGTTCCCCTACTGACACTGGACCCACTTCGTTTCCTCATTGGGCCAGAAATGTACTGATCAAGAAAGTCCTCCTGTACACACTTCAGAAACTCTTTCCCTTCTCTGCCTTTCACATTATTACTATTCCAGTCTATATTAGGATAATTACAGTCCCCCATTATAACTATTGTATAGTTTTTACATCTCTCTGTAATTTCCATGCAAATTTGCTCCTCTATATCTTTCCCACTTGTTGATGGCCTATAGAATACAACTCGTAGTGTAATGGTATCTCCATTATTTCTTAAATCTAACCAAATAGATTCTGTCCTTGACTCCTCCAGGACATCGTCTCTCTCCAGCACAGTAATATTCTCCTTAATCAATACTGCCACTCCTCCTTTCTTTCCTTCCCTATCTTTCCTGAACACCGTATGTCCAGGAATATTTAGTACCCAGTCCTTCCTTTTTTTGAGCCATGAGCAGCGATGGAAGCTGATGGTTGCCAACTTGGCACTGGGGGCCATTATAAACGGGGGCTTTCAAAACATCACATCGGTCCTGTATTCTGGTCTCATACAGGTCCATAGTGTTACAACCAGGTGAGAAAGGTGTCTAGGGGTCCCTCTCAGCCTTCACCTGGTCTTACCAAATTGAATTTAATTTTAAACACACCGTGTTTTTAGCTCCCCCTTGATGAATCCTTGTTCACCACTTTCCAATTATAAGGCAAATAAACCAGCACAAACAGGCTTTCTTAGGTTTAAAGAAGAAAAGTTGAAATTTATTAAACTTAAACTCTAATTCGGTTAAAGCCTATGGATACACGATGAGCCCACGCTGGCATGCATATGTGATACACACATGCAAATAGAGACAGAAAAGAGCAGAATAAAAATAAAGTGGAAAGTTTGAGGCAATATGTGAAAAGTTTTTGTTACAGTTCTTTGAGCTCACTGTAGGGTCCTTGATTGTAAATAGATCTTGCTTTTCGTTGGGGCCCAGTATTCTTCTTAAGCCGTGTTCGCTGTAGGAGAATTTACTCTCTTGAGGTTCATGTGTCTTCAGTGCATTCAGAGACTTGTGAGAAAGAGATGGGAGCAGACAGGAGAGATTTTCTCAGTCCAGAAGCAAACAGACACTCTCTGTTCAAACCGTTTGTATAGTTCAGAAAAGCCCAGGTTGCCCAGCAGGTTAGTCATGTGACTAACTGGTCTGACCACGTCTTGGATTGTATCACCTCAGCAGTCTCTGGAATGCTCCTCTTACACACAATACCAGGGGATCAAGGTCCATTGTGGGTTGAATATGTCAGCGAATGACCCTTTGTCCTTCCAATCACCATCTGTTAATATGCAAATATCTTTTCCAGCCACGAATGTTCTGTTTAACAAGTCCTTTCTTCACTCCAGTAACAGTTTAAAATCAATGTTCATGACAAAATTAATGTGCCTCATTGTTGGCAGATGGGGGCCTAGCCATTTATCATAGAAATGATAAAGCACTCTCCCAGGGCAGTGACTTTGGCTCCTTGGGAGAGGCAGCTGCTGAATTTTAGCAGGACTACTTCTCTGTCAATGCCCTTGTTGTTGTCACATAGCCAGCTTGGCCTGACTGTGTCCATTCACACCCAGATGCTGCTGTCTGCAGCTGTTCCCTTTAGACCCAGAGCTGCCTGTGGCCACCCACCATAGAAATCTTAAAGACCCTCAATGGAAGTCTTACAATTCCAAATCTGTAGCTACTGAGGGAAAATCTCATAGGAGCTTTGTGATAGGGAAAGGAGCATGCACGACAGGAACTACAGGGTGGCACCAGGGCGATTCTTAATCATTTTTCTTACTTTCAGATAGAGATGTAATTGACCAGAATTTTGCTTTTGTCGGCGGTTCAGAGTTCAGGGAGGCGGAAGTGGGTGGAGAACTCACTCCGACTCCACACCTCGCTGCTGCTACTATTGCGTGCGAGGCAGCCAATTAGCGGCTCCGCAGCGTATTTCTGAATTCAAAGGGTACGTGCAGGTGGGAGGCTGAACATCAATGGGGGTGGGGCGAGCGCCGGAAGAGGTTGCTGAAAGCCCTTTAAAATGTTGCTCCGAGAGGCTTACCTGCAGCAAGGACTACGTTGGGAGGAGCAACTGCTGCAAAGGAAAAACAAGAGACTGAGGGTGAAAGGACTGGAGGAGAACTTAAAGTGCTCTCAATCCAACAATTGAAAATAAAACAGAACCCCATCAGAACCTGCTAGCAGCAAGGGAAGGGAGAAGGAGCCGCATGGCCCCCCGCTTCTCAGAGGACTCCTTACATGTCCTCCTCCAGGCGGCTGAGGCAAGGCAGGAGGTCCTCTTCCCACCCAACAGAAGGAGGAGGCCTCCCCTAAGGCGGCGTGGCTGGAGGTAACGGAGGAGGTCAGCAGCTGCGAAGTAGTTAGGAGGACATGGCTCCAGTGCCACAAGCGGGTGAATGACCTTCTGCGCTCTGCCAGAGTAAGGGGCATTCTGCAGTCATCTCATCTTTTTTGTGACACGGGAGGGTCATTGGGTGCTGATGCTGCAAGTTTGAAGCCATCAATGGTCAGTGATTGGCTGCAGCCATACCATGGGCCGTATAATGGGCACATCTGTGACGCTCAGTGGTCCAGATGTGTTCGATCCGTGCACTTCACTGGCATTGGTTTGAGTTGCAGCACTCAGCCCAAGGGGTGAGTGGATGATCTTTCAAGTAATATGCCTTAACTAATTGTTTTGTGCCTACACAGGAGAAGAGGGCACATATTGCCCAAGAGAGGTCCCGCACTGGTAGTGACGTGGCCAACCTGGCATATTTGAGCAGACTGGAGGAGGATGAATTCATGCTAGCAGGGGAGGACGGAGGACGCACTATGGCTGATGGCCAGGCCGGCGCACCTGGCCAGGAGACTGAGTTCCCGGCGTGTGTTCGAGGTGGGGGGTGGGGTGGGGGGGGGGGGGGGGGATGGTGATTGTGTCCAGCAATGAAGGTTGCTCTCAAACTTAAAATCACACAGAAATGCCCACAATGCAATCTATAACATGTCCTCCAGTTAGGAGTGCTGATCACAACTGATCATTCTGATTTTCCCTGCAGGTGAAATATAGCAGCAGCCAGGAAGCAACTCCAGGGTTCATCCATCCACCTCTGAGGAGGAGGAGTGGACCTCAGAGGGTGCAGCATCACATCATCTCCCTGCACCAAGCGCCAGCTTCGAGCCATTCACCTTGGTTGGGATGCGTGTCTCCTCGGATTCGTGGTCACAACCTGCTGTTAGCACCACACAATTGCCCGACCAGAGGCAGTACTGGCCAATGGCTCTGACAATTGGAGGACTGTGGGAGACCAGACCACTGCTGAGCCACAAGCTAATGACGAGCCTCTGCTGACATCCATTCGGCGGGAGATGCTGCAAGTGCAGCGTGCAGTGCGTGGAAATCTGGCGGAGTTACCAGAGAGTTTGCATGCTATGACTCAGACTTTGAAGATGTCCATCCAGGGCTTAAATACCGCACAGTCCCAATCATCTGTCCATCTGGCTTCTTCCATTAACAGATTGGCGGCTGCAGTGGAGGGCCCGATCCTGGAGGCCATGCATCGCCTCACAGAGAGAGTGGGCACCATGGACCAGAGCATTAGAGATCTGACTCTAATGCTCAGGTGACAGTTTGAAGCTGCTCATCCCTCTGAGGATAGCAGAGAGGACCAGTTGAGCCTCGAGAGGGCACAGGGGCATCAGCAGATTTCATATGGGAGCTCTTCTCAGGGCGCTCCTATTGCATCCTGCAGCTCCTTGTCCCCTCTGCCAGTGACATCAGCACCGCATACTCCCAGGGTGTCAGAGGGTGTTCCTGAGACTCTGCAGGGTCACCTTGAGATGCCGCGGCCCGCACGCCTCGGGCAGAGGACGCCCGCCAAAGTCATCCAGAGCAACGCGGCAGCCTGCTCAGCCATCTGCCTCTGGTGTGACTGGGGGCGAGGGATCTTCCACACGGGTAAGCACTCGCAAACATTTCAAGAAATCACAGTAACAGCACTCCGGGGTCGCTGGTGCAATTTGTAAATATTTATTTTACGCAGAAATGCACTAAAACTTATTAAATTTTTCACTTGCCTTTTTCATATGTCACAAGTCATTGCTGATGTTGCAGGCGAGCTGGTTGATCTGCATGAGAAGGATTATTTGAGAAGTGACACATTTGGGCTGTGTGATGTTTGATGGAAAGGTGGTCCATATCAGCTGATATTTCCCCCTGAAGATGAGTGCCTTGGCGCTTCCAGCTCCTGTTAATGCCTCATCTCAGACTGCCATGTGAGTTTCTGGTTGCTGAGTCTTTGTTCAGGAGAAATGCCCGAGTATTAGAGCCTCCCGGGTCTCCCTTGCACTTAACTACCCCAGACCTCCAGCTCCCTCTCCCCTCCGTTCAGGCGGCTGCGGCCCCTCTTCCTTATTTGTATCACCATCTTCGTCTGACGATGCCTCATGCTGAACTTGATCATCCTCCAGGGCCTCTCCCCTCTCCATCGCCAGGTTATGTAAAGGCGCAGCAGACGACAATAATTCTAGAAACCCTTGCTGACGAGTACTGGAGGGCTCCACCTGAGCGATCAAGACACCTAAATCTCATTTTGAGAAGACCTCTGGTCTGTTCTATGGTCACTCTGGTGGTCGCATGGGTCTTATTGTAACATTCCTGTGCCTCATTCCTTGGGTTCCTCACCGGTGTCATCAGCCATGTCTTCAGCGGATAACCCCAGTCATCAAGTATCCATCCTTGCAGGCACTCAGGGGGGCTGAATAGTGCTGGCACCTGGGAGTTCTGGAGAATGAATGCATTGTGACTGCTTCCAGGATAACGTGCACACACCTGCAATATTCCCTATGATAGTCACAGACAATTTGAACATTCATTGAGTGAAACCCTTTGCAATTAATGAAGGCCCCTGACTGACCCTGTAGGTGCTCGAATGGCCACATGAGTGCAGTCTATTATGCCCTGGACCATGGGGAATCCAGCAACGGTGCTGAAGCCTCTGGCTCTCTTGGCCTGACTGGCGGCATCCATCTTGAATTGATGAATTGGTTGGCACGACTGAATATGGCATCAGTCACAACCTGGATGCAGTGATGCGCTGATGCTTGGGAGACTCCGCACATCTCTGCCGATGAAGCCTGGAACGAGCCTGATGCATAGAAATTTAGTACTACTGTTAGCTTCAGTGCGACCGGCATTAGATGGCCACCCACGCAGTTGGAAGCGACCTCTGCTGCCAGCATCTCACACAGAGATGTGACAGTCTCCCGTGACAGGCGCAGTCTTCTTCGGCACTGGCCCTCTGACAGTTGTCGAAAACTCAAACATGGGCGGTAGACCCTGATTGCTGGGTAGGCTCGTCTCCTGACAGGTGGTTGCACCTGGGCCACACTGTCACCTTCTCCCCCTCCCCCATTACGAGGCTGTACTGGGCCAGCAGGTTGCGGGTTCCCTTGGCCAGTTGTCCTCCTGTCCCTCCTTGGGGCGTAGATGAGCTGCCTCCAAAGTACACAATTCCCATTGATGCAGTGTTCCAGAGATGCAATTAGTTCAGGTATTACCAGCCTGCTGTAAGGACAGGTACACACAACCCCCTCCCCTTCACCCAATAAATCAATACTGCTGGGGCTTGACCAGGAGTTACAAACACTAAGATAACCCCTGATGAACAAGCAGAAACTACCCCAAACTTTAAAGTCACACAAAGAAATATCAATGAACAAAGAACCAAAAATAAATACCTCAAACTCCTTCATAGAGACACTGCCTGTCGCTCTTTTAAAGCTTCCGGGTACCAGACACATCCTTCAACTCATTTTACTGCTGTAAAATCTGACAGCCGAAGTAAAATGGCTGTCGATTGTTTTTTTAATGACCTCAATTGGCCTTTAATTGACTCTAAGCGGACGGCAAGTGGTGCCTCGGATCTCACTCGCCATCCGACCAGCGTAAAATGGCATTTGGGTGTCATGATGTCGGGGATCCGACCCGATGTCATCGCCTGCCACTTTACGTCTCGGCCGCCTCGGAGGACTCCTGTTTTTATATGGTAAAATTCTGGCCAATTGAGTCGATTGGTAAATTTGTTTCTTTTTGTCTGGATTTGGTGTTGGTCTTTGTCTTTGTCTTTGTCTTTGTAGTGAAGTAGAGGCAAGACTCATAAATGTTAACCAAAAAAAGGCAATCAGATGATGGTTGTAAAGGAAGTGGTCAGGATTGTAGAGCTGCTGGTGTATTGGGGATAGGAAGGCTGATTTAGGTGAAGCACTCAGTAAAGAGCTGGTCTCTGAGAGCTCTACCACTCTGGTGATTGTTGCCTCTCCTCCTCCTGCCCCTCTTCCTGTATCTCCTTCCCATACTGCTTCTCCCACTCTTCCTGCTCCTATTTCTCCCCCTACACTTCTTGCTGCCCAGGTGGTGGTAAAGGCTTGTCTCTCATGATAACAAAGTTGTGGAGCATGCAGCTGACAAAAGCAAATCTGAAAATCTACTTAAGGGCCAGTCTACTCCAAATGCCCCAGGAATGATCCAGGCAGAGGAAATATTGCTTGAACATGTCAATTGCTTGAAAGCTGATATTCCTTGAAGAAGCATGGCTCTCATTGTAGGTCTATTTTGCAGCTTTGCACAGGTTCCTTGACATGAGTCATGAGTCATGTCTGGAGGGGAATACCCTAATCACTCAATAGCCAACCTGTAACTTGGTGACCTAGTTGGAATAAAGGCAGCACAGAGCACTGATACAGCATGTTGTCTATATGGACTTCCAATAGGCTTTGATGAGGTTCCACATGAGATTATTAGCAAAAATTAAGGTGCACAGAATTGGAAGTAATCTTGTAACATGGGTCGGGAATTATTGGGAAGTAGGAAACAAAAGGAAAATCACCTGATTGGTGAGAGGAAGTAAGTGGTGTTACCCAGAGATCTGCAGCCGGGCATCAGCTTTTCATCATATGTGTTAATGACTTGGATGAAGGAATAAACAATGGTATTTCCAAGCTTAAAGATGGTACTATATTAGGAGGTACAGTAAGTTGCATAGATGGGAGCTTGAATTTACAAAGGGACAGAGTGATTGGGCAAAGCAATGGCAGATGGAGTTCAATGGATGGGTTAGAATACAGATTCATCAGAATTACACCAGGGATTACAGGGTTAAATTATGGAGAAAAAGTTGTATATATGTGGCTTGCATTCCTTGAGTTTTAGGAGGTTAAGGGGTGATCTAATTAAAATCTTTAAAATGATGAAGAGATTTGAGAAAGCAGATACCGAGAAACGATTTACTCTAGGTCGGGGAAACCAGAACAAGGGGGCATAATCTTAAAATTAGAGCGACATTATTTAGGAGTGAAATCACTTTTTCACACAAAGGGTGTTGAAAATCTGGAACTCACTCTGCCAAAAGGCTGTGGATGTTGGGTCAATTAAAATTCTCACGACTGATATCGATAGATTTTTATTAGGAAAGGGCATCAAGGGATATGGAACAATGGTGGGTAAATGAGGAATGATAGCATAGTGTTTATGTTACCGGGTTAGTAATCCAGGGACCTGGACTAATGCTCAGGGGACAATAATTCAAATGCTACCATAGCAGTGGGGGAATTTAAAATCCATTTACTAGATAAATTTGGAATTAAAAAAAAGCTTGTCTCATTGGATTGTCATAAAAACCTGGGCCTTGACAACATCCCAAATGTAGTGTTGAAGACTTGTGCTCCAGAACTGGCTGCATCACTAGTCAAGCTGTTCTAGTATGGTTACAACACTGACATCTACCCAACAAAGTGGAAAAATTCCCAGGTATATCGTATCCACAAAAAGCAGGACAAATCCAATCCAGCCAATTATTGCCCCATCTGTCGTCTTGCAATCATCAGCAAAGCAATGCAATTACACACAAATAATCTGGTCAACAAAGCCCAGTTTGGGTTCTGCAAGGAGCAGTCAGCTCCAGAACTTATCACAGCCTTTGTCCAAACATAGACAAAGTGCTGAATTCCAGACGTAAGTTGTGAGTGACTGCACTTGACATCAAACTAGCATTTCATCAAGTGTAGCATCAAGGAACCCTGTAAAATTGAAGTCATTGGGAATCATGGGAAAACTCTCCACTGTCTAGAGTCATACTTAGCACAAAGGAAGATAGTTGTGGTTGTTGGAGGCCAATCATCTCAGCCCAGGACATCGCTGCAGGAGTTCTTCAGGACAGTGTCTTAGGCCCAACCATCTTCAGCTGCTTCATCAATGACCTTCTCTCCATCATAAGGTCAGAAGTGGGAATGCTCGTTGATAATTGCACAGTGTTCAGTTCCATTCGGAACTCCTCAGATCCCCACATTCAGCAAGACCTGGACAATATTCATACATGAGCTGATAAGTGGCAAGTAATTTCCACGCCTCACAAGTGCCAGGCAATGATGTCTAACCATCTCCCCTTGATATTCAACGGCATTACCATCACTGAATCCCCCAATATCAATATCCTGGGTGTCATCATTGACCAGAAACTGAACTGGATCAGCCATGAAATACTGTGGCTACAAGAGGAGGTCAGAATTCTGCCATGAGTAACTCACCTCCTGATTCCCCAAAGCCTATCCACCAGCTATTTGCAAGGCAGAAGTCAGGGGTATGCTGGAGTACTGCCCACTTGCCAGAATGAGTTCACCTCCAACAATACTCAAGAAGCTCAAAACCATCCAGAACAAAGCAAGTCACTTAATCAGCACCCTATCCACCAGCACGGTGGGAGCAATGTGTAACATCTACAAGATGCACTGAAGCAAATTGCTGAGCCTCCTTCGACAGTACCTTCCAAACTCATGATCTCTACCACCTCGAAGAACGAGGTCAGCAGGAGCATGTGAACCCCCGCACCTGTAAGTGCCCCTTCAAGTCACGCACTATCCTGACTTGGAAATATATTGCTATTCCCTCATTGTCGCTGGATCAAAATCCTGGAACCCCCTCCCTAACAGTATTGTGGGTGTACATAAAGAAATAGGGGCATGAGCAGACCATTCAGCCTCTCGAGTCTGCTCCACCATTCAATTTGATCATGGCTGATATTCTGCCTCAACTCCACTTTCTCACTGGCTCCCCATATCCCTTGATTCCTTGAGAGACCAAAAATCTGTCTATCTCAGCCTTAAATATACACAATGATGGAGCATCCACAACACACTGGGGTAGAGAATTCCAAAGATTCACAACCCTTTGAGTGAAGGAGTTTCTCCTCATCTTAGTCCTAAATGATCTTCCCCTTATCCTGAGACTTTCCCCTATGTTCTTGATTCCCCAGCCACAGGAACCAACCTCTCAGTGTCTATCCTGTTCGACCTCTTCAGAATCTTGTATGTTACGATGAGATCACCTCTCATTCTTCTAAACAAACTTCAGAAAGTGTAGGCCCAATTTACTCAACATATCATCACAGGACAACCCTCTCATCCCAGAAACCAATCTAGTGAACCTTCACAGTGCCGCCTTCAAGGCAAGTATATTTTTCCTCAAATATGGAGACCAAAACTGCACACAGTACTCCAGGTGTGGTCTCACCAAAGCCCCATACAACTGCAGTAAGACTTCTTTATTCTGGTACTCCAATCCCCTTGCAATAAAAGCTGACATGCCATTTGCCTTCTTAATTGCTTGTTGTACCTGCATGCTAACTTTCTGTGTTCCTTGTATGAGTACACCTAAGTCTCTCTGAACATCAACATTTAGAAGTTTCAAGCCTTTTAAAAAGTATTCTCTTCTTACTACCAAATGAAAAACTCACACTTCCCCACATTATACTCTATCTCCCATCTCATTGCCCATTCACTTAACTTGTCTATATCACTATGCAGCCTCTATGTGTCCTCCTCACAGCTTCCATTCCCACCTAGTTTTGTATCATCAATAAGCTTAGATACATGACTTTTGGTCTCTTTGTCTAAGTCATTAATATTGCAAATAGCTGAGGGCCCAGCACTGATCCTTGTGGCACACCACTCATTACTGCCTGCCAACTTGAAAATGCCCTGTTAATCCCTACTCTCTGCTTCCTGTCTGTTAACTATAGAATCATTGAAATTTACAGCACGGTGAGGCCATTCGGCCCATCATGTCCACACCGGCCAACAAGTAGCTATCCAGCCTAATCCGACTTTACAGCTCTTGGTCCGAAGCCTTGTAGGTAATGGCACTTCAAGTACATATCCAAGTACTTTTTAAATGTTATGAGGGTCTCTACCTCAACCACACTTTCAGTTAGGGAGTTCCATATCCCCACCACCCTGTGGGTGAAAACATTTCCCCTCGAATCCCCTCTAAAGCTCCTACCTCTTACCCTAAATCTATGCCCCCTGGTTATCGAACGCTCAACCAAGGGGAATATGGTCTTCCTATCCACTCTATCTAGACCCCTCATAATTTTATACACTTTGATTAGGTCTCCCCTCAGTCTCCACTGTTCCAAAGAAAACAACCCTAGCCTATCTAGTCTTTCCTCATGACTAAAATTCTCCAGTCCTGGCAACATCCTCATAAATCTCCTCTAGACCCTCTGTAGTGCAATCACATCTTTCCTATAGTGCGGTGACCAGTACTGCACGCAGTTCTCCAGCTCTGGTCTAACTAGTATTTATACAGTTCCAACATAACCTCCCAGCTCTTATATTCCATATCTCAGCTAATCAAGACAATTAACACGTATGCCTTCTTGACCACCTTTTCTGCCTGTCCAGCCACTTTCAGGGATCTGTGGACATACACTCCAAGGTTCCTCTGTTCCTCTACACTTCTCAGTATCCTACCATTTATTGTGTATTCCTTGCCTTGTTAGCCTTCCCCAAATGTATTACCTCACACTTCTCTGGTTTGAACTCCATTTGTCACTGTTCCACCCAACTGACTGGTCAATTCACTGCAGTCTACCACTTCTTCATTATCAACAACACAACCAATTTTTGTACCATCTGCAAACTTTGTAATCTTACTCTGTACATTCAACTCCAAATCATTGATATATACCACAAAAAGCAAGGGACCCAGCACTGAGCCCTGTGGAATCCCATTGGAAACAGTCTTCAGTCACAAAAACACCCATCAACCATTTTCTTCCCGTCTCTGAGCCAATTTTGGATGCAACCTGCCACTTTGTCTTGGATCCCATGGGCTTTTACATTCGTGACCATTCTGCCATGTGGGAGTTTATCAAAAGCCTTGCAAAAATCCATATAGACTACATCAAATGATCTACCCTCATCGACCCTCTTTGTTATCGTCTTAAAAAATTCAATTATTTTGGTCAGTCACAACCTTCCCTTAAAAAATCCATGCTGACTGTCTTTGATTAGTCCATCTTTTCCTAAATGAAGATTTATCCTGACACTCAGCTACATAACTGGCATCTACCCGACAATGTGGAAAATTGCCCAGGTATGTCCTGTCATAAAAAGCATGATAAATCCAATATGGCCAATTACTGCCCCATCAGTCTACTCTCAATCATCAGCAAAGTGATGGAGGGTGTTATCGACAGTGCTATTAAGCAATACTAGCACAGCAATAACCTGCTCACCAATGCTCAGTTTGGGTTCCGCCGGGAATACTCGGCTCCTGACTACATTGCAGCCTTGGCCCAAACATGGACAAAAGAGCTGAAGCCAAGAGATGAGGTGAGAGTGACTTCCCTTGATGTCAAGGTAGCATTTGACTGAGTGTAGCATCAAGGAGCCCTAGCAGAACTGAAGTCAATGGGAATCAGGGGAAAACTCTCCACTGGTTTGAGTCATGCCGAACAGAAAGGAATATGGTTGTGATTGTTGTAGGGCAATCATCTCAGTCCCTGGACATTGCTGCAAGAGTCCCTCAAAAAAAAATGACTCCCTCAGGGTAGTATCCTAGTCCCAACCATCTTCAGGTGCTTCAGTTATGACCTTCCCTCCATCATATGTCAGAAGTGGAGATGTTTACTGATGATTGCACAATGCTCAGTACCATTTGCAACTCCTCAGATACTGAAGCAGTCCATATCCATAAGTAGCAAACTTGGACAACATTCATACTTAGGCTGATAAATGACAAGTCACATTTGCGCCACACAAGTGTCAGGCAATGACCATCTTCAACAAGAGAGAATCTAACCATCTCCGCTTGACATTCAACAGCATTGCCATCACTGAATCCCCCCACTATCAACATCCTGGGGTTTACAATTGGCCAGAAACTGAACTGGAGCAGCCATGTAAATACTTTGGCTACAAAAGCAGGTCAGAGGCTGGGAATTCTGCAGTGACTAACTCACCACCTGTCTCCTCAAAGTCTGTCCACCATCTACAAGGTGATGGAATATTCTCCACTTGCCTGAATGAGCGTGGCTCCAACAACACTCAAGAAGTTCGACCCCATCCAGATCAAAGCAGCCCACTTCATCAGCACCACATCTGCCAGCTTAAACATTCACTCCATCCACCATAGATGCACAGTGGCAGCAGTGTGTTTCATCTACAAGATGCAAGGCAGCAACTCACCAATCCTCCTTCAACAGCACCTTCTAATTCTGCGACCTCTACCACCGAGAAGGACAACGGCAGCAGATGCATGGGAATACCACCATCGACAAGTTCCCCTCCAAGTCACACACTATCCTGACTTGGAACTATATCGCCGTTCCTTCACTGTTGCTGGGTCAAAATCCTGGAACTCCATTCCTAGCAGCATTTTCGGTGCACCTACTGGATGGACTGCAACAGCTCACCACCACCTTCTCAAGGACAATTATGGATAGGCAGCAAATGTTGGTCTTGCCAGTGATGCTCACATCCTGAGAACAAATTTTAAAAAATAATTTTTTCCAATAATTTTCCCACCACCAAAGTTAGGCTGACTGGCCTGTGATTATCCGATCTATCACTTTTTAAACAAGGGTACAATGTTAGCTGTCCTCCGGTCCTCTGGCACCACACACGTAGCCAGAGAGAATTGGAAAATGATAGTTAGAAATGCCATTATTTCTTCTGTTGCTCTCCTTAACAGCCTAGGATATATTTAGATAAAATCAAAATACTGCGGATGCTGGAAATCTGAAACAAAAACAAGAAATGCTGGATTCACTCAGCAGGTCTGGCAGCATCTGTGGAAAGAGAAGCAGAGTTAACGTTTCGGGTCAGTGACCATTCTTCGCAACACTGTTGCGTTTTGAGCATTTAGTCAAAGAATTGAGCTGTTTAAACCAGTCATAATATAACATTCGTTCGACACCTTTTTTCTAATAAACTTGCTCATTGTTTAATTTAGATGGAGGCACATAGACTATTTGCTTTATTGTTTGGTTTAAGTATTAATATTCCTTCCCATAAAACTGATTTCATTGTTTTTAAAAATGCAGTGAGACATTGGCTAGTGGTTGAATCACATCACTTGTTCCAGCAGGTGGAGCTATGTCATAAATTTTACAGATTGTAAACTAAAATATTTGGATGCGAGACATCGCTGGGGTCTGTCCTCTGCATTTTTGCAAGAAAGAAATTTTTATTTCCACTTAGAGTATTCCTACAAAATTATAGTTTAGGATTAAATATTTGTAGATCCTACATTTATATATTTCAGTGTTAAATTGCTTCCATACTTGCTATCGTCACAGACAGGAAATGTGAAACAAATTGCAGTCTCAAATCTCCTTAACTTTAGTTTTTATTTTATATTAACGTATTGGCTTGTGTTTGGCTTATGGGTCTCCATTAAGTACTGGAACATCTTGAGGTTATCCATCTGGAAATCTCAAAAATTTTTCTGCTAAAATCTAATAGCACACATTCCTAAACTTGACTCTTTTACGTAATTATAGTGATGGCTTGAGAGTTCCATGATGGAATAGGAAGGTTCTGTTCCACAACAGGATTCCAGTTCTTCCTCCATAATCACTAGAGAGAGGAGTTAGTAAAAGAATTATTATAAATTACTTTCTAGAAAAATCAGCTGGGGGGTAAAATGGGCTGTTGATTGACCGGGCTGAATTTTGTCAGCCTGTTGCGGGTCCTGGCAGCAGCACTGGAAGCGGGTGCTGTCACGTGTGCTGCCAACCCACCGTCATCATGCGGCGGCTGGCCAGTTAACATAACTGAGGCACAGGGCCCGTCCAATTGCAGACCAGGGGGCAGGCTCTGAGGTGCTGATGGCCGCGTCAGATGACCAGAATGCAGGTGCTGGTGTAATTGTAAAGAGCTGCCAGCCCTGCTTATACAGCCGTCTTTCACTGATTCAGTGAACCTGGAGTGCTACTGGTCCCCTCTGCTGTTGTCTCTAGCTCCTGGACCCCTCTCTACCATTGCTGCTGCTGTTATAATTCCTGGACCCCCCACCCCCCCCACCACCCCTGCTACTGCTATTCTAACTCTTAGACACCCCTACCCCCTCCACCACTGCTGCTGCTGTTGTCTCTACTCCTGGACCCACCCACCACCCCTGACACCACCACTGCACCTCTCTATGCCCCGCCCCCACCAGGACTGCAGGCCATGCAGACAGAGCGGGAGTGAACTGGGACCAAGTGCGAGGCAAGACACCGGGTGGTCTCACAGTTTAGCGATGCCTCCCTGGAGATTCTTCTCCAGGCTGCAAGGGAAAGGTCCAAGGGATGGCCAGAAGAGATCCTCCCATTTGACCAAGCAAGCCAAGATGGAAATCGCTGAGATCAGCAGCCATATGGTCAGCCCCCCGGAACTGGGTCCAGTGCTGCAAGAGGGCCATTGACCACCTTTGCTCCGCCAAGGTGAGTCCTCCATTCCTATTTCCTCTTTGGAGCTTGCATGTGGCTATGTGGGACGGAGCACGATATGGCGAGGGAGTGACCACAAAGGCGGCGGCAAGGGGGTTAGGCATCACCACAGCCTGGCAGATGCATGTCTGCATCTCTGCACAGGCTTCCTTCTTTCAAAGCCCATTATGTCCCTTGAAAGCGGACGTGGGGAGGAGCCATTAGGGCACCGCATCGGGGACATGGGGCTGCCACTAGCATAAGTATTCTGTTGCTCTTCATGCAAAGTATCCCTCTTTCCGCTTGCAGGAGAAATGGGTCCATAACACCAGGGAAACATTGAGGACTGGAGGGAGGATCCCTGATGTGCGGCCTCTGATGTCGGCAGAGGAGGAGGCTCTGGAGCTAGCGGGGGCCCAGGGTGACCATGCAATCATGGACAGTGAGTCTGGAGTGTCCACACAAGAGAGTGAGGAGGCATTGTGTTCATGTGTCCTCCACCACATTTCTGGACATCCACATCATGCTTGGTTCGCATGATGAGATATGAACAACTGAACCCACAAATGGTTGTGTTTTGTCATGCAGGTCATGGAAGGTTGGAGGCAAATGTAACTGCTGAGACAGGGGACCTGTTGTCGACCTCTGAGGAGGAGGAGGAGGGGGAGGGGGAGGAGAAGGAGGAGCAGTCAGAGGATGCACTCACATCATTCTCCTGTACCTTCTACCGCGCGGATACTTTCACGTTGGTGGGTATGCACTCGGGCCTAGATTTAGGGTCACAAACTGGTGAGAGCATCACATACGCGCCTGAGCAGCTGACAGAGACTGTGACAGTGGAAGACATTGAAAGTTGGAGGACTGTGGGTGGCCAGGCCCATGCTGAGCCCCAGGCTAATGATGAGCCTCTGGCATTGGCAACACAGAACTTGCTGGAGTTGCAGAGAGAGGAAAGGGAACATCTGGTGGAGCTGGCAGAGGCTTTGGATGGCTATAAGTGGACGATGGTGGAGTTCATCCATGCCATGAGTGCTGCCATGTCTCAGGCGTATGAACACATGACTTCCTCCAACAAGAGGTTGGCAACCCTCATGGAGAGCCAGATCCTACAGATGCGTGCAGAACACCATCGCCTTGGCCATGAGCTCAATGCAACAATGGCAAGGCGAGAGAAGAATGAGGCGCCTGGAGTCTTCCCCAGGTCCTCGTCCTTCTCTGGTCAGCAGGGAGGTTCAATTGAGCCTCGAAAGGAAGAAGGAGAGGCTGAAGTCCACATCTGGGGGCTCCCCTCAGGGCGCTCTGAGTGTGGACAGTAGCTCCTCAGTCCCTCCGCCAGTGACCCCAGATCCAGTAGCCGTGATGACTGAGGAGGCTCCTAGTCATGTGCAGGAACCTCAGCCAGCTGGGACCCTCCAGGCCTCAGGCTGGAGGGCGTCCGCCAACGTCATCTCAGGTCAAGGCACAGCCTGATTATCAGCCTGCCTCCACCTCAGCTACCAGTGCAGGGATTGCAGCGAGTAGAAGCACAGAAAAACATAAAAAGAGCACCGAGACGCACTTGGAGCTTCACAGGTGTATTAATTGTGGCCTTTGCATTGGTTTCTGAAATTGGTGTATTAAATAGATTTCAGATGCATTGCTGTAAAAGGCTCGTTTTCATAGCTGAATTGTGAGATGCAACCTTCACCCTTGCTCCTTCAATGGGCTGCCAGTGTAGGCACAGCCCACGTTTGTAAGCACCTCAGATGTGCCCAAGCTTGTGGTGAAGCCAGGCGCTGGGCACTGGAGTGAGATAAGAAGGAGGCGACAGGCAGAATACAGTGAGGTGAGTCTTTATTGAGTTCACTTTGAGAGGCCATCATGGTGGCAGGAAGCGGGTAAGTATAAGATTGTGTCGTGCCTCCCTTGCTCGTCTCTCCATGGTCCTGGCTTCCTGTGCAAGATAATCAAGATCGAGTGGTGCTTGCTCATTAGCCACCTCTACATTTTCCACATCAGATGAGGACTGGTGATCCATCATGTCCTCTTCATGCAAGACCTCCCCGTTTTGCAGTGCTAAATTGTGCAAAGCACAGCAGTTCTCCACAATAAGTGGGATCCTCGTTGGGGCATACTACAGGGCTCCACAGGATCGATCTAGGCACCAGAATCTCATCTTCAGCAGCTCAACAGCCTGCTTGATGGTTGCCCGGGTGGACCCATGGCAGGTGTTGTACTTCTCCTCCGCTGTAGTGCGAGGGTTCCTCAATGGCATCAGTAGCCATGTCTTCAATAGGTAGCCCTTGTCCTCGAGAATGCATCCCTGAAGGCAAATGAGGGGAGGGGACCTGAAAATCTGTCGCACCTGGGACTGATGAAGTAGTGTAGACATCGTGGCTTCTTCCCAGGAAGTGGGCACACACCTGCAGGATGCACTTCTGGTGGTCGCAGACCAGTTGTACGCTGATTGGATGGAAGTCCTTCCTGATGACGATGGCTGCTGGCTGCTCTGTGGAAGTCTGATGGCCACATGCATGCAGTCAATGACACCTTGCTCCTGGTGCAATCCAGCAATGGCACTGAAGCCGATGGCCCTCTTCACCTGACTGACGAGATTGGTTCGGTATCGCAAATAGTCGCCGGCCCTCTTGAACAAGGTGTTGGTCACCTTCTCGATGCATGTCACCAGTGGATTTTGGAAAAAGCCAGACACATAGAAATAGAGTGCCATGGTGATCTTCAGGGCCACGGGCACTGGGTGTCCACCGAAGCCCATCCTGCAGCATGGCGCATAAGTCGATGGCGGCCTCCCTGAAAAGCCACAGTCTTCGCTAACACTGCCACTTGGTCATTTGGAGGTAACTAAGGTGAGTCTCGTACATTCTTTGGTGCGGATAGGCCCTTCTTGGTGTGGCCGGCTGCTGCAGCTCGTCTGTTGGAGCTTCACGGGCGGGCTCAACTGTATCCTGGCCCTCCCTCACTCTGAGACACTGCTGCACGGCATAGTGGTCCACAAAGACAGGGCTTATGTGACCCATGTCAGCTGATTTTTACCCCTCTCGTGCTCTATCCTTCCAGAGACAAAATTGCCTTGCGATCTTCCCGTTGCTACTCCTGTCTGAATGCACGTTAATGCCCCTCAGTATGCACCATTGCAGAAAGCTCAGCAGCCAATAGTACGCCCACCTTACTCTTGCACTTGAGCGTGCACGCTCCCGACCCTTGCACACGAGAGTGGACTCACCCACCCCTTGTGACTGAGAATGCGCCCACCTGAACCTTGCACCTGAGAGTGCGCCCACCCGACCCTTGCACCTGAGAGTGGACCCACTCACCTCATGCATCTGAGAATGCGCCCACCTGACCCTTGCACCCAAGAGTGCGCGTACCCGACCCTTGCACCCGAGGGTTACCCACCCTATTGTATTTTTGGTTTGTCTGCTGCTACCATAAGATACTTAGACAGTCTAGCTTAGGGAGATTACTGAGCCTTCTGTACTTTGAACATTAACTCTTTATTACATTTTAACTATGTACAACTTCACACCATTCTGTGTGACTCCTCTGAAGCCATGCCACATTGTGATGAAATATATGTAAAATAGGCTTAATTAGGTAGAATGTAGATATAATTAATACATTATACCTTTTAGAATTGAAGATTGACTAAATGGTCAGTTTTCAAGACTCACTGAAATTCTCTTTAAGGGCAAAGTTAAAAATCCATGAACATCCCTGTTATAATGGAATGCGCACCAGTAACACCTTTTAAGTTAAATGAGACAGGCTATACATGGTCCATACTGATAACTATAATCCTAATTAGTTGATAATGCTAATGATACAGACAGACTGAATTAAGGAGATATTACAAGGTACCATCAAAGAACCATCACAGATGATAAATCACAAAATGGAATGTTATCTACAAAAACAGTTACTGCACAAATTCAATTAAACATCTTTTAAGTATAAAACACATTTATATAGTTAAGTCTTAGTGTTACTATTAAAAACTACAAACATTTTGACCAAATTAAAGCTCACAGCTTCATGAAAAGGGAATTCACAGAAGATAATTAATTGGGAATAAGTAACTAATGATATTACCATATATGGATAATGAAAGCAGGAAAAACACACACAGAAAGGTAACATCTACATTCCAAAAGATGAGTTAATATATTACAAACAGTATAAATGTGAGAGTTTTGAATCGAAAAATCAGGGGTATTAATATTCCTCATCAATGCTTCTCAACCTATGGTAGGAACGGCTGACAGCATGACAAGAGAATTCTGCTCTTAACCAAGAGGGTTTTGTTTTGTTAAGCAGGAGGCTTACTCGGGGAATTTAAGGTAACAGTTTACTTTGAATTTTGATGGATATTCTAAGATATTTTGCTGTAACATTGTCAAGGTTGAACTTTTGGATTCTATTTTTGAAATAAGATTATGTTTTACATCTCTTAGTAATCTTTGATATTGTAGTATACGTATCCACTTAAAAGTGTATTGCATGTTAAATTCTTTAATAAATATATAAAAGTTAATAAATTGTCTCATGTAGCATTCTGTATACAACTAGAAGAACCCCCTCTGTGTCTCTTTAAGTGTAGAGATACGTATTGAAGAGAGTTTCCCAGACCCTTATAATATCTGGGATATTTAGGACTTAGCCATAATTATTTTTAAAATAGGCTATCCAAAAGATGATAATATTCTATGTTAGTTTTCTTTCTTTGAGGGAAAACTAGTTCAATTTATTGGACCCAAATAAGTGTCTATAAGAGTGATTTGGTTTAGTCCCAAAAGGGGTTAAAGTCATAAATCACTTCAGCATCTCCCTCCAGTCTCTTTCACATCCCTTACATCATCATTGTGGGAGGTATTCCTCACACTGTGTCAACATTAACCTTTTCAGACCCTTATACTATATCTTCCCCCAAGTCTTTATCCTTCTATATATATTTATATATTCACTTATATTTATTTTTACATACTACGCCATCTCCCCCCAAGTCTCTGACATCACAGGTTCAGTCTGTCAGCAGGCTTCACAACTCTCTCTGATCGTGTTGTTGTCAGACTCAGAAGATCAGTAGTCTTTGTCTGAACTCTTGTTTCTTGACTTAGATGGCCTTCATTGAGGTTTATCGTATCCAGTGCTTTCTGAATTTCAGGTTTAACGTCTGGCTCATCCAAATCTATGACCGATTGACATCTTTGATGAATAGAAATACGATTCCTCCTGCTTCTTCTCATAGTTCTTTTGGGCCTCCTTATCTCGAGAGACAATGGATACACGCCTGGAGGTGGTCAGTGGTTTGTGAAGCAGCGCCTGGAGTGGCTATAAAGGCTAATTCTGGAGTGACAGGCTCTTCCACAGGTGCTGCAGAGAAATTTGTTTGTTGGGGCTGTTGCACAGTTGGCTCTCCCCTTGCGCCTCTGTCTTTTTTCCTGCCAACTACTAAGTCTCTTCGACTCGCCACAATTTAGCCCTGTCTTTATGGCTGCCCGCCAGCTCTGGCGAATGCTGGCAACTGACTCCCACGACTTGTGATCAATGTCACACGATTTCATGTCGCGTTTGCAGACGTCTTTATAACGGAGACATGGACGGCCGGTGGGTCTGATACCAGTGGCGAGCTCGCTGTACAATGTGTCTTTGGGGATCCTGCCATCTTCCATGCGGCTCACATGGCCAAGCCATCTCAAGCGCCGCTGACTCAGTAGTGTGTATAAGCTGGGGATGTTGGCCGCTTTAAGGACTTCTGTGTTGGAGATATAGTCCTGCCACCTGATGCCAAGTATTCTCCGAAGGCAGCGAAGATGGAATGAATTGAGACGTCGCTCTTGGCTGGCATACGTTGTCCAGGCCTCATAGTACTTTGTGAAGTATGTACTAAATAAGATTGCTGTTGATTCTCATCTCTCTGGATGATTACTCCTTCTCTGCCTTGGTCTCCTACCCATTCCTTTTGTCCTTTTGTCAACTTGAGTAGGTTCCTGGTTGTTATTCCCTATTGTAATTATAGGCTTCTTGTTTTCGGTAAGACTTTTCTCTGTCTTGAAACCTCTGATAATTCAGGACTTCTAACCCTGAAAGTATCTTTCTGGGTAGAATTGGAAGTCTTCTGAGCTTCCTTCTCATCAACAGTTCTGTTGGTGCTGATCCGCATCGCAATGGAGTGGTTCTGTAGTTCAGGAATGCCGTTTGAAAATCTTGATTTTTCTTTAACGGTGCTTTGATAGTTCTGATTCCTCTCGCAGCTTCCCCATTAGATTGTGGATATCTAGGGTAACTTGTAAGATGTACAAATGCACAGTTTTTCACAAAGTGCGTAAAGTAGTCGTTTGCAAATTGTGGTCCATATCGGACACTATCTGGTCAGGTATACTATGTGTTGCAAAGATTTCTTGTAACACTCGAATGACTGTCACCATTGTTGTTCTGTACAAACTTTTGACCTTGATCTACCTTGAAAAATAGTCGATGACAATCAGGTAGGATTTTCTGTTAAAACGTGAATAGATCCTTCACCAGATGCTCCGATGATCTGGTTGGGAATTGGATCTAGATAAGGGGCTCCCTCTGATTCTGTTTGTACACTGCGCATACCTGGCAATTAGAAATCATTTCTTCTATATCTCTCGATATTTTCAGCCAGCACATGGACGACTGAGCCCGTACTTTACATTTAGTTATACCCAAGTGACCCTGGTGTATTTTCTCCAAGGTGCCTACACAGAGTGACTCTGGAATCACCAGCCTCTCGTCATATACAAGTAAATCATCCACAACCGTAAAGTGCCTTCTGTGCTCAAAGAAGATTTTCATCCTCTTACCACTGGGATGCTGCTGCAGCCAACCTTGCTTACAATATTGGCAGATGTAGATGCATTCATCTTGCATCTCAGCATGACGAATTTCTTGAAGCTTTTTTGAACTTGCTGGCTATTGTGATGCAGTGAACAGAGAATTTGACTTAATTTTATTAATAAAGTTAGCATCTTGTTCTGTAGGAAGGTCGACAATGGCTCTGGACAATGCATCTGCATTGTTAAAATTGAAGGTAAAAGTGTTCTTAAGCTGATAATGTAAGAGCAATATTTCAAGTTGCTTGGTCCTATCTATCTTCTCCTCTGTCTGCCACTGTCTCCTGCACATTTGTCTCTAATTTCAATCATGTTTTGTCTATTTCTCTCTAACTCTCTCATTTGCTACTCTATGGGATCAATTTTAATTTTTGGGCAGCTTGCTTGCTCTGTACGTTTTGTACGCGAACCTTATTAGCCTAAACCAGAATCTCTTGATTCACGGAGGCATCCTAGCGAGTTCCTTTTCATCAATTGAGGAAACTATGGGTTTGTGGTCTGTCTCCATTACAACCTTTAAGCCAATACTATTAGCTGAGAACTTCTCACAAGCCCATGTGATTGCGAGAGCTTCTTTCTCTGTGACGGCATACCTCGTCTCAGTCTCAGACAATGCTTGTGATGCATAATAAACTGGTCTTCGACATCCATCTGGCTGTTCTTAAAAAAGGACTCCCTTATCCCTGTAGATGAGGCATCTGCTGCAATTGTGGTTAGCAGTGAGGAGTTATAATGCACTAAGATATCCAGTGAAATTAGCATCAACTTGATCCTTTGAAATGCTTGCTCCTGATGTGCATCCCAACACCAGGCTTGAGCTTGCCTTAATAGTTTTATTACATTCGAACTATGTACAGCTTTCCACCAGTCTGTGTGACTCCTCTGAAGTCACACTGCATCTCCCTTCAGTCTATCTCAATGTGAACACTTGCATCATCATGGAGGGAGGTATTCTTTACACTGCCTCAATATTACCCCTTTCAGACCCTAACACTACACACCCTTGCAGAGTGCTCAGTACGGCAGGCTGACAATGACCTCCGCTCCTCCCCTTCCCTTATCCAATGCTCCCCATAGCTGCCTTCTTGCGGTGTCACTGAGGCCTTACCTCTGTGCTGCCACCTTTAAATGGCCAGGGACCTGAAGACACGTGGTCCCCATGTATCATTGACTAAATTTTAAACCCCTCCTTAAAATTGTGTTCACTTCAGTGCAAATGCATTCTAACTAACTGTTCAGCAATTTAAACTGCTGTCCTGCCGCAGTCTAAATCTGGAATCGATGTCACAACATCAGGTTTCTGGGTAAGGATGTCTACCCTGACTTTTCGACACCCCCCCACCCCCCGCACCCCATGCTTCCGGTCCTGCTCCTGCTGGCCGGATAAAATCCAGCTCACCATGTCAGTTTCACCCCAATTTTAGGCCAATTTCACCTCCACTTATTACCTTTGTTAAAATAGAAGATAAAAGTGTTCTTATGATGATAATGTAAGAATAATATTTCAAGTTGCTTGATCCTATTCATTTTCTCCGTTGTCTGCTACTGTCTCCTGCACATCCATCTCTAATTTCAATCATGCTTTGCCTATTTCTCTCTCCCTCTCTCATTTGCTACTCTATGGGATCAATTTTAATTTTTGGGCAGGTGACCCATGGAGCACCCAACCACTCAGGCACCAAAGAGGCCAGAAGCTATTTGAATGCTGGGTCTTACTTAAGTAGAACTGGGAATGCTGCCTGCTTCAGAAGATGTCCTGATGCAGCTCACCAGATTCAGAGCGGGACTGGAAGGAGCTGTATCAATGGGACAGGCTCCATTTGAACTGGAATGAGACCAGTGTCCTAATCGAAAGAGTAACTAGGGAGGTGGCAAAGGCTTTAAACTAGTAAAATGGGGGAGGAATCTACAAGAAATTAAAAAAGTTTAAATACAAACGAGAGAGCATAGAACAGATTAAACTAAAGAGGACACAAAAGGCCAGGGAATAAAGAGAGTTATAAAACAGAGGTGTGAAAAGATGGTTAAAAATAATGTGAGAGGAACTGCTATTAAAATGTCTTAAGCCATCTGCACAGCACTGCACACACTGTCTATAATAAAACAAGGGAACTGGAGGCAAGAATACGTTGTGAGAAACCAGATACAATTGGGATTGTTGAGACATGGCTACAGAGAAATCAGGACTGGGAATTACACATTGCAGGGAATAATATATTTAGAAAAGATAGGGAAAAAGGGGAGGGGGAGTAGCTGTACTTATTAGAGATAACATAATGGCAGTAGAAAAAAGTGACGCAGCCATCATTAAGGCAGAAATAGAATCCTTGTGGATTCAGATAAAAGATAATAGAGGATCAATCACACTAATAGGGCTAGTCTACAGACCACCTAATAGTGGAAGGGAGCTGGAAGAAGAAAGATGCAAATGAACTACAAAAATAAGTCAAAAACATTTACCAGGGAGACAGATCAGGTGAACATGATCTCAGAAGATGTGATTAGTGATGTTATATCGGCATTTAAAATAAAAAAAGAAGCAATATTAAATAAACTAATCAAACTCAAGAGGTTAAAACCCTTAGTCCAGACAGATTGCATTGGTGCATTTTAAAAGAATCTAGGGAAGAGATAGCAGGCACTATTTAATATTTAATAATCCATTAGAAAACGTATAGTGTCATAGAACAGACATTTAGATTACATAATACTTAGATTTAAAAAATGAGATAGAACATGTCCAGGAAACTATAGACCTCAGTATAGTTATGGAAAAGGACAAAGATGGACCAGAAATAAAGGTACTGAATTGGGGGAAGGCTGATTTCAATATGATAAAACAGGATCTGGCCAAAGTGGACTGGGAGCAACTACTTATAGGAAAGTCTACATCAGACCAATGGGAGTCATTAAAAGAGGAAATAGAGAGAGTTCAGAGTTAACATGTACCCGTTAAGGTGAAGGGTAGGACTAACAAGTCCAGGGAACCCTGGATGTCAAGGGATATAGAGAATTGGATCAGGAAAAAAAAGGAGGCTTATGGTAGATTCAGAGCGCTAAAAACAGCGGAGGCACTAGAGGAGTATAGAAAGTGTAGGGGGGTATCAAAAAACGTAATTAGGAGAGCGAGGAGGGGACATGAAAAAACACTGGCAGGCAAGATAAAGGAAAATCCTAAGGCATTTTGTAAGTATATTAAGGGTAAGAGGATAACCAGGGAAAGAGTAGGGCCCATTAGGGACCAAAGTGGCAATCTGTGTGTGGAGCCAGAGGACATAGGTGAGGTTTTAAATGATTACTTTTCATCTGTGTTCACTATGGAGAAGGACAAGGTAGGTGTAGAGATCAGGGAGGGGTATTGTGATATACTTGAACATATTAGCATTGAAAGGGAGGACGTATTAGCTGTTTTAGCAGGCTTAAAAATCCCCAGGCCCAGATGAGATGTATCCCAGGCTGTTATGTGAGGCAAGGGAAGAGATAGCAGGGGCTCTGACACAAATTTTCAAATCCTCTCTGGCCACAGGAGAGGTACCAGAGGATTGGAGGACAGTGAATCTGGTACCATTATTCAAGAATGGTAGCAGGGATAGACCAGGTAATTATAGGCCGGTAAGCCTAACATCAGTGGAAGGGTAACTATTGGAAAAAATTCTGAGGGACAGGATTAATCTCCACTTGGAGAGGCAGGGATTAATCAGGGATAGTCAGCATGGCTTTGTCAGGGGAAGATCGTGTCTAACTAACATGATTGAATTTTTCGAGACGGTGACTAGATGTGTAGATGAGGGTAAAGCAGTTGATGTAGTCTGCATGGACTTCATTAAGGCTTTTGATAAGGTCCCGCATGGGAGATTGGTTAAGAAAGTAAAAGCCCATGGGATCCAGGGAAATTGGCAAATTGGATCCAAAATTGGCTTAATGGCAGGAGGCAGAGGGTGATAGTCGAGGGTTGTTTTTGCGAGTGGAAGCCTGTGACCAGTGCTGTATCACAGGGATCAGTGCTGGGACCCTTGCTGTTTGTAGTGTACATTAATGATTTAGATGTAAATATAGGAGGTATGATCAGTAAGTTCGCAGATGACACAAAAATTGGTGGTGTCGTAAATAGATTACAGGACGATATAGATGTGCTGGTAAGATGCGTGGAGCAGTGGCAAATGGAATTTAATCCTGAGAAGTGTGAGGTGATACATTTTGGGAGGACTAACAAGGCAAGGGAATATACAATGGATGGTAGGACCCTAGGAAGTACAGAAGGTCAGAGGGACCTTGGTGCACTTGTTCATAGATCACTGAAGGCAGCAGCACAGGTAGATAAGGTGGTTAGGAAGGCATATGAGATACTTGCCTTTATTTGCTGAGGCATAGAATATAAGAGCAGGGAGGTTATAGTGGAGCTGTATAAAACACTAGTTAGGCCACAGCTGGAGTACTGTGTACAGTTTTGGGCACCACACTATAGGAAGGATGCAATTGCCTTGGAGAGGGTGCAGAGGAGATTCACCAGGATGTTTCCTGGGCTGGAGCATTTCAGCTATGAAGAGAGACTGAAAAGGCTAGGGTAGTTTTCCTTAGAGCAGAGAAGGCTGAGGGGGGATATGATTGAGGTATACAAAATTATGAGGGGCATTGATAGGTTAGATAGGAAGAAACTTTTTCCTTTAGTGGAGGGGTCAATAACCAGGGGCAAGAGGTTTAGAGGGGATTTGAGGAAAAAAAATTTCATCCAGAGGGTAGTTGGAATCTGGAACACACTGCCTGAAGAGGGGGTAGAGGCAGGAACCCTCACAACATTTAAGAAGTTTAGTTTAGAGATACAGCACTGAAACAGGCCCTTCGGTCCACCGAGTCTGTGCCGACCATCAACCACCCATTTATACTAATCCTACACTAATCCCATATTCCTACCACATCCCCACCTGTCCTGATCACCTACTTATACTCGGGGCAATTTATAATGGCCAATTTACCTACCAACCTGCAAGTCTTTTGGCTTGTGGGAGGAAACCGGAGCACCCAGAGAAAACCCACGCAGACACAGGGAGAACTTGCAAACTCCACACAGGCAGTACCCAGAATTGAGTACCCAAGTATTTAGATGAGCACTTGAAACGCCGTAGCATACAAGGCTACGGGCCAAGTGCTGGAAAATGGGATTAGAATAGTTAGGTACTTGATGGCCGGCATGGACACGATGGGCCAAAGGGCCTGTTTTGATGCTGTATAACTCTATGACTCCATGACTCTATGACCTGTCATCTTCACATCATTGGTAGGAAAAATAACAACTCTCTTGTTCCCACTGACCAGAGGCTGTCACAATCATGCCCACAGGATAGTAGACCATGAGCAGCAGGGAGGTGGGAGACAAGAAAGAGTAAAAAATGGCTATTGACACTACACATTATTTGGAATCGTGTGAAAATTATTGGTTATTTCTTGCTTTTGGTATAATCCCATGAGGAAATATTGCTCTCTTCAAGTACATTACTCTAGCTTTTTATTTTGCTTTTGCTATAATTGTGTATTTTTTTTCACAGCAAAGGATCAGTTTGCAACTATTGTTGTTATTTTGCTAGCAACTTTGCAGAGAAAAGGAATGATCTTGTGGAGAAAGTATTGCTCTGAACTACACAAAACTGATATGCCTTGAGGATCACATTAGACAGAATGCTGACATTCCATCAGATATTAGACCATGAGTGCTAATCCACTGCTAATATTCCATTAAAGCATTGGATGCAGCATTTTTACAAAACACTGTCGATTATAGACTTACAAATGTGTAGCGTTCACATTTGCTGCCATCAAGTCATTATACAAGGACATCCATTCATGTTAAGTGCCGAATACATTATTACAAATAACTTAATACCATGTTATAAATTTTTTTTAAACATATTGTACATTGATTTTAATAATATATTGGACAATTAAAATGAGGGATGATCTTTTTGGAATGATTTGTTCCAGTACATCTAAAATACAATTATTACTCATTACTCAGCGCCGTTTCCTCTTTTCTTCAGGGTTTGAAATCAGGAGGTCAATCACAGATAGTAGATGCAATTGTCACAGCTGCATATTTTTAAATCTTTTATAACTAGTGTTTATTACAAATTAATAATACATGCTGCATCACATAATCAAACATTTACAAACTGTTCAAAGATTAGCATTTACAGAATGACTGAAATATAAATTTAAGCACTGTAAAAAAATGAACCTGTTTTAAAATTAAAACTGCAGCACTGAATATTTATCCTGCTGATGTATCTTATACAAAATGCTGTTTAGAGTCAAAGATCAAACCTTTCATCAAGAGGGTTCTTGAGATAGAAATGCATTTGCATGGTGCCTATTTTTCAGGCATAAAACAAGTGCAAAGCATATCAATTTTACAGTGGGAAGACCTGTACCCAGTCTGCACAAGCATTGCTAAAATTGTGGGGGGTTTTAGGTGTGCCATCCTAAAACAAGCATTAAGCCCCTTAAGTAAGTGAATTATGGGCTTAATGCCTGTTGAAGAACCCAATCAAGAAATTAGTTGGTGATGAGTATGGCAGACATTGGGCCAACCCCCTCTTATATTTCTTTAGCAGCCCCTATGGTGGCCAATTCCAGGTAACTTCTTTGGGTGAAAAACACATCCTGTGGAGCCAGGAGGAGCAGGATTGCTTCACCAACTCCACAGGAGTGGCAATCACCCTCCATGCTGTAAGCACATCAGTAATATCCCCACTTCTGAGACCTAGCTGAGAACCATGCACAGCAAGGCGCGTGGCCCAACAAAGATGTCTACTGAGGTAAGCTGCCTGTAGAGGCATGACCAGTGCTACAGCTTACACCAGGTATGATATTGAAGCTTGGAGATCAATTTCCAATGGTCCTTGGTGTGATGTCCTTGGGACTGGAATGAGGTTTAGCTGAGTTTAGGATAGGCTATGAGGCAAAGACAGAGAGACAAAGATTGCAGGCTGCTGAACATAATGGTGTCTGCTTTATTCTGTTTTACTGTCACTTTCCCTTTGCTAGCATGTATGTTCTACAGCAACTTCGAGGGTACACAATGCACAATGGTCACAGTCACACGTGGTTGTTTGCTGTGTCTGAGAAACAGCTCAAAAATATGTTCAGGGTCATCTGCCTCTACATTAGCTACATTCTCTTGCCTTTTTGCTGTGGTACACATACGTGGCACCCTCTTGTTGGTATTGGTCTTAGTAGTTGATTTTGCTGATGAATGACAAACATGAGCAAAGTAGTTTGGTTTTCCACAGGATTTACATTGTTTACCAGTAGCAAGAAACTCTGTCCAGTCTGGGTAGGCACTGCAACAATGGAAACTTTCTTTGGACAAGTTGCAATTCTATTTGTGAGATGGCTGTTGTTGCTTTGCAGGTGGTTTCCTAGCACATGAGTGATGAATAGTGTTCACAGGAGTTGAAATTGGATTGTGGTAGTTACTGTTTGCAGCCTCAACTTCAGTAGCTCTGGACTCTGACAGCAAAAATCATAGAAATCATAGAAAGTTAAAGGCACAGAAAGAGGCCACTTGGCCCATCATGTATGTGCTGGCTGAAAAATGATCCACCTATTCTAATCCCACCTTCCAGCATTTGATCTGTAGCCCTGCAAATTACGACACTTGAGGTGCCTATCCAGACTCCTTTTGAATGAGTTGAGGGTCTCTGCCTCAACTACCTTTTCAGGTAGCAAGTTCCAGACCCCCACTACCCTCTGGGTGAAAACGTTTCCTCATCTCCCCTCTAATGCTTCTACCAATCACTTTAAATCTATGCCCCCTTGTCACTGACTTCTCTGCTAAGGTGAATAGACCCTTCACCTCCACTCTATCCAGGCCCCTCACAATTTTGTACATCTCAATCAAATCTCCCCTCAGCCTTCTCTGTTCCAAGGAGAACAACCCCAGCCTATCCAATCTTTCCTCATAGCTGCATTTTTCCAGTTCTGGCAACATCCTCATAAATCTCCTCTATACTCTCTCTAGTGCAATTATATCCTTTCTGTAATGAGGTGTCCAGATCTTCACACAGTACTCAAGTTGTAGCCTAACCAATGAGTTATACAGTTGCAGCATATCCGCCCTGCTCTTATATTCTATACCTGGGCTAATAAAGGAAAGGATTCTATGTGCCTTCTTAACCATCTTATCGAGTTGTCCTGCTACCTTCAGGGATCTGTGACATTTACTCCAAGGTCCCTCACTTCCTATACATTTCTCAGTATTTTCCCATTTATCGTGTATTCCTTTGCCTTGTTTGACACCTCCCCCCCCACCCCCTCCCCCACAAATGCATCACCTCACACTTCTCCAGGTTGAATTCCATTTGCCACTTTTCTGCCCATCTGACCAGACCATCAATATCTTCCTGCAGCCTACAGCTATCCTCCTCGCTATCTACCACATGGCCATGTCATCTGCAAACTTCTTGATCATGCCCCCTATATTTAGGTCTAAATTGTTAATACGCACCACAAAAACCTGGGGACACTGTACTGAGCCCTGTAGAATGCCACTGGAAATAACTAAAAGGCCCGTCAACAATTACCCTTTTGTTTCCTGCCACTGAGCCAATTTTGTATCCACCTTGCTGCATTTCCCTGAATCCCATGGAATTTTAGATTTTTAACCAGTCTGCCATGTGGAACCTTGTTACAAGCCTTGCTAAAATCCATGTAGACCACATCAACTGCACTACCCTAATCTATCTTCCTTGTTACTGCTTCAAAGAATTCGATCAAGTTGATCAAACAAGATCTTCCCTTAACAAACCCATGCTGACTATCCTTGATTAACCTGTGCCTTTCTAAGTGATAGTTTATCTTGTCTCAGAATAGATTCCAATAATTTGCCCAATACTGGGGTTAGACTGACAGGCCTGTAATTATTTGCTCTATCCTTCGCTCCGTACAACGTTATCAGTTCTCCAATCCTTCAGCACCAGACCTGTATCCAGTGAGGACTGGAAAATGATAGTCAGACCTTCTGCTATTTCCTCTCTTGCTTCTTTTAACAGCCTAGGGTACATTTCATCTGGCCCTGGTGATTTATCAACTTTCAAGGATGCTAGTCCCATTAATACTTCCTCTCTCCCTATGTTGCTCACATTCAATACTTCACACTCCTCCTCCTTAACTACAATATCTGATCATCCCCCTCTTTTATGAAGACAGACACAAAGTACTCATTAAGAACAATACCAACATCTTCCACCCCTACACATAGGTTACCTTTTTGGTCTTTTATGGGCCCTACTCTCCTTTTATCCTCTTACTCTTAATGTATTGATAAAACATCTTTAGGTTCACTTTGATTTTTCTTGCCAATATTCTTTCATGCCCTCTCTTTGCTTTCCTAATTTCCTTTTTGATTTCACCTCTCCACTTTCTATACTCCTCTCAGCATTCTGTAGTATTGAGTTCTCGATGTCGGACAGAAGCTTTCCTTTTCTGCCTTATCTTACCCTGTAGGCTCCTTGACATCCATGGGACTCTAGATTTGGCCATCCCACCCTTTTTTTTGTGGGAACATTTTACTCCGAACCCTTTGAATCTCCATTTTAAATGCCTCCCACTATTCTGACACTGATTTACCTTCAAACAGCTGTTTCCAGTCTACTTTTGCTAAATCATTCCTCAGTTTAGTAAAATTGGCCTTGCCCCAATTGAGAACTCTAACTCCTGTTCTAGCACTGTCCTTTTCCATAATTCTGTTAAAACTGACTGAATTATGATCACTACCACCAAAATGCTCTCCCACTGCCACTCCTTCCACCTGCCCATCTTCATTTCCAAAAACTAAGTCGAAAACTGCACCCTCTCTTGTTGGACTTGCTACATACTGGCCAAAAAAAGTTCTCCTGAATGCACTTCAAGAATTCTGCTCCCTCAATTCCTTTCACACTAAAACTATCCCAGTTAATATGGGCGGGGTGGGGGGGGGGGGTGTAGTTAAAATCGTCTACCATTACTGCACTATTGTTCTTGCACTTCTCAGTGATTTGCCTACATATCTGCTCTTCTATATCCCTCTGACTGTTTGGGGGTCTATAGTGCACTATATAAAATCAAAATGATCTTGTTAACTCCAGCAGCCATGACAGCTTTCTGCCTTTCTCAAGTGTCTTTTGGCATAGTTGACTGGAGAGACAGCCTTCAATAATTTGTGCTTTGATTTCCCATTCGACATATTCAATATCACCGAAGTCACATTTGGTTGCTAGTTGCCTCAATCGCATGCAATATTGGTCAATTGTCTCATTAGCTTCTTGTTTAGTGTGTCGGAGGGCAACGGTATCATATATGTTTTTCTTCAACATGAAATAGGTCGTCAGTTGATTTTTAGCTGAGTTCTAGTCATTTTGCTCAGGCGGAAGTGTATCAAAGATATCTTCCAATTCTTCACCTCCATAGTGTAAAAGTAAGGTCTTTTTCCTTGTGTTGTCTGTGATTGCAAAACCTGTTATTGTGCCTTCGAAATGTCGCAGCCACGTTTGCCAATGTGGGGATATAGATGATGACTCTGAATGCACATCTAAAGGTGGTATGTTGGGCAGAGACAATGCCATATTGAACAGCAATGCAGTGATAATGTGTGATCAGGAAGACTGGATTGCATTCCTTTTAGAGGAAACTTCTCTGCAATGATCCAACATTACATAATATATATTTGATAGGATGGTTGTTTAGGAGAGCTCAGTATGTGCGTCCACACTGTACACCCTCCTGTCTGCCACTAACACAGTTTCCAACTTAAAATGCTATCTGTAAAAGTAGACAAAAATCTTACAAATATTTCAGACATGAGAGCAATGTTTCCATTTTTTTTACCATCCTTTTTCTGTTTACCTTGTTGCCATTGTGATGTTCTTGGGACCAGAGTGAAGTTTAGCTGAGTTTAGCACAAGATATGAGGAAAAGACAGAGAGACAAAGACTGCAGGCTGCTGAACATAATAGTGTCTTCTTTATTTATGTTTTACTTTCACTTTCCCTCTGCTAGCATGTATGTTCTACAGCAGCCTCTAGAGTACACTATGCACAATGCAATTGCAATTTCAAAACACTATACTTGGACCTATTGGCTCAGACACACACTGTTGTGTTATGCCAAGTCTGGGCATGAAAACGAGCGCAGGCTAATTTCTAAGCTGTGGATTGGCTAGAATATGATCTTTTACTTTCAGGACTTGAGTTTGTATGTGGACAAGTATGATATGCACTTGCTGGCCTCTGATTTCAAGCAAGGTATTTTAAATCCCTGGATCCCTGTTTGCTCCACTCCTCATATTGTTGGGAGTGGGTATAGAGTGGCTACTGGCAGGAATAAATCAGGCAGTCTTTGGCCATCTGCTGGTTTGCAGATAAGTGGTGAGGAGAGTATTTCATGAGGGTCCCACAGGAGGGAATGGTGGGCAAGTCCGGGACAGATGGGCACAGAGGAGCACTTCTGCTTTTCCTGGCCCACAAAGAAAAATTTCACACCTATGTTGGAGGGCCTTTTCAGTCTGCAGAACTGTTGTAGTCTTATTTCAGCCTGGCACGAACTGCATGGTGGTTTCAGTGCTCGGGCCTTGGTTAGAAGGCTGTTGGGGTCCTATTGAAATAATAGGACCCTAATGTGCATAAATTCATGAGACCCCACCTGCTTTTGGGAAGTGCCTGTTTCACCTGCAGAACTTTGCAGGTTAAAATCAGAAATGGCAGGAAAGAGTCGAGATTAGAGCGGTAAGTACCCTATGTGATTTTACTGTCCACCTGTCCAGTTTCCACTAGGTTAAAATTTCCTCCTTTAATTTAAAAGAGACCTAAGCCCCAATAATAACTCCGAGGCATGTTCAGAGATGGGTGTAGCAGGATCCTATCGGGTGCGGGAAGCCTCAGCACCTCGGAATGTGCAATTTCATCAGGACCAATGCATTATAATCTTACTTGCCGGTTTGGCATCTCCAGTGCATGCTAGCTGGCATGCTGTGGACCAGCGTAACTTGATCTCAACACCAATATTTAAGTGGCTAATCCGAGGATAGAATCTGGGCAAGTGAGGTATTGCAGCAAACTGAAGGAGAAATGCTGTGATGGATTCAGGATGGGCATGGCTTGCACTAAGATTCAATGATGCATCCTTTGTTGTACTGCAGTGAGAAATAAGAGAGAGACACTCTTCCCCAGCTGCTGCTGCAACCAAAACAATGTGGCTGAAATAAAAGCAAAATACTGCGGATGCTGGAAATCTGAAATAAAAAAAGGTGCTGGAAATACTCAGCAGGTCTGACAGCATCTGTGGAGAGAGAAAGAGCGTTAATGGCTGGAATTTTACATTGGGGTGGAGGCCCCGCCCACCAGCTAAACAACTGGGAGCCTTTAAGCCACACCGTGATTTTAAGTGGCCCGGGCCCTTAATTGATTTTGGGCAGGACATCCGCCCTCTGAGGTAGGGGGTCCCACCTCCAAGAGCCGCTGGCCAATCAGTGGGCCGGCAACTCTTTAATTGCAACAGCGCCACCAGGAGTGCTGGCCACTGCTGGGACTGCACCCAGCGAGAGGAGCAGCAATGCAGGAGGCTGCAGAATTGAAGTAAGCTTGTGGAGTCATGCCAGGGACAATTGGCTGGGCCCTGGAGAGGCCACAGGGGGGATGCATTGGTTGTGAGGGTGGAGATAGATGCTCCAGTGGGGGTGGCTCATGCCACTGCAGGTGCCCTCCATGGGAACAGGGTGTCCAATCAGGAGGACCACCCCCCCACCCCCGCCAGGCCCACTAGGTGGCCGCCTGGTATAACTGGGTGGCCTCCTCAGGTGCTGAGGTTCCCGGCCGCCGCTGATAAAATATCAGTGGCCGCGGGAGGAGGCCCTTAAGTGGTAAGTAATTGGCTTTGGGTGAGTGGGCGGGTCATTCGTCACCTCCTCCAATGCTAATAACATTGCAGTGGGGATGGGAAGACAAAGGAAACGGCATTCCCCGCCTCCCACTCACACACCCCACCTTCAGCCCACTCCCATGGTGGGTGTAAAATTCCGGCCAATGTTTGAGGCCAATGACTTTTCATCACAATGGTTAGAAATGAGCAAGTGAAAGGGGGAAGCGGGGGAAAGAAGAACAAAAGGGAAGGTCTGTGATAGGGTGGCATTCCAGGTGTGACTGGAGATAGTCGAGGAGGTCAGCGGCAGGAACTGTGTGGCATGCTCCTGGATTCAGTTCAAGGAACGTTTCATGACCTAACCAGATCAAGAAAAGTGAGTGCACACTCATTTACATCCTGTAATGTACATCACACCCAACCCTCAGTGTGGCATCAAGCACCCTTAGTAAAATTGAAGTCAATGGAATTGGTAAAACCTCTCCACTGGCTGGAGTCATTCCTAGCACAAAATCATCTCAGCCCCAGGACATCCTCAGGGAGTGTCCGAGGCCCAACCATCCATCTCTCCATCCTAAGATCAGAAGTGGAGATGTTCGCTGATGATTGCACAGTGTTCAGCTCCATTTGCAACTCCTGCTTTCTGCCTCCCTCCTTTTTCGAATAAATGAGTTACATTTACTATTTTCCAATCTTCTGGAACATTCCCCGAATCTTGGAAATTTTGGAAAATTAAAACCAACGCATCAACTATCTCACCAGCCTCTTCTTTTCGGACCCTGGGACTTGTCAGCCCGCAGCTCCAACAATTTACTCAGTACCACTTCCCTGGCGATTGTAATTTTCTTGAGTTCCTCCCTCCCTTCCATTTCCTGATTTACAGCTATTTCTGGAATGTTACTTGTTGGAACCTGAATTATTAAAGCCATGTGTTATGGAAGCAACAGTTAAGGGGTTAAAGCTTGTACAGATAGGGTTGCCACAAACCTTGCCACAACAAGTAACAGAAATTTACATACTACAAACCCACTAACAATCATATGATCCTGTAAATTCATATTCCTAAAGTAGTACAACCCATTTGACAACACATAAGCAAAAGAACTGCAATTTTTTGATGGTACCTCATTCAAAGGAAAGATGATTTAAAAAAACTTAAACTTGAACCTCAAACGGCTGTTACAAGCAATTCTATCCGTAACTGTTGTAAGATGGAGGAGTGAATGAAATGAATGTGTACAGTGGTGTGAGCTTACACTTTTTTCCAGTTTTTTTCTCTTCTTTCTAAACCCAAAAAACAGACTACATAAAAACTAAATCCAAGGAATTTAAATGTTTTCCTTTTGGAGGAGGTGTCACGTACACAGGAAGTGTGATGATACAGACTAAACTCTGAAGAGTTATGAAAAAACAGACTTTGTCTTTTAAAAAATAAACCTTGATTTTAAAAAGTGAGCAATGGTCCAAAATGGCCATCAAGAAAATGGGATTGGCCTTTTGTGCATTCAAACTGTCTGACAAAGACAAAGGATAAATCTTCAAAACCAAGAGGTGTCAATTACACCCCATCCTAAGATTATTCCAGAATTGAATGTCTTCTTCTGAAACAAAGAAAGTGTGAAGTAGGCACTTCCTGAACCATTGTGTGATCACCATGGAGAAGAGATGAGAACGTCTCCTACCAGAAGCTGAGAGGTGACACAGTTTTACCTTAGAAGAAGACAGCCAGAGAGAAAGAAGAGAGAAGCATCCTAACAGCTTGTGTTCCTGCCAGGCCAGAAGGCACATGCCCTGCCGCAGAATCCTACATCTGCAGTATATAGCAGTGAGAACTAGAAGTGATACATTGTCTTCAACTGAACCTTCAATCAACTCAGGCCTGCACCCATCGAGAACTCAATTTCCAAGAGAATTCAACAGGTTTATCATGACCTCACCCCCAAACTAAAAGTTACCTTCCTTTTTTCGCTCTGTATCTGTCTCTTTTTGTGTATGTGCGTGTGCGTGTGCATGAGCGAGCAAATGCATGAGTGGATGTGGTTAATACAATTTCGGGATAATGTGTATTGATCAATAGACAATTGATTTTCTGTTCTTTGAAATCTACAAGGAACCCTGTCGCTGTCTATTTATTTGACAGATAAAACACCAAGGGGTTAAACCTGAATAACAAAACATTTGCTGTGGGGCGTTGAACAGTGGGAACCACCCACATCGCACCACGTGGCCGTAACATTGTGCAGTAACTGTTTGTATATATATATATGTTCTACTTGAAGTTACAATAAAAACCCAAATTTCTTTGGATATTACTTGTAGTCCTGTGAGTCTTACCATAGTTCACATACCAAAGGAACAAGTAATATTTCAGCCAGCACCTGCAGCGGCACTTTAACAGCCTGTGAGTGCACAGGAGGGTGAGCAGCGGCCTCCAGATGGTGGAGAATGATGCAGAGATGAGAGAGAGGGAGCCTCCCCATGCAGAAGGAGGTACCCTCCAGAAAGGGTTACAGGTCGAGGCTCAACTACTTGCAGATGTTCGAGAGGTAGTGCCAACGAAGACAGTATCTCTCCAGGGAGGCGGTCACAGACCTCTGTGTTAAGCTGCAGGGCAAACTGTGTCCCAGGGGACTTGGTTGAAATCAAATACCAGTGGCTCTGAAGATCACCATGGCACAGAACATCAATGCCTCTGGATCATCCAGGAATCCACTAAGGACATGTGTGGGATCTCACAGTCAGCAGCACATCGGTCCATCAAGGCCACCAATGCTCTTTTCAGGAGGACTAGTGACTATGTGCGCTTCCACATGGATCCCAACACTCAGGCTGAGAGGGTCATCTGGTTTGGGGACATCGCTGGATTCCCCAGGTGCAGGGTGGCATCGACTACACACACGTGGCCAACAAGGCTCCTGAACATCAACCAGCAGCCTTCTTCAACAGGAAGGGCTTCCACAGTAAACGGTTTCTGAGGGTCAGTGCACACTTCCCGGGAAGTTGTCACAATGTCTACATTTTGAAGCAGTCCGAGTTGCCAAAACTTCTGCAGTCTCCCTCCTGCCTCCAGCAGGAATGGATACTTGAGACAATGACTACCCACTGAGGATATGGCTACTGACGCTGGCAAGGAATCCATGCATGGATGCAGAGGAGAGGTACAACACTTGACATGGGACAACATGAGTGATCATAGAGCAGGCCAATGGTTTGTTCAAGATGGGATTCAGGTGCCTGGATTGGTCTGATGGAGCCCTTCATTATTCCCTGGAGAGGGTCTCACATGTTATCATGGTTTGCTGTGTGCTGCACCATTTGGTGCTGCAGAGGGGAAAGTCGATAAGCAACAAGGGAAGCGAGGGTGGATTGCCTCCTCAGATGATGAGCATGTGGAGGGGGAAACTGGGAATGCCATGCCAGATAAAGGACCCCAGGGACAACAGGAGAGTGGCCATGAGATACTTGCAAGGGAGGCCCGCGATGCCCTTATACATTCTCATTTCCTTTGATGCTTCCTGCCAGTTGTAACTTGACCAATAAAGACTTACCTTTATGCAGCCATGTTGTTGCCTTCTTGCCTTCAGGATGCACTCACTCATTGAACATCCGTGTAGCACAGAGCTGGCCAGGTTCCAGAGTTGAGCCCTCGCAGCATGTTGTTTCTTCACAGAGGCTGGGTTGCAGCGAAGGGCCAAAGGCTTGACAGAAGAGAAAGGGAGGTAGTCTATGCTTAACAGAAATGATTTATTTACATTCACAACAGACCATTCCCTTTGCGTTTGAAAGACACAATCACCAATGATAACTCTGTGATTCTATATGCACTTCTTTGTTCTCTTTTGCGAACTCCTATGAAATGCTCCACCTGCTCTGTCAGCTGAAGTGAAGGAAGGCTTTTGACCTTGTTGCCCCTTAGGGATGACCTTGGTGGTCTTCCACTGGATGCCTTAAGTCTGGAGTGCCCTGGCATGCTGAGATCCTCCTGCACGGAAGCAGTATACCACCCTCTGTTAGCCGGGATTAAGAAGGATCTGGCGATACTGGCAGAGGAGCCTGAAAGGAGACCCCAGCAGCAGGAAGCAGCCACTCCTCCTCCCTAGCCAGGCAGACTTCTGACTTCCTGCTGGCCTGAGAGTGCTGAGGACCTGGTAGTGATCTCAGGTCCCTTGTTCCCCTCTTGCCTTGCCATTGCTGCCTTTCACCCATAGCCAAGACAAAGGTATGCAGGTCTGCACGAGTGTCCTGCAAATACTAAGTGTTCTGCTGGATATGGTCTCCATCACAGCCGCCAATCTCTCAATGGAGGACACTACGCATGCACCAGTCAGAGACAAGGCTGAGCTCAAAGACTGGATGGACTCCTCCATCATCCGCACTTGGACCTGCAATTCCTCTGGTATCTCTGCCAGTTGTTGGCTGACCTCTTGCTGTTTCTTCTATCAACTCCTGCTCTCCCAGGCCTTCACAAGGCAGTGTTCAATGCAGGTGCTGGCAACCCTTTAAAAATGCTGCCAGCACCTGTCGTGACGTTACCTGATGCCACATTCCTCACCTCCGGGTTTAACTCCAACCACACAATTTGTCGGGTGTCATGTCTCATTAAGTTTAATTGGCCGGCTGCTACTGAATTGTGTGCGACCAGCTGCTCCTGTCCCCAGCATGCCTTGTCCCTGTTCTGGTCCCAATGGCGGAACCAGCCTCTTAAACATAAAATTCAGCCCAGGAACTATGAAGAGCAAAACCAAGATTATATATATTAAAAAATTCCATAAATTTTCCCTGAAACCTTAAGAAAGGAATACTTGCAGAAAATTAAAAAAAACAAAATCACTGGGGTAGATTGACTTTGTGTGATAAAATGGATGATAGCGAATCGGCTGAGATCTAAAATATGCTTTAACCTGTTTTGCACTATCACACAAAGTCAAAATCTACCCCAATAAATCCAAAGTTGCAAAGAATGAAAAGAAAAAAATTACTTGCATTTACATAATGCCTTTCACATCCTTAAGGACTTCCTGAAATTATATCCGGGTCTAGGAAGACTGAAGACCGAATATAGTATTACTTTGTGAAAAAATGCTAAACCAGTTTATCTTTTCACCACACCCACTAATGAAACAAGTCCAACAACAGCTAGAAGAGATGACCAGGATGGGAGTAAATTTTCCTGTCATTGATCCTACAGAGTGGTGTTCGGCATGGTTCCAATTCCTAAACATAACGGTACTCTTTGCATTTGTATGGACTTAACTCAACCTAATATGGTTTTGGCAAGAGCAATTCATCCGATGTCCTCAGTAGACAAAAGCTTGGCAAAGTTATCCAAAAGTATCATTTTCATGAAGCTTGACGTGAATAGTGGCATTTGGTAAGTTCTATTGGATTTGAACTCAAGGTTATTGACAACCGTCATTTCTTTGTTCGGAAGATTTTGTTTTAATCGTTTAACATTTGGTATAACATAAGCACCAGAAATATTCCAAAAACCACATCAAATGTTCTACAGGGCTCGAAAGGAGTAATATGCCATACGGATGACATCGTAGTCCATGGTGCATCCATTGAAGAACATGACCTGAAGGTTAGAGCGGTTGTGAATCATCTACGAGATGAAGGCTTAACACTTAATAAAAAGTGTGAGTTTTCAAAAATGTCTATTCTTTTTTGGGACACATTGTCTCTAGTAACGGCACAATGGCAGACCCACAAAAGATGAAAGCTACTAATGAATTCCCACTAAAATAAAAGCAAAATACTGCAGATGCTGGAAATCTGAAATAAAAACAAGAAATGCTGGAACCACTCAACAGGTCTGGCAGCATCTGTGGAAAGAGAAGCAGAGTTAACGTTTCGGGTCAGTGACCATTCTTCGGAATTCTCACTTCCTACTTCTGTCCAAGATCTTCGACGATTTCTTGACATGATCAATCAGTTGGCAAAATGTTTATTTATTTATTTAGAGATACAGCACTGAAACAGGCCCAAGTTACTGAGCCTTTACGACAACTATTAAGGAAAGCTCAAGCATGGTGTTGGGATGCACATCAGGAGCAAGTATTTCAAAGGATTAAGATGTTGGAATCCTTTCTTTTATTAGCTGAGGTATAGAATATAAGAGCAGGAAGGTTATGCTGGAACTGTATAAATCATTGGTTAGGCCACAACTTGAGTACTGTGTGCAGTTCTGGTCATCTCATTACAGAAGGATGTAATTGCACTAGAGAGGGTACAGAGGAGATTTACAAGGATGTTGCTGGAATGGGAAAAATGCAACTATGAGGAAAAGTTGGATAGGCTGGGATTGTTCTCCTTGGAACAGAGAAGGCTGAGGGGAGACCTAATTGAAATGTACAAAATTTTGAGGGGATGTATAGAATGGAGGTGAAGTGCCTATTTACCATAGCAGAGAGGTCAGTGACTAGGGGGCATAGATTCAAACTGATTGGTAGAAAGATTAGAGAGGAAATGAGGAAAAACATTTTCATCCAGAGGGTGGTGGGGGTTTGGAAGTCATTGCCTGTAAGGGTAGTTGAGGCAGAGATCCCCAACTCATTCAAAAGGAGTCCGGATATGCACCTCAAGTGCTATAATCTGCAGGGCTACGGATCAAATGCTGAAGGTGGGATTAGGCTGGGTGGATCGTTTTTCAGCTGGAACAGACATGATGAGCCAAGTGGCCTCTTTCTGTGCCATAAACTTTCTATGATTCTATGATCCTATGTTGATTTTGCCAGATATATTAGCGCATTATAACCCTTGACTGCCAACTACAATGGCAGCAGGTGCCTCATCTACAAGGGATAGGGGCAGTCCTTTTCCAAGAACAGCCAGATGGAATTTCAAAACTGATTTATTATGCATCACGAGCGTTGTCTGATACTGAGACGAGGTACGCCGTCATAGAGAAAGACGCTCTTGCTGTCACGTGGACTTGTGAGAAGTTCTCAGATTATATTATTGGTTTAAAGGTTGTCACAGAGACAGACCACAAACCCCGAGTTTCCTTACTTGATGAAAAGGAACTCGCTAGGATGCCTCCGCGAATCCAGAGATTCCAGATGAGGCTACTGAGGTTCATGTACAAAACGGTATAGATACAGAGCAAGCAAACAACAACAGATGCATTGTCCAGAGCTACTGTCGACCTTCCTACACAACAGGATGTTAACTTTATTCACAAAATTGAATCATATTCTCAGTTCACTGAATCACAATGGCTGGCAAGTTCAAAAAAGCTCCAAGAAATTAGTTGTGCTCAGATGCAAGATGAAGAATGCATCTACATCCACCAATATTGCAAGCAAGTCTGACCACAGCAATATCCCAGGGGTAAGAGGATGAAAATGTACTTCGAATGCAGAAGCCACTTTACTATTGTGGATGATTTGCTGGGATATGATGAGAGACTGGTGATTCCAGAGTCACTCCGGGTAGATATGTTGGAGAAAATTCACCAGGGTCATATGGGGATAACAAAATGTAGAGCATGGGTTCAAGTGTCCATGTGGTAGCCAGGAATATCGAATATCGATTTCAAATTGCCATGTATGCACAATGCACAGACAGGATCAGAAGAAACCCTTTATCTCAACCCAATTCCCATCTGGCGATAGATCTATTCATGTTAAGTGGCAAATCCTACCTGATTGTTATCGACTATTTTTCAAGATATATTGAGGTCAAACAGTTGTACATGACAACGGAGACAGTCATTCAAGTGTTACAAGAAATCTTTGCAACATATGAGGCCGGATTTTGTGGGCAATTTGTGGCCCACGGAGGACTTCTTTTTTTTAAGAGATACAGCACTGAAACAGGCCCTTCGGCCCACCGAGTCTGTGCCGACCATCAACCACCCATTTATACTAATCCTACACTAATTCCATATTCCTACCACATCCCCACCTGTCCCTATATTTCCCTACCACCTACCTATACTAGGGGAAATTTATAATGGCCAATTTACCTATCAACCTGCAAGTCTTTGGCATGTGGGAGGAAACCAGAGCACCCGGAGGAAACCCACGCAGACACAGGGAGAACTTGCAAACTCCACACAGGCAGTACCCAGAATTGAACCCGGGTCGCTGGAGCTGTGAGGCTGCGGTGCTAACCACTGCGCCACTGTGCCACTGTACAGGGAACAAATATACCCCACTGGGACCACCCTCCCCTTGCACTGAACGCCCATCCCACCCTCATCAGAGCCTTCCAGACTGGCCCTGGCGACCCTGCCTCACTTTCCTGAGGTCTGGGGTTCTGCCCTGGGCCTGGGCTCTAGGCCTCTGCAGTACCGGCACTGGACATTGCTCCTGGTGGTGCTACCTATCTTGCTGTGCTGCCGGTCCTGTGATTGGCCAGCAGCTCTTGGGGGCAGGACTCCCATCCCAATTAAGTGTTTAAAGGGACATGAATCCCGCCTCCTTAAACTTTGACCCCAAAAGACTGAAGGATCGCTCCAGGGTCAGAAAAAATGCAGAGGTGGGTCTCCCCCTGACTTTTCGGCATGATGTCGGTAGCCCTGCCTCCTGCATAAAATCTAGCCCATGTTATACCTGACCAGACAGTGTCCGATAATGGACCACAATTTGCAAACGACTACTTCACGCACTTTGTGTAAAACTGTGGATTTGTACATCTTACAAGTTCACCTAGATAGCCACAGTCTAACGGTGAAGCTGAACAAAGCACTGTTAAAGAAAAATCACGATTTTCAAATGGTGCTCCTAAAGTACAGAACTACTCCGTTGCTTTGTGGATTAGCATCATCAGAACTTTTGATGGGAAGGAAGCTCAGAACACAACTTCCAATCCTACCCAAAAGTTAATTTCAGGGCTACAAGTCCAGGTTTATCAGAGAGTCCAAGACAGAGAAAAGTCTTACTGAAAGCAACAAGCCTATAATTATAATAGGAAATACCTAGAAGGACGAAAAGTATGGGTACGAGACCAAGCCAGAGAAGGAGTAATTGTTCAGAGAGATGAGAATCAACAGAGATCTTATTTAGTATATACTTCAGAAGGTACAATAAGAAGAAACAGGAGGAATCTTATTCCTATTCATCAAATATATCAAACAGTCATACTGTCATGCAGACACCCCCCCCCACCCCCCCCCCACATTTGCCAAGAATGAGGCATATTAATTTTGCCATATGAACATTGATTTTAAACTGTTGCTGGAGTGAAGAAATGACTTGTTTGAAGATCACCAGACACTGGGCTGGAAGGACATTTGCATGCCAAGAGATGCTGCTTGTGGAGACAAAGGGCTATTCCCTGCTCCAATTAACCCAAATGGATTTTGTTCACCGGACATTGAAGGTGTAAGGAAGCACATTCCAGGCCCTGCTAAGATCATACAATCCACAGAGGCAAGACTGGTTAAACCAGCTGGTCTCATGACTAACTGGCTGGTCCAGATTTTTTGAACTAGCCACAGGACAGTTTGAATTCAGAAGGCAGTGTGCAACTGAAGCTGGAACAAGGAAGTCTCTCTCTCTCTCTCTCTCTCTCGCTTTCTCCCAAGCCACCGGACCCACTGAGGACACGTAAACGTCAAGAGAGAAAAGACTCCTACATTGGAACAAGTTGAAGCTTGAACTGGGCCCCAACGAATTGCAAGACTTACCGGCAACCAAAGACTCCATTGAACTTAAAGGATTGTAACTACCAGATGTTGCCTCAAACTTTTCCTCTTTATTCTTGCTACATTTTCTGTCTCTATCTGCGTGTATGTTTATCACGTATGCACGCTAGCCTGGTCGCGAGGCATATTCGTAGTCGTTAACTGGATTAGAGTTTAAGATTAATAAACTTCTACCTTTGTTGTTTAAATCTAAGGAAACTTGTTTGATTTCTTTGCCTTACAGTTGGAACAGTGAACAAGGATTCACTAAGTGGGAACTAAAAACATGCTAAAAAATTCTAAAATGAAACCCTGTTACAGTTAAACCAGGCAAAGGCTGAGAGGGAACCCCTAGACCCCTTCTCACCTGGTCGTAACACATACATTTAGACAAACCAGATGTTGAACCTGAAATTCAGAAAGCACTGGATACTACATACCTCAATGAAGGCTGTCCAAGTCAAGAAACAAGAGTTCAGAGAAAGACTACTGATCTTGCATGACTAACAACACAATCAGGGAGAGTTGTGAAGCCTCCTGACAGATTGAATCTGTGATGTCAAAGACTTGGGGGGAGATGGGGCAGTATGTAAAAATAAAAATAAAAAATGAATGTATAAATATAAGTGAATGTATACATATATATAGATAAAGACTTCGGGGGAGATGTCGTATAAGGGTCTGAAAGGGTCAATAGTTAAGACAGTGTGAGGAATACCTTCCACCATAATGATGTAAGAGATCAAATGTGAGAGAGACTGGAGGGAGATGCAGTGTGGCTTCAGAGGAGTCACACAGACTAGTGTGAAGCTATACATAATTAAGGATGTAATAAAAACTTAATGTTCAAAGTACAGAAGACGCAGTAATCTCTCTAAGCTAGACGAACCAAGTATATTAAGGTGGCAGCATACAAACAAACATACAACATAAACAACCTCAGCGTCCTTTGTGTCAAGCCCCTTCAGAATCTTGTATGTTGTAATGAGATCACCTCTCATTCTTGTAAACTCCAGAGAATATAGACCCAATTTACTCAGCCTCATCATTGGGTAACGCCCTCATCCCATGGACCGATCTAGTGAACCTTCACTGTAAAACCTCCAATGCAAGTATATTCTTCCTTAAATATGGAGACCAAAACTGTGTACAGTACTCCAGTTGTGATCTCACCAAAGCCCAGTACAATGTAGCAAGACCGACAATCTAGGATGTCAATCAAGTAATTTACCTGATTCACTCTTTTGACCACTTTATATGTGCTTTAATGGCTCACTCTGTAATGGGAAGATACTAATACTTCATCCCCTGGTTGAAAATTTTGGGTCTTTGCGTTCTTGTCTGCCCATTTTTTCAAAGTGGTTTGGGATGCTTTAAGGTGTTCCTGAGCCACATTGCAAGCTTTTGTGAGCCTTTTCCCGGAACACAGATACATAGTCTAGTACTGAAGATGAATTCTTTTGTCCTAAGAACCTGTCTTTGATGAGTTTTAGAGGACCTCTTATCTCATGTCTGTATAGCAATTCAAAAGGACTAAAACCTGTAGACTCATTTGGTGAATCTCTAGTAGCAAATAAAAGAAAGTCTAGCCCTTTAACCCAATCATGGGGATATTCATGACAGTATGCTCTAAGCATTGTTTTGAGAGTTTGATGGAATATTCTAAAGCTCCCTGTGTCTGTGGGTGATATGCTATCTATATATATGGAAAGATTTTTAAAAACTCCTTATTCTTCCTAGCCCTCATACATACATTCAAAAACTGGCTAACCAGGGAAAAAGATCCTGGGGGCCATTGACCAGAAACTGAACTGGAGTAGCCATATAAATACTGTGGCTACAAGAGCAGGTCAGAGGCTAGGAATCCTGTGGCGAGTAACTCACCTCCTGACTCCCCAAAGCCTGTTCACCATCTACAAGGCACAAGTCAGGAGTGTGAAGGAATACTCTCCACTTGCCTGGATGGGTGCAGCTCCAACAACACTCAAGAAGCTCGACACCATCCGGGACAAAGCAGTCCGCTTGATTGGCACCCCATCCACAAACATTCACTCCCTCCACCACCGACACACAGTGGCAGCAGTGTGTACCATCTACAAGATGCACTGCAGCAACACACCAAGGCTCCTTAGACAGCAAATTCCAAACCCGCGACCTCTACCAACTAGAAGTACAAAGGCAGCAAATGCATGGGAACACCACCACCTGCAAGTTCCCCTCTATGTCACACACCGTCCTGACTTGGAACTATATCGTCATTCCTTCACTGTCGCTGGGTCAAAATCCTGGAATTCCCTTGCTAACAGCACTGTGGGTATACCTACCCCACATGGACTGCAGCGGTTCAAGAAGGCAGCTCCCCACCACCTTCTCAAGGACAATTAGGGATGGGCAATAAATGCTGGTCTAGCCAGCAACGTCCACAGCCCATGAATGAATAAAAAAAACTCTAATAAATTTGTCAAACATCATTTGCCTCTCATAAAACCATGCTGAATTCTCTAAATTCTTTGTTACGACTTCCTTAATAGATTCCAGCACTTTCCTGACAATTGATTGTCAAGCTAACAGGTCTGTAGTTCCCTGTTTGCTTTTTCCCTCCTTTCTTGAATATCAGTGTTACATTTACTAACTTCCGATCTGCTGTGACTGTTCTAGAATCTAGTACTTAATGTATTCATATTATGTTATGCTATCTGTCATTTTTAAAGAGGTGTTAACCTATCTGAAATAAATGGTTAGGTGCCTCTGTTAAAATGGTAAACAGGGCAATGTGATACAGATGTGTTAAGTTGATATCAGAAAAAATAACTTATAGGCTAAAAATTCTTTGATTTTCTCTGCCGGAGCAACCATGTTAATTCCCGAGTAAAGCGAGAACCTTTTAGGTTTCTGTGATTCAATTTATCCATTCAGCTGCCAGCAAAAAGGCCAACATAGTTCTTTTCAAATGCTTTGCTTGAAGTGGGAACTGCATGCAAAGAGTTCTTCAAAAATGAATTTGATATATTTCAGCTGAATCTATTGTGTTAATGTAAAACTGGGATAATTTGGGAAACTATATAAACCACAGCAGGCTGTCCAAGAATACACAAAAAGATGTTTTTTTTAACTCTCCGGGGGAAAAGCTAAAGAATGGCAGAAAATAAGCAAGTGAATAATACCACGGCATTTAATGCAAAAAAATTGAAAACTTAAATAAACATAAACAAAGTAATTAAGAAAGCAATAATAAGGAATAAGTAGAAAAATATTCTGGCGGGAGTAATTAGAAATCTCTAAAAGTCAAACACACACACAGACGCATGCATACATTTCTTGATCTTTCCCTGTCTGAAACAAATTTAATAGAGGCTGACCCTTGGGATGTATGGTATTGTACAGCTGAATCTCATGCAAAGCCATGCCCTTATCCATTCAATTATCAAGGAGCAACAAAATTGTTTAACTGCATATAATAAAATTGCACAGTAATTCATAATTTACAAAATGTGCTACATCTCCTGAAAGTAAAAAATAAAAATGCAGTAGAATTGGATACAGCAAAAAATAGCCTTGAAAATGAAATAAAATATTGAAAAAATTCCTGGAAATAATTAGAATGCTATTTTTGGAAATAAGTTCATCTTCAGAAAGTTTTTAAAAATCGAGAGAAATTAAATTCCCAGTATATTAACAAAATTCAACGATGATTTGCTTAAAAAAAAGGTTCAAAAACTGGCGACTGTGATGTTTAGAGAGGTGTGGATGGGATGGATATCTTGCAGGGTTGACAGTGTGTCCTTTGGTGTCATTACATATCATGGTACACTGGAGGGTGCTGTTGTGATACCTGACAGCTAATTCAGTTCCCTTACTAAATGAAACATAACTTTATGTGAATCTTCAAATCCTTGGTACTTTTTACATTCATTTCACTATAGTTTATGATTTTGGGGGTGAAATCATATTGTTCCATATGCTTTCTACTCAGAGATTTTTTTAATCTAATCTGTTCGGCCCCTGATCTCATTGACTTTCAGCAATAAAGTTGTAATCTATCCATTAATATAGCAGCTGTTAATTTGGTTTTACATTCAATCTACATCTGTTTCCCTGTTAAAATGCAGCATACAAACTTGAATACTCAATTTTTACTCTGAAAGAAAAGAGGATAAATTGCACTCTGCTGGGTTTAAAGCAACTATGAATCACAGAAAGTTTGAGTCAGATCTGTGCAAACAACCTGGTTTTAATCCCCTGTAAGATTGCTGCCCTGCTGTACAACCCAGTGCATGCACCAGACAGTAATTTGATAGAATTCACCACATACCTTACTCCAGGGACATGAAGATGCTGTGTAAATGATCAGATTCAGTACGTTCAATATACCATGAAAAGGCAGGGTTATCCATTCCGCTTTCTCAGTGACCTATTCATTAACAGAGTATGAGAAGAGGCATCACCAATCTCCAGGCTGAATGCAAATAGCGCCATTTATTTTAGATTGCAGGAATCTTGTTATTGTCAATCTCAGTGCTGATAGACAAGAAGAGACAATCACAATCTGCCATTCCTCCCAGAGGATGTCATCATCCCAAAAGAAACATTCAAAATGAACTGTGTTACAATAAAATTACAGCACTACTTTTGGCTTTTAGGTTCACTCAGAGAAAAGTGAATATTCATCCAAGGTAAGGCATTGAATAAGAAAAAGCCATCTGACTTCTTGAGCCTATACCTTCCTATCTGCCATGCATAATTTGCATTGGCATGTATTCTAATTTGTTTAAGAAAATATTTAAAGACCTCTATCAGGTCTCCTCTATGTCTTCATTTTTCTAAAGCAAAAAGCCTCAACCTGTTCAATCTTTTCTCAGTTCTGGTACCATCCTTGTAAATCTTTTTTTGCAATTCTCCAGTGCTACCATGTCCTTTTAACATTATGAAGACCAGAATTGTGCACAGTACTTGAACTGTACCTGACCAGCATCCTATACAAGTTTAACATAACTTCACTACTTTTGAATTCTATATCCAAAGAAATAAATCCAAGAGCTTTGTTAGCATTTTACATTGCTTTGCTGACTTGTAATGCTGCTTTTAATGATTTGTTTTCCAGGATCCCTAGATCCCTTTACTCTTTTACCCTATTCAGTTGTTTATTTTTTAAGGTGTAGGTGATATTTCTAATTTTCCTACCAAAGTGCGTCACCTCACATTTATCGATGTTAAATTTCCCACTTAATTGTCCAGTCTGCAAGTTTTGTGATGTCTTCTTGTATTATGTTTCACTCTTCCTCAGTGTTAACTATAAACTCCAGTTTGGTTAAAGTAAATTATGATTAACTGTGGTTCCAGCATTGATCCCTGTGAAATATTGCTTTCTGTCATCTTCCAATCTGAATAACTACCCTTTAACCCCTACTATCTGCTTTCTATGTTTTAGCCAATTTGTTATCCATTCAGCTACTTGTCTCCTGACACATTAGCTGGGATTTTATGTGGCGCCCTGAAGTGGGGTGGGCGAAGGTGGGCAATGAGTATAGTGATGGGTGGTTGGGGGGTGGGGGGGTTGGAGGGCCCGTCGTCTCCCCGCTGCCAAGTGATTTTCCCAGGGACAGAATAGGCCGATGACAGCCTTCCCGACCAGAGGCCAATCGAGGCCCTTAATTGGCCTATTAACGGTCAATTAAGGGCCTCTTCCTGCCGCCACAGGGATCTTACCAGCAGCGGGGGGGCCTCCGCCATGTGGGGAGGTTGCACCCTCCCTGCAGGCTTGGAGGGGTTCCCTCCTTCGTGGGCAATTCTGGCTTAACCACTTAACCCCAGGGACCCCCCTCCCCTGGACTGCATGACCACACCCCAGTCCTCCCTCGCCGGGGCCTTCCAGACTGGCCCAGGTGACCCCGCCTCACTTACCAGTGCTGGGCCTGGGTCCAAGGCCTTTGCAGTACCGGCAGTGGCCACTGCTCTCGGTGGCTCTGCTGATACTGCTGACCCTCTGATTGGTCGGCAGCTCTTGGAGGCGGGATTACTGTCTTTAAAGGGACGGGGTTCCTGCCTCGGGAAAATTAGAAGTTAAAAGACCCATCACTCTGGGGTGGCGGGAAAAGGCCAAGACGTGGCTCTCCTTGCCTTTTCGGCCCAGCGCCGGGACCCCCAGCTCCACCACAAAATCCAGCCAATTCCCTAACCTTTGTCATAAGCCTACTGTGTGATACCTTATCATAGGCCTTTTGAAAGTCCAAGTACTTGACATCTACTACATTACCATTATTGACTCTTTCCATTACCTCTTCAAAGAATTCTATCAGTTGAGTTAAACAGGACCTAGAATTTCTGAATCCATGCTGATTTTTTAAAATTATATTTTCTGTCTCTAGATGCTCTTCTATCACTTCTTTTAGTATAGATTTCAGTATCTTTCCTAAGCTGACCAGTCCATTATTCCCAGGTTTTGTTCTATCTCCCTTTTTGTGTATAGAAACAAGATAAGCTGTGTGCCAGTGCTCTGTCACTACTCACTCACCTACAGAACTTTTGTATATATAAGCTAGTGCCTTTGCTATTGTCTCTGTAGTTTCCTTGAGTATGTATGGATGCTTACCATCCAAACCTAGGGTTTTATCCCCTTTTAGTTTTGCTAGTTTGTCAATTAAGATAGAAATGGGTGTCATCAGCATACGTGTGGTAGCCAACCTCATGGGCTGAATTTTACCAGCCCCTTGACGCCATGGGTCGTGGTGGGGAGGCCCGTAAAATGCTAGTGGGAGCGGCCCGCCACGACCCACGACGCCAAGAAGGCCCCGCCGGATATTAACGGTGGTGGCAAGGCCTCGGTGCGGCCCTCCCACCCCCCCTCCCCAGGACCTTCATTAAAATATTAAAATGAGGATAATTAAAATGCAGATGAACTTACCTGCCAACGGCAGCCGTCCCACGTTGATATTACGGCCAACCGGCCGCAACTTGGGCACCTTCGGAACTCCGTTGGAGTTTCGAGGTGAGACACTGGTGGGGAGGGGGGAGGAACAAAATTATCAGAGCGGGGAGGCGCGGGGAAAACTATTCCTATTGGTTGTGGGGATGGTGGGAAGGGGTTGAGGGTCAAAGATACTGAAGTTCGGGGAGGATAGTTCCGAATTTCAAAAAGTGTATTTTTGGGGGAATAGGTCAATTTATGTGTTGAGGACTCAGTGGGGTGGGTGGGTGGGGGGGGGGGCGGTTGTTGGGAGAGGGTATTCAATGTTAAATTAAACATTTATTATTTTTTTAAATCACACTGGCGCCTTTACATATTTAAATATATCCTGAAAGGCTTGAAGCCCTTTAAAAATGGCGCCACGCCTGTGCGGTAGCGCCGAACTCTGTTGCCGGAGATGCGGCGGCCACTCCCACTATGTCATCGGGGGCAGCTGCTCTACCCTCTCCATTTAAGTGAGCCCCGCGCGTAATATCGCAGGGGCTGTGCGGCGGCAGTTCTGTGTTGGAAGGCCGCCAACTTCACAGCGCACTGCCATGGAGCATGGTGCGCTGATAAAATTTAGCCCCATGTTTTCATATGATGTTGCTTAGTGGAAACATCTAGATGTGGACGAGGAGGGGGCAATATAAAATAAAAGTATAACATTATTTATCACATTGCATGATTCCATCTTTAAAATGTATCAGCCATCACAGTGCCCCCTACTTCCTATCTGACAACAAAACAATGAAGATAGAAGATTACTGAGTTTCCTTATAATTTGAAATCAACACACACTGGAGTGTCCAAAGAAGTCAGACATCACAGCATCATACAGCTATTAATTGTGTCTTGCTCTTATGATTCGTAATATCACTTCTGCCCTTGAGTCTCATATCACTTGGTTTGTTTCCTGGAATGAAAAGAAAAGATTGCCATGAGAATGTAAACAATAAGGTAGAAATTCACATCAATGCATTTTCCAGTTCAATAAAAGTACAGGCATCAATATTAACCTGCCAAGAAGGTTAGGGTTAAAACATCAATTGCGCAAAATGTGACCTTAACCCACACACACCCGCCTGTTGCCACGATGTCCTCTTTTCCCTCCACAGTGATATCCTGTCACTCCACCCTCCCCAGACTCGCTGCATTGTTGTGTATTCCCCACTCCACCGCAGTATAATCTCTTTCCCCCAGCCGCGATGTCCACTCTTCCCTCCCCACCACACTGTCAATTTATCTCTCACCATGATGCCCATTCTTGCCTCCTCAACCCTGGTGCAATGCCCATTCTTCCTCCCCACAGCACCCCCACCCCCCCACGACCCCCACCGCAGTCACGATGTTGTTCCAATTTCCAGGGACCTGCACTAAGCATCCTCAGCTGCAATCTCTGGCTGCTGGTTTTCCCTCTGACCATCAACCAGGTTGTTAATTTGGTCAACTGTCAAATGTGATAATGAGATCCTGACTTTAAGCTCAGTAGAACCTCTTTGACCCCAGCCTTGATGTTTTTTGGATATTCAGGTTGCATTTTCCACCAGTTTTTGTTTAGTTTGATACTTTCTTTGGGACCTTGTCATTTAACAGGTCTCATTCAATTGGTACTAGATCATTCTTTATAAACAGGGATAACATACAGACCAGAGAGTTGTACAGGAGTAACTCAGTGAAAGGTTTGGAATACTTCACAAACTACAAGAGAAACTTAAGTGGTTATTCAACATCATCCGATTTCCCATGTTGAGTCTTTACATAGTAGCGCTTAGCAATTCTTACTAATACAGAGATATTATAAATAGATTTCATTTTGATTAGCTGAGTTTTCTTTTTCCTTCTGTGTCAGATAGCATCACAGCAGCCAGCAGCAACTTACAAGCTCTTGTCTTGAGTCACATGATTTGAACTACAGTGATATTGAATCATGAGATTTAAACTGCAATTATATAAGTACCGTAGTTTGACAAAGATCAACAAGCAAATGATTGTTTTACACCAGGGTTGTTCAACATATGGCCCAAGGATCCGGCCCACCAAAGGTTTCCATCCGTCCCGCAATGTAAACTGTACTGGGGCCGTTTCTCATCCTACCCAGGGGTCCGTGACTGGAGTTGAGAAATTCCACATTGTCAGACCAGCTTTTAAAAAAGATCGCAGGTCAGTTTCATAGCTGACAGATCCTGACATCGGGAACAACAGTTTCCGAACTTCAGATAGATTTGGGGTTTTGCAGCGGCCTTTTTAAAAAACTCTGAATATGTCTGAAGTTCAGAAGCTGCTGTTCCAGATGTCAGGATCTGTCAGCTGTGAAACTGACTTCAGATTTTTTTTAAAACGGATCAACCATCTGCTGAGTGTTCCCGCTCTCTGCAACCGTCAGAGAAAGAGAGAGAAAGGGGGACGCAGAGAGAGAGGGAAAGAGAGAGAGGGGTCAGAGAGGGGCAGAGAAAGAGAGAGGGAAGGGGGACAGAGAGAGAGAGAGACAGGGCAGAGAGAGAGAGGGAAAGCATGACAGAGACAGAGGGGGGCAGAGAGAGAGAGAGGGAACAGAGAGAGAGAGGGGGCGGGGGAGAGAGAGTGATCAAGATCACTCCTGACAGAATGACAACTACCAGAATACTCCACATCACTACAAGTGTGCGGGCAAACATTGACTACTTGTGCAAGCAAAAAATATCCGGTTTCTCACTAAATCAGTGTCCAACCAGAAAGTAGGTCAATAAATGAGTCTTCTCATTTAAAGCTTCTTCACAAAAATGCAGCTTTGTTGTTGTTTTGATTAATAGTAAGATACATTTTAATGTCTTTATCTTTCTGAAATTGTCTCACCGGTCCCCCATGTAAGACAAAAATTGTAATGTGGCCCTTCCACATGAAAAAGTTGGACAACCCTGTTTTATAACAACAAACTTTATAAGAGAATTCTTTTAACATCGATCATCATACAAATGCCAACACCACCAAATACATCTTCCCCTCCCTTCACCTTGTAGCCTTCCAAAGGGCACCCTGTTCCACTTCTCAATCACTCCCAAATCCCTCCCGTTCCCATAGGACCTTCCCATCAAAGTGCAGGAAATACAACACCTGCCTTCCATCTGCTCACTTCCCACTATCCAGGGCCCCAAAAACTCCTTTCATGTGAAAAAGCAATTTACTTCTTTCTCTTTCAATTTAGTACACGGTATTTGCTGCTCATGATGCAGTCTCCTCTACATTAGACCAAATGCAGAGTGGGTGACTGCTTTGCTGAATACCTCCATTCTGTCTGCAAGGGTGATGCTGAGGTCCTTGTCACTTGTTATTTTAATTTTCCATCCCACTGTTACTCTGAGCTCTCGATCCTCAGCCTCCTGCACTCTTCCAATGAAATTCAATGGAAGCTCTCATAACTTTTCAAAAACACTCATGAACTGCTTCCAGTTTCTGACATCAGAAGCTTGCTGTTGGATACAGAAACAGACCAGAAGTGATTTTTCAGCTCCAACACCTCATTCGATTAGGCACTTTACAGCCTTCCGAACTCAACTTTAAGTTCAACAATTTCCAACCATAACCACTGCTCCCACTTTTGCGGATAACAGATGCTGGTAATGATTTAATCTCTCCTGCCTTATTCCCTATTACAGACCTTCATTTTTGTTCTTTCCTCCCCTCCTTTTTTCTCCCTGCATCTGTACTTGCTTAAAACATTTTATATCTGTAACATTTTCCAGTTCTGACAAAAGGTCTTGAAACGTTAACTCTGGTTCTCTCGCCACAGATGCTCTGTAGCCTGCTGAGAATTTCCAGCATTTTCTGTAATATTTCAGGTTTCTGCAGTATTTTGGCTTTCTGGAACATTACTTATATCGGGGCCTACTTTCAATGGCCTTCCCTGCAGTGATGAGTGAGCTGTGGTCCGAAAATTGTGGTACCAAACTTCCCATCCCGTTCTCACTTGCCACCATTTGCAACTGACCCTGGACATGGTCTCCAGATCACATGCCTCTTTCAGACGATTGGCTTATTAATGCATGCAAAACGGTACCCGATGATGGACACATTCCACTCATTGATGCAGATGCAGAACTGTCTACCCAAATGTCCTTAAAGGGACCGCAGACAGCCACTCACAGAAATTTTAAATTTTCATTTTCTGAATATTTTTTGTGGGGTCAGGTGGAGCAAAGTCCTGACCCAATCACAATATTCATATCCTTTACTGATCCGCCATCCCCCAACCCTGTGCCCCACCCCTACCGCATAATTGCCTTCACGCTTTAATAATTTAATTTGTGGCTTGGCTCCGTGGATGAGTTTAGGGACTTACCTCTCCTGATCAGTGCTGTGGGTGCTGGGTCAATGCTTGCGTCTTGCCAACCCAAAGTAACTGAAATCTAACTATCAAAATGGTTCGGGCCTCTGACCAAGGATATTGGGTGAATGGTTCAATTGCTTCTCCCATTTCCTGCCCCAATGTCGACCAAGAATGAAAATCATCTCCATTGTGTCAGCAATTTTCTTAAACTATCAGTGAAGCAAGTTAAAACACTGTGGAGTGAACAATTCACCTCCTATTCAGGCATTTTAAACATGGAGATTGCATGGTACACTACCAGTTATTCCGAGTATTTTAATTTAGTGTTCCAGCCTTTATTTCTGACTTCAGTATTTTGTAGAAATTCCTCCTCGTTCATTTGTTATCAGGATTTATCCATGTCGTATTGAATAAGCAGTGGGATCCTGAAAGAAAGCTGAGCAGAAATCATGACAATAAATCAAAAAAAAATTACTTGAAGATTTTCCACATTGTACCGAGAACAAGGACAGGTGGAAACTGAAGCCTGTATATCCATGAATTTGTATGTGTTAATTGGGTCATTTATTTATTTGTGAAGAGAGGATTTAGGAGAGTGGACCCATTGTTTCATTAGGTTATTGTAACTTTGTCCCATCCGTCTGTTGTCTTTTCCTAAAATAGTATTTTGTTGTTGGGGAAGGGGCTCAATCTGAGTGCTGACCGACATGGCCTGCTATTCATCTCAGTAAATACATAACGTGATAGCTTAACTGTTTCTTTGCTAGACCATATTTTTAGTTAAATAAATGACACTGTGGAATAGCTAGCATTTTTCTTTGAATTAATTACTGTTTTCCTAGATGAGACAGTTGGTGATCTTAGTAAATATAAAAGTACACAAGCCATTGTAGAATTAGACTATGGATTTCAGGACATGCTGGTTAGAAATACCAGGTCCTGCATCAAACAAAACCATCATAAAATCAATAAGGACACTTTCGACTCTTCTTACATTCGATAGATTTACCACAGATTGCTTTATGCTCTCTGCAGAGCCATGCATGCGTGAGAAGTCAATATGTGAACCTTAAAGCTGCCAAACATGTTCTACCAGAAATTAAGTGCCAGTGTTGTATCAGTTTCAATTTTGTTCGTTCCTTGCTATCAGCTAGACCATCCAACCATTACTTTACAGAAATAATACAGTAACTTAATTATTCTGCTTTGAATTCAAGTTTGATTCTGACATGGTGTTCCAGTTCTACTTAACTGTCCCATCTGTAAATCTCTAGTTATTATTGGGATTTTGTAAAAAGATGGGAAGTTGACTATAATTTTAATTTAATCATTTTAAATCAGACCTCGAGATTTTTGCTGGACAAGTGTAGACAAGGATTATGCAGCCAAGGTAGGGGGATGGAGTTAAGATACAGATCAGCCATGATCTCATTGACTGGTCTAATAAGCTCAAGGGGTTGAATGAGCTACTCTTGTTCCTATGTTCCTATAACATTACACCTCCAGATTATTTTGGGAATTTCAAGATGAGAAAGGAACTGGTCAAAGCTGATCCATGCAAATTATTTCCTCTGACAAAGGTCCAAATATTGGGGGCTGTGAATGAAGAATTAAAAAGGTCAGAGTAAGAAGGGAAAGTAGACAAAAGATTACACCCAAAGTGATTTGGGTTTCTCATTAATGGCAAAAGTATGGTCAGTTGTGAAGTCACCCAAATCTAATTTAAGCAAATGGCATGAGGCCATATCTAAAATAAATTTTACACCAAATTGCCTTCAAACCAGTAGTAATTCAATAATAATACAACAGCAACTGGTGAAAAAACAAACTCTAACAAAGTCTGACTCAGTCCATATTTAATTTTCTATATTGTTGACATAAAGCCTCCATGTTAAAATAGCTTGAGACATCTCGAAAATGTTTTACTCCATTCCTATCTATCTTTAACTATGATGTCTGCACTGGAATGGATTGCAAGTATGGAGCTCGGCTTTCAGTTTATTTATTACTTCAACTGAAACAGATATTTTAAAATTAGTTCAGAACTCACACAGGCATTCTGCTCTTGGTAATTTACTTTGCATTTTAATATTATCATTATCATAATCCCACCTGTGATAATATTTGACATCAGTGAATTCATTGTCAAGCAAATAACCAGCACAGTAACACTCAATAATGTGAAAAAATAATACACTACCCTGTTTGTATTTTCCATTGCCCAGCTACTTCACCTTGCTGGTATTTTTTCACAGAAATATTATTATATCAATTATGGATAAGCTTTTACAGTCTCTCACTGTGAGAGCTCTGTGTAGGTTTTACCAATCATTAAAGATGTTGCAAGGCTAAATATTGTAGAAAAAATTTCCATGAATATGGCTGATACTGTAACAATTCTTTTTGTGGTATTTTTACATGGTGGCAATGGGTGCTGAAAAGTAGCAGGTCTGTTTTGAATGTTATAATAATATTGTTTTAACATCTCTTTAAAGAAAAATGTGTGTGCACAAGTGTTGATATAGAAACACTGAGGAAAATTTGGTCTTCACCTTATGGGCAGTATTCGAGCAATGAGACTGCTCACCTGTTGTAGACCCCTCACTGTTTTCATTCAATTGATTGCAATGAAATGGGAATTGGATGGGTTCCACAAGGGAAAAACCATCTGCTCTACCAGATGACTTGCTAGTCAAGGAAAATGAGCATTTGCTCCACTGACAGTACAGTTAAAGATCTAAGTCGCTGGTGGGGAGACTAAGGCCGGAATTTTACGCTGCAATTTTACGTGGGGCAGCGGTGGCAAGAAATGGCCCACCTGCCCCAGGCCAATCAAGGCCCTTAAGTGGCCAATTAACGAGCACTCAAGGACCTCCTTGAGGCCAAGAACCCCACCTGGTAAAACTAGGCGGCCTCCTTGTGGGCTGGGGTGGGGGGAGCCCTCCTGATCAGGCACCCTGTGCCCCATGGAGGGCCGCCCCCAAAGCCCCAACCACCTCCAACGCACAAAACACCTCCCCCACCACCAACTGACCTCCCTTGCCTTGCAGGGGCCCGGCCACTTGTCCCCGGTGAGGCCTCAAATACTTACTGCAGTTCCGGGGCCATCCTTCCTCTTGCTGTGGTGGCTAGGCGTATTCCCAGCAGTGGCCACTGCTCCCGGTGACGCTGCTGGGACTAAGAGCTGCTGGCCCACTGATTAGCCGGCAGCTCCATTTGGCGGGACTTCCGAAGACTAACTAAGGGCCCAGGGAGCGAGAAATCTCGGCCTGGCTCCCCAGGTCTGGTGGAGGCGGGCTTGCCACTGACTTTTCGGCCGGCTCCCACCCATGTAAACTTCTGGCCTAGAAGTTTCTTCACAGCCAAGAAAAGAAAAATTGAAACTTGACCTATTTTCTTGTATCTCCTAGCATGTGGTTACAGAAATAATCTGGACAAGCAATAGATAAAAACATTAGAAATGTTAGGGATGCAAAAAGGCCATTTACCCTTCAACACTTATCTTTCCCGTACAATAACTCTCCATCAAAGCATCTGGTATTTTTAATGATCCATTGTTTTGCTTCTATCTTGATGTAACCATGACAAGCATCACTCTGATCTGTACATAATTTACATTTCACTAATTTCCTTTCCATTCATTCTATGGTCTTACTTCCTTGGAATATTTTGTCCATACAATTTAATATTTTATATACTTTGAAGACCATACACAGCGGAAGAATTTTTTTTTGTTTGTTTAGGTAGCATTGCTTGGTTTGCCATCATTAATTACTGTCAAAAGAAATAGATTAATGAAAAGGTATTAAATTCATGAAGAGTAAAAATGTCCAATATGAATAATTTTTGTTTGAAGTACTCCTGTTACAACTGTTTGGAAAAGATATAGCCGTAAATAAATCTTTTACCTGATGGAAAATATTATCAGTTTTCTGGGATCATGAGAGCCTTCATTTCAGGTCTTCTCAACTACTCCAGTAATGTCAGAGATGATGAACGGCCAATTGGGACTTGACTGTCTCCATTTGCTTCAATAGGGGCTGGCCTTGGAGTCAGTCTGGAGCTATCAATTCTAGTGAGCACTCTGCTAATTGAGTAAGCAGCAGTACCCAGCTGTTGTATAGTTTTTCCAGAATCTAGTGGCTTCCATACTGCTCTAAAGTTTTGATTCCATAAAAGTGATTGGGGCTGCTGTGGATGTAAACAAATCCACCCCAAAACAAATGTCATGATTGAGAAGGGAAGAAAACTCAAAAAGTAGGTCATTGCAATGGTAAAAGATTTATCAGGTTACACCATGGTGTTATGCATACAAGAACTGCAATGATGAAAAGTTATAGACAAAAACTGAAGAGTAATGAAAATTGACTTTGTCTTTTAAAAATTGACTTTTCTTGTAAAAAGTCAAAAATGTGCTCCAAAATGGCCACCAAAGGAAAAGTACTTGGCCTTTGTATATTCATACTGTCTGACAGGGACAAAGGAAAATCTTCAACGCTAAGAGATGTCAATTGCACCCATCCTAAAATATTCCAGAATTGAATGGGTTCTTCTGAAACAAAGAAGGTGTGAATTAACCACATCCTGGGATATTGTGCGATCACCATGGTGAAGAGGCTAGATCATCTCTTACCAGGGAGGCAAGATCTAAGACATCTTTACCTTAAAAGGAAACTGAGAGACAGAGAGAGAGAGAGAGAAAGAGAGACACCCAGAAAGCAGCAACCAAGAAGCTTGTTTCCAGCAAACCAGAAGAGATGTTCCCTGTATCTATACTTGATACAGCAGTAAATTTGAAGTGATCCACTGTCTTCAACTGAACTTTCAACCAAGAAAGAAATCTACAAACACCTCAGGCCTGCAACCAATGAGAACTTAACTTCCAAGAGAATTCAACTCCCCCACCCCCACATAAAATTGCATCCTTTTTCTTTCTGCTCTGTCTCTTCTTGTGTGTGTGTGTGTGTGTGTGTGTGTGTGAGCGAATGCATGAGTGTACAAGTGTGACAATTTTGGTTAAGGTGTATTGATCAATAACTAATTGATTTTCTATTTTTAACCTACAGGAAAACCTGTCGGTCTGTGTTTATTTGACAAATAAAACGTCAAAGGGGTTAAATCCTCATATCATAACATACTTGCTGCGGTCAGGTGGGAGTTGAACAGTGGGGACCACCCAAATCTCACCATGTGGCTGTAACAATGGTTATTTTGAACAGATTAAAGTGTGGTCATTACGTCCTGGTCTTCCATTCCAGTCTGCATTGTACACCAACCTGTGACATTAGTGAATAGAAAAACTCAGCAGTACTAATTCTGCTTTTTCTCAACAACAATGTTATACAGTTAATCCCAGATATTGAGAAAGGACCTTTTTTTTCCAGAGTTGTGGTACTTTTACAACAGATTGTTGGTATATTTTGTTAATTCTTCTTCTTCTTCTTTGGCCTCTTTGTCTCGAGAGACAATGGGTAAGCACCTGGAGGTGGTCAGTGGTTTGTGAAGCAGCACCTGGAATGGCAATAAAGGCCAATTCTAGAGTGACAGACTCTTCCACAGGCGCTGCAGATAAAATTGGTTGTCGGAGATGTTACACAGTTGGCTCTCGCCTTGCGCTTCTGCCTTTTTTCCTGCCAACTGCTAAGTCTCTTCAACTTGCCACACTTTAGCCCCGCCTTTATGGCTGTCCGCCAGCTCTGGCAAACGCTGGCAACTGACTCCCACGACTTGTGATCAATGTCACAGGACTTCATGTTGCGTTTGCAGACGTCTTCAAAGCGGAGACATGGATGGCCGGTGTGTCTGATACCAGTGACGAGCTTGCTGTACAATATGTCCTTGGGGATCCTGCCATCTTCCATGCGGCTCACATGGCCAAGCCATCTCAAACGCCGCTGGCTCAGTAGGGTGTATATGCTGGGGATGTTGGCCGCCTTGAGGACTTCTGTGTTGGAGATACGGTCCTGCCACCTGATGCCAAGGATTCTCCGGAGGCAGCGAAGATGGAATGAATTGAGATGTCACTCTTGGCTGACATACGTTGTCCAGTCCTCACTGCCATAGAGCAAGGTACTGAGGACACAGGCTTGATACACTCGGACTATTGTGTTCCGTGTCAGTGTGCCATTTTCCTACACTCTCTTGGCCAGTCTGGACACAGCAGTGGAAGCCTTTGCCATGCGCTTGTTGATTTCTGCATCGAGAGACAGGTTACTGATGATAGTTGAGCCTAGGGAGGTGAACTCTTGAACCACATCCAGCGCGTGGTCGCTGATATTGATGGATGGAGTGTTTCTGATGTCCTGTCCCATGATGTTCGTTTTCTTGAGGCTGATGGTTAGGCCAAATTCGTTGCAGGCAGCCGCAATCCTGTCGATGAGTCTCTGCAGACACTCTTCTGTGTGGAATGTTAATGCAGCATCGTCAGCAAAGAGGAGTTCCCTGATGAGGACTTTCCGTACTTTGCTCTTTGCTCTTAGACGGGCAAGGTTGAACAACCTGCCATCTGACCTTGTGTGGAGGAAAATTCCTTCTTCTGAAGACTTGAGCACATGTGAGAGCAGCAGGGAGAAGAAGATCCCGAACAGTGTAGGTGCAAGAACATAGCCCTGTTTCACACCACTCGGGATAGGAAAGGGGTCTGATGAGGCGCCGCTATGCTGAATTGTGCCTTTCATATTGTCATGGAATGAGGTGATGGTACTTAGTACATACTTATTACATTACCTCTATGGTACCAAGCTAAACTTTGACTTCAATGAACCAATATTTTGTAAATGGTAGCTTTTTATCACTTTTTGACAATATAGCCAATTAAATGTCTGATGACTTATATTACAAGTACTGCAAAATATTCTATTGCTGTTTGATGAAAACATATTTGAAGAAGTGGTGTATTTTCCACAAATAACCCCAGTAAAACATACAACAACAGCTTGTATTTATATATCACCATAAATGTAGTTAAACATCTCAAGGTGCTTTACAGGAACGTTATCAACCAAAATCTTATACTTAGCCACATAAGGAGATATTAGGGCAGATGACCAAAAGCTTGGTCAAAAAGGTAGGTTTCATGAAGGAAAGAGAGGTAAAGATGTGGGGAGGGTCTTGCTGCATCTGGACGCAAAATGCTTCAGTATCTAAGGAGTCATAAATGGTGCTGTACATTGTGCAATCAGCAGCGAACATCCCCACTTCTGACCTTATGATGGATGTCATGCAGGCCCACAAATGCCAAGAATAAGGCATATTAATTTTGTCATATGAACATTGATTTCAAACTTGCTGGGAAGAAGAGAAGGCCTGTTACAAGGACTGCCAGACACTTAGCTGAAAAACATTTGCATATTAACAGACAGTGCTTGTGGAGACAAAAGGACCATTCCCTGACACATTCAACCCACAATGGATTTTGATCACCAGTCATTGAAGGTGTAAGGAAGAGTATTCCAGAGACTGCTAAGGTGATACAACCCACAAAAGCCAGAACTGGATAACCCAGTTGGTTACATGACTAACCGGCGGGTCCAGGGTTTTTTGAACTAGCCACAGAATTTTTGAACTCAGAAAGAGTGTTTGCTCCTGGAGTGAGAAGACCTCTCCTGTCTGCACCCATCTCTTTCTCACAAGTGTCTGGACCCCTGAGGGCACATGAACTTCAAGAGAGAAAAGTCTCCTACATTGAATAACGTTTAAGGAGTATACTGGGCCCCAATGAAAAGCAAGACCTACCTACAATCAAGGACTTTACAGCGAGCTCGAAGAACAGTAACGAAAATCATCTTCAGATATTGCCTCAAACTTTTCCACTTTATTTCTTCTGCTCTTTTCTGTCTCTGTCTGCATGTGTGTATCGCATATGCATGCTAGCATGGGCGTGTCGCGTATCCGTAGGCGTTAACCGAATTAGAGTTTAAGTTGAATAAAGTTCAACCTTTTCTCTTTAAACCTAAGAAAACCTGTTTAGCTAGTTTCTTTGTCTTATAATTGGAAATTAATGAACAAGGGTTCACCAAGGGGGAGCTAAAAAAGGGTGTGTTTAAAAATTAAACCCTGTTACGGTAAGACCAGGTGAAGGCTGAGAAGGAACCCTAGACCCCTTTCTCACCTGGGGGTAACAATGAAGGTAAGGTCGTTGATGAAGGAGCTGAAGATGGTTGGGCCTAGACATTATCCTGAGCACCTCCTGCAGTGATGTCCTGGAGCTGAGATGATTGACCTCCAACAACCACAATCATCATCCTTTGTGCTAGGTATGACTCCAATCAATGGAGAATTTTCCCCCTGATTCCTATTGACTCCAGTTTTTCTTGGGCTCCTTGCCATACTCGGTCAAATGCTGCTTGATGTCAAGGGCAGCCACTCTCACCTCACCTCTGAAGTTCAGCTCTTTTGTACATGTTTGGACCAAGGCTGTAATGAGATCAGGATCTGAGTGGCCCTAGTGAAATCCAAACTGAGCATCAGTGAGCAGGTTATTGCTGAGCAAGTACTGCTTGATAGCACTGCTGAAAACCCTTTCCATTGCTTTGCTGATGATCAAGATTAGATTGATTAGGTGGTAATTGGCTTAGTCGGATTTGTCCTGCTTTTTATGGACAGGAAATACCTGGGCAATTTTCCACATTGCAGAGTCGATGCCAGTATCGTACCTGTATGGGAACTGCTTGGCTAGAGGTGTGGTAATTTCTGGAGCACAAGTCTTCAGTACTATTGCCGGAATGTTGTCAGGGCCCATAGCCATGTCTTCAGCCATTTCTTGATATTATCTGGAGTGAATCAGATTGGCTGAAGACTGGCATTTTTTTTTATTCATTCATGGGATGTGGGCATCACTGGCTAGACCAACATTTATTGCCCATCCCTAATTGCCCTTGAGAAGGTGGTGGGGAGCTGCCTTCTGGAACAGCTGCAGCCCATGTGGGATAGGGACACCCACAGTGCGTTTAGGAAGGGAGTTCCAGGATTTTGACCCAGCGACAATGAAGGAATGACGATATAGTTCCAAATCAGGATGGTGTGTGGCTTGGAGGGAAACGTTCAGCTGGTGATGTTCCCAACCATTTGCTGCCCTTGTCCTTCTAGGTGGTAGAGGTCACTGGTTTGGAAGGTGCTGTCTAAGGAGCCTTGGTGCGTTGCTGAAGTGCATCTTGTAGATGGTACACACTGCTGCCACTGTGCGTTGGTGGTGGAGGGAATGAATGTTTGTGGATGGGGTGCCAATCAAGTGGGCTGCTTTGTCCTGGATGGTGTCGAGCTTCTTGAGTGTTGTTGGAGCTGCGTCCATCCAGGCAAGTGGAGAGTATTCCATCACACTCCTGACTTGTGCCTTGTAGATGGTGGACATGCTTTGGGGAGTCAGGAGGTGAGTTACTTACCGCAGGATTCCTAGCCTCTGACCTGCTCTTGTAGCCACGGTATTTATATGGCTACTCCAGTTCAGTTTCTGGTCAATGGCAACCCCTAGGATGTTGATAGTGGGGAATTCAGCAATGGTAATGCTGTTGAATGTCAAGGGTAGATGGTTAGATTCTCTCTTGTTAGGGACGGTCATTGCCTGGCACTTGTGTGGCGCGAATGTTACTTGCCACTTATGAGCCCAAGCCTGGATATTGTCCAGGTCTTGCTGCATTTCTACACAGACTGCTTCAGTATCTGAGGAGTCGCAAATGGTGCTGAACATTGTGCAATCATCAGCGAAAATCCCCACTTCTGACCTTATGATTGAAGGAAGGTCATTGATGAAGCAGCTGAAGATGGTTGGGCCTAGGACTTTACCCTGAGGAACTCCTGTAGTGATATCCTGGAGCTGAGATGATTGACCTCCAAATACCACAACCATCTTCCTTTGTCCTCGGTATGACTCCAACCAGTGGAGAGTTTTCCCCCTGATTCCCATTGACCTCAGTTTTGCTAGGGCACCTTGATGCCGTACTCGGTCATATGCTGCCTTGATGTCAAGGACAGTCACTCTCACCTCATCTCTTGAGTTCAGCTCTTTTGTCCATGTTTGAACCAACGCTGTAATGAAGTCAGGAGCTGAGTGGCCGTGGCGGAACCCAAACTAAGCGTCATTGATCAGGTTATTGCTAAGCAAGTGCCGCTTGTTTGCACTGTTGACAACATCTTCCATCACTTTACTGATGATTAAGAGTAGATTGATGGGGTGGTAATCGGTCGGGTTGGACTTGTCCTTCTTTTTGTATACAGGACATACCTGGGCAATTTTCCACATTGACGGGTAGGAGGAAGGAGGCTGAGATGAATCATCCATTTGCTTCAGCCTTGTCTTTTGCACTGATGTGCTGGGCTCCCCGATTGTTGAGGATGGGGATATTTGTGGAGCCTCCTCTTCCTGTTCATTGTTTGATTGTCTACCACCATTCACGACTGGTTGTGGCAGGACTGCAGAACTTAGACCTGATCTGTTGGTTGTGGGATCACTTATTCCTGTGTCAAGGAAACGTGCTAAACTAAATGAGAATTTTTAATTCATCAGTTGGAAACTTACATTAAACTTTTAAAATGAGCTGGGATCCTACAGATAACTTTTAAAAAGCTGGCAGCTAAGATGGCCACCACAATTTGCATTGAAATACCTCATAGGACATCAAATTGGAGAAGCGTGTCTAACGAGGTTGTATCCAGGACAATGCCTCATGAATTTGGAAGTAACTAACATCTTCACTTTTAAAGGCGGAACCTTCAAAGCCATCTTGGAACATTAACAGTGGAGTCATACCTCCAGAGGGTAAACATTGAAATAATGAGACTTGAGAGAGATGAAAATACCTAGACTTGAATCTAATTAAACTGCAGGCGAGGACCCTGGACAATCAGGTGACCGCCTCCCCATCTGTGGAAAAACTAGCAGTCTTTTGCAAAACGGCAAGCTTTTGAGACTTTGAGGCAGACAAGCTTTGAGTGCTAACCAGACAAGACCACAATGGGGGTGACTATGTGTGTGTCTCTCTCTCCAGATAACATTGATAGTTTGAAACTTCACTGCGACTGTGGAACACCCAAGTCTACCATTGCTACAGACAGAGACCCCAGGGAGGAATGTCACTTACAACTCTGTCTCCAAGAAAATCCCTGAAATAGGTGGGCTCATCACAAAGTGCACTTCTACCAGCCACAGACTTCAAGATCACAACTTCAGCCAGAAGACAACAAAATTACATGACCACACAGACTCTTTATTATTTTTACTTGTTCTGAAATCTAGTCCAAACCATACTATTTCTTATCACTCTGTCTATTTGTGTGTCTGATTCTTGTGCGTGTGAGTGAAAGTGTAACGTAGTTTATTATTTTATTTCGACTGGGTTTTTGGTTAAGTACAATAAACTCACCTCTTTCTTGTTTAAACTCAAGAAAACCTGTCCAATTGGTTCTTTTACTATCACAACAAAGGTAAAAGGTAAAACACTTACTGAAGTGGCAAGCATATCCACTGTTTTAAAAGGAATAAACACTGTTGCGGTCAAACAAGGAGAAGGACAAGAGGGGAGTCTTGTGACCCCTCCTCACCTGATCATAACACCTGTCTATCACATGCTGCTTCTGCTGTTTGACATACAAGTAGTCCTGTGTTGTAGCTTCACCAGGCTGACACCTCGTTTTTAGGTATGCCTGGTGCTGCTCCTGGCATGCCCTCCTGCACTCTTCATTGAACCAGTGTTGGTCCCTCGGGCTTGATGGTAGAGTGGATGATATACCAGCCCATAAGGTTATAGATTGTGGTTGAATCCAGTTCTGCTGCTGCTGATGGTCCACAGTGCCTCATGTATGCCCAGTTTTGAGTTGAAATCTATCCCATTTAGCATGGTGGTTGTGGCACACAACACGATGGTGGGTATCCTGAATATGAAGACAGGACTTCATCTTCACAAGGACTGTGCGGTGGTCACTCCTACCAATACTGTAATCAACATATGCATTTGCGACAGGTAGATTGGTAAGGACAAGGTCAAGTAGGTTTTTCCCTCTTGTTGGTTCCCTCACCACCTGGCGTAGACCCAGTCTAGCAGCTATGTATTTTAAGACTCGGCCAGCTCGGTCAGTAGTAGTGCCACTGAGCCCTCTTGGTGATGGACATTGAAGTCCCCCAAGTCAAGGGTACATTCTGTGCCCTTGCTACCCTCAGTGCTTCTTCCAATTGATGTTCTACATGGCAAAGCACTGATTCAACAGATGAGGGGGTGAGGGGCATGGTAGGCAGTAATCAACAGAAGATTTCCTTGCCCATGTTTGACTCGATGCCATGAGACTTCATGGAATCCAGAGTCAGTGTTGAGGGCTCCCAGGACAACTCCCTCCCGACTGTATACCACTGTGCCACCAACTATGGTCAGTCTGCCCTGCCAGTGGTACAGGACATACCCAGAGATGGTGATGATGGCGTCTGGAACATTGTCTGTAAGGTCTGATTCCATGAGTATGACTATTGCTCTTGCTTGACTAGTCTGTGAGACAGCTCTCCCAATTTTGGCACAGCCCCCCAGATGTTAGTAAGGAGGACTTTACGGGGTCGACAGGGCTGAGTTTGCTGTTGTCGTTTCCAGTCGATGCTGGGCGGTCAGTCCAGTTTCATTCCTTTTCTTAGACTTCGTAGCAGTTTGATACAACTGAATGGCTCGCTTGGCCATATCAGAGTCCATTTAAGAGTCAACCACATTGCTGTGGGTCTGGAATTACATGTAGGCCAGACCAGGTAAGGATGGCAGATTTCCCTCTCTAAAGAACATTACTAAACCAGATGGGTTTTTACAACAATCAATCACCATTAGATTAGATTTTAATTCCAGATTTATTTGAATCAATTGAATTCAAATTTCACCATCTACCATGGTGGGATTTAAACCCACGTGCCCAGAGCATTTACCTGGGCCTTTGGATTACTAGTTCAGTGACATTACCACAATGCCACCTCCTCCCCAATTAGATCATTATGATTTGAATATCACGTCGCGTTGGCAACACAGTTGAAGCGTGGCATTGGGACTGGCATCAGGTTCCTGATCCCACTTTGAAAATCCAGCCCATGGTATTAGAAATACTGCTTATTGGAGACAGTGAGACTAAATATCAAGAAGCTGAATTATTAGGCATGGGATCATAAGATCAGAAATGATTTAACATTGACTACGTGTAAACGTTGTTGTACTTGATAATTAGTTCAGGTCTCCTTTATTGTACGTCTTGTGATATTTCAAAGTCAGTATCCCCAGTGATACAATCAGCACTCACAGTGCAAAGATAAATATTCAAAAAGATGACCAAACTGGACAGAACAAAACAAAAATATCTTACTTCTTCAGAATTGTTCAATTTTTGAAAATGGTATTTCTGATGAGTTCTTTTTTAATTGTTTACCAAAACGCCTCACCAAAACTCATTCCTATTGATTAAGCAAAAAATGTTGGGTGCCAATTGAACCTTTCTAAAATGCCCTCTATAAAAGATTGTCTTTATAAACAATATCCTGGTTAACCGGTTTCAACTGCATTTCAACATCCAGGACTGTGCCGTCTTTACTGACTGGTAATTTGTTTCAGTTTTGAATATCAATTGATCTCAAATTGTTATCATTTGGACTACATTCTGTACTACATTGAAACCTTTTCAAGGTTATCTTTATTCTTACTCCCTTATGGAAAATAAGCTTCCTTAACTCTGATTTAAAGCAGAATTCTGGCAAACCAGCATTTCACCGTGATTATTAACATAGCCTTAACTAGTTGTTTCCTTTTATCAGTTATTTTCCAGTCCTTTGTTCAAGTCACCAAATATTAACTGCAGAAACCGAGTTCTGTCTGAAACTTTATAGCCCCAGCAAGGCCTGTAACACTTTGGACTACTTAAATTTACATTTTCACTAATCAGGGGGATACCCTCAATAAGTGAAAGAGTTCACTTACACTTATCTCTGATGTGCATATCCTCAAATTCTCATAAAAGCCAACAACCTCAGCGTAGAAAAATTACCCAAGTGAGCAGTCTCCAAATTAAGAATTACTGTTTCACATTAAGCTTGGGTTTTTTTCTACTCAGATCAAAAGATCCTGTCAAAGATTAAAGAAGGAAACATTAGAGTTAGTTATAACTGAACACTCTCTATTTCATGGGAATTTAAGGAGACAGAAACTTGGTACAGTCATTAAAACTTTATTCACCCCATTTAACAACCATTTCAAAGCATGATTATATCATGCTGAAAGATATGGTAATGTTAGCTGGATGTTTTGATACATATTCTTACAGCATACATATAAAAGGCCCAAATTTAAAAAAAAAATGCTGCAAAAGTGATGTAGTTTTGGCATAGGCCAGAATTTGGAGCTTAAGTCAGATAGATCTGTTCTGAAATATAGGCTAAATTCCAGCCGATTTGACCGCAGACTGATGACATGCTTTCCCCTGAAATGGTGCATGTATGTAAATGATTGGATAATCAGGGCAAAGCGCTGCCTAGAAATTCCACCATTTACACCTAAACTAAACTAGTTATAATTTAAGTCTTTACAGGAAACGGGTTTGTTACCTGCATGACTTGTCAAACCGGGAAATGCATGAGTTCATAAGCTTTGAATGTCAACATTCTTTGTCCAAAACGTCAACTTTGAGCAATTAGAAACATCTGTCTCAGCTGTGCTATTGAGGAAGAATTCTGCGCAGTGCCTTTCAGCAGTTTTAGGCAGGGAAATATTGTTCTTTCTACCCTTCTGTCATGGAACCCTTACAACACGATTTAGTGCAGCCTTTCCCATATATATCTTTATGTTTTATCAAATAAAAGGAGCAAGCAGAAGAAGAAATGAGAAAGTCACACAGGATAAGATACAGTAAAGTAGAAGACAAGATGGGAATTACCATCCCACCAGAGTTTACACATCACACCACTCCCTCGATGGTGCCTGAGAAAAGATTTTCTTCAGGAAGCAACAGTTCAGGAAGGAGGCATTAAAAAAACCTCTTTCCTGGGGGTTGAAGGGAATTGGACATTGCGGAGCGTTGAAAGGAAAATCGCGGGAAGGGTGAGGTGAATCGGACATTGCAAGGATGAAGGGAATCGAACATTGTGGAGGTTGAGGAGTAACGGACAGCCGGGATGATGAAAGGAATGCGACATCAAAGGGAGTGAATGGGACATTGAAGGGGATGAATGGGATCTCACAGAGGGGTTGGGGGAATTGGATATCGTGCTGGGTAGGCCAATTCCCAGGGTTCCATCATGGGGTGTTTAGAAGGCAAGTTTGATGGGCTAGGGAAACATTCCTGTTCCTTCTGACATATGAGCATACATATGAACATATGAACTAGGAGCAGGAGTAGGCCATTCGCCCCCTCGAGCCTGCTGTTGTGGACTTAACTCCACTTTCCTGCCTATCCATGATACCCTTTGACTCCCTTGTTTGTCAAAAATCTGTCTACCTCCTTAAAAACATTCAATGACCCTGCCTCCACTGCTCTCTGGGGAAGAGAGTTCCACAGACTCATGACCCTCTGAGAAAAACATTCGCCTTATCATTGTCCGAAATGGGAGACCCCTTATTTTTAAACTGTGCCCCCTAGTTTTAGTCTCTCCCACAAGGGGAAACATCCTTTCCACGTCCACCCTGTCAAGTGTTTCAATCAGATCACCTCTCATCCTTCTCAAACTCCAATGATTACAGACCCAACCATTGCAACCTTTCCTCATAGAATAACCTTTTCATCCTAAGAATCAGTCGAATGAACCTTCTCTGAACTGCTTCCAATGCAATTATATCCTTTTTTAAGTGAAGAGACCAAAACTGTACACAATAATCGAGATGTGATCTCACCAATGTCCTCCACAACTGTAGAAAAAATATCTACTTTTATATTCCATTCCCCTTGCAATAAACAACAACATTGCGTTGCCTTCTAAATCACTTTTCTTAATCATTTGCTGTACCTGCATACTAACTTTTTGTGTTCCGTGTACTCGGACATCCAGATCCCTCTGCATCTCAGAATTCTGCAATCACTCTCCATTTAAATAATATATTGCTTTTCTATTTTTCCAGCCAAAGTGATATTGTTATGATTACGGAGACATGGCTGCAGGGTGACCAAGGATGGGAACAGAACATCCAGTGGTATTCAATATTTAGGAAGGACAGGCAAAAAGGGAAAGGAGGTGGGGTAGCATTGTTAGTAAAGGAGGAAATCAATGCAATAGTGAGGAAGGATATTGGCTCGGAAAATCATAATATGGAATCTGTATGGGTGGAGCTAAGAAACACTAAGGGGCAGAAAACGTTGGTGGGGGTTGTCGATAGGCCCCCAAACAGTAGTGGAGATGTAAGGGATGGCATTAAACAGGAAATTAGAGATGCATGCAATATGGGTACAACTGTAATCATGGGTGTCATAGAGTCATAGATTTATACAGCACAGAAACAAGTCCTTCGGCCCATCGTGTCTGTACCGGCCATCAAGCACCTATCTATTCTAATCCCATTTTCCAGCACTTGCCCTGTAGCCTTGTATGCTATGGTGTTTCAAGTGTTCATCTAAATACTTCTTAAATGTTGTGAGGGTTCCTGCCTCTACCACCCCTTCAGGCAGTGTGTTCCAGATTCCAACCACCCTCTGGGTGAATTTTTTTCCCTCAAATCCCCTCTAAACCTTCTGCCCCTTACCTTAAATCTATGCACCCTGATTAATGACCCCCCCCCCCGGCTAAGGGAAAAAGTTTTTTTAAATTTTATTTATTTATTTAGAGATACAGCACTGAAACAGGCCCTTCAGCCCACCGAGTCTGTGCCGACCATCAACCACCCATTTATACTAATTCTACATTAATCCCATATTCCTACCACATCCCCACCTTCCTTCAATTCCCCTACCACCTAGCTAGACCAGGGGCAATTTATAATGGCCAATTTACCTATCAACCTGCAAGTCTTTGGCTGTGGGAGGAAACCGGAGCACCCGGCGAAAACCCACGCAGTCACAGGGAGAACTTACAAACTCTGCACAGGTAGCATCCAGAATTGAACCCAGGTCGCTGGACCTGTGAGGCTGCGGTGCTAACCACTGCACCACTGTGCTGCCCACTTTCTTCCTTTCTATCCTATTAATGCCCCTCATAATTTTGTATACCTCAATCAGGTCCCCCCTCAGCCTTCTCTGCTCTAAAGAAAACAACCCTAGCCTATCCAGTCTCTCTTCATAGCTGAAATACTCCAGCTCAGGCAACATCTTGGTGAATCTCCTCTGCACCTTCTCCAGTGCAATCACATCCTTCCTATGGTGTGGTGACCAGAACTGTACACAGTACTCCAGCCTAAAACTACTGTTTTATACAGCTCCATCATAACCTCCCTGCTCTTATATTCTATGCCTCATCTAATAAGGGCAACTATCCCATATGCCTTCCTAATCATCTTATCTACCTGTGCTGCTGCCTTCAGTGATCTATGGACAAGTACACCAAGGTCTCTCTGACCCTCTGCACTTCCTAGGGTCCTACCATCCATTGTATATTCCCTTGCTTTGCTAGTCCTCCCAAATTACATCACTTCACACCTCTCAGGGTTAAATTCCATTTGCCACTACTCCGCCCATCTTGCCAGCCCATCTATATCATCCTGTAATCTAAGGCTTTCCTCCACACTATTTACGATACCAACAATTTTCGTGTCATCTGTGAACTTACTGATCATACCTCCTATATTCACGTCTAAATCATTAATGTACACGACAAACAGCAAGGGTCCCAGCACTGATCCCTGCGGTACACCATTGTACTTTAATCTACATATAGATCACAGCAATAATACTGTGGAGTAGAATTTCCTGGAGTGTGTACGTGATGGTTTTTTAGACCAATACGTTGAGGAACCAACTAGAGAACAGGCTATCCTAGACTTGGTATTGTGCAATGAGAAAGGATTAATTGACAATCTTGTTGTGAGTGGTCCCTTGGGGAGGAGCGACCATAACATGATAGAATTCTTCATTAAGATGGAGAGTGAAGCAATTGAATCCAAAACTACGGTGCTGAATCTAAATAAAGGAAACGACGAAGGTATGAGGCGTGAGTTGGCTATGGTAGATTGCGGAACTTTACTAAAAGGGTTGACGGTGGATAGGCAATGGATAATATTTAAAGAACCTGTGCATGAATTACAACAATTATTCATTCCCATCTGGCGCAAAAATAAAACCGGAAAGGTGGCTCAACTGCGGTTTACAAAAGAAATTAGGGACAGTATTAGATCCAAAGAGGAGACATATAAAATTGACAGAAAAAGCAGTAGGTCTGAAGATTGAGAGCAGTTTAGAATTCAGCAAAGGAGGGCAAAGAAAGTATGAGAGTAAACTTGCGGGGAACATAAAAACTGACTGTAAAAGCTTTTATAAATATGTGAAGAGTAAAAGATTAGTGAAGACAAATGTAGGCCCCTTACTGTCAGAAACGGGGGAAATTATAATGGGGAACAAAGAAATGGCAGAACAATTACGCACATACTTTGGTCCTGCCTTCACAAAGGAGGACACAAATAACCTCCCAGAAATGTTAGGGAACCAAGGGTCTAATGAGAGGGAGGAACTGAAGGAAATCAGTATTAGTGAAAAAATAGGGAAATTAATGGGGTTAAAGGCTGACAAATCCCCAGGGCCTGATAATCTACATCCCAGAGTACTAAAGGAGGTGGCCCTGGAAATAGTGGATGCATTGGTGGTCATCTTCCAAAATTCTATAGACTCTGGAGCAGTTCCTACAGATTGGAGGATGGCAAATGTAACCCCATTATTTAAAAAATGAGGGAGAGAAAAAACAGGGAATTACAGACCAGTTAACTTTACATCAGTAGTGGGGAAAATGCTCGAGTCTATTATAAAGGATGTGGTAGCAGAACACCTGGAAAACATAAACGGGATTCGAAAAATGTCAGCATGGGTTTACGAAAGGGAAATCATGCTTAACAAATCTACTGGAGTTTTTGAAGATGTAACTAGTAGAATAGCTAAGGGAGAACCAGTGGATGTGGTATATTTGGATTTTCAGAAGGCTTTTGATAAGGTCCCACAGAAGAGGTTAGTGTGCAAAATTAAAGCACATGGGATTGGGGGTAATATACTGGCATGAATTGAGAATTGGTCGACAGACAGTCAACAGAGAGTAGGAATAAACGGGTCTTTTTCCGGGTGGCAGGCAGTGACTAGTGGGGTACCGCAGGGATCAGTGCTTGGGCCCCAGCTATTCACAATATATATTAATGACTTGGGTGAGGGAACTAAATGTAACATTTCTAAGTTTGCATATGACACAAAGCTGGGAGGGAATGTGAGCTGTGAGGAGGATGCAAAGAGGCTCAAATGTGATTTGGACAAGTTGGGTGAATGGGCAAATACATGGCAGATGCAGTATAACATGGATAAATGTGAGGTTATCCACTTTGGTTGTAAAAATAGAAAGGCAGATTATTATCTGAATGATGATAGAGTGGGAAAGGGGGAGGTGAAACGAGACCTGGGTGTCCTTGTATACAAATCACTGAAAGCAAGCATTCAGGTGCAGCAAGCAGTTAGGAAGGCAAATGGTATGTTGGCCTTCATTGCAAGAGGATTTGAGTACAGGAGCAAGGATGTCTTACTGCAGTTATACAGGGCCTTGGTGAGACCACATCTGGAGCATTATGTGCAGTTTTGGTCTCCTTATCTGAGGAAAGATGTTCTTGTCAAGGAGGGAGTGCAAAGAGGATTTACTGGGCTGATTCCTGGGATGGCAGGATTGACGTATGAGGAAAGATTGTGTCGACTAGGCCCATATTCACTAGAGTTTAGAAGAATGAGAGGGTATCTCATAGAAACCTATAAAATTCGAACAGGACTAGACAGGCTAGATGCAGGGAGGATATTCCCGATGGCTGGGGAGTCCAGAACCAGGGGTCACAGTCTCAGGATACGGGGTATGCCATTTAGAACTGAGATGAGGAGAAATTTCTTCACTCAGAGGGTGGTGAACCTGTGGAATTCTCTACTGCAGAAGGCAGTGGAAGCCAAGTCATTAAATATATTCAAGAAGGAGATAGATATATTTCTTAATGTCAAAGGGATCAAGGGATATAGGGAGAAAGCGGGAACAGGGTACTGAATTAGACATGATCTTTTTTGAATGGCAGAGCAGGTCTGAAGGGCCAAATGGCCTATTCCTGCTCCTATTGTTTATGTTTCTACATTTCCCACATTATACTCCATCTGCCAAATCTTTTCCAACTCACAATTTATCTATATCCCTTTGTAGACTCCTTATGTCCACTTCAAAACTTACTCTCCTACCTATCTTTGTGTCATCAGCAAACTAAGCAACCATATATTCTGTCCCTTTATCCAATTCATTGATATAGATCGTAAATAGTTGAGGCCCCAGCACTGATCCCTGTGGCACTCCACTAGTTACAGCTTGCCAACCCAAAAACTACCCATTTATGCCTACTCTCTGTTTCCTGTTAGCTAACCAATCCTCTATCTATGCTCATATGTTAACCCCTATACCATGGGCTCTTATTTTGTTTAATAATCTTTGATGTGGCACCTTGTCAAATGCCTTCTGGAAATCCAAGTTCACCACATCCACAGGTTCCCCTTTATCCATATTGCTTGCTACTTCCTCAAAGAGCTCTAATAAATTAGTCAAACATGATTTCCCTTTCACAAAACCATGTTGACTCAGCCTGACTGCATTGAGATTTTCTAAATGACTGGCTATAACCTCCTTAATAATAGATTCCATCTTTTTCCCTATGACAGATGTTAAGCTAACTGGCCTGTAGTTTCCTGCTTTCTGTCTTCCTCCTTTCTTGAATAGTGGAGTTACATTTGCTATTTTCCAAGCTGATTGGAGCTTTCCCGAACCTAGAGAATTTTGGAAAACTAAAACCAATGCATCCACTATCTCAGCAACTACTTCTTTTAAGACGCTAAGATGAAGTCCATCAGGACCAGAGGGCTTGTCAACTTTTCATTCCAATAATTTTCTCAGTACAGGTTCAATGAAGTGTGCAGGAGGGCATGCCAGGAGCAGCACCAGGCATATCTCAAAATGAGGTGTCAACTACTTCCATGCCAAACAGCGTAAGCAGCATGTGATAGACAGAGCTAAGTGATCCTACAACCAATGGATTAGATCTAAGCTCTGCAATCCTGCTATATCCGGTCGTGAATGGCGGTGGACAGTTCAACAACCAACAGGAGGATGCGGCTCCACAAATATCCCCATCCTCAATGATGGGGGAGCCGAGCACATCAGTGCAAAAGATAAAGCTGAAGCATTTGTAACAATCTTCAGCCAGAAGTGCCAAGTTGATGATCCATCTCGGCCTCCTCCTGAAGTCCCCAGCATCACAGATGCCAGACTTCAGCCAATTCGATTCACTCCGCATGATATCAAGAAACGACTGAAGGCACTGGATACTGCAAACGCTATGGGCCCCTGACAATATTCCGGCAATAGTACTGAAGACCTGTGCTCCAGAACTTGCCGCGCCCCTAGCCAAGCTGTTCCAGTACAGCTACAGCACTGGCATCTATCCTGCAATGTGGAAAATTGCCCAGATATGTCCTGTACACAAAAAGCAGGACAAGTCCAATCAGGCCAATTACCGCCCCATCAGCCTACTCTCAAATCATCAGTAAAGTGATGGAAGGTGTCATCAACAGTGCCATCAAGCGGCACTTGCATAGCAATAAACTGCTCAGTGATGCTCAGTTTGGGTTCTGCCAGGGCCACTCAGCTCCTGACCTCATTACAGCCTTGGTTCAAACATGGACAAAAGAGCTGAACTCAAGAGGTGAGGTGAGAGTGACTGCCCTTGACATCAAGGCAGCATTTGATGGAGAACAGCTTCAAAGAGCCCTAGCAAAACTGGAGTCAATGGGAATCAGGGGAAAACTCTCCGCTGGTTGGAATCGTACCTAGCGCAAAGAAAGATCTTTGTGGTTGTTGGAGGTTAATCGTCTCAGCTCCAGCACATCACTGCAGGAGTTTCTCAGGGTAGTGTCCTAGGCCCAATCATCTTCAGCTGCTTCATCAATGACCTTCCTTCAATCATAAGGTCAGAAGTGGGGATCTTCGCTGATGATTGCACAATGTTCAGCACCATTCACGACTTCTCAGATACTGAAGCAGTCCGTATAGAAATGCAGCAAGACCAGGACAATATCCAGGCTTGGGCTGATAAGTGACAAGTAACATTCGTGTCACAGAAGTGCCAGGCAATGACTATCTCCCCTTGACAGTCAATGGCATTACCATTGTTGAATCCCCCACTGTCGACATCCTGGGAGTTACCATTGACCAGAAACTGAAGTATCTAAATTTTGCCTCAAAGCTCTTCGAAGGCACTTTCTGTTGTTATCTTTAAATCGTTCCCCAAAGTGTGAAGGCCATTGGTGAAGGCGTTCACATACTACCCTGGAAGCGTCTCTGTCGAAGGAGGAGTCAGGTGCAAATGATCATGGTGACATCACTCCCTGCATGTAGAGCTGCATTTATCAGATCCTTCTTGGATACTGGCTTTGAGGAAGACATCGAATTTTGCTATGAACCCTACTTTCTGTTCAGGTCCTCAGCAATAGTGCCTGCATGTGAATCTGATGCTCAATCAGCATCCTTTACGTTCAAGCAGGACCCTAGAGACCTGAGTCCATAGGCTTTGGAGCCAGGGTTGAAGTCTGCAGACTATCAGCTTTAATTTTCACATCTGACTTCTCTGGCACCATGGGTAAAATGAATGGAAGAGCACCATACATATAAAAAAACTGCACAGTAGTGTTAGAGGAGTAGGCAGCAACTTGGCTTCTCTGGTGATGTTGTTAAACTTCTGTCAGTATTGCACAGCAGTCCTAGGGTTCAAGTAGGTGGTACTCAATGCTACAGCCATGGCTCAGTTGGTAACTCTCTCACCTCTGAGTCATAAGGCTCTGGGTTGAAATCCCATTCCAGGGCTTGAGCACAAAAGTCAAGGCTAACACTCCAGCACAATACTGAGGGAGTGCTGCACCGTTGGAGCTACTGTCGTTTGGATAAGACATTAAACTGAGGCCCCATCTGCCTGCTTAGGTGGATGCGAGACATCCCATGGCACTATTTTGAAGAAGAGCAGGTGAGTTCTCCCTGGTCTACTGGCCAATATTTATTTCTCAATCAACATCACAAAAACAGATTACCTGGCCAATATCAACATTGCTGTTTGTGGGAGTTCGCTGTGTGCAAATTGGCTGCTGTGTTTCCTATAGTACAACAGTGACCACTTCAAAGTACTTCATTGGCTGTAAATCACTCGGAGACATCTGGTGATTGTGAAAAGTGCTATATAAATGCAAGTCTTTTTTTTAACAAACTGTATACCACATGCTTGGTGAGACTGACCAAACAACCTCTTTATCTTGCCCCTAATCTCTGTATTAAAGACATGCAGGTGTCGCTCCATGATCTTTGTTTCTTTGATCTGGCGACATTCTCGCTGTCCAGGTAACTTCTTCCGATATTGACATTGCCCCTTTAAACAGTAACAAATTATAAATCTGGCTGCTGGGTCAGATCTCTGCCTCCCCTCCAGGTATTTTTCGGCCTACTTTTTCCCTCTCCATACCTCCCACCCCCTCTTCATTGCCCCCAGGTATTTTCTCTCTCTCGTTTCATGACCCACTTGGGGCCTAACTCCTGTCCCTGCACTATTACCCCCAATCTCAAATGTTTGAGGAATCACAGATTGGTATTTACACAATTTGCTATTGGGCCAGTGCCATAAATTGAAGCCAGAAAGAGGTCCATTCCACCTCATTTCCGACAATGCAATGGCAAATTGTGATCTATATACTGGCATATCCACGAGTTTAAAGGAACTTTGACACAAGTTGACTCAGTTTTAACTCAGTTTACAAATTAATCTAAGAATAATGGCATGGTTGGTCATGGAATGATATCCCTGAATTAGTGATTATGCCAGTCCCCACTATTTAAAAAAATAGTTTGAAAATAATATTTGGGAATCAAAATAAAGTTAAATTTTTATTTTCAATACAGCCAATACAGCATCTGCTGGTGTATATACTTACCATGGGGCCAGCGCATTCCATTCTGGGCTGAGTTATCAGACTGGGCTATCCTGACCACCCAGTAAATTAGCCCAACTGAAACCTCCTTAATAATGCAATACCTTCCTTCAGGATTCCTATCCTTATATCTTGTTGATGCTTTAGAAACACAAGAAACATTTTATAGAGACTGCGAGGTGGGGGGTAGGGGGAAGCAGTTAGTGGTGGGTGGCAGGGGGCAGGTGGTGGCCTGTTTATACTGCAATGCCAAATTTGTTCAGATTTTAAAATGTTTCAAGGAGAGCTGAGATAAACAGATATATTCTAAACCAATGGCAGCTAACTAGATAAACTTCAAAATGCCAAATATTTCCCGAGGGCTGATGACAGGCCTGTTTGATGTGTTTGTCCCCAGGATTAAACATAAATATCAGCTCTCATGAAAGAAATGGTGCAAGTAGTCCTATAAGTGTGACATGAATCATGTGTAGAAAAGGCACACTACATTTTTAATGAAGTCATGTAAGATAGCTCCCAATTTAAATTAAGTCAAAAACAAGTAAAGTTGCCATTAAGAGATGAATTTCCTTTTATGGGCATTATGGCCGGAATTTTACAGTGGGTGGACGGGAGCCAGAAATAAATGTCAGTGATGAACCTGCTCCTGCCCAGCCTGGGTATCCGTCCCGTATTTTACGGATCCCCAGGCTTTAATTGGCCCGAGGCGGGACTTCCACCCACTTGAGGGAGGATGTCCCGCCTCAGTGAGCTGCCGGCCAATCAGTGGGCCGGTAGCTCTTAGTCTCAGCAGTGCCGCTGGGAGCGGTGGCCACTGCTGGGACTGCAGCCCAGCCGACACCGTGGACCCGAGAGAGTGGGTAACTTTGGGTTGCCTCACCAGGGGAATTGGTCGTGCCCTGGTGAGGCTAGGGTGGTCATTTGGGGGGGCATCTTAGATCCCGGGGGTGGGTTGGGAGGCGGGGGCGGCCCTCAATTGGGCACCCTGTGCCAGACTCTCATGCCCCCACCCGGCGTGCAGAAAGGCCGGCAGCTATCGCTGGGTTACCTTTCACGTCCCCAGCACGCCCACTTGCCATGGGTAAAATACCCGTGGAGGCGGGCGAGGGTCTTGATTGACCTCGGGCGGGCGGGCCATTTCCCACCCCCCGCCCCCCCGCCTGACCTCCGTAAACCTGTCTGGAGGCGGAATTGGGCCGGGTTGGCATCCCGGAGCCTGCCGCTCAATTTTACGCTGCCCCCACGCCACCATCCGACCCGCTGGGGCGGCGTAAAATTCCAGCCTATGATTTTTTTTAAAGTCACACCTGCACATTCTCCTCCTTTTATTTTTCTAATTTTTCTCATTAAAATGTAAAAATATTATCAGAGAGGATAACAGTCATGCTGAACAACAGATTGCCAGCAAGCTCACTTGTCTCAAGTTCAGGTCCCACAGATTGGTCCACTTGGAAGAGTTTTGTCAGTTGCAGCCAGATTGCCAGATGGAAGAGAAAAAACAGGAAACTGAGAAAAGAAAAATGTAAGATTAAAAATTCAGTGTTTCAGTCCAAGGGTATAGTTCGAGGGAAAGGAAGCTGGCTCAATATGTTCAACGGCTATGAACTGTTCTTCAAGATTTGCTGACTACTAATGGAAAAATGTTTGCTGTTTTCCCTCCAGTGTTCCACTCTTCACCTGAATGCACCTTCTTAGGCTAGGTTATAGTTTCAATCATCATTAACCATTGTTCAATACTTCAGCAAAGTGGGCATTCTTCATCTATAAACCTAGACACGGAGGCTCTGAAATTCTGCAGGAATTAGCATGATCTGCTTCGATGGGAGATTGTCAAAAACTCAGAGAAATGGCATAAATGTTCACAATATTCTCATATATCTAAATTGTTCTTGAATTCCAATTTTACATGGTCAGTTACGGTATAGCTGACCTGATGTCATACAACTTTTCTGTCAGCCCTAACCTTTTAGGTGCACAGCGAGTTGTGTCACCTCTAAAAAGACTGACACCCTCTCACTCAGCTTGTAGGATATGTCATAGCTGAGCAACTTGTTATACTGTCCTCTCTGTTGGGGAGGTGTAATCTCTACTGCCAGCTCTGTTTTTCTGGCTCTCTAACATAGTACAACTCTTGGGGCTGGATTTTACACCCCCCCCCCTCCCCAAGGCAGGATCGGAGGTGGGTGGGCATGGAGTATCGCAACGGGTGGTGAAGGGGCAGCAGGGTGGAGGGCCTGTTGCCTTCCCGTCACCCAGTGATCTTCCTGGGGGCAGGAAAGGCCTATGATGGCATTCCCACCCAAAGGTTAATTGAGGCCCTTAAGTGGCCTATTATTAGCTATTTAGGGGCCTCTTCACCCAGCTGCTTGGATCTTACCAGCGGTGGGGGGGGCCTCCAACGTGCGGGGAGGATGTCTTGTAAAACGAGGCACCCTCTCTGCAAGCTTGGAGGAGGTCCTTCCTTCGTGGACAATTTGTAGCCCAGGGGGACCCCCTTCCCCTGGACTGCAAAACCACCCCACAGTTCCCCCTCACCGAGGCCTTCTGCACTGGTCCCGGCAACCCCGCCTTACCTACCTCTTGTCTGGGGTTTCACCGCTGGGCCTGGGTTTGAGGCCACTGCAGTACCAGCGGTGGTCACTGCTCGTGGTGGCGCTGCTGATACTGCTGAGCAGCTGGCCCTCTGATTGTCTGGCAGCTCATGGAGGAGGGATCCCCATCTTTAAAGGGATGGGATACCGCCTCCTGAAACTTACATTTAAAACACCAGAGGATCGCTCCAGGGGATCGTGAAAATGCAGAGGCGGGGCTCCCCCTGCCTTTTGAGTCCAGCGTCAGGAGACCCGCCTCCTACACAAAACCTTGATCTTCCTGCTCGATAACATTGACTTCTGTTTCCATATCCATTATATGCACAGTTGAGGACTTCCAGGCTCCTGAACTAGCTTTAGGTCTACCATGACCTCAACTGGGTGAATTGCTGCGACCTGAAGAATTACTGTTTCCTCTACTCCTGCATGCCATCTGGATATGACTGACTTTCCCAGAGGTATTGCACTTTGACTGGAAATGGGGACATTTGGATGGTTGGTGGCTACCATGGCAATGGTAGCATCTAAATTTCTGACTCTGCGTCTGTGAAGTTGGCCTGGTTCCTGTTGCAATCCAGCTGGCTCAGGAAAAGAACTGCAATCTGTAGCTATCTCTTCCTGCCATTTGCATGGTTGTGGCCTCATAGCAGGCCTCTTTCCGCATCAGCTTATTGCCTTTACTCAAAAGCTTGGCCTGGATTTTATTGTTCTTTAGACCTCCAACAACGTGTCTCTAAGGTTGACTTCTAAATTCGTGCCACAAACACACGAGAGAATTTCTTTAATTTGAGAATATAATCTGCAGTAGTCTCACTTGGCAATTGCTTCCTTTCACGGAATGCAACTTGCAGTGCAATTTCATTTTGTGCCATAATATGAGTCTAGAATCTCATTAGTTTCAGAATAGAGCATAGTACTGGGGTCTTGCTAGCAACATTGGTTCACCATCTCAAAAGCATCTAGCCCTATCATGGTGAGGAAAACATTTACTTTATCCTCATCTCCTATTTAATTAGCTTTTAGCCAAATATATAGCCTTCATTTGTAATTACACTGGTGCTCTTTGTCAGGGTTGAATTCCCCCACTGATCCAAAATATGTCTTCAGTGCCATTTTTTCAGTTATGAACTGTGCTGTCTCACTGAGTTTAATGAACATAATGAGCACACACATGGAGCAAGCTTTCAAATCACCCCAAACAATGTTCTTCAGTCCATAATTTCTCGAATAAAATGTAAAAAAGAATTCAATCCCATCTCATCATATTTTTTCTGTTGTGTATTGTACTGAATGAGACTACATGTGCTCTCACAGCAAGCAGCCATTATTGAACAAACTTTATTTACGCATCCCAAGAGAAGGCAGCAGAGATTATACCTCCTCAACAGAGAGGGCAGTATAACAAATTGCTTATGTAGTCTCACTCTACTTTTAGTCCAGTATTGAGAATGGGCAGACAGTCCCTTATGATCTAGGGTGCTCCATGCTTCCAGCTAAAGCAAGTTGTGTACTGACTTGGAAGGTTATGAGGTGATCTAATCAAAGAGTTTAAAATGACAGAAGGATTTGGTAGGGTATATACAAAGAAACCATTTTCTCTGTTCGGAGAATCCAGAACAAAGGGGCACAGTCATAAAATTAGAGCTATGCCAGACAGGAGTGAAATCAGGAAACATTCTTTCACACAAAGGATAATATAAATTTCAAATTCTCTCCTTCCAAAAGGTTGTAGATGTTGTAAGAATCAAAATTTTCAAGTCTGAGAGCTGTAGACTTTTGTTGAGTAAGAATATCAAGGGATAGGAAACAATGGTGGGTAAATGGAGTTGAGGAGCAGTTCAACTATAATCTGATTAAATGGTTCAAGGGGCTGAATGGCCTACTCCTGTATCTATGACAATTATACTGCAAAGAGTGTAGTTATATTTTTCCAGTATACTATCATCTGCACTGCACTGAAAATATACTGTAAACTAATTGGCTCACAAAGATATAGTTTAAGGGTAATTATGAGTGTGAAATTGGAGTCATATATTTCCCACATGAAACTGGAAAACCATCCTAAAAGATTTATTTAAAGATATTAAACTAATTACTGTTGAGTAATCCGTTTTAAGACTGTTGCGATCCTGTCAAAATGCACGGAGCTGGCATGTCTAGTGATAAGTTGTGTGGGAGGTGCATGAGACTGGCAAGCACATTAATAAATATGATATGGGAATGTCTACAAATAGAATAGTTCTGGCAGGATATTGTTGTTCAAATACTATGCAATGTACTCACTTGAGACATCCCAATTAAATGTTTCTTGGGAGACTGTCTTAAAACAGGATGTATGCACTGTAATATGAATGATATGTTTGGAAGCTGACATTGATTGCAGCTAATTAGTTCATTACTGGAAGTGAAAAGGCAAGTTCAGTACTGAATCTTACAAACTTGACACATTTAATGGTAGAGCTTATGCCATTTGAGCTGATTAGTTCTAAGAGATTTAATGAGGCAACTACAGAGATCTGGACCAATTATTAAAATTCAACTCTTCAGCAAAAGTCTTGGCTGTGTGCCTCCTTGTAACTCTGAGCTATCTGTTCATAGCTTCAAACAAAAAGGCAAACCTACACAAATTTTCATTTCTAAGCGTATTATCGTTGCCCTTGAATGCAATATGTCAACTTAACAATCTGTGAACTGTTTCTTTGGCAATGTCACTCCCCAGCAAATTCTTCTTATATTGCATCCTGTTATTTTCAGATTGAAATATAGCAATTGAATAGCACCCTCTACTATCTCCTTGACCTAATAAAATCCTTACGCCAAACTGAGGGACAGGCACTCAGCTATTATCAGGAATCAGAGTAATTCCAGCAGAGCCTATTAAGACAAAAATGGTTTGGGAGTATACCTTATTCTTGTATATAGTACTGTAAGAGATTTCTTATGTAATGTTTTGACTCAAATTCACTAGTTGTATTTTGGGAAACAGATTTGTATGGGTAATAGTTTGTTATCTCATGGAACTGCATAGAAACTGGCATTTTTATCTGTCTGAATTTTAGTTCCAGTGTCCCGATCCCAATGTTGGGCTGAATTCTGTGTCGGGAACTGGGAACTGGCCACTTCCAGGCCCCTCATTCAGTTAAGGATGGCGGGCAGTTTCCGCAGCTGGGAGGGCCAATGGAAGCAAGCTGGACAGCCAGCAACTTTACTTGGAGAGGTGGGCGTTGCCACTCTAGACGGAGGACTGCGAGGCCGCCTCAAAACTTGTGAATGGTTCAAAATATACTGTGGCTACAGCTGCCTGGCCCTCATTGCAGAGGGGAATCCACTCAACAGTATGGCCTGCAGCTACAGCTGTGGTCCTTGAAGTCCAGCAGATCCATGTTGGGCTGCTTTCCAGGATGTGCCTCTGCCTACCCTGGCCTGCTGCTGGGAGGCTGCTATCATTCCAGCTATAGGTTGTAGCCCCTTTGTGGGGGGGGGGCCTATCCGCCATCTTTAAAATCCAGACAGTGTGGCACTTTAACTGGCATAATTGACTAACTGCTGCTTGCACTGTGGTAGCCATCACCGCCCCGGCAGACCGGCACGCTGGCCGGTAACGCTCAATTGCCGGTACACCTGCCTCCAAACCCACTTCTACCTTGAAATGAAAATTCATCCCTTTATCGCTGGACATTTTATATACAAATGGCCTTACTTGGGTAGGAAGTTGTGCTAAGTGTACAATTTCACAAGATTTGTCATAAGATTTGTCAAAGGAATGGCTTACTTTCCCTCATCATACTGTATGTTTTGTATCAGTACCTGAATTATAACTGCACCTAATTGTCTTGAGTTTGCCTCATTTCTTTTGCTAGAGTTGAATCTATTTACTTGATCTCATTCTCTGTGGCTCTACTGCATGTCTATGTCCCAGTATGTTGGAACAGTAATCCAAATTGCTGCTCTGATATTCTGTTTCTTTGTCAGATTAGATTGTTACTTTGTTGAACACCAACATGGACCAGTTGGGTTGAATGGCCTATTTCTGTGCTGAACATTCTATGTAATTAAGTCTTGAAAGTCGTAAGTTATTGTAAAAGGATCCAATGACAACAGTACCTGTAATTCTGCTCCAGTTGCCTCACTTAATTTGAAATGTTCAGTTGCTATCTTAAACCTGTTCCTGTTTGTTACATGGCCTGAATATCTAGGAGTGTTGTCCCAATCTCCTACCTTAACTTCAGTGGGAGATTGATGGAACCTCTGAGAAATGATATAAACTGTCGTTTCCAACGGTTTATGCTTGTAAATTAGGTGGATCCAATCCGAAAATAGAGACTACATTATTTTGCGATGTAATCTGTTTGAAGGTGCCTCTTGGAGCCAGCATGGTAACATATGCTCCTGTTTTGTTATTGTTGGCTTGTTAAAGCAGCTTGTGAACGTGTGCATTTAAACAGCATCTCACACCACCCTGTTTAACTGTCACCAACATTTGCCAGTACTAACACATAGGCCAGAGGATGAAGGTAGTGAGCTTGAGGAAGTAGTAGCAGGCATGACAGTGCCCAGGTAAGCAGTGACTGTAGGTGAGGGGATGCAAGTGGAACCCCCAAAGGTCACATCAACGCTACCAATGATCTTTTTTGAAGGTTAAATTGGGCAGATACATTATATTGTGGTTGCTATTCAGTGGGAAAAGGAATTGAAATATTGAGTGTGCTCAACAATGCATTGGCCACCTTTATGACACGTTTGTGGGTGACAAGTTGGCAGACACTGCAGATACTTCCAATACCATTCTGCAAGAGGTGAAGGCAGAAAATGTAAGGGCAATGGTGACTATGGGCTGGATTTTGTTGTCCCCCATGTGTCGGGTTTTGTGGCTGGGGGGGAGCGGTGCTGAAGATGGCTCCAGATGAGACCCACTATGCACCTTGACGCCGTGAGGGCTCGGCCTGATCCTCCCAGCGAAGGCACGTCTCCATGGCGGCACCCCCGTTGCTAGGCGACGGGACCTCAATTAAAATATTCAAATCAATAAAATGAATACTTTTAAATAGACTTACCTACGATCTTGAGGACCTGCCGTGATCTTCGGCACAGCGACTGCCGCTCCCGCGGCTTCAAATCCCCGTCCGGGGTAAGTGGTGCCACACTGGTGGGGAGAGAAGAGGAGGTAAGATTTTCAGTGCGGTGGGTGGGGCAGTGGGGTCAGATAAACGTAATGGGTGCAGGGGATGGTGGGAAGGGTTGACCTTTAAACTTTGTGCTGTTTGTGAGGGGAAAGTCAGATGTAAAATGTAAGTGTTTTGGGTGGAAAAGGGCAAATAGTAACTGTAATTGTTATTGAGGGGGGAAGGGGCATTATAATTTTATTTATTTAATTTTGGGGGGAGCGGGTTTACTTCTTTAAAAATTTAAATGTGCCGGCTGGGCTGGCTTCCCTTTAAAAATGTTGCCAGCGCCTGCTCACAACCTGCCTCTCCACGTGATTGGTGGGGGGGGGCGGGGGTTGGTGGGCCACCCCAGCCATTTAAGTGCGCTGCCACATGGGAGATTGCAGTGTCTCTTTGGCGTGCGGCCCGAGTGGGCATGCCACCATTTTATGAACTCATTACCGAGATCTGCTGTGGGCTCTTAAAATCTAGTCACTTGCAGCATCATCCAGATAATGCAGTTTAGCTGCAGGTGTCCTTACATTAATTGCTGCAGCTCTGAAGATACCTATCTGCAGATGCAGTTTGTGACATAACAGGGGATAATGGGCAATCCAGCTCTGGTGATCTTCTTAATCTTCTTGGCATACCTTCTTTCATCTAGTACCCCTCCAACCATTAAATACTGCACTTGAGCTGCTTTAAAAGCAAATCCCTCACTAACTTTAAACTGAATTGCCTGACGGTGCAGGTTGCTGCAGCTTGTGCTTTGTTAGTCCCTGAGGTGATGTGAAAGTTTGCATTCTAACATCACTGTTCAGAATTCCTCTTCATTAACAATCTTCCTGTTCTAATGCACTTCTGCAAATCTTCAATTGTAGTCAGCTTTTTGGTTATTTTGTAGAGAATATTCAACTACTTTTGGAATCAACATAACATTCCATTGATGTCCTCATGCACATAAAAAACATGAAAAGTTCCATCCTAAAGAAAAATAACAACTTACTTAGGATTAGAAGCCACTTTTGTAGGTTTTGTGTGAGTGCAGTTTAGGTCAGCCTAAATAGACCAGAAACAAGTTAAGCAGGAATCCACTGAAAGTAATTCCTGCTTGATATTCTCCCCAGTCTGAATCCGTTCAGTGCCAGCAGCCACCTTCTCATTGGATGCAAGAAATAAATGTAGCTGTTCATGTTCATCTATTGCCTCCTTTAAAATAGCATCACTAAGAATTATTTCTCGGCTTATAAACATTTCCTTCAGAAGTTAAATGTACAAACACACTGATTTGTTTGCTATTTTGTAGATAGCAATTGACTTTAAGGTTAGCGACACAATATGCAGCACTCCTGCATATGTGTATCTCTAAATATCTTAACAGTAAATTTCTGAAATAAACTATAATTCTATCACAACCATAACTAATATACACTGACAAATGTACTCGTCAGTCTCTTTGTATTGCCTGGCAACCAGGAAGGGGACTACGTAGTAATGACTTAGACTTCCCAATTTCTTGGTAGTATTATGTGTAAGGGTCATTGTGTGATCTGAGAAAACCTCAATGATCTTCCCTTACACCCTATGATATCTTTTTATTGTGTACCACTTTCTTGTATAGTGACACATCACAGTAGTGCAAAATCTACCTTTATTTCTTGTTTGGCTTCATCAAGTATAAATACCTGTACATTGTGCAATAAACCTGATGAATTCTTTAGTCAGTTCTGAAAAATGGCTCCCAAGATAGTTTGGGTTTTGTGTCATGACATGAAGTTTGCCAGACTTTATTTTCCTGCAAGATACATTATAATCATGTTTCTGAGTATAATTTCAAGAACCACCTCAGGACTTGAATTCAGGATTTAATGTTAACTTTCCAAAGATAGGTACTAAGGATGCTAAATTAGACAGCCCTCCAAAAATGCGTGTGGGGAATGCAATGCAAAACCACCTGATGCCCGCTCATTGTAATACAGACAGAATGGCATAATTTCTGCATGCAATCGTACTGTTAATTGGCTGCATGCATCAGTTTGGGGCCCAAAATTGATACTTGCTAGTACTAGTAAAAACTAGCCTGCACTGCTTAAAGCTAGCCTGCACCTCTAAAAGTCCTCTGTGAGCTGAATCTACTCTGGTATTGAGCGAAGAATGGCTGAACATAGGATCAGAGTGGGCATCCTGGTTTTCCAGCACTGCGCTGGTTATCAGAATCAAGAGGTCTGCTTTCTATTGCAGTAGATCACATATTCTTCAGAAGCAATTGGACCATTGCATCCTCACCTGTGAGTCTGCAGAAGGAGCCATTCTGGTTTTGCTTATCCACATGGGCTAACATGTTTGGAGGCTAAATTGGATACCCCCCAAAAACATGGCATGGGGATGACAATGCGCAATTCACTTGTGCTTGTTCAATGCAAATGTAGGCAGAATGCCATTTTGCTGATGATCATAGTTCCTGCATGCAGCCATTGCTAACCATCATACATCAGCAGGGGACCCAATATTGTTACTTGCCAACACTGCTTAAAGCTAGCCTGCACACCTTAAAGGGATGGTGCAGCCTAGCTACTAGAAATGCTGATAATCAGAATAGTGCTGTGCAACAAGACCAATGGGTGACTATGGGAAAAAGTGGGCTCCAAGATTTTCAGATGCTGCATTGAAGGTCGTGGTGGAGGAGGTGGAGAGGAGGACAGATGTCTTATATCTGCAAGGGGCCAGGTGGCCCTTCAGGCACAAAGTTAAAAGACAGTGGAAGCAGATAGCTGTAAAATTCAATGCCAGGAATGTGGTTCCAAGGACCTAAATGCAGTGCAACAAAAATAGAAAATGCTGGAAATACTCAGCAGGTCAGGCAGCATCTGTGGGGAGAGAAACAGAGTTAACGTTTTATTAGGTCTAGTCTATCCATTACCTCATTGCTGTTTGGGAGAACTTGCTACGCACCAGTTGGCTGCTGCAATTCCTACATTATAATAATGACTACAATTCAGAAAGCACTTTGTTGGCTGTGATGTGATTTGGGATGTCCTGAGGTGAAAGGCACTATATAAATGTAAGTCTTTCTTTGTTTGCTTTTTACTGCCACTGTTTGTACATTGGTACTGAATGCAGCAAGGCTTCTTTAGCTCTTTCATGTTTGCACAAGCAAAGGAAGCCAGGCTTGAAATACTTACAGCTTTTCTATTGCTTAATTTCTGTTATTAAGAAGAGGAATTTGATATATTCCTGATAAGGCAAAACTCACAGGACTTTGGGGAAACACCAGGTGAGTAGGGTTAGTTGGATAGCTCTCTCTAAGAGCTGGCACAGGCACGACGGGCTGAATGCATTTTTTCTGTGCTGCACAACTCTATAAGGGTTCCTATAAAGGTTTGTACACAATATGGCATGATTTCATTTATAAATTTTCTTTGGAATATTTATTTTGTGTTGGCTTTTATCTTAGCATTGTGGCCAAGAGGAAGATATGATGGTAACAGAGGGAAGATAAAGAGTGTGGGAATGTTCGTGAATGTAATTGCGGTTGAGATTACTGGGGTTATCACACTTGAATTAGCTCCTCACATATAGCATGGACAGAAAGGGTCTGTCTAGGTTGCACCCTCCCTTCCTCTTCCTCCTGTTCCTCCTTTTTCTCCTCTTCCTCATCCATGTGCTCCTCCTCAGCTTCTCAACAGATAGTTGGTGGCAAGGGCTGCTGCCTCATGATAGTAAGGTTGTGCAGCGTACATCAGTGGTGGGGCCCAACTACAAAAAGCTAGCCTGCACTGCTTAAAGCTAACCTGCACCTCTAAAAGGGGAGGTGAACTGCGTCTGGAGCAAGTGCTAGGAGTCCTTCGTGAGCTGGATCTGATCCGGTAAATCTTGATGGCTGCTTTGTGATTACTACAGGGCTCCTCCATAGTGTGTAGGCAGCAAAATTGTTGCCTCAGCACGCCAGTGTTCTATGACATTTCTTGTGCAGCATGGTTCTTATTATACGCATGCCGTGCATGTGAGTGCGGGCTGCACAGTGGAGTCATGAGCCATGTCATCAGTGGATAGTCCTTGTTGCCCAGTAGCGACTCTTTGGCTTTCCTTGGTGTTGCAAGTGCAGATTCTGCAGTGGACTGCCACAGAATGAAGGCACCATAACTGCTGCCCCAATACGGGGCATTGACCTGCATAAATCACTGCTTCTGGTTACACACCAGTTGAACTTTGAGGGAGTGAAGTCCCTTTTGGTTCTGGTACATTGCAGAGTTGACATGCAGCATCTGCAAAGCAATATGCATGCAGTCAATGGCACCCTGCACCATGGGGAAGCCTGCAAACTTTGCAAACCCATGTGCACATTCCATCTAATTATCTCTGGCAAGAGGCAATGAAACTAAGTTATCTCTCTTCGTATAGAGAGTATCAGTGACCTCCATTATGCAACAGTGGATTGCAAACTGCAAGATGTTGCTAACACCTCCAGCAGCAACCTGTAAGGAACCAGATTATAAACATTCATAGCCACGGTCACCTTCACAGCAACTGACAATGCAATCCTTGCTGTCCTCTGAATTTTCAGTTGTGGCTGCAGCAGTTGGCATTTTTCAGTGAGGACCTCCTTAGTGAAGTGCAGGTGCCTGAGGTTCCGGTAGGAGAATTGCTCCCTGAACTCCCTGGGCAGATATGGGTTCCTGTTGAGAACCTTTCTCCCTCGCATTCTTCTTCCACTTCTAGCAAACTGTCCTGCTCTGCAAGGCCTCTGCTCATTCTCCCACTCATACAGGAATAGTAGCATTGTGGTAATATTACTGTATAGTAATCCAGAGGCCCGGACTAATACTCTGAAGACATGAATTCAAATCCAAACAAGGCAGCTGGAGGAATTTAAATTCAATTAATTAATAAATCTGGAATTAAAAAATCTAGTTAAAAACCTATTTGGTTCACTAATGACCTTCAGGAAAAGAAATCTGCTGTCCTTACCTGGTCTGGCCCACATGTAGATCCAGATCCACAGAAATTTGATCAGCTCTTGACTGCCCTTTGAAATGACCTTGCAAGCCATTCAGCTGTATCAAATTATGATTGAACAGTCAAACAACAATTAAACCTGATGGATCCAGGCACCGGAAACAACAAAGACACGCCCTGTCCTGTCGACCCTGCAAAGACCTCCTCACCAACATCTGGGAACTTGTGCCAAAATTGGGAGAGCTATCCCACAGATTAGTCAAGCAAGAGCCTGACATAGTCATCCTCACCAAATCATACCTTGCAGCCAAGTCTCCGTCTCCTCCATCACAATCCCTGGGTATGTCCTGTCCCACTGATAGAATGACCAGAGGTGGGGTACAGTGGTATTCATTTGGGAGGGAGAGGCAGTGGGAATCTTCAACATTGACTCTGGACACCATGAAGTCATATGGCATTAGGCCAAATATGGGCAAGGAAACCTCCTGCTGATTACCACTTACTGTTGTTATGACTGATGGCTCCAGTCAAAGCCCCCAATCAAAATATATGATTCTGATTGTGGTGGGAGAAATGCACTGTTAATTCAATCCTGTCCCTCCACAAATCGTTTAATATATCATTTTAAACTTTCCAAATTAAAGAAACACCCAGCCAATTTCTACCACCTATTAACCCCCGAATGAGGCGAACCAAACCAGGTGTCTTTAAATCAACAAATTAACTGTTTAATTAGAAAAATGAAATTCTTAAACACTATAAAGATATAGTTTAGTTTAGTTTAGTTTAGAGATACAGCACTGAAACAGGCCCTTCGGCCCACCGAGTCTGTGCCGACCATCAACCACCCATTTATACTAATCCTACACTAATCCCATATTCCTACCACATCCCCACCTGTCCCTATACTTCCCTACCACCTACCTATACTAGGGGCAATTTACAATGGCCAATTTACCTACCAACCTGCAAGTCTTTTGGCTTGTGGGAGGAAACCGGAGCACCCGGAGAAAACCCACGCAGACACAGGGAGAACTTGCAAACTCCACACAGGCAGTGCCCAGAATTGAACCCGGGTCGCTGGAGCTGTGAGGCTGCGGTGCTAACCACTGCGCCACTGTGCCGCCCACATAAACAACACTTAAAATAGAAAAAAATTAGAGTCTGTGCAGATTTATGCTCCTGCCAGATGTGGAACAGTCCATGGTTGCTTGAAGTCCTCACAGCCATCCACAGGGGGAAAAAAAGGTTCTTGAACAGTCTGTAGTCTAATTCAGAAGTTGGATTGATTCTCTTCTTCCAGCAATGAATTCAACAATTAACAACTTGCAAACACTTTTTAATGAATCAATTTGGCTTTAGAATTTTTGAGGGATAAAAGATTGTCACAGTCTAACTTCCCTTCCTTCCATTTAAATTACCAGAAATTTCTGCTTTGGCTTGACCTTTAAGAACTTGAAGAGAGAATAATAAATAAACAGACTAAATTCTCTTCCTTCAGTGTAAATGGTCTGAGAGCACTCCTTTAAGGTGCTAACACCCAGCTCTCTGTCTGTTTCTCATTAGAACAGTCTGTCTCAACTAAAAAGCCAGTTCAAAAGATAATTGCAACATTGTATATCTGGTCCTTGGGCTTTGAATGTCTGTTGCTGGGTAACCTGGATGCATTCTTTGAAGCTGGTTGGTTCCCTCTCCATGCGCTTATATCCAACAGCAACCAAAATGCACTTTCTCTAACTCCTGGGGCTTGCTCGTTCGTAAAGCAGTACGGCTCCTTTACCAGCCTTAAAAGCACACCGCATTCTTCCTGAAAAGAAAACTACAGGATCAGAACACCTCTGCCCCTGGTGGAATGAAATGCCATTCCTGAAATGCGTTTCATTACAATGGGTAAAAAAAGACAAATGGAAAAATGCTAACACACTTTTTTCGCATTTACAAGCATACACTTTTCTAAGATGTTAAGACTACCGCAACATGTTCTATCAGAACGTTTTGGCTTTAAATTTTCAAAAGGTTGTCCTAATTAACCCATTTCAAATTTACAAGCATAGTCTTCCAGTTGTTTTGTGTTTTTCTTCCAAGTGTCCCTATTCTCCATCACCTCAGCCAGGTGAACTGCACAGCTGGGAGCACTGACCATTACTGGGTTCACTATTCTCTGAGAAGTTTCTCGAGTACCCCTTAATCTATGTGGCTTCACTTGACACTGGAAACCCCTGTCTGATGTAACAGAAGCTGATATTTTTCTTACCCTGTGGTGTCAAAGGAAATTGACAGTATCCCTCCAACACATCTGTCTCTTTATGACACATGGTGTTGCCCACTCTGTCCATACAATCCTTTAAATAAGAATTTGGGTAGGAGTCTGCCTTCTGTACTCTATGCCAGTTTGAGCCATCCCACAAGGTTTAATCATCAAGACCGGCTGAATTCCAGCTGTCCTGACTAGGTTCAACTAAGCTGTCCTTCAGCATGCATTGTACTTCTGCTTCCACTTGGGCCTATCTGTCTGGACCTATGTGACAAGGATGTTGTATTAAAGGAATGATCCCCCCTATGCCCACATCATGTGTGGCTAAGGTTGTGCATCCTGGATTATCCCTACAAACATTTTGAAACGTTGTGAAAAGTCTGGTTAGGACTTCACGCTGTTTTGCCTCTAAGTGTAAAAGCCTATTGTTTAATTTTCCTTGCCATTCTGTATTTGTTAATCTGACAGTTGGAGGTTCAATCTGAGAATTTCCTAGGCCTACTTCTGCCTCATCCTCACGATCATTTTCCTTCTCAACAGTCCCAATTACCTGACAGACCTGTACTGGCTTATCCTCCTCCCTGCGGTAATATTTGAGCATATTATTGTGACACAACCGGTTCTTCTTCCCACTGTTTTGATCAGTCTATTTGGGCCACTGAACCGTGCTTTTAATGGTTCTCTCTGTAATGGTAACAATACTAATACTTCATCCCCTGGTTTTTTGGTAGGTTGTGGTTTTCCCACCATTTGACGGGTATGGCATGTCCTACAAAATTGTCTCACATCCTTTATAAGACCTGGCCACTAATAATGTTGGCTGAAGCGTGATATGGTTTTCCAAATTCCCCTATGTCCTGCAAAAGGAATGTCCTGTGCAAACCTTAATAATCCTTGTCGATCTTTAGGTGGTAACACTATCTTTTCAACAACTGTTCAGTCTTCATCGGCAGGTCTATGAGGCGATCTCCATTTCCTCCTCAAAACCCCGTTTGCCATATAAGAGCCTGTCAGAACTCCTTTCGCCTCAGCTTCTGACAGAGCCGTCTGTGCTATTCTGTATATCTCTGAATCAGCTTGCTGTGCTGCAATGATAGACGATCTATTAAACATCTAATTTGGGTTATCTAAATCCCCAACTAAGTTTTAAGATACTTGGCTATCTATTTGTGGTGCCCCTTTTACCTCTGACAATGGATCCTGTTTAGCCATTGCTCGGGTGACTACACACGCAGGAAATGTTCCCGGAACTTGTTCCTGTAATTGCTCCGCTTCCTTAATTTCACTTGGTCCCTCTGAAACTATAGGAGAAACTGATATTTTTGATCCAGCCAAATCATTTGCTAGGCGTAGATCAATTCCCTTTACTGGTAAATTGTGGACAACACCTACGGTAACTATCCCAGACATTAAGTCACTCTCTAGGCGTATGTTATACAAAGGTACAGGACACACATCCCGCCAATTCCATTTACTAAAACTTTAGTGTTCAAGGTGCTCTCTGGTGGAAACCTCAAATCGTTCCCCAGCAAGAGTGTTTGGGTTGCACCTGTGTCCCTGAGTATAATGATAGGTTTTCCTGCCTCACTTACAGGATATGGAGTTACTCTCCCCTTTGACAAAAATTCATTGTAACGCTCAGGTATTTTATTTTTAACATTTGCACTCCTTTTAGTTTTAGTATCTGGTTTCACATTCACAGCTGTCATTAAAGCTATAGCCTGGTCTGCCATACTCTCAGTCAGAGTCTTTTCCTCTGCACGAACTTTGCATACCCCAACATGTCTTATGGGTTTACTTCGCAATTTCCAGCACTCTGATAAAGATGACCTGTTTTGTTGCAATGATAACACGATGGCTTGCGAATCTCACTTCTACCCTCAGCACCTTCCTTTCTGACCTGAGGAGGTAATTCTGGGGCATTCCCAGCTGTTCCTTCTTGTCCCCGGCTACTTGCCTTCCTTTCATTCTCCCACTTTCTATCCTTCTAAGGTTTACGGGGGTGATGGACAAAATAGGTTGGCTTATTCACAAGCTCAAAATCATCAGCAATCTCTGCTGCTTGCCTAGCTTTCAAAACTTTAAGGTTATCTATATGAGTTCTCACTACTGAAGGAATGGAGTTTTTAAACTCTTCTAAGAGAATTAATTCTCTAAGGTTCTCATATGTGGTTTCTATCTTTAATGCCTGTATCCAACGGTCAAAATTCATTTGCTTCACCCTCTCAAATTCTAAATATGTCTGCCCAACCAATCTCCGTAAGTTGCTAAACTTCTGACGATACGCTTCAGGGACTAACTCAAACAGTGTCCAGCTTTCTTTTGGCCATTTAATCTATTTGGCTACTTTTTCAAAAGATATGAAAAATGCCTCTACATCCCTTTCCTCGAACTTAGGAAGAGCCTGTATAAATTTAAACAGCTTCTCGCTGGGTCCTGATCTAAATTCAGATTCATCCTGACCCTTTTGTCTTAGTTCCATCTCTTTTAACTTAAATTCCCTCTCTTCTCTTTCACTTTCTCTTTGAAGTTCAAGTTCAAGTTTTCTTATTTCTATTGCCTTTTCTTTTTCCTGTTGCAGCTCCAGTTATTTTTCATTTCTAACTGAATCCTAGCCAATACCACTGCATCACTCTCAGACCTACTATTTTCATGTCTCTCGTATTCCCTTTCATCTTCATCATCGTCATCATCTTCTTCTACTAATTCCAGATGTTCGGCTATTACGTCAATTACCTCTGCTTTTTTGGCACCTGATTTCAATTCCAACCCCAATTTCGCTGCCAATTCTTGTAATTTGTTCTTAGTTAAAGTAATCAAGTCATCAGGGAAACATTCTGTTTTCCCAAAAACTCTGCTGCAACCATTAATACCATAACAATGGTATAGATTCTATTTTATTTTGCAAGAGACCTCGTTCTTTTAGTTTCTTTGTAATTGGTGTTAAATTTGGATCCCAACAATAGAGTTTCCAATTGATATAATACCAGACTTGAGAGAAATTAAATATGATGCCAAACGCAAGACCCCAATTTAAATATGTTATCTCAAAAATGAGTAATTAATATTATTCCAAATGCAAGCCCTCCAGATTAGTCTGATTCAAATCCCAAATGCGAGTCACCGATTTAAATATGATTCAACTCTGAGTGAGCCCCCAATTAAGATATGATTCAAATCCCAGATGAGAAACCGAATTAATATTATTATACAACCGACCGCTCCACTCAAAGCCCCCAATAAAAATATACAACTCTGATTGTGGTGGAAGAAACGCACTGTTAATTCAATCCTATCCCTCCACAAATCACCGAACATATCATTTTAAACTTTCCAAATTAAAGAAAGACCCAGCCAAATTATACCATCTATTAACCCCCGAATGAGGCTAAACAAACCAGGTGTCTTTAAATCAACAAATTAACTGTTTAGTTAGAAAAACTAAATTCTTAAACACTACTAAGATATGAACAACATTTAAAATAGAAAAAATTGGAGTCCGTGCAGATTTACGCTGCTGCCGGATGTGGAACAGTCCATGGTTGCTTGAAGTCCTCACAGCCATCCACAGGGGGAAAAAAAGGTTCTTCAACAGTAGAACAGTCCATAGTCTAATTCAGAAGTTGGAATGATTTTCTTCTTTCAGCGATGAATTCAACAATTAACAACTTGCAAACACTTTTTAATGAATCAATTTGGCTTTAGAATTTTTGAGGGATAAAAGATTGTCACAGTCTAACTTTCCTTCCTTCCACTTAAATTATCAGAGATTTCTGCTTTGGCTTCACTTTTTAGAATTTTAAGAGAGAATAATAAATAAACAGACTAAATTCTCTTCCTTCAGTGTAAATGGTCTGAGAGCACTCCTTTCAGGTGCTAACACCCAGCTCTCTGTCTGTTTCTCATTAGAACAGTCTGTCTCAACTAAAAAGCCAGTTCAAAAGATAATTGCAACATTGTATATCCGGTCCTTGGGCTCTGAATGGTTGTTGCTGGGTAACCAGGATGCATTCTTTGAAGCTGGTTGGTTCCCTCTCCATGCGCTTATATCCAACAGCAACCAAAATGCACTTTCTTTAACTCCTGAGGCTTGCTGGTTCTTAAAGCAGTATGGCTCCTTTACCAGCCTTAAAGGCACACCACATTCTTCCTGAAAAAAACTACAGGATCATAGCACTGTCCTCTTTCAACTGATGAATCAGTACTTCTCCATGTTGAACACCACTTGGAAGAAACACTGAGGATAGTAAGGGCACAGAATGTACTCTGCGTGAGGGAGATCAATGTTCATCGCCAAGAGTGGCTTGGCAGCATCAGTACTGACTGAGCTGGCCAGGTCCTGAAGGATATATCTGCCAGACTGGGCCTGCGGCAGATGGTGAGAGAACCAAAAAGAGGGAAATACCTACCAGACCCATCCTCACCAATCCACCTGTTGCAGAGGCATCTGTCCATGACAGTATTGGCAGCAGTGACCACTGTGGTATAAGGGTTTGAAAGGTAATGTCAGAGATCACAGATGAGCGAGACTTGAAGGAGAGGAAGCAGCATGGCATCAGAGGAGTTAAGTTAAGTTGGATATGGTTCTTTAATAGATAATAAGCTGGTTATCGTTAAAACTTACTGAAGTGTCAGTCATCTCTCCTAGCTAGACTAACCAAACATATAACAAGCACCGCGCAGTCCTTGTGGAAACAAAGTCCCATCCTCACACTGAGGACACCATCCATTGTGTTGCGTGGCACTGCCACCCTGCTAAATGGGTTAATTCAGAACAGATCTAGCAGCTGAAAACTGGGCATCAATGAAGCACTGTGGGCTATCAGCAGCAGCAGAATTATATTCCACCACAAACTGTAACCTGATAGCCCGGAATATTTCTCACTCTACCATTACCATCAAACCAGGGGATCAACCATAATTAAATGAGGAGTGCAGGAATGCATGGCAGGAGCAGGACTGGGCATACCTAAAAATTACATGCCAATCTGGTGAAGCTACAATACAGGACTACTTGTATGCTAGGCAGCGGAAGCAGCATGCTATAGACAGAGCTAAGCAATCCCTCAACCAACTGATCAGATCAATCCTCTGCAGTCCTGGCACATCCTATCATGAATGCTGGTGGATAATAAAACAACTCACTGGAGGAGGATCCACAAATATTCCCATCCTCAATGATGAGGAGCCGAACATGTCAGTGCAATAGACGCATGGAAATATCACCAACTGCAAGTTCCTCTCCAAGCTGCACATATGACTTGGAACTATATCACCGTTCCTTCACTGCCCTTGGGTCAAAATCCTGGAACTCCCTCCCTAACAGCATGTGAGTGTACCTACACCCCATGGACTGCAGTGTTTCAAGCAGGAGGCTCACCACCGCCTTCTCAAGGGCAATTAGGGTTGGAGAATTAATGCTGGCTTTGCCAGTTACATGCACATTCCATGAAAAAAAGATGCCCAATTGTAAAAGGAAGTTCTACTAGTGCAACAACGTTTGGGATCAACTGGTTTGTGCAGAAACCTTGAAATCCACAAAAAGTACTTTGGTACCCACCCCACCACTCCCTATAGACTTTTGAAAGTAGCAACAACTATGGAAAGCACTAAAAACATATAGAATTGTAGCAACAACCAGAAGCAATCAACCAGCAACTAAGCTGTTAGTTCATGATCCCTTTAAATAGTTCTGATGGGGGGCCTTCCTGCTGTTTCACAGTTTATTCAATTGTTTGAGCTTAAGAGAGGGCATCAGCTGGAGCATGGATCTCCAAAATGGCTGTGCTGTTATCAAATCACAATTCACGCTGACTGACCTCATGATCTCCCTCCTTTGCATGTTTCCGGCAGATGTTAATTGTGTGCACAGTCACACCTTTACCAAGATGGCATCTGGCATGCTTTGCATCAGAAGTGTGTGCATGCGCCTCAGATGCCATTTTATAACCTTAACAGTGCCAGATAGCAAGTGTTACTGTACCCAATTTCTCACCTCTAGGGCTTATGATTAGTAATAAGCTTGAATGGAGGACAATACACATCATATGGAAACTTTATAGTCCACATAGTACAGCAACTTACGTTTCTATCACTGTCCTCGCATAAAGAAAACAGCCTTGAAATTCTGTAGAGGTTCTCTTATTCTCTGAGTTCTTTTAGGAGATGATAGATATGGTGAATGGGATATGGAGGATTAAAACTAGTAAGTGAGGAAACAAAGAGCAGGATTTAATTAAAAAATAAAATACTCCAGATGCTGGAAAAATAAAACTGAAACAGAAAATGCTGTTAATACTGAGCAGGTCAGGCAGTGTTTGAGGGAAAAAAAACAGGCAACACATTTCAGGGCGACCTTTTCTCAGGACTGAAAGGTAACAATCAACAGAACAAGTCAAATGGAGAAAGGGAAACTAACAAAAAAAAGCAACGCAACCACACACATAGACAATATAACAGAATGACCTATAAAGTATTGAAATGAAAAACAGAAATGGTTAAATGTCATAAGTGATATTAATATGAGACAATAGGAGGCATGGTGAGATAAATAAAAAAGACATCGATGAGATACAGTATGCTGGAATAGTTAAAGGGTTGTGGGTGAGGCAGGTGTGGAGGGAAAATGAAAAACTGGCAAAGAAGAGATGGCTGCTGTGGCCCAGGAACATGGTCGGAGAAAAAAGCAGATTTATACTCAGGGATTATGTCTCATCGCACATCTTGGAGTAGAAGAAAGATGGACAGTGAGGAGAGGAGAAGACATAAATAGAAATAAAACTGAATCTATATTACAAAATGCTGGGTACAGTTTCTGCAACACACCATGTTACAATACAGGATCTATAGTTCACCAGTTGTCTCAGGATCAAAGCCCTGCAGCAGAAGATAAAATACATTTTTTCCTATCAAAGCACATCATCTGAAGCCTGTATTTAAAAATTACATGCTCTATCTGTCTACTAGTCTGGGTTGAAACATTGCTCCAGATAACAACAGGCTGTTACAACTTAGACAAAAAGTTGTTGCTTTATCATTTGAACCAATGGAGATGTTATTGTTTCTTTATTCAATAGCCCATAGTCGACAGGCCTGATGTAGTTAATCCTTCAGTGTTGCTGTTTGAAATCACTTTAACTCAAACAGACTTTCAAAAATTATTCAAGATCAAATGCTGATATGGCACTACTTCTGTGAAGATCACTTTACATATTATTCTACCCTATTGTATTCCATTGTATAATTCCCTCCAGTTGTATTTTATTATATAAATGTGTTAAGGCAAGCAGATCTCTCATGGTGTTTCCCACGGGTAGTCCAGGACCCAGACTGTATTTCTAATGTTTATCATGGTACCACTGTAGCAGCAGCTGGATTTCCACTGACTTCACTTGTTATGCCAAGCTTTTGAACCTGTCAAAAAGGTTTATTTTCTACCATGGAATGAAAATTATTACACACTGCAATCATTAAAAAAGCAAAGTGCTCAAAAATGTGGAGCAAGGTATTTGCATAGTGTCAGCCTGCTGATGCCAAATGAGTGTAGGGAATGATACTTTCAGCTCAGACATTAAACCGAGGTCCCATCTTCTTTCCAAGGTGGATGCAAAAGATTCCATGGCACTATTTTGAAGAAGAGCAGGGGAGTTATCCCCGGTGTCCTGGCCAATATTTATCCCTCAGTCAACATCACTAAGACAGATTATCTGGCCCTTATCACATAGCTATTTGTGGGAGTTTGCTGTGTGCAAATTGGCTGCTGTGCTTTCTACATTCTCTTTCTTTCTCTCTCTCTTTCTTTCTTTTACTCTTTCTCTCTTTTTCTCTTTCTCTTTTTCTTTTTCTTTTTCTCTCTTTTTTTCTTCCTTTTACTCTTTCTCCTGGGAGGAGTACTTCTGTTCCTTGCGGCTTGACATTAAGGTAAGTAATTTTATCTTTTTATTTCACTTTTTGGTGGCAATCCATTTCGGGTCGCTAATTGAGCTCCATGTAGACCTGATTTACCTGAATGCTGCCAACCCAATTTCCAAAAAGACCCCTAAAACAGCTGTAAGGTCTTCTATTTGAATATGTAAAGGGACTAATGCCTGTTTCATGTATGGGCCTTGGACGCCTACACTGGGATCTTTACTAATATAGCACCTGGTGCACTTCTGGCATGGAATGTGCTTGTGCATGCCACCTCCCATAGTGAATGTTTAGGGTCCTGTTTTACACTTGTAGAATATACATTGCGCCAATGAATTTCTAGGCCATTGTTTCTAGGAACAGGCAGAGAGAGCTGAATTTTGTGCTCTTGGATACTCTTGACTGATTGTCTCCCATCTGGAGACATGAATCTGGTAAAGCTCTCCTGAATTTACTGTCAATCCTTGTATTTCCTTATGGATGTTGACTAGTTTAATATGTTCTTAATTTTACATTGGGTGAGAGGCACTGCCCACTGGCCAAAATGCCACGCCAGAATTTTACGCTCCCCAAGCCCATAATTGGACTTGGGCAGAACTTCCACCTGTCTGAGGCAGGAGGTCCTGCCTCTAAGAGCTGCTGGCCAAGCTCTCAATCCCAGCAGTGCCACTGGGAGCGGTAGACACTGCTAGATCTGCACCCAGCGAACAGTAGGATCATGGACATTGGCCCCGGAAGAGAGGTAAGTTTTGGGGTCTCGCCAAGAACCACCGGCCGGGCCCCGGTGAGGCAAGGGGAGTTGGTTGAGAGGAGTGGGACTTTATTTCAGTGAGTGCCCGATGATGAGGGCCTCCCCCAACCCGCAAGGAGGCCTAAGGCGCCTGGCCGCCACTGGTAAGATACCAATGGCAGCGGGAAGAGGCCCTTAAGTGGCAATTATTTGGCTGGGGCAGGCAAGCCATTTCTCGCTGTCACTGCCCCCGGTAAAATTGCAGTGGGGGCAGGAGGGGGGCGGGACTGGCAGCCCCTGCCTCCCACTCAATTTTACGACCCCCCCCCCCACCACCACCCCGCTCTGGTGGTGGGGGGAGCATAAAATTCCAGCCTATACATGGTATAGGCATTTCCATGGTTACTCCATGGTAACAAAGTGTCCTCAATTGACCATCTGTTATGACAGCACTTTTATGCCATTGCTCCCAGATGACAGTTGCATCATGAATGCAAAATTATAAGAGCTTTTTTCTGAAATACAACATTCTTTACATCTAATACGTCAGACCCAAGAATGAAATAAACCATATGTCGATGCTCTAATGGTCTGGTATGAAATATTACTTTCATGTTTAAATAATGACCTGTTGAGTTCTGGTACATATTCTCAGTTTTCCTCCCACCGAGCTGTGCTGGCATATTCATTACTTGATTAATACAGCTATGATGTAGCGTTATGGTTATAGTCACTAGACAATGATAAATCATGTGCTGTATTATTATTCAAAATATAACAAAGTAGGAGATTAAGAGACTATTTAATACTTCCTGATAAGACTCTACAATGGTGTTATTTTTGAGTGTTTGCTGCTTATTGCTTTCTGTGGAGATGGAAAGGAGGATGGTAACTGAACTCAAAGATATATATCCTTTGAAATGGTGTGATGGGATACCAGCATAGAAATGCTTAATGGCCTAAATGCTCACTGTCAGTGGTGAAGGAACAGTGCCGGCCTTCCACATCCCTGGCAGCTGCCCAGAGACTTATTGTGTGCTTATTAATGGAGATTTCCTCTAATCTAGTGTCTGTTCCAGCAAGGCACCCCTACAGGGTATCTGTGGCATCTGAGAACAGATCAAGCAACAGTGAGGCTCTCACAATAATCAGATTGAAAAATCCTCACTGAGTCCAAACCAAAAATTATAAAGCAGGAAATATAAATTAGATTTAAATGATGTACAGAAAGTGAAATAAAGACTGGGAAATACTGTTGGGATTAAGGGAGAGAGATAAAAGAGACAGAAAAAGGAAAAATAAATGTAAATTTTATTTTTAAAAGTCTCCAACATTAATTTTCATCTGAGGGAATGAGGCTCCACACTCGTAAAATTTAGTTTTCCAGGGCCAGGGAGATTAGCCAGGCATAATTATCACTTATCACACCATTAAAAATTAATGTACTCCTGAATCATCTGTCCTAATTTGTCCAGTGTTTTTTAGTGCAGAAGTCGTGGTAAAGTACAGCAACTTTCCGCCATTGTAGTCAACCGTTGCTGAGTCTATCGATGAGGATGACAACATCATACCCAATGGAGAAGCAGCATACCTCTGACAGCAACTTCTGGATTCCGCATTTAAATGCACATGTGCGGACACCAGAAGATGCTATTTGATTTACCCCATAATAACAGTGAGCACTGATAACCACATTGTAAATATACCACAAATTGTGGCCCATTTTTAAATTTGTTTCATGGGATGTGGGAGTCACTGGCCAGGCTAGCATTTATTGCCCATCCCTAAATGCCCATGAGAAGCTCGTGGTGAGCTGCCTTCTTGAACCACTGCAGTCCATGTTGGGTAGGTACACCCACAATGCTATTAGGAATGGAGTTCCAGGATTTTGACCCAGTGACCGTGAAGGAACGGCGACATAGTTCCAAGTCAGAATGGTGTGTGGCTTGGAGGGGAACTTCATGTTCCCACGCATCTGCTGCCCTTGTCCTTCTAGGTGGTAGAAAGTGCGGGTTTGGAAGGTGCTGTTGAACGAGCTTTGGTTTGCGCAACTACAGCTGGAGCTGGCTCTATAAACCCCATAACAGGCTACCCACCCAGATACCAGCCACTCTCCCAGTTCCTTCCCACCTCAGTTCTCTAACTCTGGAGTCTACTGTGCCTTCACGGCCTCTTCCCTGGTGAGTTGCCTGATGGCACCCATTATGTTTAAAGGATGGAGGGGGTGATTAATTGAAGTATTTACAATGCTAAAGCATTATGATAGAGAGAAACTATATCCTCCCTCAGGGGAATCCAGAAACAGGGTATAGAAGATTAGCACTAGGCCACTCAGGAGTAAAGTTAGGAGGCACTTGCTTACACTAAGGGTAGTGGAAATCTGGAACTTTCTCCTGTAAAAGACTGTTGAGGCTGGGGGTGGGGGGTCTGGGGTCACTTGGTTTTCTCAAGGCAGTTGACAATAGATCTTTGTTGGGCAAGAGTATGAAGTGATATGCAGCAAAGACGAGTAAATGGAGTTGAGGTGCAGGTCAGCCATAATTGAATGGAATAGTGGAGGAGGTTCAATGGCTAAATGGATTACTCCTGATCCTCTGTTCTTATAAATACTTTTATTTGGAGCCTACCTTTTAACTGGACTGGGAATCTGTGTTGGTCTATCTTTCTGTGAATAATTGCCATACTATTCATTTGTGCTGTTTCTAGTGGCGTTCCACAGGGTTAAGTGTTGGGTCACTTGCTGATTGTGGTGTATATTAATGATCTGGACTTAAATGTGGGAGGCATGATTGGGAAAGTTGCTGATGACACAAAAATTGGTCATGTAGTGGTAGTGAAGAGGATAGCTGTAGACTCCTGAATGATATCAATGGTTTGGTTGAGTGGGTGGAAAAATGGCAAATGGAATTCAACCTGGAGAAGTGTGAAGTACTGCACTTGGGGAGGGCAAATAAAGCGATGGAATACACAATAAATGGGAGGATATTGAGAGGGGTAGAAGAAGTGAGAGACCTTGGAGTGCATGTCCACAGGTCCCTAAAGGTGGCAGGGAGATAAAGTGGTGAAGAAGGCATATGGAATGCTTTCCTTCATTGGCTGGAGGATAGAATACAAAAGCAGGAATGCAATGCTGGGACTGTATAAAATGCTGGTTCGACCACAGTTGGAGTATTGCGTACAGTTCTGGTCACCACATTACAGGAAGGGCATAGTTTCTCTGGAGAGAGTACAGAGGATATTTACAGGCCGGCATGGACATGACGGGTTGAAAGGCCTCCTTCTGTGCTGTAATTTTTCTACGGCTCTATGGAGTTGCTGCAGTGCATCTTGTAGATGGTACACACTGCTGCCTCTGTGCGCTGGTGGTGGAGGGAGTGAATGTTTGTGGATAGGGTGCCAATCAAGCGGGCTGCTTTGTCCTGGCTTCTTGAGTGTTGTTAGAGCTGCACCCATCCAGGCAAGTGGAGAGTATTCCATCACAATCCTGACTTGTAGATGGTGGACAGGCTTTGGGGAGTCATGAGGTGAGTTACTCACTGCAGGATTCTTAGCCTATAACCTGCTCTTGTAGCAGTTCAGTTTCTGGTCAATGGTAAGCCCCCAGAATGTCAAGGGGAGATGGTTAGATTCTCCCTTGTTGGAGATGGTCATGCCTGGCACTTGTGTGGTGCGAATGTTACTTGCTACTTAATAGCCCGAGCCTGGATATTGTCCAGGTCTTGCTGCATTTCTGCATAGACTGCTTCAGTATCCGAGCAGTCGCAAATGGTGCTGAACATTGTGCAATCATCAGCGAACATCCCCACTTCTGACCTTATAATTGAAGGAAGGTCATTGATGAAGCAGCTGAAGATGGTTGAGCCTAGGACACTACCCTGACGAACTCCTGCAGTGATATCCTGGAGCTGAGATGATTGACCTCCAACAACCATCTTCCTTTGCGCTAGGTATGATTCCAACCGGCAGAGAGTTTTCCGCCTGATTCCAGTTTTGCTAGGGCTCCTTGATGCCATACTCGGTCAAATGCTGACTTGATGTCAAGGGCAGTCACTCTTGCCTCACCTCTTTTATCCATGTTTGGTTCAAGGCTGTAATGAGGTCAGTAGCTGTGTGGCCCTGACGGAACCCAAACTGAGCAGGTTATTGCTAAGCAAGTGCCACTTGATAGTGCTGTCAATGACACCTTCCATCACTTTACGCCAAGTGGTGTTCAACATGGATGAGTACTTATTCATCAGCTGATGGGGGGTGGTAGGTGGTAATCAGTAGAAAGTTTCATCGCCCATGTTTGGGCTGATGCCATGAGGCAACACCCTCCCGCCTGTATACTGTGCCGCCACTGGATCTGTCCTGCTGATATAACAGGACATACCCAGGGATGGTGATGGCCATGTCTGGGACATTGTCTGTCAGGTTTGATTTGGTGAGTATGACTATGTTAGGCTGCTGCTTGACTCGTCTATGGGACAGCTCTCCCAACTTTGGCACAAGTCCCCAGATGTTAGTAAGCAGGAGTTTGCAGGGTCGACAGGGCTGGGTTTACCATTGTCGTTACCAGTGCCTAGGTCGATGCTGGGTGGTCTGTCCGATTTCATTCCTTACTGACTTTTTAGCGGTTAGGTATAACTGAGTGGCTTGCTAAGCCATTTCATAGGGCATTTTAAGAATCAACCACTTTGCTGTGGAGTCACATGTAGGCCAGACCAGGCAAGGACAGCAGATTTCCTTCCCTAAAGGGCACTGGGGAACCAGTTGGGTATTTATGACAATGGTTTCATGGCCATCATTAGGCTAGCTTTTTAATTCCAGATTTTGTTTTATTAATAGAATTCAAATTCCACCTTCTGCCATGGTGGAATGTAAACCCATGCTCCCAGGAGAATACCAGAGTTACTCATCCAGTGACAATACCACTACACCACTGCTTCCCCATTGGGTTCCTATGAAACTTCTTCCGCTGCTATTTTAATGGACGAGTTAGTTTATGTCATGTTTTAGCATCTTTGTTAAAATAGCAAACAGAAGGAACACAAGTGCTTATATACTGGTATCCCAAAGAGTAATTTCAGCACCTAATTTCAGCAACTGGGAAACATACCAGCTCCAGGCATTTAAAAATAAAAATTCTTTGTAATAAATGATCAAAAAATACATTTGGCCTGGCTTTTAGTTAAAGATTCAGGTCCAGAAAATGCACAGATTCAAATCCTGGCAGTTACACAGATTGTGCATGTTGGTACCCTCTAGAGCTGGGCCAATCCAATTTTGAAGGGTCAATGGGAGGGGACCACATTTGCATGGAGTTGGGGAGTGCCTGTGTCATTACATGTCATTCATGGATGCTGACTTGCAATCCTGAAGCATAGTTCCCTCCCCACAAATAGATCCTTCACATGTAAGCTCCATGAATCATATACTTCTCACTTGGTAGGCTACCACGCCTGCTAATCCTCTCGAACTGTGGGAGCCCAAGGGCTGCATTAAAACCTTTCTAAAAGCAACACCTGCGCCTGGTGCCTCTGACCCCTTGCATTAGTTATGCTTTCATGTTGTGTAGCAGAGATCACCTGCACAGCCTGGGGAACCCCAAATTGCCTGTACAGCCTCTGCAGCCTGTCCACCATGTAGCCCTAGTTTTGTTCTGGGACGGAAGCTGGATGCTGCTTCTGGGCTCTACCATAGACTACTTTCTCCTGTCCATCCGCGCCTAATGAATATTTTTAGTCGGGCGGAGTACCATACAGTCTCCCATGATGATCCCTTAAGCAAGTAAGTCACAAATTTCCTCCTGGACAATGTATAATGCAAACCTGCTTCCTACTTCTGGACACCTGAACCTACAATCTCAAAATACAGTGTTCTTTTAAATTGAGTTTGGGAGACGTGGGTTGAGATTTCTGCCTGCCATTTGCTGATCCTTCAGGTGTTCTTGACCAGTTGCACCTTCCCAGCCTTCACCACTTGTACTATCCAGGCTTCCTTTTACTGTTACCCTCCCCACCACAACCTCCACCACCACCCCCCCCACCTCCACCCAGAACCATATGATGTACCATTTGCTGCTGCCTCATTCGTTTCCACAGGGCTCAGAGCTGACTTCATACAACTCAGTCAATGTCATCTGTTATTGTTTGTGCTGGTCTAATAAGATTGGCCTGCACTGCTCCCAGTTCTTCTCTTCCCTGAGCTGCTTCTGTATTTATGGCATGCCCTATTCACACAGCTATTAGAATGGATCAATAAACTCCCATTTCAATGAACGTTTGCATAACCAAAGCATTCCACCCAAACTGTGGCCACGGTTGCTTCCATGGTCATTTGCAGTCTTTGAATGTGGGCAGCTTTGCTCTTTATATAATGCTCGGACATCACCAAACTGCTATGCATGAGTGTCCTGCAACCCACTTATTTATGTGTCGTTTACCATGACCGGGTGAAGATAAAGAATCAACACAGCTACATCCCCAGATACCTGGCCTCCTTGTACCATATGAGCTCACATGGACTCCTAAAATGCATCATAGGATTGGGCTGCTGGTGCGAGGCATTCATCATCCTTCCCTCGTTTGCTCATCGGCCACCATCCAGTGCCGACGTTATACTTGTGCGGATGCTGGACAGAGGTTAAGGCGTGCACCTCCCATCTCCAATCTCCCACTTTCCATTTGGATGACATCTGCTACTACTTTTCTTGGAAAAGGAATTTCAAATAACAAATAAGCGAATCATAAAGAACTTTTGAATACTAGCGATGTTGAACTTGCGACAAGCAATGTAATCAATGGAAACCTAAGCCAGACCATTCAAATGTTCTTGCAGCATTGTTCAATAAATGCATTACAATGTTAAAGTTTGTATCGAGATCCAACAATTTTTCCTTGTAAATATAATTCCAGCGGTGAATTGAACACATCATCTGACAAGACATTTATAGCTGAGCAAATCACAAGATTTAAGTCATCAGGAACAATGTCATCCATTCTAGAGTCAAATGTTAACATCTTTCATTTAAGGTGTTCACATCTATGGTATACCTGTCTCTCTATGCCCAAAAAGAATGCTAAAGAAACTAGAGAAGAGTGCCAGCTGAGAAAATCTTTCATTCAGGCTGGTTACAGTTGTATCAACTAATGGAAGGAAGGAATCTCAATGAAACCTGTCACAGAACTTTCAGTGGAATCTTCTAGATATTCATACTCAAACATTACTTTCTTCCTTTGGCATCTCTCTTCAGGAAATATTATCTCTACGTCCATCTGATCTGCAATTCCCTGAACAGAAGCGTGAGCTCATGAGACCCATTTTCTCCATAATCTTGTGAACGCCTAAGCACTGCATGAATGTAATTTTTGAGGGCCTATCAGACAGTCACGCTGTCTTTTTTCTGAATTGCCAGTGCTTCAGAAGCAGTATTTACTTAATTGATTTGAGACTGTAATACTTTAACACTTCTAATACAACATTCCCAGCGAGTGTCTGACAACTGTTCAACAGTATATTGGCCAATGAGTACGGACCAGCAGTGAGAAGAAGAACTGACAGCTGGGAAGCAATTTTGTGATGATCAGCAGAAGAGCTATGAAGACTGTTTAAAAGCGATTCTTGAACAGTACCAAATAGATATCCATAAGTAGGAAAAACTTGCTCAAAAATAATAAAGCATGGTAAAAAACCGACCATGAAGGCTCCTCTTACCATAAGACCAGTCACTGATGCTGAATGTAAATTCCAGCTGAAGATGTCTCATTTGAAAGATTAAGATTCTCAACCTAGTGTATCTGAGATTCACCACTCAATCTGGAAATGTTCATTCTGAGCAAAATTAGTTCTCATTAGTTACCAGAGTGCACTGCAAAAAAAATGAGATGATAGTCTGGCTGTCTTTTTTGATATTGAAGGGTGAACAGTGACAATAGGTACTGCAGGTAGTGAATATATACAGCAACACACTATTACGATCAGGTGAGGAGGGGTCAAAAGGCTCCCCTCTTGTCCCTTTCCTTGCTCGACCACAACATGGTTTATTTCTTTTTAACAGTGGATGTGTTTAGCAATTCAGTGAGTGTTTAATCCTTTTAGGTGCTATGATCATAAAAGAACTAATCGGACAGGTTTTCTTGAGTTTAACCAAGAAAGAGGTTAGTTTATTATACTTAAAAGCAAAACCTGATCTAAGTAAAAATGATAAACTGTGCTCCAATTTTCGCACACACACACACACACGCACACACACACAAGAATCACACACCCACAAATAGGTTACAGAGTGATCAAGAATAGATTGATTGGATTACAGTCCAGAACAAATAAAAGAATATATGGTCTGTGGTGTCTGGTAATTCAATGGTCTTCCAGATGAACTCGTGGTCCTGAACTTTCTGGTTGGCAGAGGTGGCCACCTGGTTCAATGTTTTCTTGGAGACAGTGATGTAGATGGTTTTCTCCCGGAGTCTCTATCTGCAGCAAAGATAGACTTGGATGTTTTGCCACCGCAGCCAGGGTTTGGAACTTACAGTGTTACGTGGAGAGAGAGAGAGACAGCCCCACTGTGATCCTGCACTCATTAGCTCAGATGCTTGTCTGATGTGTTCAAAAGAAACTCCAAGTTTTCACACAGACTGGGGAGACTGTCACATGATTCCCCCAGGGGATTGTCTTTTGCACGTTAATGAGATCCAAGTCTAAGAATTCCAATCTCTCTCAGATCTTATTCTTTCAATGATTACCCCTTGAGGTTTGTCTCGACTAGTGTTAATGTTCCAAGATGGCTTTGAATGTCTTGCTAATGAAGGCGATACCAGATAGCATTCAAACTGCTCAAGCCATTGTTCTGGATGAGGGCTATTCAGGCATGTGTCTCCATCTCAATAACTTGGAATGTGAGGCATTTCAATGCAAATTGCAGTGGTCATCTTAGCTGCTGCCTTTGTAAAAGTTGAATTTAGGATTCCAGCTTTCCAATTAAGAGTTTAATTTAGGTTTCCAACCGATGAATTAAAAATCAGCATTCAGCATAGCAAGTTTTCATGGCAACAATGAAAGTGTCACAGCCAACACTGATGATTTATCTAGCAGCATCCAAAATGACCAAATTCAGGCTGCAACTGCTACAGAGTTTATTGGTAATACCCAGCAATTGTTGCGTGCACTGCTTTTGCCCCTCATATTGCTATTACTGTTGTATACCTCATCTTGGCAGTCATCAATATTGATTTTTAAGTTCTTGTAATAGCCCAAAAAGATATGAACTAAGGCCTCATTGGTAGTCGCCTCAACATCAGAAAATGTAGTAAAATGTTTCAAAATTATTGCACCAACCAATAATTCACAATTAACAATGTAATTGACCTTAAGCGACTCAAATTGCATTCATTTACAGTTAATATATTGCTCCTGATGCCTGTCCACAATCACTCCAAAATATTTAACTTAATGAACCTTATCAACAGTAGCCTGAAGGATGTGCTTTCCTATTCAGGCAATCAGTTCATTTTAAATATATTTATTAAAGTAATGATCAGCAATTTGCCTTTTTGCAATTTACCTCAAGAATTCACTCATTATGGGGTCAACCATTGCTTGCAATTAAACTTGACCAAAGAAATTTCCATTTCAATAATCATGAAATGTTTCTGTAGTTCCATGAAATGCCCGATTCCATTCAATTAAATGTCAAACAATGCAAACGAGTTTCAGTAGACTAAGTAACTCCAATGCCTGCATGTTGTACATGTGTGCCAGTGAACGTTCATCTGCTTTCAGAGTAGATGAAAGGCAAGCAAAACACTTCATGTGAAAACACAAGCCATGATCGGAGAACTTACTATTTTACAGGCGGATATAGTAGTAATCCTTTGTAAAGTTTCAGGGAACTTCATCATTATTTTGTGTAAATTCATTATCCATTATTTCTTTGGAATCTCTTTTGATGAGTTTGCATCTTTGTGCATCATTTATTCTTTTCAACCATAGTGGTTAATTTAGAGCATGCTGCTAACTGTTTGGTTTTTTCCTCTGAAATTCATTGTTTTTTTGAGTGCCACTGAGATGTTTGCATTTCATTATTACTACAGAATGATTCACTGCGGCTGCACCTGGGACTCAGGAAACCAGAAGTAAAACAAAGGCGAGATCGAGTAGCATTTCATGGGCTAGTTAAAGGACAGCCATCATGAAGTGAATAAAGTCTAATGGCTCACAGCTGCTTTCTCTGTTCTCTCTGGTTAACTGCTTGCTGAGAGTTCTTGTGGTGACAGAGGTATTGGGAAAGTTTGGAGGTGTTCACACAAAGAGGGCTGAACGTTGTGCCGATGGCGGGGCTCCTGGCACCGGGCCGAAAAGGGCACTCATTGTGATTGTACATCGCCAGGCCAATTAACAGCCTGACACTGGGATTCCTGTCCCATTAAAGACGGGGATCCCGCCTTAAAGAGCTGCCGGCAAATCACAGGGCTGGCAGGGGATTAGTAGCATTAGCAGTGTCACCAGAAGCAGTGGCCACTGCTGGTACTGCAGAGGCCTTGTACCCAGGCCCGGTGCTGGAGACCCGGACCTCAGATAAGTGAGGCAGGGCTGCCGGGGCCAGGCTGACAGGTCCAAGTGAGGGAGTGGGGAAGGTGGGCGTTAAGTACAAGGGGAGGGGTGTCTAGGGAGGTGGTTTGTTTGCTGACAGGGGCCCTCCGTGGGCCACAGATAGCCCACAGAGGAGGGCACCCCCAAGCCAGCAGGGAGGTCATCTTGTTTTGCTGGGTGACCTCCCTGATTGACGGAGGCCCCCCTGCCCTTGGCTCAATGCTAGCAGCAGGGTGAAGAGGCCCTTCGGTGACTGTTAATGGGCCTCTTAAGGGGTGTAAGTGGCCTCTGGACAGGAAGGCCATCTTTGGCCTTTTCCGCCGCTGACAAAATTGCGGTGCAATGGGCCCTCTGCCCCCTGCCACCTGTTGCAATTCTATGGGTCCACCCCGCCTCCTAGCCCATCTCAGAGGGCCCATAAAATTCAGCCCATAGCATCAGGTTGCTGCTTCGGACAAGGACACAATCAGCAAAAGCAGAGAGCTGCAGGCAGACAGTAGAGACGGGGCCCACAGAGAGAGGGAAGCAATAGAGAAGGGAACAACAGAGAGGCTGAAGTCACAGGAGGCACTACCCATAGCACACTGTTACGATAAGGTGAGGAGGGGTCGCAAGGCTCCCCCTCTTGTCCTTCCTCTTGTTTGACCACAACAGGTTTTATTCTTTTTTTAACAGTGGATGTGCCTACCACTTCAGTGTGTGTTTTACCTTTGTTGTGTTTGTAAAGGAACCAATCAGATAGGTTTTCTTGAGTTTAAACAAGAAAGAGGTGAGTTTATTGTATTTATTGTATTTCACCAAAACCTGATCTAAATAAAATAATAAAATTACACTACACTTTCAATCACTCACTCACATGAGAATCCAACACAACAATAGATTATCGAAAGGAGAAGAATAGTAGTTGGGATAGAGATTAGATCAATAAAAAGGAATATACAGTCTGTGGTGTCTAGTAACTTTAGTGGTCTTCCGGATGAATTCATGGTCCTGAAATTCCAGGTTGATAGTTATTCCTAGAGACAGTTGAGCAGATGGTTTCCTTCCCGGGATTTTTGTCTTGAATATTGCAGCTGGTAGCCAGGCTTCGCATGCCTTCCACAAGGTCTTCTGGAGAGAGAGAGATAGAGAGAGAAACACCCCTTCTGGCTTCTCTATAGATTGAATCTGTCTTGTCTGTCTTGTCCAAGGGAAACTCCCAGCTTTCACAGAGTTGGACAGACGGTCACACAACTGTCTCAGTGTATTCTCTGGTGCCTTCTATTGAGATTCAAGTTTAGCAATCTTAATCTCTCTCAGGCCTCATGGTATCAATTTTTACCCCCGAAGGGGTTCGCCCTTTCAATGTTAATGCCCCAGAATGACTTTGAATGTATTGCTAATGAAAGCAATCTCAGGTAGTTCAATTAATAGGGCAAACCATGTGTCTCCACTTTGATGCTTTAGAATGTGACAGCCATTCAAATGCAAATGGTGGTGGCCATTTTTAGCTGTGGCAAAGTCTTTGTAAAAATTGAATGTAATATTACAGCTTTCCTTTCTAAGTTTAATTAATGAATTAAAAATCTTCATTCAGCACATAATGTCTTCATAACAATGTACAGAGTCTCAGCTTCCTTGACTTCTCTGAAGATCAGTGCTTTCAGAGATTCTGATTGACACTTCAGGTGGTAAAGAAATCTGCAGTCTCTTAGAAGAAGAACGGTTCCCTGATGAACCTGGTGGCCAAGCATTGTCACACGCTGTGAAAGATGCCCCCAAAAAAATCCAGGCCCACAAAATTGGACAGGGTGTGAAAGCAGACACAGGGATCATGTAAGTAACCTGTGCCTGTTGCTTCTGATGCAGGCATCATGCAAACTTTGTGTTGCCTACTAATTTGCATGATAGCTGCGTGCAGCCAGTGCTAAATGCGCTGTTGAGTGGCTGAATGTCTCAGCAGGGGGCACAAGTTTGGGCAACTCTGTACCACTTAAAGCCAACCTGCATCTCTTAAAGGGGAGGTGTATTCTGGCTGCAGCAAGTGCTGGAACTGATTGCAGAAAGGAGTGTGAGCAAGAACAACACTGAATTATGCAACAACAGGGCAGAGAGTGTGCTCCAAGGTTCTCTATGTCTCTCTGGACACATTGATGGAGGAGGTGAAGAGGGGGAAAAAGATCCTATATCCACAGGGGACTCAGAGGCCCTCCAGATAAACTGTGAGAAGGCAGTGAGAGCAGATAGCCATGGCGATCAATGTCAGGAGTCCAGCCCCGAGGACCTGGATACAGTGTCGCAAGAAGTTTAGTGACCTCACACAAATGGTCAAGGTCAGTGAATGCACTTCAAATGCCATTTCCCACCAGCTGCACCACTAGCCTCACACCTTATTCAATGCACCACACCCCCGTCACTCACCTACAAACAATGTCTATCAGTCACAACTCATAATATTTCTATAGCTTCACCTTACCCTCACACATTTAGCACTGCTGCAAGCCTCACACCCACATCTCACAAATTTCACACTCTGCCAGCTGCTCAACCATGACAGCCACGCCATCCAAACACATTGTACCACACTCACTGACACACTTCCCTGTCTCTTGCAGGTAGCGTATTACTGGAGGCAACAGCAACCTAACAGGTGGGGATTAGGCACGGATGCATGTCTTAATCCTGATAGAGGAGATAGTGATTGCCATCATTGGAGTGGCCATCACTAAGGACGTGTCCAGTGGTGGGGCTGAAACAACCAAAGATGATGGTATCCTCATACCTAATCCTCCTTCTTACATCCCATTTCCCCCTCATCTCACAATCCCTTCTGATTTACAGCTGAAGATGGTGTAAGCATGCATCTTTTGCTTTCCCCCCTCCCCTCACCACAACCCTACCCTTGGGCCTTTCTTCTTTCAGATACCCATGAACTGCAACCTGGCCAGGCAGTGGTGCAGGAGAAAGGACTGGAAGAGCAGGAAGACAGTGAAGAAGAAGAAACACCATCACTTGTCCTCACACTTGCAGTCACCAGCTCACATACTGACACTCAACGTACTTCAGAGGACAGCACAGAGCTGGGATGTACATGAGTGACTTGCAGCCAACACTGCTGGAAGTGCAGCACAGGTGTCAGGATTGCTGGAGGGCAAGGTCATGCATAAGTTCTGCTGCAGAGTACTCAGATGAGGATTTCAATGAGCGGCGTACAGAAAAAGGCTGTTGGGTATGCACATTGAAATGCTTGGTGCATTGCCAGGCCTGCCAGAAAGCATATGGTCAATGTCAAGGAGCATGACACAGTACTTTGCACTGAGATTGGAGCCTATCCTTTCCAGCATGGAAATGGTAACAACTTCCTTAGCACACTTGCGCACCCAACCGTGTTACAGCCTCTGATGGCCAATGTCTCCATTGCAGCAAAAGAAGAAGCCTGGGAGTTGCAGCAGAAGCTCAGATAGAAGACTTGCAAGGTCAGCTTGCTGTGCTGGAAGCTCAGCCGGCTCTCATGCAATCTCAGATTGTTGCCGCACAAGCACAGGCTGCTGCCATCACTGCGAATACTAGTGTTCAAAGGGGAATGCAGGGTCTCACAGCAGTCCAGCAATCTATCCTCCAACCGATTGCTGAGGTGCCATGCCAGGGGACTTCCTGTGCCTCCTTGGAGCACGACCCTGCTGTCCCTTCTCAGGATGACAGCATTTCTCCTTCCACGACTGCCACTCTGCCAGTTTCCTTGCCATTGCCTATCAGTCAGCCACCCATGCCAAGATAGTGTAGTCTGAAGCTGGGCCCACAAGGCTCATATGAAAGTACTGGAAATGGTTCATCTGTGGTGGGTTATCAAGGCAGGATAACTGCTGCGGGAGGTGGATCTGGACAGGGCCTTGAAGTTTACTTGTAATTTCCCTCCTTTGTAGATCCTATTCTGAAACTGTAAGCTGGCATAATACAAGGAAATTGTGGTCCAGCTAAAGCTTTTGAAATGGATGCCGTGCCTGAAGGGGCCTGTAGATAAGGTAGGCTAAGTTACAAAGTTAAATTGTTGTCCCTAGGGTTCCAATCCGAGAATGTCTGCAGGTTCTTTTGGAGATACAGCAGTTTTCCACTTGTTCACCAAAGTAACATTCAGCATCAAAAAGTATTTACTGCTGCAGCTCCTGAAGGAACCCCAAGGTGCGCAGCCAAGCTAAGTGGTGATGCAAGATCCATGGAAAAATGGACCTTGCTCTGGCATTGAGGGCATCCACACAGACTGCTGCTGTGTGAGGCTATCTGAAGGTGGCACTCACTCAGTGGTAAGGATTTCTCCCTCAGCTCACCTGAGAGGTATTCAGCTGTCGATAAGAAAAGCCAGCTCCAGTGGACTTGGTGGCTGGGAATATGGATATGCAGCAACAGCTGCAGGAAGACCCATTAAACCAACATGCTCCATGAGTAGGATTCTGGTGGGGGGAGCAGGATTAGTTTCCTGGGTGGTCTGATGCTTTCACGACTGACGTTCGCCAGCTGAATCAATGAAGTTAAAGCTGTGAAGCAGGGTGGCAGAGGTGCTATGAATGCTGCCTAATGTAACCATAATTGGATGCCTCAGGGCAGCCTCTGAGGGCTTATTTGATTCCGAGGGTTGATTGAAAGACCCTAGGAGCAGGGATGAGGGGTGGTTATATTAAATATGAGCAGATGAATACAGGTGCCGATTGAATTAAACCTTCACGACGAGTGCTCGTGCCACTTGGGGGAGGTGTCATGAGGTACATGGAACCTCCCTGGGAACAAGAGTCCTTTGAACCTGGATCCCCCTCAGGAGTTGAAGCGAGTGGCTGAAGGTAGCTCCGCTGTGTTGTGGGGAGGCATAGTACAATAAAAAACAAAAATATCTGTGGTTACCCTTGCCAAAGTGGAATTCACCGGCAGATATGTGGATGGTGCCTCCAAATGAGCTGGTGCCAACGAGAGATCAATATCCCGCAGCTCGGTTGGTATCACCAGAGTGAATGGCAGATGCCTCAATGTGAAGGACACACAAAATGGTAGCTGGCAGTGCCCGGGGGAAGAATCTTTGTGCATCAATAGGCACAGATGACTCAAGTCTCTCTGGAGCTAGTGAAGACTGTTTCTCTTTATCCTAAGAATCCTCAGTACAAGTTATATAAAGGCTTCACCCAATGGTGTAAACGGGATGGCAGGAATTGGTTGACAAGTAGCCTGAACCAACCCATCCGACTCCATACCATTGAGGCAACAATCAAAATGTACTCACTTTCAGATTTTCCTGTTTATTACCAAGGTGGACCCCTGGCCGATATATCAATCGCAGGTGACTGGGTGCTAGGGGTTATGTCACAAAGCACTTTTCTCACAAAGCATAGAAAACATCTGGAACTGTATCTCTGAAAGAGCTGTTGAGGCTAGGTGAATTGAAAATTTATCAACTGGGACAGACTTTTGCGAGGCAAGGGCATTAGAGTCATTGAGTCATAGAGTTGTACAGCATAGAAACAGGCCCTTCGGCCCACTGCGTCCATGCCGACCATAATGCCTATCTATATTAATCCCACCTGCCTGCATTAATTCCATATCCCTCTATGCCTTGCTCATTCAAGTACCTGTCCAGATGCCTCTTAAATGTCGCTACTGTTCCTGCCTCCACCACCTCCTCAGGCAGCTCATTCCAGATAGCCACTATTCTTTGTGTGAAAAATTTACCCCTTTGATCCCCTTTAAACCTCCTCCCTCTCACCTTAAATCTATGCCTCTAGTTTTAGTCACCCCTACCATGGGAAACAGACTCTGGCTATTTACCCTATCTATGCCTCTGAAAATTTTATATACATCTATCATGTCCCCTCTCAGCCTCCTTCGCTCCAGGGAAAACAGACCCAGCCTATCCTATCTCTCTTTATATCTCAAGCTCTCTAAACCAGGCAACATCCTTGTGAATCTTTTCTGCACCCTCTCTAGCTTAATCACATCTTTTCTGTAGTGCGGCGACCAGAACTGCACACAGTACTCCAAATGCGGCCTAACCAACGTTATATGCAACTGTAAAATGACGTCCCAACTCTTGAACTCAATGCCTCGGCCGATGAAGGCAAGCATGCCATATGCCTTCTTCACCACCCTGTCTACCTGTGTTGCCACTTTCAGGGAACTATGTACTTGCATCCCAAGGTCTTTCTGCTCAAGAACACTCCCCAGGCCCTGCCATTCACTGTATATGTCCTGCCCTGGTTTAACTTCCCAAAATGCATCCTTCACATTTATCTGTGTTAAATTCCATTTGCCACTCCCTTGCCCACTTTCCCAGTTTATCTATATCCTGTTGTAACCTTAGACAACCTTCTTCACTGTCCACTATACCACCAATTTTGGTGTCATCTGCAAACTTACTAATCATGCCCCTTACATTCACATCCAAGTCATTAATATATATGACAAACAACAGAGGGCCCAGCACCGATCCCTGCGGCACACCACTGGTCACCGGCCTCCAATCTGAAAAACAACTCTCCACTACCCCCCTCTGCCTCCTATCACCAAGCCAATTTTGTATCCAATTTGCCAGCTTATCCTGGATCCCATGCGTTTGAACCTTCTGGACCAGCCTGCCATGCGGGACCTTGTCAAAGGCCTTGCTAAAGTCCATGTAGACAACATCCATCGCCCTGTCCTCATCAATCCTCTTGGTCACCTCCTCGAAAAACTCAATCAAATTCGTGAGACATGATTTCCCATGCACAAAGCCATGCTGACTATCCCTAATCAGACCATGCCTTTCCAGATGCATACAAATCCTGTCTCTCAGAATCCCTTCCAATAACCTTCCCACCACTGATGTAAGGCTCACCGGCCTGTAGTTCCCTGGCTTATCCCTACTGCCCTTCTTAAATAAAGGCACAACTTTAGCTGTCCTCCAGTCTTCCAGTACCTCACCCGTGGCTAACGATGATACAAAAATCTCTGCCAGGGCCCCAGAAATCTCCTCCCTTGCTTACCATAGCATCCTAGGATACACCTGGTCAGGCCCTGGGGATTTATCCACCTTAATGCGCTTCAAAACCTCCAACACCTCCTCCTTTGTAATGTTGATATGCTCCAGGATATCACTGTTCCCTCCCTTGAACTCACTAGCTTCCATGACCTTCTCCACAGTAAATACGGACGAGAAATATTCATATAAGATCTCGCCCATTTCCCGTGGCTCCACACATCGATTGCCACACTGATCCTTAAGGGGACCTACTCTCTCCCTCGCTACTCTTTTACTCTTAATATATTTATAGAATCTTTTAGGATTCTCCTTAATCTTATCTGCCAGGGAAATCTCATGGCCCCTTTTCGCCCTCCTCATTTCCTTCTTAAGTGTACTCCTACATCCCCTATACTCCAAAGGGACTGGCTCGATCCCAGCTGCCTGTACCTGACATATGCCTCCTTCTTTGTCCTGACCAGAACCTCAATATCCCTCGTCAACCAAGGTTCCCTAAACTTACCAGCCTTGCCCTTCCATCTAATAGGAACATGCCAGCCCTGAACTCTTCCTATCTCACTTTTAAAAGCCTCCCACTTGCCAGACGTCCCTTTACCTGTAAACAGCCTCCCCCATTCAACTTTTGAGAGTTCCTGTCTGATGCCATCGAAGTTAGCCTTCCCCCAATTTAGGACTTCAACCTGAGGACCAGTCCTATCCTTAACCATAACTATCTTGAAGTTAATAGAGTTATGGTCACTGGTCCAAAAGTGCTCCCCCACTGACACATCAACCACCTGCCCATCCTCATTTCCTAAGAGGAGGTCGAATGTAGCCCCTTCCCTAGTAGGGCCATCCACATACTGCTTCAGAAAACTATCCTGGACACACTTAACAAATTCTTCCCCATCTGATCCCTTATCACCGAGGCAGTCCCAGTCAATATGAGGGAAGTTAAAATCACCTACTATTACAACCCTATAATTCCTACACCTATCTGTGATTTCCCTACATATATGCTCCTCCACTTCCCTCTGAATATTGGGGGGCCTATAGTATAATCCCATCAATGTGATCACCCCTTTCTTATTTCTAAGTTCTACCCATATGGCCTCTTTGGACATTCCCCCCCAGGATATCCTCTCTAAGTACTGCTGTGATGTCCTCCCTAATCAATAGTGCAACTCCCCCTCCTCTCTTACCTCCACCTCTGTCACGCCGGAAAGATCAGTACCCCGGAACACTGAGCTGCCAGTCCTGCCCATCCCTCAACCACGTTTCCGTAATAGCTATAATATCACAGTCACATGTACCGATCCATGCTCTGAGTTCATCTGCCTTACCTGTAAGGCTTCTTGCATTAAAGTAAATGCAGTTTAGCCTACCAGACCTTCCACGCTCCCTGTCCTGCCCTGCCCGGCCTGCCTACTGGACTTGCTTGTTTTATCCGCTACATTTGCCTCAACTATCTCATCTGAGAGACTATTACTTTGGGTCACACCCCACTTCAAGACTAGTTTAAACCCTCCCAAGTAGTGCTAGCAAACCTCCCTGCAATGATATTGGTCGCCCTCCAGTTTAGATGCAACCCGTCCTTCGTGTACAGGTCACCTGTGCACCAGAAGAGATCCCAATGATCCAAGTAGCTGAAGCCCTCCTGCCTACACCAGCTCTTCAGCCACGCATTCATTTGCCTAATCCTCCTATTCCTACCCTCACTAGCACGGCATTAGAGAATATGAAAACAAGACAGGAAAATTGAGTTAAGATACAGATCAACCACAATCTAACTGAGTGGCAGAACAGGTTTGATAGGCTCCTAGGTTCCTATTGTCAGGGAAAACATGCTATGCTGAATGAGAATTTTTAATTCATTGGTTGAAAACCTACATTAAACTTTTAAAAAGGAAAGCTGAAATCCTACATGCAACGTTTAAAAAAACTGGCTGCTAAGATGGCCACCACAAATACCTCACATTCCAAGGCATCAAAGTGGAGGCGCATGTCTAAAAAGCTCCCATTCAGGACAATAGCTTGAACAGTTGAGTAAATTGTCTAGTATCACCCTCGTTAGCAAGACATTCAATGCCATCTTGGATCATTCACTAGTGGAGACCTACCTCCAGAGGATAAACATTGAAACAATACGACCTGAGAGACATTTGGGATTCTTAGACTTTGGACCTCAGGAAAGTTAAAAAAAGGGAACCATGGGATAGTCTCCCCAGGCTGTGTGAACTTGGAGTTTTTGTTACACGCAGCAAAGCTTTTAGGGCGAACCAGTGCAGGACCCCAGTGGGACTATCTCTCTCTCCAGTTAACATTGCAAGTTTCAAAAACCTGTCTGCGACTGCGGAACATCCAAGTCTACCATTGCTACAGACAGGGACCCCGGGGGAGAAAGCCACCTACATCACTGTCTCCAAGAAAATGCTGAACCAGGTGCACCAGCTGCAAGTGCACTGCTACCGATCAGAGATTTCAGAACCACGAATTCAGCCGGAAGACAACTGTATTACCAGACCCCACAGACTGTATATTATTTTTATTTGTTCTGGACTCTAATCCAACCAAATAATTCTTCATCACTCTGTAACTTATTTGTGTGTGTGTGTGTGATTCTAGTGTGTGTGTGAGTGTGTGTGAAAGTTGGAGCATAGTTTATTATTTCCACTTAGATCGAGATTTGATTTTTAAGTACAATAAACTAATCTCCTTCTTGTTTAAACTCAAGAAAACCTGTCCAATTGGTTATTTTATGATCATAGCAAATAAAGGGTTAAACACTCACTGAATTGGTAAGCACTTCCACTCTTTAAAAAGGAATAAACCCTGTTGCGGTCAAACAAGGAGAAGGATAAGAGGGGAGCTTGTCGACCCCTCCTTGTCTGATTGTAACACTATATTCATGGAACACTATATTCAATCTGTTTGCTCAGATGGATGTAAAAGATCCAATAACAATATTTGAAGAAGAGCAGGAAATTCTTGTGGAGTTCTGGCCAACATTCTTCCCTCAACCAACAGCACCAAATTGATTATCTGGTCATTTCTCTTATTTTCTATTTTGTGAACAGATGGATTATTGAATTTGCCTCGAAAACAAAATTAACTCACAGACTCTGAAGCACTTTGGCACCTGAAAAATGCTTTATAAATGCCATTTCTTTCTTTCTTTACTTCCTCTGTTGATCTAAGTTTACAATTAAGCAGGTGAGTAATTTTCGACACCTATAAATTATAAAATGTACCCTTGATGTGGCTCTTTACCCTGGTACTTTTCTGTACATCCTTTCAGGCAAGGCGTACACCAATCACCTTCTCTGCTCTTCCAATCCAGGTTTGCCAGATCATAGGCAGCATATGACGATCACTTTCTGAGCCAAGGACCAGAATTTTACGCTCTCCGCAGGAGTGGGCTGGAGGCGAAGGGGGGGGCATAAAATTGAGTGGGAGGTGGGGGAGGGGGGGGGGTGCCTTTCTTGTCGCCCTCCCACCCCTGCTGCAATATTACAAGAGGTGGTGGTGGCGAGAAGCAGTCTATCTGCCCCAGGCCAATTAAGGCCCTTAAGTGGCCAATTAACTGCCACTTAAGGGCCTCCTCCCACCACCACTGGTATATATTTATTTTATTCATTCATGGGATGTGGGCATCACTGGCTATGCCAGCGTTTATTGCCCATCCCTAATTGCCTTTGACAAGGTGGTGGTGAGCTGCCTTCTTGAACCACTGCAGTCCATGTGAGGTAGGTACACCCACAATGCTGTTAGGAAGGTAGTTCCAGGATTTTGACCCAGCGACAGTGAAGGAACGGCGATATAGTTCCAAGTCAGGATAGTGTGTGACTTGGCTGGGAACTTGCAGATGGTGATGTTCCCATGCATCTGCTGCTCCTGTCCTTCGAGGTGGTAGGGGTCGCAGGTTTGGAAGATGCTGTCGAAGGAGCCTTGGTGCATTGCTGCAGTGCATCTTGTAGATGGTACACAATACTGCCACTGTGCGTCGGTGGTGGAGGGAGTGAATGTTTGCGGATGGTGTGCCAATCAAGCGGGTGGCTTTGTTCTGGATGGCGTCGAGCTTCTTGAGTGTTGTTGGAGCTGCACCCATCCAGGCAAGTGGAGAGTATTCCATCACACTCCTGACTTGTGCCTTGTAGATGGTGGACAGGCTTTGGGGAGTCAGGAGGTGAGTTACTCACCGCAGGATTCCTGGATTCTGACCTGCTCTTGTAGCCACGGTTTTTATATGGCGACTCCTGTTCAGTTTCTGGTCAATGGTAGCCCCTAGGATGTTGATAGTGGGGAATTCAGCAATGGTAATGCCATTGAATGTCAAGGGGAGATGGTTAGATTCTCTGTTGTTGGAGATGGCCATTGCCTGGCACTTGTGTGGTGCAAATGTTACTTGCCACTTATCAGCCCAAGCCTGGATATTGTCCAGGTCTTGCTGCATTTCTACACGGACTGCTTCAGTATTTGAGGAGTCATGAATGGTGCTGAACATTGTGCAATCATCAGCGAACATCCCCAATTCTCACCTAATGATTGAAGGAAGGACATTGATGAAGCAGCTGAAGGTGGTTGGGCTTAGGACACTACCCTGAGGAACTCCTGCAGTGATGTCCTGGAGGTCAGATGATTGACCTCCAACAACCACAGCCATCTTACTTTGTGCTAGGTATGACTCTAACCAGCAGAGAGTTTTCCCCCTGATTCCCATTGACTCCAGTTTTGCTAGGACTGCTTGATGCCATACTCGGTCAAATGCTGCCTTGATGTCAAGGGCAGTCACTCTCACCTGACCTCTTGAGTTCAGCTCTTTTGTCCATGTTTGAACCAAGGCTGTAATGAGGTCAGGTGTTGAGTGGCCCTGTTGGAACCCAAACTGGATATCACTGAGTAGGTTATTGCTAAGCAAGTGCTGCTTGATGGCACTGTTGATGACACCTTCCGTCACTTTGCTGATGACTGAGAGTAGACTGATGAGGCGGTAATTGGCCGGGTTGGACTTGTCTTGCATTTTTGTGTACGGGACAGACTTGGGCAATTTTCCACATTTCCCGGTAGATGCCAGTGTTGTAGCTATACTGGAACAGCTTGGCTAGGGGTGCGGCAAGTTCTGGAGCACAGGTCTTCAGTACTATTGCCGGAATATTGTCAGGACCCATAGCCTTTGCAGTATCCAGTGCCTTCAGTATTTTCTTGATATCATGCGGAGTGAATTGAATTGGCTGAAGACTGGCATTTGTGATGCTGGGGACTTCAGGAGGGGGCTGAGATGGATCATCCACTCTGCACTTCTGGCTGAAGATTGTTGCCAATGCTTCTGCCTTATCTTTTGCACTGATGTGCTGGGCTCCCCCACCATGCACAGTGGCGCAGTGGTTAGCACCGCAGCCTCACAGCTCCAGCGACCCGGGTTCAATTCTGGGTACTGCCTGTGTGGAGTTTGCAAGTTCTCCCTGTGTCTGCGTGGGTTTCCTCCGGGTGCTCCGGTTTCCTCCCACATGCCAAAAGACTTGCAGGTTGATAGGTAAATTGGCCATTACAAATTGCCCCTAGGATAGGTAGGTGGTAGGGAAATATAGGGACAGGTGGGGATGTGGTAGGAATATGGAATTTGTGTAGGATTAGTTTAAATGGGTGGTTGATGGTCGGCACAGACTCGGTGGGCCGAAGGGCCTGTTTCAGTGCTGTATCTCTAAACTAAAACTAAACTAAACATTGAGGATGGGGATATTTGTGGAGCCACCTCCTCCTGTTAGTTGTTTAATTGTCCACCACCATTCAAGGCTGGATGTGGCAGGACTGCAGAGCTTAGATCTGATCCGTTTGTTATGGGATCGCTTAGCTCTGTCTATTGCATGCTGCTTATGCAGTTTGGCATGCAAGTAGTCCTGTGTTGTAGCTTCACCAGGTTGACACCTCATTTTGAGGTATGCCTGGTGCTGCTCCTGGCATGCCCTCCTGCACTCTTCATTGAACCAGGGTTGGTCTCCTGGCTTGATTTAATGGTAGAGTGGGGGATATGCCGGGCCATGAGGTTACAGATTGTGGTCGAGTACAATGCTGCTGCTGCTGATGGCCCACAGCGCCTCATGGATGCTCAGTTTTGCATTGCTAGATCTGTTCAAAATCTATCCCATTTAGCACGGCGATAGTGCCACACAACACGATGGACAGTATCCTCATTGAGAAGCTGGGACTTCGTCTCCACAAGGACCGTGTGGTGGTCACTCCGACCAATACTGTCATGGACAGATGCATCTGCGGCAGGCAGATTGGTGAGGACAAGGGCAAATATGTTTTTCCCTCGTGTTGGTTCCCCCACCACCTGCCGCAGACCCAGTCTAGCAGCTATGTCCTTTAGTGCTCGGCCACTCGTCAGTAGTGGTGCTACCGAGCCACTCTTGGTGATGGACATTGAAGTCCCCCACCCAGAGTACATTTTGTGCCCTTGCCACCCTCAGTGCTTTCTCCAAGTGGCGTTCAACATGGAGGCGTACTGACTCATCAGCTGAGGGAGAGCGGTAGGTGATAATCAGTAAGACGTTACCTTGCCCATGTTTGACCTGATGCCATGAGACTTCGTGGGTTTCCAGAGTCGATGTTGAGGACTCCCAGAGCAACTCCCTCCCTACTGTAGACCACTGTCCCGCCACCTCTGCTGGGTCTGTCCTGCCAGTGGGACAGGACATACCCAGGGATAGTGATTGCAGTGTCTGGGACATTGTCTGTCAGGTATGATTCCGTTAGTATGACTATGTCAGGCTGTTGCTTGACTCGTCTGTGGGACAGCTCTCCCAACTTTGGCACAAGCCCCCAGATGTTAGTAAGGAGGACTTTGCAGGGTCGACAGGGCTGGGTTTGCCGTTGTCTCTTCCGGTGCCTAGGTCGATGCCGTGTGGTCCGTCCGGTTTCATTCCTTTTTATTGACTTCGTAGAGGTTAGGTACAATTGAGTGGCTTACTAGGCCATTTCAGAGGACATGTAAGAGTTAACCATTTTGCTGTGGCTCTGGAGTCACATGTAGGCCAGACCAGGTAAGTTCAGCAGATTTCATTCCCTAAAGGACATTAGTGAACCAGATGTGTTTTTACAACAATCAACAATGGTTTCATAGCCATCATTAGACTAGCTTTTAATTCCAGATTTATTAATTAAATTCAAATTCCACCTTCTGCTGTGGTGGGATTTGAACCCATGTCCCCAGATCAATACCCTGGGTCTCTGGGTTACTAGTCCAGTGATAATACCACTAGGCCACCACCTCCCCTCCACCAGTGGCGGACGGGTGTCTCAGGACTCCCAGGGGGCTGCTCAGCAAAACCTGGCAGCCTTCTTGTGGGTTATGGGGAGGATGTCCTGATCAGGCACCCTGTGCCCCACGGAGGGCGCCCCATGGCACAAGCCGGCTCCATTGCAATACTACCCGCCCCCCCTACATCTGATCCCTCCTTTCCTCATCGGGTCCTGGCCAATTGTCCCTGGAAAGGCCCCACACAATGACCTTCATTCTGGGACCAGCATCCTTCTTGCTCTTCTGCCTCGGTGCAGTCCCATCAGTGGCCACTGCACCCAGTGGCGCTGTTGAGACTGAAGACCTGCTGGCCCGCTGATTGGCTGGCAGCTCTTGGAGGTGGGACTTCCTGCCTCAGAGAGGCGGACGTCCCGCCTGTGCCAATTAAGGGCCTGGGCCACGTAAAATCATAGTGTGGCTTCCAGGCCTTGGCGGCCTGGCAGAGGCAGGCTTGCCCCGATTTGTGGCTGGTGGGTGGCACCTCCAGCCTCACGTAAAATTCTGGTCAAACATCCTGTGCTGTTGGGTTCTCCCAAAAAATACCTACAAGGGTTCATTTTCTGCGATTCTTCTCTCTTTTCGTGTTGAAAAATTCCCTACTGCTGCGCTCCCTTCTTTTTAAATATGGACTGTTAAAAGGAGCCTGTGCTAGGCTTATTCAAGGGATTGAATACCTAGCAGCAGCAGTTTGCTATCGATTTCTCAGGTTGACATTACATTCAACAAACGCAAGTTCCAAGACAGGGAAATGCAAATTCCATTGTTATTAGCAGTGAATTAAATAGCAGATTTTCATTAAAATATTCTTAAACACTGTAGGTTAAACAGGATTCTAAGGCCCTGACATACAGTCGCTGACCACCAAGTTGAAAGTTATGAGACATTTGTCCTTTTAAAGGTGGCTTTAGCTGCACCATTTTATGCCATTTAAAATGAATATATTAAAAATGTGAAGTATTTTAGCTCATATCTTTATACGAGAAAACACAATAATCGGGCACTGCACTTTAATTGACTTTGGAATTCTTGTCGAGTGTCAGCATGCTCCTGTCTATTTTGGCCACCTTTATCAGCATATAAGACAAGGCAAGGCAGAGGAGTTTTTCATTATTTAGGTACTTAGGTTCAGTTTCACTCTTAACGCTTCACTGAATTTAATCTAGGAATAGAGAAGTGTTTGATATCTGCAGTCAAAACACTTTGATATACTCAGGTATGAAAAGAAAGGTGACCTACCAGCTTAGTAGGTGGTTTAAGATCAAGGATACTTTTACCTTAACAACTCAAATTCAATCTTCCATGGATTACTACCGTTTTACAGCTTTGTTGAGTACTGCACACAGACATGAACGGGTTTACAGAGATTTAGGTATCACATTTCCGAACAGCTGTAATTTTCAGAGCATAATAATAGCTGGAGGGATTTGATCCTTCATTGGAAGACAGTACTGGAGGATACCTCAATTACATTTCAATAACTATTTTCATTCAACTTTGCAGCTATTGATGAAAATCTACATTTTCTCGTGGTTATATATATTTCAAACATAATAAACATTAAGAGTGACTACAATAGTGGATAGCCTGAATGTTCACTGAAGAGTTAGCTGATGAGAGCTAAAATTTTTGCAACTTAAACCTTCCGATCATTTTTTAAATGCTAGTTTAGGCTTCAGTTGCAGCATTATACAGTTGAGATCAAATGGCCCAATTCATTGTTTTGAGGAGGAAGTTTGCTTCCCTCTGAATCCTCCACTAAATTATTTAATCGTGATGCACAGCATTTTCTTGACCAATCATAAATGTCAACCCATCTGACTTGGAAGAGAAGCGATGCTGTGATAACCCATGCCCAGTCATTGCTGAAATGAATGGCACCACAGAGGAATACCTTTACAGGGCAACCATTTCTCACCTAAATTTGACACTCCAGTGATTCAAAGATAAGGTGAACCAATACAATTATCCCATATCCCATATGGCCACTTCCATTCACATTAATTACTCTATTTAATCTGCTATCATTACATGTTTTGAAAAGCATTCTGATGCTGAAATGACAATCAATTATATTAACAGCATATTACATTACAAAGAACAACATCACGTGCACAGAATAATTTTTCAAGTGATATATGTTTATATTAATTAATAAGGATCCAGCTCATGTTCAAATGATGGTGATGCTAATTATTACCATGACAATTGTCACACAGGTTATCAGAATCAGGAGGTTTGCTTTCCATTGCAGTAGACCACAGCTGGGATTTTATCTGGGCGATAGGGGTCTCGATGTCCCGAAAGAGTGGCACCGAGAACTCTGCATCGCATCTTTTGTGGGTGGCCTGCCAAATCTAGTGCCAATTAGGCACTTAAGTGGGCAACAGTGAACCTTCCACATGATTAAGGACCCCGGTAATGGAAGCCCCGCCCTCTGAGAGCTGCCAGCAATCAGAGGCCGGCAGCTCTTTAACTGAGCAGCACCACTGCACGGGCGATGGCTGCTGCTGGTGGAGCACCTTCCTGAGGCCCAGGAGTGGCGCAGGACCCAGGCCACAGGTAAATCAGGGTGGGAGGGGTCTCACAGGGTAGAGGTTGCAGGGGAGGAAGGTGTGGGGGATCAGTAGTAAGGGCAGGTGGGTGGGTCTCAGCAGGCCCCCCCTTCCCGATGCCAGGTCCCTCGTTTAGGCTCTGTGCCTTTTAACGAGGGACCCCCCCCACCCCACCACCCCAGAGCTGGCAAGCAGTCCACATGGTTTATTGTGCTGTGCTTCACGTGCAGCAACAGTGCCCCCCACTGCATGGTTAATTGCAGTGGCGGCGGGATGAGGCCCTTAATTGGGCATTAATTGCTCAGTTAAGGACCTCAATTGGTGGCAGGGTGGGAAGGTCATTCACAGGCCTTCCTGCCCTGGACTTAATTTTGGCTGAGGTGGGAAGGTGGTGGGGTCCTCCACCCGTCACAATCCCACCTGGTTTTATGCTCCCTCCACCTCCAAACCCACTGTGGGGGAGAGCATAAAATTCCCCCCACATATTTTTCAGAAGCAACTTGACCATTTCATTCTCACCCTCTTGAGAGCCTGCAGAAGAAGCCATTTTGTTCTGCTTCTTGGAGTGGATTAACATGTTTGGAAGTTGGTGGAAGACAGGATTTCATAATTAGGAATTTTTTAGGTGCTAAAGAAATGGAAGTCCAATACAGGTCAGATTGTCCATGGTCTGATGGGAAGGAGCTTGATGGATTAAATGGCCTTTCCTTGTTCCAATCTTTCTTACGGTCAAACAGTATGATTGAATAATAACATCTCAGACTGTAACAATACATCACTCGCAACCAAATTAATCTGATCTGCATCTTTCACATTTCGCAGAACAGAATTCCAAGGTAAATTTAACTGCAGGTGAAGTAGAATGGAACTCATATCTCAAATTAAAACGAGAGCTCTATTGCACTTTTTGGGCTATTTTAGATATTTTTGGTTTCTGTATTTCCGATTACTCTCATAGTTGAGCCTTATCCCTGCCACAAAATCTTCAAGAGTATTTACACTTGCTGAGAGATCTGTAAGCTTGATCATGTCCCCAGGATAATGAACAGATAAGAACAGAAAATGCTGTAAATAATCAGTAGGTCAGGCAGCAGCTGTGGAGAGAGACACAGACTGAATGGAGGGGATTTTAACCCCAAAAAACAGACAAGTTGGATCGGGTTGGGGGTTAAAGTGTTAAAAAATCTGAATCGTGACCCCAACCCGCATATGACCCACGCACTTCTGATTCCAACAGAGGCAGAAAGGTTATGGGTGGGAATGTGGAGGACAAGCTGCTCTCAGGAGATGGGTTGGCAATTTACTACTATAATGAAGCTGCATTTCTCATTGTAATGCACCATTTTAAATTTAACTCTGAACTGCCGGATTTCCCAAGGCTTGGGCAGCTACAGGGAGGTGAGGACAGTCAGAGCCAGGCGATAAGTGCCAACCCCATGCGATCGGACACCCCACCAACCCTTCTGATCTGCCCTAGCATTCCTCTCAGAGGCCTCTAATTTCCCCCCTAACCACCCCGCCCCACTCCTCTTGAGACCTCTGATCTGCACACCAATGCCTCCAATTCCACATTGGCCTTCGATGCCACCCCACCCCCTGGGCCTTCAGATCTTCCCCCTATACTGGCCTCTGAACCACCCCCCATCCCAACCCCAACCCCAACCACCCACCCCCGGCCTCCAATCTCCATGCAGGCATTTCCTCCCATTAAACTGAGCGAGGCTGGAACATAGGCCTATGTTTGTACCAGGGCCAGGGCAGGCAGGGGGTGGTGGGTGGTGGTTTGGTCTTCATGGAAGTAAGTGAAGCGTGTCTGTCAGTGGCTTTTTAACTCAGCCACCTCAATATAATTTTATTTCCAAGCTTGATTTCAGGAAGATTGGAGGAGTCCACTTCACGCATGAGGGGTTAGGGACACATGCCACTGAGATGATGTGTTCTTCCATGGATGGAGTGGCCACACCATGGACTGTCATATGCTCCAATCAGATCAGTCCATGAACGGTTTCAACACCATCATGCAGACTCTAGATGCTAACATGACTGCCACCTTGAATAGTTTGAGAGATACCTTAGCTTTAGCCTTACAGGTCCAAATTGATCTGCATCAAAATGTTCTCCAGGAGTTAATTATGGCGTGGCCATGAGAGGGGTTATAGCAAAAGGGGTCATGGAAATGGGGACTCCACTCAAAACACTCCACTTCTCACCCACAGCTCTTCTCTCAGTCAGTAACTCACATGCTGCCTCATCTCCTGATGGCCAAGTCTGCCCATGCACAGAAACAGGTGAGCAGTCGTTAGCAGGGCCTTCATGTACTTCAAAACCCAGAGGACATCAGCCAAGAGCATCTCAGCAGTCAAGAGCAGGTCTGTGAGAAGCCTCCCTCTACTTCGGCCAATGACACACAGGTTGCAAAATGTATGAGTAACAGAGGAAGGAAGAGCAAGGCTTGGAAGTTGCACAAGGTTATGCACATGGGCATCTGGGAAAATCTTGTTTTGATAAATTTTTGTTTTTTATTTAGTTCACATAAATGTTACTCTTCACCACTTACCTGTCGTTTTCAGTCTGGGGTGTTGGGTGATAAGTGACCTTCTAATTTGATGATGGTGAATATGAAGATGCCAATTGATGAGGACCAATGGAAGGGGGGTATTTTGGCTGTATGTAGGACTGCTTTGTGTAAGTAGCATTTGTGTGTGTGAGGGGGGTGACTGGTCAGTGTGGCCGTTGCATTTTATGGTGACATAGGTGCACTTGTGCAACCTAAGTGAATCTTGCATGAATAAGGGTATCCCAGGCAGCAATGTGTGCAACTGGGATGCATCACCCTCATCATCCACCTCCTCCTCTTCTTCTCCCTCCCTCTTGGAATTGTCCGAGGAGGAACTGAACTTTTCGTCTTGTTTCTCCTGCAGGTCCAAGCCTTGTAATTGAGCGATGTTGTGCAGAGCCAGCAAACCACAACCATTCTGGAGATCCTGGCTACTGGGTCCCGCCAGATCTGTCCAGGCATTTGAAATGCATTTTTAGCATGCTGATGGCCTGTTCAATCACACATCTGGTGGTGATATGGCATTCATTGTAGTGCTGTTGGATTTCAGTTGTCAGATTGCAATGGGTGTCATGAGCCAAGATTGCAATGGGTATTGCTTATCGTATAAAAGCTAACCCTTGGGCTGAATTTTCCCGGTTGGGTTGTGATCCCGACATCTGCCTCAATTCCATGTCGGGAACCCTGAATTGGCCATAGTGGGTAGTCCATCACAATCTTCCCGGAGGTGGCCAATTAAGAAGCCGCCTCAGGGAGGCTTGTCCAATTAAGGATGCCGGGTGGACCAGGGAAGCAGGAGGCCCAATAACAGGACCCAGAGCAATGTCCGGCCGGCAGTCACACCAGGAAAGGTGGGCATTGTTGAGGCAGGCAGAAGGCTGCAAGGGTGCCTCAAATTGGAGGCACCCTCTGCACCATTTAAACAATTTAAAAATATACATAGCCGCAGCTATCAGGCCATCATTGTAGAGTGGCAGCCATGGCTGTCACAACCCAGTGGGTCCAAGGTGGGGTGAGAGAGATGAGGTGTCGATGGATCCCGCCCAGCCTGCCGCTGGGATACTGCCTCCAGTTAAATGCTGGGCTCCAGCCTCACTGGGGTCCTGTCCAACTTCAGTGGTGCCATCATTTTCCCCCAATTATCCCATTATTGGGCTAATTGGCTACCCGTCAGTGCTGGGCAGGTAGCCTCTGTCGTCTTGCCCCGCCTCTGGCAAGGTAGGACCACGTTGGGTTGCTGACCCGGTTTCCTGGTCCCGTCTCCTAATCCAACTCGGTGAGACTGGGAAAATTCAGCCCCTTAAGTCGGCTTCCAGGTTCTAAGAGATCAGGCAGCTTGGACTCTTCCGAGGGCGTTGAAAACATGGAGCCCAACACACTCCAGTTAAATACAGAACCTGGAAGGTCAGAACCATATTCCCGACATGCTATCACATTTGCTGGTTTTAACACCCCACCCACACCCAAAACCACATGCTCTTCCACATTAAAATTCAGCACATGATGGACTAAATTTTTTGCAGGAGGTGGGGCTCCCGGCGCAGAGCTGAAAAGGTGGGGGGAGCCCCGCCTCTGAATTTTCTCTGCCCCTGGTGCAATCCTTTGGTCTTTTGGGGTCAAAGTTTTAGGAGGCAGGATCCCCATCCCTTTAAAGACTTTATCGGGATAAGATCCCGCCTCCCAGAGCTGCCGGCCAAACAGAGGGCTGGCAGCTCAGCAGTATCGGCAGCGCCACTGGGAGCAGTGGCCACAGGCAGTACTGCAGAGGCCTCAGACCGAGACCCAGTGGAAACCCGGACCACAAGTTGGTGAGGCTGGGTCGCCGGGGCCTTCTGGACTGGCCCCGGCGAGGTTGTGGGTGGGAGGTGGGGTGGGGTGCGGTTGTAGGGATGGTTGATTGGTCCAGGGGCAGAGGATTTCCTGGGGGGTACACGTTCCTGGGGTCGTGTCCTCCCTGGGCCACAAATTGCCCACGAAGGAGGGACACTTCCCAAGCCCGCAGGGAGGATGCCTTGTAAAACAAGGCATCCTCCCCATGCGGCGGAGGCGCCCCCCTCCAACCCCCCCTCCCCCAGCTGCTGTTAAGATCCCAGCAGCGGCAGAAAGAGGCTCTTACTTGACCGTTAATAGGTCACTTAAGGATCTCAATTGGCTGCGAGGCAGAAAGACTGTCATTGGCCTATCCTGTCCTCCGGAAGATCAGAAATGGGAATCTCAGCGCCGGGTTCTGAGGTGTGTGGTTCTGTCCCAATTCTCCGGCCCTTCCCCGCTACAAAACCTGCCTTCCAGCAGTGCACAAGATCCGGCCTGATTTCTCTAACTGAAGCTGGATTAACTCCTTATGTACTGTCACTAAATTAGAGAAGTCAATAACAAATTAAAACTTAGAAAAATGCTGCATTTTTCTCTATGGATCTACCTATTTTTGTGTCTACAAGAAAATATTTTTCTGTTTCCCATTTGAGGAAGCTAGGGCTCCTAAATTTACACTTCCAAACATTGCAGCATTGCTGATATCGATACACATATAAAATAAACTGTTAGACATCTTAAAAAATCATTTGCATTTACAGTTTCTGAAATAACATTGAGATTCATTAGTCGTAAAATTACTTCCCCATGTTTTGTATTTTTGATTAACTTATGCAAAGTAATGAATAAATTTGACATCAATTAATCAGCAATTTGATAATTGTTACCTTCCCTAATCCATGGTGGTCTCAGTTTGTAGCAATGTGTTGCAGAAACTTTTTAAACTGCAACTGTTATTTGATCCTAATTTTTAATCCTCACCAATTGATACAAAAAGTAAACATAATGATTTGTTTGATTATACTTTTTGTACTAGAGTTAAGAGAACTGTTGAAATGTTGTAGAGTAGAACCACTTTCAACTATAAAATACATAATATAGCAATTACCAGCAATGAGAAAAATGTTGCAATCTTTTTTATCATAAAAATCATCTGCAATGCTTACATAAGCCCTATTATCCTTTCATTTAATTTGTCCCAAACACTAACACCAGAGGGTACACAAGAGGAATTTGTTTCTTTACTTGTCTCATTCCCACCTCTTTTGCCTTGCAGCATCATTCCTTTTAGAATGTGATCTTTCCTGTCTTCCACCCGATCATCTCTTCACAGGCCTTCCCTTTTATTCTTTTCTCGCTCCCCCTTTCCCTGCTTCTGCACTTGCTTAAAACCTGTTAGCTCTCTGCCTTTTCCAGTTCTGATGGAAGGTCATCGACCTGAAATGTTAACACTGTTTCTCTCTCCACAGATGCTGTCAGACCTGCTAAGTATTTCCAGCATTTTCTGTTTTTGTGATAGCAATCTATTTTCCTGGGAAGTGGCTAATTATGTGTCTTGATATTGTACACCACCTGCAAATTGATTCAATGAAATCATTTCTGATTCTTTAAGCAAAAAGATTTATTCTTTCACAGAGCACTGTGTGCATTTGGACATCTTCAGAAGACTGTGAAAGCTAAATTAATACCCTAAAACTCTTGAACAAAAATTAAAAATTCTGGAGACATACAGCAGGTCAATCCACAGCTTGCGAAGTGAACAGAAAAGCTAATGTTTCAAGTGTAATGCTTTATCAGAATTGAAAAAAATGAAAAACAAGCAAACATAAAGAAGAGGAAGTGGAAAAACACACATGAGGGAATATAGAGATATGATGTGCTTAAAAGAAAAACAGGGGATGGTTCAATGTCTGAGATGATCACTTTAAGAACGATGCATAACATTGGAAATAAAATATATAAGACACTGACAGGAAATTTACCTGAAGGAAGCAACTCCTGCTGCCAGATCAGAAAGCAATTGGTGTGGCTGCATGGGCGTGGGGCAGAGTTTCGCGTGTGATATTGTCAGGGCCGGCTGTAAAGGAATGGAGGGAAGTCCTGTTCCCTTGGGATAGCAGAAGGAGACCAGCAAGGCAAGAAAAGCAGGCCTGGATGGAGGTTGCAGATGAGGTCAGTAGCAGTGGGGTTGTCCCTCGTATATATCTGCAGTGCCGAGAAACAGTCAATGATCTGATGCGTTCTAGCCAGGTGAGTGCAGCCCATAATATTAAGCTTGCAGCCTTACGTGTGACTGAGAGTGAATAAGAGATTGGAGAAGGGAGTGCCCACTCTGCCAGTGGAGATGCCCAAGCATCAGCATTGGCTGTCAGATGTGTTGTGGTATACCTTTAAGGGGTACGTCCAAAACTGCTGTCACCAGACAAGAGATGATGTATAAAAGCAAAATACTGCAGATGCTGTAAACCTGAAATAAAAACAGAAAGTGCTGGAAATACTCAGCAGGTCTGGCAGCATCTGCGGAGAAAGAAGCAGAGTTAACGTTTCAGGTCTGTGACCTGTCATCAGAACTGGCAAAGATAAGAAAAGTATTAGGTTTTAAGCAAGCAAGGGAGGGGGGGGGGGGGAATGCATTGGTGGTGAGAAGAGAACAACAGGGAAGGTCTGTGATCGGGCAGACGGCAGGAGAGATTAAATAACAAAGATATCATAGGACAAAGGCAAAGAGCATGTTAATGGTTTCAGAAAAAGACAAAGCATTAGTCCAGAGAGAGTGTCAATGGCAGAATAATGATCAGCTCTGTCCGAAAGCACAACGTGAAAAACAGGCACATGGTTAAAAAATAAAATAAAATAATAATAAAAAAAAATTAAAAAAGGCCAGACATGCTCTGAAATTGTTGAACTCAATGTTGAGTCCACAAGGCTGTAGAGTGCCTAATGGAAAGATGAGGTGCTGCTCCTCATGCTTGCATTGATGTTCACTGGAAGACTGCAGCAGGCCAAGGACAGAAATGTGGGCATGAGAGCAGGGTGGTATGTTGAAATGGCAAGCAACTGGAAGCTCTGGGTCATGCTTTCGGACTGAGCAGCGGTGTTCCGCAAAGCAGGCACCCAATCTACATTTTCTCTCCCAATTGTTATGAACAGGTGGAAATGTGTCTAGGGGTCCCTCTCAGCCTTCACTTGGTCTTAACATAACAAGGTTTAATTTTAAACACACCATGTTTCTAGCTCCCCCGAGGTGAATCCTTATTCAGCACTTTCCAATTATAAGGCAAAGAAACTAGCACAAAGAGGTTTTCTTAGGTTTAAAGAAGAATAGTTTGAAATTTATTAAACTTAGACTTAAACTCTACTTCGGTTAATGCCTGCGGATACACAACATGCCCATGCTAGCATGCACACATGATACACACATGCAGATAGAGACAGAAAAGAACAGAAGAAAAATAAAGTGGAAAGGTTTGAGGCAATATCTGAAGAGTTTTTGTTATGGTTCTTCGAGCTCACTGCAGAGTCCTTGATTGTAGGTAGATCTTGCTTTTCGTTAGGGTCCAGTATTCTTCTTAAACCTTGTTCACTGTAGGAGACTTTTCTCTCTTGGGGTTCATGTGTCTTCAGTGGATTCAGACGCTTGTGAGAAAGAGATGGGAGCAGACAGGAGAGATCTTCTCAGGAGCAAATAGACACTCTCTGTTCAAACTGTTCGTACAATTCAGAAAACCCCAGGTTGCCAAGCAGGTTAGTCATGTGACTAACAAGTCTGACCACCTCTTGGCTCTGTGGATTGCATCATCTTAGCAGGGCCTGGAATGCTCCTGTTACACACAATACCTGGTGATCAAGCTCCATTGTGGGTTGAATGTGTCAGGGAATGGTCCTGTGTCCTTCCAATCACCGTCTGTTAGTATGCAAATGTCTTTCCAGCCACGGCTGATCTGTTTAACAAGTCCTTTCTTCACTCCAGTAGCAGTTTAAAATTGATGCTCATGACAATATTAATGAGCCTCATTCTTGGCAGGTGGGGGCCTAGCATGACACAATGTAGAGGCGACCACATTGTGAGCCACGAATACAGTACACTAAATTGAAAGAAGTACAAGTAAATCACTGCTTCCCCTGGAAGGAGTTTTTGGGGCCTTGGATGGTGAGGAGAGAGAAGGTGAAAGGGCAGGTATTACACCTCCTGCGATTGCCGTGGGAAGGGGACGAGGATTCGGAGTGATGTATATACTCATGTATCCATGGAGCAGAGGTTAGGAGCAGTCAGAGTTTTAGTTAACTTCCCATTTATTGTTATACATTGTCTTATATCTTAAAATAAAAAAAACACTTAATTTAGTTGCCAATCCTCATTATGTGGTTGGTGTGTTTGTTTTAAACAAAGAGAAACACAATATGGTGGCAGTTGATTGTGTTTGAACATTTGATTCGAAGATTTTGCAGGATCTACAACACTGAACTCCTCCACACGTGACAGAACTTCAGTGTGTGGAAGTTTGAAAATGTAACAAGTTCATCTGCGCTACTTACAGCAGCATTGAAGTCTCTGGGTGAGGGACTCTGCAATAGTGTCGACATCCTTTACACACCAGAGCTGCGCAGTCCCAGTAAAATGGCTGCAGATCGAGGCAGCGTTTGTCTGAGTCCAATTGTTGGTACAGCTTGTACAGAATTTTTTTTTTATATAAATGACTCCGTGATGTGCAGCACTGGGCATTGGGGCACTGGATCAGGAGTACTGGGGTAGGGAGGGTGGGGAGGGGCAACCAAACGTTCGAGACAGGGTCAGAAAATGAAAAAAAAGAAGTCAGTCGAACAGCAGCCTCCAACAGCTTTGAGAAGGTTGAAAAAGACCATCATCACTAAAAAAACGTTTGGCTCTAAAACTCAGCTTTGTGGGTGTGGCCGAGCAAAAGAGCAGGACGCCAGCAACAAGCTGTCAATCCCAAGTCTTACAATTAGGTGTGGCCATCCAGAGTACTGCAAGCCGGTGAAGACACAGAACTTAACCCCTTGAGGGTCGTGCAAGTTTAAATATTTATTTCTGCCACTGATACAGTTCAAGACAAAATGACCATGAAGTTTCAATCCTAAACTGGAAGACAGCAGGCCTCCTCACTGAATTTAAATTACTCGGACAGAGAATGGAATTGTGTTTTCCTGACCTGGCTGTCTCTGAACCAGACAGAGAAGCCATAAAGGTGAAAATTGCTATTGGTAATGAAGGCCTCCACAGGTTAAACACATCCAGACTTTTTGAAGATGACCTAAAAAACCCAAGCAAGATATGGGTTGCTCTGAAAGACCAGTTGAAAGTCAAACGTAACTTCTGATTACACTACCTTGAATTTATGTTGTACAGTCAGCAACCTAAGGAGACGATAGATCAGTTTGTTAGCTGCTGTAGAGACAAGAGGCATGATTGCAACTTTTCGAGACTGAGCTAGCTGACAGAGTTATCGTGCCTGTGATAGCTTCTACCCCTATCGAAGCATTCCAAAAGGATCTTCTCGACCAACACAAAGGCGACAGTTTGACAGCTTTGGTTAAAAGTGGGCACAAATTCAAAGCCATCCTTATGGGTAGGCAGAATTTACAAGCTCTGTCGCATTACGTCTAATGTCAAATCTGGTAAGCCACGTAGGTGGTGCGGCCTCATGCATTCACCAAGAAATAGTCCAGCCTTCCATGACATTAATAAGGTCTGTGGCACCAGAGGGCACTGGAAGTGCCAATGCAAGAAAGCCAGAACAGGTGGCGCGACACCAGGACCAGCTGCAGTCGGATGCACGACAGGTACAGCATCCCAACCAGACAGAGGGAGTGTTCCAAATTCAGCAAGCAGAAAATCCATGAAATGGCCTGCCAGACTGCAAGATTGGAAATGAGGATGACCAAAGCACTATAACACACAGTAGCAGGCATTCCATACTGTTAGCATCACAGAGTGTATTGACACAATAGTACCTCTGAATCCTTTGCCATTATCTACATTATATGCTCACAAATGTCTGGGAAGCACATGCTGTGGACCAAAATTAACACAGGTGCAGGTGCCAAAGTTCTACGGCTTCGTATTCTGAAGAACATGTACCCTCAGAAATGGCAAGTTATGGCTCAACCAACAACTGCCAAGCTCACAGCATACAATGGCTCAGAGATTCCGTCCCTGGGATCCTCACACTTGAATGCTGATACAACTCACCATGATCACCCCAAACCTTTAACATCATGGACACCAGAGGTGCAGCAATTGCAGGCCTACCGGCCTTGGTTACTTTTCATAGCATTGACATGATAATTATGAAGACAACAGACCACAAGGACAACTACAGGCGATCTGTGATGAGCAGGAGCTGGGCTACAAACTCAGTGAGCCAAAACTCAAAATCGGGACAATCAAAGAAGCCAACACAACATTGCAGCGTCCAACCGGAAACTGATCTGAAGATCGAAAAGGAATGGAGCCAGGCACTACAGAATGACAAGAAATGCTGGATTCACTCAGCAGGTCTGGCAGCATCTGTGGAAAGAGAAGCAGAGTTAACGTTTCGGGTCAGTGACCCTTCTTCGGAACTGACAAATATTAGAAAAGTTACAGATTATAAACAAGTGAGGTGGGGGTTGGGCAAGAGATAACAAAGGAGAAGGTGCAGATTGGACCAGGCCACATAGCTGACCAAAAGGTCACGGAGCAAAGGCAAACAATATGTTAATGGTGTTTTGAAAGACAAAGCATTAGTACAGATTAGGTGTGAATATACTGAATATAGAACATCAGCAAGTGCAAACCTGATGAAAAACAACCTGAAAAAAACAGTGGGTAAGCAAACTGAACAAACTAAGATGAAATGAAATAAATGCAAAAAATGTAAAAAGGAATGCAAAAAAAAGGAAGAAAAAATAACTAAAAATGACTAAAAATGAAAGTAAAGTGGGGGGCTGTCATGCTCTGAAATTATTGAACTCAATGTTCAGTCCGGCAGGCTGTAGTGTGCCTAATCGGTAGATGAGATGCTGTTCCTCGAGCTTGCGTTGATGTTCACTGGAACACTGCAGCAATCCCAGGACAGAGATGTGAGCATGCTCTCATGCTCACATCTCTGTCCTGGGATTGCTGCAGTGTTCCAGTGAACATCAACGCAAGCTCGAGGAACAGCATCTCATCTACCGATTAGGCACACTACAGCCTGCCGGACTGAACATTGAGTTCAATAATTTCAGAGCATGACAGCCCCCCACTTTACTTTCATTTTTAGTCATTTTTAGTTATTTTTTCTTCCTTTTTTTTGCATTCCTTTTTACATTTTTTGCATTTATTTCATTTCATCTTAGTTTGTTCAGTTTGCTTACCCACTGTTTTTTTCAGGTTGTTTTTCTTCAGGTTTGCACTTGCTGATGTTCTATATTCAGTATATTCACACCTAATCTGTACTAATGCTTTGTCTTTCAAAACACCATTAACATATTGTTTGCCTTTGCTCCGTGACCTTTTGGTCAGCTATGTGGCCTGGTCCAATCTGCACCTTCTCCTTTGTTATCTCTTGCCCAACCCCCACCTCACTTGTTTATAATCTGTAACTTTTCTAATATTTGTCAGTTCCGAAGAAGGGTCACTGACCCGAAACGTTAACTCTGCTTCTCTTTCCACAGATGCTGCCAGACCTGCTGAGTGAATCCAGCATTTCTTGTTTTTGTTTCAGATTTCCAGCATCCGCAGTATTTTGCTTTTATATTACTACAGAATGACCTTCAGACAAAAAGATACCATCTCAGAACTGAGAGCACAAATACAGCAACTCAGCACCCTGAAGAAGGAATTCCTTCAATTACAAGAAGACAGCGGACAAAAGGTACGAGAGCAACACCCAACCGATGGAACATGGAATCCAGCAGAAATCATGAGTACCTGTCCAGAACCACAATCATACCAAGTACGAAATCCCAATAGCACGACATTGCGAAAAAATTGGTGCCAAATCAGGGAAGTACCAGAACAAGAAACAGCAAGTAGTAATTGCGAGTAGAACACGATCGAAGACAAGATCCAAGCACAACACTCTTACAGACAACCAGCATTGTGCGAACATACAGCAATCGCAAACTAACTTCACAGTAACCAAGTCTGGGAATATCAGTAAACGTTTCAGAGACTCAGAAGTTTATCACTTTGTATATTCATCTATTGAGACACAACAGTTTTATCTTGATGTAATGTCAATAATTCTGATTGCTTAAGGGTACAACTTTAAGTTAGAAAAAAGGGAGATGTTGTGGTATACCTTTAAGGGTCTAAAAATGCTGCCTCTCAACAGACAGGATATGATGTATATACTCATGTAACCATGGAGTAAAAGTTAAGTTGTACATCTCTTTGATGGGTGACTAACAATGGGAATTCATGTGCTTGCAGGAGAAGACAGCTCGTAATGCATGGAAATTGTCAAGAATGGGAGGTGGCATGCCCAACATGGTGATCCTCAGCCTTGTGGAGGAAGAGACGCTGGCGTTGGTTGGAATGAACATACGGACATACGAATAGGAGCAGGAGTAGGCCACTCGACCCCTCAAGCCTGCTCCGCCATTCAATAAGTTCATGGCTGAACTGATTACTCCACATTTCTACCTACCCTCGATAACCTTTCACCCCGCCCTTGCTTATCAAGAATCTATCTACCTCTGCCTTAAAAATATTCAAAGGCTCTGCTTCCACCGCCTTTTGAGGAAAAGAATTACAAAGACTCACGACCCCCTGAGACAAAATATTTCTCCTCATCTCTGTCTTAAATGGGCGACCCCTTATTTTTAAACAGTGACCCCTAGTTCGAGATTCTCCCACAAGGGGAAACATCCTTTCCACATCCACCCTGTCAAGACCCCTCAGGATCTTATATGTTTCAATCAAGACGCCTATCACTCTTCTAGATTCCAGTGGATATAAGCCTAGCCTGTCCAATCTTTCCTTGTAAGACAGCCCACCCATTCCAGGTATTAGTCTAGTAAACCTTCTCTGCACTGCCTCCAAAGCATTTACATCCTTCCTTAAATAAGAAGACCAGTACTGTACACAGTACTCCATTTGTGGTCTCATCAATGCCCTGTATAGCTGAGGCTTAACCTCCCTAATTTTGAATTCAATTCCCCTCACGATAAATGATAACATTCTATTAGCTTTCCTAATTACATGCTGTACCTGCAAACTAGCCTTTTGCGATTCATGCACTAGGACACCCAGATCCCTCTGCATCTCAGAGCTCTGCAGTCTCTCACCATTTAGATAATACGCTTCTTTTTTATTCTTCTTGCCAAAGTGGACAATTTCCCACTTTCCCACATTATACTCCATTTGCCAGGCCTTTGCCCACTCACTTAACCTATCTATATCCCTTTGTAGCCTCCTTATGTCCTCTTCACAACTTACTTTCCTACTTACTTTTGTGTCATCAGCAAATTTAGCAACCATACCTTCGGTCCCTTCATCTAAGTCATTTATATAAATTGTAAAAAGTTGAGGCCCCAGCACAGATCCCTGTGGCACACCACTTGTTACATCTTGCCAACCAGAAAATGACCCATTTATGCCTACTCTTTGTTTCCTGTTAGCTAACCAATCTTCTATCCATGCCAATATGTTGCCCCCTACACCATGAGCTTTTATTTTCTGCAATAACCTTTGATGTGGCACCTTATCAAATGCTTATCCACAGGACATGTAACTCGCTCAAATAACTCCAATAAATTGGTTAAACCTGATTTCCCTTTCACAACACTATGTTGACTCTGCCTGATTAACTTGTTTTTTTCTAAATATCCTGCCATAACATCTTTAATAATAGTTTCTAACATTTTCCCTAACTGGCCTGTAGTTTCCTGCTTTCTGTCTCCCTCCCTTTTTGAATAAAGGAGTCACATTCGCTATTTTCCAATCTAAAGGAATCTTCCTGAATGTAGGGAATTTTGGAAAATTAAAACTAACGCATCAACTATCTCAAAAGCCACTTCTTTTAAGACCCTAGGATGAAGTCTATCAGGACCCGGGACTTGCCAGCCCGCAGCTCCAATAATTTGTTCAGTATCACTTCCCTGGTGATTGTAATTTTCTTGAGTTCCTCCCTCCCTTCCATTTCCTGACTTACAGCTAATACTGGGATGTTACTTGTATCCTCAATCGTGAAGACCGATGCAAAATATCTGTTCAATTCATCTGCCATCTCCTTATTATCCATTATTAATTCCCCAGATTCACTTTTTCTAGGACCAACGCTCACTTTGTTAACTTTTCTTTTTTAAATATCTATAGAAACTCTTACTATCTGTCTTTATATTTCTAGCTAGCTTTCGTTCGTACTCTAATTTTACCTTCCTTATCAATCTTTTAGTCCTTCTTTGCTGTTTTTTATATTCTGTCCAATCTTCTGACCTATCTCCTATCTTTGCGCAATTATAGGCTTTTTCTTTAAGTTTGATACTATCTTTAACTGTTTTAGATGGCGGGTCCCACCATTGGAATTTTTCTTTCTCATTGAAATGTATCTATTCTGTGTATCCTGAAATATCCCCTTAAATGTCTGCCACTGCATCTCTACTGGCTTATCCCTTAACCTGATTTGACAGTTCACTTCAGCTAGCTCTGCTTTCATGTCCTCATAATTGCCCTTATTTAAGGTTAAAATACTAGTCTTGGACCCACTCTTCTCTCCCCCAAACTCAAATGGAATCAGGCAAGGAAATCGCAGATGGTGAGATGGATATGGAGCCCCAAGAGAATGAATGGCCTAATGGATGGGCACAAGAGACCCTCTGGCGCGCACAACCATTATGTCCAAGTGTGCACCATTGCTTACATAGAGCTCCAGAGATGAGTAGTTAGAAAGAGGTGTTGTAAAGCCTTCTCATCAGTCTTATCTCTGTTGCAGGTCATAGACAAGAGTGGTTAGCCATCGAACCTGAGCAACAGACCCCCATCTCTGAGGAGGAGGAGGAGGAGATCTCACCGTACATCATTATACTGCACCCTCTACCAGTGCAGACACTCTCAAGTTGGTGGGTAGCTGTGCGCAGTTAGTAATGGTGTCAAAACCTGGTGAGCACAGCACAGATGTGCCCGAGCATCTGACAGGGGCAGTGACAGCTGAGGTCACTCACACTCGGAGGACTGTGGGAGGGCCTGGCAATGCTCAACTTCAGGCTGATGACATGCCTCTGGAGTCATCCACAAGGTGGCAGATGCTGGAGCTGTAGCAAGAGGTGTGGGAACACCTGGCGGAATCTCTAGAGGCTATGCACACCCAATGCGTGGAGAATTGAGGAGTCCATCCAAGCAATGAATGCAGCCATGACTCTGGCGTTTGCGCGCATGGCTTCCTCCATTGAGAGATTGGCGACCCTCGTGGGGAGCCATATGCAGTGTACCACCCAGTGGATGCCGGAAATGCCCATGGACATGCATGCCTTCGTCACCTCCATGAGCACTCTGGAGCAATGCCTGGGTGACAGGGGGTTGAGACGCCTGGAGCCATCGCCAGTTCCTCCGACTACTCAGGTGAGCAAGGAGGACTAAGTGTGCACTGAAAGGGTAGAGGAGTGGCTGTCTGCAGCATCTGGGCACATCTCTCAGGGCACTCCTGGTGTGGATGGGAGATCCGCAGCCACACGGACAGTGACACCAGCGCCTCACAAAGCTGCAGAGACAGACAGGGCTCCTGCACCTGTGGAGGATGCTCTTAGTATGCTGGGGCCCTCAGGCAATGAGAGGACAACCACCACAGTCATTGAAAGCTACGGAGCAGAAAGGTCAGCAGCCTGCCTCCACCTCAGCTGACAGCACATGGGGAAGCACCACATAGGAGTACCCACAGGCGCTTCAAAAAATCCACCTAGCTGCACTTGGGTTTCAGGGGTTAGATCCTGATATTGGATGTTATCTTGATGTGTGTTTGTCTTAAATGAACTGTAAAATTGTGCACCACTGAGAGAATCCTATACTTTCTTAAATATTATTGGGCCATTAACAGTTCACTGGCTCCCACAAAGGGTGTGGTGGGAAGGAGCACACCGAGTGAGGTCAATGCTGTTGCCTCAAGTGATGACTACTCCAGGAAAATGGTATGGGCATTCAAGGAAATGACAACAGGGCTGTAGGAGATGGAAGATTTATTGGATTTACTGGGTTGTGTAAGTAAGGGTCATGTGAAACATGCCTGTATTAGCCCTGTATGAGCCTCCCTTGTGCGTACCTCATCACGCCTTGCCAGCTGACTCTCGGGTCTTGATCCTGCTGCACCTGGTGACCATCCCACTCCATATCCTCTTCCTTGGAGGAGGCATCACACCCCAGGATGTCCTCCTTGTTCAAAGATTCCCCGCTCTGGAGCACCAGATTTTGCAGATTGCAACACCACCATGATACATGAGACCCTTGCTGGGATATATTGAAGTGCTTCACCTGATCTATCCAGGTATCTGAACCACAACTTCAGAAGGCCTATGGCCTGCTGAATGGTCGCTCAAGTTGGTCCGTGGCAGCTGCTGTATCGCTCCTCTGCATCATGTGTTTGAGCTCTTCAGAAGCATTGGTAGCCATGTCTTCAACGAATAGCCCTTATTACCTAGTATCCATTCTTGAAGGCATGCAGGGGGTCTGAAAAGGTCGGGCATCTGGGATTGCCTGGTACCCCTCTGGTCGCTGCTGCCCCACTGACTGTTGTTGCAGCTCTCTCCCTCTCTGATGTTCCTCTTCACTGGAGGTCTCAAAGCCTGAACGAATGAGGCCAGTAGCAAATAGCTGCACTCAGTCCTCTGGGCCTCTCATCCCCCTTGCTCTGTACATACAGGTGCCTAGCCGAGAAGGCACTCAAATGGAATGCCGCCGCTGTGCTAGGCATGTGTGTCACTGCTCCTAATTGCGACTTCTGCTGTCACCCAGCTCCACCCTCTCTGCCAGGCCACACTACTACTCATAATGGCTGCCGACTGCAGCCACCACTGACATCCTGCTAAGCCTCTGCCTTGTATTAGCTGGTGAGGCTCTGAAGCACCGTTGTTCCTGTACACCAGTCAAAAAATTAGAAAAACCTGAGAAAAACGCTGTTTATTGTCTGTTTAACAGGCTTAATTACCTTTTTGCAGCATTCCAGCACTACCTCCTCCCACTAGTCTGGCTGCCTTTGATAATATCCGGTTGCGATGTGAAGTCAACGGGCTTTCCTCCTAATGCCTTTTGCTCCTATTTTACCACTCCTCTTGCCTCCCAGCCCAATGGACTGTTAAATTTCAGCACACACAGAATATTTCAGTTGTTGAGGTGATGGTGGTGGGGGTAAATTAGGTCTGAAATTGAAGCAGTTGGTAAAACAGGGCAGGGTCTGACAGTGGAAGAGACTAAAAGCAGGCCAACACAAAAAGCACAGACTCTCCTGGCAGCACGGTGTTATGACGGCGGGTCACCACCCAAAACACCAATCCTTGTTCTTCCCTCCCCACAATCCCCTACCCCATTCATGCTGACAGATCTATCCCATGTCAACAGCATCTCATGATATATTGGAAGAGCAGGCTATAGAGGTATGGAACCGTTAAGGTTAATGGTAAGGCCAGAGAACTGTGAGTGCATAAAAGAAAAATGAAGTGTTGTTCCTTGAACTTACATTGAGGGTCAGTGGAACAGTGTAGCAGTAAAAGATGGAGAGATCAGGGAGTGGAATAGGGAATTAAAATGGTCAGCCACAGGGAGCTGGGGATCCTGAAACTCTTATCTGTCACTGCTGAGGAGGGAGTCAATGGAAAAAAGTTGGGAAAGAAAAGTGTAGCCTTACTTTAGACATATATTTTAACTGATACCAAGAGTGTCCATTAGCATCTGCAAAGATCCCATGGCATAAAGACAAGATCCACAGTAAGTTTCACACTCACTGGCAATGTCAAATTTCCAGCAGCTTTAATTGCACAGCTCCCTTTAACTTCTCAAATAAATCAGGAATCTTTGTCTGCTTGTTCAGATGATATCTGGGTAAGATTTGTTTCGCTCTTTAGTCCAGGAATGCAACTCTGTGCTTATGAATTCTCCCTTCAGGGGATGGTCTGCTTTATCTTATCTTAGTAGACTTAACCAGTGAGTTACATTCCTTCATCCACCAATTTCTGATTGCTTTTTGATGAACCTGCACATAGGTAGTAATACCTTAAAAAATTAAGTATAAGTAATGAGTGTACAAGTTAACAATAACGATCAGTTTCTATGGGAGTGCCCACCTTACATAAGGTTCATAAAATAAACAATCACTTTGCCAAACATCTGCACAATCACAAACAGACACAGCCACTTTGAAGTGTGTACCATCTACAAGATGCACTGCAGCAACTTGCGAAGGCTTCTTCATCAGCGCCTTCCAAACCCATGACCTCTACCACCTCGAAGAACAAGGGCAGCAGGTGCATGGAAACACCATCACTTGTAAGTTCCTCTTCAAATCACACACCATCCTGGCTTGGAAATATATTGCTGCTCCTTTATTGTTGCTGATCAAAATCCTGCAACTCCCTTCTTAACAGCACTGTTGGTCTACAAAAGAACATGAGAAATAAGGGCAGAAGTAGGCCATATATTCCATTGAGCCTGCTCTACCATTCAGTAATGTCCTGGCTGAACTTTTACATCATGTGCACTTTCCTGTCCCCTCCCCATATCCCTTGATTTCCTCAGTACCAAAAAGCTATCAAGCTCAGTTTTGAATATACTCATCGGCCGAGCGTACACAGCCATCTGGGGCAGAGAATTCCAGAGATTCACAACCCTCCGAGTGAAGAAATTTCTCCTCATCTCAGTTCGAAATGGCTATCACTTTTCCTGAGACTATGACCTCTAGTTCTGTCAGCACCTACCCTGTCAAGCCTGCCAAGAATTTTACACATTTCAATGAAATCACCTCTCATTCTTCTAAACATTAGAGAATAGAGGTTCATTCTCCTCAACCTCTCCTCATAGGAGAGTCCTCCCATCCCAGGAATCCATCTGGTAAATCTTTAGTGTACAGTAAGAGGCAACTTGATTGAAACATATAAGATTCTGAGGGGTCTTGACAGGCTGGATGTGAAAAGGATATTTCCTCTTGTGAGAGGATACAGAACCAGGGGTCACTGTTTACAAGCTCAGAATGTGTGTACCAGCATATTTGGACTTGGATTCTGGGGTGGGTCTCATTTCTGCTGGGTTTCCAGCTTGTAGAAGCAGTGTTATTGTTTTCCGTGTGCTCAGCCACACTGCTGCAAGCTCATCAGAATGTATTAGAAATTGAAGGAAGGGTTTGGAGTCCAAAAATCCCATTGCATCAAAAGTTATTAATTATGAGTTAAAAGAGGCAAACCTGTTTTCAGCATCGATTAATTCGACCAGAAGTGAGTAACTGTGGAGACTAAGTCTGAAGAAAGTTTCAAGAGAAAATGCTTATGAAACATTTTGTATGACTTATACCTAGATAGAATTATAGAATGGTTACAGCACAGAAGGAGGCCAGTCAGCTGTTGTGCCCATTCTGGTTCGCTGCAAAAGCAACTCAGCTAGTCCCACTGCTCCACTTTTTCACAGTAGCCCTGCAATTATTTTCTCTTCAGATAATGATCTCGTACCCTTTTGAAAGCCATGATTGTATCTGTCTCCACCACACTCCCAGGCAGCATTCAAGATCCTAATCACTCACTGTGTAAAGAAGCTTTTCCTCATGTTGTCTTTAGTTCTTTTGCCATTCATCTTAAATCAGTGTCCTCTGGCTCTGTATCCTTCCGCCAATGGGAACAGTTTCTCTCTATCTACTCTGTCCAGATCCCTCATGATTATGAATACCTCTATCAAACCTCCTCTCAAACATCTCTAAGGAGAACAGCCCCAGCTTCTCTAATCTATCCACGTAACTGATTTCTTGAGCAGGATGAGTTTTGGACACCTCAAGAGAATATGAGACCACTGGGATATTTTTGCCCCAACTCACAACAGGATCTGAAAACCAGGTATGGGAATCCCGGGGGGCCATTCCATTATTTATATTTTAATACAGGAAAAGGAGGAGGAGCAGTACAGGATGTAGGAAAGGAAAGTGAAGGAGTATATGAGGAGGATATGTCCAATGAGGTATAACCCCATACCCAAATAATTTACAGACCGACATCTTACGAAAATCTAAGTAAGGAGCTCTGCATGAGACGATTGCCCTTCACCAAAGAAACAATAGAGGAACTGTGCCAGCTACTGCATGAAGAACTGAGGCCAAGATTGTCTGCCTGGACAGTTTTGCCTGTGGCTGCGAAAGTGACGACTGCACTTGATTTTTAAACTACAGGTTAATTTTGAGCAGTAATGGAGAGAACTATGCAATATCATGGAGAGGGTCACTTGGGTATATATTCATCAGATCACAAACATGCATTTTAGGAGAGCTGTAGCATTTATCTAGTTTGGCATAGTAGCATTGCTGTGTCAGGGCATTCCAGTTTGTTTATGTTGCTGAATTCCTTAAAGTGCAGGGTGCAATAGCTAGCACGCAAGCAGCATTGTGATCTGCGACCATTCCTAACTGACTGAATAGCAAGGGGTAGCACTTGCTGACTGTCCAGATTATGTGTGATTCAATGTAAAGAATCCTTTGCAAGAATACCAAATTTGCTGGAAATTGCCAGGATGCATTTGTGCTCAGAAATTCTGGCCTCCCTGAGATTTCAAACAATTGCTTTTCATAAAACAAATCAAAACGTGAGCTTTTGGGGGTGTATTTCCATGAGGAATTCTCCTGCTTGCACACTGTAACTTCAGCAGAAAAACCATGGAAACCCCAGAAAACATTTGCACAGGGTTTCCACAGCGGTTCTGCCAAATTCATGTGGACAAGTGGGAGAGCTTCCCGTGGAAATTCATTCCTAAGCATTTAGTAGCCATATGTAAGAAAGCAAAATAACCAATAACATAGGTCAATGCAGTTTTTTCCATGGCACATTGGTTTCTGGATATGTGAAGAAGTGAGAAGTAAAATTCAGTCCATGACATCTAAAATAGTTACACTTTCACGCCTTCAACTTGCAAGTCTGGATGCCATTTTATACAGTCAGATACAGGAAGGCAGTCACATGAACAGATGGACTGTGGATGACAAGGCATACCCCTTTGTACTTTGGAGAACAACTGTACCGAGAATTGCAACAGCAGCAGTGGAATATTACAGTGAAGCACATGCCTCAACCAAAGTTGAACTTGAAGATCTTAAAGGGGAGCTTTTTATTCTTTAATGAATCAGGAGGGGTTCGGTGATATGTTTAGTTTAGAGATACAGCACTGTGTCAGAGCATAAATCATAGAATTACACAGCACATAGAGCGGCCGTTTGTTCCTGTGCTGGCTCTTTGGTAGAGCTGTCCAATTGATCCCACTTCCCTGCTCTTTCCCCAATAGAATCATAGAATAGCATGTATCCTATGTAAGCATAGCTTACTTTGTCTACATACCATTGCCATCCAAAAAGGTCTATACATAGAGATTCCAGGGGATGCGGTCCTAGCTGCTTCGAGGCAGCAGAGGCATGGAGGAGAGCATTAGGAGGACCATCATCTGGAAATGTCTCAGTGACAATCAGAACTCAATTTATCAAGGAAGTGTTCTCATCTGTTTAATAAGCTCCAATTTGTACCATTACCTTTAGGCTTTATCCCTTCTCTTTATCTAAATAACAAACCCTTCAAACCAGTACTCATTCTAATTATCGGATCAGACCTCTTTGGCTCTACAGGAGCCCAAATAATATGAATAAATAACTGAACATGACAGAAGTGCACTAGTCTCTGCATGAATGTCTGAGCATGAGATAAGTGTATTCTTTTATGATAACTTACTCAAAAGTGAACAAAAGCTTTCACATTCATTCCTTATACAGTGCGTCCCTTGGGTATCCAAATGTGTCCTGCTTTCTCTCGGGGGGAGGCACTGGTGTAGTGGTATTGTCACTGGACTAGTAACCCAGAGACCCAGGGTATTGTGTGGGGACAGGGGTTCAAATCCCACCACAGCAGAAAGTGGAATTTGAATTCAATTAATAAAAAATCTGGAATTAAAAAGCTAGTCTAATGATGGCCATGAAATCATTGTTGATTGTTGTAAAAACCATCTGGTTCACTAATGTCCTTGAGGGAAGAAAATCTGCTGTCCTTACCTGGTCTGGCCTATATGTGACTCCAGACCCACAGCAATGTGGTTGACACTTACATGCCCTTTGAAATGGCCTAACAAGCCACTCAGTTGTATCTAACTGCTACAAAGTCAATAAAAAGGAATGAAACCAGACAGATCACCCGGCATCGGCCTAGGCACCGGAAACGACTACAGTAAAGTCAACCCTGCAAAGTCCTCCTTACTAACATCTAGGGGCTTGTGCCAAAGAGGGGAGAGCTGTCCCACAGACTAGTCAAGCAACAGCCTGACATAGTCATACTCATGGAATCATACCTTCCAGACACTTCCATCACTATCCCCGGATATGTCCTGTCCCACCAGCAGGACAGACCCAGCAGAGGTGGTGGCACAGTGGTATACAGTAGGGACAGAGGTGCCCTGGGAGTCCTCAACATCAACTCCGGACCCCATGAAGTCTCATGGCATCAAGTCAAACATGGGCAAGGAAATTTCCTGCTGATTACCACCTACCGCCCTCCCTCAGCTGATGAGTCAGTACTCCTCCATGTTGAACAACACTCGGAAGAAGCACTGAGGGTGGCAAGGGTGCAGAATGTACTCTGGGTGGGGGACTTCAATGTCCATCACCAAGAGTGGCACAGGAGCAACACTACTGACCGAGCTGGATGTGTCCTGAAGGACATAGCTGCTAGACTGGGTTTGCGGCAAGTGGTGAGGGAACTAACAAGAGGGAAGAAACTACTTGACCTCGTCCTCACCAATCTGCCTGCTGCAGATGCATCTGTCCATGACAGTATTGATAGGAGTGACCACCACACAGTCAGGGAGACGAAGTCCTGCCTTCACATTGAGGATACTGTCCATCGTGTTGTGTGGCACTATCACTGTGCAAAATGGGATAGATTTCGAACAGATCTAGCAATGCAAAATTGGGCATCCATGGCCCACAGAGCCATCACCAGCAGCAGAATTGTACTCAACCATAATCTGTGACATCATGGCCTGGCATATCTCCCACTCTACCATTACCATCAAGCCAGGAGACCAACCCTGGTTCAATGAAGAGTGCAGGAGAGCATGCCAGGAGCAGCACCAGGCATACCTCAAAATGAGGTGTCAACCTGGTGAAGCTACAACACAGGACTACTTGCATGCCAAATGGCGTAAGCAGCATGCAATAGACAGAGCTAAATGATCCCATAACCAACGGATCAGATCTAAGCTCTGCAGTCCTTCCACATCCAGCCATGAATGGCGGTGGACAATTAAACAACTAACTGGAGGAGGTGGCTCCACAAATATCCCCATCCTCAATGATGGGGAGCCCAGCACATCAGTGCAAAAGATAAGGCAGAAGCATTTGCAACAATCTTCAGTCAGAAGTGCCAAGTTGATGATCTGTCTTGGCCTCCTCCTGAAGTCCCCAGCATCACAGATGCCAGACTCCAGTCAATTCGATTCACTCCACGTGATATCAAGAAATGACTGAAGGCACTGGATACTGCAAAGGCTATGGGCCCTGACAATATTCCGGCAATAGTACTGAAGACCTGTGCTCCAGAACTTGCCGCACCCCATGCCAAGCTGTTCCAGTACAGCTACAACACTGGCATCTACCCAGCAATGTGGAAAATTGCCCGGGTATGTCCTGTACACAAAAAGCAGGACAAGTCCAACACGGTCAATTACTGTCCCATCAGTCTATTCTCAATCATCAGTAAAGTGATGGAAGGTGTCATCAACAGTGCCATCAAGCGACACTTGCTTAGCAGTAACCTGCTCAGTGACGCTCAGTTTGGGTTCCGCCAGGGCCACTCAGCTCCTGACCTCCTTACAGCCTTGGTTCAAACCTGGACAAAAGAGCTGAAATCAAGAGGTGAGGTGAGAGTGACTGCCCTTGTCATCAAGGCAGCATTTGCCCGAGTATGGCATCAAGGAGCCCGAGCAAAACTGAAGTCAATGGGCATCAGGGGGAAAGCTCTCCGCTGGTTGGAGTCATACCTAACGCAAAGGAAGATGGTTGTGGTTGTTGGAGGTCACTCATCTGAGCTCCAGGACATCACTGCAGGAGTTCCTCAGGATAGTGTCCTAGGCCCAACCATTTTCAGCTGCTTCATCAATGACCTTCATTCAATCATAAGGTCAGAAGTGGGGATGTTTGCTGATGATTGCACAAAATTCAGCACCATTTGCGACTCCTCAGATACTGAAGCAGTTCGTGTAGAAATACAGCAAGACCTGGACAATATCCAGGTTTGGGCTGATAAGTGGCAAGTAACATTCGCGCCACACAGGTGCCAGGCAATGACCATCTCCAACAAGAGAGAATCTCACCATCTCCCCTTGACATTCAATGGCATTATGATCGCTGAATCCTCCACCATCAACATCCTAGGGGCTACCATTGACCAGAAACTGAACTGGAGTAGCCATATAAATACTGTGGCTACAAGAGCAGGTCAGAGGCTAGGAATCCTGAGGCGAGTAACTCATCTCCTGATTCCTCAAAGCCTGTCCACCATCTATAAGGCACAAGTCAGGAGTGTGATGGAATACTCTCCACTTGCCTGGATGGGTGCAGCTCCAACAACACTCAAGAAGCTAGACACCATCCAGGACAAAGCAGCCCACTTGATTGGCACCCAATTCTCAAACATTCACTGCCTCCATCACTGACGCACAGTGGCAGCAATGTGTACCATCTACAAGATGCACTGCAGCAATGCACCAAGGCTCCTTAGAAAGCACCTTCCAAACCCGTGACCTCTACCAACTAGAAGGACAAGGGCAGCAAATGCATGGGAACACCACCACCTGCAAGTTCCTGTCCATGTCATGCACCATCCTGACTTGGAACTATATTGCCGTTCCTTCACTTTCTCTGGGTCAAAATCCTGGAACTCCCTTCCTAACAGCACTGTGGGTGTACCTACCCCAAATGGACTGCAGCGGTTCCAGAAGGCAGCTCACCACCACCTTCTCAAGGGCTATTAGGGATGGGCAATAAATGCTGGCCTAGCCAGTGATGCCCACATCCCACGAAGGAATAAAAAAAAAATTCTACTTCTTCCCCTGAGTGCAACCTGAGGGCCAGTACATGAGAGGTGATAGTCTGTTCCTGTGGTCCAACAGGACTCTTTTGGCACCTTAGTCATGGAGAGAACAGCTGTTGGCTGCATCTCTGGAGCATTTGCCTGGGCAGCCTAGTGATGTTTCCTACATACTATTGGTGTAGTTCCCTGAAAAAGAAGGCCAGATGCCTGGCATGTGCTGCTGTCTTTGGAAATGGCAGCCTCATGCAGGCACCTCCAGCTATCACCTTGGGCTTTGGATCTGTTTGTCCACTTATGGTGGGCAATGTTAGTGTAATGGTACCTCTTAGATCCTGAACGTCCTAAGCAGTAACCATCTATATCTTAGCCTGGAGTGTTTGAAAGCCTATATGAACACTGCTGTTCAACTTGCCTCCTACCGCCACCAAAACAACAGTCTGTGCTTCAGTAGAGGCAAACAGAGCAATTTTAACCCAGCTATTGGGAAACCCATGTGACTGGTTGCAATGCTGATTTTATGTTCCAGACGATTTTACTCTCCATTGTGGTGTAAAAGTTCTCCTCAACCCTGTGGGTTTCCCACCTCCAACAAGCTAGGTCAAAATGACACCAAAAATCACTGACTGGTCCTGGACTGCTTCTGAGGTGGTAGGTGCCGCGGATTCCTATGAAATTGTCATGCATTCCATTGATGCCTGCAATGAAGACAAAGCTTCCATGATGCTATCGCAAATGAAAGCCATCAGGTTTCACACATTCTCAGAGATTGACCTCAGAGCCTCCACATCGGAGTAATGCTCCTTGAGCATTCCAAAGCAGCTATCATGTTGTTTCTGAGTGAGGTGCTATTTAGTAACTAAGTACTGCCAAATTAGGATCAGGCTTATGGTGAAGACTGTTACCAATTGATAATTTGATAATTTGGTTGAGGTTCACTTCCCATCATATAGATTCTTGCAACCATCTCACCAGTCTGGACCAGATTTAAATCCAGGTCCCAGAGAGGAGTCAATATCTCACCACTTGACTTAATCTGTACATTTTCCACCAGATATTCCCTATAAATCCTCAATCATTTTCCTGAATTAATGGATAAATGAAAATTCAGCAAAAGAAAATGAACCGTTATTCCTCTGATATATTGCTAAATAAGCAAGAATATACTGGGCTGAATTTTACCAAGCTCCCGATGTAGGGGGTCATGGCGGGGGGGGCCTGGAAAATGCTTCTAGGAGAGGCCCACCACGGGCCTCGACACTGGGAAGGCCCCACTCCATAATACTGGCAGCGGCGAGGCCTTGTGGCAGCACCCCCACTGCTCGGCGATGGGACCAACATTTCCATATGTTATTGAATGTAAATGAAAGAATGATTACTTACCTCGTCGTGCCAGCCATCCCGCTCCCATATTACAGTTGGTGGCGGAACACTGGCCGGGAGGGGAGAGGAGATAAGTTTTCAGAGCAGTGTGTGGGGCGGGGGAGCGACGTCAAACCTTTTTGATTGGTCTAGCGGGTGATGGAAGGTGTAAAGTTCACAGTTCATTAACTTTGGGGGGGAAGGTCGGGACGCAAGGTAAGTTTTTTTGTGGGGGGAGAGGGCAAGTAATGAATTTTAAGATCATTGGGGGTGTAGGAGAGAGGCACGATAATTTTAATGTTTTTTAAAATCTGGTTTCTTTAAAAATTTAAATTGTCATTTAGGGCTCTAAGCCCTTTAAAAAATGGCGTTGGTGCCTGTGCAGTGGTGCCAGACGCCTTTGCCGCATATGGATCGCCTGCCCCCTCCATGTCATCAGAGTGGGGGGGGGGGATGGGTGCGGTCTTCCCCAGCCACGTGAATGAGCTGCCACGTTTAATATCGCGGCATCTCCGCGGAGCAAATCCTGCACGTGCACCCCGTCATCTTTGAAGCTCAAGAACGACCGCGAGCTGGTAAATTTCAGCCCAATACTGTCTTATTTGCCCAAATGAGATTTTTTATTATTAGATAAGCTACCTCACACCAAACCATATAACTTATGGAACACACACATTCACTGTATTTTACTCATTGGATCATTCATTGCAGTGGATGTGATTCTCTGTGCAGACAGATTATTCTACAAAACACATGGGGCAGGGTTTTATGCAGGCAGCGGGGCCCTGAAGCCGGGACAGAAAGGCAAGGGGAACCCTGCCTTGGCCATTATTTATGATCCCCTGTCATGTTTAAGGGCAGTTAACTGCCTGGCACTGGGGTCCCCATTCCTTTCAGGATGGAGATACAACTTCCATGAGCTGCTGGCCAACCAAAGAGCCAGCAGCTCAGCAGTCCCTGCAGTGTCACTGGGAGTGGTGGCCACTGTTGGTACTGCAATAGGCCCAGGAGCAGTTCTGGAGCGTTGGACTGCAGGTTAATTGGAGGTGGGCTCGACGAGGCCAGTCATGCAGGCCCCCACAAGTGGTGGAGTGGGTTTAGATTATTGACTGCAGGGGGCGGGGTGGGGTGGGGTGGTAATTGTTGACCAGGGGCAGCCTTTGCTGCTGGGGGCCCTCCATGGGCCACAGATTGCCCAAACTATCTACTCCAGAAAGCTTGCTGTTGAAGGATTATGCTGGAGCCAATTTTTGCTCAGTCTTGCATTTATTTTACAATGTAAAAAGATTACAAACATGCATCTTTTCACTCAAACCTTCACCCAGTTTCAGTAAGTGTCTCAATATATATACTCAAGTAGGACCCTAATTAACACCCTTCACCTGCATATGATTAAACACAATTAACAGACCTTGCCCTCCCTAGCCCACAGGGAGACTTCCTGGTTTTACTGGGTGGCTTCCCCACCTGGCAGGGCTCCCACCAGCCGCTGATTAAATACCAGCAGCTGCGGGAAGAAACCCTTAAGTGACCATTAATTTGCTATTTAAGGTCCTTGATTGGCCTCTGAGCAGGAAGACCACCCTCGACCTTCTCCGCCCCTGACAAAATTGAATGGTGTTAGGATGACAATGAGTACTCCATCCTCCCGCCTTCCCTCTCTATTTTACAGGCCCCAACGCCACCCTGCCGTTCCCAGAGGGTTGATAAAATTCAGCCCATAGTTACCTTTTAGTTACTTCCAATTAGGTCCCTCAAGTTCTGTGTCATGTAGCATTTCCTAACTGAAAGGGCAGTGGATATAATCTGCACTCTGGCCTCTGTCAATGGCACTCTGGAACTAGTCCTTTGGAGATGTACTAAAGCACCCCAGATTGAATTGTCCTCACTTCGTTTCCCCTCCTTCCATGGATGAAAGCAGTTTGCTTTAGTGGAGTATCTCAAAGAAAATCTAAAAAAGATAAGCAAAAAATATATTTATTCACAAGAATGATTCAGATTTCTAAACGTGTGACGGCTTTGTTCCACATTTGAAAGAATAATTCAACCATTATCTTGCTGCTTCTGTGATATGCAAGACATATGTACATAAAAAATAAGCCACTGACAGGTTTTAGAATCTTTCTGCATAGTATGAATAGAGCTGGGTTTCCAGACAGGCAGGTTAGATTATAAAACAGTGCAGGACGTTAAAGCACATTGTGTGGGTAGAGTCTATGTTGTGTTGGAATATCCTTCAAAGTGTCTGATAAAGCTACTCTCGATATAATATCACTGCTAATGTAAAGTTAATGAAAGCAACTTTTTTTGCACAATGTGGCTTATTGTTCATAATGCTATCTCAAATTGATTACATAAAATAGAAGTTGTGTTTAATGTAGGCCTAGAGAATTTACTTTGAAGGGTCGAGTTAGTGAAAGAGAGTTAGAAAAAACATGTAACTGAAAACAAATCTGACATTTGATGATGGAACATTTAAGCAGGATTTATAGAGTTGATTATGTCAGACTAATTTAGTAACATTTTGATGTTAGAGAAAGATTACCATCCACTTAACATTTCTGAGCCAAATTTCAAACAAATTGTAGGAAGCTATATATTGTTCAATTCTGTACGATCTGCTCTATTACCAGTTAAGTGGGAATAGCTTAAGTGGACCTCTGACCCAGTTGTTTCGTGCCTTCCTCCAGATAACCTAGGTACACAGGCACTACAATGAACCAATTACATCTGTCACTGAAATAGTCAGCTTACAAGTGGTTAGGATCATGCAGTTGCCACCTTCTCAATCCATCCACATTTTAAGTGCTGACTTTGGAATGCTACTTTGTTTGAAATATTTATAGGTAGTGGTAGATACCCTGGCGTGTTACTCATGTGTAGTCTAGAACACATTTTCTATTATTTATTGGTTCCTTGCTACAGGCTACGTGCAGTGGTGGTTTGCCCACCACTGAAATATAGCAAATTTACCAAAACAACAATTCACTGTAGCAGGGCATCAAATGGTGAGTGCTATTAGGTAGACTTGCCTTTGCAGTCTTCAACTCAAGTATTTTTAAAAATCCATTAATTTGCTGAAAATGGGAGTGATAACAGTGCAGCAAGGGAAATAGGATAGCTGGGACCTGAGTGAGTAGGGCAAGCAACATTGCATCTCCTTAACCAATCTGGTTTAAGGATTAGGAACTAAACAGCGGAAGGACTGAGGAAGGAGGATGAATTAGAGTGGGTGAATTCAAGGTCAAATCAGATACAAAACAAGAAATAAAGGGCTGAAATTTATGAACGCGCCGCAAATCGCGGCGGTGTGCTCTGATCTCGGCGGTCTTCAGGCGCAGATGCACCATCACTGAGCCCGTGCGATAATTCATGCAGGATCTCATTTAAATGGAGGGGGCGGAGCGGCCTCCCCCGATAACGTAGTGGGGGCAGCCACTCCATCCCAGGCAACAGTGTCCGGTGCCACCGCGCAGGTGCCGGCGCCATTTTTAAAGGGCTTCAAGCCCTGCAGTTACATTTGCATTTTTAAAGAGACATTAATTGCACATTTGTGTAAAAAAATAAGTAAAAGCTGGAATCCTCTCTCCCATCCACCCCGCCCCCCCCACCAGCGTTTGGTTTTGGGCCTATCCCACCCAAAATAAACATAATTCCCAACCCAAACTTTCTCGCCCAAACCTCATTACCTTTGCTCCTCAACCCTTTCCCACCATCCACTCAGCCAAAAGAAAGTGTTTTCCCTACTCCCACCTGCCTCCCACCCTGAGATTTTCAGTGCTCCCCGCTCCCCAACAGTATCATGCCTCGGATGTCCGTGCAGACACCCGAAGGTGCAGGACTTCCGGCCAGTGGCCGGAATATTGGCGTGGGACGGCTGTCGGGACCAGGCAAGCTCATTCAAATTTATTTACATTGATTTCAATATGGAGATGAAGGCTCCGCTGCTGAGATGAGGGGGGGCAGCACCAAGGCCTCGGTGCCGCCAGTAAAATGCGGTGGGGCCTTCTCAGCGTCGGGGGTCGTGGCGGGCCTGTCCAGGAAGAATTTTCTGGGCCCCCCCGCCACAAGCCCTGATGCTGGAGGCCTCATAAAATTCAGCCCAAAGAGAGGAGAAAAAGGATTGGATTAAGAGAGAGTGGAAAAAAGAGAGAAAGGAAAAGTAAGAAAAAACTTTTGGATATCTGTGACTTTGTTCCTCGCCTGAAGTTGCAATACCATTTAAGCATAAGTAATGGCGAAACCGTTATTTTGACAGAAAAATCTTGCCCAATATGCTATATAACTGACCTGAGGCAACAACATTATTCATGCCTGATATTGAAATGTCCACATGTCACAGATATAAAGGTATTGAAATTTCACGGGAGTCCCACTGTAACTGCAGCAGGAGACTTGTCAACCTCCAGGGAATTGCCATAAGTGGTCAGTTCCAAACATTTGCACTGACTCTTTGAAGGATCTGCCAGTTTCACACTGGAACTACTGTGGGAAAGCTGGAAAAAAACCCTGGAATTTTAGGGCCAATATTTGCAATACTATTATCCCATCACTTTTCAAAGTTTGCTTAAGATGCAAATCACGGTTATCTCTCTTGCCTCTCCAAAAACACTTATTCTCAGTTATTTGCATGGTAAAATATTTTTATTTCTGGTGATTGATCAGGCATAGACTCAAGTTTTAAATCATAGTTCGAGAGGTGATTTGATCTGACATGTAACATAAAAGCTGAAAATGTTATGAGAAGACAAAACCTATTAAATTCACCTTTCCAATCACTAGGACTTTGTTTTTCAAAACTAAAAGGACAACTATTTATACTTTTTAGAATAAACTCTTTTGAAGAGAATTGACCTATTCGGCATTTTTCTTGATATGTGTATTTTTATAATTGCACTTCAAGAATTAACTAAATATTTTAGTGTCATACTATAATTTAATTGCAAATAAATAAAGTAGTAATAAAGGGAACATTTGCTCAGCATCAATGCATAATCGGAATTACGGTGGGGTGGAATTTCCATGATAAACTCTTGCCATTGAACTGGCCATGACCCTGTCCCAAATTCCAGGGAATAGGTCATTTACATTAGAGGGGTAGGGGACCACAGAGCCACAAGAATATCAGAGTCACAACTGTAAAAAATTAAATTAACTTATCTTTTCAGCCCCTTTCCTGGACCTGCTCCAGTGTTTACCCAATTTTCCCTGGTGAGGCAGGTACTGGATGCTACACGTACAGCTACAAGTTAACATCTCATTGGTGCCTAAATGACATCATTGGACCATAGCGTTTGAATTTCAAATGAGGCCCTTGCTTGCCTGGAGCCAGAATCTCACATGTTCGCCAAAGCGTGTCTGTTAGACTGGATGCAAGGTGGATAAAATCCAGTATGTACAATGCTGTTCCATTTAACTCACTGGATGGGGAACTATGGAATTGGGCAGAATGTTAGCTTCCTCCTGTTCAGTATTGCCTTCACTAGAGAGTAAAATAGGCGGGGTGTACAACTAGGATTTCACCAGATCCCGTCAGTAACAGGTGGGTTGGCTTAAAATTATCCTCTTAATATTTTTTAAAGTGAGGGCAAAATCAATTTAAAAAAAAGTTTATTTTCTCTATTCTAGGATTATTGCACCAAATTTACCCTGCACTCAACGTATTTTTCTGATTGAAAGCTGATATTGTTTCTGAATATTTTAAACTAGTCAATATTCACTGTGTTAAATTTTAATAAACTGGATATCACAGGTTTACTCATTCTGAACATGCAAAATTGTTATTTAATAACCCAAGAATCATAAAAGCAACTTAAAAAAGGAAGATTTACAAATTAATAATTGATTCAATATGAATTTTAAATTAAATGGATATGCATATTTCATAAGGAGGAGACTGTTAAATCTAGGTTCTGAAAAATTTGATATTTAATAGATCATGATTGCTCATGTAATGATTTAACATGCTGAGTACTTCAGTGTTTGAACCGTACAGATTTCAAACTAAAATGTGTTAAATTATTCAGTGAGAGAAAAAGACCCACAAAAGAAAATTTAACAGAATTTGATGCAAAAGATACAGATTTCTGCTTTAAGGATTTGGTAACATCAAAGCGCAAGAAATAGGAGCTGTGTAGACCATACGGCTCCTTGAGGCTGCTCTGTCATTCAATATGAGTAAATGTAACACCGCTATTCAAGAAAGGAGGGATAGAGAAAACAAGAAAGTACAGGCCAGTTAGCCTGACATCAATCATCAGAAAAATACTGGAATCTATTATTAAGGAAGTTTTAACAATGCACTTAGAAAAATCATGGTATGATCAGAGTCAACATGGTTTTATGAAATCTTTTTAGCGTATTTTAGGATTTAACTAGCAGGATATATAATGGGAACCAGTGGATGTAGTATATATGAAATTCCAAAAGGCATTCGATAAGGTGCCACATTAAAGGCTGTTTCACAAGTTAAGAGCATATGACATTGGGGGTAATATATTAGCATGGATGGAGGATTGGTTAACAGACAGGAAACAGAGTGAGGATAAATCGGGCATTTTCAAGTTGGCAGGCTGTTTAGTGGAGAGTCGCAAGGATCAGTGCTGGGGCCTCAGCTTCTTACAATCTATATTAATGACTTAGACGAACACACCGTGAGCAACATAACCCAAGTTTGCTGACAATACAAAGCGACGTGGGAATGTATGTTGTGAGGAGGACACAAAGAGGCTGGAAAGAGATATAGACAGGTTAAGTGAGTGGGAAACAAGGTAGCAGATGGAGTAATGGCCGGAATTTTACACCACCCCAGCATGCCAGATGGTGGCGGGGGGCGGTGGCATAAAATTGAGCGGAAGGCTCCGGGAGGCCTTCCCAGCCCGCTCCTGCCTCTGCCTCACTTTACGTGGGCCACAGGGGAGGGCGAGAAATGGGCCACCCACCCCAGGCCAATCAAGGCCCTTAAGTGGCCACTTAACGACCACTTAAGGGCCTTTGCCCGCCTCCACGGGTATTTTACCCATGGCAAGCGGGTGTCCGGTAAATGTGAAAGGCCACCCTGTGATACCTGGTGGCCTCTCAGCGCACCGGGGCGGGGCCCTGACAATCAGGCACAGGATGCCCGATGGAGGGCTACCCCTGCTTCCCCAACCACCCCCGGGACCTGGGATACCACGCCTTCCCCCCAAACGACCACCCTTGCCTCGCCGGTTCGCAACCGATTCCCCCGGCAAGGCACACCCAACTTACTTTCATTCCTGGCTCCATGTCCTCGGTTGGGCTGCAGTCCCAGCAATGGCCGTTGCTCCTGGTGGCGCTGCTGGGACTAAGAGCTGCCGGCCCCAATGATTGGCTGGCAGCTCAATGAGGTGGGATGCCCTCCCTCAAGCGGTTGGAAGTCCTGCCTCTGAACAGTTAAAGCCCGGGGACCCGGGTGGCCAGTTCCTGTCCGCCCGGCGTAAAATCCAGCCCATAATGTGGGAAATGTGAGGTTATTTACTTTGGTAGTCAGAATAGAAAAGCAGGATATTTTTCAAAAGGTGTGAAACTCCCAAATGCTGGTGTTCAGAAGACTTGGGTGTACTCAAACAAGGAACACAGAAAGTGAGCATGCAGGTACAGCAAACAATCAGGAAAGCAAATGGCATGTTGGCCTTTATTGCAAGGGGTTTAGAGTACAAGAATAAGGAAGTCTTGCTGCAATTGTACAGGGCTTTGGTGATACCACACCTGGGCTGGATTTTATGGACCCCCTCCTAAAGTGGATTCAGAAGTTGGTGTGGGGGGAGGCAGATACACCACAGAATTGCAATGGGTGGTGGTGGGGGTGGGGGGTGCGGTGCCTGTCGCTGTCCCGTCACCAAGCGATTATCCGGGTGACGGGATAGGCTGACGATGGCTTTCCCTCCCAGAGGTAAATTGAAACCCTTAAGTGGCCTATTAATGACAACTTAAGGGCCTCTTCCCCCCATTGCTGGGACTTAACCAGCGGCGGGTGGCCACTCCGCCACATGGAGAGAGCGCCTTGTAAAACGGGGCTCCTGCCCTGTGGGCTTGTGGAGGTTGTCCCTCCTCCTGGAAACAATGCACCTCTCAGGACTCTCCTTCCCCTGGACTTTACAACCACCCCCCACAGCCCCCAATGCCAGGACCTTCCGGCCTGGCCCCAGTGACTCTGCCTTATTTACCTGAGGTGCATGTTTCCAGTGCTGGGCCTGGGTCCAAGGTCCCTGCAGTATCAGGAGTGGCCACCACTCCCAGTGGCACTGCTGATACTGCTGTGCTACTGGCCCTATGATTGGCTAGCAGCTCTTGGAGGTGGGATCCCCATCTTTAAAGAGACACAGATCCTGGTGCTGGAAACATCACCTTTTAAGCCCGGCACCGGGAACACAAAATTCAGCCCTTGGAGTACTGTGAACTGTTTTGGTTTCCATATTAAAGGAAGGATATACTTATATTAGAGATGGTACAGCGAAGGCTCACAAGATTAGTTTCTGTGTTAAGAGGGTTGTCTCATGATGAGAGGCTGATTAAACTGGGCCACAATTTACAATTTTCTGGAGTTTAGAAGAGTGAGAGGTGATATCATTGAAACATAAAAGAATCTGAAGAGGCTTGACATGGCAAACAGTGAGAGTTTTTTTTTTCACCTGGCTGGGGAATCTAGAAGTGGGGTACAGTCTCAGGGTAAGGGGTTGATCATTTAGGACAGCGATGAAGGGAAGTTTCTTCACTCAGAGGATTGTGAATCTTTGGAATTGTCCACCTCAGAGGTTTGTGGATGCTCCATCGTTCAGTATACTTAAGGCTGAGATAAATAAATTTCTGGTCTCTCCGGGAGTCAAAGGATATGAGGAGCAAGCGGGAAAGTAAGGTTGAGGTAGAAGATTAGCAGAGCAGACTCTGCAGCCGATAAGGTCTAATCTTACTCCTATTTCTTATGTTCTTGCGTTCTTATGACTGATCTTCTGCCTCAACACCACTTTCCTGCCTGCTCCCCATATTCCTTGACTCCCTGAGAGATCAAAAGTCTAACTAACTCAGCCCTGAATTTACTCAATGATGGTGAATGTATATTTATATTACATATAAATGCTGACTTATTTGAAAAGCTTTGCTTTGCACTAGGCAACATTTTTACAGATGCAGCAGCAGAATAATAAAATTTGGGTTTTGATTTTCTGATGGTTAAAACACAGCGGAAATTCTGAGTGGGATCCCACTCTCTCGATCTAGGCCTATATACTGCACAATCCAAAAGCTTCCAGTTGGGTTTTCACTGCAATCAGGTGAGGGCTTCAATTCAATATTATACTGTTACGAATAAAAGATACATGCAATTTCCTATTGCTCATAAAGGAAATGCAATGTGCATTCAGTCTGCCTGTTAAAATGGGATGTCTAGGTTGCAAAATTGCCAGCTGACAGTAAGTCAGCATTTGAAGGACAGCTGGCATATTTTGAGTTAAATTTTTCTTGCTTGCAAAAAAGGATTTTAAAAAATTTGTTCTGGCTATATTTTGGCCTTATTTATTTTCAGATTTTGCCAAATCTTTTCCTTACTTGCTGTGAGCTCCTTTGAGTGTTGGACTCAAGTTACAAGCATAAACTTTTCTCAAGCACTCTTTCTTATGAGGACAGTGCTATCTTCTCCTATCATACTTTCTGCAGTCGGACTTCAACATTACCATCCAAAAAAAAATTCAGGACTCTTGACGCCTGCATCAATTATGCCTGCCATTGTTCTCCAGTTGAAAATTAACAAATTTTAAATGTCATTGCCAAAAATTACCTCCCTTTAAACTACTGCTGCAGTACTTCAAATACTGCAGCAAAGCTAGATTTTCCTCCAGCCAAAACAGTGAGATCCCGGTTGCCAGTGTTCTTCAAAATGGAAGCTTGCTGGCATTATATGTAGGCTAAGTCCCTAAGCTCCTGTGGAGTTGGAACTCCTCCAATTATAATGGTGTAAATTCTGCCATATCCACCTCTGCTCATGCAAACACAGATCCAAAAATTACTCCCTTTGTTTCATGGCAACGATTTTAAAATTCTCATCCTTATTTTCAAATCCTTCCATGACCTCATCCCTCCCTTACTCTGTAATCTCCAGGTTCATAATCTTCCAAGATTGCTGCACTCCTCTAATTCTGGCCTCTCGTGCATAACTGATTTTATTCACTCCACAAATGGTGGCCACGCATTCAGTTGCCTCTCCACCTCAAGCTTTGAAATACCTTCCCTACAACTCTCTGCCTCTCTACTTCACCTTCCTCCTTTAAGACACTCCTTAAAACCTACCTTTTTGACCAAGCTTGTGGTCATCTGACCTAATATCTCCTTTTGTTGCTCTGTGTCATACTTTATTTTATATTGCTGCTGTAAAGCTCCTTGGGACATTTTATTACATTAAAGGTGCTATATAAATATAAGTTGTTGTTGTTGTGGCAACAGGAGTTTTCAGAGACTCCACTCTTATTGCAGAATGTTGCTCAACTGGAGCATAGTTTGGAGAATTGTGTCGAGAGGTTGTTGTGCCCAATTTGCACTGTATCTAATTTTCCTTTTATTACAATTCTTGATAGCATGATTAACAATACTTAACATTTTCCCCTCATACATAACCTATAGTATAAAAGCAGAATCAACAATCAGATTTTCATTAAAGAGGTCCTTAAGGGCAATATGGATGTATGAGTGCCTTCTTCTAGCAGGGGAAGTCCAGCCCACCACATATAGTCACTTTTGTAGACATTATCTCCAATTTAAGAAACAAATTGCCAAATATTCTCCAGCTCAGTGTTTGTTCAACATCTCACAAAGACTTCCTCCACAGCTGTGCTGAGCATCCCTTCAGCCTCACTTTCTATCCTATAGCTTTTGTTTACAGATCTAAAATGGCTCGGCATCCAGCTCAATGATTTATATTTGCTACCCTGGAACAACATCAGATATAATCAGCATGAACCTCCATCCACTAACAGGCACAATATTTTCCAAAGAATTATCAGCCACCTGAATCACATTATATTACTCAGTCTAACACAATTGCCTTTCACATGAAAAACAAATGACAACTTCCCGTTAAGTATAATACTTATATTGATCATGACTTGGAGCCGCATTGGCCTAGTTTAATTCCCTTTGGGGTGTTGGAGAGGATTCCTGTATTGGCTGAGTTTCTGTGTTTCTTTGAGTCTCTCATCAAATGGGGCTGGAATTTATACTGACGAAAACAATGGCAGTCTGCCTGCGTGGACCACATGTCGCGGAGCCACTGTGATATTCAGCGTGGCGGCTCATTTAAATAGTCGGGGCAGATTGCCCACCCCGATGACGTGGAAGGGACGGGCTGTCCGTCCCCGGCAATGGCGTCAGCTGCCTTTGCGCACGCACTGACATCATTTTTAAAGAGCTTCGAGCCCTACATTTCAATTTAAATATTTAAAGGGAGATTGATTTTTAAAAAATAAATAAATTGATCTTTCCCCTCTCCCATCCACCCCCCCAATAACCACAGATTTAATTACCTGCCCTCTCTGCCCCCCCCCCCCGCCAAAACACTTACCTTGTGCACCTGACCTTCACCCGCCAAAGTGCATCAACTTTACACTTTACCCCTTCCCACCATCCCTTACACCAATGAGATGACTGTGCCCCCCCCATTCTCACGCTGCACTGAAAAACTTACCGGCTCCCCCCTCCCCATCAGTGTTCCGCCTCGGATCCCCACATGGGGATCCAAAGGCATGGGAGTACTGGCCACTGGCACCAGGACAGGTGGCAGGAGTGAGAAGGTAATTTATTCCTTTATTTAAATTAATTTGCATATTTAAATTTGGCTCCCGTCGCCGAGTGGTGGAGGGGCCACCACAAGGCCTCGCTGCCGCCGGCAATATTAGGCAGGGCCTTCCCAGTGTCGAGGCCCGTGGCGGGCCTCTGCTGGAAGCATTTTCCAGCCCCCCACACCACGACTCCGACATTGGGGGGGGTCTGTAAAATTCAGCCCAAGGTGGCAAGGAAGAAAGGAGTAAGTAAATAGCAATAAGTCAAGCAGAAAACAGACATATGTTCATGGGTCTAATGGCCTTTACTCACTCTAAGTACATAACAAAACACAATAACATAGCACAACTAAATCACAATGGAATGCATTAACTATATATGATATTATCTCTTGCCAAACATGATGTATGACTTTCTATATTCCTTCATACAGAAAGCATTTTCCAAAACCTTTTCATGAAATCTGAATATATGTCTATCCCAAATAGCATTGCTGACTTCATCTCCCTTTTCCAGTTGCATTGCTTCAGAACAATGAAATCAACTATAGACCTGGAACATACACTGAGGTCAGAAGACAGAAGAAACAGGATAAGACTGGATTTGATAGTGCTTTTTTTAGTGACTTGGTAGCACCATTACTGACTAAGCCCTGAAGCACACAACTGTTAGATTACTCGACCATGTCCTCACCAACCTGCCTGTCTCAGATGCATGTTTCCGTCTGTCCATGACAGTATTGGGATGATTGATCACCGCACAGTCTGTTGTGGAGATCGAGTCCCATCTTTACACAGAGGACACCCTCCATCATGTTGTGTGGCACTACCAAAGTGCTAAATGGGATAGCGTCAGATCAGATCCAGCAGCTCGAAACTAGGTATTAATGAGGCATTGTGGGCATAATGATCACTGAATCCCCCAATATCAACATCCTGGGAGTTACCATTGACCAGAAACTTAACTGGACCAGCCATATAAATACTGTGGCTACAAAAGCAGGTCAGAGGCTGGGAATTCTGTGGCAAGTAACTCACTTTCTCACTCCCAAAAGCCTGTTCACCATCTACAAGGCACAAGTCAGGAGTGTGATGGAATGCTCTCCACTAGCCTGGATGAGTGCAGCTCTAGCAACACTCAAAAAGCTCAACACCATCTAAGTCAAAGCAGCCCACTTGATTGGAACCTCGTCCACCACTTTAAACATGTACTCCCACCACCACCAGTGCACCATGACTACAGTGTGCCCCATCTACAAGATGCATTGCAGCAGCTCACCAAGGCTTCTTCAACAGGACCTCTACCACCTAGAAGGGCAAAAACAGCAGGCGAATGAGAACACCACAATCTTCAAGGTCCCCTCCAAGTCACATACCATCTTGACTTGGAAATATATTGCAGTTCCTTCATTGTTGCTAGGTCAAAAACCTGGAACTCCCTACCCAACAGCACCGAGTGCGTATACCACATGGACTACAGCAGTACCTTCTCAAGGGCAATTAGGCATGAACAAGAAGATGTCCAGATACAATGATCAATAAAAAAAATCTGTGTACTGTCTCAAATTTTCTCCCAGCTGCTCTGCTGGTTTTATTTTACCAAAGATGTGGCAGAAACCTCATTACCAGGCATTAATGGGGGTGCCACTGCACTTACTGTGAGGTAAAATGGGTAGTGTGGGAAAAGCTCTGAGGAATTTCTCACTCTCTGACTTTTTTCTGTTAAATTCATCAAGAAAAAATGACAAGGTGGAAATTTAAAAACTCTTAAATGAACAAGTATGGCAACATTGCAACCAATAGTTCCTGGCCTGATTTATTTTTTGATGATGCATTTCCAGTATTCGAACACCGTTCCCCTTGGCACAAACAAAACTCCAGTTAGATTTAAATTAGGAAATAAAATTGTGTAGACTTGGACATGTTGAACAACATTAAAGACTCCTGTGCCTGTTAACCTGCACCCAAACCTGCATGACCTCCCATCCATAAGGCTTTCACATAGGTAAATCAGCAGCTATGTCTCATTAGAATGCCTTTGCATGTTCAGTTTATGCCATCTCTCCCTGCAGCTGTATTGTGTTACAGAAGTTTTATTTACAGCTGTGTAATTCTCCTTCTGTCACCCTCGGAAAAGGTCACAGATTTTCAGGCTGTCTACGTTAGCAGTGACTGACATAGGCAAAAATTTAAATTACAGTCTAGACCTGCCCCAAAGTTATCATACTGCTAATAGCTGGTGAATTGCCTTCTCTGTGGCATAGAGATTATAGAATAATATCCTGTTCAGCGAGTCAGAACAGACTAAAAGGATATCCCAACTTGCCAACATTCTGATACCATTGTGTCATTGATAGATTTTTCACTCTTTGCATGTTCATATAAAGCTGAACAACCTTGTGGAAACACATGTGTATAGAAGGAATAATAGTCTGAAATTTTTCTAATAATATGTCTACGTGTAAAATACTGCATAATAATCACAGAATCACAGAATAATACAGAAGAGGCCCTTTGGCCCATCGAGTCTGCACCGATGCATTAAAGACACCTGACCTGTCTACCTAATCTCATTTGCCAGCACTTGGCCCATAGCCTTGAATGTTATGACGTGCCAAGTGCTCATCCAGGTACTTTTTAAAGGATGTGAGGCAACCTGCCTCTACCACCCTCCCAGGCAGTGCATTCCAGACAATCACCACCCTCTGGGTAAGAAAGTTCTTCCTCAAATCCCCCTTAAACCTCCTGCCCCTCACTTTAAACTTGTGTCCCCTCATAACTGACCCTTCAACTAAGGGGAACAGCTGCTCCCTATCCACCCTGTCCATGCCCCTCATAATCTTGTACAATTCGATCAGGTTACCCCTCAGTCTTCTCTGCTCCAGCGAAAACAACCCAAGCCTATCCAACCTCTCTTAATAGCTTAAATATTTCATCCCAGGCAACATCCTGGTGAATCGCCTCTGCACCCCCTCCAGTACAATCACATCCTTCCTATAATGTGGCGACCAGAATTGCACACAGTTCTCCAGCTGTGGCCTTACCAAAGTTCTATACAACTCCAACATGACCTCCCTGCTTTTGTAATCTATGCCTCGATTGATAAAGGCAAGTGTCCCATATGCTTTTTTCACCACCCTATTAATCTGCCTTTCTGCCTTCAGAGATCTATGGACAAACACGCCAAGGTCCCTTTGTTCCTCGGAACTTCCCAGTGTCAGGCCATTCATTGAATATTTCCGTGTCACATTACTCCTTCCAAAGCATATCACCTCACACTTTTCAGGGTTAAATTCCATCTGCCACTTTTCTGCCCATTTGACCATCCCGTCTATATCTTCCTGTAACCCAAGACACTCAACCTCACTGTTAACCACTCGGCCAATCTTTGTGTCATCTGCGAACTTACTGATCCTACCCCCCACATAGTCACCTGTGTCGTTTATATAAATGACAAACAATAGGGGACCCAGCACAGATCCCTGTGGTATGCCACGGGACACTGGCTTCCAATCACTAAAACAGCCGTCTGTCATCACTCTCTGTCTCCTACAGCTAAGCCAATTTTGAATCCACCTTATCAAGTTACCTTGTATCCCATGTGCATTTGTTTTCTTGATAAGTCTCCCATGTGGGACCTTGTCAAAGGCTTTGCTGAAATCCATGTAAACTACATCAACTGCACTACCCTCATCTACACACCTGGTCACATGCTCAAAAAATTCAATCAAATTTGTTAGGCATGACCTCCTTCTGACAAAGCCATGCTGACTATTCCTAATCAAATTTTGCCTCTCCAAGTGGTGATAGATTCTCTCCTTCAGAATTTTCTCCAGTAGTTTCCCTACCACGGACGTGAGACTCACTGGTCTGTAGTTCCCTGGCTTATCTCTACAACCTTTCTTAAATAGTGCGACCACATTAGCTGTTCTCCAGTCCTCTGGCACCTCCCCCGTGGCCAGAGAGGAATTAAAAATTTGGGTCAGAGCCCCTGCAATCTCTACCCTCACCTCCCACAGCATCCTGGGACACAAATCGTCCAGACCTGCAGATTTGTCCACTTTTAAGCCTGCCAAAACCTCCAATACCTTGTCACTCCCGATGACAATTTGCTCAAGAACCTCACAGTCTCTCTCTCTGAGTTCCATATCTACATCCTCATTCTCTTGGGTGAAGACAGATGTGAAGTATTCGTTCAACACCCTACCAATGTCCTCTGGCTCCACCCACAGATTTCCCTTTGGTCCCTAATGGGTCCTACTCTTTCCCTGGTTATCCTCTTCCCATTGATATACTTATAGAATATCTTGGGATTTTCCCTACTTTTACCAGCCAGAGCTTTCTCATAGCCCCTCTTTGCTCTCCTAATTGCTTTCTTAAGCTCCATCCTACACTTTCTGTACTCCACTAATGCTTCCGTTGATTTGCTCTCCTTGTATTTACTAAAAGCCTCTCTTTTCCTTCTCATCGTACCCTGAATGTTTCTGGTCATCCATGGTTCTCTGGGCTTGTTGCTCCTACCTATTACCCTAGAGGGAACATGTTGGGCCTGTACCCGCTCCATTTCCTTTTTGAATGCTCCCCACTGCTCTTCTGTAGATTTTCCGACAAGTAACTCTTTCCAGTGTACCTTGGCAAGAAATCACATTTCTATTTTCTCCTGCAAAACTTTCCATCTATTTCCCCTCACCCTTTCCTCTACTCCCCTCAAGGTAGTTATTTATGTCGGTTTATGGACAATGGCAGTCTTTCCATAGCCAGCAAGATCATCCATTCTTCATGTAATAGTTAGTGGCTTAGTTCCCAGTGAGGACTGTTCACAACTGATCCTCCCTCTACGCATATAAAATTCCAAAGGGATCGCTGCACAGCATTCAAGACAAAGGATCCCAGACGCCAATTTTCCCTTTGTTACCTTCCAGCATTGGAATAAATTGCAGCTGAGATTGGCTAAGCTTAGTCAATATCAGATTTAATCTGGCAAGTTGTTGATTTGTGTGGTTCTGTACCGTGACATACAGCAGGGGTTCTCAATCTTTTTTGCTTCTGTAGCCCCCCCACTCCCGTGCTATAAAAATTCCAAGAACCCCTTGTAACCACATCATGAGTATTTTTTCTAGCATCCCCTGTAGTTTGCTTGCTTGTATATACCTGTGTTCACGTTGGATCTTAAAAGCACAATAATCCCTCCCCTCCCCAGGAAAGGTTATATATCGGAACTTTACAGATGGAAATCAAAAAAGAAACATCTACATTGTGGAAGGGTGATAAAGTTATAAAATTATGAAACTCAGAGACCAGTGAATCTCATGCATTGGGAGTGGGTCACTTATGTTGGTTTAGACATGTGACTTACTGCAGCTGCCACTGAATATTAAACATGTATTGAGAAGGGCTACAATCTGCCTCATTCCCTGAGGATAAACCTGGCGTCCGCATTGCTTTGAATTATTTCTAACTACTTGTTCCCTGCAGCGAGTAAGGCCTAATTGCCTGTGGATCAAACCCCTGGAGACCGGGCACCGAAGAGCAAATTTAAGCGTAGCACCGAACCAATTCACTCAAGCCTTGCTGAAGCCCACCTCACTTGTCTTACCTACTCCTTCAAAGGCTTCTGTCTGCCTCCGGTGCTGCTAACATGCTTCCACATTCAACATACAGGCTGCAAAAATAGACCAACATTACCGGCACTTCTGCTATTACATTTACCACTGCACATATATGGCCAGGCAGAGGAGATGATGGCCGAAAGAAGGCAAACAACAAATTTCAATGAACAGTTACATTTTAGCAGCAATGGCGCCAGAAGTGGAGGAAAAATCGCTGTTTGGTTGGTGACAGTGGCAGTGTATTTTTGGCTAGTATTGGTGGACCCCTTGAAAGCTTCTCACAGACAAGAAAACTGCGGACCCCAGTTGAGAACCCTGTCTTACAACATGTTCACCCATTATGTCTTTGTGCAGTTTGCCAGAAGATTTATTAAACGATTGTAACATTTATATTGTGTATCAAACCTGACTCAATATTACAATTTAGTTGATGGAGCCTATCACAAAGTTTATTTAAAACTGGTGTTTTATCCACAGACAGCTAGGTGCCTGCACAGACAATATCGCAAACGTAACTTGCTCTACAAGAAGAGCAGAGAGTTCTTCCAGTGTCCTGCCAATCTTTCACCTGCAACCAACATGATCATACAGATTATCGGGTCATTAATGTCAGTGCTACTTTTGGGACATTGCTACGTGCAAATTGGCTGTTGCATTTGCCTGCACATCATAATACTTCAGTGTAAGTGAAGCACTTTGAGACATTTTCTGAGAGACACGATAAGGTGAAATGTAAACATAAATCTTTCCTCCTTGTAACGTAAATTGGAGTGTCAGAGCTAGGCAGATATTAACGGCTGGATTTTGTTTTTGAGGCAGGGCTCCCGGTGCTGGGCCGAAAGGTCGGGTGGAGCCCCACCTCGGTCTTTCCCCAACCCCCACCCCAGTGCGATCCTCCGGTCTTGAAACCTCCAGGAGCTGCTGACCAATCAGAGGGCGAGCAGCTCAGCAGTATCGGCAGCACCACAAGGAGCAGTGACCACTGCTGGTACTGCAGAGGCCTCGGACCCAGGCCCAGCACTGGAACCCCGAACCAGAGGTAAGTGAGACAGGGTCACTGGGGGCAGTCCGGAAGGCTCTGGTGAGGGATATGGTGGGGGGAGGGTGGTTGTACAGTCCAGGGGGATAGGGGCAAAGTGTTTCCTGGTGGGGTCGTTTGTGCGCCCCAAATTGCCTACGAAGGAGGGATTCCCCCCACCAAGCCCGCAGGGAGGGCGCGGGAAGAGGGCCTTAATTGGCCGATAATAGGCCATTTAAGGGCCTCAATTGGCTGGGTATGATGGTGGGTGCACAAAATGGCGACGGCCCCACCTGTGATGTTAGCGGCCATGCCACCATGATTACGTGGCGGGCAGCCATTTTAGCATAATGACAGCAGCCATCTCCTCAATCACATGGTGGGGGCGGCATTGGCGACGTTGTTAATGGCATCACCTGATGTTGGAGAAGGTGCTGGCACCATCTTTAAAAGGCTGCCAGCCCTGCATTTACTCTCTGCATTCTTTCATACAGGTTCCTGAGGCTAAAAGTCTGTGCTCTTCAAAACATTTTTTTATCTGCAAGCAGCACCCCCCCGGCATCATTACAACAGTGGCAGATGGACAATCAAGGGTGGCCCCATGCTTCAGTGATGCCTCCCTGCTGATTCTCCTCCAGACTGCTTGGGCAAGGTTGGGAGGTCCTTATTACCAGCGACCGCACGAAGCAGTCCTCCCGCCTGACCAAGCAAGCCTGGACGGAGATCGTAAAGGAGGTTAGAAGCCATGGGGTCACCCATTGTAACTAGGTGCAGTGCACGAAGATGATCAATGACCTCCTATTCTCAGCCAAGGGAAATTGTGCGGTTCCAGGTAGCCTGCTGCAATCTGCTTGCCCACAAGCGTAAGGCTGCACGGTCGCCTCAGCAATTCCAATAATAGGAAGCTCATAGCGTAACGATGGCAGATGTCTGACTCCATAAGTGAGACCAGTCTCCCTTGTTTGTAGCTTAGCCCAATTGAGACCCATGACAGGTTGAGTCAGCATGACAGCGGAGGCATCTCCCGGGTGAAGATGAGGGGCCCATGTTAGTATTTACGTGATGTAGATACTTTTGGAAATTGACAATAGCTGCATCCTTGATCTTTCAGGAGAAGAGGACCAACAACAGCAGGGAGGCGGCCAGGACCGGTGGCAGGGTGGCCGACCTGCAGCCTTTGTCTCAGTCCAACGAGGAGGTGCTAGAGTTAGAACGAGCCAAGGAGTATGTGCCAAATCTGCCATCGAGCTCAGGGTCCCAGATGAAGTGAGTTATTATTGCCAAACACAGAATTAATTGAAATTACATTTTCTAGAGATACTCAATACTGCCATCATTATGACATGTGTACCATAAAAACTAAATGTTTGTTCTTCACATTGTATCTTGCAGAGTGCCACTTGCAAATGATTCCAGACAATGATGGAATGACAACAACCTCTGAAGACGAGGAACATTTAGAGGATGCGCTGTCCCATGACTCTCCTGAACCTTCCACCAGTGCAGAAACCCTTACCTCGGTGGGTGCCGGATCAGCATTAGATTCAGGGTCAGAAGCTGGTGAGATCACCACACACACATCCGAGCAGCTGGCTGCGGCATAGACAGCCAATGCCTACGATAGTCAGAGGACTGTGGGTGTCCAGGCCCATTCTGAGCCCCAGGCTGATGACGCGCCTCTGGTGTTGACAGCACACAGGGTATGCTGGAGTTGCAAGGCAGCATCTGGTGGAGATGCCAGAGGCCATGCGTAGCCATAGGTGGACGATGGAGGAGTCCATCCATGCCATGACTGCTGCCATGTCCCAGGCATATGAGCGCATGACTTCATCCATCAAGAGGTCGGTGACCCTCAAGGACAGTCACGTTCCGTAGATGCGCCATGACTTGCAAACCTTCACCTTGGTCATGACTTTAAATCAACAGTGGCAGAGTGAGAGAAGGACCAGGAGCCTGCTCCTAGTCCTTCTCTAGAAAGCAGGGAAGTTCCAATGAGCCTTGAGAGGGAGGAAGAGAGGATGTGCTCCACATCTGGGATCCCCCTCAGGGCAATTCAAGTTATGCACGAGCTCCTCAGCCCCTCCGCCAGTGAGTCCAGCTCCAGCAGCAGCGACGTCTGCATTTCTCTCATTCATTCACAAATCCTAAAACTTATTAAAATCGTCCCTTTTTTGGCATCCGAATAAACATGTGGTTCTTTTTTTGGGAAATTTATTTTCCATTTGCCCATTTCCATGGCTGCCTAGGGTTTTTGTTCCTGCTGAGGTAATTTTTTTTTCAGGAGAGTCGGTAGTAGGTGGGTCTATCCTGAACTCTCTTTCAGTGCTTTGCTGAGTCATGCAAAGGCTTTTGCCTTCAGGGGATGAATGGTTCGCTTTTTTTCTGACTGTGGGGGAGGATTCTTTGCTAATCTCCCCGTTGTCCCAGAGGACACTCCTGCCTGCAGGTATTTGTGCAGACTCTACTGCTCTCCCCACATGGCACTTTGACTAGGTGTTGCATCACCCTCACGGTTCCATTGCCTCCTAGAGGTCTTTCTTTGTCTCTGCAGGTTCCTGTAAATGCTGGTAGCAACTCTGGTGAGGTGCTTCTAGTGTACGTCAGAGGATGTGGGGTCTAAATTTTCACATTTCTCGGGGTTGGCTGACTGGACAGTAGGGGTTTTCATCTGGGATTCCTCCCAGACTTCCTTTAACCTGCCCTCCTGGTCACATTTTCCCCTTCTCTTTCTAGCCTTTTGCCAGCCTTGTGCCTGCCGTTACCCTTTTGGTCTCAGCAGAGGTCTCTTACAGTTCACCAGCCCGATGCTGGAGGGTCCTCCTAACACCGGTACAGGACCTAGGGGTGTAGGTTTCACTGTAGGCTGGGGTTTCCCCTCAGCCTGGCACATGTGGCAACTCCTGCAGTACTCCACCACATATTTGTGGAGTTTTGGCCAATCAAATTGCTGCCTTATGTGGGCTTTGGTCTTTCGCATGTACAGCCACTGTGGGCTCGTGGGCCCTTCTTAATATTTTTCTCCGGTACCTCTGTGGCACAACTAATGGTGAACTATTGTCCACTCCTTGCTCTCAGGTCTGTGAGGAGACCTCCATTTCCTCATCAGTACCTCATTCTTTAAATAGTAGCAATCAGGGTCTCCCTCTGCTTCACTTTCAGACTGGGCAGCCTGTGCTAACTCTCGCAATACTAGGTCAGCTCGCTGAGGCTCAGTTAGGGAAAATCCATTTAATTCATTCCCTGGGTCTCCTAACTGTCCAAAGAAAGTCTCAGACAGACAGACCTGGTCATCTGCCTGCAGTGCCAATTCAGTCTCCTCTGGGGGAGCTGGTTTGATCATGGCCTGATCCACTACACATTCAGGGAAATTGCAGGGGTCCACACCTGCCACAGCCCTGTCTCTCTGACCTCTTGTCGTCTTTCTTTCACTAATCGGGGGGGGCTACCACCTTCAACCCACCAGATCATTACCTAGGAGTAGTTCAACCCCGTCCACAGGCAAACTAGTGACAATCCCTACAGTCACCGGTCCTGAAACTAGGTCGCACTCCAGGTGTACCCGGTGTACAGGTACAGGCATACACTGCCCTCCAATACTATTGACCATCATTCTGGAGTTCATTGCACTCTGAGGGAAAGGTGAGGCCTTTTCCCTTTAAACGGGATCTCGTGGCCCCTGTGTCCCTGAGAATCACTCTGGGCTTGCTTGCCCCACTCGAGGGGTATGGGGTTACTCTCCCTTCAAACACAAAACCCTGATAACCTTCAGGAATCCTATTAAATTTTCCTGCACTTGCATTAGTAAGCTTCCTGGGACTCACTCTTACTACAGTTAAAGCCACAGCTTGCTCTGTTGTGCTTTCCATCAGGATCCCTGAATCACTGAGCGGATATGCCCTGATTAACTCTACTGGTTTTCCCTTTAGTTTCCAGCAATCAGCTTATAAATGTCCTGCTTTGTTACAATGAAAGCACACAGGTCTCTGAGTCTCACTCTTGCTCACAGCACCTTCCTATTTGGCGACAGGATGGCCCCCTGTGACTCCTGCTTTTCTTTCTCTCCCAGGATTGCTTGGGCTCCTATCAGCTTTCCGCCCTTTGTCCTTTTCGGATTTGTGGGGGTGACTAGGAAAGGTTCTCCCCTGGGAAACCAACTTATAAATTGAAGCAAACTCATCGGCCAGAACGGCTGCTTGCCGGTCTCTCTGGACCCGCTGCTCCTCTACATGGGTCTTCATGGAGAGTGGGAGAGAGTGTTTAAATTCCTCTAACAGAATTACTTCTCTGAGATTCTCATAGCTGAGCTCTACTTTAAGAACCCTCAGCCACTGGTCAAAAGTCAGCTGCTTACTTCTTTCAAACACCCGATAAGTTTGATTAGCTTGCTTCTTGAGGGTTCTGAACTTTTGGTGATAGGCTTCGGATACTAATTCATATGCCCCGAGGATAGCACTTTTTGTCAGTTCATAATTTGATGAACTCTCAGCTGGCAACAGGGAATAGATCTTATGGGCTTGCTTTGCAGTAAAAGTGGCCAGGTCACAGCTGGCCATTTTAGCTGCCTTACCAGTTTCTCAAAGGACACAAAAAATGCTTCCAAATCTTCCTCATTGAATCTTGGAATTAGTTGAGCTAGTTTTAACAATTTTGTACCCATCCCTCAATTACGCTCCGACATTGGCCATGCTTTCACTGGGGTTACTCTGTCGCTCCCCCTCCGCCGTCCCCCCTCCCACCGCCCCAGTTAACTCAAGGCACATCAGCTCTCTTTCTCATTCCTTCCGGAATATTCTTTCTCTCTCCCTCTCCTGCCTTTCATTTTCTTCACGTTCCTTCTGGAAGGCTCTTTCTTTCTCCCTCTCCTCTAATTCAAGTTTCCTCTGTTCCAATTGTATCTTTGCCAGCAATATCCTATCATGGTCTACTTCTAACCCTGTTTCTGCTTCTTCAGATTCAAGGGACGAATGGTTGGCCACTAGCCTTAGGAGTTCAGACTTCCTAGCCTTGCCACGAACAGTGATCCCATGCTGCTCAGCCATTTTTCTCAACTCCTCCATAGACGGTGCTTTTAACTTATCCGAAGTAACTTCACCGTGGCTTAGAGAGCTACTAGCCACTACTCCCCCACCTGGGGAGGCGGTGGCGTAGTGGCATTGTCACTGGACTAGTAACCCAGAGAGCCAGGGTATTGCTCAGGGGATATGGGTTCAAATCCCACCACAGCAGAAGGTGGAACTTGAATTCAATTAATAAATCTGGAATTAAAAGCTAGTCGAATGATGGCCATGAAACCATTGTCGATTGTTGTAAAAACCCATCTGGGAAGGAAATCTGCTGTCCTTACCTGGTCTGGCCTACATGTGACGCCAGACCCACAGCAATCTGGTTGCCTCTTACATGCCCTCTGAAATGGCCTGGCAAGCCACTCAGTTGTATCTAACCGCTACGATGTCAATAAAAAGGAATGAAACCGGACGGACCACCCGGCATCGACCCAGGCACCGGAAATGACAACGGCAAACCCAGCCCTGTCGACCCTGCAAAGTCCTCCTTACCAACATCTGGGGGCTTGTGCCAAAGTTGGGAGAGCTGTCCCACAGACTAGTCAAGCAACAGCCTGACATAGTCATACTCACGGAATCATACCTTACAGACAATGTCCCAGACACGGCCATCACCATCCCCGGGTATGTCCTGTCCCACCGGCAGGACAGACCCACCAGAGGTGGTGGCACAGTGGTACACAGTAGGGAGGGCGTTGCCCTGGGAGTCCTCAATATCGACTCTGGACCCATGAAGTTTAGTTTAGTTTAGTTTAGACATACAGCACTGAAACAGGCCCTTCGGCCCACCGAGTCTGTGCTGACCATCAACCACACATTTAAACTAATCCTACACTAATTCCATATTGCTACCACATCCCCACCTGTCCCTATATTCCCCTACCACCTACCTATACTAGGGGCAATTTATAATGGCCAATTTACCTATCAACCTGCAAGTCTTTGGCATGTGGGAGGAAACCGGAGCACCCGGAGGAAACCCACGCAGACACAGGGAGAACTTGCAAACTCCACACAGGCAGTACCCAGAATTGAACCCGGGTCGCTGGAACTGTGAGGCTGCCGTGCTAACCACTGCGCCACTGTGCCGCCCATGGCATCAGATCAAACATGGGCAAGGAAACCTCCTGCTGATTACCACCTACCGCGCTCCCTCAGCTGATGAGTCAGTACTCCTTCATGTTAAACAGCACGGAGGAAGCACTGAGGGTGCCGAGGGCACAAAATGTATTCTGGGTGGGGGACTTCAATGCCCATCACCAAGAGTGGCTCGGTAGCACCACTACTGATAGAGCTGGCCGAGTCCTAAAGGACATATCTGCTAGAACCCTTGCAAAACTGAGGTCAATGGGAATCAGGGGAAAAGCTCTCTGCTGGCTGCAGTCATACTAAGCACAAAGGAAGATGGTTGTGTTGTTGGAGGTCAATCATCTGAGCTCCAGGACATCACTGCAGGAATTCCTCAGGGTAGTGTCCTTGGCCCAACCATCTTCAGCTACTTCATCAATGACCTTTCTTCAATCATAAGGTCAGAAGTGGGGATGTTCGCTGATGATTGCACAATGTTCAGCACCATTTGTGACTCCTCAGATACTGAAGCAGTCCGTGTAGAAATACAGCAAGACCTGGACAATATCCAGGCTTGGGCTGATAAGTGGCAAGTAACATTCGCGCCACACAAGTGCCAGGCAATGACCATCTCCAACAAGAGAGAATCGAACCATCTCCCCTTGACATTCAATGGCATTACCATCGCTTAATCCCCCACTATCAACATCCTAGGGGCTACCATTGACCAGAAACTGAACAGGAGTAGCCATATAAACACCGTGGCTACAAGAGCAGGTCAAAGGCTAGGAATCCTGGGGCGAGTAACTCACCTCCTGACTCCCCAAAGCCTGTCCACCATCTATAAGGCACAAGTCAGGAGTGTGATGGAATACTCTCCACTTGCCTGGATGGGTGCAGCTCCAACAACACTCAAGAAGCTGACACCATCCAGGACAAAGCAACCCGCTTGATTGGCACCCCATCTCCAAACATTCACTCCCTCCACCACCGATGCACAGTGGCAGCAATGTGTACCATCGACAAGATGCACTGCAGCAATGCACCAAGGCTCCTTAGACAGCACCTTCCAAACCCGTGATCTCTACCAACTAGAAGGACAAAGGCAGCAAATACATGGGAACACCACCACCTGTAAGTTCCCATCCAAGTCACACACCATCCTGACTTGGAACTATATCGCCGTTCCTTCACTGTCGCTGGGTCAAAATCCTGGGACTCCCTTCCTAACAGCACTCTGGGTGTACCTACCTCACATGGACTGCAGTGGTTCAAGAAGGTAGCTCACCACCACCTTCTCAAGGGCAATTAGGGATGGGCAATAAATGCTGGCCTGGCCAGTGACGCCCACATCCCATGAATGAATAATAAAAAAGTTGCAGACATGTTAGTATTCAAGCATACACAACCACAAGAAAACCTGCATTGAAATCTTGCTCTTTTTTGATTGGGATCAATTTGGCTTCCCATTTCAAATTTCTCTCGTTTGTGGGTCAATTCCGGGAGCTAGCACCCAAATTTCTGTTACAACCTGATGAGCGAGGTGTCTAGGGGTCCCTTTCAGCCTTCACCTGGTCTTACCATAACAGAGTTTAATTTTTAAAACACTGTGTTTTACTCCCCCTTGGTGAATCCATGTTTACCGCTTTCCAAATATAAGGCAAACCAGCACAAACAGGTTTTCCCAGGTTTAAAGAAGAAAAGTTTAAATTTATTCAACTTAAACTCTAATTCGCTTAACGCCTACGGATACAAAATGCGCCCACGTTAGCATGCATACGCGATCCACACATGCAAATGGAGACAGAAAAGAGCAGAAGAAAAATAAAGTGGAAAAGTTTGAGGAATATCTGAAGAAATTTTGTTCCAGTTCTTCGAGCTCACTGTAGAGTCCTTGATTGTAGGTTGATCTTGCTTTTCGTTGGGGACCAATATTCTTCTTAAACCTTGTTCGCTGTAGGAGACTTTACTCTCTTGAGGTTCATGTGTCTTCAGTGGATTCAGAGGCTTGTGAGAAAGAGATGGGGGCAGACAGGAGAGATCTTCTCAGTCCAGGAGCAAACAGTCTTTCTCGGAGTTCAACTGTTTGTACAATTCAGAAAAACCCAGATTGCCAAGCTGGTTAGTCATGTGACTAACTCGTCTGACCATGTCTTGGATTGTATCACTTTAGCAGTCTCTTTCGCACAATACCTGGTGATCAAGTCCATTGTGGGTTCAATGTATCAGGTCCTTTGTCCTTCCAAGCACCGTCTGTTGATATGCAAATGTCTTTTCCAGGCACGGCTGATCTGTTTCACAAGTCCTTTATTCACTCCAGTAACAGTTTAAAATCAAAGTTCATGACAAAAGTAATGTGCCTCATTCTTGGCAGATGGGGGCGTAGCATGACAGGTGAGACAAATATATTATGTTTATTGTAATTAAATGTGCCTAACTGTCAATCATCAGCCTTTATTATTTGAAAAACATATTCCAGCATGGAGTGATTGTGTCTCCTGCAGTTCCATCATAAGCTTGCAGCAATGCCAATGTGACCACTGACATCATTAACATACCAATGAACATGATGTTTCATTGCACGAATGATGTCACACAGGCACTCGCTCATTTGTTGCTGCCATTCATGCTGGAGAGATATTATGGAGGCAGAGGACTTGAGACTACATGCATGAAGGTGAGTTTTGGGAGTAAGCATATTTGTTGTAATTTTGTAATTCATGGATTGTGGTAACGTGCAATTAGTAGTCTTTGCCTTGCATCCCTTGCGAGCTACTCACCATGTCTGGCCTCCATCACTGTTCTCTGATTTTCCATGTGTGCTTGGCCTTGTGTGCCCTCTTCACTGTAGGATGTATCATGCTCTCGTATTTCTTTGTCTTTCAAGGCCTCCCTCCTCTGTAGTGCTATGTTGTGTAGAACGCAGCAGACAACAACGATGCACGCAACCATGTCTGGGACATACTAAAGGGCTCCACCAGATCTATTGACGCAGTGGAACCGCATCTTCAGCATACCGATGGTCTGGTCAATGGTCGCTCGGGTGGAGCCGTGGCAGGCGTTGTAGCACTCTTCAGCATCATTGTTGGGATTCCTCACAGGCTTCAGAAGCCATATCTTCAAGGGGTAGCCCTTATTCCCAAGAATCCACCCTTGAAGGCGAGTCAGGGCAGTGAAAAGCAATGACACCTGGGACTGGCGAAGTATGTATGAGTCCTGGTTCTTTTGCAGGAAGCAGGCACATACTTGTAGGAAGCATTTTCTGCTGTCACATAATAATTGGATATGAATTGAATGAAACCCCTTTCTGTTTATGAAGGCAGCTGGTTGGTCCGCGGGAGCCTTGCTGGCCACATGCGTGTAGGCGATCACACCTTGGACCTGTGGGAATCCCGCAATGGCCAAATCCAATAGCCCTCTCTGCCTGACTCTCAGGGTCTGTCCTGTCATGTACACTGCCACCGGCCCTCCTGAATAGAGCATTGGTCACCTCCTTGATGCAGCGGTGCGCTCGGCTTGAGAGACCCCACACATATTGCCGGTGGATCTCTGGAATGATCCAAAGGCATAAACGTTTAGGACCACTGGCCACAGGCATATTGTGACCACCAAAACCCATTGGTCACAAATCATTAGTCAGCAGTGAGCAGAGGTCTGTGATGGCTTCTCTGGACAGCTGCAGTCTTCTCTGGCAGTTTCGATCAGATATCTGCAGGTACATCAGCCGAATCCTATAGACTCGCTGGTGATCTGGGAATTTTTTTTGCCTTGGCGGCTGCTGCTGCTCATATCTAGGAGCTTCCTCTTGATCTGCATCTGCCTCTTGGGCCCACCTCCAGCAGACACGCCTCAGCACAGTAAGGGGATCCAGGAAAACAGGGTGAATCATATGCATCTTTATCCTCCTTGGATCTTCGGATTCCATCAAAAGGTCAAGTACACCTATCTGGGCGAAGATTTGCGTTAATTTTCATTCTGCAAGATTCATGCATTAGCTCTATGGTATGGATTGATGTTGCTCTCACAACTTTTCAAGAAGCACGAGCCACTGTGACCATACCAATACCATTTAAATAACCTGTACTGGACTGCACCACCACCCCCCCACAAAAAAAACCACTTGCACAGTTGCTGAGATCCCCCCTCCCAACAGTATCCACTTGCAGAGATCCCCCCTCCCCTCACATCTGCAGATTGAGTTTAGCAGCAATGTCCGATATAAAAAAAAGTCTCCTAGATAACAATGATAATTTACCTAACCTCTGGAGGCAGCAAGGACTCTCGTCTCGGTGGCACCAGCTTTTCAAAGACACGAAAGTGAAGTGACGTGAGTGCCGTACGTCATGCACAAGGTTGCAAACACCTGGTAGGATCAAGGTGAATGAGATCCAAATTCATGCAAAACAGCTTGTAACAGATTTAAGTTATGATCCCATTGCGTTGTGGCAGATGTGCCGCCGCAGAACTTTGTGCCCCCGAGAAAATTGGGAACCAGCATTTGTCGGGTTCCACGGTGGACGTCTCGAGGCAGATTCTCCACCCACCCACATCAAAAAACTTGCCTTCTCCTGGACCATAAAATCCAGCCCATGGAGTGGCAATGATTGGAGAACAAATGCTGTCATCCTGAGAGAGGACAACAGGTTCACTCTCCATGGAGCTACTGTCAGTCCCCTGGGGTGGCGCCTCAGCAATCATAGGAACATTTAATCCCTCGAGTCTGTTCTGCCATTCAATTAGATCATGGCTGATTTGCAACCTAACTCCATATCCCTTAATACCTTTGGATAACAAAAATCTATCAATCTGAGATTTAAAATTAACAATTGAGCTGGCATCAATTACTGTTTGTGAAAGAGAGTTCCAAACTTCTACTACCTTTTGTGTGTAGAAGTGTATCCTAATTTCACTCCTGAAAAGTCTGGCTTTAATCTTTTAGACTACGCCTCCAGTGCTAGATTCTCAGTCACTGGAAATAGATGGGGGAGTTTTATGCTCTTCTCTGCTGGGGGTTTGGAGGTGGGGAGAGCATAAAATCGGGTGGGATGGTGGCAGGGGGCTTGCTGCCACCATCCTGCCTCCGCCAAAATTTAGTCCGATGCAGGAAGACCTATGAACAGCCTTCCTACCCCGCCACCAATTGAGGTCATTAACTGAGTAATTAACGCCCAACTAAGGGCCTCTTCTCGCCGCAGCCGCAATTAGCCATGTGGCGGGCGGCCCTGTCGCCGCATGGGAGGCACACCACGGAAAACTCTGTGGGCTGCTTCCTGACTCTGTGGGGGGGGGGGGGTGGTGGTGGTGGGGATGTTACTTGTTCTAAGGCACTTAGTGCCTGAACGAGGGAGCCGGCATCGGGAAGAGGGGGGCCTGCAGAGGGCTACCCCCCCTGCCCTTGCTGCTGACCCTCCATCCCTTCCCCGCGATCCCCACCCCGTGAGACCTCTCCCATCCTGATGTACCTGAGGCCTGGCTCCAGCGATGATCCTCAGCCTCGAGGACAGTCACCTTCAGCAGCAGCCAGCCCTCGTGGTGGCGTTGCAGTTGCCGACCTCTGATTGGCTGGCAGCTCTCCAGAGGAGGGACTTCCGATGACGGGGTCCTAGATCCTATAGAAGGCTATAAAGTAAACGCTGTCCACTTAAGTGCCTGATTGGCACTAAATTCGGCAGGCCTTCCGGAAAAGAGGTGATGCAATGGTCACGGCGTCGATTTCTCCTGATGTCAAAACTCCTGCTGCCAGTATAAAATTCCCCCCAGATTCTCTCTATCTACCCTATCTATTCCCCTTAATATCTTGAAAACATGAAAAAAATCATCCCATGACTTTCTAAATTACAGGGAATATAACTCTGGTTTGTGTAATCTCTCCTTGTAATTTAAGCCTTGCAGTCCAGGTATCATTATAGTAAATCTACGCTGAACTCCCTCCGAGGCCAATGTATCCTTCCTAAGTTGTGGTGCTCAAAACCGCACACAGCCCTCCAGGTGTGGTCTAACTAGGGCTTTGTATAACTGTAGCATAACTTCTACCCACTTGTATTCTAGTCCGCTAGGGATAAAGGCAAACATTCCATTAGCCTTTATGACTATTTTCTGTACCTGTTCATGACATTTTAATGATCTAGGTACCTGGACTCCAAGTCTCTTTGGACGTCCATTGTTTCTAGCTGTTCACCATTGAGAAAGTACTCTGGTCTATCATTTTTAAGTCCAAAATGGATGAACTCCCAAACTGCTCACTATTCCAGGATCATCCTGGACTTCAAAGATAACCTCTGGCTTCTTTTGTCTACTGCAAACCATCTTCTTCAACCTCTCTCCCCAGTCTCCTCCATTTTCACCTCCAACAATAAGTGCGAGAAGCTCATGGATTTCTTTATGACTAAGATTGTGATTATCCAACTGGCTGCCTCTGCTACTTCCCTTCTTTCTCCTATCCTTCCTCTAAGGCTCCCCCCTGTCCTATCCCTGAACTCGTATTATTCTTTAATTTCTCTCCTATCCCTCCTCATTCCCTCTCCAAGCTCATCTTGTCCATGATAACCACCTCTTGCTTTTTCGACAGATTACCACTAAACTACTGTCCACTCAACTTTCTGTCCTGGCTCTAAGGTTAGCTGATATTTTTAATGGTTCTCTCTTTTCGGGTACTGTCCCCCTTTCTTTCAGATCTGCTGTCAGCACCCATTTCCTCCAAAAAACAACATTTGTCTGTTCCATCCTTGCAAACTATTGCCCCATCTCCAACCTCCCTTTCCTCTCCAAAGTCTTTGAATGTTTTGTCACCTTGCAAATCTGTGCCCACCTTTCTCAGAACTCCATGTTTGAATCCCTCCAATCAGGTTTCCGTCTCTGCCACAGTGCCAAAATGGCTCTTATCAAAGTCTCAAATGACATCCGATTTGACTGTGGCAAAGGTAAACTATCCTTCCTCGTCCTTCTCAACCTGTTTGCAGCCTTTGATACAGGTGACCACACCATCCTCCTCCAACACCTCTCCATTGTCTTCCAGTTCTGTGGGACTGCTTTCACCTGGTTCCATGCTTATCTATTTAATAGTAGTCAGAGAATCACTTGCAATGGCTGCTCTTCTCACTCCAGCACCATTATGTCTGGTGTCCCCCAAGGATCTATCCTTGGTTCCCTCCTATTTCTCATCTACATGCTGCCCCTCGGCGACATCATCCAAAAACACAGGCAGCTTCCACATGTATGCTGACAACACCCAGCTCTACCTCACCACCACCTCTCTCGAGTCCTCTACAGTTGCTAAATTAGCAGACTGCTTATCTGACGTCCAGTAGTGGAAGAGAGGAAATTTCCTCCAATTAAATATTGGGAAGACTGAAGCCATTCCCCAGGTGCTGACCCTGTCCTCTTGCTGGTAACTGTCTGGAGCTGATCAGACTGTTCACGAACTCAGTGTCATATTTACCCCCAAGATGAGCTTCTGATCACATATCTGCACCATCACTGAGACCGTCTATTTCCACCTCCATAACATTGCTTGACTTCGTCCCTGCTTCCATCCCTGGCTCAGCTCATCTGCTGCTAAAATGTCTTTGTTACCTCTAGACTTGAATGGCCTCCCACATTTTAGCATTCATAAACTTGAGATCATCCAAAAACTCTGCTGCCCGGCCAAGTCCTGTTCACCCATCATCCTTGTGCTCGCTGACCTATACTGGCTCCTGGTAAAGTAACAACTTGATTTTAAAAGTATCATCCTTATTTTCAAATTCCTCCACGGCCTCACCCGTCCCTATCTCTGGAATCTCCTCCAACCTCACAATGCTCCAAGATACTTGCACTCCTCTAATTCTGACCTCTTGCACATCATTGATTTTAATCATTCCACAATTGGTGACTATGCCATCAGCTGTCAGGCCACTAAGTTCTGGAATTCCTGGCCTAAACCTTCCTGTCTCTCTACATCTCTTTCCACCTTGAAGAGACTCCTTAAAATCTACCTCTTTAACCAAGCTTTTGGATATCTGCTCAAATGTCTCCCTATGTGGCTTGGTGTCTAAAATTGCTTTATAATACTCCTGTGAAGCACTTTGGGTAGTTTTCCTACATTAAAGGCGCTATAGAATTACGATTTATTGTTATTGTTGCCAACATTGAAATCTATCTGCTACAGTTTTGCCCATTCACTTAATGAATCAATATCTCTTGTAATTTTCATCTACACTGTTTATAATACTGTCTATCTTTGTGCCATAGGCAAACTTGGATACGTACCTTTCTATCCCACTTTATAAGTTGTTAATAAATATTGTCACAAGGGCTGGAATCCTATGCCCCAACCATAGAGTGGGAAAGTGGCAGGGGATGTAGTGTGTAAAATGGAGCAGGAGACGCGTGGGACCCTTCGCGACCCACTCCAGCCTCCGCTGCCACTTTACGCAGGGCCACTTAAGGGCCTCCACCCTCTGCCACAGGTATTTTACCCATGGCTAGTTGGGTGGCCCAGGCCCGAGAAAAGCCGCCTGACCAAAGCAGGCGGCTCTCTGACGGCCTGGCGGGGGTGGGGGGACACCCTCATGATCGGGCAGCCTGTGCCCGATGGAGGGCCACCCCCACTACCCCAATCACCCCCAGCACCCAACATGCACCCCCCCCCCCCCACCGTCCCCCCAATCGATCACCCTTGCCTTGCCAGGGCCCAACCAATCACCCCCGGCAAGGCAACAAAAGCTTACCTTGGTTCCGGGGCTCCCCGACATCTTCTTCTTGAAGCTGCAGTCCCAGCAGTGGCCTCCGCTCCTGGTGGTGCTGCTGGGTCTAAGAGCAGCTCCATTAGGTGGAACTTCCTGCCTCAAGTGGGTGGAAGTCCCACCTCAGAAGAATTAAAGGCTACGGAACCGCGAAATGCGGCTCAGATCCCAGGCCAGGCGGAAACGGGTTTGCCATCGACTTTTCAGTCAGTGGATGGCTCCTGTCTGCCAAGGGAAAAATCCTGGCCAAGAGCTTTGTTTTTTTTTATTTGAATGTTAAGAATTCTGTGTGCTTTTAAAGACTAAGAGAATAGGATTTTCTGTGAACATAGAATGCTGAAACTTGATGTTTGAACTGAGTGCATGGACTGCAAGGCACTTGTTTCTAAACAACTCAACAGGGAAATAACAAGAGGATTTATGACTGTCACATGACTTGATTGTGGGTTTTAGTTTCAGTTTTACAGTATGAAAAAGACCCGGAAGCTGGAAGCAGCTATCAGTGAGCTGGCTAGGACCTGTGTTTGCAGACCAGAGGAGAAAAAGACCTACTCTCTAAAAAGAAGATTTGCCTCTCTTGTAAAAAGAGATTCTGCATTTGAGGTGGTGGTTGTGGTCTATTGGAGAAAGAGGAAAAGATCCCTGAAGAGGTAGAGACCTTGAAAAAGAGGAGTTGCTGCTCTCAGTGGAGAAAGGCTCCTTTGCTGAGAGGAAGCCCTGCATTTTAAAAGGTAGCAAATTCCTATGGCCTCCAATCTCTGAGAAATATCTGCCTCAGGAGTGATTCCTGTTGCCGCTAATGTTTTGAGAGATCCTGAAACCTTAAGAAAGCTTCTATTGCTAGACTGCTATTTCAAAACCAAGAAGACCTGTTGCTACACCCTGTGCTGAAAGATCTGTGTGACGCCTACTGCAGACGAAGTGCAGTGAATGCCTACCCATCACAGACTGTTCATCAACCTCGCCTGGAGAGACTTCATGTGGCGTCAGACTATTTGCCTCTGGGATACCTCACCGACCCGGAAACATCCTACCAGAAGTTACAACTCAGTTATTTTATTATTTGGCTATTTTCTGTTAGGTGAGAAACTTTACTAATATGCTATGACCTGTAGAGTAGTGGGACTGAATTAACAGTGCATTACTCCCACCTTGGTCATAACAATATGGTGAATAGCTGAGGCTCCAACACAGATCCTTGTGGGGCACCACTAGTCACATCCTGTCAATTAGAGTACCTTGCCATTATCCCTATTCTCTGATCCTTGCTGCTCAGCAAATTCCCTAAAAAGACCAGTAATTTGCCTTCAATTCCATGAGCTTTAACTTTAGCTAACAGTCTCTTATGAGGGACCTAATCAAATGCCTTCTGGAAGTCTGTATAAATAACATCCAAAGACATTCCCCTCTTCATTACTTTAGACACCTCTTCAAAAAATTCAATCAGGGTTTTCAAGCATGACCTACTCTTTACAAATCTAGATGTTAGGCTAACTGATCTATAATTCCCTGGTTTCCCTCTGTCATCTTTCTTAAATATCAGAGTGACAGGCACAATTTTCCAATCTAAAGGAATGGTTCCCAAATCAAAAGAATGTTGGAAGATTATAGTTAGGACATCTGCAATTGTTCTGACTTATTTCTTATAAACCCTGGGATGGAAACCATCTGGTCCTGAGGATTTGTCACTCTTTAGTGCCATTATTTTCTTCATTACTGTTATTTTGTTTATGTTAATTTTGGTGAGTCCCTGATTCACTGCTAAAATAGGAATGGTTACTTTCATAAGGAATTCCACTTCTTTCAATTATGTATATTTCCCAGTATGTTCTTAGCAATGTAAATATTGTCATAATTGTCACATGACAAGGGACGCATGAGGTAGAAAAATCATGGTTAAAATTCATTAACATGACTGTGGTCATTTACATGTTGAAAATATGGCTCAAACATTACAAGCTGAAAATTAGTTGCTATTCACTTCCAGATTAAGCCAATTGTATTAGAAACAACTCTGTGATCAGAACATTTTGCTCTAGCAGTGCACTGGTTAATGGAGAAAAAATGTGCTCTATTTTAATTCAGTTGTTCATCTATTCAGTTTAAAAACACTAACATTAATACAGCACTGAAAGAAACATGTTATCCAGGACACAATCAAAAGATATTAAACTTCGTTGATTACTATTGTATCATTTTGATTTTTGGAAAGGTAGAGGAAAAGACATAACATGTACATCAAAATCTGGCTTGGAGTTTCAAGTAGGTTTTAGGAATTCAAACTCCCAGTCTTCCTCCATGCCAGAAGAACAAAGTTCCAAAATTTATCCTTTTTCCTCTAACCCAAGCAGGCTATAGGTTAAGCGTGGGAAGTGGGACTAATTGGATAGCACTTTCGAAGACCTGGCACAAGCACGATGTATCGAATAACCCCTTCTGTGCTGTAAGGTTCAATGCTTTGATCCTTCTTTATTGGACACTCCATGATAAGGTTTTTTCCTTGAACATTCTTGCAAAAAATGCACCAGCTAATTAATTGCATCTGTGCACATCTGGGATGTCTCACCAAATCAAAACATGACATCTGATGATGTAGTTTCAGAGGAATTGTATCTCACAAATGCAACAATACTGAATATCACAGCTCTACTAAGCACCAAGAGCCTGCAGAACATAAAAATGAAAATTGGCTTAAAAAAACACTGATCTATTGTGACCAACTATTCCACTCACCAAAAGAATCAAAAGTGGCAAAAACAGACTAAAAACAACTGAATAACCAGCAGAAAACCAGAGTGTCAAATCCCTCAATTGTTTCACACTACTATTCAAGAGCCAGTAAGTACCTGAACACCAACCAATCAAATACAAGCCTAAGAAAAAGGTACACTAGCACCTTCTCAAGGCAACTAGGGATGGGCAATAAATGTCAAAGTTGCCAACCATGCCCATATCCTGAGAATAAACAATAAAAAGATATTTTTTTCACACTGGTCACTATTTACTCGTCAGTTTATTTATCTAGAAATAATTTAAAAACATATGTAAAATACTTATAAATTCTGGTAATAATCATTAAATACACCCACAAAATGGGTTATATAATATTGGAAATACTTGCAAGAAGTTTTCCCCCATGTGGTGCTACCCTTCTACCTGGAGTCTAAGGGCATGAATTTCATCTCCAGTACCGTTTTCTGGCATGGCCCCAACATGCCTGAGAAGGAGGGCTATTCTGATGTCACATAGCCCAACCGGCTAATGCAAAGCCAGGATACCTGATTTGGACCAGGTCCAGGCCACGAATTTGCACTTCACTCTGCAAGCGATTAGCATTCTGCTGCAAAAGGGGCCAAGCTCTAGCGTTATTTAAAGGGCCAGGCACCTAAATTCCAGGTAAAATAATTTTTAAGAACTTTTGCGATTGCAAAGTGTCTGGAAGTACTCTGGACTGTTTCTAGAGATGTTATCATGGGTTCCTGGATTTGCTAGAGAGTGTTCCTGGATCCCGACAGCAGGGTAGAAGATTGGGTGACCTATAAACACAAAGACTGCTACACGTAGTGGGGTATCAGTGACAGTGTCTCTGGATCTGCAGTACAGGGAGATGGAGCAGAGGCTGTGGAGAGAGAAAGCTCTGTGTGATGCCCTCTCCCAACTTGAAGTCGGACTCCTCCGTGCTTCTTGATAGTGACAAGAAGTTGTCTGGCAAGTCAGCCAATGCATCCAGCATCTCAGTGTGCATGCCCATCAGTGCTGTCCTGTATGCCACCCTGTTGAGTTCCTGAACTGAGTCATCTGCGACCTTGCTCTTTGGGGAGCTGGTAAACGAACCATCCTTAACCCCTGGCCTGTCTGCAGCCCACTTGAGCCCGGTGACTTACCACATTTTGATCCCAACTTAATATTTGCCTCCAACATACGTGCAATACCAGTATCTGAACTGATGGCTGTGAATGTCAGATCAAGTGATGGGGCTTTTTTGTCTGTGCTATTCTGTTGTTTTTTTCTCTCTTTCTTCCTCCTTGGGCTGATGAGGCTCAGTTTGGAAGTCTGTAAGCAGAAAATCAGAAGTGGGAGATTGATGTGAGGAAAGGTTGGTGGGGTGAAGATCATGAGGTCCATGGTCACGCCATCATCAGCTTGCTCATTATGCCAGATAGCAAGATGAAGGTCAATTGGTGGTCAAGAAGGGGCATAAGGCAGGACCATGCCATCATCCTCAATATTCTCAGTGATGCAGATGCCAGGGGCTTAATTGCAGCTGGCCCCATAACGCTGACCGCCATTTTCTCTGCAGAGATCAGAAGATGCAGGCTTCCTTGTCCATTGGCTGGTTCTGCTCTGTTCCCTTATATTGTGTATCACCTTAACCTGCAAGATAGAGGGCACAATGACAGTGATTGTACACCAATATGTTTGGCTGATGTGCCTGAATAGCTGGACAATTATGGAGGCAGTGAGAACTGGGTGTGAAACTGGCAACATTGGTAGGTTGAAGGTGAGGTGGAGTATTTGGATGTTCAGCATGAGTCCAGAGTGCCTGGGAGTGCTGCTGGGTGAGTGATGGGGCTTTGGTGCATTTGAGCAGTGTGAGATATTAATGGTGTGGTGAGTAGGAGATTTCAAGTGAAGATGCATTCAATGATGACCAACCACATGTGGTTAGTTGACTTCTTCTGGCACTTCAGTCAGGTCCTCCCTGGCATCTGCCTCCTAGTCCCTTTTAGGATTGTTCTTGAGGATCTCCTGGCCCTCTGCAGAACCCTGGTGTTTCTTCTCCTACCCACCTCCACCATTAATTTCTCTTGTGCTGCATCCATCATGCTGGAACCCTCTCTCTGTCCTGGTTTTCCATTTTCTATGTTTTACATTCCAGCAACATTACAGCGCAGCTTCCTTTCAAGAGGGACAGACTGCCTTTAAGAAGATCAGGTTGGCTGTACCACATGCTATTCCCAAAACTCTAATCTCCCACCTGCTGAGTGCAGGGGCATCTGGTAGTGCAAAGAGGAAGCCAGCAGCAAGGAATCTGCTCAGCCCCATGCTACAGCCATGGTAATAAGGTGGGAGCTACAAGTTTGTGTGCTGCCCACTGCCAACGAAATTGGTGCAGACAGTTCGAGAATCACAACTCCTGCACCCAATAAATGAGGAAGATGAATTTTAGTCCCAGGACTTGAATTGGAAATTCCAGCTTAGCTTTGGTGTTGCAGATCTTTGACTGCAGTGGACAAATTGGCTGGAGTTCTCACAGTTGGTGTCCTACTGATGGGCCCAAAAGTAGGGTGCGACCTTGCTTTGGCATTCTGCAGTACCCGGAGCCACATTTTGCAGGGGGGGCAAGCAACTAATTGGTAGCCATTGGGGCTGTTGGCTCTATTAAGGATGGTTGCCCACCCCCAGGAGCTGCCAGCCAATGGGAAAAAAGAGGACACCATGGAAGAATACCGACCTCCCAGCCAGGTAAATGGGGTCTGGGGCCAGTCAGACATGACCTGGCGAATGGCAGGGATGCAGGGGGGTGGGGGGGTTGTTTGATGAGGGCAGGTGGTATTATTGCCGTGAGAATAGCCATTGCCACCAGGCAGCCCCTCTGTGGCCCAATGAATGTCTGAATAGGAGGGACCCCGCCTCCCATGAACATTGGGAGGCCGCCCACATGGCAGGGGGCCCACCCGCTGCTGGTAAAATGCCTGCAGCGGCGGGAAGAGGCCCTTCATTGACTCTTAAGTGGTTGAATTGGCCTCTTGATGGGAGGGCCGTCCACCACTTTCCCCATCACTGGCAAGATGGCATGGTGGTGGGAAGATGGCGGGCAGTCCACCTCCCACCTTCCCTCACCATTTTACGGGCTCCCCCACCTCACAACCCAACCCCAGAAGGCTGGTAAAATTCATCCCATTGTCTGTGTGAGTTTCAGTTTTCACCCTGCTTCTGTGGACCTGCAATACCCTGGCTGAACTAGCATAATTCGTGTTATACAACAACTAGCTTTAAAAAGACTGAGAAGATATGGAGAAAAAATCAAAATAAAAAGATTTCCTTTTATTTTAGAATTCTATGCAGTTTAAGCTATTGCTATAAGGAGTTTCAACACTATAGCTGAGCGTGTGTAGGAATCCATATCCAATCTCTGTAGTGCCATCTCATGTGGCATCATCACTTTGTAGTCTAGTCTGTATAGATGGCTCACTTCAAAGGACACTGCAACCAGCTTTTCACAGCAGGAGAACATGCTAGCACACTTTGCAGCTCTGGTACAAAATCAAATGGCTCCAATACAGACTCTGGCCTCTACAGAGGAGATATTGGTGAATCGAAGGGTTTGACAGGGTTGGATTTCTGCAATCTGCACTTCTGTAGATCAATGGACGTGTTGAGCTCCAATTCCAAGGTAGAGGCAATGGTGCTATGGGAACTGCAAGTGTTGGCTTCTCTCAGGATATCAATACATTTGCACATTCTCCTCCCCCAACCATATCAATCATGGCGCCAGCAAGACTGCTGGGCAAGGCTGCTACATTGTAGCAATCTGTGGCTGGTCCCTCAAAGACTCAAGTGCCCAGAAATCATTGGCCATGAATATCTCAAGGATTCCCACTTAAGGAACAGCAGCCTTCCACTAACTCTGCTTAGGCTACAAAGGCAGCGAATAGTAGAGTTAGGAAACCTTCTTTAAAGAAAATGGATGAGTGATTTGGTGAGAAATAAATGGGAGGCTTTAAATTAATCACCTTTATCTCATTGGTCATTTTAGTCTGTGGTGTATTTTAATAGCAGATTCTAAGTCTGCATTGTCAGAATACCGTCAATATAGAAGTTGTCTGAATGGCTTGAATGTTCTTCAATGTAGTTGAAGGTAGTGCTGGAGAGTGTAATAAGGACTGTTGTGCAGAGGGGCTCTGTCTAGATTCTCAAGGTAGCTGGAGTTCTGTCTGAGAATACAAGAGCAGGTTGGAAATGATATGGTGGCAGTGGGATGTTAAGATCTTGGGTAATTACCAATGGTTTGGGGCTTCCTCGAGCTTACATAATACCTCTGAGGGGAAGAAATCTTTTGAATGGATTCCTGAATTGGCTACAGGTCTCTGTTTTCTCAGGAATAGCAGAGGGGCAGAGGGAGAAGGATGGGCATACTGTGATGTGTCCAGTAAGAAGTGGGGCAAGCGTGTATGAGCCTGATGAATTTTTTTTGTCATGGACACTTAACACAGCATAACATAAAGTAGCAATGCACACAACACAACACAAAATTTTTCCACCTCTTTTCTTCCCTCACTTCTTCCTCTCCTGAAAGCGTTAATTACATCCATTCGGCCTTTATACACTCAACAGTGAGTGTTAACAGCCTATTTAACTGCATGGGCAAAACAACCATCTTAGATCCTGTGCTCACCTGACATCCACATGTACTCCAACATCAGGAGCCGATCAATAGCTATCAGCAAAGAAAAACCTGGCTGATTCTCTCCTCCCTAACTCAGTGATGCTGCGATCAATGATGGCATCTCTACCCTCGTCTGGCTGATATTAGCTATCTCAACACAAACCAGGGATCAAACCTGATGCTGTCCTTGACTGAAAGGCTTCTCTATCCTTGATGAAAGGTCACTAACCTGAAACGTTAACTCTGCTTCTCTCTCCACAGGTGCTGCCAAACCTGCTGAGTATTTCCAGCATTTCTTGTTTTTATTTCAGATTTCCAGCATCTGTAGTATTTTGCTTTTGTTCACTATCCACTAGTTTATCTCACTACTGAGTGTCATTTTGGCTCAGTGGCAGCATCTTGCCTCTGAGTATGAAGGCTATGGTTTCAATTTTCAGTCAAGTGCATGCTCCAGTGCAATACTCAAGCAGCACTACATTTTTAAAACTCCAGGCTGCATCTGCATGTTCAGGTGGATGCAAATGATTATATGACACTATTTGACAAAGAGCAGGAAGTTGTCCTGGCAGACATTCCTCCTTCAATCCACACCACCAATACAGATGAATCTTTTGTGATGGAGTCCTCTTGTGTAGACTGTGTTCTGTACAGCTGACTATTGAAAAGACTGTTAGATGCTATGACTTTGGATTCAAAGCTTGTGGTTTTTTTTCTGAGACAGTCACTTACTGGAAGTGAAACTGAAAGCTCCAGAGAGTTCCGGAAAAGACAAGGCTGAGACAAGGCAAAGATGGCTGGGGAGTCGAGAACTAGGTGTCACAGTCTCAGGATACAGGGTATGCCATTTAGAACCGAGATGAGGAGAAATTTCTTCACTCAGAGAGTGGTGAACCTATGGAATCCTCTACCGCAGAAGACAGTGGAGGCCAAATCATTAAATATATTCAAGAAGGAGATAGATATATTTCTTAATGCCAAAGGGATCAAGGGATATGGGGAGAAAGTGGGAACAGGGTACTGAATTAAACGATCAGCCATGATCTTTTTTGAATGGCGGAGCAGACCCTAAGGGCTGAATGGCCTACTCCTGCTCCTATTTTCTATGTTTCTATGTTTCTAACCAGTTTGAAGCAGACAGTCATGATCACAGACATGCAACTGGAGCTCAGGTTTCAGTTTAGAAGAACTCTGTGCAGTGGGTGGAAGCAAAAACAGGCAGCTGTTGTTTCAGAGTGACAAGATGCGAGTTGCAGGTTGTTGTGCTTCCAGAGAAGTTGCTTGGATTTCAAACAGTGTGCCAGCTGTGAGGACAGACTGCAGAACAGCAGGTTGGAGCAGTTGTTTTGGCTGCAGGCAGAGGACCCTGGACTTTGAGAGCTGACCATTGATGAATACAGCTCACGGCAGTTGTCTTTGGTGACTTAAAGACTTATCAGTGGAACTACACCATCAGTACGATTGTCGGTGAGGCTGAGGTTGTTCGGGAGGTGACAAGACCGGAACATTAAAGGGAAGATTGCATTGCTTGCTGTCGAAGGGACAATTATTTCTTCTGTATTTGCATCCTGGAGGACAGGACTTGGAAAACTACTTGAGGAAGTTTCTGATTTTGCTGTACTTTGAAACTGTTCGATGCCATCTTGCCGATAGGACTGCTCTGTTTTTATTTCAGATTTCCATGAGGGCAATCTTTGTTACATCTGATAGTTACTGTGTAACCTTTAAGGTATACAGATTGATTGTGATTTCCAGTTAATTCACACTTCATTTTTGTTGGTTTTGGTTTGAGTATTAAAATAAAATTTTATAAAAGTGAAATCTTGTCTGTTTTTATTTTGTTTCCTAAATTGGGGTCAGTCGGTGGATATGATTCTTTTGGTTTGTCGGTGGACTCCACAGGGATCATAACACTATCATTAATGCCATTAATGGCATGCATTGTTCATGGGGCCACATGGTACATAAATTGGCTGCTATGGTTGCCTACAAACAACATTAATTACACATCTGTTGATTGTGAAGCATCTTGGATGTCCTGCCTATGTGAAAGGTATTAGATAAATATAAGTGCTTACTTAGCTGAGCAATTGGTGAGCTGGAGTGTACATATATCTTTTATTTAAAAGAAGGTTATTCATTATGTGTTATGAAGATCATCATGATAGAGATGTTTTATGAAATGTGAACCATTAATATTTTGTATAGATGCTTATTCCCTGAAATATTTTTTACGAATTTATTCTGCTCGTAAACTAAGATTATACTGCAATCTTTAAAATGTGAGATTTTTGTATTGCAGTGACATACCTGGATATGAACTGCATCATTGCTTTGAGCACACCCCAAACAAAAAAAAGTTATGCCAAAGACAGATAAAAGCATTGTGCATTTAACTTTAATCAAGAAGAATTCCACCTGCTTTAAACAGACTGTGAGTTAGGAGTTGTTCCAAATTAATGCCTTTGCAAGATCTTTCAAACAAAATGAACAAGGATAGTTTCATCATCAGGACATGGCCCTGGGAGTAGTTGCCAGCACAAAAGTTCAAAACACAGGACCACAGGCATCGTTCTACCCTGGCATGTCTTGCTGAGTCCAGACACCTGTCACTGTTTCACCAATAACAAGAACACTGATCATCGAAGCAGCAGGAGGAAACCATGGCTCGAGTTCATAACAACATAAAAATGGGTAATCTTCAAACTTAGCCCTCGATAGCCAATTATAGCATAATCACCGTTGCTTTTTTTAAAGTTAGCTCTTACTGGAATTCTGGAAAGAAAAGCAATGAAGAACAATAACGTTTTCCCCGTGGATTAGTCCTACTATTCTTTTCATATGTCAACTTTGGCTCATCGATGTCAAAGAATGCATCGATTGCTTACATGAATGATAAAGCATCACACTAGCACTGCATGAACAATCTTTTGTTTGTTTTATATCTGTGGGATTCGACATGTTGTGCACTGCACACCACAAATGATTGATCTCAGGATAATCCTTATTGCAGCACCAACCAAAGTCACTGCAAACAAGCACTGTGGTATTTAAAAAAAGTATCAGGATGGTTCAAATGTTGAGAAGTTTGATTTGAACAGTTCTGAATTCAAGGTGAAAGCAAAATATGGTGGATGCTGGAAATCTGAAATAAAAACAAAGTGCTGTAAATACTTTGCTGGTCTGGCAGCATCTGTGGAGAGAGAAGCAGAGTTAACGTTTCAGGTCTGTCTCCTTTCACCAGAACTGGTAAAAGATAGAAACAACTGAAAGGGGGAAGAGGGAAAGAAGAACAAAAAGAAAGATCTGTGATAGGGCAGCGGCAGGAAAGATTAACGACAGAGATGCCACAGAACAAAAAGGAAAGGGAGTTGTTGTAAAAGACAAAGCATTAGTTCAGAGAGAGTGTTAATAGCAGAATAATGAACAGCTCCATCCAAAATCAAAAATGTGACAAATAGGTTTAAGGCAGGCACATAGTTAAAAAATAAAATTAAATTAAATTAAAATTTAAAAAAAATTAAAATGACAGTCATGATCTGAAATTATTGAACTCAGTGCTGAGTGAGTGCCGAATCGGAAGATGAGGTGCTGTTCCTCAAGCTTACGTTGAGCTTCATTAGAACAATGTTGCAGGCCAAGAACAGAAACATGGACATGAGAGCAGGGTGGTGAATTAAAATGACAGGCGACCGGAACTGGTGGAGGATGATCCCTTGGATGTGGAGGCTGCTGGGGTGGCAACTGAGGACAAAGGGAACCCTGCCATGGTTCTGGGTGGGAGGGAAGGGGGTGAGAGCAGAAGTGCTGGAAATGGGTCAGACAAGTCGAGGGCCCTGTCAACCACAGTTGGAGGGAATCCTCGATTGAGGAAAAAGGAAGACATATCAGAAACGCTGTTGGGAAAGGTTGCATCATCAGAACAGATGCGTCAGAGATGGAGAAACTGGGAGAATGGAATGGAGTCCTTACAGGGGGCAGGGTGTGAGGAAGTGTAGTCACGATAGCTGTGGAAGTCGTTAGCTTATAATGAATATTAGTGGACAGCCTATTCCTAGAGATGGAGACAGAGAAGTTGAGGAAGGGAAATTTCGGAGATGGACCACGTGAAGGTGACAAAAGGGTGTAAATTGGAAGCAAAGTTGATGAAGTTTTCCAGTTTGGGACGAGAGCAGGAACTAGCACAGATACAGTCATCAATGTACCGGAAAAAGAGTTGGGGAAGGGGGCCTGAGTAGGACTGGAACAAGGAGTGTTCGACATACCCCACAAAAAGACAGGCATAACTCGGACCCATGCGGGTCCCCTTAGCAGCACCTTTAATTTGGAGGAAGTGAGTGGAATTGAAGGAGAGGTTGTTCAATGTGAGAACAAGTTCAGCCAGGTGGAGGAGGGTGGTGGTGGATGGGGACTGGTTGTTGTTCAAGGAAGAAGCAGAAAGCCCTCAAACCATCCTGGTGGGGGATGGCGGTGTAGAGAGATTGGACTTCCATAATGAAGAGGGGGTGGTTAGGGCCAGGAAACTGGAAATTGTTGAAATGTCATAGGGCATCAGAAGAGTCACAGATGTAGGTGAGAAGAGACTGAACCAGGGGCGAAAAAACTGAGTCAAGATAGGAAGAAATAAGTTCAGTGGGGCATGAACAAGATGGGTCGACCAGGATAGTCCTGTTAGTGGATTTTTAGCAGGACAATGGACTATTTCTATGAAGTCAGAGATTTGGGCTTAGATTCAGGTGTTTAAGAATATTGAAGACACAGACAATGTATATTTGCGATGCTAAGGTAGGGTAGAACCAGGGACCACCTGGGCAGACAGGATATGGATAGATGCTTGAAAGTTTCCATTTTCCCAGCAGGCGATCAACCTATGGAACAGAATTCTGGAGGAAATAATAGACAGTCACTCCTTACAATCCTTCAAAGAAGACATTAGATGGATTCCTGGGAAATGAAATTCTGATGTCATATGGAGATTCGTGTAAATTATTTCTGGATAATAACCAGTGCGTCACCTATGAGGGGTCAGAGGAATTTTTGCAGCACTCCTGAATTGGCTACAGCTCTCCAGCTTTTTGACTACAAGGAAATAGGAGGATGGGATAACTAGCTGTGTGTGGATAAAATTAGACAAAAGATTTGAGGCCATTTCTCATCCTGGTTACATAAATATGAACAATAGATTGATTGAGCCTATGTCAGACATGCAAAAATAGAAAAGTAACAAAATCTGATCAACAGCTTCACCAAAAGCTAGCAGTCCCTAAAAAGCTGGTCACCATTGTCATCAGCATTTTGGAGCCCCATTCAGCACATCAGTGTTGGCTGTTACAAACCAACGTAGCCAGGCCTTTTCTGCTCTCCTAACTCACTCCTACCAACTTCAGTGTTTACTGCACCAGAAAATATCTCACTCCTCTTCTTTATACCATTTCCACCACTAATGGTTAGGATTGCTGTCACTGTATCGACAGGAATTCTTGTGGGAATTCCACCTTTTATATACACTGCGAATCACAGTTCTAGTCATTGGTGCTGGGAGGAGCATGAAGAGGGGGAGAAGGATCTGTCAATCATAAAAGTGCTTAAATTATCCAGCTTTCAGAATTTTCAATGCAATAATGTTAAATGTTTTCAAGGAAGCAAGTTTACAGTCCATCATTCCCATCCAAACTTGTGCCACCTATTCTGTGCCTTTCACTTTCGGATTTCCTCTTTGGGCTTTTCTAGTTATTTTTTGAATTGAATACAAGTGACTGAATGTCTGCATATCTACCTTTTAAGACACAAACATGGCATAACTACTTGCTTTCTCATGTTAAGATCACTCCTGAGTTGTCAGCTGTTTTGAAGTTGCTGATCAGCTTTTACTACTTATCTAGTTAGGTATTTATATTTACAACTCAACAGCGTTGAATATTGGCTTATGATATGTGATAACAAGTGTTTACACTGAAAGTGCAGTGGAACACAGGGATAGTTGAAACTGAATCAGTGGGCAAGAGCAGAAATCAGGTTAGGAACCCTAGTACCTTATGGATGCAAAGGAATGGTCTCCGGCATGGTTAGTACAGGGGAGTGTTTTTGGGTGAAGATTCTAACACTGGGAGGAAGTGGCAAGGCAGTAGTTGGGGAGGCTCAAAGGTTCCTTACAGTTCCCAGAGGAATATTCAGCTCCTCCTGGCCCACAAGGATTCCACATTTTCTAACTTAACTTGATCTCTTCTGATGACTTCTCAAATTCTCACCATGGCAGAGCTGTCAGGGTTGGCTCTGTACATGCTTCACAAATTTGTGAGTGAAAATGGCACTGTGCTGTGGTTGGCATCATTGGGTCATGACTTTTCTACACGAAGCAGACTGCAGCATGACTGATCCTGACAACCCTACCATGACTATTTTGAGGTGAATTACAATATTGAAGGGTGGGAAAATGTTAATTTGTTATTAAAATTGACCCATTATTTTTGGGGGGATTCTCCACAGACGATTTTGATGTTTGACACATTATTCAGTGCAATTTTTGTATTTTAGAATGCACTATAATTTTGCACTTCAAGCCAAAAATAATTTCTCTAGAAAGGTTATAAATACTAAATTGAAGTAAAATAGTTGTATAGATGTCCATCCAACATCCTAAGGGCCGGTTTCTTCCTTTGGTAATTTAAAATTTTTTCCAGCATGCATGTATAACAAATCCAACTGGCTTAAGATGCCTGTTACAAATTCTGATCTGTCATAGATACTTTCTTGGGTTCAATGGCATCAGTTTCTCCTGTAAGCAGTCTGACCATCATACTTTTATGAGAATTTACTCACATAACCCCATATCTACTTACATGAGAGCATAAACCTGAGGTGGAACAATAGCATGCCCATATGTTCAGGTCTGGGTAGTCGTGCCTTTTGCACAAATGCTTTATCTGTTTTTCTGAAGCAAGACTGAACAAACACTAAGATGAGACTTGATACAAATCATTGATTGATTTCAGTGCATTGGCAAACAGAGCAACACTTACGATCAAATTCACTCAGTTAAATTAATAAAAATATTTTATGCTATAATATAAAAACAATGAAAATGTTACACTTCCCCATATTAGTGGGCTATCATGTTTGACTTAAATTGTTTTTCTTACTGCCCTCCCCTGCATTCTATTTTTTTGCTGTCTCACCTCTTTACAGCATTAGTTTTAAACAAGCTGCCTACGTTCTTGTTTCTCTTGCTGTTGACAGCTACAAAAGGAGCACAAGGGCATGGAACTCAATCATGTACCACTACTTCTAGTGGTGCTACAAAGGTTACCTTACTTTCCCAGGGGCAGGCAGCACCACAGGCCAATACCTGTGTGGCCCACATGGTGATTTTCAAAGATATGGGTGCCCATATTGCGTGACATTGAAGTCCCCCACCCAGAGTAGATTCTGTGCCCTTGCCACCGAACACATTGAGTCAGCGCTATTCTGGCATCACACAGCCAGCCAGATGATGTGACAACCGGGATGCTAAATTTGGACAGTGCCGATCATGGCAGCACATGCATTGTCCACGCCTGAAAGAAATAGTGTGAAACAAAAAGCAGCATTTTTTTAAGGTCCTGATTGCAGGTAAGTTATATTTTAGATTTCTTCTATTGGAAAATATCTGAAAGTACTCTGGAGTATTTTTGGATGTGTTTTGGTGCATTTGCCAGATGTGTATTACTGCATCCTCTCAAAATTGGCAGAGGAGTTGATGGCGTGTCCACACAAAGGCTGCAACACGTATGGAGGCAGCAGTGTTAGCACCCCTGGGTTTGCAGCATGATAAGGAGATCAAGCAGAGGTTGTGGAGAGGGAAAGCTCCATGCCATGTCTTCTGCTAAGTTGAAGCCAGGCTCTTACATGCTCCCTAACAGTGACAGGAGGCTGTCAGGCAGGCCAGTCAATGAACCCAGCATCTCAGTGACAATGTCCCAGACTCTGCCATCATCATGCCCGGGTATGTCCTGTCCCACCGGCAGGACAGACCCAGCAGAGGTGGTGGCACAGCGGTATACAGTAGGGAGGGAGCTGCCCTGGGAGTCCTCAACATCGACTCTGGACCCCATGAAGTCTCATGGCATCAGGTCAAACATAGATAAGGAAACCTCCTGCTGATTACCACCTACCGCCCTCCCTGAGCTGATGAATCAGTATTCCTCCATGTTGAACAGCACTTGGAGGAAGCACTGAGGGTGGCAAGGGCACAGAATGTACACTGGGTGGGGGACTTCAATGTCCATCACCAAGAGTGGCTTGGTAGCACCACTACTGACCGAGCTGACCGAGTCCTAAAGGACATATCTGCTAGACTGGGTATGCGGCAGTTGGTGAGGGAACCAACAAGAGGGAAAAACATACATGATCTTGTCCTCAACAATCTGCCTGCCGCAGATGCATCTGTCCATGACAGTATTGGTAGGAGTGACCACTGCACAGTCATTGTGGAGACGAAGTCCCGCCTTCACATTGAGGATACCCTCCATCTTGTTGTGTGGCACTACCACCGTGCTAAATGGGATAGATTTAGAATAGATCTAGCAATTCAAAACTGGGCATTCATGACGCGCTGTGGGCCATCAGCAGCAGCAGAATTGTACTCAACCACCATCTGTAACCTCATGGCCCGGCATCTTCCCCATTAAGCCAGGATACCAACTTGGTTCAATGAAGAGTGCAGGAGAGCATGCCAGGAGCAGCACCAGGCATACCTCAAAATGAGGTGTCAACCTGGTTGCCAAACAGCGTAAGCAGCATGTGATAGACAGAGCTAAGCGATCCCATAACCAACAGATCAGATCTAAGCTTTGCAGTCCTGGCACATCCAGTCGTGAATGGTGGTGGACAATTAAACAACTAACTGGAGGAGGTGGCTCCACAAATATCCCAACCTCAATGATGGGGGAGCCCAGCACATCAGTGTGAAAGATAAGGCTGAAGCATTTGCAACAGTCTTCAGCCAGAAGTGCCGAGTTGATGATCCATCTTGGCCTATTCCTGAAGTCCCCAGCATCACAGATGCCAGACTTCAGCCAATTCGATTCACTCCTCATGATATCAAGAAACGACTGAAGGCACTGAATACTGCAAAAGCTATGGGCCCTGACAATATTCCGGCAATAGTACTGAAGACCTGTGCTCCAGAACTTGCCGCGCCCCTAGCCAAACTGTTCCAGTACAGCTACAACACTGGCATCTACCCTGCAATGTGGAAAATTGCCCAGGTATGTCCTGTACACAAAAAGCAGGACATGTCCAACCCGACCAATTACCACCCCATCAGCCTACTCTCAATCATCAGGGTAGCGTCCTAGGCCCAACTATCTTCAGCTGCTTCATCAATGACCTTCCTTCAATCACATGGTCAGAAGTGAGGATGTTCGCTGATGATTGCACAATGTTCAGCACCATTTGTGACTCCTCAGATACTGAAGCAGTCCGTATAGAAATGGAGCAAGACTTGGACAATATCCAGGCTTGGGCTGATAAGTGGCAAGTAACATTCGTGCCACACAAGTGCCAGGCAATGACCATCACCAACAAGAGAGAATCTAACCATCTCCCCTTGACATTCAATGAATGGCATTACCATTGCTGAGTCCGCCACTATCAACATCTTGGGGGCTACCATTGACCAGAAACTGAACTGGAGTAGCCATATAAATGCCATGGCTACAAGAGCAGGTCAGAGGCTAGGAATCCTGTGGCAAGTAACTCACCTCCTGACTCCCCAAAGCCTGTCCACCATCTACAAGGCACAAGTCAGGAGTATGATGGAATACTCTCCATTTGCCTGGATGGGTGCAGCTCCAACAGCACTCAAGAAGCTCGACACCATCCAGGACAAAGCAGCCCACTTGATTGGCACCCCACCTACAAACATTCACTCCCTCCATCACTGACGCACAGTGGCAGCAGTGTGTACCATCTACAAGATGCACTGCAGCAACGCACCAAGGCTCCTTAGACAGCACCTTCCAAACCCGCGACCTCTACCAACTAGAAGGACAAGAGCAGCAAATGCATGGGAACACCACCACCTGAAAGTTCCCCTGCAAGTCACACACCATCCTGACTTGGAACTATATCGCCGTTCCTTCACTGTCGCTGGGTCAAAATCCTGGAACTCCCTTCCTAACGGCACTGTAGGTGTACCTACCCCACATGGACTGCACCGGCTCCAGAACGCAGCTCACCACCACCTTCTCAAGGGCAATTAGGGATGGGCAATAAATGCTGGCCTGGCCAGCGACGCCCACATCCTATGAATGAATTTTTAAAAACTGCCCATTCAGCACTGTCCTCTATGTCGCCCCGTCGAGGTCCTCATCTAAGTCCTCTGCAGCAGTACTTGTTTGCCACCTAGCGCTCTGGTGCTGATTGCAGGCCACTCTCCTGGTGATTCATCATATGCTGATCCCAACTCTATGCTAGCCTCTAAGGCAAATGCAGTGCCAGTCTGAGCTGGTGGCTGCAAGTGTCAGATCAAGTGGTGTGACCTCTTTATCAGTGCTGTAGTGTTGCTGTCTTTCCTCCTCTTGCGGCTGCTGCAGTTGGGCAGGCAGCAGTTCTTGGGTGTGTGAAAACAGCAACTCAGAAAGGGGTGGGGTGGGAAGTAAGACGTCCATGATCACACCATCAGCAGCTTGCCCATCACGCCACATAGCAGTGATGTGTTGCACTGTGTTTGGCTGATGTGCCTGCCATAGCTGAGTAGCTGGAGGTACATGAAAGTAGCGAGAGATAGGTGTGAGGCTGGCCGCGTTAGTAGGACTGTGAGGGTGAGGTGGTGTATCTGAATGTTAGGCGTGAGTCCTAAATGCCAGGGTTTGCTGCTGGGTGAGTGATGGGAGTGTGGTACATTGAGCAGCATGAGAGGTTGGTGGTAGGTAGGAGATTTTCCATGAGGTTGCATTCGTTGGTATTGACCAATTACATGAGATCATTAGACCTCTTGTGGCACTGCTTCCAGGTCCTTGGGGAATTGACCTTGCTAACCACCTCCTCCTATTTCCTTCTGAAGGTCCGTGAGGGTCTCTTGGCCCCCATGGGATCATGGCGTCTCTCCTCCTGTCCATCTGCACCACTTATGCCTCCAACACTGCATTCATCAGTTTGGAGCCCTCTCTCTGCCCTCGGGTTCAGTTTACAAGAATTTCCATTGGAATTATCTATTTTTCCAGCTTCCCTTTAAGAGAGTCTGCCTTTAAGAAAGAGCAGGTTGCCTGTACCAACTCTGCTGTGTGCTGAGTTCACTGGCAGAGTTGTGACGAAGAAAGCAGTGCTGGACGCACAGAAACTTGTGCAGAACTCATTCGGATGAGATGGATAGATGAATTGTTTGCCTTACTGGACTTGATCTGATGTGGCATGAGTACCCCACAAATTGAGGCCCCGCACCCAAAAATCAGGATGAATGAATTTTGTGCCGCAAGACTTTGCAATACAATGCATGCGAGCTGCATTTTGATTGCCAAGGTAGATTAATGAATTGATTGATTACAGTTTAAGGGAAACAATGTCAAAGTTCGCTCATTAGCATCTGCCCTACCTCTTTGCCTTCGATCTCCCCCCCCACAACCATTTCTTAATATGCATGAATACACTATGCTTTAAAAGACAAGATTTAAAGTAACGCTTCTGTGGAAAAAATGGCTAAAAGATTCCAAAATATGACAGTGCCTGACAAATGTTTGTGTGAACATTGCCAGGATCAGACTGCCCTAATAGTCCTGCCCATATCTGTGTAAAAACTATTGAAGTGAAGGCGTGGTTAGACAGAGAAAAAAAGAGAAAGAGAAAGAGACAAGTGACCCAAATCCCATGAGGTCTTGGAAAATGCAATAGGTTAGGAATCAATTGTGCTCAATTCCAGCTATTCTGTGTGCGTAGTTCTCATTAAAAAATCTAATGCAACAGGTCCTGGAGAAAAACCTAAACCTGGGCTTCTGTCAGCACCAGTGAATTTAACATTTTAAACTATAGTACATTTCCTACGTGGTCAACCTGACTTAGACTTGCTTCAAGGGATAATGCTCTCCATTGAACAACTCCAGTTGGTACTACCATATGCAAAGGCCAGTTGACTCATCAGTTCACTGGCAAAAGAGCTATCACAGGACAGGCACTTGCAGAAGCACTGAGCCTTATCGACTCATGACTTGACCTCTGAAGATTTCAGGAAATTTAAATTCATGCTAACTAGTGGACACGTCTTCCAGATTGTTGGTTGTGCAGAATGTGCAAATATTCAGCACATAGGTTGAAATTTGTAGAATCCGACTGTTTTACAGAGATAACTGAAACGAATGAAGTAATGGATGGAAGATTGAAAAATTTAGAGAATATAAATTACAGAACTTCATGATCCATTTTTATATCCCATCCCAGCTAATTCTCTCAATGACTAACAAATCTTCATTCAGACAGGGTGACTTTCACACTTGGGCTCATTGTTTCTAAATCAGAAATTTCTGCCATTAATAGTTATTACACGCTCAGTAGAAAGCAATCTTGTTCCAAAACAACAAAGAACAGAGAATTTCACAAAACACTTGGTTGTGCAGAATGTGCTAGGAAAATATAAAAGTTCACCTGTTCAAAATTTGTAAAACCTTCTGCAGTAGAGTAAAAATGCCCCTCCATCTAATGACTAATTGGTCTGTCAAGCCTGGGAGACAAGAACAAAAGAACTGAGCAATGGTGAATTTATGGGGTGACTTCAAAGAGTGCAGTAAGTCTAAGTCCATGAAGATGTTTACTGGTAAACTTGGACAAGTGAGTACTGAGCCTGCTATGCTGACTGTGAAATGCAGTTGCTTTGTATGTATGCCAATTATTTCAGCTTGTAGTCAATTCTATATTGATTAGTTTCAATCTAATTGACAAATTATTTTAGTCTGTGTAAGGCCCTCCCGCTATAATATCACTGAAGGGCTGGAACCCATGTAAAACCGATCGGGCTGTATGCACCAGAGAATGTTTGACGTGAAATGTATAAGTACATTGTAAATATAACTGTGGCAAGTGTAGTGAGGCACCTCATGTACTGTATTGAAAGAAACTGATCTGTATTGCACTTTATATAATGTCAAATTTGAACTGTTATGTAATGTATTTTTCCAAATTTTTTGACTAAAGTATGTTTTTGGAAAAAAAATATTTTTAGTTTGTTTACAGGTATCTGCCATTTTGTCAACTGGTGTTGTCCAACAACAAATCTATTCACAAATCTGTAAGTAGTGACTAGATCTAGGAATTCCTGATACATGAAATATATGCAAAGTTAGAAACCCTTAGTGGCTACTGTCTGTGATTAGTCAACGCCATATAAACCCAGTCAGCCCTGCTCTACCAGCAGATCTGAAAGACTACATAGTTGTTTCCAGAATCTCAAGACAAATCTCCCTTGGGTTGTTGCTTAAAATCATGAATAAACCGCCCTCCTCCAACATATTACATAATCAGGAGGTTTTGAATTCAAGCTCCAATCTAAAGACTTGAACATAACATCTAGCCTGACATTCCAGTGTAATACTGAGGGAGTACTGCACAGTTGAGGGTGCCATCCTCCGGATGAGATGTTAAAACTGAGGCCCTGTCTGCTCTCTCAGGTGGATGCAAAAGATCCCAGGCGAATTCGGGCGGCACAGTGGCGCAGTGCTTAGCACCGCAGCCGGATTCGATTCTGGGTACTGCCTGTGCAGAGTTTGCAAGTTCTCCCTGTGACCGCGTGGGTTTTCGCTGGGTGCTCCAGTTTCCTCCCACAGCCAAAGACTTGCAGGTTGATAGGTAAATTGGCCATTATAAATTGCCCCTCGTATAGGTAGGTGGTCGGGGAATTGAGGGAAGGTGGGGATGTGGTAGGAATATGGGATTAATGTTCTCTTTGGCCTCCTTATCTCAAGAGACAATGGATAAGCGCCTGGAGGTGGTCAGTGGTGTGTGGAGCAGCGCCTGGAGTGGCTATAAAGGCCAATTCGAGAGTGACAGTCTCTTCCACAGGTGCTGCAGAGAAATTTGTTTGTCGGGGCTGTTACACAGTTGGCTCTCCCCTTGTGCCTCTGTCTTTTTTCCTGCCAACTACTTAAAAAAAAAATTAATGTAGGATTAATGTAGGATTAGTATAAATGGGTGGTTGATGGTCGGCACAGATTCGGTGGGCCAAAGGGCCTGTTTCAGTGCTGTATCTCTGAATTTAAAAAAAATAATTCTTGGGTGTCTTGGCCAATATGTATCCTACAATCAACATCAATAAAATTGATTATCTGGTCATTATCACATTGCTGTTTATGGCTGCTTTCTGTGTGTAAATTGATTGTTGCATTACCTACATTACAACAGTGACTATATTTCCAAAAAATGTACTTCATTGGTTATGAAGTGCTTTGGCATGTCCTGATGTTATGAAAGATGCCATGTAAATGTAATACATTCTTTCTTTGGAAATCACAGTGCAATAAGTGAAATCCTGCAACTGCTATTGAGAATAGGTCTGTATATAGTAGTGCTAAGCAGACATCAGTCAGGTCTACCTTGTTCTCCTTATAACATTATCTCTCATTCCATTTCAACATAAATGTCTAACTAATTGTTTATGTTTCTTTAATTCATTGCTAAGATGCATGAGGGCTCTGTGTATTAGCTGAACTTGACAGCTGTGATGTAAATGGGGGCTATTATCCTAACATGCAAGTGCTTTCTAATCCCTTTGCACAATTTATCATTACACCTCCCTTCTGAGGCTTATGCTCCTGGCTTTGGATTCCATTTTTATTTATTTATCTTAGTCATTTTACACGAACAGATACATTTCTAGACATTTGTTGCTTTCAATAAATGTTATCTTACAAAGAGCCTCATGATAATAAAGTTGAGCCATGTATCAGATTCAGGCCAAGGAGACTAAATGGACCTCTTTCACATTGATATGCTCATGTGTTTGTCTTTGTGTCAAAGGGAAAGTTATGGCAAGGCTCGGTTGACCTTTGACTATCCTGGGGCAATGAGCTGCCAGTTAAAAATGACTGTCTTTGAAACATCTGCTGTTCTCTTTAGTATACATTGGTTTCAGGTTTATCAGTCCATTGAGTCACAAAACATAGACAAATATAAGCAAAATGTTATTATCCTTGTGAAAAACCTTCACCCTCTGATGGGATTTGGAACATTCCTAGAAATTTTTTTTTAAAGTGCTTGAAACAGCAAATGCCAAATTTATATTATGAAAATAATAATTTACCTTAAAGCAAAATGATTAGCACAAAAGAAGCAAGAGTTAAGTCGTGGCCTGGTCATTTTATTTTCAATAGGACTGATTGTACATGCATTAGTAGCTCCAGCTGTACACAAATTTATTATATCTGCATAAAGCTCCATTGATAAATAACATCACTTAAGTATTTAAAGGGTCTCATTATCAGTGCCCCTTTTCAAAAACCAAAACGTCTGAAAAGAATTACAATGAAATTGAACGATCTTTGGGTTTCTTCCCTGTCTATTACTATTGATTTTAAAAATATATATATTTGTGGCTGGGAGGAATATGTGAGCCAGCCAGTGTGAGGGAGATAAATTAACATCAATCGATGTGTCATTAAACAAGTGTGCTTCAGACATTTATCATCATTTCAATTATGTGCTTACTTCAGCCTTCTTAACCATATTGTTAGACTTGGTTGTTTCTCCAAGCCATTGTCATCGTTGCCAACTATGATACAAAAAGACAACAAAAATGTATATATAACATGAAAAGATCCTGGCTGGTATATTGAGGGATCAAGCAAAACCCAATTTCACCACAATAAATCACATAATGCTTCACCTTGCAGGGAGGGCACTACGTAAAGCTTAGGGAAGGGTTGGCCAAACCACTATGAAATTAAATCAGAACAGCACTCCACTGGGAGAGACTAAAAGAAAACCTGATTTAGGAGGGATCATTGATCATAACCTGAAGGCATCCGGTCAGTGTGAAGCAGATATCAATAAGACAAATCAGCTACAATAGTGAATTTGGAGGGCACAAAGTGCAAGTCAGTCCAAGTTACCTTGACAATGTACAGACCAATGTGGAGGTCAATTCTGGATTTTGTTGCACCATACTTCAAAAAGTTAAATGTGCTAGAAAATTAGTGAGCAGAATGATTTCAGTCCTTAGTGGACTGTGTTATGAAGAAAGGCTCAAGTGATTAAACTTGTTTTTGCTGGAGAATGGAAGACTGAGGTAAGGCATGATATGAACATACGAGAGAAGGAAACCTAACATAACATTTTGTCAAACACCATGTGCATACCTCGGTGAATTGAAATTTCTTCAACATATGCTTCCTTTGGTTTCTACATGGTGTATCCCATGTGAATTCAGCAGAGGTATGTTGTATGTTTGGCTAGTCTAGCTAAGAGAGATTACTGAGTCTCCGATAAGTGTTAACAATAACGAGTTTATTATATTCAATAGAACAATATACTGCTTAATTCAAGTATGACTGACTCCTCTGATGCCATGCTGCTTCTTCTCCTCAAGTCTCTCTCATACGATCTCTTCCATTATCATAGTGGGTGGTGTTACTTACACTGTCCCAGACATTAACCCTTTCAAACCCTTTTACTACATCTCCCCCCAAATCTTTGTCCATATGTATTTTTTATACATTTATTTTTACTTTTACATACTACCCCATCTCCCCGCAGGTCTTTGACATTACAGATTCAATCTGTCAGGAGGTTTCACGACTCTCCCTGATCGTTTGTTGCCAGAGTCGGAAGATCAGTGGTCATTCTCTGAATTCTTGTTTCTTGACTTGGATGGCCTTTATTGAGGTTTGTAGTATCTAGTGCTTTCTGAATTTCACATTCAACATCTGGTTCATCCAAATGTATGACTGATTGACAGCTTTGATGAATAGAAATAAGATTCCTCCTGTTTCTTCTTTTAGTACCTTCTGAAGTATGTAATAAACAAGATCTCTGTTGATTCTCATCTCGCTGGACGATTACTCCTTCTCTGCCTTTGTTTCATTCCCATACCCTTTCTCCTTCCATCAACTTGGGTAGGTTCCTTGTACGATAGCTCCTGTTTTAAGCTTGTTGTTTTCGATAAGACTTTTCTCTGTCTTGAACTCTCTGATAATCCTAGACTTCTAGCCCTGGAAGTAATTTTTTTGGTAAGATGGGAAGTTGTGTTTTGAGCTTCCTTCCCATTAACAGTTCTGATGGTGCTAATCCACATAGCAATGGAGTAGATCTGTAGTTTAGGAGTACTGTTTGAAAATCTTCATTCTTTAACAGTGCTTTGATCGTTCTGACTCCTCTTTCAGCTTCACCATTTGATTGAGGATATCTAGGGGAACCTGCAAGATGTACAAATCCACATTTTTCCACAAGGTGTGTGAAGTAGTCATTTGCAAATTGTGGACCATTATCGGAAACAACCTGGTCAGGTGTACCATGTGTTTCAAAGATCTCCGTTCAACTTGAATGACTGTCTCAGTAGTCGTTGTGTACAAGCGTTTGACTTTGATACACCTGGAAAAATAATCAATATCAATCAGGTAGATTTTCCCGTTAATCATGAATAAATCCATCCCCAAACGTTCCCACGGTCTGGTTGGAAATTGGGTTGAGATAAGGGGTTCCCTCTGGTTTGGTCTGTGTACTGCGCATACCTGGCAATTAGAAATAATTTCTTCTATATCTCTCAATATTCCAGCCACCACACAGATGACTGAGACCATGCTCTGCATTTCAAGTTACCTAAGTGGCCTTGGTGTGTTTTTCCAAGATGTCTGCCCAGAGTGAGAATGGAATCAGCAGGCTCTTGGCATATGCCAGTAAATCATTCACAATAATAAAGTGATTGCTGCACTCAAAGAAAATTTTCATCATCATACCACTGGGATGCTGCTGTAGCCAACCTTGCATGAAATATTGACCGATACTGATGCATTCCTCGTCTTGCATCTGAGCATGATGAATTTCTTGGAGCTTTTTTGAGCTTACCGGCCATTGTGATGCAGTGAACTGAGAATATGACTCAATCTCATTCATGAAGTTAACATCCTGTTTTGTAGTATAGTCAATAGTAGCTGTGGACAATGCATCTGCTGTTGTTTGCAGCTTGCCTGTACATATACTGCTTCATATGTGAATCTCGTTAGCCTCAACAGGAACCTCTGGATTCCTGGAGGCATTCTTGTGAGTTATTTTTCATCAAGTAAGGAAACTAGGGGGTTTGTGGTCTGTTTCTATGACAACCTTTAAGCTGATGGTATAATAATTTGAGGACTTTTTGCAGGCCTATGTGACTATGAGAGCTGCTTTCTCGATAACGGCATATCTCATCTCAGTCTTAGACAATGCTCGAGACACATAATAAACCAGTCTAGAACATCCAATTGGCTGTTCTTAAAAAAGGACTGCCCCTAACCCTGTAGATGAGGTGTCTGCTGAAATTGTGGTTGGTAGTAAGGGGTTATAATGTGCTAGGATCTCTGTCGAAATCAGCATTTCCTCGAACCTTTGAAATTCTTGCTCTTAATGTACATTCCAACACTATGCTTGAGCTTTCCTTAATAGTTGTCTCAAGGGTTCAGTAACTTGGACTTGATTGGGCAGAATTTAACCAGCTGATTAACCATTCCAACAAATTGTTGAAGATCTTGGAAAGAAGTAGGAATTGGGAATTCACTAATAGCTCTCGTCTTTTGCAGGTCCGCTATTTTGCCCTTGCCACTAACAATGTGCCCTAGGAAACAAATAGACATTTTCAAGATTTCACACTTTTCATTAAGTGTCAGTCCTTCTTCTTGTAGACAATTCAAAACTGCTCTAACCCTCAGGTCATGTTCTTCAACGGATTGACCATGGACTAAGATGTTGTCCATATGGCACATTGCCCCTTTAAGGCTCTGTAGATGTTTCACATAGGCCTTTGGAATATTTCCGGTGCTGATGTTTTTCCAAATTGTAAACGATTAAAACAAAATCTTCCGAAAGGAGTGATGAAGATTGTCAATGACCTTGACTTCTCAACCAAAGGAACTTTCCAAAAGCCACTATTCGTGCCCAGCTTTGTGAACATAGTACTTTTGGATAACTTTGCCAAGCTTTCATCTACTGAGGACATCGGATGAACTTCCCTGCCGCAGCTTTAAGTTAAGTCTACACAAATGCAAAGAGTACTGTTAGGTTTAGGAACTGGAACCATTCCAGAGCACCACTCTGTCAGTTTAATGACAGGAGAAATGATTCCCATCCTGGTCATCTCTTCTAGCTGAAGTTGGACTTCTTCATTAGTGGGTGTGGTATCTTCCTTGGTGTGAAAAGACATACAGGTTTAGCATCTTTCCACATATTCAGTTTTAAGTCTTCCTAGACCAATAAACAATTTCGGAAAGTCTTTTTGGAAGTGACTCCTCGATTCTTGCTGCCTAACTTTTTCCACTTTCTTAATACGGTTAAGGTCTACACACGCTCTTCTACTTAAAAGAGAAAAGTCTTGATCTTGTTGACCATACAGTGCTTCCAATATCTGCTTTCCCTTACACTGGAGTGTTGCCTGTAGCTTTCCCTTGACTTTCAGTTCAATCCCCCTTGGACCATGTAACTGAGCTTCTGTTGGTTGTAGGCAATGCGTTGATAACGACGGTTCATTGTCTGATAAAATTGTCACACTTGCTCCAGAGTCTAGTTTAAAGTTGGTGATATGTCCATTGACATATATATCGGTAGTCCAGAATGCATGATTAGGGTCATTGCTCTCACTAAGGAAGTTTTCTGATTTCTCTTCTGATGGAGATTGTTCAACTTCATTAATAGCTCTCTGCGTGAAGACGTTTCCTTTAGCATCTTTAAAAGTAAAGGTTTTACTTTCGTACATCTTCAAAAAATGGCCAACTTTCTTCTAGTGAAAGCATTCTGCTTTGTTTGCAGGACACTGTTCGTGCCTGTGGGTCTTTCTGGCGCCACAGCACTGTCAGGGTTTCATGGCAGCTTGCACTTACCCTCCCAAGTGTATCTTCTTTTCTGGTGCTTATTTTACAGTCCTGTACTTAAGGAACTGTATGGTCATTGGAGGTTTCCTGAACCAATGTTTTTCTTCACCTTACATGATTGCTCTGTTCTGCTTATGGACCTCTGCTTGTCTCACCAGCTGTATTGCTTTGTCTAGAGTGAGGTCTTCCTTAGACTGCAATAAATATGATAGGGATTCATCAGCAATACCCACCACAGTGTGATCTCATTTTAATTCTGATTTTAGGTCTCCATAATTGGCATATTTCCACTACCCTGTGAAGGTCATTAATGAAAGCATCTACCGGCTCACCTGGCTTCTGGACCCTTCTGTTGAATTTGGCCCGTTCTAGAATCTTGTTACTGATTAGGTTGAAATAATTATCAAAGGCTTTTAAAATTTCTTCGAATTTATCTGATACCTCATTAATGCCTTGTCTTGCAATAACATCATCTGCTATTGCTGCTCTGGAATAAAACAGGGTTGCCCAACATAAGGCCCGCAGGCCCGGATCCAGCCTGCCAAAGGTTTCCATCTGGCCCGTGAGTGTAAACTGTACCTGGGGCCATTCCTCACCCTCACAAGAGATGGGAAATTTCCCTTTGTCTTCTTCTTGCAGACCAGCCTTTTTAAAAACTTTGTGCTGTCAGTTTCACAGCTGACAGCTGCTGAAGCAGGAACATGCTGCCTAACTTGGACAGATTTGGGCTTTTCTGACTTTTTTTTAAAACCCCAAATCTGTCCGATGTTGTGAAGCGCATTCCTGCTTCAGCAGCTCTCAGCTGTGAAACCCAACATGATGTTTTTAAACAAAATAATCAACCTTAAAGCAGCTGTACTGAGCAGTCCCGCTCAGTGCAACTGTCAGAGAGAGAGAGAGAGGGGGGAACAGAGAGAGTGCGGGTTGGGGGGAGATAGAGAGAGAGATAAACAGAGAAACAGGGGGAAACAAAGAGAGAGGGGGGACAGAGAGAAAGGGGGGAAAGAAAGAGAGGGGGGAACAGAGTGACAGAGGGGGGAACAGAGAGAGAGGGGGGGAACAGAGAGAGAGAGAGGGGCAGAGAGGGGGGTACAGAGAGGAAGGGACAGAGTGGGGGATGGGGGGGGCACAGAGCGTGAGGATGACACAGAGAGCGGGTGGAGCAACACAGAGCCGGGTGAACAGGGAGAAAGAGAAAGAGAGACAGAGACAGAGACAGAGATCAAGATCACTCCTGACAGATGGCTGACTATCCAGAATACTTTGTATCGCTGCATCAAGTGTGTGGGCAGAGACTGATTATTTATGCAAGCAAAAACAATGTCAGGAAGTCACTAAATCAGTTTTCAATATAGTGATGAGAAAGTAAGTAAATAAATTAATCTTTTCATTTAAAGCTTCTTCACAACAATGGACATTTGTTGTTTTGTTATTCGTAAAATAAATTTTTAATGCCTTTATCTTTTGAAATTTGCTCGCCGACTTCCCAGACCAAACAAAAATCGTAATGCGTCCCTCTGCCTGAAAAGGTTGGACCACCCTGGAATAAATTAATGTGTTGACTTGTTCTGCTTCAGACTTGCTATCTAATTTTGAAGCCATTCTGTACCTCAAAAATCATTTTCTCCAAGTGATCAGTTTTGAGTTTCATTTGGTCCTTCCATGTGTACAAACCTCTCTGGGAGTGTGAATTTAAGATTCATAGCTTTTCTATGTTTCATAGGTAGTTTTTTGGTTTTCCTGGTACTGCCTGTCTAGTGCACCATTAAAAACAATTTTGTACCCTATTTTAAGGGTTGCTTACCAGATCCATGACCATTGCTTGGTTCTCCAACTCAAAACCTGAGATTGCTAGACCAGACTTTTTTTTCTCACAGACCACCACACCTCTGTGGTGCAGCCTGAATGCCTCTGCAAGCTGATTCTCCAACTATCCATGCCTCTACTTCATCCACGGAACAGCTGTGGACCTCCTCACAGCCTGTCCTTGAGTTCTGCAGTCTTGCTGTTTCGGAGTTCTGGTGCCACATTTCTTAGGTCAGACTTTACAACCTTCTTTTTTTCAAAGTTTTCTGGGTGTTATGTGGCAAGAACCTCCACAGTTCACCATGTTGTATGTTTGGTTAGTCAAGCTAGGAGAGATTACCGAGTCTTCGGTAGGTTTTAACAATAACTAGTTTATGACATACTCTAGAACTATATACAGCTTCATTTAAGTATGACTGATTTCTCTGATGTCATGCTGTTTCTTCTCCTCAAGTCTCTCTCATGTGATCTCTTACATCATCATAGTGGAGGTGTTACTCACACTGTCCCAGACATTAACCCTTTCAAACCCTTATACTACAAGGTAGAGGCAGGATGTTCAGATACTTGCCCTGACTGCCAAGATGCTTTTGGCTTACATGCTTTGGCTTCTGGAGCCCATTCGGGCCCTACCAAAATCTGCTTCATTTGCACCTGTGCAGAACAGACTCACCCATTGAAAGATGAAACATCATGTCGGGTACTGACAGTTGGGGTGAAGGGGCAACAGGTGAGAAGTGGGAGTGCACTGAGTCGAATTCCCTCTTCTATGTCCCCTTTTGTCATTATCTCTCTCCTGGCTCAGTGCCATGCCACTCCTACCAATCTTCAACAGATTAGATTGGTGAAGATCATTGGCATGTTGTAAGGCCAAGGTTCAGGTATCTGTTATCCTGTTTAAGGTGGCAGACAATTTGGCATCCAAATTCTTCACAGCCGCGGTCATAGCCTGTATGGACACATTTGAGACCCTTGCTCGAAGCTCCATAGAGTCAAAATCTCTCCATAGCAGAAATTCTCACAATTCTCTGAGCTACTAATGCACTTGCAATTGAATTGGACTTCTTCATCCACTCTGTTACTGTGGAGAGTGTGTGTAGCATGTCTGTCAGTACCTGGTAAAAGTTGTTGATGCACCTGGAGCATTCTCCTTCTCAATGACAACATTTATGTCCAGCTGAGTAGTTCCTGGAGAGGATTGTGGTTCCTGACTCTCCACAACGCTCCCTGCCACCAACGTCTGTTTGTGATCAGTTCTGAGGTATGAATCACCAGGTGAAAAGCCAACCATCTAATTGAACTACTGAAGTGAGAGTATTGGGGCTGATGTATGGCTCTAGGTCCTGTGATGGTGCATCCTCAGAAGGAATGAGTTCCTCTGAGGAATCATCCTCATGGATGTCCTGCAACACCCACGGTTTGTATGAAGACCCTAAAAGACAAAAGAAAGGGATATGATTTAGTCGTGGCAAGGTCAGAATCCTGACAATGACCAGACTTGGTCTTCTCATTGTTCAGTCATTGATGAAAGTCAGCATACTTGTGCCAAAGATATTTGTAATTCTGTCACCAGCTATATGCGAGCTCCTTGATCGCATATGTCCAGCTGAGAGGGTCGTAGATGCCTATCTCCAGGGTATCCTCCTCTGTGAACTGTACTTTTTGTGATGGGCCATATCCAGTTCTCTCCCTTGCATTTTGCACTCTCTTTTCCTACAAGGAGTGAGAAAACAGAACTGTGAGTGAGTGAGAATCATGTGTTCACCTGATGGATGCAGTGCATTTGGGCAGGGTGACTTTGAGACACATGCATTGGAGTGAGTGCCAACGGTAGATGGATAAATCATAGAATCATGGAATCATAGAATGGTTATAACACAGAAGGCAGTCATTCAGCCCATCGTGTCTGTGCCAGCTCTCTGCAAGAGCAATTCACCTAGCTACTCCCCTGCCTTTTCCCCATAGCCCTGCAAATGTTTTCTTTTTGGATAATTATCCAGCTTCCTTTTGAAGGCCTCGATGAAATCTGCCTCCACAACATTGTCATGCAGTGCATTCTAGATCCTAACCGCCCGCTGCGTAAAATGTTTTTCCTCATGTTTCTTCTTTTGCCAATCACCTTAAATCAGTGTCCTCTGGTTCTGGATCCATCAGCCAATGGGAACAGTTTCTCCCTATTTACTCTGTCCAGACCCCTCATGGTTCTGAACACCTCCATCAAATCTCCACTTAATCTTCTCTGGGGAGGTAATGAAGTGCATAGAAAGTGAAAACTGGGTGCTGCTAAAAGTTGAGTGGGTGTGAGGACATTTAGCAAGGCAGAGTGAATAGGGATCTGAACTTAAACCACAGGATGCAATTGGTTAGGTTATTAAACCGATTCCTATATTGCATCCATAACCTGGGCACTCTGCTCCTGCTGCTCACCTCCTCAGCTACCTCCAACAATGCCTTTTCATTAAAAGCAGCAGGTTTCTGCCTCCCAGATTAAGATCGGGGCCAATAATTCGGGAGAATTCTTCTCTGACACTTCAAGGCAATCAAAACAAATTCTAGAAGACCACATTGACCATGAGGCATATCACCCAACATCCCAAAAACACTGGTGTGTCAACAGTAGGTAACAAGTCCATTTTTCTTCAGAGTTTTTGGAATGACAGGAGGAAGAATGTGCCATTGCAAAGCAGGTGTGGAAAGAGATGCAGTGGTTTTTGTCAAGGTTCATCCCGAGCAACTCGGTAACACAGGAGTCTGTGCTCAAGGCTCTGTTCCCAGGGACATATACCGAGTTAAACATCAACTGCTGCTGGAGGACCATCAACTCAGTGAAGGACGCTCTTTGGTCTGCCCGAAACTTGCTGGTCTTCCAGTGCAAAGAGTTATCCACAACCGAGTTTTGCAGACTGGCACATTCCAAGGTCCAGGACTACATGCTGAGGGATGCACTAAAGCTTGGGGCAGATGCCACAAAAGCTCAATGAGGAAAGACCAGGGTGTAAGGTCCTCCCGCCCTAGTGAACAGAGGGGCTGGAACCTGTGTACAACCCCTTGAGCTGTATGCACCAAAATATAGTTTTGCTGTATAGAAGAGAACTGATTTCCTTTGCACTTTCCAGAATGTCAACTTTGAACTATTTTGTAATATATAATTTACAGATTTTTTTGAATAAGGTATATTTTTGGAAAAAAAAGGGAGGAAGAAGACAACCCCTCCAGCAGCAGTTGTGTAATCCTGCAACAGGTGTGTGTTTTTTTTTGAGTGGGGTTTCAGTGCCGTTTTTCAGCTTTTCACCCCTTTGGGATTAGAGTTTCCTGTGGTAGTTGTTTTCCAGCTTGTTCGAGTCGAGTGCCAGTCCTGGGAAGACTTCAAGCAAAAAATGGCTGCAACCACCACCAGAGCTCCAGGTCAGGGGGTTCGTAACACCGTTAGGGTGATGGTGAAAAACAGCAAAGGAGGTGCACCCATGGACTGGGTGAGTCCTTTTTGAATGCTGTGGATTCCAACCTGTGGACATCTTCTGCCTGCAGGACATCCCCAGCCGTGGTTACTTTGGCGTGATGTTCAAAAACGTGCTGAGATTAATGGAGTTCCTGAAGGTCTTCAAGGAGGGAGGATACCAGGTGCTGCTGTTGATCCTCATGGTGGAACAATGTTTACGCTGCCGTCGCAACAGAACCGGGTGGTGACTATCTACCTCTGCAACACCCAGTTTCCTGTCGTGGATGCGCTCACTTTTCTTGCCAGGTGCATCAAGTGGCTGGGAGCAGCACTGAGGTCAAGGACCTATTTGGAATTTGACCCAGCAAATAGCAGGTGATTTTGAAGGTGGATACCAGTGGAGCCATCCTCCACCCTCCCTCCAGCTATACTATCAGGGGAAGTTGGGGCTACTTGGTCTACACAGGGCAGCCCATCGATCTGGTCAGGAGAAAATAATTCCCTTGTCTGGGTATTCTGCTGTGCGGAGACAACTTCACCATGTCCGAAGTCAAGAAAGTGGTGAGTGGGCGCCTCCTCGTAGCAGACATAATGTACAAAAATGCTCCACTCCAGTTAATCAACCTGTACGCCCCAGTTCAAAACAGCAAGCAGCTGACCGTCCTCCAGCATCTCCCACTGCTGCTGGCGACGTCCAGGTCGGTCATTCTAGGTTGACCTCAACTGCATCATCGATGCGGCTGGATGATCCTGCAGGGCCAACAGTCAAATGGATGCCACGTAAAATAGTAAAAGATGCCAAGCTGCACGACATCTTCAGCAACCCTGCAGATGGAGTGCAGCGTAGATGCACCTGGTCGAGAGGAGATGGGTCCATCCGTTCCAGGATTGACTTCCTGTTTGTGTTCCGTGCATTCACAGTCATATCCACCAACTTCAAGGTGGTGTTCTTCTCTGACCACTGCCTCCTACTGGTGGACTGTCACCCACAGGATGACCAGATGGTTGGCAGGGGGACCTGGAAGCTGAATGTGAAACTATTAATCCCAGAGAACATTGAGGAACTCAAAAGAGATTACAAAGGTTGGAGAATCGTGAAGCCCCTCTTTAAGTCCCCGACACACTGGTGGGAAGCGATCAAGGTGAACATCAAGAGGTTGCTCTATGTGATGCAGGTCTAGCCCTTACCCCGCTCCCGCGCCGTGACGGTCTATCTTCTGCTTAATCTGGAGATCAAAAATGGACCGTGTCCACAGGGACACAATGTTCAAACCTCTAGCTAAAGGGGTAACAGCATATCCAATGTTACCCTCATCCTGATGGCCAGCTTTGTGTGAGGCTGCATCAAGCTGTGCATATGCAAAAACCAAGTTTCATTATGTGCTAAGGTTCTATGTGTCCCCAGTGTTACGAAGGATGGGTCTGGCCATGTTGGTCTGAAATGCTCTATTCAGTTGGACTGTGCTGTACCACCTGTCCATCATGGAAAAGTTTGCACAGAAAACACCTTTGACCACAAGTCCAATAGGCAGTGGTTCGCATATAATGTTCTCAAGGCCCTGCGGGAAAAGGAGATGTTGGATCATGTCGGATGCTTCCTAGAACAGACTGTCAAAGTCATTTGGCAGAATGGCTCACACCAGAACTTTCAAACAAGCATCAAGGCGTAGCTTGGCTGCTGGTGAGAAGGACCCTCCCTGTCAGATCCTTCTTGTACGCCTGGAGTCCCACCACCTCTGCACGCTGCCCTCAAGGTGGTTGCATTGGGGAAGACCTCCTTCTGGAATGTGCCTTTGCAAAGCAGGTCTGAAAAGAGATGCAGTAGTTTAGTTCCGTAACACAGTACTCAGTGCTCTATGGGCTGTTCCCAGGGATGCACACTGAGATAAACATCAACTGCTGCTTGAGGATAATCAACTCAATGAAAACTCTGCGCGAAACTTGCTGGTCTTCCAGTGCAAAGTGCTGTAGACGACTGAGTGTTGCAGACTGGCACCTTCAAAAGTCCAGGGCTACGTGCTGACGGGCGCACTAAAGCTTGGGGCCACCGCCACAAAGGCACAATGAGGAAAGACCACTATTTAAGGCCCTTCCACCATAGTACACAGAGGGGCTGGTGCCCTTGCAAAACTCCTCGGGCTGTACGCCCCAGAGAATTCCGTTTGACACGGAATGTAAATGTATATTGTAATATAACCTTTAATGGCAAGTGTAATGCGGCACCTCATGTACTGTATTGAAATAAACTGATCTGTATTGCACTTTATGTAATGTCAAATTTGAACTGTTATGTAATATACTTTTGCACATTTTTGTGAATAATGTATTTTTTGGTGGAAAAACTTGCAGTGAATCTACTGCACAAGCTCAGGCCTTTAAACCATGAAAGATATAGATAACGTTGAAGCATGTAAGCTATTTAACTTGGAGAACAAGCATGGCAAGAGAGCAATAGCACATTGAAAAGCTATTTTCTGCAGAATAATGATATCTGGGACAGGCTCTCAGAGATGGTCATTAATTAGGACCACTGACAGCTTTAAAAGGAATTGGATCGATATTTAAGTATTCTAGAGTTGTTAAAGGAACTGCTTTAACGTTTTTCTCCAAGGATGATACAAAAGTAACTTAGTAGTCCAGATTTCTTATCAATCTTATTGAACGCTGGTGCCAACCCATTTAATTCAAGCAAGTTAATTAAATAGCATCAATTAGAAAATCTAGGCCTGTGTTTGTTAGAGTATGGGAATCAACTGCTGCTGTTGCTGTGGTCAGTCCATGGTACAAAAAATCATACATGGATTCTGGATAGAGTTGGCTGGATAGATTAAATGACCTTTCCTTTCTCTGAACTTTATTCTTTGGAGCCATTATTACAATCCTGTTTAACTCTACTATGAGTTCACAGGGATGACCACAAACTCTGCCAGGTCCCAGACTGCTGTAGCAATTTCCTGTGGCCTCATTTGAGACAGGACCCTCTGTCTCGAACAAGGCCACTGATGCGAAAGGGTGGGACTGAAATCAGGGACTCCTGTACTAGAAGTTCCCACAACCGCAAGCACACAGGGACCTGAGCTTAAATTTGGAGGTAGGTACACAGCAGAAAAAGAGGCATACAGACTTTCTGAATGGTGGAAGTCAGGTCTACCAAAGATGGGGCTTCTAGGCCAGGATCAAGACCGAGATCTCTGAAGGTGATAAATGCAATCATTTTCTAATTATGTAACTGTGGCACCGGTATGAAAAGAGCTGTGTAGGGATGGAATTCTAAGGCTTCATCATACATTGATGGGGCTTTTGGTGCATTGAACATACCTTGCCAATTCTCCATATTGTTAGGTAGGTGCCTGTGACATGGGTGCTGGAACAGCTTGGTTAGGGGAGCAGTTGGTTGTGTTGATCAGGAGTTCAACACTTATAGCTGGGATGGTGCCAGGGCCAATGCCTTTACTCTGTCCAGTGCCCTCGACCACTTTTTAATATCATGTGGAATAAAGTGAAATGGCTGTCACTGGTATTTATGATGATGGCTGCCTTAGGAGGGGGATGAATCTCATTGTCCCCTTGCCACTTTTGGAGGAAAACACTTTCAACACTTTCAGCCTTGTCTCTTGCACTCATGTTCTGGTCTTCAACATGGTTGAGGATGAGAATGGTCATGGAGTCTTTTCCTCCTTTTTGTTTCCTGGTTGTTCATCAGCATTCTCATTTCGGTGGAGTAAATCTATGGAGCTATGCTCTGATCCATTGCCTGTGGGACAGCCTACCTCTACAGCCGGCTGTTTTTGATGTTTAGTTTGCAGGTAGTCCAGGAGATCACATGCTTTTTAGGTGGGGAGAAATGTTGCAATACACATGGTATCATAATTGTGTGGGACAGGCTGGTTGGACCAGAGGGTCTTTTCCTGTCTGTCATTGTTCGTATATTTGTATGTAGTAACTTCATTAAGTTTGTGCTTAATTCTAAATAATTAACTTCTAATAGTACTTATAATAGTACTTCTAAAGTAGTATTCCTGATATATCCTTCTGCATTCCACTCATTGCAAAGAAATGCATTAGTCACTTGTTTGATGCATCTTTGGGTGGCAAACTGATGCACAATGCAAATGAACCCTACTTTAGCTTGGAAAGAGGTGGAGCTTTCACTATTGTAGGTGGTAGTGATCTTGACTACTATTGGTTTACATATAAAGGTGACACAGCCCTGTAACTGATCTTGTGCCGACTTAAAGTCTATGGAGGTATAATGACATGTGCTACTGTCCAGTTCTGTTGGCAGCTGATCATTTCGTTTTGTGCCACTCTAACCATTAAACATTGCCCATCATTAATTTTAAGTTAACATGCCAGAAATAACCTCTAACTCTTTAAGAACTCTCTTCTGCATAAAACTTATCTTAACTTGTAACGTGCAGGGTGAAATTAACATTGAACTGGATTTCTGCCTGAAGATTGAAAAATCCTTACTATTAAATAAAGCCCCCTATTTGTATGCACATGCATGCGTAATGAAGCTATTGCACATCTCCTTTGTGAGAGTGCTATATACCAGCATTCCCACTGATAGGAAAGTTAATGTGTACCTTATGATACTATCTACGGTATCAGCACATCATTCTATATTTTGTTTAAGTGTACACTTAAAACTGTTACAAAATAAATGCAAATAAAAGATAATAAACACATTCAAGAACCAAGAAAGTTCTTCAACTTGAAATGTTAATTCTGTTTTTCTCTCCACAGGTGCTTTCTAATCTGCTGAATGTTTCCAGGATTTTCTGTTTTTATCTCAAAAGCCAAGAATGTTGGCTGGGGATGTTGTTGCCATCCCTATCAGTGGTGCCCCGCATTTATGTCTGAAGAAAGAAGTGGATTCTTTTGCTCATTTTTGGAGCACTGGTTGTGCAGTGGCTCTTGGGAATTGCATTCCTACTGGGGCATGTGCAGTACAGCATGGTGGGGAAAGCAGGTGGCTGATAGTTCAATATGAGGCACACTGTACTGTGTTAGTGGGTGGGGGGGGGGGGGAGTAAGGGGGAACAGGTGCTGGAATCATGCTTTTTGTGCTTGTTATGCGATCAATTTTATTGTTAGTGCACAGTGGTGAGTGGGGTGAAGAACTGTCATAATTGTTGTGTCTTAAAAACATTTTGGTTAAATGTGTTTAGGGAGAAATTGATGTTGAGGAAAAATTATGTAATATGGTCGGTGAATAGAGAAATAATCGACTATAAAGAAGAAAAACACAATTATTTAAACAATTAATGAACAATGATGAAGGTGAAAATTTGGTCATGACGCTGATGCCAAATTCAACAAACACTAGCAATTTTAATCTAAAGATACTAGTTGATCTGCCAGAATGTTAACAATAATCTATTATGTTAACATCTACTTTAGTCCTGTTTGCTCTCCATATTAATTTATTTTGTAATTTGTTTCTTTTTTCCTCAATAGGTTATTAATTTACTTTCATGCTCAATATAATTATCCTTCTTTCTAATTCATTCTTTGGCTTTAAAGCATTTTACTTCTCCATTTATCTTCATATTTATCAACCAGAATGTATCATGTGTACACTTTTAAATTATGTACTTACCCCTATATACAACTTTGGGAAGTAGAGCAGTGAGAATTGAAGTCCAGAGATAGAGTTTGGTATAGCATTGAGTTGGGGCAGTAGTAGACAGAAGAGCGTACAGAGAAAAAGCAAAGAGGCGGGATCATATTGTGTGATAGAGTAGTGAAGGCAGGACATGAATGTGGAGTGAGAACACATTGAGCAAGGGCAGTAAGTTTGGGAAGCAGTTTGATGTTGGGAGGCAGCAGCAAGGATGAGAGCTGCTATGTGGGGGGAGGGCAGCACAGTGGCGCAGTGGTTAGCACCGCAGCCTCACAGCTCCAGCGACCCGGGTTCAATTCTGGGTACTGCTTGTGTGGAGTTTGCAAGTTCTCCCTGTGTCTGCGTGGGTTTCCTCCGGGTGCTCCGGTTTCCTCCCACATGCCAAAGACTTGCAGGGTGATAGGTAAATTGGCCATTAGCAATTGCCCCTAGTATAGGTAGGTGGTAGGGAAATATAGGGACAGGTGGGGATGTGGTAGGAATATGGAATTAGTGTAGGGTTAGCATAAATGGGTGGTTGATGGTCGGCACAGACTCGGTGGGCCGAAAGGCCTGTTTCAGTGCTGTATCTCTAAACATCTAAACTAAGAGGGAAAGGACGGTAGGTAGTTGTAGTTAGTCTAGTTGGTTGATTATTTCACACTAGTCTCACAGTAAATTGTGCACTTTGCACTTGCACTGGGATATAGAGACTGAGCTTTCAGTATTTGGTGGGAGTTGTAGCGCAGACCTTCTGCTTAGAACATCAGATCTCATCTAATTACAGTGGACTGTGAAATATTCAGTTTGGAGGGGCTGAGGAGGCTCAGCAGAAACCTCAAGCTGTTTTCAAGGGAGGGGCAATTGTTGAACAGATTGGAAAATAGAATGGGGAGAAAAATTTCATATAATTTGATTACTTTCTATTTTGATTACTTACCAATAAGAAAGATAAAAACAAGCACCAACTTTTAACGATTGATGACTGGAATTGACTGACTACTCTGCAGATGAGACTCAAATAATCTTAACAGATACAAAAAATGCTGTTACAAAGATTTACACCCTTCATGTGGCACCATTTCAATGTAATGCCAAATAAAAACAACAAAGTAGCCCCCAAATCTTTCAATACAAATCTGCTGTACAAGGTCTCTCCTACATTCATTGATGTATTTTCAGACTATTAACTAGGACAAAATCTCGCCTACCACATTGATATATGTGTCCATTGTAGCCCCAAAGCTGGAGAAATAAGTGCAGTAATGGTATATCTAATATATACAGCAGTATTTGTAACTATCACTAATAGAAAACAAAAGAAAATGTATTTCCTCCTCCGAACTGCCTCAATTCTCATGCCAGTGGCGTTCCGGTTTGGTCTTTTCCAGCAATTCTGTGCTCCATTCCCATTTAACTTGCAGGGCATAAGGGATATCCTGTGAGTTCAGTTTTCTGCAAGCTTTCTCAGACTGTGGCAGTCAATTGGAAAGAAGGTGATGCGATCACACAGAATGGAGCCTGTCTGAACTCTGAAAGGCTTGTAGCTCTATTGTGAGATGGATTTCAGCCAGCTAGTATACTACCTTTGTAGGCATTATAAAAATTACCTGCATTTCTCCCAGACATTTGTGTGCTTTCCTGGTACTGTATTCATTCTGTGCATTTAGGATATTTTGCTCTTGGGATTTAGTCTAGAGTTTAATGTTACTTTATGTTAAATGTCTGTGTCCAACAGAGTGACTCAAATTCCAGCTTCACTGAACAATTTGTCGATGATGTGAAAGGGGAACAATCAGCCAAGTCATGTAATTAGCTTTAATTTACATATTACTGTGCAGATGCATTTTAGTGAATGGGGAGGGGTGGAGACCCAGGCTTTGGAAAATAGGGACTGCATTATTCAACAAAATTAAAAGCAATGGAAACTTAATTTGTGGCTGAAATTGCAACAAAACACAAACATCTGTGAATTGGATTTAATGTGAGAAAGAACCATTTCTGTGTGAGTGCCAGCAGGAAAATGGGGGGAAAACACAATGTGCGGAATTGTCTTTTTCTTTCAGCAGAAAGAGGGCAAGGAAGCAAAAGTGAATAAACTTTCATTTGGGTAAAAGCTGCCAATGTGTGATTACAATCTCAATGGAGATAAGAGTAACGGAAGTTAACCACTCGGGTGTGCTGTTACATTGACCTGGCAAAACCTATAGCCATTTCTCTAACTAGATGAGGGTGAACAAGGAAAGCAAACATTGTTCCATGCTGTGTAACTGAGGTAAAGCATTGCTTGATATTACAAGAGCAAGTCATTGTGTGGCCATTACAGCTGTATTTAAATCATTGCTATAATGCAGAATTGAATACCTTGGTAACACACTGTAAGGAAAAAACATTCAAACCTCTTTTGTCATGTGATGCTGTTCCAATGCAAGCACTTTTGTCACATGGAGCTGCTTTAATAATGTGCTTAGTGCGATGCTGGTGTTCCAGCTCTGAATGAACAGGTCCTGCGCAGTTGGTGGCAACCCCAGAATAAATTTAATTCATTCATTAAGACTAACTGCCACAAAACACAATGTAAAAACACATCTCGTCCAGGAAAATCCAAACTGGAATGGCAAGATCAAAGTTCAGTGGCATGGCAGAAAATTCTATATTTATTTATTTAGAGATACAGCACTGAAACAGGCCCTTCGGCCCACTGAGTCTGTGCCGACCATCAACCACCCATTTATACTAATCCTATATTAATCTCATTACCCGCTCACATCCCCACCTTCCCTCAATTCCCCTACCTATACTAGGGGCAATTTATAATGGCCAATTTACCTATCAACCTTCAAGTCTTTGGCTGTGGGAGGAAACCTGAGCACCCGGCGAAAACCCACGCGGTCACAGGGTGAACTTGCAAACTCCGCACAGGCAGTACCCAGAATCAAACTCGGATCACAGGAGCTGTGAGGCTGCGGTGCTAACCACTGCACCACTGTATTATAATATAATGTGTATGCTTTAATTTAAATAGCTGGTACTGATTTAGCTTCTCTCAAGGCTGCAGTGTGGATGTTACATTTGCTTTCAGTGTCACAGACCACAGTGCTCCTCCTCATAATGGTTATCCAGCGATCCCTACAATAATGTGTCTGCATATGAATGTAAATGCTCCCAGAAGAATGGCCACTTGGACCAGGCATAATGATGGCTGAGGACACCCTGGGGAATTCTAGCGCAGCAAAAGTCATCACCTCTGGTTGAAGACAATGAGGGTAAATTTTATGAGGCCCCCCAATAATGGGTGTAGGTCAGAAAAATAAACAACTGACCTAATTCGCCCAACTAACAAACAGTTCGGGCACAAATAATGAGGTCATACCACCGACGTATGCAGCCTGTCCTAAATATTAAAATCCTATTGCAAAGGTCATGTGCCACATTTTACATCTTAAAGGGAGAAAGTAGGTTTTTAAATGCTATTTGCATTTTCTTGTAATATTTGCTGCAATTTGCTTAATGCATTAGTTATGGGCTGAGAGAAGGTTCATGCCAGGCTTCAGACGAACATGATGGTGGTCATGAATTGCTGTGACAAAACTGATGCACAAGAACATAAGAACATAACTGGTTGCTTTGCATCAACAGGATGCAACCAGCATGCAGGAGATCCCAAGACGTCCGGCAGGTTGCTGGCACTGGGTCCATGGTGGGCATGGGCAGGTGGGCAGAAAATCAGCAAGGAGATGAGTGGTGGCTAGCAGTGGCCCAACGTTTTACCAGGATGAGCACTCCTGTTTCTCCTGGCACCCCTTTCAGGTAAGTAAAACAAATGTTTGCACCCATTTTTGCTTCCACCCTCCAGTGGCCTCTTTGAAGAACACTGGTTTGGCTACTTTTCACTTGAGAAAAATGACTGCAGCAAGAACAGCATGGTGCAGTCAGTTGGAAACTGACTGTAGGTAGGCCTGAAATAGAAGTTAGGGCCCTGAATTACAAGAGCCTAAGGTCAGTTTCAGGCAGGCACCATGGGCGCCCTAACCAATATGGAGCATGGGGATTACCTGACATGGAGTGAGTGTGTGCATGCCATATTCATCCTTCAGCACCTGTTCGCCATCTGAAAATTGGCTATACGTGATCTAATTACTAGGTCATGGTTACTGAGTAGGCTTCTGTGACATTTTTCTGTGCCACTATTTATTTTGATTACAGCACCTTACAAAGGATGGATATTCATTTGGAGGTTCCAAATGTGCAGCATAATTAAGATGAGGAAGCGGATCAATAAGTATAGGTGCAATGATTCTCAGTCACAACTATCCACCCCAGGATGTGTACCTGAACCTGCCAAAGGAGATTTGTTCTCTGCTTCACAATGCAAACTGCCACAGAATTGTGCTATCTGCTGCACAGTGACCCGCACACAACATATTAATCAGGAGCAACTCTATTTTTTGTTTTATACTTTATAATTGCATAATTTAATACACATTTACTGAAAAGTGGTAAGCATGTTTTATTCAGGATAGACATTCGAAAGATAGTCTCAATGTTCTTGCAATAAGATGACATGTATTCAAAAAGTATTTTCTGGACCTACCCCCTAAAAATATGAATCTTCCTGTAACATAGCCATTAAAGGAGATGTTATCTGCACCCCTTTGTAACTCAGTGTAAGTTAGCTATTACTCTGTTCTTTTCCTGGTACTCTTGTTGCTATTTCCTGCACTTATTTTCCACTTGTGCTAATGTACATGACTGTATCAATTATGTTAACATGCTTAATGAAGAAATTAATTGCTTTGCTGCTTTCAAACATGTACAACTTGTGCAGTGTAATGTGGCATACATCACAATGAATGCAGAATAGGTCAGTTGAAAATCAAAGGGGACTGTTCATCTTTGATTAAACAAAGTCACAATTAACAGAGTATGAAATTGAATGCTCATTATGGGCTGAATTTTATGAGCGCGCCGTAGTTCGCGGTGGCGCACTCTAAAAACGGCGTGCATCCTGCGCGGATGAGCCCCCACGATATTATGTGCGGAGGTTCATTTAAATAGCAGGGGCGGAGCAGCCACCCCCAATGATGTAGAGGGTGTGGCCTCCGCGTCCCCGGCAATGGCGTCCGGTGCCACCGCGCAGGCGCCGGCGCCTGCACCAGTTTTAAAGGGCTCTAAGCCCGTCAGTAAAAGTTTAATATCTAAAGAGGTATCAGTGTTATACTTTATTAAATTAAGAAATTATGATGGAGGCCCCTCCCCAAGCTGCCAACAGTCATTTCATTGCCCGAATTGGCTTTTTCAAACACCCAAACCCTCCCCCCAACCTTCAGTCTTTTGCCCTTCGCCCCCTTCCCGCCATCCCCACAACCAGTCAAAAGTGTTTTCCCGCTCCTCCACCCCTCCCCACCAGGAGTTCCGAAGGCGCACGAATGCCGAACAAAGGCCATAAAATCCGCATGGGACGGCCACTACCTGCTGGTAAGTTAATTTAAATGTCATTAGGTTTCATTTTAATATGGAGGTGAAGGGCTCGCCGCCAGGCTGAATTTTTCCAGTCCTTCTCGACATCACGGGTCAAGGCGGGCCTCTCCCCGTAGCATTTTACCAGCCCCTGCGTCGCAACCCGCTGCATCGAGAGGCCGGTAAAATTCAGCACTATATTTCTGCTAAAGGTAATCTTTTGATATGCATTTATGTAAAAAAAATGTGCATCTTTAGATGCTAGAGTAATGAAGAAATTATATAATGTCATTGAACTGAACAAATATGGAAAAGTTAGATGTACATTAGTGGAAGCTGTATAACTATATACTTCTTTGGCTTATATTAACCATTTACAGATTGCAGTTTTCCAACATGGCCTCCCTTTTCCAGCATGCATTAGTTAGTTTAGTCCTGTTCCACACAACTATCAATGTCAAGTAAATAACATTTCTACAAAGTTTCATTTTAAATAGCCAATAATAAAGTTACACTTTGCAAGAATATAAATTGAAACTTCTTTGTAACTGAGTATAACAGAAATTGACTATTGGCAGCTTCCATTTTCTCTTGGGGAATTGTTGCCATTTTCAGCCATTTTGCAAAAAAGGGAATTAAAAATATTGAATCCTGAACAGAACTTGTTAATTGCAAAATCTACTCTATATTTCAATGGTGAAAAATGGCAACAATTAAAAGTATTGAATCTCCCTGAATCTTACTAGGACATGGTTCGGATTATAGCAGAAGTCAGAAAGCTGTGAAACTGTGAATTACTGCAATTAATAGCACTCAGGGGAATTTCAAGCCAGATCTTAGAAAGATATGAAATTTTATCCAGGTCGAAGTGCTCTTCACACAGGAATGCTGCAAAACTGCCACAGGAAAAGGAGCCAGTCTTGGTAGGTGTTTCTTGCAAGATCATTTATATTGTGGAATTACAGTAAATTACAGTCGAGAGATTCATAAAATCAAATGCATTGACAGCCCTGGCTCCAAACAAAGTATTTTCTTATGTGGAAGGGCCTAATACACAAAACAGTTTTGTGCGGTTGTTTAAGGAACAGATATCAGATTGACTGATTTTGGCCATTTCTGCATTTTAAAAGTGTGTTGTTGCCATAGCTGACATCTGGATATCACATTTCTGAGCAGAAAGACTGAAAATATGATACTTTGTTCATGCTGCAGCTGCACATTCAAATTGTTGTGAATTTGAAGCTGATAAAAGAAAATATTTAAGTGCTGATAGGTCTGATCCTTATTTAGTTCCTTCATAGTTCAGAAAAGATACTTCTACTATTTGAGCTCAAAATTGGCTCGGGTTATAAAGCATGATAGGCATACTAGGTTAGTGTAAATGACTCATGGGAATAATCTGCTGGTTTCAACATGTAATAATTACACAATGTATGTGCCAGGATGTTAATTTTATACTGTCCAGGGATTAATTAGATCAAGACAGTGCTTTAGAGTCAGCGTAGGAGGTCTCCTTCAATTTAGGTCTTCCTAATCTAGGCTGAATGTGATTCCTATGGGGGTCTAAAGAAATATAACTCAGTTTCTAATGTATAAGTGGACATGAAAGATGAGAAAATGGCAGGGAGTAGATTATGTCACCATTCAACAAGCAATACTCTGGCACCAAAGGAAATCTCATCACTGAAGTCTTCTGTTTTGTAGAACTGTGTTTATTTTTGACACTAAAACTATACAACCTTCTTACCCACCGACCCCATCCCACGCTGCCTTGCCTATAAAAAGTATGCCAATCAGCATCACATCAGTGGAGACATCAGTATATGAGCATAACCTTCATCAGGAACTAAATGCCATGTTGGGGTCATTGTCCTGTTAGAAGATACAGTAAATAAAGGTAGGGCTAGCAGTTGAGGAGTGTGCGCCAAATGGCATGGGAGAGCTGAAATGAGATAAGTAGGGGTACGAGTGTGTTGAGGTGGAGAATGGGATTTTGGGGTTGTATTTTGTTATTGATTGATTAGTTACAATTAGGTGAGGAGGGGTCACAAGGCTCCCCTCTTGTCCTCCTCCTTGTTTGACCAAAACAGATTTATTGTTTCTTAAAACAGTGGATGTGCTTAACACTTCAGTGAGCGTTTTACCTTTTACCTTTGTTGTGATCGTAAAAGAACCAATCAGACAGGTTTTCTTGAGTTTAAACAAGAAAGAGGTGAGTTTATTGTACTTGAAAAAAACTAAACCCGATCTAGATAAAATAATAAAATTACGCTACACTTTCACTCACACACGCACATGAGAATCATACACACAAATAAAGTACAGACTAATAAGAAATAGGTTGGTTGGGATTAGAGTCCAGAACAAGTAAAGAATAGTACGTCATCTGTGGGGTTGGATAATTATGTTGTCTTCTGGCTGAAGTTGTGATAAAACCATAGAAAAGTTACAGCACAGAAAGAGGCCATTCAGCCCACTCTGTCTGCACCAGCTGAAAAAACTAGCTGCCCATTCTAATCCCACCTTTCAGCACCTGGTCCATAGCCTTGCAGGTTACAGCACTTTAGGTGCGTGTCCAGGTTCCTTTGAAATGAATTGAGGCTTTCTGCTGATCCAGGCAACGAATTCCAGACACCCTCCACCCTCTGGGTGAAAAAGTTTTTCCTCATGTCCCCTCTAACCCTTCTACCAATCACCTTAAATGTGTGCCCTCTGGTAATTGACCTCTTTGCTAGGGGAAACAGGTTCTTCCTGTCTACATGAATGGGCAGGAAGTAAAGAGATACAGACCCTTAGAAAATAGGCGACAGGTTTAGATAGAGGATTTGGATCGGCGTAGGCTTGGAGGGCCGAAGGGCCTGTTCCTGTGCTGTAATTTTCTTTGTTCTTTGTTCTTTGTACTCTATCTAGGTCCCTCATAATTTTGTACACCTCAATTAAGCCACCCCTCAGCCTCCTTTGTTCTAAGGAAAACAACCCTAGCATATCCAATCTTTCCTCATAGCTGCAATTTTCAAGACCTGGCAACTTTCTTGTAAATTTCCTTTGTAATCTCTCCAGAGCAATTGTTTCCTTCCTGTAATGTGGTGACCAGAACTGTACATAATACTCCAGCTGTGGCCTAACCAGCGTTTTATACAGTTCCAGCATTACATCCCTGCTTTTATATTCTACACCTCAGCCAATAAAGGAAAGCATTCCATTTGCTTTCTTCACCATTTTTTCGACATGTCCTGCCACCTTCAGGGACCTGTGGGCATGCACTCCAAGATCTCTCACTTCTTCAACCCCTCTCAATATCCCCCCATTTATTGTGCATTCCTTTGCTTTGTTTGCCCTCCCCAAATGCATGACCTCACACTTCTCCGGATTGAATTCCATTTGCCATTTTTCTGCCCACTCAGCCAAACCATTGATATCATTCTGGAGTCTACAGCTATCCTTTTCACTATCAACGACACGGCCAATTGTTGTGTCAACTGCAAATTTCCAAATCATGCCTCCCAGATTTAAGTCCAAATCATTAATACAGACCACAAACAGCAAGGGACCCAAAACTGAGCCCTATGGAATGCCACTGGAAACCGTTTTCCATTTGCAAAAACATCCGTTGACCATTATCCTTGGTTTCCTGTCACTGAGCCAATTTTGGATCCAACTCGCCACATTCCCTTGAATCCTCTAGGCTTTTACTTTTCTAACCAATCTGACATGTGGAACCTTGTCAAATGCCTTACTAAAATCTATCTAGACAACATCCACTGCACTACCCTCATCAATCCTCCTTGTTACTTCCTCAAAAAATTCGATTCAGTTCGTAAGACACGACCTTCCATTAACAAATCCATGCTATCGCTGATTAATCCGTGCCTTTCTAAGTGACAGTTTATTCTAGCTCTCAGAATTGATTCTAATACTTTGCCCACCACCAAGGTCAGACTGACAGGCCTATAATTATTTGGCCTATCCCTCGCACCCTTTTTAAACAATGGTACAATTTTCGCAGACCTCCAATCCTCTGGTACCTGTATCTAGTGAGGATTTGAAAATAATCCTCAGAGCATCCACTATTTCTCCCTGGCTTTCTTTAAAAGCCTGGAATACATTCCATCCAGCCCCGGTGATTTATCCACTTTCAAGGATGGCAGACCCTCTAGTACTCCCTCTCTATGCTTATTGTATCTCATATTTCACACTCCTCTTTGACAACAATGTCTGCATTATTCTTCTCCTTTGTAAAGTCAGAGACAAAGGGCTGAATCTTCTGTGCCCGCTGCCGATATTGGGAGCGGCCTGCCCATGTGGGCCACATATCGAGGAGCAGCCTCAAACTTTCATGCGGTGGCTTATTTAAATAGCCGGGTGGGCTGCCCCCCCCCACCCCAATCACATGGAGAGGGCTGGCTGTCCATCTTGGGCAATGGCATCTACTGCCTGTGCGTAGGCGTAGATGCCATTTTTAAAGGGCTTTGAACCCTACCGGGAAATATAAATATTTAAAATTCAAGTAAATGAAAAGGAATACAGACATTTCTTCTGCCCCTCTCCCACCCCCCAATAATAATAAAATTAATTATTTACCCTTCCCCCCAAAACACTTACCTTGTCCATCTGACCTTCCCCGCACCTCCCCCAAACTGCACAAACTTTATACTCTAACCCTTCCCACCATCCCCTACAGCCATGACGTTACTTTGGCCCCATTCACCACCCCCCCTCACCTCCCCAGGCACTGATAAATTTACCTGCTCCCCCCTTCCCACCAGCATAGCACCACGTTTCCCCAGATGGGGATCCGAAGGCACGGGAGTGCCGGCCACCAGGTCGAAGATTGCAGTGGGACATCAGGTGGCGACGTGAGTATCATTAATGCATTCATTTTAATTTACTTAAATACTCAAATGGGGTCCTGTCACTGAGTGGTGGGGAGCCACCACGAGGCCTCATTGATGGTGGTAATATTGGGCTGGGCCCTCCCAGTGTCGGGGTGCGTGGCGGCCCTCTACCGGAGGCATCTTCAGGCCCCCCCCTTGCCACGGACCCCGACGTCTGGGGGAGAACAAGATTCAGGCCAAAGTACTCATTAAGAAGCCTGCCCACATCTTCTGCATCCACACATAAGTTACCTTAGACCCTACCCTTTCCTTAGTTATCCTCATGCTCTTAATGTACTGATAAAATATCTTTGGGTTTTCCTTGATTTTACCTGCCAATATTTTTTTCATGTCCTCTGTTTGCTTTTCTAATTTTCTTTTTTACTTCACCCCTGCACTTTCTATACATCTTGAGGTTTTCTAATGTATTAAGTTTGTTGTGAATGTCATAGCTTTCTTTTACTGTTTTATCTTATCCTGTATGTTTCGAGATCACCAGGGGGTTCTAGATTTGGCAGTACTACCCTTATTCTTTGTGGGGACATGTATACACTGTTCCTGTAGAATCTCGTTTTTGAATACCTCCCACTGGTTTGCCACTGATTTTCCTTCAAATACTGTAACCAGTCCACTTTGGCCAGATCACCTCTCAGCTTCGTAAAATTTGCCTTCCCCCATTTAGAATACCACAGTATAGAAATGATATCATGCTGCCATGTGTCTATCTGTGCCCACAGCTCATCGGCTTTATTTGCTATTCTCTTTGCATTTCAATAAATACCTTTTAACACTGCCAAATTCCCGTGCTATACACTTTTTAACCTTTGCATCTTCTGTTTTTCAGAGTCACTCACTAATGTTCTGCCTCCCATTCCATGCTCTGAATGTGTCCTATCCGAAACTGCCCTCAGGTTCCCATCCCCTTGCCAATCTACTTTAAACCATCCCTTGAAGTCTTGAAGTCAACCAGATTTTGAAGTGTTTGACTCGTAGAAGTGCACTTTGTGGCTAGCTCACCTGGCTCAGGGTTTTCTTGGGGACAGAATTGTAGGTGGCTTTCTTCCCCTGGGGTCTCTGTCTGTAGCACTCTGTAGGCTTGTCTGGTCCACAGTTGCAGACAGTTTTCAAACTTGTGATGCTATCTGGAGTGAGAGAGAGCAAGAGAGACACAGACTCACTTGGGTTTCTGCCAAGTTAGCACTCAAAGTTTGTCTGCTTCAAAGTTTCAGGAGCTTGTCTTCTGTGTATAACAAGACTCTCAGTTTTACACAGCCTGGGGAGACTGTCACATGCTTCTGTCAATCCCCTTTGTTTTTAATGAGGAGCAAAGTCTAAAACCCAACCCCTCTTAGGTGGTATTGTCAGTGTTTACCCCCGAAGGGACTTCTCCAGTCATGAATTCCTCAAGATGGCTTTGAATGTCCCACTAACGAGGGTGATATGGATAATCTTCTTAGTTAGCCAAAGTATTGTCCTGAATGGGATTCTTGTTAGACATGTGTTTCCAATTCAATGTCCTGGAATGTGAGGTATTTCTGATGCAAATTGTGGTGGCCATTTGGCTGCCAGCTTTTTAAAAGTTAACTGTAGGATCCTACTCCTTTTTTGCATTCAAAGTTTAATGTTTCCAACTGATGAATTAAAAATCCTCATTTGGTATAGTATGTTTTCGTGACACCTCTGCACCATGTGGAATGAAATGTGACCCCAGGAACATTTCATTACGAGGCTGTTAGATAAAAAAAAGAACACACATATTCATTCTCCAACTTTCACTTTTCAAACTAACACTGCCATAGCTAGGTTCTGGTTTAATGTTTTTTTTCTGGGATGATTCTGCGTTGAGTTAGACTCTGGACAATGCATCAGCTATCACATTGTTTTTCCTGCAAGATGGGTAATTTTTAAGTGGTAGGGTCTTCATCGAAATAGACTTGCATTTTGATTTTTGAATTTCTCTACAGAGGTTAAGGGATTATGGTCGGTGTAAACAGTAGTCTCTCTATATCCATTTTGGACATAAACCTCAAAATGCTGGAGAGCTAGCAACATTCCCAGTGTTTCCTTTTCCGCAGTGGAATACCTCTTTTGGTGTCAGTTTAATTTTTTGGAGAAGTACCCAACCAGGCTCTCAAGTCTGACTCTTCCACTTGGAGCAGGACGCCACCCACTCCTAAGTCACCAGCATCAACTGCCACTTTAAAGGGTTTATTAAAATTCGGAGCTGCTAGCACTGATTCATTGGTTAGAATAGTGTTTAGCCTCTTGAAAGCTGTCTGGTGTCTCTCTGACCACACTGTCATGGATCTGTAATTATTTTTTCTCTTCAGATTAAAAATAGTGTGTGTGCCTTTAAGACTCTGTTCAAAACAGTGCACCTTTAAGGGATGGAATGTTCTGGAGAGACAGTGTGCCACAGCTGAATTTTCTGTTACCCTGGGCAACAGCAGGAGAGAGAGAGGTCACATGATGCAATGTTTCTACTTGGCTGTGTGTGGAACTGGCAGAAACTGACTGAGACCAATTAGTTTGGAGAGACTTCCGAGCCAGGCAAACTGGAGAGAAAAGGAGAGGTTTATTCTCTCTCAGCAAAATGCTACAATGAGCTACAAGCCAAGTTAATTCCCTGAGTGAAGAAGAAAGCCTTTTTTGTTCAAGAAACCATTTATATTGCTGTGCTCATCGTTCAAAGGACTGTTTAATGCTTGCTGCAGCCAAAGAGTTGAATGCTTATCTTCTGAAGGACTATTTTCATCAAATCTGGATGAAGACTTTGAGTGACCTTTGATTATTTTTCACATCAGGAGACCTCATCCATCAGGAGCGTAACTACAAAGACTTTCTTATTTTATATATTCTTAAGAGACAGCTAATTTTTTTTTTAAAACACCACTTTTAAAACTGTTAGTTTTTTTGAGTGTATGTGTGTGAATGGGGAGTTAGATTAAAGTAAGATGTTACAAGGTCTTTATACATAGGTTTATCTTAATACTGTTTAAGATTTAGTTTTTTAAATGAATCGTTAATTTGTTGTTGTCCAAAGATACCTGATTTGGTCTGTTTCATTCTTGGGTTACTAGAGTGGTTAATTTGGCTGTTTTTCCGATTGGGTGTGAAAGCTTACTAATATGCTGTGACCTGTGGCGTGAAGGGACTAAATTGACAGTGCGTTGTTCCCGCCACGGTTGTACTTTTGCTTTTTTCTGCAGTAAGTCTGTCAGTGGGGTGCTAAAAGCACTGAAGTTTGGGACAAACTTGTGAAAAAACCCACACATCCCCAAAAATCGTATTATTTCCCATTTGGAACAGGTAAATCCATCAGCACCTATACTTTTGCTGGCCTAGGCAGCACTCGCTCCTGATGTACAACATACCCTAAGTAAGTTACTTGAGCTTTAGCAAACTCACTTTTTGCAAGGTTTACTACTAGGCTAACCTTTGTAAAAGGACTTCTAATTGGTCTAGATGGTCCTCTCAGGTCTCACCGTACATTAGTAAATCATCCAGATACACTACACAGTGGGTAGGCCAGCACAGACTTTGGAAGGTGGTTTGGGCATTCCTTAATCCAAAAGGCCTCACTCGACACTAGAATAGGCCATCTGAGGTGACAAACGCTGAGATTTCATTTGCTCGGAGTGTTAAAGGAACTTGCCAATATCTTTTAGCAAATCTATTTTGGTTATGTAAATGGCATTCCCTACTCTATCAATACAGTTTTCCAGGTGGGGAACTGGGTAGGAATCAGCTCTGGTCACTTCATTAACCTTTTTGTAATCAATGTAGAGCTTTGTCGAGCCATTGGGCTTGGGCTCAAGCACAATTGGGGAACTCCAGCTGCTCTGGCTGGGCTCAGTCAGCTTGTTTTCCAGCATATACTGTATTTCCTCCTGAAGTTGGGTCAATTTTCGGGATCCTCGGCGGTAAGGGTTCCATTTTATGAGAGGGGTCTCTCCTACATGCACATCGTGTAGGGTTGGGGTTGTGCACCCTGGTGTGTCCCTACAGATGTCTTTAAATGCTGTTCACAGCCTTTTTAGGGTGTCTCTTTGTCCTGCATTTAAGTCGGAGAGTGTAGTGTTTAATTGTTCTAACATTTCAATGTTGGGTAACTGGAAAGTAAGCAGTTCAATAATCCTTTTTGCTACTCAGTATGGGCCACTGAACTGGGCTTACAGGGATTCATCCTGAATTGGGAGTACCACTAGCACATGGTCTCCAGGCTGAAATGTTCTGGCCTTGGCATGTTAATTTGCCTGCGTTCTCATAGCTGTCTGGGAGGTTTTTAGGTGCTCCTGAGTCACTACACAAGCTTTCAAGAGCCGCTTCCGGAACGTGGAAATGTAGTTTAACATGGAAGTTGCATCCCTGTTTCCCAAATTTTTCTCTTTGATTAGTTTAAGAGGACCTCTCACCTCGTGTCCATAAACTAAATCAAAGGGACTAAAGCCAGTGGACTCATTGGGTGAGTCACTGGTGGTAAACAGGAGAAATCCCAGCCGTTTGTCCCAGTCATGGGGGTACACATAACAGTATGCCCTGATCATTGTCTTTAGGGTCTGGTGGTACCTTTCCAAAAGCACGTTGTGGCTGTGGGTGTTGGCTGAGGACTTTAGCTGGGTTATGCCCAGATTACCCATGACCTTTTGATAGATGCCAGATGTGAAATTCGTACCCTGATTTGTCTGGATCTCAACAGGCAGCCCATATCGGGTAAAGAGTTGGGTTCGCCCCTCCACCACTACCTTGGCAGAGACAGCTCTGAGGGGAATGGCCTCTGGGAATTGGGTAGCCACATCCATAATGGTGAGAAGATACTGGCAGCCCCATTTTGTTTTTGGCAGGGGTCCCACACAATCCACCATCACTCTGCTGAAGGGTTCCCCAAAAGGCAGTATAGGACTTAAGGGTGGAGGTTTTCTCTTCTCTTTGGCCTCCTTATCTCGAGAGACAATGGGTAAGCGCTTGGAGGTGGTCAGTGGTGTGTGGAGCAGCACCTGGAGTGGCTATAAAGGCCAATTCTAGAGTGACAGGCTCCTCCACAGGTGCTGCAGAAAAATTTGATTGTCGGGGCTGTTAGACAGTTGGCTCTCCCCTTGCACCTCTGTCTTTTTTCCTGCCAACTGCTAAGTCTCTTCGACTCGCCACACTTTAGCCCCGCCTTTATGGCTGTCCGCCAGCTCTGGCGAACGCTGGCAACTGACTCCCACGACTTGTGATCAATGTCACAGGATTTCATGTTGTGTTTGCAGACGTCTTTAAAGCGGAGACATGGATGGCCGATGGGTCTGATACCAGTGGCGAGCTCGCTGTACAATGTGTCTTTGGGGATCCTGCCATCTTCCATGTGGCTCACATGGTGGAGGTTTTATTGCATAATAATTAGCAGCAGGAATAGGCTACTCGGCCCTTTGAATGTGCTCCTCCATTCAACAAGATCATGGGTGATCTGATTGTAACCTCAATTCCACAATAATCTTTCACCCCCTTGCTTATCAACAATCTATTTACCTCTGCCTTAAAGATATTCAAGGACTTTGCTTCCACTGCCTTTTGAGGAAGAGAGTTCCAAAGACTCTCAATCCTCTGAAAGAAAAAATTTCCCCTCATTTTTGTCTTAAATGGGCGACCCCTTATTTTTAAACAGTAACTCCTAGTTCTAGATTCTCCCACAAGAGGAAACATCCTTTTCACATAAACCCTGTTAAGACTCCTCAGCATCTTATATGTTTCAATCAAGTTGCCTCTTATTCTTCTAAACTCCAGCGGATACAAGCCTAGCCTGTCCAACCTTTCCTCAGAAGACAACCCACTCATTCCAGGCATTTGTCTAGTAAACCTTCTCTGAACTGCTTCCAACACATTTACATCCTTCCTTAAATAAGGAGACCAATATTGTACTCCAGATGTGGTCTCACCAATGCCCTGTATAACTGAAGCATAACCTCCCTACTTTAGTATTCAATTTCCCTCACAATAACTGATAACATTCTATTAGCTTTCCTAATTACTTGCTGTACCTGCATACTAACCTTTTGCGATTCATGCACTAAGACACCCATATCCCTCTGCATCTTAGAGCTCTGCAATCTCTCACCATTTAGGTAATATGCTTTTTTATTCTTCCTGCCAAATAGGACAATTTCACATTCTCCCACATTATATTCCATTTGTCAGATCTTTGCCCATTCACTTAACCTATCTATATCCCTTTGTAGCCTCCTTATGTCCTCTTCACAATTTACTTTCCTACCTATCTTTGTGTCATCAGCAAATTTAACAACCATACCTTTGATCCCTTCATCCAAGTCATTTATATAAATTGTAAAAAGTTGAGGCCCCAGCACTGATCCCTGTGGCACACCACTCATTACATCTTGCCAACCAGAAATGGACCCATTTATGCCTACTCTCTGTTTCCAGTGAGCTCGCCAATCTTCTATCCATGCCAATATGTTGCCCCCTACACCATGAGCTTTTATTTTCCGCAATAACCTTGTGAAATGCCTTCTGGAAATCTAAGTACAGTACATCCACTGGTTCCCCTTTATCCACAGCACATGCTACTTCTTCAGAGAACTCCAATAAATTGGTTAAACATGATTTCCCTTTCATAAAACCATGTTGACTGTGCCTGATTATCTTGAATTTTTGTGTGTGCCCTGCTATAACATATTTAATAATGGCTTCTAACATTTTCCCTATGACAGATGTTAAGCTAACTGGTCTGCAGTTTCCTGCTTTCTGTCTCCCTCCTTTTTTGAATAAAAGAGTTACATTGGCTAGTTTCCAATCGAATGAAACCTTCCCCAAATCTTGGGAATTTTGTAAAACTTAAACCAATGCATCAACTATCTCACTGGCCACTTCTTTTAAGACCCTAGAATGAAGTCCATCAGGACCCAGGGACTTGTCAGCCTGCAGCTCTAACAATTTGCTCACTACTAGCCTGGTGAGTGTAATTTTTTTGAGTTCCTCCCTCCCTTCCATTTCTTGATTTACAGCTATTTCTGGGATGTTACTTGTAACCTCTATGGTGAAGACCGATGGAAAATTCCTGTACAATTCATCTGCCATATGCTTATTTTCTCTTATTAATTTCTCAGACTCACTTTCTACAGAACCAACGCTCACTTTCTTTTTTAAATATCAATAGAAACTCTATATGTTTTTATATTTCTAGCCAGCTTTCTCTCATACTCTAATTTTCCCTCCTTATTAATCTTTTAGTCATTTTTTAATGCTTTTTATATTCTGTCCAATCTTCTGACCTGCCACCCAACCTACTTTGTCAGTTCACTTTTGCTGGTTCTGCTTTCATGCCCTCATAATTGCCCTTATTTTAGGTTCAAATACTAGTCTTAGACCCACTCTTCTCCCCCTCAAACTGAATGTAAATTTCAAGCATATTATGATCACTGCTGCCCAGGGGTGCCTTCATTATGAGGTCATGAATTAATCCTATCTCTTTGCACAATACCAGGTCTAGTATAGCCTGCTCTCTGGCTCCAAAATGTGCTGTTCCGAGAAACTATCCTGAAAACATTTTATGAACTCTTCATCTCGGCTACCTTTGCCCATCTGATTTTTCCAGAATATATGTAGATTAAAATCCCCCATGATTACCGCCATACCTTTCTGACAAGCACCCATTATTTCTTCCTTTATTCCCCGTCCTACAGTGTGGTTACTGTTAGGGGGCCTATACGCCACTCCACATGTGACTTCTTGCCTTTATCATTTCTCATCTCGACCCAAACTGCTTCTACATCCTGGTTTCCTGAAGTTAGGTCATCTCTCGCTATTGTGCTAATATCATCATTAATTAACAGAGCCACCCCTCCACCTTTTCCTAGCTTCCTGTCCTTCCTAAATGCCATATACCCTTCAATATTCAGGTCCCAATCTATGTCGTCCTGCAGCCATGTCTCTGTAATGGCTATCAGATCGTACTTATTTATTTCTATTGTCATGCAGGCCCCCACCTGCCAAGAATGAGGCACATTAATTTCACCACATGGACATTAAACTTCAAATTGTTGCTGGGAAGAAACAACGGCCTATTATAAGGAATTGCCAGGCCCCTAGCTGGAAAGACATTTTTGCATACTAGTAGACAGTGTCGGAACAACCAGTCCCTGCTCTCAATACACAGAATGGACGTGGTCAGACCAGTTTAGCCACATGACTAACTGGCTGTTGCAGAGTTTTGAACTGAGAGATTTAAATTGGAGAAACAGTGTGTTTGAAGACAGAAAGCTCCCGGCTCCTCGATTGAGAACATCTCTCTCCTGTCTGTTCCCATCACTTTTTCACCTGCTTTGGAATCGATTGAAGACACAAGAACCACAAGAGAGAAAAGTCTCCTACAGTGAACAAGATTTAAGAAGAATATTGGGCCCCATCGAAAAGCAAGAATTACCTACAAGCAAGGACTCTACAGTGAGCTCAAAGAACTGTAACTCACTGTTCAGATAGTACCTCAAACCTCTCCATTTTATTTTTTCTTCTTTTCTGTCTCTTTTTGCATGTATGTATCGCGTCTGCATGCTAGCGTGGGTGCGTCGTGTATCCCTAGGTATCAATCGAATTAGAGTTTAAATTTTAATAAATTTAAACTTTTCTTCTTTAAATCTAAAAAAGTCTGTTTGTGCTGGTTTCTTTACCTTGTAATTGGAAAGCGGTGAACAAGGATTCATCAAGGGTGAGCTAAAAACACAGTGGGCTGAATTTTACGCTGCCTCAGCGGGTCAGATGGTGGCGTGGGGGCCGCATAAAATTGAGCGAGAGGCAGATAAAATCCAGCCCACTATGTTTAAAAATTATACCCTGTTAGAGTAAGACCAGATGAAGGACACCTATCTTACCTGGTCGTAACACTATTTGTGCTTTCAGTTATTCTGTTTTGTTTTGAATGCTATGTGCATTCAGATACAGAGCCTTTAGTTTTGTCCTTTTATTATTTTTGTAACCTCTAGTCTTGTCTGCTAATTTACTCTTAGATTTGTACTCTCTCTCCCTTCCTGTCACGGTCTGTTTATCTTTTCCCATATTAATACCTTTCTCTCTTGCCTTGTCTCTACTCTTTTATTTACCAAATTTTCCCAAATTTGATCCCTTGCTCCCACTATTTAGTTTAAAACCCACTCTACTTCCCTAGTTATGCGGCTCGCAGCATGGTTCAGGTGTAGACCGTCCCAATGGTACAGCCCTCACTTTCCCTAGTACTGGTGCCAATGCCCCATGAACCAGAATCCACTTCTACCAAACCAGTCTTTGAGCCACATATTCATTTCTCTAATTTTATTTGCCCTACTCCAATTTGCAGGTGGCTCAGGTAATAATCCAGAGATTATTACCTTTGAAGTTCTGCTTCTTAATTTGGTGCCTAGCTCCTCATATTGACTAGACAGGACCTCTTTCCTTTTCCTGCCTATGTCATTGGTACCTACATGGGTCACGATGACTGGATCCTTCCCCTCCCCTTGTAAGTTCCTCTCAAGCCCTGAGCAAATGTCCCAAACCCTGGCATCGGGCAAGCAACACAGCTGTCTGGACTCTCACTATTTGCTGCAGAGAACAGTGTCAATCCCCCTCACTATACTGTCCCCTACTACCACTACTTTCCTTTTTGCTCCCCACACTTGAATGGCTTCCTGTACCATTGTGCCATGGTCAGTCTGCTCGCCATACTACAGCCCTCACTCTTGTGAATACAAGCTGCAAGAACCTCAAAATTGTTGCTTAATTTCAAGGGCTGAGTCTCCTCCACCCCCCTTGCCTGCCTATTCCTGACCATTGCCCAAAACAGATGACCCTATCCTAAGGGGTGTGACAGCCTTCTGGGATAAAGCATCCAGGTAACCTTCCCCCTTCCTGATGCATCGCAATGTCTGCAGCTCGGCCTCCAGCTCAATGACCCTGAGCTGAAGCTCCTCAAGCTGCACGAGTTGCCATGGATTGCCATGGCATCCAGGCGCTCCCATATACTGCAGCTGCGACACATCACCTGTCCTATCATCTTTATTGTGTTAATTTATTTTAATTTATTTGTTCTTAATTAATTTATAGTTCCCCTCCTTACTGAACTCCCTCACTTACCAAACTCCCTTCTTCACACTCTGTGCCCTTCAGCAGCACTCAGTGCAGACAAGCAGCACTGAGAGTCCCCTGAACTTATACTCTCTGAAAACAATGACCTCTGCTAAAGCTTAGAAACCAGTTTAAGCGAGCTACCTAATTAACTAAAATAAAAGCAAAATACTGCGGATGCTGGAAATCTGAAACAAAAACAAGAAATGCTGGAATCACTCAGCAGGTCTGGCAGCATCTGTGGAAAGAGAAGCAGAGTTAACGTTTCGGGTCAGTGACCCTTCTTCGGTGTTCCGAAGCTGCCAGACCTGCTGAGTGATTCCAGCATTTCTTGTTTTTGTACCTAGTTAACTAGCTCCAGCTACTCTCAGAGAGCTTGTATACCCCTGTTTAAATCTGTAAGAAACTTAGGCTGGGGCTTCCCCACAACCTGGCATGTGTGGCAAGTTTTACAGAACTCCACTGCATCTTTTTGGAGTTTTGGCTGATGAAAATGCTGTCTGATGCGGGCTTGAGTTTTTCTGATATCGACATGTGCTGCCATTGGAAGTGTATGAGCTATTCTTAGTATTTTTTGACGGTACCTTGGCTCACCACTATCTGGTGAACCACTGTCCACTCTTTGTCCACAGGTCTGTGAGGAGGTAACCATTTCCTCATCAACACCTCATCCTTTAAATAGTAGCACTTTGGGACTCCCTCTGTTTTAGCTTTGATTTGGACAGTCTGTGCTAACTTTTTTAATACTGAGTCGTTTTCTGAGCTTCGACCAAGGAAGACCTATTTAATCCATCCTCTGGGTCCTCTAACTTCCCAAAGAAGGTTTCAGATAACCAGAGTGAAGGGTCATCTGTCTGCAGTGTCAATTCAGCCTCCTCTGATGGAGCTTGTTTGGCCATGGACTGGTCACCACACAGGGAAAATGCCAGGGATCTTCTCTTGTAACTGCTCTGTCTCCCAGACCTCTTTCAGTCTCTCTAAAACCACTGGGGAAGCTACCACCTTTGCCCCGCCAGATCACGACCCAGGAACAGGTCGACCCCATCCACAGGTAAACTAGGGACAATCCCCATACTTAGCAATCCTGAAACAAGGTAACATCCAAGTGCAAATGGAATAAAGGTATGGGCAGACACCTTCCTCCGATACCATTCACTAACACTCTAGCATTCAATGCACTCTCTGGGGGGAAAGGTCATGCCTTTTCCCAGCAGAAGGGATTTGATGGCTTCTATATCTCTAAGAATGCCTATGGGCTTGCTTGCCTCACTTGAGAGGTATGGGGTCACTTTTCCTTGGGACACAAAATCCTGGTAACTTTCAGGGATTTTGTTACGTTTTCCCGCACTCACAGCGGTAGGTTTACTGAATCTTACTGCCGCAGTTAAAGCCACAGCCTTGGTCTGCTGTGCTTTCAATCAGGGCCCCTTTTCCTGCACTGGTCTGGGGTGTGCCCTGATTAATCCTACAGGTTTTGCCCATAACTTCCAGCAGTCAGCTCGAAGGTGACCTGCCTTGTTACAATGGAAACACTCAGGTTTGCAGGCATCACTCCTGCTCTCAGCACTGTCCTTTTGGCCTGAGGAGGGCCCCTGTATGCCCAGCTTTCCCTTCTCGCCCATAGCTGTTCAGGTTCCAATCACCCTCCCACCTTTTATCCTTTTCGGGTTTTTGGGAGTGACTAGGGAAGGGTTTCCCTTGGAGTAAGGGTTTGTGTACAGATGTAAATTCATTAGCCAAGGTGCCAGCTTGCCTGGCTCTTGGAATTTTTTTTCTTCCTTGTGGGTATTAATGTAAATGGGAAGTGAGTTTTTGAACTCCTCAAGAAGGATTACCTCTCTGAGGTTTTCATATGAGAGCTATATCTTGAGTGCCCATATCCACTGGTCAAAAGCAAGCTGCTTAGCTCTTTCACACTTGGGGTAAGTTTGTTCAGGCTGCATTCAGAGGGTTTGGAATTTTTGACCATATGCCTCCAGTACTAGCTCATTTGCACCCAGGATAGCATTTTTAGTCATCTCTTAGTCTGATGAGTTCTCATCTAGCAACAGTGGAAAAACCTCATGGGCTTTTCCTGTTAGTTTGCTTTGCAAGAACAGTGTCCAGATCTCTGCCGGCCATTTCAGCTGTTTTGCAAGCTTTTCAAAACAGACAAAAAATGCTTCCACATTCCCCTCATTGAACTTTGGTATCAACTGCGAGAACTTTAAGAGCTCAGCACCCAGTCCTGAGCTAGGAGTAGCTCCCTCACTACCCATGCCTTTACTAGGTGTATTGGGTCTTCTCCTAGTTAGTTAGAACTGCCTTAACTCCCTTTCCACCTTCTCGTTCTGGAAAGTCTTTCTTTATCCCTTTTTCCCTTTCTTCCCTTTCTTGTTCCCTTTCCTTTGCTATTTCTCTCTCTGGAATAGACTCCTCTGTTCTAGTTGTATCTTTCTAACTCCAAACCTATTTGAGTCTGCAGGTTCAAGTGAAAAATGGTTGCCACATGTTTTACGATTTTGGGTTTCCAAGCTTTTGGACGGATAGTAATCCGTAACTGCCCTGTTACATTCCTCAGTTCTTTAATAGACAGAGCATTTAACCTGTTCCAAATTACTTAACTCTGGTGTAGGAAGGTACTGGCCTTGAGTGTGGACATGATCGTACGCTAGCAGTGAAAACCTCAAGAAAACCTATACTGCAGTTTTTAAAATTTTGATATCAATTTGATTTCTCACTTCCAATTTCTTATTTGCCACTGGGTAACAATCATGGACTTGAGCCATCAAATTTCCATTGTGATCAGGTGAGGAGGGGTCACAAGGCTCCCCTCTTGTCCTCCTCCTTGCTTGACCGCAACAGGTTTATTCTTTCTTAAAACTGTGGATGTGCTTTCCACTTCAGTGAGTGTTTTACCTTTTTACCTTTGTTGTGATCTTAAGAGAACCAACCTGACAGGTTTTCTTGAGTTTAAACAAGAAATAGGTGAGTTTATTGAAATTAGAAAAACTAAACCTGATCGAGATAAAATAATAAAATTACGCTACACTTTCACTCACACACGCTCATGAGAGTCATACACACAAATAGAGTACAGAGTGTTAAGAATCAGGTTGGTTTGGATTAGAGTCCAGAACATGTAAAAATTAATACACAGTCTGTGGGGTCAGGTAATTCCATTGACTTTCAGCTGTAGTTGTGATCTTGAAGTGTTTAGCTGGTAGAAGTGCACTTTGTGGCTGGCCCACCTGGCTCAGAGTTTTCTTGGAGACAGAATCATAGGTGGCTTTCTTCTCCTGGGGCCTCTGTCTGTAACAAGCTGTGCACTTTGAATGGTTCACAGTCGTAAATGGTTTTCAAACTTGTGATGTTATATGGAGAGAGAGAGAGAGAGAGAGAGATAGCCCCACTGGGGGTTCTGCCTGGTTAACACTCGAAGCTCATCTGCTTCAATGTCTCAGGAGCTTGTCTGCTGTGTTTATCAAGACTCCCAGTTTTACACTGCCCGGGGAGACTGTCACATGGTTCTGTCTATCCCCTTTGTTTTTAATGAGGTCCAACGTTTAAAACCCAAACCCCTCTCAGGTGGTAGTGTCAGTGTTTACCCCCGGAGGGACGTCTCCACTCACGAATTCCTCAAGATGGCTTTGAATGTCCCACTAACGAGGATGATATGGATAATCTACTTAGTTAGCCAAAGCATTGACCTGGATGGGATTCTTGTTAGGCATGTGTTTCCAATTCAATGTCCTGGAATGTGAGGTATTTCAGATGCAAACTGTGGTGGCCATCTTGGCCGCCAGCTTTTTAAAAGTTAACTGTAGGAACCAGCTCCTTCTTTTCATTAAAAGTTTAATGTAAGTTTCCAACTGATGAATTAAAAATCCTCATTTGGTATAGCATGTTTTCTTGACAGCTGTGAGGGGAATTGGGTAGAGCATCCATTAATCAGTGTGAAGGGTTAGTTTTGGAAGTGCTGCTGGTGCCCATGTTGGAAAGCTGATTCTATCCTGTCAGTTTTCCCTCAGGCAGGTTAAAAATAATTCATCTGTAACTTTAAAAAAATTAAATAGTGTTACTTTGGCACTAAACTCTGGCAAGAATGATATTCCTCTTACTCACTTCACACTAGCATTAATTTTAGAGGAACAAGAATTCTTTTCCAATAGCATCTCAAGGCTGAACACCCTCTACGCTTAAAGTCTCAACTCCTTTGGTCTTTCATATTTCATCTTGCAGCTCAAGATTGAGGTCTCACTACTCAGCTCATTTAAACCATTTCAATATGCACAATCGTCCAACTGTCACAGGAAGAGACAACATGATTCTTTGTTGGGAGTACAGAATCACAAAAACAGTTCTGTAATGTCAAGTTGATTTATACAGATGCACTAACAGTCCTTGGTCAGCTTAAGGATCTGACTGTCAGTGAGGAAAGAGCTTTGAGAATAGCCCTTTTCCAACTTCCAGGCTGACAAAATTCAAACAACAAAAGATCAAATAGGACTAAGTTGATTGAGCTTTGTAGGTTGGATTGCAAGGGCTCAAGCACTCCAGGTGCCCACCCTGTAAATCAACAGTAAGACACACCACTATTTGGACTTGCGCATGGAATCTACATTTGAGTCTCAGTTGGATAGGATATTTTCCTGATCATTGTTGTGGTCTTAAAATTCGAATGTCAGATCCAGTTATAATTTATTCTTCTCCTTCGGCAGTCCCACAGGACTGAGAATGACTTGCTTCCAATCGGGTTCAGTATGTTCTGACATGGATAACGAGTATGATGTGTGAACTGCAGATGCTACCAAATGTGGGGCAGGTGGTATTTGAAGAGTGGGATAGATGAGTTACATAGGGGCATGTGTGCTCCTTCCACTGCCTGGACTTGGCCTCCACAAGCTCCTGTCGAAATCTCACGAGGTGCTTTGTACCTTCCCAAATGTACCTTTGCCACTTTGAGCAGTCGAGGGCAGGAAATCCCATGAGTCAGTGGGTATGTTGGATTTCTTCAAGGATGATTTGAGAACGTCCCTAAAGTGTATCCTCTGTCCTACTGGGAGTTCTTTGCTGCCACGAAGCTCAGATTAGAACAGTTGCTTTGGGAGCCCAGTGTGTTAGGCATGTGAGTGACGTGACCTGCCCAGTGAAGCTGGTTTTGGGTGAATAGCACCTCGATGCTGGGAATGTTGGTTTGGGAGAGGATGCTGGCATTAGACTGCCTACCCTGCCAATGAATGTGAAGTATTTTGCAGAGACAGCATTGTTGGTATTTCTCCAGTGCCTTGAGGTGCCTGCTGTAGATTGTCCAAGTCTCCGAAGCATATAGGAGAGTAGGGATCACTGCTGCCTCGAATACCATGAACGTATTCCTGGGTTTGAGTTCCTGATCCTCGAATACTCTCTTCTTCATTGGCCAAAGGCAGAACTGGCACTTTGAAGGCAGTGGCGAATTTTGTCATCTATGTCTGCCTTCATTGAGAAGAGACTCCCGAGATATTAAAATACATTTATGCAAAAATACGAGATACGTTTTCCAGGGTCCTGCTGTGGATCCTGATCGATGGAGGATGATGTTGTACTGCGGGAATGGGTTGGAAGAGGATCTTTGTTTTCTGGAAGTTTAAAGTAAGGCCCATCCTCTCGAATGTTTCAGTGAAGGAGTCAATAATGACTTGGATCTCAGTCTCTGAGTGAGCACATACACAAGTGTCATCTGCATACTGAAGCTCAATGATTGAGGTTGGACTGACCTTTGATTTGGAGTGGAGGTGCCACAGGGTCATGAGGCACTCACTCATCCCACAAGGAGAGTCACTGAGACGCCAGACAAGCTCGTTCTTGATGCCGAATAATTCCCTATCCATCCTGTAGGTTATCTCCACTCCTGTGAGGAGCTTTGAAGTGCAAAATTGTGGTGAGAAAGATGGATGGTGCAATGACACAGCCTTGTTTGATGCCAGTCTTCACTGAGATAGGGTCTGTGGTGGTCCCGTTGGTAAGGATTACAGTGGTATGTCATCTTGTAGTAGGCGAAAGATGGTGACAAATTTCTGAAGGCAACCAAATTTGAGAAGCACTCTCCATGAACCCTCAAGATTGATGGAGCCAAAAGCTCTTTGTCCTTGATGAGCTCTCCTCTGTTCTTGGCTCACAGCGGGGTGGGCCCATGAGCATTTGGGCCACAGACAGTATTGAAGAATCCATGCATGTCATGGTTGGCTGTAAGCTGTGGAATCTCCTGCACTGTTTCCACCCACCATTTGTTCTTTGTCATGGCTTTTTTTGCTTTACTACTTCCTACAGGCCAGCTGCTTTTCTCTTGAAGCATGGTTATGCTTCCAGCATATGAATGCTTTGCGCTTATTCTTGTTGAGCCAGTCCCCATGTTTCCTGATAGAGAAGACAAGAACCTCTACACAGGTGCTGATTATGGTGGACTTTGGAGGCATTGTGGACACACTGCAGCTCATGTTGGCTGTAAGTCGAGAGGTTGCATATGACGCTGGCTGAGGAGAGATGCCTTTGCAGAATCCTTGAGATGTTCAATGTTAATTTTCTTGCAGTAACGTTTCTGTCTCTGTTTAGGGGCCAGGTTGATGGAGATAATGGACCTGATAAGGCAATGATCAGTCCAGCAGACATTAACACCTGTCATGGTGTGAGTGAGACAATCTTTCACTTGGATAATGATGTAATCAAGTAGGTGCTAGTGCTTGGATTGTGGGTGTGGCCATGAGGCTTTGAACTTGCCTCCCTGATGAAACAGGGTGTTGGTTATGACAAGGTTGTGTTCTAAACATTTTTATTTATTTAGAGATACAGCACTGAAACAGGCCCTTCGGCCCACTGAGTTTGTGCTGACCATCAACCATCCATTTATACTAATTCTACATTAATCCCATATTCCTACCGCATCCCCTCAATTCCCCTACCACTTACCTACACTGGGGGCAATTTACAATGGCCAATTTACCTATCAATCTGCAAGTCTTCGGCTGTGGGAGGAAATCAGAGTACCTGGTGGAAACCCACACGGTCACAGGGAGAACTTGCAAACTCTGTGCAGGCAGTACCCAGAATTGAACCCGGGTTACTGGAGCTGTGAGGCTGCGGTGCTAACCACTGCGCCACTGTGCCACTCTTTTGTTAAGAGAAGGAGTCCACTGGAGTTTGCTTTCCCTACTCCATCCTTGCCAATCACACCCTTGCAGAGATTTGAGTCCATCCCGACTCTGGCATTGAAGTCATGGAGAGAGAGATACAGCACTGAAACAGGCCCTTCTGCCCACCAAGTCTGTGCCGACCAACAACCACCGATTTATACTAATCCTACATTAATCCCATATTAATCCCATATTCCCTACCACATCCCCACCATTCTTCTACCACCTACCTATACTAGGGGCAATTTACAATGGCCAATTTACCTATCAACCTGCAAGTCTTTGGCTGTGGGAGGAAACCGGAGAACCCGGCAGTAACCCACCCAGTCAACAAGGAAATCAGCTTGTCTCCCACTGGGACTCAGGCTCATTGCTCAAGATTGGAATAGAATCCCTCTTTGGCCTCGCCTGTTACATCTAGGGTGGGAGTTTAAGCACTGATAACAGTGGCATACTGATTTCTCGTGAGGGTGAGTCACAGGGTCATGAGGTGCTCACTCATCCCACAAGGAGAGTCACTGAGACACCAGACAAGCTCGTTCTTGATGGCAAAGTCTACCCCATGAAGGTGTCATTCCTCTTCCCGATGGCCCTTCCAGAAAAAGGTATACCTGCCACCTTCTTCCTTGAGTTGGCCTTCTCCTGCCCACCGTGTCTCAATCAAGGCAGTGATATCGATGTCATAGTACCTGAGTTCCTGAGCTCCGAGAGCAGTATGATGTTCAGGTCTGTTGCTGTTGGAGTTTTCTATGAGAATCTGATATTCCAGGGTCCCAAACTTAATTTTGAGGAGTGGAAGATGCCTGTGCGTGAGATTCATTTAACATGGGGTGACCGTTGCACACCAGCTACCACACGGTCTATGCAGAGCGAGGTCTTGATCGAATGGCAAGGAGGTCCAAGACGATTAGAGACCAGGTTCTGCTGCATAACCTGCACTCTGCACCAGGGCCAGGCGGAGATCTCTGGAGGCCCAGCCAGAACCGCCATAGCTTGAGCGGCTCAGGGCCCAGGTCTCACCCTCAACCAACTACTGGGGCCTGGGGCCCGGGGCCTGGGGTCACTGATGGGAGGACCTGTTGGTGAGGCCTTTCTCCCCTCCCTTCCCCTCTTCCTCAGTCCGCTCCCTGGTACCTGATTGATCCGAGGGAAAGAGGCGACTGGGGGCACCATGTGCATACCATAACTGTATACGTCAGCCGAAAGGTTTCGGGTGGCGTGGTGTCAAACCTTCTGCCCTTCCTAGTTTCAATTTACCCTGATGCTATCTGTATGATAGATGCATCATATTTTACTTCTTTATAAAATAGAATATACTGGCTCAGAATTTGCTATCCAAATAATGGCAAATTTAATGTGCTTGCATTATTTATGTGTAAATCATGCAGCAATTTGTGGCGAGGCAGGGATAGCCCATCTATTGTGACTTGCCACGAATTACTGGACAATTTGCACCACTTTGCACAAAAGCCTCACAAAAAATGGGAACTGACCCTCAATATTCCCCTTTATCATCAAGAAATTGCTGCATTTACACAATAAACAGCAATTAAACTTGTCACAGAAAGTTAGAGCTGATACTTAACAGCATAAAGACCCTATTAATAATGAAATTATGTTCCTGCTATGCCACTCAACCTCTTTAGCCCAGAAGGTGATCAATGAAAACTGTGAAGCCTCACTCCTACAGGTATTAAATTGCTCTTAGAGGTTTTTAAAATTTAAAATGTAAGTTTTTTTTGTACATTTTTTCTTACTTACTTTTCTGTCTCTTTTTGCACTCTCTCAATCCAATCTTCCTTCTCTCTCCATTTCTCTTTCTGTACTGAATTTGACTCTAATTCTCTCTATTTTCTTCTACATTGCTTCTCTCTCTCGCTTTCTGGTTAAATCTCATTGGTTAAAGAGCTAGACTGCTGGTCCTGTCATTCACTAAAGTCCATTGCCCTTGCCACACTGTTATCAGCTCACACTTCCTGCAGTTTGAAGTGCAAGTTTTTTTCAAGCTGAATGGTGAGGCACAAAGTCTGACTAACGGTATATGCATTTTGGGCCATTATTTGCCAGTTAAAACCCTTTCCTGTCACATAACAATGTTCGGAGTACTTGGTGATTTTGCTGTAAAATATTCTATCCCTAATTCGGTGACATGCTAAAACTTGTTAATGATGACAACAATAAACTCAAGTGCAACCAGAAGGCTCCAGGTTACTCCAGTAAAATTGAAGTCAGTTGAATAAGGGGGGAAACTCTCCACTGACTCGAGTCATACCAAGCACAAAGGAACATGGTTGCAGTTTTTGGAGGCCAATCTTCTCATCCCCAGGACATCATTGCAAGAGTTCCTCAGGGCAATGTCCTAGCCCTATCTTCAACTGCTTTGCCAATGATCTCCCCTCCATCATAAGGCTAGAAGTGGGGATGTTCACAGATGATTGCACAGTGTTCAGTTATAAAACATAGAAAATAGAAGCAGGAGTAGGCCATTCAGCCTTGCTCTGCCATTCAAAAAACATTATGGCTGATTGTCTAATTCAGTGCCCTGTTTCCACTTTCTCCCCATATCCCTTGATCCCTTTGGCATTAAGAAATATATTTATCTCCTTGTTGAATATATTTAATGACTTGGCCTCCACTGCTTTCTGCAGCAGAGAATTCCACAGGTTCACCACTCTCTGAGTGAAGAAGTTTCTCCTCATCTTGGTTCTAAATGCCATACCCTGTATCCTGAGACTATGATCCCTGGTTCTGGACTCCCCAGCCATTGGGAACATACTCCCTGCATCTAGCCTGTCTAGTTCTGTTAGAATTTTATCGGTTTCAATGAGATCCCCTCTCATTCTTCTAAACTCTAGTGAATACAGGCCTAGTCGACCCAATTTCTCCTCATGTGTCAATCCTGCCATCCCAGGAGTCTGCCTAGTAAATCTTCTTTGTACTCCCTCCATGGTAAGAACATCCTTCCTCAGATAAGACCAAAACTGCACACAATACTCCAGATATGATCTCACCAAACCCCTGTATGACTGCAGTAAGACATCCTTGCTCCTGCACTCAAATTCTCTTGCAATGAAGGCCAACATACCATTCGCCTTCCCAGCTGCTTGCTGCACCTGAATGCTTGCTTTCAGCGACTGGTGTACAAGGGCACCCAGATCTCGTTGCACCTCCCCTTTTCCCAATGTATCACCATGCAGATAATCTGCCTACCTGTTTTTACAACCAAAATGGATAACCTCACAACTGACCTGCTGGGGCGGATATTCAGTCCAATATCTCTCCTTAATATGTTGACTTCTTGTCAGTGCAGAATGGGCCTGCCTCCAAGACCGGTTTTTATAGGAGAAAGTAACACAAAGCAGATTCCGAATGAAAATTGCAGGAAATTGCAACTGTGCTAATAGTAATATGTTTTTATTGCATTAAGTGGATGATAATGAAGCCTGTCTTGGCTAAAGCTTCTTAAGCTAACCTTAAAAACCTACTGGATGTACACACACTGACGATTAGGCCTGGTGTTTTCAGCTCAACCTGGGCCCAACCAGTGCTGCAGCCATAGGGGTTTGCAATGTGGCAACTGGTCCTTTATGGTCAATTAATTTATATGGCCCTTACCTTAATGAAACTGCAACTATTAATTCAGCCTAACTACCTCTAAGGTTTGACTATCTCTAGTTTTTTTAATATTCGTTCGTGGGATGTCAGCATCGCTGGCACGGTCAGCATTTATTGCCCTTCCCTAATTGCCCTTGAGAAGGTGGTGGTGAGTTATGTTCTTGAACTGCTGAAATCCATCTGGTGTAGGTACACCCACAGTGTTTTTAGGAAGGAAGTTCCAGTATTTTGACTCGGCAACAGTGAAGGAGCAACGATATAGTTCCAAGTCAGGATGGTGTGTAACAGGTGGTGTTCCCTTGCATCTGCTGTCCTTGTTCGTCTAGGTGGTAGAGGTCGCAGGTTTGGACGGTGCTGTCGAAGGAGCATTGGTGAGTTGCATGCTGTGCATTTTGTAGATAGTACACACTGCTGCCACTGTGCTCCCGTGATAGGGAGTGAATGTTTAAGGTGGTGGATGGGGTATCGATCAAGTGGGCTGATTTGTCCTGTGACATAATGGCCATTGGAATAACAGGATGTAACAATGGATAGCAAGAAGCAGTTCAGCAAAAGGTTCAGTTATCAATTATATTACCATTATTTAAACTGTAAAGTAAGTACACTCAACTGTTGGGAAAACAGATGTAAGGTAGTCAGGAAATATATGAACACATGCAAGTGCCTGTACTGTACATCACATTAGTGAATCAGTGATGCTTTTTTAATGCATGTGGTGACAGATGGAAGTTTTATTAAAGTGGGTAGAAGAAAATGAATTTCTTTAATAAGTCAATGCAGACTTCAGTCAATACTAAGTTGCACAGGTTACTGCTGCTTTTAACCAGAGAGTCATAGAATAAAGATTCCAGCTTCACCACTCCCTGCATGATTAATTTCCAGCCTAGATTGTAGTTATTTAAGGATCAGATTGAACTCATGTGAAATGCTTCACTCGAGGAGAGACAATGGGCTGAATTTTATGCCACCCCAGCAGGTCGGATAATGGCGTGGGGGCAACGTAAAATTGAGCAGGAGGCTCCGAGAGGCCTACGTGCCCCGCTCCCGCCTCCGGTCAACTTTATGGTGGTTGGGCCGTGAGGAGGGGGGGTTGCGTGGGGGGAAGCAGCCCGTCTGAGGCCAATCAAGGCCCTTAAGTGGCCACTTAACAGTCACTTAAGGGCCCTTGCCCACCTTCACATGGCAAGCGGGCATGTTCGTGATGTGAAAGGCAGCCAGCGATCGCTGCCGGCCTTTCCGCACACTGGGGTGGGGAGGGGGGGGCATGGCAGTTGGGCACAGGGTGCCCGATTGTGGGCCAACATGCCTCCCAACCCACCACTGGGACCCAAGACGCCCCTCCCCCCACCTCCCCACAAATGACCACTCCAGCCTCACCTGGGAATACCGATGTCACTCCTGAGGTATGCCCAACCTACCTCGTCTCCTGGCTCCAGCTGGTTGGCTGGGCTGCAGTCCCAGCAGTGTCCACCGCTCCCGGCAGCTCAATGAGGTGAGACCTCCTCCCTCAAGTGGGTGGAAGTCCTGCCTTGGGACAATTAAAGCCCAGGGACCCGTAAAATGCGGGATGGATCCCTGGGCTGGGCGGAAGCGGGTTCGCCACCGACTTTTACATCGGTGGCAAATTCCCGTCCGCCGAAGGTAAAATCCAACCCAATATAAATTGCTTGGACACCTCATATCTGCCAGTCAAAAGTAACGTAGGCAGAGACTGAGAAGTGAGTTGACTGCTTCCCATCAAAGCAGGGGTGCAGACTGGTGGTATTTGGGTTTTCTCTGATAGGCCTGTTTGGGCTTTCCCCCAACATGGCTGACCTACGCTCACAGTAAAAGTAGAATTAGCTACATAATTTCTATGTCAGTCTATACGATATTTCCACCACATTTTGAATGTTTCAAAAGTTAGAAAATGTCACAAAATCTGACCAATCCGTCCAACCTAAAATTAATAGATTTATTTACAGTTTGAATAATACATAGCAGCTAGAGGATATAGCAAAATACTGCATGTGCAATGTGTGCAATACTTAAAACTAAAGTTAAAAACAGCCCACAACTGGTTAAAATATTCTTTTTACAACAGATATTTTGCAGTTTAATAAGCAACAGGACTTTTGGATGAAATGGAATTTAGATTTCTAGCCAGAACTGAAGAAATGAGATAATTATTCTATACTGTAGACAGAACTGTCAATCACCTCGATCAAAGGCACAATAGTGGGGGATAACGCATATCATGCTAATAAGCAAGTACTCACACATCATCCAGGTTTCACATACTTACTAAAGCCCTGGGCATATATAATTCAATTAGTATCTAGAGTAAGATCCTATATCCTGACTAATTTTCAGATCAATCAACATCTTATTTGTTAGCCTCCATTTGCCTCCAAGCCATACTAAACCTTTTTATCATGAAAATGTACCATTTCATGTTTACTGATATTGAATTCCATCTGCCACTTTTTTGTCCAATTGACCAACTTATTAATATGCCTATGGTTCTCAAAATAATGTACCCTGTCTCTTATTTTATCATCTGCAACACTGCACACCAGAACCCCCACCTTTTTATTCAAATATTCATGTGCAATACCAATATTGTGAGTAAATTATTAATCCTGGGCATACTGTACCACTAGAGTTGCCAAATCTCCAGGATTGTCCTGGATCATCTGGGGCAATAAAAAAATAACTTTTTTAAAAAAAAGCTTTTGATCTCTTTGGTTATTAGTTATAACAAAAAATCTGAGATGAGACCGTCAAAAATCATCCAATCAGGTAACAAAGAGCCTATCGCTGTCTGATTGGCATGTGAAGATGGTGCACTGCATTGGTCTTCACTATAGAGGACACAAGTAACATTCTAGAAATAGCTGTAAATCAGGAAATGGAAGGGAGGGAGGAACTCCAGAAAATTACAATCACCAGGGAATTTGTTGGAGCTGTGGGCTGATAGGATCCCAGGTCCTGGTGGACTTCATCCTAGGGTCTTAAAAGAAGTGGCTAGTGAGATAGTTGATGTGTTGGCTTTAATTTTCCAAAACTCCCTAGATTCGGGGAAGGTTCCATTAGATTGGAAAATAGCAAATGTAACTTGTTTATTCAAAAAGGGACGGAGACAGAAAGCAGGAAACTGCAGGCCAGTTAGCTTAGCATCTGTCTTAGGGAAAATGTTAGAAGCTATTATTAAAGACGTTATAGCAGGGCATTTAGAAAAATTCAAGGTAATCAGACAGAGTCAACATGGTTTTGTGGAAGAGAAATCATGTTAAACCAATTTATTGGAGTTTTCTGGAGAAGTAACATGTTTTGTGGATAAAGGGGAACCAGTGGATGTACTGTACTTAGATTTCCAGAAGGCATTTGACAAGGTGTCAGATCAAAGGTTATTATGGAAAATAAAAGCTTATCGTGTAGGGGGTAACATATTGGCATGGATAGAAAATTGGCTAACCAACAGGAAACAGAGTAGGCACAAATGGGTCATTTTCTGGTTGGCAAGATGTAATGAATGGTGTGCCACAGGGTTCAGTGCTGGGGCCTCAACTTTTTACAATTCATGTAAGTGACTTGGATGAAGGGACTGAAGGTATGGTTGCTGAATTTGCTGATGATACAAAGATAGGTAGGAAAGCAAATTGGGAAGAGGTCATAAGGAGGCTACAAGGGAATATAAATGGGTTAAGTGGCATGGATAGGCAAAGATCTGGCAAATGGAGTATAATATGGGAAAATGGCAGGAAGAATAACAAAGAAATATATTATTTAAATGGTGAGGGATTGCAGAGCTCTGAGATGCAGAGGAATCTGGGTTTCCTAGTGCATGGTTAGTATGCAGGTACAGCAAGGAATTAAGAAAGGTAATAGAATGTTATTGTTTATTGCGAGGGGAATTGAATAGAAAAGTAGGGAGGTTTTGCTACAGTTATACAGGGAATGGGTGGGTTGTCTTATGAAGAAAGGTTGGACAGGCTAGGCTTGTATCTGCTGGAGTTTAGAAGAGTAAGAGATAACTTGATAGAAACATATAAGATCCTGAAGGGCCTTGAAAGGGTGGATGTGGAAAGGATGTTTCTCCTTGTGGGAGAATCTAGAACTAGGGGTCACTGTTTAAAAATAAGGGGTCGCCCATTTAAGACAGAGATGAGGAGAATTTTTTTCTCTGAGGGTCGTGAGTCTTTGGAACTCTCTTCCTCAAAAGGTGGTGGAAGCACAGTCTTTGAATGTTTTTAAGGCGGAGATAGATAGATTCTTGATAAGCAAGGGGTGAAAGGTTAATGGGGGTGGGTGGGAATGTGGAGTTGAGGTTACAATCAGATCAACCGCGGTCTTGTTGAATGGCGGAGCAGGCTTGAGGGGCCGAGTGGCCGCCTCCTGCTCCTAATTCGTATGTTCATATGTTCATAAGTATGGATGTGCTGGGTGACCAATGACAAGAGTGGGGAGGTTGGAGGCAGGAGGTCATGTGATGACTTCTCCCAGAAGATATTCAATCAGAATTGGTAACCCTATCTACTGCTCACACCCCTTATAATGGTACAGGTTTTGTTTTGTGGGAGGCTTGACTGCTTAAGGAAACCCCTTTTTACCATGACCTCAGGAGAAAGCCCAAACAAGGCAATTTAGAAATTTGCATAAGAAAAGTTAGCTACTTTGAAACAATGTATGAAACAGCAAAAAATGTCACCTTATTTCTTTATGGTGTTACAATCTCAGTGAGACCTTTAACATTAAAAATATGAGATAGGAATCCCCAGACCAATTTAAAGAACTATACAACAAGATTTCACATTCTAGGACTTCTTTGATAAAAACTTAACTAAAGGAAATTCCCAATAACTAAATAGGACTTTGTAACTAGTTAATACCCCAAATTACAAAGAAAGGTATTTTCTTTACTTATTAAAATACATGAAACGTTCACACCACACTAATACTTTACATAGTCTTTTTTGATGGCAAAATCCTTTGCGGTTAAAAGTCCCAGACTCCTCCCAATAGCAATTAGTTGGATCTCCCAGACCTTTTCAAAAATCAATTTCTTTATCGCTCACTTTTCCGAGCACTCCTGTCCTGGATGCCTGTGAATAAAGCGATTCCTGGTGATCCTGTTGGTTTTCTACTTCTCTGCAAGCTTAAACTTTCAAAACAGGTTCAAGTTTTCACAGCCTTTTGCTGTATCAGGCGTCTGAGAGCCGGTGTTTCCTCTCTCTCTCTCGAAGCTGCAACCGCTGAGTTCCCTTCTTACATCCTGTCTGCCTTTAGAAAATCTGTTCAGTTTATCTGGACTCAAAAGTCAATAGTTTATTGTCCTGTTCCAATAAACAAAGGCCAGAAGTCTGGTTTCACAGAGCCACCTGGGTCTTTTATTGTTCCGAGGTGTTGGCAGCTATTTGGTACATTTGAATCTTCAGAATCAGTGACACCTTTTTTGCAACCTAAAATTCTGGGAGGGCGAAACCCATTGTTCTTCAATTGTTACTCTTCCAGTCTCTATTATTACAAAAAAATGTCTCTGTTGTCCTGGTAACCAAGACTCCCGTCCTGTCCTTTTGCAGAGTGGATGTGAAATCACCTGGCCTTCTGGACTCCAACTTCAACTTTTAAAAATCACAATTTTTGATTCAAAAGTCTAAATCATTAATATAAATTGTAAACAACAGTAATCCCAGCATTGATCATTGTGGGACCCCACTTCCCATCTTCTGGCACTCTGAATTGTTACCCTTTATACCAGGGTTGTCCAACATGTGATCTGCAGGCCAGGATCTGGCGCACCAAATTTTTCCATCCAGCCCATGGATGTATTTCAGAGATGAGAAATTTTCTATTGTCATCTTCTTTTAGACAGGCTTTAAAAAAAAAAATCGTGCTGTCAATTTCATAGCTGACAGGTGCTAACATCAGGAACAGCGAATTCTGAACTTCTGATAGATTTGGGGTTTTCCGGCGGGTTCTGACTTTTTCTCAAAGCCCGCCGGAAAACCCCGAACCTGTCCAAAGTTCGGAAACCACTGTTCCCAATTTTTAAATTGCAATTTTTAAAAAATCTGACCAACCACAAAGCTGCTGTGCTGAGCACACCTGCTCCCTGCTACTGTCAAAGGTGGGGGGGGGGGAAACAGAGAGAAAGAGATAGGGGGAACAGTGAGAGGGGGCAGAGAGAGACGGGGGAACAAAGGGGGGACAGAGAGAGAAAGGGGGACAGAGAGAGAAAAGGGGAGACAGAGAGGGGGGACACAAAGCGAGGATGACTCAGAGAAGGGGGAACAACTCAGAGAGGGGGAACAATACAGAGAGGGAGAGAACACGGGGGAACACAGAGAGGGGGGAACAGAGAGAGAGAGATGGAGAGAGAGTGATCAAGATCACTCCTGATGAATGAACATCTATCCAGAATACTCTGCATCACTACAACAAGTGTGCCGCAAACATTGACTACTTGTGCAAGCAAAAAAATGCTAGGTATTGCACTAAATCAGTGTCCAACAAAGTGATGAGAAAGTAAGTCAATAAATGAATCTTCTCATTTAAAGCTTCTTAACAAAATGCACATTTGTTGCTGTTTTGTTTCATAGTAAGATTAAATGTTTAATGCCTTTATTTTTCTGAAATTGTCTCGCTGGCTCCCTACGTAAGACAAAAATTGTAATATGATTCTACATTGGGGAGTAATCTGCTCCACCAGATTACTGCCCATGGGGTGAAGACAAAAATTTGCCCCATCGTTTTTTTCCTTTCAATAAATGATTTGCTAAATACATAGATTTCTGTACAATTTTCCAATCTTATTAGTTCCTGTTTATGCAGTTAACTCATTAATACTATTCTGAGAAAAAAGCAGCACCATCAATTTTGGAAATTATTGATACAGATCTTGGAATCAAAGGGACAGAGAACAGAAATTGCCAACTTAAGTTGATTCAGTGCCAATATTTTGGTGGAAGGAGGAAAACTACTGCAGGATTATTCAGTTTCAGGTTCTTTCGCATTTTGCCTGGACTCTTTCCAAGTTTTATCAGTCTTTAGTGAATAATGATCCCAGTTGCTGGCAGTGTAAAGCTGAACTGGACTGCCTTTTTTATAGTTTAGAAGATTGTGCCAACAGAAAGAATCTGTGTAAGGGAGTTCATTTATCATTTTAGATCTGAACATAACGCATAACCCTGGGTCCTTGTTTTTCTCAATTGAGTAAGTTTGAACAGGGGTTACAAATTCCAACACAGCAGTAGAAAACATAAAATAAATGAACATGCACTGTTTGATTTTTGGCCCATTGCACAGGAATAGATTCATTTTATAGACTGTGGTTCCCCCTTTTACAAGATTACAGAAGGCAATGAATACAATGTCAGATAATACATTCCATTGTATCATGTCTTACGTATATATAATACGAGTGGGAATGCCTAACAGTTTTAACACTATCATGTTCACATTTTGTTATCTATACATCTTCACTCTTCATTTCCAATCTTGGAAATAACCTTTGCTCATTCAGTCATTAATGGGATGTGCGCATTGCTGACAAGGCCAGAATTTGTTGCCCAATTCTAATTGCCTTGGAGAAGATGGTGATGAGCCACCTTCTAGAACTGCTCCAGCCCATGTGGTGATGGAATTCCCACAGTGCTGTTAGGTGGGGAGTTCCAAGGTTTTGACCCAGTGACAATGAATGAATGGCAATATATTTCCAAGTCAAGACAGTGTGTGACTTGGAGGTGAGCTTGTAGATGGTGATGTTCCCATGCTCTTGCTGTCATTTTTCTTCCAGGTGGTAGAGAGCACAAATTTAGAAAATGCTGTCGAAGAAACTACGGCAATTTGCTGCAGTGCATCGTGCAGATGGTACACACTGCAGCCATTGTTCACTGGTTATGGAGGGAGTGAATGTTTAAGGTAGTGAATGGGGTGCAGATCAAGTGGGTTGCTTTGTTCTGGATGGCATTGAGCTTTTTGAGTGCTATTGGAGCTTCTTGAGTGCTAATGGAGCTGCAATAATCCAGGCAATTAGAGAGCATTCCACCACTCTCTTGACTTACAGGTGATGGAAAGACTTTGAGGAGTCAAGAGGTCACTCGCTGCAAAATACCTAACCTCTGACCTGCTTTTGTAGCCACAATATTTATGTGGCTGGTCCAGTCAAGTTTCTGGTCAATGGTGACCCCCAGGATGTTGATGGTGGAAGATTTGCTGATGGTAATGTTGTTGAATGCCAAGAGTAAGTGATTAGACCATCTCTTGTTGGAGATGGTCATTGCTTGGCACTTATTATCCCAAGCCTGAATGCTTTCCAGGTCTAGCTGCATGGGGGTATGAACTGCTTCATTATCTGAGGAGTTGCAAATGGAGACCGAGAGGAGCTGAGGAGAGACAGAGTGAGAGAGAGAGAGAGATAAAGGGCACGAACAGAGGCAGAGAGGCCGAGACCTGAGAGGAGTTGAGGAGAGGCGGAGCGAGGTAGAGAGCGAGATAAAGGGCGCGAACAGAGGCAGAGAGGCCAAGACCCGAGAGGAGCTGAGGAGAGGTATATCTTCGGGACCTTCAGGCGGCGGAATTCCAAGTGACGTCAGGATTCAAAAAGTGACGTGGGCGCAGGGAAGCAGCTGATTGGTAAGTAGTTTCAGGTGAGTTTTTCTACTGTTTATACTACTGCAGTCCATTAGCTTCAAAAGTAAAGGCAAGGACTTTAGATTGTAGTGAGTAGTGTTTGGAGTAGAACAAGGCCCCTAGCATAATTAGTATTTTTTTATTAAAGTGAGTAACTAAGTAATCTAAAGGTAAGTTATGCCAGGAGATCTCGCACCTGTGATATGCTCCTTCTGCGCTATGTGGGAAATCAGGGACGCTTCCAGTATCCCTGATGACCATGTGTGCAGAAAGTGTCTCCATCTGCAGCTATTGGCTACCTGCATTACGGAGCTGGAGCTGCGGGTAGATTCACTGTGAAGCATCCGCGATGCTGAGATCGTCGTGGATAGCACATTTAGCGAGGTGGTCACACCGCAGGCAAATGCTGCAAAGGCAGAAAGAGAGTGGGTGACCACCAGGCAGAGTAGAGGAAGGCAGGTAGTGCAGGAGTCCCCTGTGGTCATTCCCCTCTCTAACAGATATACTGCTTTGGATATTGTTGGGGGAGATGGTTCAGGGGAAAGCAGCAAGAGCCAAGTTCCTGGCACCATGGGTGGCTCTGCTGCACAGGAAGGGAAGAGGAAGAGTGGCAGGGCTATAGTGATAGGGTATTCAATCGTAAGGGGAACAGACAGGCATTTCTGCGGCCGCAAAAGAAACTCCAGGATGGTATGTTGCCTTATTGGTGCAGGGGGGGAGGGCGAGCAGCCAGTTGTCATGGTACATATCGGTACCAATGACATAGGTATAAAAAGGGATGAGGTCCTACAAACTGAATATAGGGAGTTAGGACATAAATTAAAATGTAGGACCTCCGGTCGACTTTACGGCGGTAGGGCGTGGGGGGGGGGGAACTGCCCGCCCGGCCAAGGCCAATCAAAGCCCTTAAGTAGCCACTTAACAGCCACTTAAGGGCCCTCGCCCGCCTCCATGGGTATTTTACCCATGGCAAGTAGGCATGCTGTGGACGTGAAAGGCCGCCCAGCGATAGGTGCCGGCCTTTCCACATCCGGGGGGTGGGGGGAGGCATGGCAGTCGGGCACAGGGGGCTCGATTGATGTCTGCCCCTGCATCCCAACCCACCCACAGGACCCAAGACACCCCCCTCCCTCCAAGCTACAACTCCAGCATCACTAGGGAAGGACCGATCCCCCTGGTGAGGCATGCTCAACTCACTCACTCTCCAGGGTCCATGGCATCGGCTGGGCTGCAGTCCCAGCAATGGCCACCGCTCCCAGTGACGCTGCTGGGACTAAGAGCTGCTGCCCCGCTGACTGGCCAACAGCTCGCTGAGGCTGGACCTCCTCCCTCAAGTGAGTGGAAGTCCTGCCTCAGGATAATTAAAGCCTGGGGACCCGTAAAATGCGGGATGGATCCCCAGGGTAGGTGGAAGCGGGTTCGCCACCGATTTTCACGTCGGTGGCAAATTCCCGTCTGCCCAGTGTAAAATTCAGCCCATTATTTTTGAATTGTTTAAAAAGAAAGCAGTTTTTTTTTGGAGATTCCTGCTACATGTTTTTGTTGCTCATTTCCTGCCAGGGTAGTGTTGCAAGTTTTGGGCCAAGAGTTATTGCAGAGGTTTTGTTTTAAGTTTCAACATTTGAAATTCAGAACACAGATATCTTGATGGGAATCCCATTATTTTTGTGTCACTTGAAGGATTAAAATGTGGAGGAAAGTAGGGATTAGGCACCAATGAAACTAAATCTGAGGTGAAATACTCAAACCCACCATTAATCAAAAACCTGGATAAAAAGAAGCACACATAGAAGGGACGGTAAGATCATCTTTTCAAGCTACTCTTTATGCAAGAGCATAAAAGAATATAAGAAATAGGAGCAAGAGCAGGATATGGTGCCTTGAACCTGTTCCACCATTCAATAAGATCATGGCTGATCTTCAACCTCAGCTCCACTTTCCCACCCAATCCCCATAACCATTGATTCCAGTAGAGTCCAACGGTTGCATTTTCAATCTGGGGTCAAGAACCCAATGCTCGGATCATTTTCGAGTCCTGACACTGCGCCGCGTCTGCGTCAGTGACACAAGGAGATTTTGAAATGCCTAACTGGCCCGGAGGCGAGTTCTGTGCCCAACTAGTGTCCCTTCTGGTGTCCCTGGTGACCATGTGTGCAGGAAGTGTATCCAGCTGCAGCTACTGGCTACCCGCATTACAGAGCTGGAGCTGCGGGTGGATTCACTGTGGAGCTTCCGCGATGCTGAGGATGTCGTGGATAGCACATTTAGCGAGGTGGTCACACCGCAGGTAATGGCTGCACAGGCAGAAAAGAGATGGGTGACCACCAGATGGAGTAGTAGGCGCAGGCAGGTAGTGCAGGAGACCCCTGTGGCCTCCCCCTCTCAAACAGATATACCGCTTTGGATACTATTGGGGGGGATGACCTCCCAGGGGAACGCAGCAACAGCCAAGTTCGTGGCACCACGGAGGGCTCTGCTGCACAGCAGGGGAGGAAAAGGGTTGGAAGAGCTATAGTGATAGGGGATTCTATCATAAGGGGTGCAGATAGGCGCTTCTGTGGCCACAAACGAGATTCCAGGATGGTATGTTGCCTCCCTGGTGCTAGGGTCAAGGATGTCTCGGAGCGACTGCAGGACATTCTGAAAGGGGAGGGTGAGCAGCCAGAGGTCGTGATCCATATTGATACTAACGACATAGGCAGGAAGAGGGATGAGGTCCTGCAAAGTGAATATAGGGAGTTAGACAGAAGGTTAAAAAGCAGGACCTCTAGGGATGTAATCTTAGGATTACACCCTGTGCCACGTGCTAGTGATGGTAGGAATAGGAGGATTAGGCAAATGAATTGAAGAGCTGGTGTAGGCGGGAGGGCTTCAGCTACTTGGATCATTGGGATCTCTTCTGGTGCACAGGTGACCTGTACAAGAAGGACGGGTTGCATCTAAACTGGAGGGGGACCAATATCCTTGTGGGGAGGTTTGCTAGTACTACTCGGGAGGGTTTAAACTAGTCTTGCAGGGGGGGTGGGACCCAAAATAGTAGTCTCTCCAATGAGATAGTTGAGGCAAATGTAGAGGTTAAAGCAAACAAGTCCAGTAGGCAGGCCGGGGAGGGGCCGGACAGGGAGCGTGGAAGGTCTGATAGTCTAAACTGCATATACTTTAATGCAAGAAGCCTTACAGGTAAGGCAGATGAACTCAGAGCATGGATCGGTACATGGGATTGTGATATTATAGCTATTACGGAAACGTGGTTGAGGGATGGGCAGGACTGGCAGCTCAATGTTCCGGGATACCGATCCTTCCGGTGTGGCAGAGGTGGAGGTAAGAGAGGAGGGGGAGTTGCACTATTGATTAGGGAGGACATCACGGCAATACTTTGAGAGGATATCCCTGGGGGGAATGTCCAAAGAGGCCATATGGGTAGAACTTAGAAATAAGAAAGGGGTGATCACATTGATGGGATTATACTATAGGCCCCCCAATAGTCAGAGGGAAGTGGAGGAGCATATATGTAGGGAAATCACAGATAGGTGTAGGAATTATAGGGTTGTAATAGTAGGTGATTTTAACTTCCCTAATATTGACTGGGAATGCCTTAGTGCTAAGGGATCAGATGGAGAAGAATTTGTTAAATGTGTCTATGATAGTTTTCTGAGGCAGTATATGGATGGCCCGACCAGAGAAGGGGCTACATTCGACCTCCTCTTAGGAAATAAGGATGGGCAGGTGGCTGATGTGTCAGTGGGGGAGCACTTTTGGACCAGTGACCATAACTCAATTCGCTTCAAGATAGTTATGGAAAAGGATAGGACTGGTCCTCGGGTTGAAGTCCTAAATTGGGGGAAGGCTAATTTTGATGGCATCAGACACGAACTCTCAAAAGTTGAATGGGGGAGGCTGTTTACAGGTAAAGGGACGTCTGGCAAGTGGGAGGTTTTTAAAAGTGAGATAGGAAGAGTTCAGGGTCGGCATGTTCCTGTTAGATGGAAGGGCAAGGCTGGCAAGTTTAGGGAACCTTGGTTGACGAGGGATATTGAGGGTCTGGTCAGGACAAAGAAGGAAGCATATGTCGGGTACAGGCAGCTGGGATCGAGCGATCCCTCGAGGAGTATAGGGGATGTAGGAGTACACTTAAGGAAATTAGGAAGGCGAAAAGGGGCCATGAGATTTCCCTGGCAGATAAGATAAAGGAGAATCCTAAAAGATTCTATAAGTATATTAAGAGCAAAAGGGTAGCTAGGGAGAGAGTAGGTCCCCTTAAGGATCAGTGTGGCAATCTATGTGTGGAGCCACGTGAAATGGGCGAGGTCTTAAATGAATATTTCTTGTCTGTATTTACCGAGGAGAAGGTCATGGAAGCTAGTGAGTTCAAGGGAGGGAACAGTGATATCCTGGAGCATATCAACATTACAAAGTAGGAGGTGTTGGAGGTTTTGAAGCACATTAAGGTAGATAAATCCCCAGGGCCTGACCAGGTCTATCCTAGGATGTTATGGGACCCTGGGGCCCTGGCAGAGATTTTTGTATCATCGTTAGCCAGGAGTGAGGTACCGGAAGACTGGAGGATAGCTAATGTTGTGCTTTTATTTAAGAAGGGCAGCAGGGATAAGCCAGGGAACTACAGGCCGGTGAGCCTTACATCAGTGGTGGGAAAGTTATTGGAAGGTATTCTGAGAGACAGGATTTATATGCTTCTGGAAAGGCATGGTCTGATTAGGGATAGTCAGCATGGCTTTGTGCATGGGAAATCATGTCTCTCAAATTTGATTGAGTTTTTTGAGGAGGTGACCAAGAGGATTGACGAGGGCAGGGCGATGGATGTTGTCTACATGGACTTTAGCAAGGCCTTTGACAAGGTCCCGCATGGTAGGCTGGTCCAGAAGGTTCGAACACATGGGATCCAGGGTGAGCTAGCAAATTGGACACAAAATTGGCTTGGTGATGGGAGGCAGAGGGTGGTAATGGAGGGTTGTTTTTCAGATTGGAGGCCGGTGACCAGTGGTGTGCCACAGGGATTGGTGCTGGGCCCTCTGTTGTTTGTCATATATATTAATGACTTGGATGTGAATGTAGGGGGCATGATTAGTAAGTTTGCAGATGACACCAAAATTGGTGGACAGTGGACAGTATAGTGGACAGTGAAGAAGGTTGTCTAAGGTTACAACAGGATATAGATCAACTGGGAAAGTGGGCAAGGGAGTGGCAAGTGGTGTGAAGGATGCATTTTGGGAAGTTAAACCAGGGCAGGACATATACAGTGAATGGCAGGGCCCTGGGGAGTGTATAGTTCCCTGAAAGTGGTAACACAGGTAGACAGGGTGGTGAAGAACGCATATGGCATGCTTGCCTTCATCAGCCGAGGCACTGAGTACAAGAGTTGGGACGTCATGTTACAGTTGTACATAACGTTGGTTAGGCCGCATTTGGAGTACTGTGTGCAGTTCTGGTCGCTGCACTACAGGAAAGATGTGATTAAGCTCGAGAGGGTGCAGAAAAGATTCACAAGGATGTTGCCTGTTTTGGAGGGCTTGAGTTCTAAAGGGAGATTGGATATCTGGGTCTGTTTTCCCTGGAGCGAAGGAGGCTGAGAGGGGACATGATAGAGATATATAAAATTATGAGAGGCATAGATAGGGTAGATAGCCAGAGTCTGTTTCCCATGGTAGGGGTGACTAAAACTACAGGGCATAGGTTTAGGGTGAGAGGGAGGAGGTTTAAAGGGGATCAAAGGGGTAAAGTTTTCACACAAAGAATGGTGGGTATCTGGAATGAGCTGCCTGAGGAGGTGGTGGAGGCAGGAACAGTAGCGACATTTAAGAGGCATCTGGACAGGTACTTGAATGAGCCAGGCATAGGGGGATATGGAATTAATGCAGGCAGGTGGGATTAGTATAGATAGGCATTATGGTCGGCATGGACACGGTGGGCTGAAGGGCCTGTTTCTATGCTGTACGACTCTATGACTCTAGAGACACCAGAAGCGGCCTGGAGGTGGGACCCAGTAACAGAGGGCCCTTTGAAAAGGTAAATAGCATCCATGACTGGGTTTGCTATTCACTGAAGCAATGGAGCAGCTGGGACCTCAGAGGATCAGCACTGGCATGGGCTGGCATCCCTGGGCGGCACCACAATTTTCAAATGCCTTCCTTGAGGCTTTAATGGGTGCAGTGCCCGGCAGTTGAGATGTTTGGTTGCCAGCGTCTGGAAGAAGAAATCTGCTGAGAGAAACAAGAGGGCATGGATGAAGGTGGCGACGGACGTCAGCAGCCGTGGAATCACCAGAAGGACATGGGTCCAGTACAGAAAGTGATTCAATGACCTGATAAGGTCTGGAAAGGTGAATGGCAAGCAACACCTGGGTGACAGGCCACCAACTCTGAAAATACCAGCATGCATATGAGCTGAGCAGACTGAGTGCCCATTTTTCCCCTTAACTTTGCCAAATCAAGTGGCCAGCTGCATCACTGAGGTGTCAGCGATGTTAACATATCGGGCGCAATTGAACAGGGGCATCACTGAGGAGTGCAACATCACGTGCAGTGATCATGCTGGAATAGGTGAGGGAGGGCAGCCTACTCATAGATCTTTCTCTCTTCATCCTGGAGGAGAAAAGAGCGCATAGTTTGAGGTAAATGTCTCAGATGGTGCTGGTGTGCTGCACTCCACTCTCTGACCCTGATGGTGGAGACAGTGCTGGAGATCGCGAGCATGCCATCGTGTCAGGCCATGGGCGATGGTAAGAAGGGAGGTCGTGAAAAGCAGGGTCATTTGATAGCTCTATCTTCAGATTATGACCAGGTGAGGAAGGGGTCTAGGGGTTCCCTCTCAGCCTTTGCCTGGTTTAACCATAACAGTATTTAATTTAAAAAACACCACGTTATTAGCTCCCCCTCAGTGAATCCTTGTGCACTGCTTTCCAATTATAAGGCAAAGAAATCAATCAGAAAGGCTTTCTTAGATTTAAACAAGAAAGGTGGAAGTTTATTAATCCTAAACTTTAATTCGGTTAACGACTACAAATATGCCACACTAGCATGCATACGCAATAAACACACACGTAGATAGAGACAGAAAAAGTAGAGAGAATAAAGGTGAAAGATTTGAGGCAATAGCTGGGTTTCTATTTGCGGTCCTTTGAGTTTGATTTGGAGTCTTTGATTGCTGGTAAATCTTGCCTTTTCGTTGGGATCCAGTGCACGCTTTAAAACCTGTTTTGATGTAGGAGTCTTTTCTCTTTTGAGGTTTAAGTGACTTCAGTGGATCTGGAAGTTAGTGGGAGAGAGAGAGAGCGAGCCAGACAGGAGAGAGGCTCTTGTTCCAAGTTCAGTTGCATTCTGCAGTCTGACCCAAGCTGTCCTGTGAGTTGTTCAAAACCAGACCTGGGCCAGCAGGTTAGTCATGTGACTCGCTTTTTTAACAAACTCCTGCATTTGTGGATTCCAACGCTCTCGCTGGAGGCGTGTAGTGCTGTCTCTTACACCGACAAGATGTGGATCACCATTGCCCAGACCAGTCTCTGTTAATTGAATCAGTGAGCAGTTTCCATTGTCTTTTCCAAGGCGACTGTCTCTTCGAATGCAAATTTTTTGCCAGCCACTGCCGATCTCTTTAAACAAGTCATCTCTCCACTCCAGCAACAGTTTAAAATTAATGTTCATGGGACGAAATTGATAAGCCTCATTCTTGGCAGGTGGCGGTCTTCATTGACAAGATGAAGGGCATATTGAATACTGCTGCCCAATGTGTGCTGTGGCTATACAACCACTGTCATCTATGGGGTTAGTTGTGCTGAGGCACATTCTGAATTGCCCAACTTCTCATCACGATCTTCTTGTGTTTCCATAGGTAAGCAGGAGGACGAGAGTGAGGCAGCGTTAGCTGTGGGCAGCCCCCTCGGAGGACGGAGGTGAGACACAGCCATGCTCTGCTGGGCAGAGATTCTGGGCCTTAAGTGTTACAAACAAAGAGAGTTACTCAGGAGCATTAGAGGCAAATGATTCCTGAATTTTTGAGGCATTGTGGAGCCATGGGCAGACAATGGAGGAGTCCATACATCGCATATGCTCTGTTATGACTCAATGTTTTGGAGCATGAGCTTCTGCACTGAGAGAGTGGTCAACCCGTTGGAGAGCAATATGCAGCACCACTCTGAGTAGGTGCAGGAACAGCTCGCTGATATTCACAGAAAGAGTGAGACTCTGTTGCATAGCCAATTAGTGTCGCTGATGGCTGAGATGTTTGCAGTGAATGCTAGGTGTGTCTCAGCCTGTGGCCCCATCCAGAATCCAAGGGCATCATGAAAGGGTTGAGGCAGTCGAAGAAGCTGATGAGGGGGCAACCCCTCGGGGGTTATTCCTCTCCTCCTTGGCCCCTCCGACTGAGGAACCATCCACGCCGCAAGGCACTGTGACAGAGCCTGTCCCTACAAGGGCGCAGATGCAGCAGCCTGTAGAGCAGTTCCCATGAGCACCTTCACGACGAGGATGGAAGCCACAGGCACCTCAGCCAGCGACAGAGGCAATGGAGCAGGCAGCCTCCACCTCATTGTCTGCCACACAGGGAGCACCCTGTAGAAGTGGACAGGAATGCAAGACGCCACACCATTAAATGCACTTAATAGATCATCTGGGTGATGTTTTCTCAGTTTGTATGGTCATTAACAATAATTGCTTACGCCTATGATCAGACTTGTGTGTTATTGTTGCTTGATGTCAAAAAAGACATGGAGTTAAGGGGTGGGAGTGCGGGGTACGGGGTTTGCTGCGGTGCCATGTCCTGTGTTGTGGGAGACTGTTGGCAATGGAGACCCCAATTTCAATCTATTTGGGTGGCAATGGGATTATTCAGATGTGTGTGCTTGCTCAATAATTTCTCTCTCTCATGGAAGTTGAGTTACAGGGTCATCAGGGTTGAGAGCCACTCAAGGGAAATGTTGTTGAATTAGCATAGCCCTTACAGCCATGCCAGCCTGCCAATCACAGTGTGGTCTGGGATGGCCTCGGCTGATATTCCTCCAATGCCTGGGTGCCAGGTTCCTCGAGAGCACCCCCTTTGTCCTCCTCTTTCTCCTCCCCATCCCTCTCCGTGGAACACTGGCATTCCTGGTCCTCCTCTCCATTCAGCTCCAGGCCTCTTTTTATTGTCATATTGTGCAGCGCACAGCAAACGACCACAATATAAGACACTCTGGCTGTCTCGTAATGGAGGGCAGCACCTGAACAGTCAAGGTAACGAAAATGTACTTTCAAGATGTCAATGACCTGTTCAGTGCAGGTTTGTGCTCGTAGACAGCTTTGGTTGTAGTGTCTCTTTGCATTCGTGGCTGGGTCCCAGACAGGCATCAGGAGACATCTCTTATTCCCCAGCAGCCACCCATGGAGTCTGGACGTTGGTCTGAAGATGTGCAGCACCTGGGACTCTCCAAAGATAAAGGCATCATGACAGTTGCCTGGGAACTGAGCACAGACCTGAAAGATGCACTTCCTGTGGTCACAGACCAGCTGGATGTTTGTAGAGTGGAAGCCTTTTCTCTTCAGGAATCTGGCTGGCTCATCTGTCAGTGCCTTGATGGCCATGTGGGTGCAATCAGTGTCCCCCTGGACCTGAGGGAATCCATCGATAGCAGCAGACTCAAAGCCCTCTGTGCCTGTGATGGCCCATCTGTCTCAAAATGGATGTATTCCCCCGCCTTCTGGAAGAGGGCATCCGTGACCTGCCTCATGGCATGATAAGCTGCCAGCTGATCCCTGGATGCATAAGAATTCAGGTTAACCGTGACCTTGACGGCTGCGGGTAAGGGGCTGCCATGGGTGCCGCGAGGTCTCAGGTCATTGTGGATTAGAGTGCAAATGTCTGAAACCATCTGCCTGGATAGGTGCAGCCTCCTATAGCACTGGCGCTTTGTCATTTGTAGGTAGCGTTATAGCTGATGTCTTGGGTAGTACCTCCTTCCCCTTGCAGCACGCGCACCCCCCCCCCCCCCCCCCCGCACCGCTGTGTTCCTCTGGCCTCTTCCTGATTAAGAAGATGCTTCTGCTGATCTGCTGAAGCTCCTCTTCGCTTCTCTATCCAATGTCAGAGTAGCCTGCTCCCATCTCAACTCTCAGCTCCTACTTATTCATTCACCTGGACTTCCTCTACCAACCTCTGATGCCTGATTGATACCAGCAGCCTCATGTCCCTCTCATGAGTCCAATCACTCACTGTTCACAAATGCAGGCCTCTCAGTACCAGCAGAGGTAACTCTATACCACTGGTTGAGTGTCAGAGTATAAATCTTCGTTTCTTACATTTGTTGACCAGTGCATCCATTAGCCCTCATGGCTGCCTGCTGTGTTCACAGTAGTTGCACCCTGATGTGTTCCAGATCCTCTGTTTTTCCTGTGCCTCCTGATTGAAAATCTAAAAGTGCTGCTCAAAAGTCTGTTAATGAGCTCCACAACGAGCTCAACAGTCAGTTAATGGGAGGTGTGTGGGTTGTGGACTGTCCCCTTCCCACCCTCCCTTTGAAAATCGCGTTGCTTCAAGCCCCAAGAGTTTATCGATCTCAGTCTTGAATATACTCAATGAGCATCCACAGCCATCTGAGATAGAGAATTCCAAAGAGTCACAACCCTATGAGTGAACAAATTCCTCCTCATCTCAGTCCTTAGTGGCCAACCCCTTATCCTGAGACTATGACCCCCGGGTTCGAGATTCTTCAGTCAGCGGAAACAGCCTTTCAGCAGCTATCCTGTCAAGCTCCCTCAGAATCTTGTATGTTTCAATAAGATCACTTCTCATTCTTCTAAACACCTGAGTATATTGGCCCATTCTACTAAATCATTCCTCACAGGAAAACCCTCTAATCCCAGGAATCAATCTAGTGAACTTTCATTGCAACCCCTCTAAGGCAAGTATAGCCTTCTGTGATGAAAATCACATCTGCCAAGAATAAGGCATATTAATATTGTTATATGGAGCATTAATTTGAAACGCTTACTGGACTGAAAACATGGCTGCACCTGCATTTTAACAGGACAGTCACTGGAAACTTTTGCATTCTAAGAGACAGTTGCCTAGAGAAGACAATGGAACTGCTCCCTGATTCAATTAACCCAAATGGATTTTGATCACCAGACATTGAATGTGTGAAAGTTAGCATTCCAGCCCCCCTACTGAGGATGTCTACTAAGATTGAAAGAATCCACAAAACCTCGCTGGGCAGGTTGTCCCCCCAAAAAAAGCTAGTCACATGACTGGCCTGCTGGCCCAGGTTTGAGTTGAATTGTGCTCACAGAACAGGTTGAGATCAGACTGCAACTGAACTTGAGGGAAGACAGCATCTCCCTGTCTCGCTCTCTCTCACGAAAAGAAGAGACTGCAACTAGATTTCAAGAAGACAGAAAACCATCGAAGCAAGTTTGAAAGTCTGTACTGGGCCCCAACGAGACTGCAAAATCGAACTGCAATCAAAGACTTTACATCAAATGCAAAAGACTATAAATGAACTCCAGGTATTGCTTTAAACCTTGTCCCTTGATTCTTTCTCCTTTTCTGTCTCTATCTGCGTGTGTGTTTATTGCATGGACATGCTAGTGTGGTTGCGTCATGTATTTTAGTTGTTTCAACCAAATTAGAGTTTTAAGGTTAATAAACTTACACCTTTCCTGTTTAAATCTAAGAAAACCTGTCTGGATGATTTCTTTGCCATTAAATTGGAGAGCAGTGAACAAGGATTCACTGAGGGGAAGCTAAAAACATGGTGTTTAAAAAATTAAACCCTGTTACGGCCAAACCAGGAAAAGGCTGAGGGGGAATGCTGAGACCCCTTTCTCACCTGGTCATAACAGAAATGTGGGGGCTAATATCCAGATTCGACCCACAGACAATCGAAGTGGGAAGCCAAATTGATTCCAATCAAAAAGAGAAAAGATTTCAATACAGATTTTCATGTGGTTGTGTGTGCCAGAATACAAACATGTCTGCGACTGAAGCCAATAACTCCCCAAGCCAGGGTGAAGTAACTTGGGATAATTTAAAATCACTGTCTGTGAAAGAGTTGAGAAAAATGGCTGAGCAGTGTGGGATCACTGTCTGCAAAGGCTAGGAAGTCTGAACTCCTAAGGCTAGTGGCCAACCATTTTTCCCTCGAATCTGAAGAAGCAGAAACAGGTGTAGAAATAAACTCCGACAGGGTATTGCTAGCAAAAATACAATTGGAACAGAGGAAACTTGAATTAGAAGAGAGAGACAGGAGAAAGAAAAAGAGAGAGGAGAGAGAGAAATAAAGGCAGGAGAGAGAGAGAGAAAGAACCTCCCAGAAGGAATTCGAGGAAAGAGAGTTGAGGTGGCTTGAGTTAACTAGGGAGCGACAGAGTAACCCCAGTAAAAGCATGGCCAATATGGAGGATCATAATTCAGAGCTGGGGACTGAATTGTTAAAGTTTACTCAACTGAAACCAAAATTCAATGAGGGAGACGTGAAAGCAATTTGTGTATCTTTTGAAAAACTTGCAAGGCAGCTAAAGTGGCCGGCTGAGACTTGGACTTTCCTGCTACAAAGCAAGTTAACCAGAAAAGCCCATGAGGTTCATTTCTTGTTGCCAGATGAAAGTTCATCAAATTATGGACTGACAAAAAATGCTATCCTTGGGGAATATAAGCTAGTACCAGAAGCCTATCGCCAAAAGTTTAGAACCCTCAAGAAGCAAGCAGATCAAATTTACTTGGAGTTTGAGATAAGTAAGCAGCTAGCTTTTGACCAGTGGCTGAGGGCTCTTAAAGTGCAGCCCAGCTACGAAAATCTCAGAGAGGTAAATTTGCTCGAGGAATTTAAAAACTCTCTCCCACTCTCCTTAAAGACACATGTAAAGGAACAAAACATTCATAGAGCCAGGCAAGCTGCAGTTCTGGCTGATGAGTTTGCTCTCATCGAAAGTCGGTTCCCCAGGACAAAACCTTTCCTAGTCCCACAAACCTGAAAACGAAAAAGGGTGGGAAGGTGATAGGAGTCCAAGCAGTCCTGGGAGAGAAAGAAAAGCAGGAGACACAGGGGACCCTCCTCCAGCCAAAAAGAGACCCGGACACCTGTGGATTTCCATTGTAATAAAACAGGTCATCTAAGAGCTGACTGAAACTACGGGGAAAGCCTGTAGGGTTAATCAGAGCACACCTGCTCAGTGAAGGAGAAAGGACCATGATGGAAAGCACAGCTGAACAAGTTGTGGCTTTAACTGTAGCAGTAATAAGGCCCAGGAAACATACTGTTGTGGGTGCAGGAAAATTTAATAGGATTCCTGAAGGTTATCAGGATTTTGTGCCTAAAGGGAGAGTAACCCCATACCCCTCGAGTGGGGCAAGCAATCCCATAGTAATACTTAGAGACACAGGGGTCACTAGATCACTTTTGCTGGGAAAAGGCCTGACCTTTCCTCCAGAAAGTGCAGTAAATACCAGAATGGTGGTGAATGGTACTGGAGGGCAGTGTACACCTGTACCTTACATTGGGTGTACTTGGAGTGTGACCTAGTTTCGGGCCGGTGACCGTAGGGATTGTCCCTAGTTTGCCTGTGGACGGGGTTGACCTGCTCCTAGGTAACGATCTGGCGGGGGCGAAGGTGGTAGCTTCCCCAGTAGTGAAAGAAAGACCGCAGGATTTCAGAGAGACAGGGCAGTGGCAGGAAACGGTCACCTGTAGTTTCCCTGAATGTGTAGTGAATGGGGCCAGGATCAAACCAGCTCCCCCAAAGGAGACTGAAATGGCACTGCAGGTAGATGACCATGAGGTCTGTTTGAAACTTTCTTTGGAAAGTTAAAAGACCCGTGAATTAATTAAATGGATTTTCACTTGCTGGGGCTCAGCGAACCGACTCAGTGTTGACAGAGTTAGAAGCAGAGTTAACATTTCAGGTCAGTGACCCTTCTTCAGAACTGGCAAATATTGGAAATGGCAAGTAAAGCGAGGGTGGGGCAAGGGATAACAAAGGAGAAGGTGTAGATTGGATAAGGTCACAGAATAGCTGACCAGAAGGTCGTGAATCAAAGGCAAACAATATGTTAATGGTGTGTTGAAAGACAAAGCATTAGTACAGATAGGGTGTTAATGGACTGAAATTGAACAGCCTTAAATACAAACATGAAAAAAAAACAGTGGGTAAGCAAACTGAACAAACTAAGATGAAATAAAATAAAATAAACACAAAACTAAATTTTAAAAAGGAAAAAGAAAAAAATAACTAAAAATAAAAGTAAAATGGGGGGGCCGTCATGCTCTGAAATTATTCAACTCAATGTTCAGTCTGGCAGGCTGTAGTGGGCCTAATCGGTAAAGGAGATGCTGTTCCTTGAGCTTGCGTTGATGTTCACTGGAACACTGCAGCAATCCCAGGCCAGAGAGCATCAACACTAGACACCCTAGGCAATCATGGAAATGTGCAAACTGAAAAACTTCCCCAAGAATCACATGTTTATTGTGATGTCAAAAAGGGCAGTTTAAAGTAGCACTGCTATCAAGAAAAGACGGGTGGTAAAGATTTTTAGCATTTCTGAATGAATGAGAGAAATGCATATAATAAAAGCAAAATACTGCGGATGCTGGAAATCTGAAACAAAAACAAGAAATGCTGGATTCACTCAGCAGGTCTGGCAGCATCTGTGGAAAGAGAAGCAGAGTTAACGTTTCGGGTCAGTGACCCTTCTTCGGAACTGAGAGAAATGCATATGTGTTTTCCTGTACTTACTTTTCTCTCTATTCCCTTTTAAGAAATGTTCTTCTAAAATCGCATTTCATTCTGCTGTATATGGAAGTGTGATGAAAACCATACTTGCCAAGAATGAGCTATATTAATCTCGTCATATGGAACATTAATTTGAAACTCTTATTGGACTGAAAATATGGTTGCACCTGCATTCTAACAGGATAGTGGCTGGAAACATTTGTATTCTAAGAGACAGTTGCCTGGAGAAGACAATGGAACTGCTCCCTGATTCAATTAACCCAAATGGATTTTGATCACCAGACATTGGAATGCTGACTTTCACACATTCAGCCCCCCTACTGAGGATGTCTACTAAGAATGAAAGAATCCATAAAACCTCGCTGGACAGGTTGTCACGAAAAAAAGAGCTAGTCACATGACTGACCTGCTGGCCCAGGTTTGATTTGAGTTGTGTTCACAAAACAGGTTGAGATCAGACTGCAAATGAACTCGAAGGAAGACAGCATCTCCCTGTCTCGCTCTCTCTCCCTCTCAAAAGGAAAAGACTACAACTGGATTTCAAGAAGGCTGAAAACCAGTAAAACAACTGTGAAAGTGTATACTAGGTACAAGGAGACGGCAAGATTGAACTGCAATAAAAGACTTTACATCAAACTCAAAAGACAGTAAATGAACTCCAGCTATTGCTTCAAACCTTTCCCCTTGATTCTTTCCCCTTTTCTGTCTCTATCTGCGTTTGTTTATTGTGTGTGCATGCTAGTGTGGTCGCATTGCATATTTTAATAGTTTTAACCCTGTTGCGGCAAAACCAGGAAAAGGCTGAGAGGGAACCCCTTTCTCACCTGGTTGTAACGCTTCCTCAGTTAGGGAGACTAAAATGGTACACAGTACTCCAGTGTGGTCTCATTAAAGCCCTGTACAATTTCAGCAAGACTTCCTTACTCTTCTACTCCAAATCACTTGCAATAAAGGCCTTCATAATTGCTTACTGCATCTGCATTTTAACTTTTTGTGTTTCGTGTACAAGGACACCCATATCTCTCTGAACTACATTTAATAGTTTCTCAACATTTCAAAAATATTCTGCTTTTCTATTCTATTCACATTTTCTGACATTATACTAGGGGAGGCGGTGGTGTAGTGGTATTGTCACGAGACTAGTAATCCAGAGACCCAGGGTATTGCTCTGGGGATATGAGTTTGAATCCCACCTCAGCAGAAGATGGAATCTGAATTCAATTCAATTAATAAAATCTGGAATTTAAGCTAGTCATGAAACCATTGTCGATTGTTGTAAAAACCCATCTGGTTCACTAATGTCCTTTAGGGAAGGAAATCTGCTGTCCTGACCTAGTCTAGCCTACATGTGACTCCAGTCCCACAACAATGTGGTTGACTCTTCTATGCCTTCTGAAGTAGCCTAGCAAGAATGAAACTGGACAGACCACCCAGCATTGACCTAGGCACTGGAAATGACAACCTAGTCAAGCAACAGCCTGATGTAGTCATACTCACGGAATCATACCTTACCGACAATGTCCCAGACACTGCCATCACCATCCCCGGGTATGTCCTGTCCCACCGGTAGAGGTGGCGGCATAGTTTTACCGGGCAACCTCCCTGCATGACGGAGACACCCCTGCCTCCTCACCTCACTGCTGCTGCTTTAATTCCAGCAGTGGCATGAAGAGGACTTTAAGTGGCTATTAATTGGTCACTTAAGGGCCTCAATTGTCCTCTGATCAGGAAAGCCTTTCCTGTCCCCGAATTAATCGTGGGGTTACAGGAAGGTGAAGGGCACTCTGCCGCTGACACCGCCTTTCATCGCTATTTTGTGACCGACTCCCCCCCCACCCCCGTCTCCCATCCTGTCTCCCAGGGGCCCATAAAATTCTTCCCCTTGAAGGCATTGGAAAGGGTGCAGAACAAAGAAGGCTGTGCAGGAATGGCTGGAGATAGAGGAAGGGTGGCTCCACAGTTCAGTGACCCCTCCGTAGAGGTGCTCCTGCAGGCAGTGAGGGAATGGAGAGAGCGGTGATCTTACCAGTGGATGGGAGGAGGAAGCCAGCAAGCCTCAGGAAGAAGGCATGGTTGAAGGTGGCTGAGGAGGTCAGCAGCCATGCGGAGTTTGCACAAAGATGTGTGCAGTGCCAGAAGCATTTCAATGACCTGGTGTGGTCTGGCAAGGTAAGTGGCATTCATAATTGCAAGCTTGCAGCCCTGCATGTCCTAAATGGCGGCCATGAGATGTGAGGTGAGGTGGCCGACTAATGCATCAGGCATGACCAGGGACCAGCATCCACAGTGAGATATAAATTTGCCTCACACTGGAGGCCCATGGTCAGTCAGAGTTGATTGCTGCATTGCCAAGACTGAACGACTGCTTGCAGCAGGCCTCCAAGTGGTGCGATGCTGGGCATGTAAAGAGACACAGACTGAATAGGCTAGGAGACAAGAGTAACACTGTATATGTATGTGGTTGCAGGAGAGGTACACTCACAATGCTAGGGATTGGAGAAGAATGGGCAGTGGTGTGCCATTTATAGCTCTAATGACGCCAATGGAGGAGGAAGCAAAGGAGATAGGATGGGTTGCAGTAGGGCAGCCTGCTGCTGAGGGTGAGGTGGGTGGGTATCAAACATTCTGAGGAGTATTAAGTATGGCTCCTCTGTGGGCCTTGATGAAGAAATGAAGCTCCAGATTAAGGAACGGCAGCAAGAGCTAGTTGAAAGTATAACTCGTAAACAGTACTCTTGTCTCTCCCGCAGGTCCAGTAGCAGACTTTAGCACCACATGAGATCTCAGAGGAGGAATGGCCATCTGAGGAGATAGCGTCACATCAGCCCACAGCACCCTCCACCAGCGCAGATAAACTCACATCAGTGTGCATTGACATGCATTAAGAAAGGGTGATGTCAGCTGGTAACCACGGTACAGATGAGCACAAGCAGATAACAGAGGTAGTGACAGCTGCAGTTACTCCCCATCAGAGGATTGAGGAAAGGCCCAGTGATCTCAGTTTCCTGCAGGTGGCGAGCCTCGGGAGTCATTAGCAAAGCAGCAGATGCTGTAGTAGCAGCGTGAAATGTGTGGACACCTGTCAAAGTTCCCAGAGGCAGTTTGCTCCAATGAGAAAATGATGGATGAGTCCATCCATGCCATAAGTGGCGCCATGTCTCTGGCTTGTGAATGCATAGCCTCCTCCTTTGAGAGAGTGGTGGCACTTATGGAGAGCTACATGCAACATACTGCCCAGTGGATGCAGGAAGCACAAGTCTACCTCCACAGTATGACCTTATCCATGAGCTGTATTGAGCAATGAGTAGGCAAGATGACCCCAAGTCACCTGGACCCATTGCCAGGTGTTCAACCACTCCAGGTAAGCAGGGAAAGGTGGATGGACCCTGAAAGGATCAAGAAACAGCTGCCTGAAGCCTATGGGGGCTCTTCTCATAGTGCTCCTTGCATTGATGGCAGTTCCTCAGCCCCTTTGATAGTGACATGAATGCTGGATGCAGCGATAATGACGTGGCTCCAAATATGCCAGGCCCCTCGAGGGCGCAGGCACCCAGAGGCCATCTGCTGCGGCCATCTCATGCACTGGAGCACAAAAGGCAGCAGCTTGCCTCCACGTCAACTGCTGGTGCTGGGGGAGCACAATGTAGGAGCACCCAGAAATGTTCACGTAAATCCATCGAATTGCACTTGGGGTCTCACATGGTGATAGTTTTTTGCTGAATGCCAAAACATTAGATGTGTGTACAAATTTAAAGTTATTGTAATGCTGATTATAACGGATCATCTTTACATTTTTGCACCAGTGGGACATTAACAGATGTTGATTACTTGAGATGGAGAGCATGAAAAGTAATGCCCAGAAATGGGCAATGGTGAATGCTGTCATGATGGGTCCAGTGCGATGGTAATGGCGTTTAATGAAATGCCGCCAAGGCTACCTCAGGGAGAAGACTGAATTATTTCCGGGGCGTTTAACGATATCTCAGGGGAATCATGATGGCCAGTCGATTACCCCTGTACCTGAGGGAATTCAGTGATGACCCTGAGTCCTATCTCCCTCTTGGCCTGACTGCCCTGATTGTGCGATACCTGATGTTTTTCCCTACCCTCTTGTACAGGTCATCCATCATCCGCTTGATGCAGCATTGGAGATCCCACATATGTCTCCAGACGATCCCTGGAAGGAGTCTGAGGCCTAATTGTTGCAGCCCTCCTCCATGTGGCTGAACCTGTCTCTCTCTCTCTCTCTCTCCCACTCTCCTCAGTGGAGAAGTCAAAGATAGAGTGCAGAGCACCACTGAAACTTGGAGCTACAGGATTGAGTTTACATATTGTAGTACTGTTAGAACTTAGTTGTCATATCCTTAAGTATATCAATTAAAATTGTAACACAACCCCAAAAGCATAATGGATAAGCTCAGTTGAATGGTAGCTAGAGTGCTATATAAGTCCTGACATATTGAGAAGCGATGAAAAGAACTAATTCAGACCATGTAAAGATCTTTTGTTTAAAAGTTGTTAGAATGTGGATAACTCCAGGGAGACTGTTAGCTTTTTAACTGGTAAAAAACTGTAAATAATCCCTGTCTGGTCATGAAGCTCTGAAATGAGATAAGCGCATATCAATCCCATGATGTGGCCACTGTGGTTGAATAGCCACAGTGGGGTGGCACCGGATCAGGAGATGACGTTTTGCGAAGGAATTCATAGAGTCAAGGAAGCTCAAATCTGGAGCCCCCCCCCGAATGATAATGACAATGACTTGAACCAGGCTCGAACTACCATCATGGAAGAACAGTTAGATAATGACTGACCAAGCAGATGAACAGAAATGGGGTTTTTACCTAATATGGCACAGAACCAAGTTGGAAAAGGTGTATAAAGTAAGAACTTTTAAGACCCCAGAAGTGCACATCATCATCAAGAAGACAGAAGATGGACTTCAATCAAGAGACAAGGCGCCGCAGTTAACCGGAGGTCGAGGACCATTGTTCCATCGTGAATGCAACTGCTGACCACTGCCCTTTGCTAAGTATCATGATTTATTGTGGAAAACTTAATAAAGTCTGTGAAGCTTGTGAAAGCACCCTCATACTTGTGTAGTTTTGTAGCTCGTCTGAGCTGGAAGTCACTTTTAGATCTGATCTCCTAACTTAAACTGTAATTGTAATTGACCTAAGTCTTACAAATCAAATTACAGCAAACCCCAGACCTTGCAAAGTCCCCACGGCTCAATAACTCTCAACCCCCAGTGCTGCCTGCATTCGTTGCAGTGGACCTGGGAGACACCCATCCAATAACTGCCCTCCAATATGGGCTCATACTCTGCTATCCCTCCAACTGTTCAAACCTTTGCTTATCTGAACCTCAGCTTGCCTGTTTGACAACTCAGCTGTATTCAATAGCACTACTTCCAGCCAATGCTTACCTGCCGCTGAACTCTCGCTTCCTTTGAGCAGGCAAGCCGCTGACACTCCATGGAACCTGTGCGCCCCATGGAAAATTTAAAATCCATTTCAAATCATTCTCAATTGGCTGCTTAACAGCCTCAATTGCCTGACCACCACCGTCCTGTATGTTCCAGATCTCGTTACCTGACCATTCCTGGGAAATTTGCTTGGCGGCAGGAAGGAATCAGGGTTCCCCTCCAATGTGTTTGCCTTCCATTTTACTGCACCACCACCTCCAAGTATGCCACATGGGAGCAGTTGAATTCACCTTTTGTGTCTTCCTCACAGCTTACTTTCCCAGCTAGCTTTGTACCATCAGAAAATTTGGCTACATTACACTCAGTCCCTCGATTTAAATCATTCATATAGTTTGTAAATAGCTGAGGCCCCAGCACTGGTCCTTGTGTCACCCCACTAGTAACAACCAGCCAACCTGAAAGTCACCCGTTTATTCCTACTCTTTCCTTTAACCAAGCCTCTATTCATGTTAATACATTACCCACAATCACATGAGGCCTTATCATGTGTATCAACCTTTCATGTGGTACCTTATTGACTGCCTTTTGAAAATCTAAATATATGACATCTACTGATTCCTGATTACCTATCCTGCTAGTTTATCCTCAAAGTCTTTAAAATAATTTTGTCAAACACAATTTCCCTTTCATAAAACCATGTTGACTCTGCCTAATCATATCATGATTTTCTGTGTGCCCTGTTGCCACTTCCTTAATAATAGATGACAGCATTTTTCCAATGATTGGTGTCAGCTTAACTGGCACATAGCTCCCTGTTCTCTCTCACTCCTTTTTGAATAGCAGTGCTAAATTTGTTACCTTCCAATCTACTTGGGCCATTCCAGAATTCAGGGAGTTTTGAAGATCACAAACAATGCATCCACTATCGCTGCAACCACCTCTTTTAAAACTCTTGGCTGTAGGCCATCAGGTCCTAGGGATTTGTTAACTTTCAGTCCCATTAATTGCCCAATCTTTTCATCACTGATATTAATTACTTTAATTTCCTTGTTCTCATTTGGCAATTGATTCCCCACTATTTCTGGTATATTTTTTCTGCCTTCTACTGTGAAGACAGATACAAAATATTCATTTAACTTCCCTGCTATTTCCTTACTGCCAATTCTATTTCTCCTGTCTCATCCTTTATGGACCCACATTTACTTTCGCTACTCTCTTCCTTTTTACATACTTGTAGAAGCGCTGACAATCTGTTTTCATATTTTGAGCTAGTTTACTTATATTCTATTTTCTCCCTCTTTATCAACACAGTTATACAGCACAGAAACAGGACCTTCAGCCCATCGTGCCCGTGCTGGCCATCAAGCACCGAACTATTCTAATCCCATTTTCCAGCACTTGGCCTGTAGCCTTGTGCCTACAGCATTTCAAGTGCTCATCTAAATACTTTTTTAATGGTGTGAGGGTTCCTGCCTCTTCCACCCCTTCAGGCAGTGTGTTCAAGATTCCAATCACCCTCTGGTGAAAGTTTGTTTCCTCAGATCCCGTCCAAACCTCCTGCCCCTTACCTTAAATCTATGCCCCTGGTTATTGACACATCAGCTAAGGGAAAAAGTTTCTTCTTATCTACCCTATCTATGCCCCTCATAATTTTGTACACCTCAATCAGGTCCCCCCTCAGCCTTCTCTTCATGAAGGAAAGCAACCCTAGCCTATCCAGTCGCTCTTCATAGCTGAAATTCTCTTGCCCAGGCAACATCCTGGTGAATCTCCTCTGCACCCTCTCCAGTGCATTCTCATCCTTCCTATAGTGTGGTGCCCAGAACTGTACACAGTTCTCCAGCTGTGGCCTAACTAGCATTTTATACAGCTCCATCATAACCTCCCTGATCTTCTATGCCTCGACGAATAAAGGCAAGTATCCCATATGTCTTCCAAACTATCTTATTTACCTGTGCTGCTACCTTCAGTGAACCACAGACAAGTACACCAAGGTCTCTCTGAAATGCATCACTTCACACTTCTCAGGATTAAATTCCATTTGCTGCTGGTCTCCCCATCTTTCCAGCCCATCTATATCGTCCTGTAACCTAAGGTTTTCCTCCTCACTGTTTACGACACCACCAATTTTCATGTCATCTGCGAACTTACTGATCATACCTCCTATATTCACATCTAAATCATTAATGTACACTATAAACAGCAAGGGTCCCAGCAGCGATCCCTGAGTTACACTACTGGTCACAGGCTTCCAATCGCAAAAACAACCCTTGACCATCACCCTCTGCCTCCTGCCACAAGCCAATTTTGGATCCAATTTGGCAAATTGCCCTGGATCGCATGGGCTCTTACATTCTTAACCAATGTCCCATGTGGGACCTTATCAAAATCCTTACTGAAGTCCATGTAGACTACATCAACTGCTTTACCCTCATCTACACATCTCCTCGAAAAATGCAATCAAATTTGTAAGACACAATCTCCCCTGACAAAGCCATGCTGACTATTCTTGATTAACCCTGCCTCTCCAAGTGGAGATTAATCCTGTCCCTCAGAATGTTTTAATATCGAACATAGAACATAGAACAGTACAGCACAGTACAGGCCCTTCGGCCCATGATGTTGTGCCGAACCTTTAACCTACTCTAGGATCAAACTACCTACATACCCTTCATACTACTATCACCCATGTACCTATCCAAGAGTCGCTTAAATGTCCCTAATGTATCTGCTTCTACTACCACCGCTGGCAGTGCATTCCACGCACCCACCACTCTCTGTGTAAAGAACCTACCTCTGACATATCCCCGAAACCTTCCTCCAATCACCTTCAAATTATGCCCCCTGGTGATAGCCCTTTCCACCCTGGGAAAAAGTCTCTGGCTATCCACTCTATCTATGCCTCTCATCATCTTGTACACCTCTATCAAGTCACCTCTCATCCTTCTTCGCTCCAATGAGAAAAGCCCTAGCTCCCTCAACCTTTCTTCGTAAGACATGCCCTCCAGTCCAGGCAGCATCCTGGTAAATCTCCTCTGCACCCTCTCTAAAGCTTCCACATCCTTCCAATAATGAGGTGACCAGAACTGAACACAATATTCCAAGTGTGGTCTAACCAGGGCTTTATAGAGCTGCAGCATAACCTCGCAGCTCTTAAACTCAATGCCCCTGTTAATGAAAGCCAACACCCATACACTTTCTTAACAACCCTATCAACTTGGGTGGCAACTTTGAGCGATCTATGGACATGGACCCCAAGACCCCTCTGTTCCTCCACACTGCCAAGAATCCTGTCTTTAAGCCTATATTCTGCATTCAAATTTGACCTTCCAAAATGAATCACTTCACACTTTTCCAGGTTGAACTCCATCTGCCACTTCTCAGTCCAGCTTTGCATCCTGTCAATGTCCCGTTGCAACCTGCAACAGCCTTCCACACTATCCACAACTCCAGCAACCTTCGTGTCATCGGCAAACTTGCTAACCCAGCCTTCCACTTCCTCATCCAAGTCATTTATAAAAATCATAAAGAGCAGAGGTCCCAGAACAGATCCCTGCGGAACACCACTGGTCACCGAGCTCCAGGCAGAATACTTTCCATCTACTACCACCCTCTGTCTTCTATGGGCCAGCCAATTCTGTATCCAGACAGCCAACTTACCCTGTATCCCATGCCTCCTTACTTTCTGAATGAGCATACCATGGGGAACCTTATCAAACGCCTTGCTTAAATCCATATACACATCCACTGCTCTTCCTTAATATAAAAGCAAAATACTGCGGATGCTGGAAATCTGAAACAAAAACAAGAAATGCTGGAATCACTCAGCAGGTCTGGCAGCATCTGTGGAAAGAGAAGCAGAGTTAATGTTTCGGGTCAGTGACCCTTCTTCGGAACCGCACTGCTCTTCCTTCATCAATGTGTTTTGTCACATCCTCAAAGAATTCAATAAGGCTTGTGAGGCATGACCTGCCCCTCACAAAGCCATGCTGACTGTCTCTAATCAAACTATGCTTTTCCAAATAATCATAAATCCTGTCTCTCAGAATCCTCTCCAATAATTTGCCCACTACCGACGTAAGACTGATTGGTCTATAATTCCCAGGGTTATCCCTATTCCCTTTCTTGAACAAGGGAATAACATTTGCCACCCTCCAATCATCTTGTACTACTCCACTGGACAGTAAGGACGCAAAGATCATTGTCAAAGGCGCGGCAATCTCTTCCCTCGCTTCCCGTAATATCCTTGGATATATCCCGTCTGGCCCCGGGGACTTATCTGTCCTCATGTCTTTCAAAATTTCCAGCACATCCTCCCTCTTAACATCAACCTGTTCGAGCATATCAGCCTGTTTCACGCTGTCCTCACAAACGACAAGGTCCCTCTCACTAGTGAATACTGAAGCAAAGTATTCATTAAGGACCTCCCCTACCTCCTCCGACTCCAGGCACAAGTTCCCTCCACTATCCCTGATCGGCTCTACCCTCACTCTGGCCATCTTCTTGTTCCTCACATAAGTGTAGAACGCCTTGGGATTTTCCTTAATCCTACCCGCCAAGACTTTTTCATGTCCCCTTCTAGCTCTCCTAAGTCCATTCTTCAGTTCCTTCCTGGCTACCTTGTAACCCTCTAGAGCCCTGTCTGATCCTTGCTTCCTCAACCTTAAGTAAGCTTCCTTCTTCCTCTTGACTAGCTGTTCCACATCTCTTGTCATCCAAGGTTCCTTCACGCTACCATCCCTTCCTTGCCTCATTGGGACAAACCTATCCAGCAGTCGCAGCAAGTGGTCCCTAAACAACCTTCACATTTCTGTCGTGCATTTCCCTGAGAACATCTGTTCCCATTTTTATGCTCCCCAGTTCCTGCCCAATAGCATTGTAATTTCCCCTCCCCCAATTAAATATTTTCCCATCCCGTCTGCTCCTGTCCCTCTCCATGACTATAGTAAAGGTCAGGGAGTTGTGATCACTATCACTGAAATGCTCTCCCACCGATGTTAGACTCACTGGTCTGTAATCACCTGGTTTATCTCTGCTACCCTTCTTGAATAATGATACCAAATTTGCTGACATCCAGTCCTCTGGCACCTCTCCTGTGGCCAGAGAAGATTTGAAAATTTGTGTCAGAGCTCCCGCTATCTCCTCCCTTGCCTCACATAACAGTCTGGGATACATCTCATCTGGGCCTGGGGATTTATCCACTTTTAAGTCTGCTAAAACTGCTAATACTTCCTCCGTTTCAATGCTAATTTGTTCAAGTATATCACAATCCCCCTCCCTAATCTCTACACCTACATTGTCCTTCTCCATAGTGAACACAGATGAAAAGTAATCATTTAAAACCTCACCTACATCCTCTGGCTCCACACACAGATTGCCACTTTGGTCCCTAATGGCCCTACTCTTTCCTTTAATATACTTATAAAATGCCTTGGGATTTTCCTTTATCTCGTCCACCTGTGTTTTTTCATGTCCCCTCTTCGCTCTCCTAATTACTTTTTTAAGTACCCCCCCTACACTTTCTATACTCCTCTAGGGCCTCTGCTGTTTTCAGCCCTCTGAATCTACCATAAGCCTCCTTTTTTTCCTTATGCAATCCTCTTTATCCCTTGACATCCAGGGTTCCCTGGACTTGTTGATCTTACCCTTCACCTTTACAGGAACAGGTTGGCCCTGAGCTCTCACTATTTCCTTTTTGAATGACTCCCACAAGTAGCTGTTCCCAGTCCACTTTGGATCCTGTTTTATCAGATTGAAATCAGCCGTCCCCCAATTCAGTACCTTTATTTCTGGTCCATCTTTGTCCTTTTCCATAACTACCTTAAATCTTATAGAGTTATGGTCACTATCCCCGAAATGCTCCCCCACTGACACTTCTACCACTTCTACCTTCTACACACTTCTACCACTTGCCCGGTTTCATTCCCTAAGATTAGTTCCAGTATCACCCCTTCTCTTGTAGGACTTTCTACATGCTGGCTGAAAAAGCTCTCCTGGATGCACTTTAAGAATTCAGCCCCCTTTAAGCCTTTTACACTAAGAATATCCCAGTTAATATTGGGGAAGTTGAAATCCCTACTATTATTACCCTATTATTTTTACACTTCTCTGAGATTAGCCTACATATCTGCTCCTCCATCTCTCCCTGACTGTTTGGAGACCTGTAGTATACTCCAATTAAAGTGATTGCCCCCTTTTTGTTTTTAAGTTCTACCCATATGGCCTCATTTGAGGAACCTTTTAAGATATCATCCCTCCTTACTGCAGTAATTGACTCCTTGATCAATCTTGGAAATATTATAAGTCTCTTCTTTTAATCTAATACTATCCTTCACCTCTTTCGTTAGCCATCGATGGATCACTTTTCCTGTGGAGTTTGGTACTTCTCAATGGAGTATGTATTTGTTGAGAATTATGAAATATTTCTTTAAAAGCTTGCCATTACTTATCTATCATCATTACTCTTAATTTAATTTCCCAGTCTAGCTAACCTGCTCTTCATACCTATGTACTTGGCTTTATTTAAGTTAAAACTCTAGGATCTGCAATTTATTCTGAAGATGAGGGTCCCAGTGGCAGGCTGGTAGGCAGGGGGAGAAACTGCCTCAGGCCTCCGTCATACCCTCAAAGCCATTCACAACAGGCAGGCAATTAACTGCTTGCCTTCGGGAGCCCATCCCTGGGAGCAGTGGCTACTGCAGTTACTGCAAGAGGTCTTGCAGCATTGAGGATGTTCGGGACCCTGGGAAAGGTGAGTGGGGTCGGGGTTGCCAGGGACATTCAGGCAGGCCCCAGCAATGGAATGGAGGGTGGGGTTGGTGAGGGTGGGGGGTGTGTCTTCCTGGTGGTGGTGGGGAGGTAATCGCTCTCTTTGTGGCTTCCGAGGTCTCTGGATTGCCCCCAAAGGTGCGACACCCCCTGACCCCGCGAGGAGGCCTTCCACTAAATTGAAGTGAAGATGGGAAGAGGCCATTATTTGACCACTTAAGACCCTCAATTGGCCTGGGGTGGGAAGACCATCCTTAGCCTTCCCCACCCGGACAAAATGGCACGGCGCCCGGACAATATTGGGAACAGTGCCCCCTGCCATTTTGTTCGCTCCCCCCACCCTGCTTCTGTGCCTGCCTCCAAGGGCACAATAAAATTCTGCCCTCGTTTTAGGCTCAAGTTTGTCACTCTTGAACTTAATATTAAATTCTATCATATTATGATCAAATCCTCTGCTTACTACAAGATTACTAATTCATCCTATCTCATTAGACATGGCAAAATCTAAAATAGCCTTTTCCCTGGTTGATTCCACGGTAGGAAACTGTTGTAGGAAACTGACTCAAATGCATTCTGTGAATTTATCCTCCAAACTATTTTTGTCAATCTGATTTGTCCAGGCTATGTGAAGATTAAAGTTCCCATGATTTTTGCATTGCCTTTCTTACATGCTCCTCTTGTTTCTTTCTTAACTGTCCAACAATATAGCTACTGTAAGGGAATCTATAAACTACTCCCACCATTGTTTTCTGCCCCTGTTATTTCTTTTCCCTACCCATACTGATTCTATTTCCTAATCTTTCAAGCCAATTCCTTCATCACGACTGTCCTTCTGTTAACTCTGTCCTTATTATCAGGGCTACTGCACCCACACTCCTTTTCCATTTTGTCTGTCTTTTCAAAATGTCAAGTACCTTGGATATTTGTTTCCCATGCAACTATGTCTCTGTAATGGCTATTAGATCAAGGCATTTATTTCTATTAATGCCATTATTTCATCTGTTTTATTATGAAAGCTTTGTGCATTCTGATAACGAAGCTTTAATTTTAACTTTTTACCATTTTTCCCGATTTAACCTTATTCACTGATGCATTATTACCGTTAAAATCTCCCTTCCTGTCACACTCTGCTCATTTTACCCAAATCGCCACACTGCTCTGCGGCTTTGACTTTTCTCTTTAGATTTCTAAATTTCCCTTCTGAACTCTCCACCCAACTTATCAGTTTAATGCCTTATTTACAGCTCTAGATATTTGAAGTGTCAGGACACTGGTCGCAGCCGTTTTAAGTGGAACCTGCCCCAACAGGGCAGCTCCCTCTTTCCCCAGCATTGGTACCAGTACCACATGATTCAGTAGTCATGTGCCACACCACTCTTGGAGCCATGAATTCAACTCTCTGATCTGTTTGGCTATATGTCAATTTGCACAGTTGGTTCAGGTTGTAATTCAAAGATTGTTAGCTTTGTGTTTCTGCTTTTAAATTTATACCCTAGCTCTTCAAACTCCCCCAGTAGAATTTCATTCCCAGTTCTCCCTATGTTGTTGGCTCCTACATGGACCACGATAACTGGATCCTCTCCCCACCACTCCAAGTTCTTCGCCAGCTCTGAAGAGATATCCTTAAGATGAAGAGATATCCTTAAGAGACAGATTCAGAGTTTTGCAGTCACTGCAGTAGCTATGGATATGGACAAAATACCTTAGGAATTGTTGCACATTTTTTTCATGGATTGTCCTGAATTTCTCTTCCTTATCCAGCACATTTGAAATCCTGAAAGGATTGCTCATGCTCAGTGAATAACGTAGGTAAGCCAGTGCAGAAAAATACCCAAGTATTTTCCAACAAAATCATGGAGCAAACGCAGCAGAAATGTTTGGAGAATGCAAAAATAAAACACATTAAATATGCTTGAGCAGGACTTTCTCCCAGATTTCTCCCACATACTTAACTCGAGTGGGCAAGCAGGAGGCTATGAGTAGTCCCTTTCCTACATTTGGGAAATCTGGTGAGGGACTGCATTCAAATAAATTATTCAATGTAAATGAAACCTGCAGGCACTGAAGCCAAAATCACGGGTTGAAACATTTGATGAGCTGTGAAAAGGGCCTGCCCCACTGTGTGCACAATTTCCTCAACCCACTTCATTGTCAATGCAACTCCACAATGCCATCAGAACATTAGACAATTTACTCTTGGATTATCAAGAAAACTTGCCCTTGTACTGAGCAAATTGGTTGGGGTAAAACACAAATGACAGAACAATGAAGTTCACACAAGAGCAACATTTGTTGGCAAAAGATTCTACATGTTCCAAAAGAAGTGTAGAGGGTGAATATTTTATTTGGCATCACATTATATTCATTGCAGTATTTTTTTGTAAAAAAAAAATCACTTTATCCTATGTAGTGCAATAACTTGGCCCAATTAACCTTTCTGGATACCTTTAAAAATGCCAATAATCTTCAGCATTTTCATGTTAGTTTAATTTGGTTTACTTTGAGGTGAAAGGAAGATAAAAAGCAGTGATACTATCTGCTAAAATTACCTTCGTCTACACAGCTAATTGGCCAATCTGCCCTGTGTTATTCTTCTTGTCGACCTGTTGTCAATCATAGTTGCTATTAATTGGAGGAATCACATACTGCTAGTTCCAGTTGCCACTTCAAGTGAGCTCTTAGTTAATAAGCTGGTGTGTGCCTCAGCCTAAATCCATGGAAAACTTCATCAGTCATACAAGGCCATTCAAGACCACTTTGTGTAAAGATAACATAATTAAGAACAAAAACTCTTCTTTTTTTGTACTAGGCTACAAGCCTCTTTTTAAGTTTACTTTTGTCCCTAATACCAATGTTGTAACCATGGTTGAGAGGTAGTTGGCTGCTCCCAGAGCTACTTAATTGACTACTAGAAGGTACATCAAAATAGTCAAATGAAGAGTGAAAGAGTCCCAGAAATGAACAGTTGTACGATTTCCTTAAATACGTGCATGTTTCTGTCTTTTTTTTGTGAACAGAAAAATTAAACTAGCACAAATCTCTTGTTAACAAGAAGAACAACATGTACATTAAGGATACATTTGCATTGTAACTGTACGGGTTGGTTTTAACCCACCCCACCATGCAGAAGTGGAGGCGCAGACATTAAAATTGATCAATTTGACTAATCATCCAGCTCCTATGCAATCCTGCCGGCTGCCATTTGAACTGATTACTTCATTTAGGTGGTTGAAGTGCCTGCAGGCAGGTGCCTCTTGAATGCATGGAAATTGTGCTCCTATGAAGTAATTAGGGCCCCAATGTGATTATAACTGGGTAGGATAGAAGCCACATCCAACAGCCAACTTATTGAGAAAAGCCTCCCAGGATTGATGTCAGATACTGAGGGCTGGATATTGTTCTCCCCCAGGCATTGGCTTCATTTCTCACAACATTTAATAAGTATTTAGAAGAGCACTTGAAACGCCATAGCATACAAGGCTACGGGCCAAGTGCTGGAAAATAGGATTAGAATAGATAGGTGCTTGACGGCCGGCACAGACACGATGGGTCGAAGGGCCTGTTTCTGTGCTGTATAACTGTATGACTCTATGAGGCCCGCCACGGACCTCAATGCCATGAGGGCCCGGCCCGATCCTCCCGGCAGTGGCGAGGCTCCATGGCGGCCACCCCACCGCTGGGCGAAGGGACCACAATTAAAATATTCAAAGCAATAAAATGAATGAAATAGCATACACCTACCTGCGATCTGGAGAACCCGCCGCAATCTTCGGCGCAGCGGCCATCACTCCCACACCTTCAAATCCCCGTCTGAGGAAAGGCAGCACCACACTGGTGGGATAGGGGAGGAGGTAAGATTTCCAGTGTGGGAGGTGGGGGGATGGGGTCAAATAAACATAATGGGTGAAGGGGATGGTGGGAATGGTTGACCTGAAACCTTTGTGATATTTGGAGGGGTAAAGGTCAGATATCAAAGCTAAGTGTTTTAGGGGGGAGGGCAAAGTTAATGTAATTGTTATTGGGGGAGTGGGAAAGAGGCATTAGAAATTTATTTATTTAATTTTGGGGGTCTGCCTTTAAAAATTTAAATTTCCCTTTAAAGATAGCGTCAGCACCTGCACACAGGCAGTTGACGCCATTGCCGGGGACGAACAGCCCACCCCCTCCACGAGTTTGGGGGGCGTGGGCCACCGGGCTATTTAAATGAGCCACCGCACTTCAGATCTTTGCATGGCAGCTCTTTGGTATGCGGCCCGCATGGGTGGGATGCCATTTTTTGAGCTCACCGCCGAGATCGACGGCAGGTTCTTAAAATCCAGCCCTGCCTGACTGGAAGCTCCATTTAAAGGGATACTCAGCTACAACCACTCAGATCGTAGGGATCTGTGTAGTGTTCTGTTTAGTGGATTTTCATGGGACTTTTGAACATTTGTGATTTCTTGATTTTTGCTTTATTCACCCTGATTAAGCTCTCAAGGTTTATCATGGGTGCCATTTTTGCTTCATTACTTTGGATAGAAGAACAATCGAAGGAAGAGGGGCAGCAGCAAGTTCAACAAGAAGAATGAGCGGCAGATGGGCCTGTCAGAAGGCAGAGTGTGAGGGGAGTTGCTGATAGAAATTTTTATCTAACCCACAAGGTCTATAGGCCAAGAGAAAATCTCAGCCGCACCATTTCATGCCAGTGTTCTTTACCAGGTAGGCTGTCATTAATCTATGCAGCCTTCTGCAACGGGACTGAGTGCCTGCGGGCTTCGAAAGTCATATCTTTCCAGTGGCTGTCAAAGTCTTCACTGCCCTTAATTTTTTTGCCTCAGGCTACTTCCAAGCTGTTACGGGAACCATCACCTACATCTCCCAGTCTGCAGCACACAACTGCATTAAATAGGTCGCCAATGTCCTATTTGCCAGGACTAGTCAATATATTACCTTTCCCATTGATGCTTACAGTCAAAATGAGAGAGCTGTGGGACTTGCAGCAGTGACTGCCTTCCCTCATATCCATAGCATTGTAAATTGTACTCACAAAGACATAAAAGCACCAGAAGAGGAACCATCAGCCTTGATTAATAAGAAGGATTATTACTCAACTAATCTCAGGCTGGTATGTGCACATCATAGAAGGATCACTCTGTCAAAGTTGCAGGTAGCTGCAGTAATGGGCTGAACTTTCGTGCCCCACCGACGTCAGGAACGGAGGCAGACAGGGCCTGAAAATTGCAAAGTTGCCAGATGTGGTTCCAGGGACCGGCAAGGCTGTCTGTCCCCACAAGGCAGGCAGGCAATTAAGCTCGTTAAAAGCCTTGTTAAGGCAGCCGACCGGGCTGTGCAGGCATTGTGGAGTTGTAGAGAGGGGTCATCAGTCGGCCTCCAGTTTCCTGCCACGATAGGGGCCAGTTTAACTGCCTGGAGGCGGGCACCGAGTGGCAGCTGGGATGACAGTGCTCCAGGCAGACCTACAGGCCCTCCCTTCCTGCCTGGAGATGTAGACCAAGGCCACCATATAGAGGGGCTCCACAGCACCACCACCACCCCCACCCCCCACCCCCCAGCCCACAGTGGTGGCCTGGCTTCTTTTGTACTTTTTAATTAAAGTTTTTAAAAGGTGGCTGAGAGGGCACCTTCCTGTTGAAGCATCATCTCAGTTCCTCACCTTTTACTGCAGCTGGCTGCTCCTCTGAAGCTGAAGGAGACTGATTGGCCCTCCAGCTACGACAGCCCGTCCACTGCCCTTAATTAGACAGGGAACCTGTCTTCCTGTCTTCATGTCAATTAAGGGGGCTCCCCGGTCAAAATTCCAACCAATGACTGTTTCCCCCTGGGGGCGGGTTCGGGACGCGGGAACGGTCCCGGCTCCTGTTTCCCACCCCCAAAGCAAAAATTCGGCCCAATGTCTTCATCCTGTGACATTCATCCATCTCGCCCACTATTCTATCCTTCCATGAACCTAAGAGGATAGCTGATTGACGTCAAGGGCTGCCCCCTGCACACATGGTTGATGACACCCCTCTGCAACGCCACAATGCTTGCACAGCTCAGATACAATCACAGTAATTGGGACCATCAGGAAAGTTAATGAGGAGACTACTGGGTGATTGAAGGAAAATTTCAGGTGCCTGGAGGGTCCAAGATGTTCCTAACAATATGCCTCACACAAAGTCATTCAGAATGTTACACAACGTGGCAATAGAGAGAGCATTGGAGTTGGAAATAGAGCAACAGGAAGTCATCATCTGATGAGAATGAATTGGATGAATGCAAGAATAAAGCAGAAGACCGAGGGCGAGCACAAAGCAATGATGTCAGGAATCAGTTGACAAGAGCACTTCTGGTAACCTGCTTATTCTTCTCTCCTGAAAAGGTACACAAAACACCTCTGCATTAACAGTGCTTGTTATCTCCTTCACCACTCTCTTAACCTCATAAAAAAAAACATTGAAACCATTCAGCCAACTTTTGTTGTATGATTGCCTTTGAGAATGATGTCCCTTTAAGATCTTAGTATGCTAATGAGCTAAGTACCAGGATGTAGTCATGTGACTCAACACCAGTCTCCCTCTGTAACTGTAACACCCAGAGGAAGGTTCTGTAAATAATTTGCTCTGCATTGTATATAATAATTAGCGATAAGAAAACGGTTCAAGATCTTCAACCAACTGGACTCCACGCATCATTTATGTTGTATCAGACAACATAAAGAACACATTACAACTTTTATATAATATACTGCTATTAAAAGACTGTGCAGGCCAAAGTTGCCAAATATGATAAAGCTGATCAATTTTATGTGAATTCATCCCTTACCCAAATGTGAACCCATAGTGCTTTCCTTAAAGGAAGGTTTATTGGCCTAGCAATTTGACTGTGCTGGAATATGAGCTTGCAGGGATTGCCTGTCAGTGTTGTTATTATGATGGGAAGATTGGGAGAAGGCCACGGAATTGAAAGATGCTATACTGAAAAGTAAAATTTTTCCTTAAATATAAGGTTGTAAGATGGTTAAAAGTTAGCCTGAAACATGATTGCAGGTTTGCTCTGCATTAATGCAGCATCAATGGTGTTAATACAGCCTGAATCCAGAGTTGACATTGAAGTCCCTCCGGCAGAGAACATTCTGTGTTTTTCAGTGCTTTTTTTTTGAGAGATACAGCACTGAAACAGGCCCTTCGGCCCACCGAGTCTGTGCTGACCATCAACCACCCATTTATACTAACCCTACATTAATCCCATATTCCCTACCACATTCCCACCTTCCTTGAATTCTCCTACCTACACTAGGAGCAATTTACAACGGCCAATTTTCCTACCGACCAACAAGTCTTTGGCAGTGGGAGGAAACCAGAGCACCCGGCAGAAACCTATGCGGTCACAGGGAGAACTTGCAAACTCCACATAGGCAGTACCCAGAATCGAACCTGGGTTGCTGGAGCTGTGAGGCTGCGGAGCTAACCACTGCGCCACCCAAAGTTCTTCCAAGTTGTGTTGAACATGATTCATCAGCTAAGTGGGGTGGTAATCAGCAGGAGGTTTCTTTGCCCATGCTTGACCTAATGGCATGAGACTTCATGGGGTCCGAAGTCAATGTGGAACAGAACATACCCAGGGACGGTGAAGCTTGCTGACAGACATGATTCTGACTATGACTGGTCTGCAGAACAGCTGTTCCAATTTTGGCACAACTCCCCAGAAGTTAATGAGGAGGGCTTTGCAGGATTGACTGGGCCTTTGTCATGTCTGAATCCAGTGCCTAGATCAATCTGGGTGGTCTGGCTGGTTTTAGTCTTGCTATACTTTTGTAGCAGCTTGCTGGGTCATTTCAGAGGGCAGTTAAGAGCCAATCGTATTTCTATGAGTCTGCAGAATCACATATGGGCTAGATCTGATAAGGACGGCAGGTTTCCTTCCCTCAAGGACATTCAATGAGTTTTTACTACAATCTGATAGCCTTGTGGTCACCATTACTGATACTAGCTTTTTAATCCAGATTTTTTTGTTAACTGAATTTAAATTCACAAACTGCCATTGTGGGATTTGAAATCATATCTCCAGATTATTAGTCCAGACCTCTGCATTACTAGTCCAGCAGCATAACCAGTATGCTATCATATCCTGAAATGTCATACAACATGAGATACAATACTTGAGCTGAGGCCTGACCAGTGATTCACAATGTTCAGCATAACTTCCTTGCTTTTGTGTTCTACGCTTCCATTTATAAAGAGCTATTTATTTATAACTCTATTTATAACTCACTGGAGGAAGGAGTCTGATTCTGCCTTGGAGTCATTTTGGGCCTTATTACTTGATTTATACGATACAAGAAATCACTTTGCAACAATACTAAACTTGCAATGCCAATGAGTTGCATATACATATTTCTCTTTGTGTATGGTTGTCCAATTATTCCAAATGTGTCTGCACAACATCTTATTAACATTTATTTTATATAAAGTTGATCTCCTGGGGCATTGCACATGTAAAGTCAAAACCAAATTCAGTATTCAGGTCAAGCAGAGCTCGAAAGTTAAGAGCTATTTGGATGCCAGCAGCAAAAAGGCGACAGGGGAGGAGGAAGGGAACAGGTAGTAGCAGGGAGGTACAGAAAGGGGGAAGGGAAAGATGGGGAAGAGAGGAGTGAGAGAGAAAGACATGAAAAAAAGGGGAAAGAGCAGGAAGAAGAAAGGAACAGTGTGAGGCTCTGATATTACTTGCAGTTTTAGTTTTAGAGATACAGCACTGAAACAGGCCCTTCGGCCCACCGAGTCTGTGCCGACCATCAACCACCCATATTATACTAATCCTACACTAATCCCATATTCCTACCACATCCCCACCTGTCTCTATATTTCCCTACCACCTACCTATACTAGGGGCAATTTATAATGGCCAATTTACCTACCAACCTGCAAGTCTTTTGGCTTGTGGGAGGAAACCGGAGCACCCGGAGAAAACCCACGCAGACACAGGGAGAACTTGCAAACTCCATACAGGCAGTACCCAGAATTGAACCTGGGTCGCTGGAGCTGTGAGGCTGCGGTGCTAACCACTGCGCCACTGTGCCACCCCAAATGAGCAGGGAAGTTGTACAGAACTAACTGCATATTCCAACAGGATCCAATATTCCTCATAGGGGAGGGGGCTGGGTTGGGAATGAGGAATGGACAACAAGATGGGATGTAGATGGGGGAACAGGGGAGAAAAGGAAAATAAATTACCCTCAGCAAGGAAGGGTATCCACAATTGCATTTCATCAAGGAGAAGGAGGTCAATGAACAGTTCTTCCCTCCTCCTATCCCTGAATGTCTTCTCAGTTGGGGGAGGTGAGATTTTTCCGCTCTTCTCTTCTACCTCCAACCTTCCATTTTTTCTGCTTGTGCGGGAGTGAATGCTGAAGAGTTATCTATCCTTCCACAATGCACTTAATCTTGCTCTCTGAGGGGTAGGGGGAAGCATGATCCCTATATTCGCCTCTCTGGATCCCAGTTTTCCTCTCAGGAATGGGGTGGCTTCCCAGTGGGACATTGATAACAGTTAGTGCCCAAGGCTCCAATCACCAATCCAAGGTCAAGCCAGAGTCCGAGCCCCAGGCTTCAATCAATCAACCAGAACAAATTTGCTCTCAGCGGAGAGCAGGTAAGGCTTCCAAATCCAAACAGATAACAGCCCAAGTCCCTGGCTTCACTTAATGATCCCCGGTGAGGTGTGCAAAAGTCTGCTGACTGGTTATGGTAGACAGACCAGCAAATGCCCTTGTAAATGAATGGGTAAGCAGACATCCGGAGGAATAAGCCATGGAACACAACCGCGGATGAACCACCATAAGAGCAGGGAAGAAAAGGAATTCTAGTTTCCTAAGGTCAATTGTAGAAGAGGGTAATAGGAAGTGGCGTGGCAGTTGTTGATAATGGGCTATTGGTAAATAGTTCAGTAAAGAGATCCATTAGGTGAGCAGGGGAGTTAATATAGTCTTTTTCTTCAATTCTTAATATGTAACAACATGGCTGCTGGTTAAGATCATGGAAAGTGAACAGTAGGACTGCTGCACAGAGATGCTTCATGTCCAAAGTCCTGACCTTTGGGCACCCGGTGCGGAGGGGCGTGGGCCAGGAGGAGTATCTCCTTGTCAGTCTGCTCCTGGGCCTGGCCAAGGTGGCAATTCACAGGTCCAGGCTGCGGGCCGTCGGGGGGTCCGTCCTCCCTGATTGCCTGCCCCTCTTCAATGGTTACGTTCGCGCCTGGCTGTCCCTGGAGAAGGAGCATGAGGTGTCCACCGGACCGCTTGAGGCCTTCCGTGACCGGTGGGCACCGCAGGGACTGGAGTGCATCGTCGAAGCCGAGAATGGCATTTTAATTTGAGTTTTTGGTTTATTTATCTGTTTTCAATAAAGTTATTTTAGAAATATGTATATAAAGGGGGCCTGAGGAATAAAGGCCCCCTTGACATAAAATATATAAATGGGGCCTGGGGTATAAAGGCCACCTTAAACGAAAAAAGAAAAAAAAGAAAAAAAATGGGTTAGATGCAGAGTAAAGCTCCATCTACACTGTCTTATCAAATACTCCCAGGGCAGGTACAGCATGGGTTAGATGCAGAGAAAAAAAATAGGTTAGACCAGTTGGTTTTGCTGCTCTCTCTCAATATACAATGCAGCTAATGTTACATGACACTTTACTTGAAAAAAACAATCACAGCACAACTTACACTCAGAACTGATACTGAAAACATAAAACAGGTGAGAACAAATTGGCAGCCCATTTCACACCTCACTAATCATCTTTTTCAAATTCCTGTAATAGTGCTATCCACTTGTACACCTACTTCCAGATAGTTTATCATCATTCATCCGTGGGCGGCACAGTGGCGCAGTGGTTAGCACCCGGGTTCAATTCTGGGTACTGCCTGTGTGGAGTTTGCAAGTTCTCCCTGTGTCTGCGTGGGTTTTCTCCGGGTGCTCCGGTTTCCTCCCACATGGCAAAAGACTTGCAGGTTGATAGGTAAATTGGCCATTATAAATTGCCCCTAGTAGAGGTAGGTGGTAGGGAAATATAGGGACAGATGTGGATGTGGTAGGAATATGGGATTAGTGTAGGATTAGTATAATATGGGTGGTTGATGGTCGGCACAGACTCGGTGGGCCGAAGGGCCTGTTTCAGTGCTGTATCTCTAAACTTATTTCCATTTGCTGCCAGGAATGGTGCACTGTCATCCTCTGCGGATAATGCCCTGAAGTGTCAAATAGGCTATCCTCCTTCAAACTGTTGTCTGTTTGGGCATCTATCAAAGCAGGTGTTGGGTTCTGTAAATTCTATCATTTATGCTGGCATTTCTCCCCCCTGCCACCACTTCTCCCTACCACCCCTTCTCCCATCAGCCCCCATTGCCCAACCCTGGACTGGACAAGGTTTAAAAAATATATATAATGAACTTTTAAATTTTATTAAGGCTTCGCAAATGAGGCCAGAACGTTAAAATGGACTGGACCTCCTGCAGCCCATCCAGTGGCGGCTGTGTCTTCAGCTTCCAAGGCCCTAAGCTCTGGAACTCCCTGCTTAAAGCTCTCTGCCTTTCTACCTCTCTTTCCTCCTTTAAGACATTCCTTGAGACCTACCTCTTTGACCAAATATTTGATCATCTGCCCTCATATCTCCTTCTGTGTCTTAGTGTCAAATTTTGTATGATAATGCCCCATGTGAAGCACCTTGGGATGTTTTACTAGGTTAAAGACATCATATAAATACAACTTGTAATTGTTTTTGTTGTTCTGACGGTCAGCTCATGTATTCTGCTGGCTTTCCTCCTGGCATTTAATATTTCCCTCTTGTGGGTCCCCTAATGCAGCCATTTATCTTTAAGTCTATACATCACTTTAAGTTGAATCTGAATATATTTTCTCTTCCCCACGTCAGACTTGCTCCCTGTGCTACATTTACAGCCACAAATAATTACTTAAATGATCTAGTCACTGAGATTCAGTCAGTCCATTACCTCACTGGCTAGCTTTGCTCCTGCAATGTACCACAAAAATCTCAATCGAACCTATGGAGAAAAATTTGTATTTAAAACCTGTTCCACTTTTACAGGTTATCAGCATTAAACAATCCCAAACCATAACACCATACGAATATGACCATATGAATTAGGAGCAGAAGTAGGCCATTTGACCCCTTGAGCCTGCTCCACCATTTTGCCATTCACTCAACCTCCTTATGTCCTCTTCACAACATACTTTCCTACCTATTTTTGTGTCATCTGCAAATTTAGCTACCATGCCATCACTCCCCTCATCTAAGTCATTGATATAAATTGTAAAAAGTTGAGGCCCCAGCACAGACCGCTGCGGGACTCCACTTGTCACATCCTGCCAATCAGAAAAGGACCCATTTATGCACACTTTCTATTTTCTGCCAGCCAGCCAATCTTCTATCCATGCTAATATGTTACCCCGACACCATGAGCTCCTACTTTGCTCAATAACCTTTTATGTGGCACCTTGTCAAATGCCTTTTGGAAATCCAAGTCCAGTACATCAACGGGCTCCCCTTTGTCCACAGCGTATATCACTCCTTCAAAGAACTCCAATAAATTGGTTAAACATGATTTCCCTTTCACAAACCCATGCTGACTATTTCCGATTACCTTGAGTTTTTCTAAGTGCCCGGCTATAGCCTCCTTCATGATCAATTCTAAAGTTTACTATAGGTTAGATGCAGTGTAAAGTTTACTCTACCGTGTCCATAAAATGTGACATAATCCAAGCCTCAGATTAATATTCCCTACTGCATCAGTATGAATTTTTTGCTGAATGAGATTGTCAAATGAATGCCAATTTGCGCCAAATTATGAGCACTTTAATGCTGTGTATCAAGCCTACTTAGAACTGAATTAAGAGTTTCCAAATTCATTTCACATTGAACTCCTACAGCAATTAGAGGCAGAGTTCATCTCATCAGAATAGGCTTGCATCAAACCCAGGTCCCAGAGGTGAAAGCACATTTGTCTAATTAACGTCGGTGCTAAATCTATTGCGGAATTTTATAAATCTATGCACCCAGATGATTGTTGTATGCTTTATGTGTGGTTAAAGCAATGTTGGATGGTTGATGCGGAATATCAGAATTAGGAACAAATTAACAATTCTGGCTGTGGGGTTTGTACCACCAGCACATCATGCTTGTCAGGTACTGTCCAGACTTTCCCCACAGAGGAAACATGGCCCTTATGACTGATGACTAGTTCAATCCAGTTTAGGTTCTTAAGTCGATGATATACTCTACCCTCTATTAACCACAGAGCTACAATTGGAAGTAATGATTCACTGATGCCTGTCTAATTATATTAATATTGCTATATTACATGCCCTTCTAATCAGGCATCATTCTCCCAGTGCCACTTATGTAAGGACTGATTCTGCAGTCCCCTTGGTGTGGCCAAGAGTTAGTTGCTTCTTATGTCAGCAAAGCAGAGCTCTACCAGATTTTGGAAAAAAACTGGCTGTCCACAGAAGCTCCTCAGTCTCAACTGCTCCTTTCATGACAACTTGCATGCACTGCACAGTTTGATGGCTCCACTTCCGACAGTTTCAGAGTGAAGAATGGAGTGCAATAGGGCTGTGTCCTAGCCTCCACTCTGTTTGGCATCTTCTTCTCCATGCTCTTGACCTTCACCTTCCCTGCAGATATGGAAGGAGTCTAATGCAATTCTGCCTGTGGAGTCTACAGCACAGAAACAGGCCATTTAGCCCAACAGGTCCATGCTGGTGCTTATGCTCCACAAAAACCTACTCCCACCCCTACTTCATTTCATCCAATCAACATATCCTTCTATTCCTTTTTCCCTCATGTACTTATCCAGCTTCCCTTTAAATACATCTACACTATTCACCTAAAGCATTCCCTATGGTAGCATGTTCCACATTCTCAGCACTCTTTGGGTAAAAAGGTTTCTCCTGAATTTCCAGTCGGATTTATTAGTGACTATCTTATATTTATTGTCCCCTAGCTCTTTTCTCGTCCGCAAGTGGAAACATCTTCTCTGCGTCTTCCCTATCAAACCTTTTCAGAATCTTAAAGCCCTCTATCAGGTCACCCCTCAGCCTTCTCCAATCTAAAGAAAAGAGCCCCAGACCATTGAATCTTCCTTGAAAAGTATATCCTCTCAGTTCTGCTATCAATCTTGTGAATTATCAATTTGAATGAAATATGATTTCATGCATCGCATCTGCTCCTATTCCTTGCCAGCTTCTAAAGCTGCTGACAATCGTTTCACCCTCCCTATGCCTGGAAGTTGCCTTGGCACGGAATTGTGCATGGGATAACACCAAGCTAACCCTGACGACCAAGCTGATGGTTTATAAGGCCTGTGTTCTCAGCACCTTGCTGTGTGGCTGTGAAACATGGGCAACTTACAGCTACCAGGAAAAGAAAATCAATAATTTCCATCTTCACTGTCTGTGGCACTTTATGGGTATATCCCGGCAGGACAAAATCACAAATGCAGCAGTCCTCTCAAAGGTAGAGCTCCCAAGTGTGTTGGCACTAATCAAATAGCGGCGACTTCAGTGGATCGGACACATCCGCAGGATGGAAGACGATTGCATATCCAAGGACCTTCTATATGGTGAGGTAGCTGGGACCCGACAATCAGTGGGGCACCCAAAGCTCAGCTTCAATGTTGCTTGCAAGTGTGACTATTGCACCTGGGAGTCGCTAGTTGGCGACACATGCTGTGGACTGGTGTGCACTACCATGAAGACCGGTTGCTACAGCAACTTGGAAACAGGCACCAATGTCAAAAACAACAACTCACAGCATCACTTGGCAGCTTCATGTGCAGCACTTGTGGAAGAACCTGCCTCTCAAAGATTGGCCTTCACAGTCATCAGCAAAGGTGCACCAAGAGAAGACACCCCACCTAAATGGATTGTTTGCTGTGTGTCCATCATCTTTCGTAGATGGAAGGCTGGTAACCAACCAATCATGTACAGCATGTGCTACTAATGCACCCATTTGACTTTGCCTGAGTTTGCCAGGTCAAAGCATTTGAATAATTAAACCTGCTCCCTTGTATATTGGCTCAGGCAGAGGAAGTGCACTGATAGAAGGGGCTGTTGATAAAATGATGGATGTGGCCAATTAAAAATGAGTAATCCTGTGGTGGGGTGAAACTTTAGAAAGACTGGAAACAGTTTCAAAGTATTTCTTGGCCTGTTGAAAGACTGTGGGCTCAATTTTACCAGCTCCTTGACGCCGTGGTTCGTGGCGGGGAGGTCTGTAAAATGCTAGCGGTAACAGCCCGCCAGGACCCACGATGCTGAGAAGGCCTCGTCACAAAATACCACCGGCGGCAAGGCCTCATTTAAATGAGCCCCCACGCGTAATATCGCAGGGGCTCTGCAGCAGCACTTCCGTGTCAGAAGTCTGCCGTCTTCACAGCACACTGCTGCGGAGCGTGACGTGCTGATAAAATTCATCCCTGTATGTGGGGAAGGAGAGGAAGTGACAGAGAAAAAGCAAAGAGAAGCTTTACTTCATGTTGATGCACAAACTGAGTTGGTCAGCAAGTGGGAGAGTGAGTCGACTCTTGACTCCTTATTTTGACATTCAGTAAAGTGAATGTGCTGTTATATAAGGAGAATGTTCCCAGTGTGACACTCCAGGGTATACTCTTCAATAGATAGCAGTAAACCATGCCTGTTAAGAAGAGGCAGTCAGGCTCAATGCATCTCCAAAGCCTGGAAGCAGAGGTGAAAGAAAATGTATAACATTAAGAAAGCTACTACAGTAAGACAACTGTCAGATTTCAGAAGTTTGAAAAACCAAATGAACATTTTTGCAGCAAACTCTGTGGCAATGTGTGTGCACCATTGTCCATTAAGCATGGTAAGCACATGACCAGCTTATGGCACTCAAAGAGCAGTATTTTCACTGCCACTATGAATGGACAGTATTATGGGACCTATTCTGCAAAACATGTATTTTTTAGCTGAATGTTTAGCTATCTAATTATCTTTAAATCTAACACTATACAACAGGACCTTGGTGTACGTGTCCATAGATCACTGAAGGCAGTAGAACAGGTAGATAAGGTGGTTAGGAGGTCCCATGGGATACTTGCCTTTATTAGCAGAGGCATAGAATATAAGAGCAGGGAGGTTATGATGGAGCTGTATAAAATGCTAATTAAGCCACAGCTGGAGTACTGTGTACAGTTCTGGGCACCACACTATAGGAAGGCTGTGATTGCACTGGGGAGAGTGCAGAGGAGATTCGCCAGGATGTTGCCTGGGCTGGAGCATTTCAGCTATTAAAAGAGACTGAAAAGGCGAGGGTTGTTTTCCTTAGAGCAGAGAAGGGTAAGGGGGGACATGATTGAGGTAGACAAAATTATGAGGGGCATTGATAGATTAGATAGGAAGAGACTTTTTCCCTTAGCGGAGGTGTCAATAACCAGGGGGCATAGATTTAAGGTAAGGGGCAGGAGGTTTAGAGGGGATTTGAGGAAAAACTTTTTCACCCAGAGGGTGGTTGGAATCTGGAATGCACTGCCTGAAGTGGTGGTAGAGGCAGGAACCCTCACAACATTTAAGAAGTATTTAGCTGAGCACTTGAAATGCCATAGCATACAAGGCTATGGGCCAGTGCTGGAAAATGGGATTAGAATAGTTAGGTGCTTGATGGCCGGTACAGACACGATGGGCCGATGGGCCTGTTTCTGTCCTGTATAACTCTATGACGCTATGATTCTATGAAGATTGGCTGGGCAATTACTCTGTTATTCATATAATTTAATCATAGAATCATAGAACGGTTACAGCACAGAAGGAGGTCATTCAGTCCATCATGTCTGTGCTAGCTATCTGCAAGAGCAACTCAGTTAGTCCCACTCCTTGGCCTTTCCCCATAGCCCTGCAAATGTTTTTCTCTTCAGGTGTTTATTCAATTCCCTTTTATAGGCCCTGATAGTATCTGCCTCCACCACAGTCTCAGGCAGTGCATTCAAGATCCGAACCACTTACTGTGTAAAAAAGTTTTCCTCATGTCGCTGTTGCTTCTTTTGTCAATCACCTTAAATCGGTGTCCTCTGGTTCTCGACCCTTCCGCCAATCGAAACAGTTTCTCTCCAACTACTCTGTCTAGACCTGTCGTGATTTTGAACACCTCTATCAAATCTCCTCTCCTCTAAAGAGAACAGGCCCGGCTTCTCCAATCTATCCATGTAACTGAACTCCCTCATCCCTGGAGCTATTCTCGTAAATCTTTCTGCACCCTCTCTAAAGACTTTATATCCTTCTGAAGTGAAGTTCTGGGAATTGGACAGAATACTCCAATTGAGGCTGCACCAGAGTTTTATAAAGGTTACTCATAACTTCCTTGCTTTTGTACTCTACGCCCCTATTTATCAAGTCCAGGATCTCCCGTTCCTTATTAACCACTTTCTCAACCTGCCCTGCCACCTTCAATGATTGGTGCAATATACCCTCAGGTCTCTTTGTTTCTGCACCCCCTTTAGAATTGTACCATTCATTTTATATTGCCTCTTCTCATTCTTCCTACCAAAATGTACCACCTCACATTTCTTTGCATTAAATTTCATTTGCCACTTGTCCGTCCATTCCACCAGCCTGTCTATGTCCTCTTGAAGTCTATCACTAATGTTATGATCAGGTGAGGAGGGGTCAAAGGGTTCCCCTCTTATCCCTCTCCTTGTTTGACCACGACAGGTTTATTTCTTTTTTAAAGTGGATATGCTTGCCAATTCAGTGACTGCTTAACTATTTATGTGTTATGATCATAAAAGAACCAAAAGGACAGGTTTTCTTGAGTTTAACAAAGAAAGAGGTTAGCTTTATTGTGCTTAAACCAATCTAAGGAAAATAATAAACTACGGTCCAACTTTCATACACACACACACACACACTACAGAGTGGGGGAGATAGCTTGTTTGAATTAGAGTCCGGAGCAATAAAAAGGGGTATACAGTCTGTGGAGGTTGGTGACTCGGCTGGCTTCAGCTGAATTCAGTGGTCCTGAGGCTTCTGGTTTGCAGATGTTGATAGCAAATTTGGTGCTTCCACTGGAAACTGTGATGTGGATGATTTCCTTCACGGGGCCTCTGTCTGCAGCAGTGATAAGCCTAAGTGGTTACAGCCAGCAAGCAATGTTCAAAACTTGGCAAGGTGGACTGGAGAGAGATAGAGGGACCCCACTTGGGTCGTCTCTGGTCAGTGTCTAGTTGTTTGTCTGGTCTGCAGGGAGAAAAAAAAGCTGAAACATACAGATGGTGGGCCTGTCACATGATCACCATCCAGTGATTCAACAAGAAGGTTACCAGAATAAAAGCAAAATACTGTGGATGCTGGAAATCTGAAATAAAAAACAGAAAGTGCAAGAAATGCTCAGCAGGTTTGACAGCATCTGTGGAAAGAGAAGCAGAGTTAACGTTTCAGGTCTGTGACCTTTCATCAGAACAGTTCTGAAAAAGGTTACCAGTGTGTATTCTCTCTTGCAACATAATCAGTCCATGTCTAGGAATTCCCTTCTCTCAACCACGGTCTCATTGTTCAAGTGATTAGATTTGCGTGGTTGTCTCCACCAAGTGTCCGAAGTGATTGCTTTAATGTTCATTAACGGGGACAGGATAGATAGTTCACTCAGACTTCGCAGGCCATTGTTCTTGCTGGGGACTGAGAAGACAACATCTCTCCACCTCGATGCATTGGAATGTAAGATATAAAGATGCAAATTGCAGTGGCCATCTTAGCTACTCGCAGTCACTTTTTATCTGTTCCTTTTTTTCCTTTTTTAAAATTTAATTCAGGTTTCCAGCCAGAGGGAAAAAATCATTCTGTATAGCTCGCTTTCGTGACACTATCCTCCTCACAGTTCAAAATAATTATAAGTTTTGCAACATCTGCAAATTTTGAAATTGTGCATTGCACACCCAAGTCCAATCATTAATATAGATCAAGAAAAGCAATAGTCCAGGCACCGACCTTTGGGGAATCCCACTGTATACCTTCCTCCAGTCTGAAAAGTAATCATTTACCATTACTGTCTGTTTCCTGTCATGCAGCCAACTTCGTGTCTATGCTGACATTGTCTCTTTTATTCCATAGGCTTTAATAGTAAAGTTTATCAAACGCCTTTTGGAAGTCCATATGCACCACATCAAACTCATTAACCTCATCAACCATCTCTGTTACCTCATCAAAATACTCAAGGACGTTAGTTAAACATGATTTCCCTGCAAAAAGAAAAATCTGTGCTGGCTTTCCCAAATCAATTCACAATTGTCCACTATTAATTTTGTCCCGAATTATCGTCTCTAAATTCCCACCACCGAGGTTAAACTGACTGGACTGCAGTTGCTGGGCTTTTCCTTACACCCTTTTTTGAATAAGGTTGTAACATTTGCAATTCTCCAGTCCTTTGGCACCATCCCTTCTCTCTCTCTCTCTCTCGATATATATATATATCGAGAGAGAGAGAGAGAAAAGGGATGGGATATATATATATGAGGCAACAAGCTCAGAGTTTGGGGCACTTCTCACGTGGCATATCATCCTAAACTCAGCTCTGCACCGACAGACCTAATAAAGAAGAATTTTCATGGAATAACAGAAATTAGATCACGGGAGGAAGCCATTTGATCATGGTACCTGTGCTGCTGTTGGCACTCTCTCCTGTGAACCCATTCCCCCAAATCCTATTCCATTCCTCCTTTTCATATATTTATCTTGTTTTCCTTTAAATTATGTTTAGTCTCTACCTCAGGAACCAAGTAGTGAAAGATCTCATGGTCTAATAGAGCTCAGTTCAAGAATCTTCCTTCTCCCTTGCCCCACGATTCTTCGAATGAGAATCCTCGGCGTCCTTTTCCTTATTCCCCATTCTTCCACCAGTAGAAGCAATCTTTCACTGATTACTGGCATTAAAGTCTACATGTTTCTCACACTACTTTACAGGCTGCTTCTCTCATATCGCTGCCCTGATTTACCATGTTGGAGCTTTGATCATGAGTTCAGTTTGCTGTAACTCATAGGGACTCCTTTCAAATGAACTCTGTTTGCTCAGTAAAGATATTGATTGCTGGAGTGCACTGTTTAGGTTGATTCTGCTTGCTAAGTAAATTGACTTTGTTTGGTGTAAATTATGCATTTAGTATGACCCCTGCTGTACGTCCCACCCCAACTCAAACTCATTGGCTGACACAGTGGTGTCAATAGACATTTTGCTCTTGCAAATGAGAGGGGAGGGGTATCATGCTGTAACAGACATGTTCTGTGTTGGCCCTGATCTCCATTTTACAGGCAAGACCACTAAAGCTACTTTTCAACACTTTCATGTGTTGATTATTATGTTAATTTCTAATTACTACCAACTCGTGTATCATTCCTTGCATTTAATAAAGTATCCCCAACTATAGCAAAAGAGAATGGCTATTTTACACTAACGCTGACTTTATTCCACTTTCTGAGATATTAGGCTTAAGACAGCATGAGATCCAAAAACATTCTCAGGAAACGAATGAGTCCTTTTTGGATAAATCTGGAAACACAGCAACCATACCGAAGAAGAAGAATAGAGTTCTAGCATCTTTGGAGTCTGCAATTGTCATTTAATGCAGAGAAAACTAAAAAGATTTTAAAGTGTTATACATTTATATATTTTTATACTATCTGTAAAGTGTTAGGAAATAATTAACTAGGAACTAGTTGTTATGTTTAAGTAAAAGCAAAATACTGCGGATGCTGGAAATCTGAAACAAAAACAAGAAATGCTGGATTCACTCAGCAGGTCTGGCAGCATCTGTGGAAAGAGAAGCAGAGTTAACGTTTCGGGTCAGTGACCCTTCTTCGGAACTGACAAATATTAGAAAAGTCACAGATTATAAACAAGTGAGGTGGGGGTTGGGCAAGAGATAACAAAGGAGAAGGTGCAGATTGGACCAGGCCACATAGCTGACCAAAAGGTCACGGAGCAAAGGCAAACAATATGTTAATGGTGTGTTGAAAGACAAAGCATTAGTACAGATTAGGTGTGAATATACTGAATATTGAACATCAGCAAGTGCAAACCTGAAGAAAAACAACCTGAAAAAAACAGTGGGTAAGCAAACTGAACAAACTAAGATGAAATGAAATAAATGCAAAAAAAGATTGTAAAAAATGTAAAAAGGAATGCAAAAAAAAGGAAGAAAAAATAACTAAAAATGACTAAAAATGAAAGTAAAGTGGGGGGCTGTCATGCTCTGAAATTATTGAACTCAATGTTCAGTCCGGCAGGCTGTAGTGTGCCTAATCGGTAGATGAGATGCTGTTCCTCGAGCTTGCGTTGATGTTCACTGGAACACTGCAGCAATCCCAGGACAGAGATGTGAGCATGAGAGCTTCTCTTTCCACAGATGCTGCCAGACCTGCTGAGTGAATCCAGCATTTCTTGTTTTTGTTATGTTTAAGTGTTCCAGTGAGGGGTCTCATTCATGGCTGCACTGGGGAGTCATGTTATATGCAACACAAGAATCAGGTTCTACAGTATAAAGCATGGTTCTGTAATAAACCAGACTGATTCCAGCCTTTTCCAAGATTAAAGTGCGATTCTTTCCAACTTCTGGGAACCAGAAACAACATAAAGACGAAATATAAAATATTTTCTCTTGTATCATTTTAACTTTCTGTGCCTTAAATGGCAATTACAGAATCTAGGGCCCTTATATTTAAGGGGAGGTGGGGAGTGTGTGAGGGAAGCACAGCACTACAGTGACTTGCCAAAGTTTCTTTGACAGCACTTCCTAAACCAATGGCCTCTACTGCCTAGAAGGACAAGGACAGTAGGTGCATGGGAACACCATCGTGTGTAAGTTCCCCTCCAAGTCAAACATCGTTCTGGCTTGGAAATATATTGTCGTTCTTGTACAGTCGCTGGGTTAAAATCTTGGAATAAACCTTCTAACAGCACTGTGGCAGTACCTACACCACACAAAAACCCCCTAACAGCACTGTGGCAGTACCTACACCACACAAACTGCTTCAAAGGCAACTGAGGATAGGCAATAATTTCTGGCCTTGCGAGCGACACCCACATCCGATGGAAAAATAAAAAAAGAAATGTGGCGGAAAAGTGGTAAGGCTGTGAATGCAGAGGTCCTACCAAACGTAATGGCATGACTTCTTTATAATTTGTTTCTTCCATTTCCCACTCAGCAGCTGGAAAAATTGCAGCCTGGCCGATGCAAGGCGGGAAAGCCAAAGGCAGGCAGCCGCAACTAGGGATTCAGCAATTAGGAAGGGATCACGGGCTGCAGATTGGGGCTCCTGTGGGACAGGGTGGGGAAAGAGATCAGTGATCACAGGGCAGGCTGCAGATCATGGATCGGGAGGATAGGTGCCCATGGGTTAGGCTGCAGTTCAGGGTTGGATGGGTGTCACAGCGGGTACTAGAGAGGCCACAATCATCAGAAAGGAGGGGCTGAAGGGACAAATTACATTTAAATCAGGCTCCCAGTTGCACTGTGGGAGCCTAATTTAAATACATCAATCAAGTGTCCCACCTCTCCAAGATGGGGCACTCGTATGGCAAGCTAAAAGTTGGAGTCACGCTTTGTGTTTTCAAGAGTTTACTCTCCTTTCCCTTCCCCCGACCATCATGGCAATATTAATATTGAGGCCCAGGAACACTTCAAACTGTAATTTACCATTTTTACAACACTACTAGGTAGTGATCAGCATGATTTAATTTAAATTTAGTGGAGAACAAAACTCCAGTAGGCTTGGGCCTGCAGCAAGCCAGCTGCAGTTGAACAATTTTTTTCAGCTAAACTGGCTTTGTCAGTTGCTTCCTAATTTCTTAGCAACATAATTGTTAGGGTTGTAAACAGATGAGTATTAAAACTGGCACCTTTAATGCACTGGAAGCTGGTGTGGAATAATACAACATGTATTATTGAATTGGCCTTTATAGCCACTCCAGGCGCTGCTTCACAAACCACTGACCACCTCCAGGCGCGTATCCATTGTCTCTCGAGATAAGGAGGCCCAAAAGAAAGAAAAAAGAAAGAAGCATTGTTGGTGCTCACAATGGGAAACAAAGGAATCTGCAGTTTATTCCACCCATGAGCAGAACCTTCTTAAATTATTTGCCTGTCTTTTTCACTGGTATTTGTAAAATTAGTTAAGTACTGCACTGTTCACAGCTGCGATCCATAATGTAGTTTACAAATGTTATAGTGGCATTATTGTGCTTGCTAAATTTGATTTTACATTCGGTTACATTTCACTATTATTACATACTCAGTGATATTTAATTATTTCCAACAAACTCACTCAATGTTGTTGCTTATAAATATTGTAACAGCAACTCCTTTAACTGATAGTGCCTTATAATTAGAGAATCATACAAAATCCCTAATGATAAAAACAATGATGTTCTGTCATCCAAACATGGGTTTAAAGCATTACAGCTGTCTTAAAACCATAATGGCTTTCTGGCATAAAAAAATGAGTTGCCATGGAAACATGACATTCTGTAAACTTCAACATTCTGTGCTGACTTGCAGTTAGTTACTTTAAAGGGCTTGAGGCAAAATGCGTGAACAGTAAAGAATTCTTACTTTTCTGTTGCCAATTTCAGGACCAGACTGAGATTTGTATCATTCTGCTTTGTCGGAGTACATATTAGGAAAGGGCATTAAAATTCAAAGTAAATTAAAGGGGAAGAGATAGCTGATACCAGTGGGCACATATTTAGCATGCTCAAGGCAAACAACGTTGTTCTAAGGCTGATCCTTTGTCATTAAAGTCACAGGCCTTGTGATTTTTACTTTGGTCCTGTGATTTGCTTTCTTCATCATGGCAAAATTGATAGACAGCTTTAAAAAAGCTGACACAATCCCAAAAAAGTTGACATCGCAGAAAACAAAGTACAGCTAAAAGATGGATCTGAAAAATGGTGTATGAATAATGTCAGTCTTTTAAGGTGACTGAATTAGTTAATTTCCTTTTTATTACAATAGACCTCAGGGGTGATTTTTGCCAAATACTTCAGGTGCTAAAAAGCCTCCAAGGTGGCCAAGATAGGGTGTTGAGCTGAAACGCTGGTTTAGTCTGTGTTTAGCACAGGACGCCATCTTGATAAAGGAGTTAAGGCCAGTGCTAGGAACGGCCGCTGGAGGCTTGCTGAACAACCGATTGCCACTTAAAATGCCTGCTAGCACTCATTAAAAAGGATGCAGAGCATTTGGGGGGCTCGCACTTCAAGTAAGGCCCTCTTCTAACAACGACCAGCTGTTTGGGAGTAAAGATAGTGTTGGTGTCAATTTCAAGCTACTTCAAGGAGTGCTCCATTTCATGTTCATTGCTGCTGAGGCTGTGAAGAGGACCTCTGAAACACATCAGAACATGCCACCAACACTCGAGCAACATTTATTCGAGAAATTCTCTGAGGACTTCACTTAAAAAGAGTAAATGTTGTGCTACTATATTTTATTGGCCACCTTATAGGAGTCACCAAGAGAAAGGGGGTGCTTAGTCATGGGCATTTTGGTTGGGGTTCCACTTTGGTCTGGAATGGGAGGAGGACATGAAGCCAGGCAGAGCAGCACCAGCTGCGGCAGGAGAGAGGGACAGGAGGGCAGGGTGGCGTCCTTGACCCCTGTAAGTACTGCACATCATTCCTCCTCTGGGCCTCCTCCTCCAGGACCTCCAGTATTGCAACAACAACAATAATTTGTATTTATATAGTGTCGTTAATGTAGTAAAACATCCCAGGGTGCTTCACAGGAGCATTATCAGACATAATTTGACATGGAGTCATATAGGAAGACATTATGGTAGATGACTAAAAGTTTCGTCAAATAGGTAGGTTTGAAGGAGTGTCTTAAAGGAAGTAAGAGAGGCAGAGAGGTTTAGGGAGGGAATTCCAGAGCTCAGGGCCTTGGCAGTTGAAGGTACGGCTGCTAATGGTGGAGAAATTAAATTCTGGGATTCTCAAGGTCAGGATTGGAGGAATGCAGATACCTTGCAGGGCTGTGGGGCTGAAGGAAATTACAGAGATAAAAAAGGGCGAGGCTATGGAGGAATTTGAAAACAGGGATGAGAATTTTAAAGGCACAACATTGCTTAAGTGGGAGCCAAAGTCAGTGAGCATAGGGGTGATGAGTGACTGGGACTTGGTGCAAGTTAGGACACAGGCAGTAAAGTCCTCAGGGATCACAGCTAAGAAGCTGTGCATCCTCTCACTCGGTCCCTGCTGTATGCTGGCCAGACCGCTCCACACCTGCAGTGCTCCAGTTTTGTTTAATTGGTTTAACTTCCCTACATCAACCTCATGAATAGCTAAAGAAGTATGACCCGGCTAATCTGAGTGCAAAGATTTATACTCCCTCAACAGGTCAGCTATGTCTTTCCTCTAGTGCTCAGGTAGATGTTGTAGCCCCTCATCCAGACCCTTTAACACCTCTGTGTTTGCCTGCTTCATCAATCTGGGAACACTCAGTCTCAGACTCATCATTTGGTTCACCATGGGCTCCAGTATCATTCTCTACCACCTGTGCTACACTTACTGGCTGACCATGCTCATGGTCATAGTAGCTCTTCAGCATATTCACGGAAAACACCCTTTGACTTTTCTGTCTGTCTGGGGTACTAACCAAATAGTTCACATCACTGAGTTTTCTTTTGGTATAGTATGGACCACTAAACCTAGCTTTCACTGGTTCACCAGGCAAAAGCAACAAGACTAACACCTTATCTCCAGGTTGAAAACTATGTGCCTTAGCTGTTCTATCTGCTTGTGATTTCATTACCTGCTGAGAAGACTTGAGATGGTCTCTGGCCACCACACAAGCTTTTGAGTCTTTTTCAGAACCCTGACACATAATCTAGGAGGGCAGTTTCCTCATCCTGTGCCAAATATCTCTCTTTAATGAGTCGAATGGACTGAAACCAATAGGCTCATTTGGTGTGTCCCTAGTTGTGAATAACAAAAATGATATTGTTTTAGTCAGTTCTGGGCAAACTCAAAATAATAAGCCCTAATCACACTCTTTAGGATTTGATATCTTTCCAAAACACCTTGGGACATTGGGTGATAAGCATACGACTTGAGCTGCTTCACTCCCAAATTGCACACGACCTCCTGAAATATACCTGATATAAAATTTGACCCCTGGTCAGACTGAATTTCTTTTGGCAAACCATACCTAGTGAAAAACTGGACCAACTCCTCAATCACAACTTTCGCTGTGATCTTACTCAATGGTATTGCCTCTGGAAATTGAATGAACAAACTCATGATGGTCAGGAGATAATTATGACCTGACTTAGTTATGGGTAAGGGTCCAACACAATCAACAAGAACCCTACTAAATGGTTCATCAAATGCAGGTATCGGTATTAATGGAGCTGGCTTAATCAAAGGCTGTGGTTTCCCAAACATCTTACATGTGTGACATGTCTTACAGATGTCAACCATATCCCTGTGCAGCTTCGGCCAATAAAAATGCATCATTACCCTAGCCTGTGTCTGCCGAATACCCAAATCACCTGCAACTGGAGTCTCATGGGAAATTCTCAAAATTTCACTGCGGTAGCAAGGAGGGACAACAATTTGATGGACTACGTCCCAATCCTCATCAGTGGACCTCTGGGGGGGGTCTCCACTTCCTCATCAAAATGTCATTCTTGACATAATAACACTCAGGGACCTTTTCAGCCTCTGTCTCAGACCATCCCATCTGAGGCAAGCATTCAAATCAGCACCTACATGTTGTGCCTCAATCAAAGAAGATGTGCTAAACAATTCTCCATTGTTCGTCTTGGAGCCTTTACCAACAACATCCCCATCCAAATCCTTGAAAAAGATTTCTGCCAACCAAACACACGAATTGTCCTCTACAACAATTTAATCCTTTAATACTGGGACCTAGACGGGGAGGCAGTGGCATAGTGGTATTCTCACTGGACTAGTAACCCAGAGACCCAGGGTATTGATCTGGGGACATGGGTTCAAATCCCACCATAGCAGAAGGTGGAATTTGAATTCAATTAATAAATCTGGAATTAAAAGCAAGTCTAATGATGGCCATGAAACCATTGTCGATTGTTGTAAAAACCCATCTGATTCACTAATATCCTTTAGGGAAGGAAATCTGCTGTCCTTACCTGGTCTGACCTACGTATGACTCCAGACCCATAGCAATGTGGTTGACTCTTACATGCCCTCTGAAATGGCCTAGCAAGCCACTCAGTTGTATCTAACTGCTACAAAGTCAAAAACAAGGAATGAAACCAGATGGAGCACCCGACATCGACCTAGGCAATGGAAACGACAACGGCAAACCCAGCCCTGTTGGCCCTGCAAAGTCCTCCTTACTAACATCTGGGGGCTTGTGCCAAAGTTGTGAGAGCTGTCCCACAGACAAGTCAGGCAACAGCCTGACGTAGACATACTCACGGAATCATACCTTACAGACAATGTCCCAGACACTGCAATCACCATCCCCGGTATATCGGCAGGACAGACCCACCAGAGGTGGTAGCACAGTGGTATACAGTAGGGAGGGAGTTGCCCTGGGAGTCCTCAACATCGACTCTGGACCCCATGAAGTCTCATGGCGTCAGATCAAACATGGACAAGGAAACCTCCTGCTGATTACCACCTACCGCCCTCCCTCAGCTGATGAGTCAGTACTCCTCCATGTTGAGCACTTGGAGGAAGCACTAAGGGTGGCGAGGGCACAAAATGTACTCTGGGTGGGGGACTTCAATGTCCATCACCAAGAGTGGCTCGGTAGCATTACTACTGACCGAGCTGGCTGAGTCCTAAAGGACATATCTGCTAGACTGGGTATGCGGCAGGTAGTGAAGGAACCAACAAGAGGGGAAAACATACTTGACCTCGTCCTCACCAATCTGCCTGCCGCAGATGCATCTGTCCATGATATTTATTGGTGGGAGTGACCACCTCACAGTCCTTGTGGAGACGAAGTCCCGCCTTCACATTGAGGATACCCTCCATCGTGTTGTGTGGCACTACCACCGTGCTAAATGGGATAGATTTCGAACATATCTAGCAATGTAAAACTGGGCATCCATGAGGCGCTGTGGGCCATCAGCAGCAGCTGAATTGTACTCAACCACAATCTGTAACCTTATGGCCCAGCATATCCCCCACTCTACCATTACCATCAAGCCAGGAGACCAACCCTGGTTCAATGAAGAGTGCAGGACGGCATGCCAGGAGCAGCACCAGGCATACCTCAAAATGAGGTGTCAACCTGGTGAAGCTACAACACAGGACTATCTGCGTGCCAAACTGCGTAAGCAGCATGCGATAGACAGAGCCAAGCGATCCCATAACCAACGGATCAGATCTAAGCTCTGCAGTCCTGCCACATCCAGCCGTGAATGGTGGTGGACAATTAAACAACTAACTGGAGGAGGTGGCTCCACAAATATCCCTATCCTCAATGATGGGGGAGCCCAGCACATCAGTGCAAAAGATAAGGCTGAAGCATTTGCAACAATCTTCAGCCAGAAGTGCCCAGTTGATGATCCATCAAGGCCTCCTTCTGAAGTCCCCAGCATCACAGATGCCAGACTTCAGCCAATTCGATTCATTCCACGTGATATCAAGAAACGACTGAAGGCACTGGATACTGCAAAAGCGATGGGCCCTGACAATATTCTGGCAATAGTACTGAAGACCTGTGCTCCAGAACTTGCCACGCCCCATGCCAAGCTGTTCCAGTACAGCTACAACACTGGCACCTACCCTGCAATGTGGAAAATTGCCCAGGTATGTCCTGTACACAAAAAGCAGGACAAGTCCAACCCGGCCAACTACCGCCCCATTAGCCTACTCTCAATCATCAGTAAAGTGATGGAAGGTGTCATCAACAGTGCCATCAAGTGATACTTGCTTAGCAATAACCTGCTCAGTGATGCTCAGTTTGGGTTCCGCCAGGGCCACTCAGCTCCTGACCTCATTACAGCCTTGGTTCAAACATGGACAAAAGAGCTGAACTCAAGAGGTGAGGTGAGAGTGACTGCCCTTGACATCAAGGCAGCATTTGACCGAGTATTCCTGAAGAGGCACTATTTTTGAATCTTTCCATCAGAATCACTTCCCTAAGGCTCTCAAAATCTTGTGCAGCCTTCATCAATCTATGCCACCTATCAAACACCAGTTCCTTCTCTCTGGCAAATTCCACATATGTCTGGCCCCGTTTTTTAAATTTCTAAATTTTTGTCCATGGTACCAACTCATAGGCATTGAGAACAGCAATGTTTACTTTGTCATAGTCTCATGAGTGATCATCTAAAAGAGATGAGTACACCTCCAAAGCTTACCCTATGAAAACACTCTGAAAACACATTGTTCAAGGTGATTTAAGCCAATCCAGATTCATGGCATTTTTCGCAAATGATACAAAGTACATTTCTACTCCCTCCTCAATAAATGTAGGTGCCAGGCATATATTCTTTACCAAATCAAAACTACGAAGAGTGTGCTCTGGGTAATCCTTAGCTTTGACCCCCAATTCATGTCCACCAGCTTTGAGATTTTCCTTTTTGAAATTGAAGTCTAATTCAAGTTTTTGCAGCTCTTGTTCTCTTTCGTTTTCTTTCTCTTCCCTTTCCAGTTTTATCCTCTCTATTTCAAGTTGTCTTCTTTCTCTTTCTTTTACTCATTCTTCTCTTTTTCTTTGTCCCCTTCTCTTTCTTCCCTTTCCAATTTCATCTTCTCTAAGTTGAACTGCCACCTTTCCCTTTCTGATTCAATTTTGGCTAGTTGTACTTGAACATGAGCAGAAACATCCTTTTCTTTCTCCAGCTTCAAATGAGGAGCCAAATCTTCGGTTATCTCTGCTTTCGTAGCCCCTGGGCTTATACTAATGCCCACATGGTCTGATGTAGCAATCAAATCAACTTTTTTCAACTGCTGCAATGTACTGAGAGACAAATCTTCTCTCTTAACAACTGCTTATACTTCAATAGTACTCATGCGATTTCCCACTGGATACAGCCAAAGTAAATGTGAAATCTTGTTTGTTTAAACTCTGGAAAATTCCAGTAAACTCGTTTCACAGCCCAATCTGGATTAGAAGAATCCAATCCACACCGACCCCAATTTAGAGAAAAAAACACAACGGGCAAGATTTTACTTTTATAAATTTTACTTTAACACTCAAACCTAAACCGACAAAAATTAAACATGAACTAACAGTTAAATCACAGTCAACATATACATATATAACATAAGGATTGCACGTTAATTATCAGATACAACAAAGATGGAGCTCACAATCCTTCTGGGCCGTCCTCTTAGCAAGGATAGCACCGAATAGTCACAATGTTCTGCATAACCATGAACTTCTTCAGGTAAATGTCCAATTCCTGTCCACCAAGTTGCCAAAATGGAAGTAAAATCTTCTCGTCAGTAACGAGCATTGCAGTCTTCCCTTCAACATTTCGGTTTTATCGCCTCTCGAATGTCCTTGGTCCTGCTCATGACAGTCTTGATGGCATAGCTCCACCTGTAGTTCTCTAGGTCACTGAAAACAGCTGTGAAAAATCATATTTTCCAATGACCAGCTCCCAGAATCAAGTCTTTGTTTTTAAAACCAACAGCTCCCAGCTTGTTTCCATTCAACAATCTTGGCAACTGCTGTTTTCTTCAACACTGCAGTCTGTAATCTTATAAACAGAAACTTGAGCTCCAGTCACATGTCTCTGGTCACACCTCTGATCATCTGACTGTTTTACCTGGTTCCCTTCAGTATTGATTCCCCAGAACTCTGAAACTTTCAGTTTCCTTTTCCAGTAAATGACTATCTCAGAAAAATACAAGCTTTAAATCCAAAGTCAGTGCACCAAGCAGTACATTCATTCGGTCAACTATTCAAATTCAGACTCCATCACACAACTTTGACAAAAGTAAAGACCAGTTTTTATGACTCTGCAGAAATACTAGGTGCTGCATCTATTCAGTGTCTTTGACCAGAAGATTTGAACAAGAAGATTATTGTTAATGACAAACATTTTTTCATTATTGTTATATATACATTTCTAAAAATAACATTAAATAGTCTCAATGCTCCCAATAATCACATCAAGGGCAAAGCTGAAATTTATGAAAACCTCGCTATCAACACTCAACTGCTTGTGAGCTACTCAAGAAGTCCTTAAGCTGTCTCACAGCAGTGAGTTTACCTCTTAAAGTCCCCAGTATTACGAACATGGAGAGCAAGTTCAAATAGTATGAATGGAGAACTGAAATACTGATCAGTCACTCAGAAAGTGAATAGTTGGCAACTATGGAAATTAATGATAAAAGCCTAGAAAAAATAGTTTGCTCACATATGTCAAAATATGTGGTTCACTGACAGAAGGATTATTTTTATTTCTTTGGTGCTAAAGCAGAAATATCCAGTTTTCTTCACAAACTAAAATAAACCTCTATTTATTTTAGTCCTGTATTGTGTAAAACAAAAAAAAAATTATCAATGGGATAAACATTCACAGCCTCCCATTCCTTCCTAAAGTCCTTGGCACCTGCTTTACCAAATGAGGGATCCACCAACTCTCTGCAGATGTCTCACCCTTCCCACACCCCAATTAGTTGGACGGCAACAACCCACTCAATTCTCCACCCCTTTTGTTCTTCCTATTATTTATTTATTTATTGAGAGATACAGCACTGAAACAGGCCCTTCGGCCCACCAAGTCTGTGCCAACCAACAACCACCCATTTATACTAACCCTACACTAATCCCATATTCCCTACCACCTACCTACACTAGGAGCAATTTACAATGGCCAATTTACCTATCACCTGCAAGTCTTTGGCGGTGGGAGGAAACTGGAGCACCCGGCGAAAACCCACGCGGTCACAGGGAGAACTTGCAAACTCCGCACAGGCAGTACCCAGAATCGAACCCGGGTCCCTGGAGCTGTGAGGCTGCAGTGCTAACCACTGTACTACTGTGTCAGTTAGTTCACAGTAGGTTCATGCTGTCAATATAGGTTGACTAGGACAAAAAAGTTGGGTTGACCAGGTCATAAACAAATTGGGGTCTTGTGAATTTAGGTAGCTGTCCCTAGAAATGCAAACATGGTGAGTATCATACGACTGGCGTGAATGGAGGGTCGAAACATTGACAGCTCACTCAGAAAGTGAATCGTTGGCAACAATACCATTAATTTAATGTTACTTTCCTAAGATTCAAAATAGGCTCTACTGTTGCCTCTGAAGTACACTTACTTTATTGTCAATTTTAATGCAAAGTGAATTTCTAAAGGTGCATTTACAATTTAGATCCATTCAGATGTCTACATTTAATCCATATAAAAAAAAATATGAATTATGATGCTCCAGCTGAGTGCTACAAACAGGAAGCACTTCGTACACAAAATCCTGTTAGGAGACTGAATGCTTCAAAAAGCTTATCTGCTGCCTAGGATTTTGCGAGCTCAGGGCTTCTTGTTTGTAGCGTTCAGTTGCAGCTTTATTATTCACATTACGGTGTACTGTGTACATGGATTATGTGTAGAAAGGCTGTCTGCACCTTGGCTAACTCACTTCAATGGCAAATCCATGACAATGTTAGTGCACCCTGTAAGTGTGCAACAGTAGAAACAAATTTCAGAATTGTCAGTCTGGAAGCAAAACACATGCAGTCAGAAAGTATATGTTGATTCTTTCCTTAAGTTGGAATGTACTTGCATGGGGCACTAGTAAAACTCCTGAAACTTGCCTCTCCGCATCCCAAGATGCATATAAGGCTACTGAACCAAAGTCTGACAGCACCATCATGCTACGCCACCCAATAAACTAGACTCCTCATTTTGAAGACCAACAGTCCTAGTTTTGGAGCCACCACCAGAATGTCCAAAACCCCACCTTACAAACCATAGATGTAACAAACTGTGCTTGACACAAACTCCAAAAAGAAGCAGGGCCTATTGTGCTTAAGTACAAGCCTCAGCTCCAACAACAACACCAGTGAGAACAGCCCCTGTTCATGACTTTTACTATAAATAATTTCATACCTTGTGACATCTTTTCAAAAAAAAAATCCAGTTATTTCAAAATATTACCAACAGAAAATTACATTTGATGGTTTGCATTTAGCTTATTAGCTGGGACTGCCAATGAATAAAATGGTATCAGCAATGAAAGGGAATGGTGTGGGATGAAGAAATGAACATGGATGTGCAAAATAAATGTTCTAAACAATAGCACTGGAGGCAGTCAATGCAATTTTAGGACCTTACAAAATGCTGAGCTGCAGAGTGACAATAGTCTTTTGTCTTCAGTCTGCATACAGAAGCACTCTGTCAGCTTCACATCTTAACATTGCACAGTTTTCAAGAGGGATTACTGTGTTGGAAAACATTGATACTTAAAATACAATGCTACCTCTTTAGGTCTATTAGACCAAAGGTCAATCAGTGCTTTGAGCTGTCCTTTCCCAAATTAGCAGCTTGCCCTTTGTCAGTCTTTTAGCTTCCTGAATACATTTGGGGCTGTTTCATGAAAAAAAAATCAGTGAAGAATCTGTAAAGGCATTAACAGTAAATGTTAAGTAAGTCAAATTCAGGCTGCATGTGGTAAATTTTTGTCTTCACAACCTGAGCAATAATCTGGTGGGAAAGTTTTGCTCATCTGGAATTCAATGAAATGAAAATCGGGCAGATTCTGCTAAGGACGTGCAATGTGTCTCAATAGGTGGTGAAAACAAAAATCTATCTCCATGTTTGTTGGTCAGTTACTGTTATGTCTTCTTGTTGTTTTCTGGTTCTCAGAGATTGGAAATAATGAACTTTAAATTTGGAAAGGCTTGATTTCATTTATTTGTTCAGCCACCATGCTGCCTGCTGTAGGACTGGCCAGACTGGTTTTACAGATCCCGTGACTCTCCAGTGCAGCTGTGAATGTAGTCCCCCTGGAACACTTACACATAACAACTAGTTCCTGGCACTTTACAGTTAGTATAACAATATATAACATCCCTCTTTCTTTTAAACGTAATGCCCCTATATCAATATAACTGTCAATATAACGAAAGAAGATTATCAACCAACTTGTGAAAATAATTTGAACCCCTTTTTAGAGTCTTTTGTAGCGTGTATTTTTTTTCTGAAAAATATTATTCACGGTATCACTTGGGTGATAAGATGTTGTGCCTCCATCTTGTAGATTTGGCATTTGTTGTTCTCAGTGGTGAGTTGTCACTCTGTACAGGCGATGTTGTGTCACTTGCTGGTGATGTTATTAACATTGTCTCACTGGATAGTGATGATTCCAATGTTGTTGATGGTCTTTTCTGTTGTTCCAACTCAGGTGTAGGTCGAATATGGATTCTATTCTTTCTCATTTGGTTACTGGTTTTGGTCTCAATGGTATGACCTTGAGGTCTCAGATTCACCAATAACTGTTGCTGAGCTCCAGGTTTTCATGATTGATCCTGTATGTGTACAGTTTATCCTTTCAACAGCTCGGTTAGGGATTTAGCATACTTGTTGAAGTGTTGCTCTCCTCTTACCTGTGCTTCAGTGAGTTGTTGTCTCACTTCCTCCTGGTCACTTGAAGGATGTATTTTGCTTGACAGAGTAGTCTTATATTTTCTTCCATTCAACAGCTCTGCAGGTGATTTCATGTCAGCCTTGAGAGGTGTGGATCGGAGTGACAATAAAGCCAAGTTTGGGTCTTCCTTCATCCCTTGGCATTTCACAAGTATTCTTTTGACCGTCTGGATGTGTCTTTCTATAAATCCGTGTCCCCATGGGTAGTGTGGTGATGAAGTGATGGTGTTGAACCCATACTGGTCAGCGAATTCCTTAAATTCTCTGGATGTAAACTGAGTGCCACTGTCACATATTAATCTTTCAGGAATCCCTTGCTCAGTGAACAGAACTCATACTGCTGAGATTATTGCTGTGGCTCCTAAGTCTTCCAGATAAAAGGGAACTTTAAGTAGTAGTCTGCAACTATGAGATACCATTCTTGATTATGTGTGAATAAATCAACTCCTACAGTATGCCATGGTCTGGGTGGCACTTCAGTAGCTATCATCTCCTCTTTTTGCTGTGTGTTTCTGTACTTCTGGCATACATTGCATGTAGACACAATATTTTTGATATCTTTGTATATTCCTATCCAGTACACAGCTGATCTGGCACCGAGCTTACATTTCTCCATTCCCATGTGGCCTTCCTGTATCTTTTGGAGAAGTTCTTCCTGCATTGCTTTGGGTATGATTATTTTGGATCTGGCTAGCAGAACACCATCTTCTAGTGAGATGTCATCTCTGATAGACCAGTACTGCCATATTGTTGGCTGTGTGTGCTGCATCTTATCAGGCCATCCCTGGATCACTTGCTGAGATAGCATCTGTAACACCTCGTCTTTGCTGGTCTCAACTCTAATTTGACTAAGTTTCGGTGGTGTTACATTCATTAGGTGATGAATCTTTATACCTAGATCTTCTACCTCGTGTTTCCCCTGTAGTGACAACCGAGACAGGGTGTCTGCCAGCACCATTTCCCTTCCTGGCTTATATTTCAGAGTGAAATCATAACTCTGAAGTCTCTGCAATCTTGATGGTGCTTTATGTAGATTTTTCTTGTAGATTTGCTCCAGTGGACGATGATCATTCTCCACGATGAACTTCCTCCCATAGAGATATGTGTGGAACTTCTCACATCCATATACGATTGCCAAAAGCTCTCTTTCTATGTTGGCATATCTTGTCTCAGCTGATGTTAGAGCTTTGGATGCAAATGCTATTGGCTTTCCCTCTTGTATCAGGGCTGCTCCCAGTCCTTTTGTGGAAGCATCTACTTGCAGAGTGACAAGTTTCTTTCTGTCACAGTATGACAGACTTGTCTCCTTGCATACTACCATTTTGAGTTTGTTGAAACTCCTGCCATGTGACTCTGACCATTGGTACTTTACATCTTCTTTCATCAGCTCCCGACATGTTCCGACATGTGCAGAATAAAGGAGCTCATGTATTGTATCAAACCAAGAAAACTTCTCAACTCTCTCTCATATCTTGGGGCTTCCATCCCGGAGGTGGCTGAGATTCTTTCAGGACTGGGCTTGACTCCATCAGGTGTGTACTCCATTCCAAAGAACTGACATTCTTTCACTTTCACATGTACTTGCCTGCATTTAGCTTGATCCCAGCTTTCCTGGTTCTCTCCATGGCTTCATGTAGATGATTATCATGATTTTTTCCATCTACACCATATATCTGGATAACATCTGCTATGCCAACTGCTCCTTTGCATCCCCTGTATGTCTCATTTACTTTCTGTTGGAACACATCCTGGTTCACTTTGAGGCCAAACGCAGGTCGACGCAGGAATTTGTACCGTCCAAAGGGTGTGTTGAATGTTATCAACAACGAAGAGTCTGCATCCAGCTTCACATTCCAGTAGCCAAGCTTGCTAAAAACTTTTGCCACTGCCAGTGCTGGTGTAATTTCTTCCAGTGTTGGAATGGGGTAGTAATTCCTCTTTATTGCTTGGTTAAGATCTTTGGGATCCAGGCAAATTCTTAGCCATCCATTTGGCTTCTCTCTCACCATGATGGAATTTACCAAATCTGTAGGCTCTGTGAATCTGGCGATCATCTTCTTTTCTTCCATTTCTTGGTGCTCTCTTTCAAGATTTCCTTTTAGTTCTACTGGTACCTTATGTGGGGGATGAATCACTGGTTTCATCGTTGGGTCAAGAGTGATGTGATACTCAATCTTCAAAGCATCCAACCGTTTCATCAAGACACTCTGGGTACATTTGTACCAGATCTTCTTTGTTTCTGATCGGAGGGTGCTTTTCAATGGGTGTACTATCTTCAACCCTCAGTGTCGCCTCCTCCACCTCATGGTTTACGAAGATAATCTGCAGCTCTTCACAACTGCTCAACCCCAGGATAGCTGGACCATCTGTTTCCGTGACATAGAACATTCAGTTAATATCTTTTCCTTTGTGTGTCCCTCTGATTTGGGTTGTTCCTAGCTGTCAAATCTCAGTTCTCCCATATGCTGTGAGCATGACATTGTTTGGTTTAAGAGCACCTTTCCTTGGATAACCATTTTCCTCCAAATTTTCAGGAGAGATCTTCAGATATAGTCTGAGCGGGATGATGTTACTCTGCACTCCAGTATCAATCTTCAACTTCAGATTTATCATTGTGGGCTTGTTTCTCACCCTCCTCCTGATCTGTATGTCATATCCAGACATTTCATGCAATTGTATGGTTCCTATGTCTATCAGGTTCTCAAACCCAGCATCATCTTCCAGGGTAAGAATGTTTTGGTTTCTTTCACTACTCATTCTCCCTGTTGCTCTGTCGCTGGTCACTCGTCTACCACTTTCTTGCCTTGTTCTGTATATCTTTTCCCAGTGATTGGTCTATCTGCAAGCTCTGCAGATTGATCCATATGCAGGATATTTCCTTTTGTCTGTCAATTCGTGTGGTCGTCCACAGCTCCTGCACATCTTTTCTCTGTCTGGTGTATATTCTTTTGTTGTTGTTTCACTGCATCAACACTGCTGCCTTTTTCTTGGTTTAACTGAAGGCTAGCCTTTTGCGTAGTCAGTATCTTCATTTGTCTGCTTGTGGCTTCATGTGCTCTGGCAGTGTCGACAGCCTGCGGTATTGTGAGCTTGTCCTTTCCGATCAGAGCTTTCTGAATTTCAGGATGTGCAGAACCCCAAATGAGCTGATGTGATGAAACATGCATATAATTGGCTTATTTAGGTAGATTTTAGAATTAATACATTATACCTTCCAGAATTAAAAATTGAATACATGGTCAGCTTTCAAGATTCACTGAAATTCTCTTTTAAGAACAGAATTAAGGATTTATAAACATCCCTGTTACAATAGAATGTGAACAAGAAACACCTTTTAAGTAAAAAAAATCCATTCCAAGGTCTTCCAAGGTCTCTGCTACAGTGGAAGTGGAAGATGAAACACACTGGGATATCCTATGAGGTTAGACCCCTTTCCTATCCTGAGTGGCGTGAAACAGGGCTGTGTTCTCGCACCCACACTTTTTGGGATTTTCTTCTCCCTGCTGCTTTCACATGCATTCAAGTCTTCTGAAGAAGGAATTTTCCTCCACACAAGATCAGGGGGCAGGTTGTTCAACCTTGCCCGTCTAAGGGCGAAGTCCAAAGTACGGAAAGTCCTCATCAGGGAACTCCTCTTTGCTGACAATGCTGCTTTAACATCTCACACTGAAGAGTGCCTGCAGAGTCTCATCGACAGGTCTGCAGCTGCCTGCAATTAATTTGGCCTAACCATCAGCCTCAAGAAAACGAACATCATGGGGCAGGACGTCAGAAATGCTCCATCCATCAATATTGGTGACCACGCTCTGGAAGTGGTTCAAGAGTTCACCTACCTAGGCTCAACTATCACCAGTAACCTGTCTCTAGATGCAGAAATCAACAAGCGCATGGGAAAGGCTTCCACTGCTATGTCCAGACTGGCCAAGAGAGTGTGGGAAAATGGCGCACTGAGCGGAACACCAAAGTCCGAGTGTATCAAGCCTGTATCCTCAGTACCTTGCTCTATGGCAGCGAGGCCTGGACAACGTATGTCAGCCAAGAGCGACGTCTCAATTCATTCCATCTTCGCTGCCTCCGGAGAATTCTTGGCATCAGGTGGCAGGACCGTATCTCCAACACAGAAGTCCTCGAGGCTGCCAACATCCCCAGCTTATACACACTACTGAGTCAGCGGCGCTTGAGATGGCTTGGCCATGTGAGCCGCATGGAAGATGGCAGGATCCCCAAAGACACATTGTATAGCGAGCTCGCCACTGGTATCAGACCTACTGGCCGTCCATGTCTCCGCTTTAAAGACGTCTGCAAACATGACTTGAAGTCCTGTGACATTGATCACAAGTCGTGGGAGTCAGTTGCCAGCGTTCGCCAGAGCTGGCGGGCAGCCATAAAGGCGGGGCTAAAGTGTGGCGAGTCGAAGAGACTTAGCAGTTGGCAGGAAAAAAGACAAAAGGACAAGGGGAGAGCCAACTGTGTAACAGCCCCGACAAACAAATTTTTCTGCAGCACCTTTGGAAGAGTCTGTCACTCTAGAATTGGCCTTTATAGCCACTCCAGGCGCTGCTCCACACACCACTGACCACCTCCAGGCGTTTACCCATTGTCTCTCGAGATAAGGAGGCCAAAGAAAGAAAGAAAGTACAGATAACTATAAACTTAATTAGTTGATAGTGTTAGTGATATAGACAGACCGACTCAAGAGGATGGTACATTTTACCATAAAAAGACAATTATAGGTGGTAAATTCCAAAATGAAATGATACTTACAAAAACAGATGCCAAGTAAACCCAATTACAAACATTTTGACCAGATAAAAGCTCAAAACCTCAAGAGAAGGGAATTTCCAGCAAATATATTAAGTGGGAATGGTAGCAAATGATATTACCATAAATGGATCTCAAAAGTAGGAAAAACACACACAGAAAGGTAACACCTACGTTCTAAAAGATGAGATGATAGATTAGAAGCAGTATAAACTTGAGAGCTTTGAATCAAAAAACCAGAAGTATTGAATTCCTCATCAATTCTTCTCAACCAAAGGTACTCGGGGAATTTAAGGTAAGAGTTTACTTTAAATTTTGATTGCTACTCTAAGATATTTTGCTGTAGCCTTGTCAAGGTTGAACTTTTGGATTCTATTTTAGAAATAAGATTATGTTTTACATCTCTTAGTAATCTTTGATATTGCAGTATATTCAGCCACTGAAAGTGTATTGCATATCCAATTATTTAATAAATATATAAAAGTTAATAAATTGTCTCATATAGCATTCTGTATACAACTACAACTTTGTGTCTCCTTAAGTGGGGAGATACTTATTGAAGAGAGTTTCCCAGACCCTCATAATATCTGGGATATTCATGACTTAGCTATAATTATTTTTAAAAATAGGCTATCCAAAAGATAGTAATATTCTCTGTTCGTTTTCTTTCTTTGAGGGAAGACTAGTTCAGTTCTTCAGACCCAAACAAATGTCTGTAGCAATCTGTCTGGTCTGAACTTAATTAAAGGAGACTTATAGGGATGTACGCTTGATTTGGTTTAGTCCCTATAAGGGATTAAAGTCATAAATCACTTCATTGATCTATCAACCTTTCATCTATGTCCTTAAGTTTACATTTTCTGGCTGCATTTTTCAATCTTGTTACAAAATTGTCAATAGGCTCACCAAGTTCCTGTCTGAAGCCTTGAAATTCATATTGGTATATCTGATGATTTGATTTTGGCTGGAGATGGGTGCAGAATCTTTCAAAAATTTTGTCTGGGTTTCTGTTGACCTCTTCACTTCAGTCCCAGCTGTTAAATAAATGTAATCCTTTATCTCCAGCCCACAGTAGGATATAGCTGACCCTCTCCTCTTCACTAGTGCCTTTTAGGAAACTACTGAATGTCAATCTGCACTTTTGTTTAAACTTCTCAAACATCATCAGCTTCCCATTCATTATGGTCTATAGCTGTGCATTCATTCCTGCCCCATGTTGACATTTTGTTTTTCATTTTTGCACGAGTCACTCGGTATTTCTTTCTTTAATTGGGTCAATTTTCCCAATTTAATTCTTTTAAAATGTTCTAGGTTTACTCACAGACACTCCCTGCCACCATATTATGTCTTCTTGTTGGAAATAATCACACTTTAAACTTGGAAAGGCTTGAGTTTTTCAGTTATTTGTTCAGGCACCATGCTGCCTGCTGTAGGACTGGCCAGACTGGTTTTGTGTTACATATTCCATGACTCTCCAGTGCAGCCGTAAATGTGGCCCCATGGGAATACTTACACATAACAACTAGTTCCTAGCACTTTACAAATAATATAACAATATATAAAAGTTACTGTTCAGAGTAGTAAGTGTTTTGGTTCAAGTTTTCCGAACAGCTTTTCATTGGGAAATAGCTTGAAGACAGTTTGCGTAAACACCACATTTCTTAGTTCTTTTTTCATACTGAATTAAATAACATTAATTATGATCAGAATTTGTAGTATAGGGTTAATGTTTGAGATAGTGAGAGTAATTCGCCCCATTGTGGTGATGATAATGTAAGAGTCACCTGGGTAATAGTCTTGGGAGAAGCAATAAGCATCATGAGAGGTGATAGCTCGACATGCTTTTTGAGAGTTTATATGGTTTTGTAAATACAATAAACGAGTTACTATTTAAACCTACAGCGACTCCAAGATCTCTGTAAACAAAGCTCGACCTGCATCTTAGATGCGAGCAACAATCTACAACAAAATTAGTTGTTTATTGGTGAGTAAACTATGATTGCTGTCAAATCCAGAAGTTGCAAAATAACACCAGAAAATATCATTACTTTGTAAAGACTAAACTAATGATCAGATTTATCGCAATTAAAATGATGCACAGAAGCAGAAACATCATCAAATGGTTAAACAGCACAATAATTGTATAAGAAGCAGCTAAACCCTATTGCTGGGCATTTCCTCAGGGCTTCTCCTGCTCTGCTGCCTTAACTTTGGCACCTCACCTTCAACACTCACTCCCTTCACCACCGACTCACAGTGGCAGCAGTATGTGCCATCTACAAGATGCACTTCAGCAACTCACCAAGGCTCCTTCGATAGCACCTTCCAAACCCGCGACCTCTACCATCTAGAAGGACAAGGGCAGCAGATGCATCGGAACATCATCACCTGCAAGTTTCCCTCCAAGCCGCACACCATCCTGACTTGGAACTATATCGCTATTCCTTCACTGTCGCTGGGTCAAAATCCTAGAATTCCCTTCCGAACAGCACTGTGGGTGTACCTACACCCCAAGGACTGCAGAGGTTCAAGAAGGCAGCTCACCACCACCTTCTCAAGGGCAATTAGGGATGGGCAATAAATTCTGGGCTAGCCAGCGACGCCCATATCCCATGAATGAATATAAAAACCCAGAGATTCTGCCAAACTTCCACCAAAGTTACGGTAGCGTGCACCATCAGCATGACCAGTGGCTACAGCAGCTTGGCAACAGGTGCCAAAAACAACATCCCAAAATGTCACTTGGCAGCTTCCTGAGCGGCACTTGTGGCAGAACCTGCCTCTCAAGGAATGGCCTCCACAGCCATCAGCAAAGGTATACCATATGAAGACACCCCATCTAAATGTTTTGTTTGCTGCGGGTCCATCATCTCTCATAGATGGAAGGATACCAATAAACGGTGGCAGAGGAGGAGAAGCCCTGAGAAAATTCCAAGTGTTTGTCATTGTAGATCACAAAGGTGCTAACCACAATACCTTGTGGGCTATGTATAAGTTTTAAATGAACGTTCCCATTATGTTGCATGCATATGAGAACACTAGCGGTTCTTAATGTTCTGATTTAGGATTTATTCACCCATGAGGCAAGAGTGCTGAAACAGCCCTTTCCAAATTTTCAGGTCCATTAAATTGAAACAGGAAAAGCAAGTAAGAAATATAAACACAAAAATAACTAGTTTGCTTCAGCTTCATGGGTGACTTGCCAGGGCTGGAGAGTTGCAAATGGACCACAGACCATAGGTTAGACACTCTGCAGTCACAAGTGGTTTATTTGCCCTTTCCAAGCAGAACTCTTTCTTCTGTTACAGACTGACCGCATAGCAAATACTGCTTTCAGATTTTCTTATGTTTTCATGGCTTGGAACAGTTCTTCAGATGAAATATGAACCTTTTATTATTCTGTGGCGACTGGAATGCAGTTTTGAGGTGGGTCTTTCAGGTAGAGGCAGTATATGTGGAATGCATGAATCCATAAAATGCTGAATAGTTCAATGTGCTGTAATAGATAGCAACATTAGTTTACAATGACCAAAATAAGTTCAATTATGTTTCTAATATATGGAATCTGAGAAATTTTTGGTGCTTGAGATTGCACTCCATAATTTCATCCAAAACTGCAAACTGGTCTTGTAAATCAGACATTGACTTTGAACTAAAAGCTACCAGGCACTTGAGGTATTTATCCATCTGACTTTCTTTGATGACAAAGCAATATTTGTGAAGCATTCTCAGAAATGGAACATGATAGCCTTCAGATATTAATGAATAATTGAATAATAGCTTGGAATCTATGCTTAATTAGTGGCGCTGTTCCCATCTTCACTAGACTATTTTAACACATGGCAATCATCAGAAAGTACTGCAAGTACATTCATGTTTTAATCATCTGGCCTCCCAAACAAAGACCCTCAACTAATTTCTGAACAACCATTCCTGTCCATTATTGAGGCTGTGCATCTCAGGTTCTGCATTTTCTACTTATTAAAGCAGTTTTTCCAGTTATAGACTGAGCTATTCACTCTATTTTATAATTATGTGAAACCAAATGTTGTATATTGCTGTCACGATGTTGTATGTTGTTGGTAGCTTAGTTATAGTGCTCTTCATAAAGTATCGGAGTCTTAGATGGCTGAACATCAACTCTTTATTTACATTTACATTCCATTTACACTCTCCATTAGGATCTCTAGCTAGCACTGCTCATGGTGCTTCTAGCTTCTTCTAAGCCTATTGCCCATGTGACGATTACCACATTATCACTACAGTGGGAAGGATTACTCTCACTGTCTCAAACATTAACCCTTTCAGACCTTTATACTACATCTCCCCCCAAATCTTTGTCCTTACACAATTTTATATATATACATTCATTTTGATTTTACATACTACCTCATCTCCCCCCAAGTCTCTGCTATCACATATTAAATCTATCAGAAGGCTTCATGACTCTCCCTGATCTCTTCTTGTCAGGCTCGGAAGATCAGTAGCCTTTCTTGAAAGTCTTGCTTGAAGACTTGGATGGCCTTTACCAATATTTGTAGTATCCTGTTGTCTCTGGGTTTCTAGATCATTATCTGGTTCCTCCGGATATATGACAGATTGTTGTTTTTGAGGTATAGGGATAAGATTTCTCCTATTTCAACGTACTGTACCCTTGGAATTGTGCACTACGTACGATCTCGGATGAACTTAATCTCTCTAGATAACTCTCCCTTCACGTCCTAGATCTCGTATCCAGATTTTCTCACCATCTTTTAAACTTGGCAGGTTTCTGGTATGAAATCTCCTACCATAATTGCAAACTTGATGGCTCCTGTAAGACTTCTCTTTGTCTCGAACTTTTTTGTAGTCTTGTACATCTATCCCAGAAGTAGGTTTCTGGGTAGAATGGGAAGTTATGTTTTAGCTTCCTGTCCATCAACAGGTCTTAAGGTGAAAGTCCACAAAACAATGGAGTGGATTGATAATTCAATAGTGCACTGAGAAGATTATCGTTCTTCTTCAACAATGATTTAATAGTTTGTATTCCTCTCTCTGCTTCACCATTCAATTGAAGGTAATGAGAAGAACTTGTGAGATGTTCAAATCCCCACTTCCTCACAAATTTTGTGAAGTATTCATTTGCAAACTGTGGTCCATTGTCTGACACAACCTCATCAGGAATACCATGCATTTGCAAAGATTTCCTATGAAGCTCTAATAACAGATTCTGTTGTTGTTGAGTACAATCTTTTCACTTCAATCCATCATGAAAAATAATCGATCACTATAGCGTTAGATTTTCCATTATACATAAATAAATCCATTCCTAGATGTTCTCACGGTCTGGTTGGAAATTATGCAGTTATCAGAGGTTCCCTCTGGTTTGGTCTGTGTACTGCGCATACCTGGCATTTCAAGATCATGTTTTCTATGTCTTTGGATATTGCTGGCCATCAAACAGATGATTGAACTCGTGTTCTGCATTTTGTAATTCCCTAGTGGCCTTGATGGATTCTTGCCAAGATATCTGATCGAAGAAAAATCAGAATGACCAGTCTGTCATTATGCACCAGCAAACTATTTACGATTGTGAAGTGTCTCCTGAATTCGAAGAAAATTTTCATTACTTACCCACTCGGACATTCCTGTGACCAACCATTGTATAATACTGGTGTATCCACATTGTTACAATCAGGTGAGAAAGGCACCTAGGGGTCTCTTTCAGCCTTCACCTGGTCTTGTTGTAACAGGGTTTTGTTTAAACACACTGTGTTTGAGCTTCCCCTTGGTGAATCCTTGTTCACCACTTTCTAATTATAAGGCAAAGAAATGAGCATAAACAGGCTTTCTTAGGTTTAAAGAAGAAAAGTGAAATTTATTAAAACTTAAACTTAATCTCTGATTCGGTTAATTCCTACAGTTACATGCTGCGCCCCATGCTCACATGCATATGTGATACACACATGCAAATAGAGACAGGAAAGAGCAGAAGAAAAATAAAGTGGAGAGGTTTGAGGCAATATCAGAAGAGTTTCTTGTTACTGTATTTCGAGCTCACTGTATTCCTTTCATAGGTAGTTCTTGCTTGTTGGTAATTCTTGGTTTTCGTTAGGGCCCAGTATTCTTCTTAAACTTTGTTCACCGTAGGAGACTTTTCTCTCTTGGGTTCATATGTCTTCAATGCTTTCCAAAGCTGGTAAGAGTGAGATGAGAGCAGGCAGGAGTGAGGTATTTTCCAGTCCAGGAGCAAACAGCTTTCTGAGTTCCAAACACTCTGTGGCAAGTTCAAATTCAACAAACTCCAACAGCCAGTTTGTTATATGACTAAACTGATCTGACCATGCCTGTTTGTGTATTCGGCCATCTTAGCAGTTAACCTGGATTGCGAGTCCCTCCACCCTCAACGTCAGGTATTCAAAAGTCCATTGTGGATTGAATGTGTCAGCAAGTGGCTCCTTTGTCCTTTCCAAGTATTGGCTGTTATTATGCAAATGTCTTTCCAGTCAAGGGTCTGGTGTTTTTTTTAAAGACAGTTCTTTCTTTACTCTAGCAACAATTTTAAAATTAAATGTCCATGTGGCGAAATATATGTGCCTCATTCTTGGCAGGTGGGGGCCTGCATGACAACATACATTCCTCATCCTGCTTTTGAGCATGACAAATTTCTTGAAGTTTCTGTGCACTTGCCAGCCATCGCAACGCTGTGTGCTATGAATACGATTTTATCTCTTCAACAAAGTTAACATCCTCTTGTGTGGAGTGGTCAACAGTTGCTCTCGATAATATACCAGCTTAAGTTTGCATCGTTCCCTGTACATATACCATCCCTTAGGTATATATCATCAACTTCAAACAGAATCTCTGAATTCTTGGAGGCATCCTTGCAATTTTCTTCTAATCCAGTAAGGAAACTAAGGATTTGTGGTCTGTCTCAATAACCATTTTCAGGCCAATAATGTAATCAACTTCTCGCAAGCCCACATGACTGCGAGTTCTTCTTTTTCAACGACAGCATACCATGTCTCCGCCTCTGACAATGCTCAAGATACATAATGGATCGGTCTTCGATATCCATTTGGCTATTCATGAAAGAGGACTGTCCCCAACCTTGTAGGTGAGGCATCTTACATTCGAACATACGAATTAGGAGCAGGAGTAGGCCACTCGGCCCTTTAAGCCTTCTCCGCCATTCAATAAGTTCATGTCTGAACTGATTACTCCACATTTCCCCCTACCCCCGATAACTTTCCACCCCCTTGCTTATCAAGAATCCATCTACCTCTGCCTTAAAAATATTCAATAACTCTGCTTCCACCACCTTTTGAGGAAGACAATTCCAAAGACTCACGACCCTCCGAGAGAAAAAATGTCTCCCCATCTCTGTTTTAAATGGGCGACACCTTATTGTTAAATAGTGACCCCTAGTTCTAGATTCTCCCACAAAGGGAAACATCCTTTCCACATCCACCCTGTCAAGACCCCTCAGGATCTTATATGTTTCAATCAAGTCTCCTCTTGCTCTTCTAAATTCCAGTGGATGCAAGCCTAGCCTGTCCAATCTTTCCTCCTAAGACAGCCCACCCATTCCAGGTATTAGTCTAGTAAACCTTCTCTGTATACCTGCAATGCATTTATATCCTTCCTTAAATAAGGAGACCAGTACTGTACACAGTACTCCAGATGTGGTCTCACCAATGCCCTGCATAGCTGAAGCATAATCTCCCTACTTTTGTATTCAATTCCACTCACGATAGATGATAACATTCTATTAGCTTTCCTAATTTTGTGCTGTACCTGCAGAGTAACCTTTTGCGATTCATGCACTACGACACCCAGATCCCCTGCATCTCAGAGCTCTACAATCTCTCATCAATCTCTTCTACAATTATAGTTGGAAATGAAGGGTTGCAATATGCTAATATCTCTGGTAAGACTAGCATCTCCTTAACTCTTCAAAATGTCTGTTCTTGATGTATGTTCCAACACCAGGCTTGATGTTTCTTCAAGAGTTGTCTTCATGATTCTGCTCCCTGCACCAAATTGGGTAAAAATTTTGCCAACTGATTCACCATTCCTAGGAATCTTTGGAGATGTTGGACTGAAGTTGGAATTGGAAATTCGCTCATGGCTCTCGGCTTTTGTGGGTTGGCCATTATGCCCTTGCCACTCACAATATGGCCCAAGAAACAAATAGACATTTTCGAGAATTCACACCAATTATTAAGTGTCAGCCCTTCTTCTTGAAGATGATGTAGAACTGCTTTGACTCTCTGGTCATGTACTTCGACGGATTCCCCATGGACTTGGATGTCGTCCATGTGACATATCACCCATTTTAGTCCTTGAAGAATATTGGACATGGTCCTTTGGAAGATTACTGGTGTAGATGTTATACTGAATGGTAAACGATTGAAGCAAAATCTTCCAAATGTGTGATGAATGTTGTAAGTAATTTTGACTTCTCGTCCAATGGGCGTTGCCAAACGCCACTGTTTGTGTCAAGTTTCGTGAACACTGTGCCATTTGATAGTTTTAACAGGCTTTCATCTACCGAAGACATAGGATGAATTTCCCTCGCCAAAGCTTTGTCAAGGTGCGTTAAGTCTACACAGATACAAAGAGTACCATTTGGTTTTGGGACTGTAACCATAAACGAACACCACTCTGTTGACTTTGTGACTGGAGAAATGACTCCCATCCTAGTCATCTCCTCCTACTGCTGCTGCACTTGGTTCATCAGTGGGTGTGGTATCTTCCTTGGCATAAAGATACATACTGGTCTGGCATCTTCTTTTAATGTTATACTATACTCAGTATTCAGTCTTCCTAGACCCTAGTTTTGGAAAGTCTGCTTGAAAGCAATTGTTGGATTCTGGCTATTTAACTTCTTCCAATCTTTTAAGTAGATGTAGGCCTAAGCACACTTTCCTGCTTAACAAAGAAAATTCTTGATTTTTGAAAACATACAAGGTTTCCTTTATAACAGAGTGTTGCTTACAGCTTTCCCTTGACCAACAATTGAATCCTTCCAGGAGCGTGTAACTGAGTATCTGCTGGTTGTAAGCGTCAACAACTATGGCGCTTGGACTGACAACACTGTGACACTTGCACCTGTGCCCAATTTAAAATTAGTAATGTGCCCATTGACATAAATGGCTACAATCCAGAATGCCTGATTGGTGTCATTAATTTCCCCTAGGAAGTCTCCTGGTCTTTCTGCCAGTGGAAATTAGTGCATTTCATTCACAACTCTATATGTGAAGGCTTTTTGTGTGGCATTTCTGTGAGAAGAAGTCTTGCTCTGCCACATTTTTTCAGAATGGCCTGCCTTCTTGCAATTAAAGCATTCCGCTTTGTTAGCAGAACACTGTTCACATCTGTGAGTCTTTCCGGCTCTGCAGCACTGACAGGGTTTCATGGCTTGTTGCACCTTCTCCCCTAAGTGTACCTTCTCGAGAGTGTGTTTTCCCTTCTTGGGCTTCAGGAACTGTACCGTCATCAGTTTCTTCCCGTGTCAAGGCTTCTCTTTGGCCTGCTTGACTGTAAGAGATCTGATAAAGACTCGTCAGCTATTCCCACAACTATATATTCCCTGATCAGGTCAGACTTCAGTTCTCCATACTCACATCCTTCAGCCAATCTAGACAAATTACTAATGAAAGTGTCCACTGATTCGCCCAGTGCTGGATCTTTTTATTGAACTTTGCCCTTTCTAAGATCTTATTGCTCTTAACTGAAAATATTTATCAAAAGCTTATAACACATCCTCACATTTATTTGAAGCTTCATTGATGCCTTGTCACATTACATCACATCATCAGTTATTTCACCCATGCTCTGCTTCAGATTTGGTATGTAACTGTGAAGCTATTCTGAATCTTAAAAATCTTTTTCTCCAGTTTGACCAGTTCTGCATCTGATTGGGCCCTTCTGAATTTATTTGACCGCAACAAGGTTTATTCCTTTTTTAAAACAGTGGTTGTACTTACCACATCAGTGAGTGTTTTAACTTTTACCTTTAATGTGATCGTGAAAGAACCAATCAGACAGGTTTTCTTGAGTTTAAACAAGAAAGGGGTGAGTTTATTATCCTTAACCATCTCAAACTATCTAAAAAATAATAACTTTACGCTACACATTCACACGAGACTCACACACACGCAAATAGGTTACAGAGGAAAAAGTAGATTTTGTGGTTGGTTTAGAGTCCAGAATAAATGGAAATTAAATATATAGTGTGTGAAGTTCAATGATTTGGAGTCCTTGGCTGGTCAAAGTGCACTTTTTGACTGGCCCACTTGGCTCAAGGGTTTCTTGGAGGCAGATTTGTAGATAGCTTTATTCCCCTGCTCTCTGTCTGTAGCAATCTGTAGGTTTGGAAGGTCCACAGTTGCAGACAGGGTTCAAACTTGTGTTATCTTGCGAGAGAGAGAGAGAGAGAGAGAGAGGGAGAAACGCTCACAGCCTTCCTGCTGCTGCACAGTCTGAGTTACTGCCCTTCTTCTTGTTCAAGGAAACTTTTAGCATTCACGCGATAGATAGACAGTTACATGATGGCCTCAGTGTAGCCACTGGAACTTTCTATAATATTTAAGGTTCGGAATTAGCCCTCCAGGCCCCAGGATGCCAATTTTTACACTTGGAGGGATTTGCTCTTTCAAAGTCAAGGTGTTATGATTGCCTTGAATGCCATGCTAATGAAGCAATCTTCGCTAATTCAATTACTTAGAGAAAGCCATTGTTCTGGGTCCATGCTGCTCAGACCTCTGTCTCCGGCTGGGTCTTTGGAATGTGAAAAGGTGTTTCAGATGCAAATTGGGGTGGCCATCTTGGATGCTAATTTTTTAAAAGTTAACTGCAGGAATTTTTCCATTAATAGTTTAATGTAAGTTTCCAACCAATAATTAATAATCACTCATTTGGCACATCATCTTTTCTTGACAATATTTGCATTCTTTCCATTAGGATCTCTAGCTAGCACAGCACATGGTGATTCTAGCTCCTTCCAAGCCGCCTGCCCATGTGACTATTACAACGTCACCACTCCAGTGGGAGGGGTTACTCTCACTGTCTCAAACATTAAGCCTTTCAGACCCTCATACTACACCAAAGGCCAAAATTTCTATTCAAAAAAACTTGCATTTTTATACTGCCCTTCATGACCACTGGACATCCGAAAGTGCTTTACAGCTAATGAAGTACTTTTGAAGTGTAGTCACTGTTGTAATGTAGGAAATGTGGCAGCCAATTTGCATAGAATAAGGTTTTACAAACAGTAATGTGATAATGACCAGAAAATCTGTTTCTGTGATGTTGATTTAAGGATAAACATTGGCCAGGACATTGGGGATAACTCTCTTGCTCATCTTCAAAATAGTGGATCTTTTACGTCACTTGAGAAGGCAGGCAGGGCCTTGGTTTAAGTTTGAAAGATGGCACCTCTAATAGTGCAGCACTCCCTCAGCTTGATTTTTGTGCTCAAGTCCTAGGGCTTGATTTTTAGCCCCGTCTGACTGGCAATGACATGGTGGGTAGCTGCTCAAGCTTGTTAAGTGCCCATTAATGGCTAATTAAAGGAGGCCAACTGGGAATTTCCATTCAGCTTCCAGTTTCCTGTAGGCGGTGGGAGCCATTTTAGCTGCCTGGAGATATAGATCAGGGCTTCTGGCAGGCTTAGAGGCCCTCCCTACCTGCCTGGGTGCAGCAATAGCTGCAGGCCACCCTGTAAAGTGGTTCCTCACCTTCACCCAGTGGTGGTCTGCCTGCAAAAGCCATTTTTAATTTAAACTTTAATGAAGGTACCTCCATTTTGAAGCACCCTCTCATTCACTTACCTTCCATTGCATCCTCTGCTTTCAAGCTCAAAGTCATCTGATTGGCCCTCCAGCTTCAAGAGCCTACCCACCATCCTTAACTGGATACAAAGCCCACCCTCTGACCATAGAAAATCACACTGTGATTGTTTCCCACATTGCATGAATTTCTAACCCCCATTTGAGCCTGATGGCATGGCTCAGAAGCCCCCAGGGAAAATCCTGCCTCTGGAGTGTGATTTGAACCCACATCCTTCTGAGTCAGAGGCAAGCGGGCTACCAACTGATCAAAGACTGACAACTTAAGAACATAAGAACATAAAAAATAGGAGCAGGAGTAGACGAAATGACCCCTTGCATCTGCTCTGCCATTCATGACTGACTTTCAACAACTAAGCATCTACAGTCTTCTGGGGTAGAGCATTTCAATGATTCACAACCCTCTGAGTGAAGAAATTTTTCCTTGTCTCGATCCTAAATGGCTGACCCCTTATCCTGAGACTATATCCCTAGTTCTGCACTCTCCAGCCAGGGAAAACAACATCTTGGCATCTGTAAGATCTCACATTGTAAATCTGCTATTGTAAATTTCTGGAAGAAACACACAGCACTACCTTCTGGATTTCTGCGGTAAATGAACCTTTATTATTGACTCCCTCTCCTGCCACACTGCGCATGGTACACCAAGTATGTATGGTGGCCTTAAATGGACAATACGCAACATATGAAATGAACAATACAGTGCAGCATCTAAACTGTCAAGCCCTGTAAGTATGTTATACCCCTCTCATTCTTCTAAACTCCAGTGTATATAGGCCCATTCTAGAAACATAGATACATAGAGAATTTCTGGTATGTAAGGAGGCTATGCAGCCTGTCATGTCTTTGCCAGCCAGGAAAGAGCTATCCAACCTAATCCCACTTTTCAGCTTTTTGTCTGTAGCCCCGTAGGTTACGGCACTTCAAGTGTGTATCAAAGTCTTTATCAAATAACAATAAGGATTTCTGCCTCTTCCACCCTTTCAGACAGTTCCAAACTCTTACCACCCTCTGGGTGAAAGCCTTTCTCTTCAACTCCACTCTAATCCATTACTTTAAATCAATGCCACCAACCACCAGCATCCCCCCCCACCCCCAACCTCAACCCGCCTCTTGCTGGTTATTGACCTCTTAGGTTAATAGGTCCTTCCTATCCATTCTATCTAGGCCCCTCCATAATTTTATACACCTCAATTAAATCTCCCCTCAGTCATCACTGTTCCAAAGATAACAACTCAATCTCTTCTCATAGAACAACCTTCTTATCCCAGGAATCAATCTATTTTGTTGCACCACCTTTAAGGCAAATATATCCTTCCTTAGGTAAGGAGGCCAAAACACAGTACTCCACATGCGGTCTTACCAAAGCCCTCTATAATTGCCGCAAGGGTTCCTTAGTTTTATACTCCAGGGTATACTGAGTTATAGTCCAAATTGTGCACTTTGATTGTAGGATTTTGCTATTTTTCTCGGCAAGGGTTGGCAAATCAGCTGGAAGTTTTCCTGGAGGTTTGATCGCATGACATCTGCAAATATTATTGCATTTAATTCATAAATGTTGGGTCCTCTGTAATTGAGTATCTTTACTGGTAGTTTGATAAGCTCCAAGAACCAGGAAGCCAACCACAAAAAAGGGAAAGTGAGGACAGGGAAGAGGGAAGAAGAAATCATAAGATCATAAGAACTAGGAGCAGGAGTAGGCCATCCGGCCCCTCGAGCCTGCTCCGCCATTCAATAAGATCATGGCTGATCTTTTCGTGGACTCAGATCCACTTACCCGCGCTCCCACCGTATCCCTTAATTCCTTTATTGTTCAAAAAGATATCTACCTTAGCTTTAAAGACGTTTACTGAAGAAGCGTCAACTACTTCACTGGGCAAGGAATTCCATAGATTAACAACCCTCTGGGTGAAGAAGTTCCTTCTTAATTCAGTCCTAAATCTGCTCCCTCTAATCTTGAGGCTATGCCCTCTTGTCCTAGCTTCACCTGCCAGTGGAAACATCCTCTCTACTTGTATCTTATCTATTCCCTTCATGATTTTATATGTTTCTATAAGATCCCCCCTCATTCTTCTGAACTCCAATGAATATAATCCCAATCTACTCAGTCTCTCCTCATAAGCAAACCCCCTCAACTCCGGAATCAACCTAGTGAAACTCCTCTGCACCCTCTCCAGTACCAGTATATCTTTTCTCATGTAAGGAGACCAAAACTGCACACAGTACTCCAGGTGCGGCCTCACCAGCACCTTATACAGCTGCAACATAACCTCTCTGCTTTTAAACTCAATCCCTTTAGCAATGAAGGACAAAATTCCATTTGCCTTCCTAATTACTTGCTGTACCTGCAGACCAACCTTCTGCAATTCATGCACAAGGACACCTAGGTCCCTCTGCATAGCAGCATGCTGCAACTTTTTACCATTCAAGTAATAATCCTTTTTCCTGTTACTCCTACCGAAATGAATGACTTCACATTTATTAACATTGTATTCCATCTGCCAGACCTTTGCCCACTCACTCAATGTATCTATGTTCCTCTGCAAAGTTTCACAGTCATCTGCACACTTTGCTCTGCCACTCATCTTAGTGTCATCTGCAAACTTTGACACCCTACAAGTGGTCCCCAACTCCAAATCATCTATATAAATTGTAAATAATTGCGGTCCCAACACCGATCCCTGAGGCACACCACTAGTGACTGATTGCCAACCAGAATAGCACTCATTTATCCCCACTCTCTGCTTCCTGTTAGTCAACCAATTCTCTATCCATGCTAATACTTTACCCCTGACGCCATGCATCCTTATCTTATGCAGCAGCCTCTTGTGTGGCACTTTGTCGAAGGCCTTTTGGAAATCTAGGTACACCACATCCACTGGGTCCCCATTGTCCACCTTGCTTGTAATGTCATCATAGAATTCCAAAAGATTTGTCAAGCATGACCTGCCCTTCATGAACCCATGCTGCGTCTGCCCAACGGGACAATTTCTATCGAGATGCCCTACTATTTCTTCCTTGATAATAGACTCAAGCATCTTCCCCACTACAGAGGTTAAGCTAATCGGTCTATAATTCCCCATCTTTTGTCTACCTCCCTTTTTAAACAGTGGCGTCACATCTGCTGTTTTCCAATCAACTGGGACTACCCCAGAGTCCAGCGAATTTTGGAAAATTACCGTAAGTAAACCTGCTATTTCTCCTACCATCTCTTTTAGTACCTGGGATGCATTCCATCAGGGCCAGGAGACTTAACAATCCTTAGCTCCATTAGCTTGCCCAACACTACCTCTTCCGTAATAATGATTGTTCCCAGGTCCTCACCTACGTTCGTCTCTTTGTCAATTACTGGCATGTTATTAATGTCCTCCACTGAGAAGACCGATACAAAATACCTGTTCAATGCCTCGGCCATTTCATCATATCCCATAACTAAATTCCCCTTCTCATCCTCCAAAGGACCAACGTTTACTTTAGCCACTCTTTTTCGTTTTATATATTTATAGAAACTTTTGCTATCTGTCTTTATATTCTGTGCTAGTTTTTTCTCATGTTCCATCTTACTTTTCTTTGTAGCTGTTTTTGTAGAGAAACAAGATGTAGGGGTGGGGGATACCCAGAGGTAGGAAGCACTTTAATTCCATCAGTAACTAATAATGACACACTGAAATTGCACTGAAAACTAATGGTAATACTGGTAACACTCAGATCACCGTCATAAACAATAGTAATACCATAACCCACTGATAGTCCAAATATAATTCGTAGTAATAGGTATAAGGCTTTTCTTCTGGGGACATTCATGCCTGGCCATTCCAGGAGGGTTGGCATTCCTTGTGTATGCAGTGACTCCGTGGGTAATGCAATACTTAGTGTGGCATTGAACCATTCCGATCCAGATAGTCCCAAGACCAATTCAAAGTCTTTGCTGAGCTAGCTGGTCTCTACTGTCCCAGCAGCAGAATGCTAAAATGGGGTTAGTTGTACCTAGTCTAGGAAGGGAAAAAAGCAGGCAAAATTCCCACTTCTGGTTACCATCTGTTGGCAAATGTTGGCAAGTTCACATGTGTCACTCTGGGTTAAGACAGGATTAGGCTTGGCTATTATGGCCAATGGTTAAGTGTCTTGTTTCGGTTCAAAGGTTCAAACATGAAATGTAATCACTCAAGCAAGGTGCTGGACTGTAGAATCATGCTACAGCATGAATCAATCAGTGCCTGGGGCAAGGGGAGAAAATTAGAAAAAGAAGAAATTTGTGTATTGCATATGGCTGTAAGTTGCAGAACAATATGATAATACTGGGATGATGCCAGTGCAGTATTTTAAATGGACTGCTTTGAACTATCAAAGTTTTCACCACATAACTAGATTTATGCTATCTTTGATGTGAAATTTGATTTTTAAGAACCACATAGTTGTCTAGATTATCCATCAGGGAGGGCTGTTCATTTGATAGCCAGAAGAGAAACTGTGTGTCCTAAATCTGAAATTTGTGCCCTTATAAAGACCTAGTCTCCTCAGTAACCCCACTTCTCACCCTTTTTGGCCAGGTATGTCTGGTGTGAACTGGCATAGCTATGCTGATGGCATGCTGAGTCCTGACAGGGCCCAGGAGTAGGAACTCCAGATTTTAAAAGTACCTGGGACATCTATTTTGATTGCCTCTGAGGGGCTGGTGAAGGCTCCACTCGCACAAGACTAGCTGTGAATCTCACAAAGGGCAGCATCAGCAGTCCTTGCCCTAACTTAAGCCATGTTCTCACCAGAAAGGCAGTACAATTTGGGAGCTGAAGAAACTCAAAAACAACCATCGAAATACAGAAAAGCTTTTATAAGATTAGACATGTGGACATATCGTAAAAACCTCAAAAATAATTTTAAACATTTAAAAAGGGAAAAGTGGTCCCACACTCTTCTCTGACCAAAGTTCTTAATCCGAATGAGGATTTCTCCATGACTCAATGCATGAAGTAAAAGTAAAGCCTTAATTTAAAACTGCTTTGCTTACTGCTGTGAAGAATTTTTGTCTTGATTTGGTTAGGTGGCTATTCCTTTGAATCCAGCCATAGTACAGAAACAGTGTAAAAAAGAATTGCCATTCAGATTTCGATACCAAACTTAACCTAACACAATGTCGGTTACAGGGTTGAGAGAAAAATTGTTGAAACTTAAGCAATTCTGTGTGGTTGGTTCAGTTTATATATGGTTCCTTTCTTAATTTAGGTGGTCAATTGCCTAAAATCCAGGAAGCTTCAGCAACTGTGTTTTGAGACATAAAAAGACATGAGATGAGTGCCACCTCAGTGTTTGAGGACTCCATCCAAGTACAGTCGCAGACAGCAACTTCTCAACATCCTGACGCTGAGGGAGGACCAGAAAGGAGTAAAGAATTAGGGTTGCATGTGAAAAGATTTAAACACTTGAGGCATAATTTTAACTACCAAGGGACGAGTGGGGGTTGGGGGGTCATGGGGGGGCGGGGTTGTATTGATCAATAAAGGCTTCTAAGCCTTTAAATAGTGAAACTGCATAGATGCTTCCCTGCCTACGTGAAAGGCTTGTGCTCACAGCACTTCTGAGAGTGTGCTTTCACTGCTTCACAGGTGATTTCTAACTTATTGGAAGTCATTTCGTCTACCTTGGACTTCACTCACCTTGACTTGAACTTTCCTGCTGTCAGCCTTCACTGCAGCATGGGAGCAACTTATGCAGCTCTACCTTGGACCTCTGATGAGGAATGAGGAGCAGCACCAGCAACATCAACCACACCAGGAGCAGCAGAACAACACCAGCTGCAGTACCAGCTGCCTTCTCCTCAGCCACATGCCAGTCCACAGGACAGATGGAATGGACACAGAGTTCCTGCTTGAAGGAGGCGATGCCCCCAACGCAGGGTCTGCAGATGATCAGTTTTTTTGACATAAAAACAAAAAGTGCTGGAAATACTCTGCAGGTCAGGCAGCATTTGTGGGGAGAAAAGCAGAGTTAACGTTTCAGGTCTATGACCTTTCATCAGAACTGATGATGAAAGGTCACAGACCTGAAACGTTAACTCTGCTTCTCTCCCCACAGATGCTGTCTGACCTGCTGAGTATTTCCAGCATTTTCTGTTTTTATTTCAGATTTCCAGCACCTGCAATATTTAGGTTTTGTTTTAGTTATTTTGTCATGCCTGAGCATGAGTACCTCATAAGGCTTAGGCTTTCATGGTAGGTGTTGCTGATATCTGCAGTCTCCTTCCTAGTGGACCAGCTGAGCATGCATTGCCAGTGGCCGTTAAGGTGGCTATCCAATCTGAGCACTGCCAGGGTTCCTTGAAGTAGAAGGCCTTCCTTTGACAGACTGCAGGCCGTCATCACGCCCGCACTCTTGCTTGGTCAGGAAACCCAGAAATGGGATACAAATGCTGCGGTTGAGTTAAAGAACTACAGCAGAGCCCACTGCTCAGACAAATGGGTGCCTGACATGCTACCGCCACGACCCACCACCTCACCACCCCACCAACACCGTCGCTGCAAGCCGGTCTATTTCCCCCACCCGGCCTCGCTGGGGCCCAGGGGCCCAGCTGATTGCCCCTGGTGAGGCCCCACACACTTTCCTCAATTGTGGGGCCTCCTCCATTGCTGCTCCTCTCGCTGCGTGCATCCCAGCAGTGGCTACTGTTCCTGCTGATGCTGCTGGGACTGAAGAGCTCCCGGCCCACTGATTGGCTGGCAGTTCTTGGAGTGGGACCTCCTCCCTCAGAGGGGCGGAAGTCCCGCCGGAGGCCAATTAAGGACTTGGGCTGCATAAAGTCACGCCGTGGTTTCCGGGCCCAGCGAAGTCGGGCTCGGCCCCGACTTTTTAGCTGGTGGGTGGAGCCTCTGCCCCAACGTAAAATTCCTGCCCTGCTGTGGTTATGATCTTCTGCACAATGCTTTCTTCCTGCTCTCAGCTATATACCTTGCTGCACTCCATTCTTCTCCAGTCCAGAAGGCAACTTTATCAGAATACCCACAACTACCGTACAACTGTTCAGAAGGCTGCTAAAATCAGTGCTGTTCCAGCACAATCTGCTTCACAGCAGTCAGAATTAGGTTTTCACAGTGAGAAAACAGGCCAAATAAAGTGAAGAAATTGACCATTAGCCTCAAATAAGAACCCTGCTATTAATCTGTGTGTAGCGGACGAGCCTTTAAATAGTGCTGATGACAGGTTCTGCCTACTGGTTAGTACCACAAGTTGCAGGCCAAGTTTATCACATGGACAGGCAGGCTATGGTGCCCCCACTATCACAAAGTGTGCTATAACATGTATAGGACCTTTGTTAAATATTTTTGTTAGCCATTTTAATATTTCTGCGTGATGCATTGGATACCTGAAAAGCAGCCCGATCCATTTGGTTCATAATGAACCTGTGCACCCCAATTGCCATATTGCATACTTAGGCGGCCGCTTTGTACCTGAAAGAAGGGCACATACCATCATATTTCTAGGCCCTACAGTGGCAAGAAGCTTTACACAAGAAAGACTGCATAATGAAAAAGTTATTTACAAGGTGCTAGCTTAGAGATGTGATCTTGTCATTGTTTTCCCACTTGAAGAATTAAGAGGAAGGATTTCAAATGCAGATATGTCACATAAAGTCACTTAATGTTCTTAAACATGAAATGGGGCCTGAAGGTGTGATGCCTTATTTGCTTATTGAGGGTGAGAGAGATCCTCAGAGGGAATAAGATAAGTGCAACAGCAAAAAGCAATTACTAGGCAGTGTTTTCTGTTTCATTACCCCTGGCAATTAACCAAAAGCTTATCTAGGTCCGAGGGATATGGTAGACACTCTCAAAGATATGGGGAGTTGGGACACAGCCATGAGAGTGATTTAAGATATGAGAGCCAAAATAATCTAGACAAAAACGAGTAGAAAAGCTCCAAAAATGTAACAAAGATTTTTTTTCAAATTGTCCTCACAAAGAGGTCACCTTCATAAGTATAGTGCCTTGTGGGTCTTTGTGTGATATGATAGAAAATCTGACCAGAAATAGCATGCTCTTGGCTTTGTTCTCTTGGCCTGCTAAATGCAATATCTAATTAGCATCCACGCTGTACTCTCTGTAGACAAAACCTTGCAGCTGATTTTTGCATTGAATATTTATGTATAATAAGCAGTGTGAGTTGAATATATAAAATAAGCTTTCTTTGCTATGTTTATTGAATATTTCTTTTGCACAATAAGTTGCAACCTATTTCTTTTATTTCAAATGCTTGTACAATGAAGCTATATGATTTTTTAAAACTGTCCAGTGCATGTCTTCTGCACAGAACACAGAATTTAAAATTGTAAAGCTGGTAAATGGTACATTCATTAGGTGCACAATTCCTGCCTCTTTGAAGGGATTTCCTTTCATGCTGACACATACGACCTGACCCAGAGAAGATCATCACCAGCTTTATTTTAATAGGCATGCTATTTCCATTTTTAGTGGGGGGGAAGGGGGGAAGAGTGAAATCAGATGCAAAAATAATATTCATCAGAAGAATACAAAAACAAGAACTGTCAGAATGTGATGTTCAGCATAAATTCAAAGAGATTACCCAGAAATCTACTTTGCATAACACATAAATTCAATCTAATACAAAGAGGCAATCAATGTAACAGCTTTTTACGAGCTAAAAAATGGCAAATCCATTTCACCCGCTCTGTTCCCTCCATTACCTTGTATTATTGCTTGAATTTGGGTTTATTCACTAGCTGACAAAGTGTGGATAACGATAACTATTAAAATGGTATTACTATCATCTATGATGTGTACTGTTTATTTGCTGGCAATACAACATTGAGAAAAAACTATTTCAATACTATAACATATACTATCAGGTTCCATCTACCTATCAGCTTTATTGCCCTTTAGGGTACATCATACCGCTTTAATGTGCTTATTACATGCAACACAGTCAAAAACAAGCTAAATTAACCATTAACACTATCTTTGAAAGAACAACAAATAGCGGGCAGTAATTCAACCTCAAGGTTCCGCTGATTTTCGTAAACCATTTCAGCCTCGCTATTGTTCTTTATATCATTGCAACTTCTCAATTAAATAACCTTGCAACTCACTGTTGTCCAATGTTATCCTTTGTGTAACACAACAATGAATTTGGTATGGTACTATAATGCTGCAAATGAATTTTTCTTAGTGAGATTTAACAGTATTCAGTAGATGCCCTGAACAAAAGTAAGCAGTGATTTTAAATGTAGTTTGGGAAACAGGGATCTTTAAACTACAAATGCTAAAATCCATTTGAATTTGCTGCAATTTGAAAAAAGGAATCAGCACAGCTTATGAACCGTGGAAGCTACTAAGCTAGCAAATCATTCCCATTTCCTAAGTACAGCAATTGTAGTTTTGGAGAGCAGCAGCAAAAAGTAGGAACTTCCAGAATTGCTACCATATAATGCTGCGCTATGAGAGCCAGAAGTTATTTTTGGGATTGAGAAAAAATGGCAGGATATAAAATTGTCATTAGGAGGAGTGGACCATCTTGGGATTCTCCTCGAAAAATCCTTCATCCACATCCTTATCTGATTTTATCGTAAAAGAAGGGTGCTCCCCAGTAGTTCCACTACCCTGATCCATCCCACAAAGTAGTTAAAGCTTTCATTCTGCACGGAGTTATAAAGATAGTACTCATTTAAAGCTTGTCTACAAACTCAGAAGGTTCAAAGGAAGCCAATATTGCATTACTGCTTGCCTGAGGGTTGTTATTGAAACACTATACTAATTTGAATCTTCCCTGTCTGTGAAATGTGATGGCTCTAGAGAACAGGGATTGTTGCAAATCTATAGTGTCATTCAAGAGGTGAAAGACTGTTGTAATTTGAAAGGAGCTGAGGACTGTATAACAGTAAATTTACACATCTGCTTTTTGTTAATATGCCTCAGGTCAAGGACACAAAGAAGTGGGATGCTTGGGTATAAAACCATTACGCTGGGACTGCTTACAGCATGTAAAAAGAGTAGAGTCTGTTCGCCACAGTATACAACATGCCGAGGACATGCTTCCACCATATGTTAGTAATTGTGCTTTAAGGCAGAGGATATTATCTGCCCATCTGTTCCTTCCATGACAACATGCACTGCACTGTACAGTTGATGGCTCCACTTCCGACAGTTTCTGGGTGAAGAATGGGGTGAAAGAGGGCTGTGTCCTAGCCTATACTCTGTTGGGCATCTTCTTTTCTTTTCCATGCTCCTGACATTCGCCTTCCCTGCAGATATGTTTGCACACTAGGTCAGATGGCAAGCTCTACAATCTATCAAGGCTGAAAGCAAAGACAAAAATATGTCACATCCTGATCAGAAAACTTCTCTATGCTGATGATGCTGTGCTAGTCGCTCACACGGAAACCCAGCTACAAAGACTGATGGGGTGGAATTTTATGCTCTCCGCTGCAGTGGGTTTGGAGGTGGGGAGAGCATAATATCAGGTGGGATGGTGGCGGTATCAGGCCTCTGCTGAAATTTAGTCTGGAACAAGAAGGCCTGTGAACGGCCTTCCCTCCCCGCTGCTAACTGAGTCCCTTAACTAAGTAATTAAACCCTAATTAAGGGCCTATTCCTGCCGCAGCTACAATTACCGATGTGGCAGGTGGCCCTGTCGCCACAAGGGAAACACGGCACAAATAAGCATGCGGGCTGCTTCCCGGTTCTGAGGTGGGTGGGGGGGGGATGGTGGGGAAATGGTGTGGGGGCGGTCCCTCATTGAAAGGCATTTATTGCCTGAACATGGAACCTGGCATTGGGAATGGGGGGGGGGGGGGGGGGGCGCCCACCGAGGGCCACCCACTTCCCTTGCTGCCGACCCCCCTCCCCCCGTGACCCCCACTCCGCGAGACCCTTTCCACCCTTACCTACCTTGAGCCTGGTTCCAGCACCGTTCCTCGGTGTGTGGTGTCTGCAGCTACAGCAGCAACCACTGCCTCCACGGTGGCACTGTAGCTGCTGGCCTTTTATTGGCCGGCAGCTCTGCAAGGCCGAGACTTCCGGCGAAAGGGTCCTAAATCGTATGAAAGGCCCGCCGATGTCCATTTAAGTGACTAATTGGCAGTAAATTCAGCGGGCCTTCCATACAAGAGCCGACAGGGGGATCTTGCCGTCGGTTTCTCCTGCCACCTGTACAAAATTACACACATGAAATGTCTCTCCCATACCTGTAACTTGTTCTCCTTAACTGCAAGCATCACGAAACCCATGGTCATGGGACAAGGTGTTGCATCTCCGCTCCCGATCACACTAAATAACACCCCACAGGAATGGTTAGCAAATTCTGCTACCTTGAGTCCATGGTGACAGGCAATCTGTCCCTTGATGCAAAGCTCGATACACGCAGAGGAAAAGCAGCCTTTGGCTACCCTGGGAGTCACGAGCTGGCGACACATCCTGTGGACTGGTGTGCGCTACCATGATGACCAGTTGCTCCAGCAACTTAGCAACAGGCGCCAACATAAAAACAACAACTCACAGCGTCACTTGGCAGCTTCACGTGCAGCACTTGTGGCAGAAGCTGCCTGTCAAGGATTAGCCATCAGCAAATGTGTACCAAGAGAAGACATGCCATCTAAATGGATAAAAGCAAAATACTGCGGATGCTGGAAATCTGAAATAAAAACAAGGAATGTTGGAGATACTCAGCAGGTCTGGCAGCACCTGTGGAAAGAGAAGCAGAGTTAACGTTTCGGGTCAGTGACCCTTCTTCGGAATCTAAATGGATTGTTTGCTGTGTTTCTGGAGATGGAAGGGTGCCAACCATTGTCTGACTGTATGTGGCCATGTTTGGCACGAGACTGAACAGCATTTTGGGCTGCATTTACTAAGCGTACATAAAGTACTGTCTATTTCTCTTTCCCTTTCTATTTCAGTGTATGTTTAACCAATAATCCTTAAGGTCACTCTTTGTACTCCTTAAAAAATGTGCTTACCCCTAACTAACCTATACTTGCCTATTTGTTTCAGTTAATTGGTGTATAGTTCTGGTGAAAGATCACTGATCTGAAAAGTTAGCTCTGCATCTCTCTCCACAGATGCTGCCAGACCTGCTGAGTATTTCTAGCATTTTTTGTTTTTATTTCAGATTTCCAGCATCTGCAGTATTTTATACTAACCCGACAGTAATCCCATATTCCCTACCTACACTAGGGGCAATTAACAATGGCCAATTTACCTATCACCTGCAAGTCTTTGGCTGTGGGAGGAAACCAGAGCACCCAGTAAAAACCCACATGGACACAGGAAGAACTTGCAAACTCCGCGCAGGCAGTACCCCGAATTGAACCCGGGTCCTTGGAGCTGCGGTGCTAACCACTGCGCCACTGTGCCGCCCCTTTGATGCCTAATTTCAATGAGGGGGACGTGGAAGCATTTTCCATCTGTTGTGAAAAGCTTGCAAAACAGTTGAAGTGGCCAGTGGACAGCTATACACTGTTATTGCAAAGCAAACTGATAGGGAAAGCCCATAAGGTTTATTCACTGTTGCTTGATGAGAGTTCATCAGATTATGAGATGACTAAAAATGCTATCCTCAGTGCATACGAGTAGTACTGGAGGCTTACCGCCAAAAGTTCCGAACTCTTGGAAAGCAGCCGCAACAAAATTACCTCAAGTTCAAAAGGGTTAAGCAACTCACTTTCGACCAATGGATTTGGGCACTTAAGATAGAGTTTGCCTCTGAAAACCTGAGAGAGGTGATCCTCCTTGAGGAGTTCAAAAACTCACTTCCCTTTTCCATAAGAAACCAGGTGGAGGAACAAAAGGTTCCAAGAGCCAGGAAAGCAGCAATCCTGGCTGATGATTATACACTTATTCACAAGTCCTTTCCCTAAGGGAAACCCCTCCCTAGTCACCGTCAAAAACATGAAAAGGATAGAAGTTGGGAGAGTGATAGGAAGATGAACAGCCATGAGTGAGAAGGGAGAACTGGAAACACAAGGGGTCCTCCTCAGGTCAAAATGGAAGGTGCTGAGAACAAGAGTGATGTCCTGAAGCCTGTATGCTTCCATTGTAACAAGGCAGGTCACCATCGCGCCGACTGCTGCAAGTTACGGGGAAAACCCATAGGTTTAGTCCGGGTACTTGAGACAAGTGCAGGAAAAGAGGCCTGATGGAAAGCACAGCAGACCAGGCTGTGGCTTTAATTGTGGCAGGAAAACACAGTAAACCTACCACTACGAATGCAGGAAAACTTAACAAAATCCCTGAGAGTTACCAGGATTTTGTGTCCAAAGGAAAAGTGTCCCCATACCCCTCGAGTGAGGCAAGTAAGCCCATAGTCATACTTAGGGATACAGGGCCACCTAATCCCTTCTCCTGGGAAAAGGCATGACCTTTTCTCCAGAGAGTGCATTGAATGCTAGAATGTTAGTAAATGGTATCGGAGGAAAGTATATGCCTATACCTTTATACTTGGTGCACCTGGAGTGCAACCTTGTTTCAGGATCGCTAACCATGGGGATTGTCCTTAGTTTACCTAGTGGGCTGGGTCAACATGCTCCTGCTGGGGCAAAGGTGGTAGCTTCTCCAGTGGTTTTAAAGACACTGAAAGCGGTCAGGGAGTCAGAGCAGTTACAGGAAAAGGTCCCTGGCATTTTTCCTGACTGTGTGATGATCTGGTCCATGGCCAAACAAGTTCCATCAAAGGAAGCTGAACTGGCACTGCAGACAGATGACTCTACTGTCTGGTTATCTGAAACCTTCTATGGGAATTTAGTGGACCCAGAGGATGGGTTAAACAGATCTTCCTTAGTCGAGGCTCAGCAAGCTGACTCAGGGTTAAAAAGGTTAGCACAGACTGCCCAAACTGAAACTGAAACTGAAGCAGAAGGAGTTCCAGAGTGCTACTATTTAAAGGATGAGGTGCTGATGAGGAAATGGAGACCTCCTCACAGACCTGCAGATGAAGAGTGGACAGTGGTTCATCAGGTAGTGGTGCCGCCCAGGTACCATAGGGAAATATTGAGAATAGCCCATGAGATTTCAATGGCTGGACATGTTGGTATCAGAAAAACCCAAGCCCGCATCAGACAGCATTTTCACTGGCCACAACTCCACAAGGATTTTGTGGTGTTCTGTAGGATTTGCCACATGTGCCAGGTTGTGGGGAAGTCTCAACCTGCAATAAAACCTGCACCCCTAATTTCCATAGTGGTTCTTGGGGAACCGCTCAGAGAGTGCTGGTAGATTTTGTAGGACCCCTGCCGGAAACAAAAGGGGGCTACCAGTATCTTCTCACCATTACGGATGTGGCTACTCGATTTCCAGAGACTATCCCTCGAAGAACTATCTCTGCCAAGGTAGTGGTGGAGGGGCTAACCCAATTCTTCACCCGATATGGGCTGTCTGCTGAGATCCAGTCGAATTAGGGAACAAATTTTATGTCCAGTATTTTTCAAAAGATCATGAGTAATCTGGGCATAACGCAACTAAAGTCCTCAGCCTACCACCCACAGTCACAAGGGGCTTTGGAGTGATATCACTAGACCCTAAAGACAATGATAAGGGCATACTGTTATGAGTACCCCCATGATTGGGACAAAGGGCTGGGATTTCTTTTGTTTGCTACCAGAGACTCACCTCACTGGCCTTCGCCCCCTTTAATTAGTTTATGGACCCGAGGTGAGGGGTCCTCTTAAACTAGTCTATCAGGCAGTCAGGAAAGAGGAGGGTGAAAGGGACAGTGAGGACAGGTTAGAGGAAGGCCGGGAGGATTCCCAAATCGAGACCCCTACTGTCCGGTTAGCTAACACAGAAATGTTAGGGAAATTAGACACTGTACTCTCCTATTTAAACACAGAACAGAGAGGAGACCTAACAAGGCTGCACACAGTGTTTTTAAGGGATCTGCAGGGACAAACCAGGGTGCACAACCCTAACCCTGCATGATGGGGATGTAGAAGAGACACCTCCCATAAAACAAAATCCCTGTCGCCTAGGTCCCAGGAAACTGACCCAGGGTCAGGAGGAAATTCAAACTGAAGATCTAGAAATTAAAGATTTAAATTCTGAAGGGAAACACAGAATATCTCATAAACCAAAAGAAAACCTTAAGCCCCAAAACGTTTTCGTGGCAGATTTGGCGGGTGGTGATGGTGGTGGTGGCTACAAGTCAAGTATCCTAACTGAGGAGGAATTGTGGGCCAGGCTGGATGAGCACAGGAAAAAACATGTGCACAAAGCACTGAATGATCTTCACAAAGTTATGAACAACTTTGAATCCAGGGTTGAGTTCACTGATATGGAGAAACTGAAAAAGGAAGATATTGTACAAATACACGACGAAATTCAATGTATGCAAGAGCACAAGCTGACTGAGCCCAGTCAAAGCAGGTAGAGTTCCCCAGTTACGCTCATGCACAATCCTGGATGAAAAAAAACTAGTGTATGGCTATGACACTGCGTTTCTTTTTAATTTGTGGCCTCATTTTGCATGGTGGGGAGGTGTTATGCCAATGTGTTTTGTTGAATGATAATTATTTTTAATCCACTGACTGGAGATCTGAGTTTCTACATTTTTAAAAAAGACATTTTAAAAAGACAAGTTGCCAGCAAAGTCATCTTTTCAGCTTAAGATTTTTTTTAAATTTCCAAAATATACTTTATTCATAAAAATCTGTAAAAAATACATTCCCAAACTGTTTCAAACAGCATCAAGTCAAAAAATACAAACAGTGCAAAGGAGATCAGTTTCCTTCAATACAATCATGAGTTGCCTCACAACCCTTCCATTTCATTGTCATGCCATATACATTTTTACATTTTACAGGAGACAAAATTTTCCCGATACAGTTCGAGGGGTTTCCCATGGATCCAGCCCCTCAGTTCAGCTTGGTGGGGGGACCTTACACAGTGGTCTTTCCCCATTGAGCGTTTGCTGCGGCTGCCACAAGCTTTAGTGCGTCCCTCAGCACGTAGTCCTGGACCTTGGAATGTGCCAGTCTGCAACATTCGGTCGTGGACAACTCTTTACGCTGGAAGACCAGCAAGTTTTGGGCAGACCAAAGGGCGTCTTTCACTGAATTGATAGTCCTCCAGCAGCAGCTGATGTTTGTCTCGGTGTGCGTCCCTGGGAACAGCCCATAGAGCACAGACTCCTGTGTTACAGAGCTGCTTGGGATGAACCTTGACAAAAACCACTGCATCTCTTTCCACACCTGCTTTGCAAAGACACATTCCAGAAGTAGGTGGGCAACCGTCTCTTCCCCACCACAGCCACTGTGGGGGTATCGTGCGGAGGGGGCGAGACTTCGGGCGTGCAGGAAGGATCTGACGGGGAGGGCTCATCTCACCACCAGCCAAGCGACATCTTGGTGCTTGTTTGAAAGTTCTGGTGATGAGGCATTCCGCCAAATGACTTTGGCAGTCTGCTCGGGGAACCATCCAACAGGATCCACCATCTCCTTTTCCCATAGGGCCTTGAGGACATTCCGTGCAGACCACTACCTGATGGGTCAGTGGTCAAAGGTGTTTTCCCGCACAAACAGCTCCACGAAGGATAGGTGGTACGGCACGGTCCAACTGCATGGAGCGTTCCGCTGCAATGTGACCAGGCCCATCCTTCGCAACACCGGGGACAGATAGAACCTCAGCACGTAGTGACACTTGGAGTTTGCGTACTGGAGGTCTACACACAGCTTGATGCAGCCGCACAAGAAGGTGGTCATCGGGATGAGGGCCACGTTGGGTACATTTTTCCCGCCCTTATCCAGAGGTTTGAACATCGTGTCCCTCCAGGCCCGGTCCATTTTGGATCCCCAGATGAAGCGGAAAATGGCTCGGGTGACCACCACAGCGCAGGAGTGCGGTTTGGGCCAGACCTGCGCCACATACAGCAACAACGTGAGCGCCTCGCACCCGATGACCAGGTTCTTACCCACAATGGAGAGAGATCGCTGCCCCCACAAGCTCAACTTGTGTTGCACCTTGGCTACTCGCTCCTCCCAAGTTTTGGTGCATGCCCCGGCCCTTCCAAACCATATCCCCAGCACTTTCAGGTAGTCTGAACTGACGGTGAAGGGGACAAAGGATCAGTCAGCCCAGTTCCCAAAGAACATGGCCTCGCTCTTGCCGTGGTTAACTTTGGCTCCCGAGGTCAGTTCAAACTGGTCGCAGATGCTCATCAGACTGCGTACAGACAGCGGATCCGAGCATAAGACAGCGACGTCATCCATGTACAGGGAGGTTTTTACCTGAGTGCCTCCACTGCCTGGGATTGTCACCCCTCTTATGCTCACATCCTTCCTAATAGACTCAGCAAAGGGTTCAATACAGCAAACAAACAAGACTGGGGAGAGAGGACAGCCCTGTCTGACTCCAGATTGGATCGGGAAACTTTCCGATTCCCACCCATTGATTGAGACCGCGCTACTGATGTTTGTGTAGAGCAGTTTGATCCAATTGCAGATTCCCTCCCCAAATCCCATTTTGGAAAGCACGTCCATCATGTAGATGTGCGATATCCTGTCAAAAGCCTTCTCCTGGTCCAGGCTGATGAGGCAGGTATCCACCCTCCTGTCCCGCACATAGGCGATCGTATCCCTGAGTAGCGCGAGACTATCAGAGATCTTCCTGCCGGGTACAGTACAGGTCTGATCAGGGTGAATCACCAACTCCAGAGCAGACTTGACTCGACTGGCTATGACTTTGGACAGAATCTTGTAGTCAACATTAAGCAGTGAGATGGGCCGCCAATTTCTGATTTCTGCCCTCTCCCCCTTCCGCTTGTAGATGAAGGTGATGATGCCTTTCCTCATGGATTTTGACATGTTGCCGGCCAGGAGCATACTGATGTATACTTCCAGCAGGTCCGGGTCGACCCAGTCCCACAGGGCCGAGTACAACTCAACCGGTAAGCCGTCGCTTCCGGGGGTTTTACTCATCTCGAAGGACTTGACGGCCTTTGTCAGCTCATCCAGAGTTAGTGGCTTGTCCAGTCTCTCCCTCCTGCTGTCATCTAAGACCTCTGTGATAGATGACAGGAAGGACTGGGAGGCTCTGCTGTCTGTGGGCTTCACGTCATACAGCCCAGCATAAAAGGATTTGCTGATCCTTAGTATGTCGGACTGCGAAGACGTTACCGAGCCATCTTCTTCCTTCGGGCTGCTGATCACAGAGCTCTCTCTGTGTACCTTTTAGAAGAAGTAACGCGAACACGTCTCATCCTGCTCGATGGAGCGGACTCTGGACCGGAAGATGATCTTGGAGGCCTCCGTGGCAAAGAGCGAGGCCTGCTTGCTCTTCACCTCTTGGAGGTCCTCCTTGACCTCGACCCCCATCGACTGCAGCCGGAGCAGATTTTGCATTCTTTTCTGGAGTCGGGACATTTCCCTCTGTCTCTCTCTCGCTCTGAACACCTTTGTGGATGAAGAACCTCTTGATGTTCTCTTTCATCGCTTCCCACCAGTGAACTGGAGACTCAAAGAGGGGTTTCACGGTTCTCCAACCTTTGTAATCCCTTTTGAGTTCCTCAACGTTCTCTGGGGTCAGCAGTGTAGCACTGAGCTTCCACGTCCCTCTGCCAACCCGCTGGTCGTCCTGTAAGTGACAATCGGCCAGTAAGAGGCAGTGGTCGGAGAAGAACACCGGCTTGACGTCGGTGGATCCGACCGTGACAGCACGGGACACAAACAGGAAGTCAATCCTGGAACGGGGAGACCCGTCCGATCTTGACCATGTGTATCTGCGCTGCGCTCCGTCTGCAGGTTTGCTGAAGACGTCGTGCAGTTTGGCATCTTTAACTGTTTCTATTAGGAATCTGGATGTAGCGTCCAGTTTGCTGTCGTCTCTGCCGGATCATCCAGCCACATCGATGATGCAGTTGAAGTCACCGCCTAGGATGGCCGGCCTGGACGTCGCCAGTGGGAGCTGCTGGAAGATGGTCAGCTGCTCGGTGCATTGTACCGGGGCGTACATGTTGATCAACCGGAGCGGAGCGTTGTTGTACATTACGTCTGCTACGAGGAGGCGACCACCCACCACCTCCTTAACTTCGGAGATGGTGAAGTTACCTCCCTGCAGCAGAATACCCAGGCTGGAGGAACGGCAATCATTACCCCCTGACCAGATCGATGGCCCGTGGGACCACCATCGCGACCACTGCCTGTAGGTGCTGAGGTGTGGTATTCCACACTCCTGCAGAAACAGTAGGTCGGCTTTGACCTTGGTGAGGTAATCCAAGGTTGAAACACATCGCGTAGGGGATTTAATGCTACGCACATTAATGGAAGCAATTCTTACACCCATTTTTTAAAAAGTTTGTTGTTGCTTCCCATACCATTTGTCCTTGATCACCTAATTTGCAACACTGTATCCTGCATTGCAATCCTTGTGCGGAGCGAGATGAAAGGCTGGATTTTACCAGCGCCTCGACGTCATGGCGGGAGGGCCCATAAGATTCTGCCGGAAGAGGCCTTCTTCATACTCCGATGCCGAGAAGGCCCCGCTGCATTTTACCGCCGGCGGCAGGACTTCAGTATGGCCCCCCGTGCCGCTCAGCGGCAGCACCCCGATTGCCATATGTAAAGCGCTACTTACCTTTCCTGATTATACATCCCACCATCTCTCTCTCCACACTTCTGCATTTTTCGCTGAATGGGTGGCTGTCACGAGGAGGTGGGGGGTGGGGGGGCGTGGATTATCGGGGTCTCAACTCTGCATACATGAAGGGAGGTGGAAGGGGGGATGGGATTACAGTGGGCACAAGTGTATACTGGAAGGGAGGTGGGGGGGGCATTACAGGGGGTACGTCTACAGATGTGTAGGGAGCCACTACATTTCATAAAGGTTGTCAGCTCTGTGCCAGTGATTGCCTCTGTCAGTGAAGGAGTCACCCTGTATGCAGGGAGAATGCTAGAAATGTGTAAAGCTTATATGTCTGGTGGGCCAATTGATGCAGCTTGTACCATCTTTATGTGGTCATGCAGTGCCACTCTTAGTGGCAGCTAAGATGGGCAATGCCATGCCATACCACATAGTTGATGCATGAAAGCACCTGATGTACCAGTCAACATCAATCTCTGCTCTGTCAGGAATCTTCGAAGAAGTGAAGGAACCGAGTTTAATTGCAACTTTGTGATGGATATGTTTCACCCTATATGTAATTTCCCGCTTCTCGTGAGGATCCATATGCACTGCAGGCAAAACCAACAGGCAGTTGCAGCCTACGTCGAGGCCCCCAGTCATGAGCAGCAGCACCCAAGGAAAGCTCACCACTACAGATCGCTGCACATCTACAGGTCCCTCATGACATACCTGCAGATGTCAGAGCGTCAATGTCAGAGGTGATTGCAGATGTCGAGAGAGGCGGTGACACTTCTCTGTGCCCTGCTCAACGATGACCTGCAGCCCAGGGGCTTAGGGGGACGTCCTATGCCTGTGGCCCTCAAAGTGACAGCGGCTCTTAATTTTTACACCTCTGCATCATTTCAGGGGCCCACCGGAGACCAGTGTGAAGTCACACAGTCAGCAATGCACCACTGCATCAGGGAGGTCACCGATGCCCTGTACCGGAGGGCTGGTGACTATATCTGCTTCACGACGGACCCTGAAAGCCAGTACCAGAGGACCATCGGTTTCGGCTCCATCGCAGGATTCCCCACAGATGAAAGGGGTCATAGATTGCACCAATGTGGCCATCAAGACTCCCGCTGGGCGACCAGCTGAATATGTAAACTGTAAGGGCTTTCACTCAATCAACGTGCAGCTTGTATGTGATCACCAGAAATTTTTCATGCAAATGTGCGCTTTCCAGGCAGCTGCTATGATGCCTTCATTCTGCGTCAGCCCCAGCCCCAGCTGCCACTGCTGTTCACTGAATTGGCTCAGATGGAGGGGTGGCTTCTTGGAGACAAGGACTATCCCTTGCAGACATGGCTCCTGATGACGGTGAAAAACCCCATCACTGATGCAGAGGAGAGATACAACACCAGCCACGGATCTACATGAGCCACCATTGAGCAGGTGATTGGCATGATGAGGACAGACATGAGCAGGCCTCATCCTCGTTTGATGAGGACTTACAGCAGGAAATGCGCATGGGAGGACAAAGATCACCCATGCACCGCATGCATTGCGAGTAGCGAGCTAGTGATGCACGACAGTGCTTCATTGATGAAAGGTTCTCCACGCCATAGGAACCACCATGGGCTCTGCAAGTCACACAGCACCCTCGTTCATCTGTTGTGGAGCAGTCCGCATCTGCAACATCTTTGTGTCCACCATTATTGGCAGCAGCAGACTGAGCCATTGTCCATGTTACTGCATCCATGGAGATACACATGAGTAATACTGGCATGGCAATGATGTTGTTCCATACATTGGCAGTTCTGAAAGGAAATGAAATGATCGGTACAGGCTGGCACATTCAAACAGTAAAAGCAACACACATGTTAGTGAAGAAGATTTTGATTTTGACCGTTCTGCATTGTTGTGTCACCCGTGCAGACCCATTTGTGTCATGGTGTTTTTTGGAAACGCTTGTGGATGCTCCTTCTCAGTGCCACTTCTGCGCTAGCAGGCTGACTGGAAGAAGGCTGCTGATCACATTGCCCTTTGGCTGTGGATGACTTTGGCAGTTGTCCTCTGTGTGCACGAGACCTGGAGGGCCTCGGCTGGCTGGGGGAATCCTGCGTCAATGTACAACTCTCCTCAGACTTCATGGCTGCTTGAGCTTGACTAACGGAGGAGGTGCGGAGGGGCCGGTGGCCACAATGGATGCACCTTGAGGGTGGATTCCAGATATGGTGCGCAGGCTTGCCTCCTCCAGCTCAAGGCTCATTTGAACCTCCCTGCTCTCCCAGGAAGGATCAGGGGCAGGGGCAATCTCCATGCCCCTGGTCCCTCTTGCATCTTGCTACTGTTTTGTGGATCTGATGGCCTCAGTGAGGGATTGCAGGTCAGTGTGTATTAATGAAATGTGGCTCACCAGAAGGGCCACCGCCGTCTCCATGGATGGCATCATATGCTCAGATGCCTGGGACACAGCAGCTGACATGGCCTGGATGGACTCCCCCATCATCTGCTCAAGGCTGCACATGGCCTGTGGCATCTCCACCAGATGTTGCCATGACTGCTGCTGCAGCTCCAGCATGCCCTGTGCTGTCCACAACAGAGGGTTATCAGCAGCCTTGAGCTCAGCATGGGCCTGGCCACCCACAGCCCTCCGTCAGCTGCTTGGGCACATGTACAGTGCTCTTAGCAGCTTGTGAACAGGACTGTAAGCCCGACCAGATTCCCACCGAGGTGACTGTATCTGCGCTGGTGGAAGGTGCGGGAATGTCATGGGACGCTGCATTCTCAGAGGATGTCTCTTCTTCTGAGGTGCGGGAGGTGTCCTGGGCCACCATTGCTGTCTCAGAACGTTGACCTGCAAGATACATTGAGAACAGCACACTGTCAGTCTTTACGGTGAGCATGTAACGATTGTGACAACATTGTGTCAAACAGCACGATTTATACACTGGTCATTGTGTATATCAAATGTATACATGTTCGCCCAGGAGCCCGAGCTCAATGGCATCAAATGCAGGGTCCAAATCTGACGCAGCCAGTTTGAGGGCCTCCTCCTCAGCCTGTGTCATCATCCGCATATCTGGCACTCCTTCAACAGTCCGACTCACCTCACTAGCATTGTGGGCTCTCTTTGCCTGGAGGAATGTGGAAGCAGAGATTAAGGATGGCAAGGCAATAACCCGAAACATGAAACAAGAGGGGGGGCTGAGCCCAAAGGTGGGGAAGGCTCAGTGTGCACTATTGAGTGAGCCACTCATGTAGGTGCCATGTTGCGAGCTGCAAACAAGGGTGAATTCTGTCATACTTCTTTCTGCTTTGCTGCCAGATTGCCAGCATCCCCACTCTTCAATAGTGAGGTAAGTATTTATTTGGCAACTGTCAGGAAGCAGTTGCTGGGGTACTTTAAATAGGGCCCCAGCACTTGCTACACATGAGTCAATGTCCATCATGGCACCAAATGTCTCGCCTCCCATCACATAATATGGGGGGGTGGGGGGGCGCATCACCATGATGTTAATGAGCACCCGCGCAAAATATCGCGGGGGCTCAGTGACAGCGCATCCGTTTCTGAAGGCTGTTGACTTCAAAGCATGCCACCGCGATGTATGACACACTAAAAAAATTCAGCCCAAAATGTCTGCTAAGTCACCAGCAAGAACTAACACCCAGGAAATTAAAAGGAACTACCTGTTTTTTCAGAAAGCAGAGAAATACTGCTAACTGCTATGTTTGAATGACGAAGTGACTGTCATGTGGCAAGCCCCTCCCCAGCTGTGGTTTTTATGTTGCAGAGGAAAAGCAACTGGACTCTGACATGAGCAGACCCTAAATGGGGGTCCCACTCTCTCTCTCTCTCTCTCTTCATTCCAGCTTGAAAGCTTTCAAATCCTCCTTGTTGACTGACCACCTTTGCATACTCCAGCTACAATCAGAAACCCTATTGGAGGAAATCATCCGCATTGCTATCTCCAAGAGACTCACCAAACTAGTCATCTACTTCTTCAACCTAAGAGCCTCAGGACGACTGAATTCAGCTGGAAGCCAGATGAATCACCAGTCTCCACAGACTGTATACCTTTTTTATGGACTCTAACTCAACCAATCTACCTTTCCCCACTGTTACCTATTTGTGTGTGTGTAAACCTCTAATGTATGTGTGAGAGTGAAAGTTGGTGCATTGTTTATTATTTTTATTAGTTCGGTTTGGTACAATAAAATTAACCTCTTTCTTTGCTAGCCCAAGAAAACCTGGTCTGACTGGCTCTTGTTTTGATCGTAGCAAGTAAGTAATCAAACACTTACTGAATTGGCCAGTACATTCACTTTAAGAAAAAATTAAACCTGTTGTGGTCAAACAATGAAAGGGAAATGAGGGGATCCCTTCAACCCCTCCTCACTTGACCGTAACAGCTGGCAAAATTGTGATGAGTTGAATATACTCCTTCTGTGCTTAAATTTTCTATAATTCTATAACCAAAATGCACTTTTCAGCAATTTCTCCTTTGCCCATTTTTATGGGTTTCATAAAATGTGATTGTGTGCAATTACTTCTTGGCTATGAAATGAAGAAGATTTTGTAAGTAAACATGCTGACATAGCTTAGTGTACAGTTAGTATTCAATGCCTTCTGTGGAATTGTAAAATGATATTTTGTGGAAATAGAATAACTCTTGCCATTATCTGCAAATAATACATTGGCTACATGTCTAATATCATGGCGCTATCATAACCAATACAGAAGACAGAAAGAACAGGGAGGAGTATTTTTGATCAGCACTAATTATAAAATGTAGTTATTAGTGGCACTGAAAATTCTGGAGTAAAGCATCAGCTGAGTGCTCATTTTTAGCTTCTGTTTCTTGCTTTGCTCCAATTTAAAAAAAATCTTCGACAGTACTAGCAAAATTATCATAAAAGAGCATCATTCCATATTAATACATGTTTAAAAAAATTCCAGCAATAGGAGTTATAAGGGGAACACCTGATAGACCCAGCGCTCTTCATATATGCTGAGCCTGTGAGGACACAGCTGCTGCTAATGTAACACCCTTGTACTATCCATAAGGTCCATGTGGACTTTAGGCACAGGTCCTCCCTTATCCCAGCACCATCATCCCCTGGCTGGGCTCTACATCAAACAGGAAATTGGACTGCTTATGTCGGCCTCTCAGTGTTACTGGCTGTTGAGATCATTACCTTCTGGCTGCTGCTGGAGAGAGTCCTGAATGCCTCAAAGTACCCTGAAGGAGGGATTGTTGCAGGTGTGGGGCGGGGCGGGGCGGGGGGCTACTGGTGGGTGGGGTATGGTGCGGGTGTGATGTGGGTTCTGCAAAAGAAAATGCTTACTTTGCCTGTGTAGCTTGACCCAGGACCCCAGCTGACCCTTCAATCAGTGAGGGTTCAGGGGCAGAGGAAATCGAAGCAGGAGACCCAGAAAATCCACTCCTCCCTCATTAAAAAACCCACTTGTGTTTCATAGAGAAACTGTCAGAAATCCCAGGGAATCAGTGCAATGGGAGCGGAGACATGATTACTGGGTCTCCACCATATTTATTTCTAGTTTCAATGTCTTCACATGTTGGGTAATATATATGCCCTGAAAGGGGTTCAAAGTGCTTGCTTGATTGCCCTTGGGAATTGGAGAGGAATTTAAAGTCCATGCACTTTGTTCTCCCTAATATTGGTTTAGTGCATCTTACATGGGTGATTCTCCTTTGCCACTGTGGATTAAAGGCCTGCTCGGGTCTACAATTGAAACCCAACCCGAGCCTGACAGAATCACATTCGACCTGAGCCCGTCCTTTGATTTTTTTTCCCATGCCCGACCAGACCTGACCTGACCTGACCACCGGAATTAAGGTGATTATATTAAAGAGGTTGTGCTCTACCTTGGATACAATCGCTCACTGCAGACTAGTGCGGAGTCCGGATGCACGTTTCCCGCCTTGACATCCTGGCTGTTCAAATCTGGAAGCTTTTTCCTCCCTGACCAAAAGATAGCACTGTGTTCGACCCAGCCCGAATGACATATTTTGTCGGGTCCAGTCGGGTTCGGGTCGGGTAGCCATGCTCTACTGTATATGGTCTGTTTCTTCTACTACCTACTAGTGTTAGCTATGGCTCATTTGGTAACACTCTTGTCTCTTGAGTCAGAAGGTTGTGATTTAAAATCAACCCCAGGAACTGAGCACAAAAATCAAGACTGACACTCCATTGTAGTACCGAAGCAGAGCTGCACTGTCAGAGGTGCTGTCTTTTGGCTGAACCAAGGCGCTGTTTGCCCTCTCAGGTGGATGTAAACAATCCCATGGCACTATTTCGAAGAGGAGCAGGGGAGTTATCTCCAGTGTACTGGCCAATATTTATCCCTCGATTAACATGACAAAAGCAGATTATCTGGTCATTAACACATTGCTGTTTGTGAGAGCTTGCTGTGCGCAAATTGGCTACCATGTTTCCCACATTACAACAGTGACTACACTTCAAAAGTATTTCATTGGCTGTAAGGCACTTTAGGATGTCTGGTGGTTGTAAAAGGTGGTATATAAATACAAGTCATTCTTTCTTTTGCCTAACCAGTACTCCATCTAAATAAATCCCCAGTGGGTGGAAGCAATTTTGTGGCTGCTGCTGAGTTTCAATAATTTGGTCTCAATATGGCAGAGGTTGAGTAACTCCTTATGCTGAGTCAAATGACAGTCCTGCGATTACCTCTCATGCTTCAGTAGCTGCTTGGTCATGAAGTCAGCTTGCACATCATTAGGGCCCCACCAAATTCACAGCCAAATTTTACAAACTTCATGATCATAGCATTTTAAGAATCGTGAATTTCACATACTTAAATCGTAAATTTCATGGTGTCACAACAAACCATGATAATGATCTATTTAAAACAAAAAAAAAGACAAGGGCGGTTTCTGGCTTCAACTGTCATTTATTGTATATTCAAAAACTTTTGTAAAAAGCTAACTATAAACTCAGTGAAGTCAGTGGTTGAATGTGAGCATGGAGCAACCTGCAACTGTCTCTTTCTTCATTCCTTGTCTGCACTGTGAACACCTGTCTGTATTTAGACACAGCTCTCTCCACATCTACAGAGTTTACTGGAATTGACCTCACAATGTGTAGCAAAAACCTTCAGTGGTAGTTTTGTTGTAGATTATAACCAACGCTTCCATTTTCTTGGTTTGCAGGTGCTGCAGGTGCTGGTAATGGACCTGCTGAAACTATTTACAGCTCCATTGGACCCATCTTTTGTTTCCTTACTTCTCCTATTACTATCCCTTTTTACCTTGCACCATCATCCTTTTGCCATTTAATCACTCCTGTCTTCCACTCGATTACAGACCTTCCCTTCTATTCTTTCCTCTCACTGTCTTTTCCCCTGGTACTATAGTGGCTTAGAAACTGTTAAATCTCCAATGTCTTCCAGTTCTGATGAAAGGGTCATCAGCCTGAAATGTTGACCCTGATATTAATATTCCCTGAATGCCCCCACTAAGCTGTGCAGGTGTGTGGCCACGTAGTGGCCTGGAAGGAACTGTGCAGGCCTTATTTCATGATAAATATCATGCACGCGTGATAGTGCAAAAAAATTTAGAGGAACCACTCACTGAAAAAAATTGGTTGCATACAACAACTAAGTATTAAAGGGAGCACTGTTACTCACACACGTTTGTTTTATGCCCCTTGTTGGAGAAGAGTGCAAAATGCAAGGGAGGAAGAGGACACCACAAATAGTCCAGTGAACTAATGCAGAGCGGGAGTCCCTGGAGATAAGCTTCCATGTGCATCAGGCTCTGCTGGCGGTGGATAGATCTGGAGCCCGCAGATACTTGGTGACAGAATTACAATTATCTTGAACACACATACGTTGACTTACATTAAGACATAGAAATAGTAGCAGGAGGAGGCAATTTGGCCCTTCAAGCCTGCTCCACCATTCAATAAGATCATGGCTGATCTTCTACCTCAACTCCACCTTCCCGCACTATTACCATATCTCTTAATTCCCTTAGTACCAAATCTGTCAACCTCTCCCTTGAATATATTCAACAGCTGGGCTCCACATCTCTCTTGGGTAAAGGATTAAAAAGATTCACAAACTTTCGAGTGAAGAAATTTGACCTCATCTCAGTCCTAATTAGCCAATCCCTTATTCTGAGGTGATGACCTCATGTTCTAGATTCCCCAGCCAGGAAAAACATTTTCTCAGCATCTACTCTGTCAAACCGCTTAAGAATGTTATATGTTTCAATTAGGTCACCTCTTATTCTTCTAAACTCCAGGGAATATAGCCCTGGTCTACTCAATCTCTCCTCAAAGGACAATTCCCTCATCCTAGGAGCCAGTCTAGTGAACCTCCGTTCCACTCTGTCTGGGGGAAATGTATCCTTACTTAGGAAAGGAGACCAAAACTGCACACGGTACTCCAGTTGTGGCCTTACCAAGTCCTGCATATTTTTCGTAAGACTTCATTACTCTTACAATCCAATCCTTTTGTAACAAAAGCTAACATACCATTGCCTTCCTAATTGCATGTTAACATTCTGTGACTCATGTACAAAACACCCAGATCCCTCTAAATGCAAACATTTCTCACTCACTCACCATTCAAAAAATATTCTTTTTTCTTTTTCCAACCAAATTTGATAATTTTACAAATTGTGGGCTGGATTTTACAGCCCACCCCCTGACCTCGGGGGTTGTGGCTGGGGGGAGCTGGAAAATGCCTCTGGATGGAGGTCCGCCATGGGCCTCAACAGCGGGAAGGCCTGGCCTGATATTGCCGGCTGCGGCAAGGTCTCGTGGTGGCCCCCCCACCACTCGGTGACGGGACCAAAATTTAAATATGTTAATTTATTAAAATAAATGAACTTACCCGCTCCCGCCATCCATCCTGCTCCGTATTTGGTGCCGGTGGCCGGCACTCCCATGCCTTCGGATATCCTTACAGGAATCCGAGGCAGGACACTGGTGGGGAGTGGGAGCAGGTAAGTTTTTCAGTGTGGGAGTGGGGGAACAGTGTCAGAGTCATTTGATTAGTGTAGGGGATGGTGGGAAGGGGTAAAGATTAAATTTTGTGAACTCTGGGGGGCTAGTTCAGGTGCACAAGGTAAGTATTTTGGGGGAGAGGGCAAGAAATTAGATCTATGGTTGTTGGGGGGGGCGTTGTGGGAGAGGGGCTAGATCAATTAATTAATTTTTTAAAAAGCTATATTACTTTAAAGACTTAAATGTAATGATAGGGGTCGAAGCCCATTAAAAATAACATCAGTGCCTGAGCAATGATTGCTGACGCCATTGCTGGGGACGGACCGCCTGCCCCTTCCACATCATTGGGGTGGGCAGTCTGCCCTGGCCATTTAAATGAGCTGCCACGCTGAATATCGTAGCGGCTTCATGGGTGGCCTGCCATTTTTGAAGCTCACTGCCGAATAAAATCCAGCTCTGTATTCCATCTGTCACGTTCTTACCCACTTTGCAACCCTTTGGGTCCTCCTCACCACTTACTTTCCCACCTAACTTTGTATTGACAGCAAACACCCAGTCCCCTCATTGAAGTCATTAATGTAGATTTTAAATAAATGAGACCTGCACTGATCCTTGCAGCACTCCACTAGTTACAGCCTGCCAAACCGAAAATGTCCCGAGATATTCCTACTCTCTGTTTTCTGTTCATTAACCAATCCTCAATCAATGCTAATGTTATGTAATAACCTCTTGTGAGGCACCTTATTGAATGCTTTTTGAAAATCCAAATACACTACATCGACTGGTTCCTCCTTATCCATCCTACAAGCTATGTCCTCAAAACACTCTAACAGATTTACAAAACATGATTTCCCTTTCATAAATCTGTGCTGACTCTGCTTAATCCTATTTTGATTTTCTAAGTGTCCTGTTACCAGGTCCCTAATAATAGATTCAAGCATTTTGCCTACTACTGATGTTAGGCTACCTGGCCTATGGTTCCCCATTTCCTCTCTTTATTACTTAAATAGCAGGGCTACTTTTGCTACCTTCCAATCCTTGGAAACTGTTCTAGAATCTCAGAAATTCCAGAAGATTAAAACCAATGAATCCACTGTCTCTGCAGCTACTGTCTTTAAAACCCTAGGATGCAGGTCGTTAGGCCTAGGAGATTTGCCACCACTTAACCCCAGTACCATTTCTTTACTTATACTGATGTCTTTAAAAGAAAAGTTCCTCATTCCTGCTAGATCCTTGGTTTTCCATTATTTTAGGAATTATTTTGTGTCTTTTAGCATACATACATTTTATAAATGACTGAATGAAGAGAATACTGTGTATTGTGATGGCCAAGTTATTTGTGCAAAACTCAGATGTGTAGCTCCCATTATTTGGGAACTGCAAGTTGCCTTAGAGGTCAAAATTATGTCTGTCGTACACGTGCACACTTCTGGTGCGTGCCCCGCTGGGTGCCATATTGGTGCATTAGGGCACACACAGTGAGCTAAAACATGGCTACCCGACCCGAACCCGACCAGTCCCGATGACATGTCGTCGGGTTTGGGTCGGGTCGGGTCTCTCTTCTGGGTCTGGCATTTGGGCTCAGGTCAGGTCAGGTCGGGTCAGGCGCAGGAAAAAAATCAAAGGACTTAGGCCAGGGTCGGGTTCGGGTTGGATGTGGTCGGGTCAGGCCGAGGTCGGGGTTCAATTTCATACCCGAGCAGGCCTTAGCAGTGAGCGTCCACCAGAAGTTAGCAGAGAAGTCAGATTATGACTGATTTGAGAGTGAGAGAAGTGACCCAGAATAAACCAGGCCTGAGAGTGAACCTGCAGGAGAGTGAGAGGAGTGATCTAAGATAAAACCAGGCCTGAGAGTGGAATGCGGGAGAGTGAGAGGAGTGACCCAGGATAAAAGCTGACCGGAGAGTGAACCTGCAGGAGAGTGAGAGGAGCAGCCTAGGATAAAACAAGGCCAGAGAGTGAACCTGCAGGAGAGTGAGAGGAGCAACCTAGGATAAAACTAGGCCAGGGTGTGGACCTGCGGGAGAGTGAGAGGAGCAGCCTAGGATAAAACTAGGCCAGAGAGTGAACCTGCAGGAGAGTGAGAGGAGTGACCCAGGATAAAACAAGGCCGGAGAATGGACCTGCGGAAGAGAGAGAGGAGTGATCTAGGATAAAACCAGGGCAGAGAGTGGACCTGTGGTTCAGCGGACCTGCGGGAGAATGAGAGGACTAGTAGGTCGGGAACCGGAGCTTCAAAATCAACAAAAAAAATCAAGGAGTCACATCATAGGACAGCAGGTAGGTGATTGGTTGGTGAGCATTGCAGTTTTATTTTTGCTCCTGAAGCTAGAGAGGTCTGTCAAATTCAGAGCGAGGAATCTTTAACTTACTATTACTTTATTCAATTAATGAACTAGACTAATTAATCTATAGAACTAAAATAAATGGTTGAACAATCAATCTAACTAATTAAATAAGTAAGCAGTTTAGATAGACATGACAGGGCCAGTGGTGTGCCGTTGCTGCAGTATGTGGGAGTTTTGAGACAGCGTTGCGATCTCGGACAACCATATTTGCAGTAAGTCTCTGCAGCTTGAAGAACCTCAGCTCTGAGTTGTTGGGCTGAAGTCCAAGCTGCAGATATTGCGAGGCAGCGGGGAGGGGGAGAGTTACCTGGACACTTTGTTCCGGGAGGCAGTCATACCGCTTAAGTTAAGTAGTACTTAAGAGTTGGTCAGTGGTCAGGGACAGGAAGGTGTGACTATAAGTCAGACAGGAATGGGGATCCAGGATGTAGTGATGGAGGAGCTTCAGCTCTTGTCTTTGTCCAAAAAGTACACGGTACTTGCTGCCTGTGTGGATGAGAACAAGGACTGCAGACTGGATGGGCAAACTTACCATAACATCATTATGCAGGAGGCCATTCAAGTGGGGGGAGTGAAAAAGATGTGGTAGTGATAAGGGAGAGTATAATCAGGGGAATAGATACTGTGTCATCGAGTCATAGAGTTATATAGCACAGAAACAGGCCCTTCGGCCCACTGTGTCCGTGCTGGCCATCAAGCACCTATCCATTCTAATCCCATTTTCCAGCACTTGGCCTGTAGCCTTGTATGCTATGGCATTTCAAGTGCTCATCTTGAAACTTCTTAAATGTTGTTAGGGTTCCTGCCTCCACCACCACTTCAAGCAGTGTGTTCCAGATTCCAACCATCCTCTGGGTGAAAGAATCTTTCCTCAAATCCCCTCTAAACCTCCTGCCCCTTACCTTAAATCTATGCCCCCTGGTTATTGACACCTCCGCTCAGGGAAAAAGTTTCTTCCTATCTACCCTATCTATGCCCCTCATAATTTTGTATTCTTCTATCAGGTCTCCCCTCAGCCTTCTCTGCCCTAAGGAAAACAAACCTAGCCTACCCAGTCTCTCTTCATAGCTGAAATGCTCCAGCCCAGGTAACATCCTGGTGAATCTCCTGTGCACCCTTCTCCAGTGCAATCACATCCTTCTTATAGTGTGGCGACCAGAACTGTACACAGTACTCCAGCTGTGGCCGAACTAGCATTTTATACAGCTCCATCATAGCCTCCCTGCTCTTATATTCTATGCCTTGGCTAATAAAGGCAAGTATCCCATATGCTTTCCTAACCACCTTATCTACCCGTGCTGCTGCCTTCAGTGATCTATGGACACGTACACCAAGGTCCCTCTGACCCTCTGTACTTCCTAGGGTCCTACCACTCATTGTATATTCCCTTGCCTTGTTAGTCCTCCCAAAATGCATCACCTCACACTTCTCAGGATTTAATTCCATTTGCCACTGCTCTGCCCATCGATATCATGCTGTAATCTAAGGCTTTCCTCCTCACTATTTACGACACCACCAGTTTTCGTGTCATCTGCGAACTTACTGATCACACCTCCTATATTCATGTTTAAATCATTAATGTTCATTACAAAGAGCAAGGGTCCCAGCACCAATCCCTGTGGTACATCACTGGTCACAGGCTTCCAATCGCAAAAACAACCCTCGACCATCACCCTCTGCCTCCTGCCACTAAGCCAATTTTAGATCCAATTTACCAAATTGCCCTGGATCCCATGGGCTCTTACCTTCTTAACCAATCTCCCATGTGGAACCTTGTCAAAAGCCTTACTGAAGTCCATGTAGACTACATCAACTGCTTTACCCTCATCTACACATCTCGTCACCTCCTCGAAAAATTCAATCCAAGTTTGTTAAACATGATCTCCTCCTGACAAAACCATGCCTTGGGATTTTCCTTTGTCTTGCTCACCAGTGTTTTTTCATGCCTCCTCTTCGCTCTCCTAATTACTTTTTTAAGTACCACCCCCCCCCCCCCCCCCCACCCCAACACTTTCTATACTCCTCTAGGGCCTCCGCTGTTTTCAGCCCTCTGAATCTGCCATAACCCTCCTTTTTTTTCGTCATTCAATCCTCTATATCCCTTGCCATCCAGGGTTGCCTGGACTTGTTGGTCCTACCCTTCACCTTTACGGGAACACATTGGCCCTGAACTCTCACTATTTCCTTTTTGAATGACTCCCACTGGTCTGATGTAGACTTTCCTACAAGTAGCTGCTCCCAGTCCACTTTGGTCAGATCATGTTTTATCGTATTGAGATCGGCCTTCCCCAAATTCAATACCTTTATTTCCGGTCCATCTGTGCTCTGCGCTGAGACCACATGTGCTGAAGGTTATGTTGCCAGCCCAGTGCCAGGGTTCGGGACATCTCCTCACAGCTGGAGAAGAACGTGCAATGAGAGGGGGAGGGTCCAGTTGCTGTGGTTCATGTAGGAACCAACAACATAGATAGAACTAAGAATCAGGTTCTGCAGAGAGAGTTTGAGGAACTGGGTACTAAATTATTCAACAGAACCTCAAGGAAAAGAATCTCTGGATTGCTACCTTCTTCTCTTCTTCGTTGGCCTTCATGTCTCGAGAGACAATGGGTAAGTGCCTAGAGGTGATCAGTGGTTTGTGAAGCAGTGCCTGGAGTGGCTATAAAGAGAGTGACAGATTCTTCCACAGGCGCTGCAGATAAAATTGATTGTCGGGGCTGTTGCACAGTTGGCTCTCTCCTTGCGCTTCTATCTTTTTTCCTGCCAACTGCTAAGTCTCTTCGACTCGCCACTCTTGAGCCCATCCTTTATGGCTGTCCGCCAGCTCTGGTGATCACTGGCAACTGACTCCCACGACTTGTGGTCAATGTCACAGGACTTCATGTCGCATTTGCCGATGTCTTTAAAGTGGAGACATGGACAGCCGATGGGTCTGATACCGGTGATCAGCTCGCTGCACAATGCGTCCTTGGGGTTCCTGCCATCTTCCATGCAGCGCGCATGGCCAAGCCATCCCAAACGCCGCTGGCTCAGTAGGGTGTATATGCTGGGGATGTGGGCTGCCTGGAGAACTTCTGCGTTGGAGATACGGTCCTGCCACCTGATGCCAAGGATTCTCCGGAGGCAGCGAAGATGGAATGAGTTGAGATGTCGCTCTTGGCTGACGTACGTTGTCCAGGCCTCGCTGCCATTGAGCAAGGTACTGAGGACACAGACTTGAAACACTCGGACTTTTGTGTTCCGTGTCAGTGCGCCATTTTCCCACCCCCTCTTGGCCAGTCTGGACATAGCAGCGGACGCCTTTCCCATGCGCTTGTTGATTTCTGCATCGAGAGACAGGCTACAGGTGATAGTTGAGCCTAGGTAGGTGAACTCTTGAACTACTTCCAGAGCGTGGTCGCCGATATTGATGGATGGAGCATTTCTGACATCTTGTCCCATGATGTTTGTTTTCTTGAGGCTGATGGTTAGGCCAAACTCGTTACAGGCAGCCGCAATCCTGTCGATCAGTCTCTGCAGACACCCTTCTGTCTGGGATGTTAATGCAGCATCGTCAGCAAAGAGAAGTTCCCTGATGAGGACCTTCCGTACTTTGGTCTTCGCTCTAAGACCGGCAAGGTTGAACAACCTTTGCCATGTGCAAAATGGCATTGGGTGAAACAGATTAGAGAATTAAATACATGGCTCAAAGTGTAGTGCGAGAAGGGTTTTCGATTCATGGGGCACTGACACCAGAACTGGGGAAAGAGGGAGCTGTTCTGTTTGAATGGGTTCCCTTTAAACACAGCTGAGATTAGGATCCTGATGAATTGTATACCCAGGACTGTGGATAGGGCTTTAAACTAAAAGACGTGGGGAGGGATCAGGTGAAGGGAAATTGAGAAATTTAAAGAGAAAAGTCGAAGCAACAGAGCAGTGTAGTGGTTTGGATAAAGACAAACAGAGTGGGACAGCAAGGGACAGAGAGTTGGACAGTAATAGTGCATCAGCAAATAAGGTCCATGGAAAGAATAGTGGTAAAAAATAAAATTAAAGGCACTCTATCTGAATGCACAAAGCATTCATCATGAGATAGATGAACTAGCAGCACAAATAGAGATACATCATTTATGATTATGATTATGATTAGAGATACAGCACTGAAACAGGCCCTTCGGCCCACCGAGTCTGTGCCGAACATCAACCACCCATTTATACTAATCCTACACTAATCCCATATTCCTACCAAACATCCCCACCTGTCCCTATATTTCCCTACCACCTACCTATACTAGTGACAATTTATAATGGCCAATTTACCTATCAACCTGCAAGTCTTTTGGCTTGTGGGAGGAAACCGGAGCACCCGGAGAAAACCCACGCAGACACAGGGAGAACTTGCAAACTCCACACAGGCAGTACCCGGAATCGAACCCGGGTCCCTGGAGCTGTGAGGCTGCGGTGCTAACCACTGCGCCACTGTAATCACAATTACAGAGTCAAGGTTATAAGGTGAAAAAGGTTGGAAAATTATTATTCCAGAGTACGCAATATTTCGAAAAGAGAGACAGAATGGAAAAGGAGGATGACTATCCCTGATAGTAAAGGATGACATAAAGACAGGAGTAAGAAAGGATCTTGGCTCAGAAGATCAGGAAGTAGAATAAATATGGGTGGAGATTAGGAATAACAAGAGTCAGAAACTGCTGGTGGGAGTAGTTTATATATCCCATAACAGGAATTATACCATTGGACAGAACAGAAAGCAAGAAATAATTGAAGTTTAGAACAACAATAATGCAATAATCATATAGACTGGACATATCAAATTGGAAAAAGTAGTTTGGAAGAAGAGTTTGTAGAATACTTTTACAATCTTTTCCTGGAACAACACATTGTGAAACCAACTATGGATAAAGCTACTTTAGATCTGGTATTGTGCAATGAGGCAGTGTCGATTAGTAATCTCATAGTAAAAGTTCCTCTGGGGAAAAAGTGATCATAATACAATTGAACTGCATATTAAGTTTGAGAGCAACATACTTGAATCCAGAACAAGAATCTTAAACTTAAAGCTAATTAGATAGATATGAAGGGAGAGCTGGCTTATCTTAATGAACTAAAATGCAACAAATCCCCAGGACCTGATGGTCTATATCGTAGGATTCTTAAAAAAGGTAGCTCCAGAGATAATGAATAAGTGGTTATGATTTTCAAACATTTCCTAGATTCTGGAATGGTCCCAGTGGAATGAAAGTTAGGAAATGTAACACCATTATTCAAGAAAGGAGGGAGAGAGAAAACTAAGAACTATAGGTCAGTTAGCCTAACATCAGTCTTTGGGAAAATGCTGGAATCTATTAGTAGGTAAGTCTTAACAATGTACTTAGAAAATCATAGTATGATCAGAGTCAACGTGATTTTTATAAGAGGGAAATCATGTTTGACAATTTTTTTACAGTTTTCAATGGATGTAACTAGTAGGATAGATAAAGGGGAGTGAGTAGATGTAGTATACTTTGATTATATTAATAACTTAGACAAAGAGACCGAGAGTAATACATCTGAGTTTGCTGATGATACAAAGATAGGTGGGAATGTAAGTTGTGAGGAAGGCACAAAGAGGCTGCAAAGAGATCTAGACAGGCTAAGTGAGTGGGCAACAAGGTGGCAGATGGAGTATAATGTGAAGAACTGTGAGATTGTTCGCTCTGGTAGTAAGAATTGAAAAGCAGAACTTTTTTTGAAAAGGTGTGAAACTTTGAGTTGTTGATGTTCAGAGAGACTTGGGTGTACTCGCACAAGAAACACAAAAGGTTAAGCATGCAGTTACAGCAAACAATTAGGAAGGCAAATGGCATGTTGGCCGTTATTGCAAGGGTATTGGAGTACGAGAATAAGGAAGTTTTTCTACAATTATATAAGGCTTTGGTGAGACTACACCTGCAATACTGTGCACAGCTTTGGTCTCCATAAAAGAAGAAGGATATACTTGCATTGGAGGTGATACAACAAAGATTCACTAGATTGGTTCTTGGGATGAGACGGTTGTCCAATGATGACAGGCTGAGTAAATTGGACCTGTGTCTTCAGGAGTTCAGAGGAATGAGAGATGATCTCATGGAAATATACAAGATTCTGAAGAGGCTTGACAGGGTAGACACTGAGAGGTTGTTTCCTCTGGCTGGGGAATTCAGAACATGGGGGCACAGCCTCAGAATAAGGGGTTGATTATTTAGGACAGAGCCAGACAAGCTGCTTCGAAGAATCGGAGGAGGAGGAGGACAAGGGCAGCAGGAGGCCACATCCATTCAGGGAACAATTCTCATACGTGAACCTCAGCAAAGAACCAAAATTATAGAATCATAGAATCATTGCAGTACAGAAGGAGGCCATATAGCCCATCAAGTCTGTCCTGGCTCTCTGCAAGAACAACCCATTGAATCCCATGCCCTGTAATTCTGCAATTTTTTTAAATCTTCAGGTGCTTATTCAATTCCCCTTTGAAACCCACAATTGAATCTCCCTCCACCACTCTCTCAAGCAGTGAATTCTGGATCCTAACCACTCGTTGTGTAAAAAGATGTTTTCTTATGTTGCCTTTGTTCTTTTGCCAGTCACCTTAAATCTGTGTCCTCTCATTTTCTTCAGCTACTCTGTCTAGACCCCTCATGGTTTTGAATACCTCTATCAAATCTCCTCTCAACCTTCTCTCCTGTAAGGAGAACAGAGTGTGAGGCATTTACATCTGACTAAGGCTGTCCTCACTGAAATCCACAAGTGTAACCTCACAGCAGGGCAAGGACTGCATTGTCAGTGGCCGTGAAGGTGACCTTGGCCATGAAGTTTTATGTACTGGGCTCTTTCCAGGCTGGAACTGGTGATATTTGCAAGATTTTGCAATTTTCTGTTTCAATTTTGAGTAAGGGAGGTCACTGAGGCTGTGGGTTCAAAGAGAACTGAATACATTTCATTCTTCTTTCACCAGAGAGATGCACCTCTGACACAAGTACATGACTTCACAAGGATTGCAGGCACCTCTATGGTGCAGGGTACCACTGATTGTACACATGTCACTTTGCAGGCACCGCATGCCAACTCTGAGCTGCACCACACCCAAAAATGATTCCACTCCCTCAACATCCAGCTGGAGTGTGACCGTACAAAGTGAATCATGCAGGTTAATATCCAAGATCCTGGCAGCAGTAATGATTTCATTCTGCAGCAGTCCACTGTGCCATCTGCAAACCAAAAGTTTGCTACTGGGCATCAAGGGCTGTCTGTTGACCTCATTGCTGATGGTTTCGGTGTGCAACCCATGCACATGTGGGTGACATGCATGCAATGAAAGCGATGCTGCCAGACAAAATGTGATGGCGCAGACCATTGGCACGCTTAAACAATGCTTCTGCTGCCTGGACCACTATGGAGGAACCTTGCAATGCAGGTCAAAATCTGTGGTGGTCTGTTGCATCCTGCACAACTTTACCATCATGAGGACACAGCTCTTGCCACCAGCTATATAAAGGGCAGCTGAGGAGCAGGAGGAGGAAGAAGAAGAGAAGCAGGAGGAGGAAGGGGGGAGGCAACCTAGTTACCCCCTTTCTGGTGGGGCTGCCCATGAACAATTCATCTAACTGTGATACCAGTAATCACAACCCCAATTCTCCATTCCCACACCTTACATTCCCTCTGTTACTGACCATCACAGTGTCCAAATGGCTGCAATGGAAAAATAAAGGCAACACAAAATAAACATTCCAAACCAAATATATAAATCAAAGCATGCAATATTGGATACAAATATCAGCTAATCATCCTTGTCCATTCCCTTAGTGCCTGTCTTCCATGTGCCTTTACCTGTCCTAGTGCCCCTACATAGTGCTATGCCAGGAGTTTCAGTGTAGCTGGTGGAACACTGCTGACTTTCAGTGGAGGAGACTGCAGATGGCCTTGGACAATGACCTCAAACAGCTCTGGTCCTTGGAGGCCCAACTTTGGCATGGGCAGCAGTCTGGGTTGGCTGGCTGACAGGCAACAGCAAGGGCACTGACAGAGTGACAGTGGTGGGAGGACAAATCCTGTCATCCTGGGAGAGGACAGCAGGTCAGTGCTCCATGGAGCCACTGACCCAGGGTGGCACCTCAGCACTCATTTATCGAATAGAAAATGCTGGATATACTCAGCCACTCAGGGAAGTACTTGCTTAAAACATGCTGCATCTCTGATGAAATATCATCGACCTGAAACGTTAACTCTGTTTCTCTCTCCACAGATGCTGCCTGACCTGCTGAGTATTTCCAGCATGTCTGTTTTTACTTCAGATCTACAACATCTGCAGCATTTTGCTTTTATCTAAGCTGGCCTCTTTTTCTTCCATCCTCTGCAAGTCCAAGTAGCACAAATCAGAACACATGTACGAATGGAATGAGTTGTGGTTTTGCAGTACAGTGTACAACCAGATCTAATTTTGTCAGCGAACTACCTGACTTTCATGCTAGTAGTGCAATTGCATAATAAAGTAGCCCTGTGTTCTTTTTATTTCCTTTGCACATTTGTGCTTCCAGCTTTTAATAATGTTAGATGTTAGGTGAAGCGTACTGTTTATTTTAATAAGCTGAACCACTTAAATCCTCATGTACTGATAGACTCCTGGGACTATTTTAACTGCTGCTTTTATCTCCAGGTTAAATGGTCTATGCAAAAATTCTGCTTAATAGTGCCTAATTCTCTTCTTTGAAATAATAGGAGTAGCTACTGACCAGGTCATTGGTTCAAGGTAGGTATAGAATCATTACTGGTGTGGATCCTATTATAGCCAAGGCCATCTGTGAGGAATCTGTCATGTTCTCAATAACCATAGCAACAGCTGAAGCAAATATTGTGAACTTTGGAGTATGTTGACAGCAGCATGGATAGCAAGTTGGCTACAAAACAGAAAACAGAGTAGGGATTAAAGGTATTTACTTAGACTTGTGGAAGATAGGAAGCAATGTTCTACAGGTTTTGCTGCCGGGACCACCGTTGTTCACAATTTACAGAAATCATTTGGTTGCAAATCAGAGTATAATTTTGAAATTTGTGGATGACACCAATTTGGGGGTGTAGTTGCTGAGGAAGACCATGATAAATTATAAGAAATTGTTACTAAGCTTGTAGAATGGACGTATAAATGGCAAATAAATTTTGATGCAGCTAAGGTGTCAGCTGTGGCTCAATTGGCAGCACCTTTGCCTCTGAGTCAAAAGGTTGTGGTTTCACGTTCCACTCCATGAGACTTGAGTATAAATATCTCGGCTGACATGTGACACTGACATGCATCTCTGATGAAATATCATCGACCTGAAACGTTAACTCTGTTTCTCTCTCCACAGATGCTGCCTGACCTGCGGAGTATTTCCAGCATTTCTGTTTTTGCTTCAGATCTCCAACATCTGCAGCATTTTGCTTTTATCTAAGCTGGCCTCTTTTTCTTTTCTTTTCCATCCTCTGCAAGTCCAAGTAGCTCAAATAAGAACACATGTACGAATGGAATGAGTTGTGGTTTTGCAGTACAGTGTACAATCAGATCTAATTTTGTCAGCGAACTACCTGACTTTCATGCTAGTAGTGCAATTGCATAATAAAATAGCCCTGTGTTCATTTTATTTCCTTTGCACATTTGTGCTTCCTGCACAGTCGGAGGTGCTGTCTTTTGGATGAGATGTTAAACCGAGGCCCGGTCTGCTCTCTCAGGTGGATGTAAAAGATCGAGTGGCGCTACTTTGAAGAAGGGCAGGGGAGTTATTCCTGGTGTCCTGGCCAATATTTATCCCTCAATCAACACTACTAAAACATATTATTTAGTCATTATCACATTGCTGTTTAATGGGTTCTTGCTGTGTCATATTGGTTGTTGTGTTTCCTACATTAGAACAATGACTGCACCTTAAAAATTCCTCATTGACAGTAAAGTGCTCTGGAAAGTTCTGATGTGAAAGGCGCTATACAAATCCAAGTCTTTTTTTTCTTTTTTTGCAAGTGTGCCTTTTGGTGGGAGGAATAAGGAGGCCTCATACTCCTTGGAAAATAGGAATCTAAACGGGGTAGAGGAGTAAAGTCCAGATTCAAAAATCATAAAAGAGGCAAAGCAGATTAACAAAGCCACAAAAGATGCAAACAAAGCTCTAGAGTTCATTTCTATAAGAAAACAGTTGAAAAGCAGAGAAGTTGTATTAAACTTCTTTAGAAGATTGGTTAGTTAGTCCACATTTAGAATACTGTGCACAGCTCTGCTCTCCAGATTACAAAAAGGATATGGAGTTACTGGAGAAGCTGCAAAACAGATTTACAAGGATGATATCAGAACTGAGATGTTATAACTAATAGGGAAAACTGAACAGATTGAGACCCCTGTCTTTAGAAAACAGAAGACTGAGCGGTGACCTAATGGAAGTCTTTAAAATTATGAAGGTGTTTAATATAGTAGACGTAGAAAAGATGTTTCCATTTGTGGGGGAGACCAAACTGGAGGTCATAATTATATCATAGTCACGAATGAATCCAATAAAGAATTCAGGCAAAATTATTTACCCAGAGAGTGGTTAGAGTGTGAAACTTGCTACCACATGGAGTAATTGAGGCAATTGGCATAGATGCATTTTAGGGGAAGTACATGAAGGGGAAAGAAATGGAAGGATATACTGACAGGGTTAGATGAAATAGGGTGGTAAGAGGTTCATGTGAAGCATAAACACCAGCATAGAACATTTGGGCCAAATGACCATTTTCTGTGCCATAAAATCTGTGTTACATCAATATAGATGGGCCATTGGCCATTACCCCTACCAAGCCCACACACAGCCTTAATCCTGATCTTTGCATTTTATGCATACTCATTCGAATATCTTTCAAAGCGACAACACCTCAAGTAATTTTAAAGCAATTGAGCTGTATGATGCATTGTCACTTACTGATATCCAGATTGGCATGCAGGTTGTGCAAATGCCTGTCAATATGCAGGTGCTCCTTCAACTCTCAACACTACCTTTCTACTGAACCAACCAAATGCTGCCTTGAGGACTCAATTCTAAACTCAGGAGTAACTTTACTGTGTACCAGCCTATTCAGATTAAGTTCACTGAATGAGAATGAGAAGCACCCATTTGTTGTGAAGGTTAAGCACTTTAGAGCCCATCACAAGAAGGACCATATAAGTACCATAAGAACATAAGAAATGGGAGCAGGAGTAGGCCAATCAGCCCCTTCGAGTCTGCTCCACCATTCAATGAGATCATGGCTGATCTTCTAATTCAAAGCCATTTTCCTGCACTAGCCCCGTATCCCTTGATGTTTTGAATATGTAGAAACCTATCGATCTCAGTCTTGAACATACTCAATAACTGAGCTTCCACAGTCCTCTGGGGCAGAGAATTCCAAAGATTCACCACCCTCTGAATGAAGAAATTCTTCCTCATCTCAGTCCTAAATGGCCTACCCCTTATTCTGAGACTGTGTCCCCTGGTTCCAGATACCCCAGCCAGGGGAAACATCCTTCATGCATCTACCCTGTGGAGCCATGTAAGAATTTTGTATGTTTGAATGATATCAGCTCTCATTCTTCTAAATTCCAGAGAATAAAGTCCCAGCCTATTTAATACCAGCCCTGCTGAAGAAAGAACATGAAGAACGGGCAAGTGAATTCAAATCAGGATACCAAGCAAAGTCACCTAGAATCATTGAATGAATCATAAATTGGTAACAGCATAGAAGGAGACCATTCAGTCCATCAAGCCCATGCTGGCTGTCCACAAGAGCAATTTAACTAGTCTCACTCCCAGGCCCCTTCCATGTAGCCCTGCTAATTTTTTCCTTTCAGGTGCTTATCCAGTTCTCTTTTGAAATTGAATCATCCTTCACCCCCCACCCCCTATCACCCCCGCCCCCTCACCACTTTCAGGCAGTGCATTCCAGATCCAAACCATTCGCTGCATGAAAATGTTTTCCTCATGTCACCTTTGGTTCTTTTGCCAATCACTTTAAATTTGTGTCCTCTGGTTCTCGACCCTTTTGTCAATGGGAACATTAATCTACCTCTAAATCAACTGTATAAAGGTCACCGCCTCCAGGACAGGTAATGGTGATATTGTGCCACCAGCTTCAGATGTAGGCAACATCATTCTGAATAATCCTCTTGATATCCTCCTTGTAATCCATCTCCCAGAGGAATTCCAAAGAAATGTCCATCCTACCAATGGGGTTGCTGAATATTACAGTGAGACACCAAAAATTGCTAATACAGGTCAAATAAAAATATAACGGTAACTCGGACACAAGAGCCCCAAAAAATAGCCTGAATTTCCTTGTGCGTTCACCCGATCTCCTACTATAACTTTGGTAGGACATTGGCAGAACCCATTTTCAGCCATTTATATTCTTGCTCTGCGGCTTTCGCCAAGTTCCTATGAAGTTATAACAACTCCACAGAAATTCAGAGCAGAGAAGAAAGCCACAAAATTAAAAAAATATATATGCATATGAATCTAAGGGTGATGCAACTTTAAGAAGTGTATGAAGGCACTTTCAGTGGCGATGTGTTGGCAGTCCTGCTTTCTGCTCCAACTTTTTATAATTGATCTGGATGAGCTTGCACCAATGGCACAAATTTTCAGATGGCATAGGACATGCCACCCAGATGCATATAATATTGATGCATATGGTAATGATGGAGCAGTGCAAGCCTGGTTCAGCCCAGCACACCTTCAGTAGTGCCAAAACCTGCACCAGGCCACTACCTCCAGTGTTCTGACCCAGCTGCACCTGTTTCAGCCCCACAGAAAAGCTAAAGGAATTTGGCAAATTCTTACGTTGCATGAGTAACAGCAGGTGCTCCAAAAGTAGTAGGTATTATTGAATCTAGTAGTCATTTCATCCATTGAGTTGTCCCTCATTAAACAACCAGCAAATGTCACTGAGTATCTGCTGTGCCATATGTTCTTAACTCAGGAGAAAATGGATGAAGGTTGCCAGGCTAACTTGGCCTTTTCTTCTTCCTAGGTCATATAAAACTCTGCTGCATGTGTCCTAACTTATACCAAATCTTGTTCACATATCAGCTTATGCTTGCTGACCAAACTGGCTTCCATTTAAGCACCGCTTCAATTTAAAAATTCTCATCCTTGTTTTCAATTCTCTCCATGGCCTCAGTCCTCACTATCTCTGCAATCTCCTTCAGTTCTACAACTCTCCAAGATATCTGTGCTCTTGAGAATCCATGATTTTAATCAGTCCACCGTTGGTGGTTGTGCCTTCAGCTTTGGAATTCCCTTCCTAAATTTCTCTGTCTTTCGACCGCTCTTTTCTCCTTCAAGATCCTCCTTAAAACATAACTCTTCAACCAAGCATACCTTACGGTCATTGTCCCAGACACCGCCATCACCATCGCCAGGTAAGTCCCATCCCACCGGCAGGACAGGCCCAGCAGAGGCAGTGGCACAGTAGTACACAGTTGGGATGGAGTTACCCTGGAAGTCCTAAACATTGACTCCGGACCCCATGAAGTCTCATGGCATCAGTTCAAACATGGACAAGGAAACTTTCTGCTGATTACCACCGACTGGCCTCCCTCAGCTGATGAATCAGTACTCGTCCACGTTGAACACCACTTGGAGGAAGCACTGATGGTGGCAAGGGCACAGAACGTACTCTGTTTGGGGGACTTCAATGTCCATCACCAAGAGTGGCTCCGTTGCACCACTACTGACCGAGCTGGCTGAGTCCTAAAAGTCATAGCTGCTAGACTGGGTATGCGACAGGTGGTGATGAAACCAACAAGAGGGAAAAACATAATTGACCTCACCCTCACCAATCTGCCTGCTGCAGATGCATCAGTCCATGACAGTATTAGTAGGAGTGGCACCGCGCAGTCCCTGTGGAGATGAAGTCCCGTCTTCACATTGCGGGTACCCTCCATCGTGTTGTGTGGCACTACCACCGTGCTAAATGGGATAGATTTCGAACAGATCAAGTAATTCAAAACTGGGCATCCATGAGGCGCTGTGGGCCATCAGCAGCAGCAGAATTGTACTCAACCACAATCTGTGATCTCATGGCCTGGCATGTCCCCCACTCTACCATTACTATCAAGCCAGGAGACCAACCCTGGTTCAATGAAGAGTGCAGGACGGCATGCCAGGAGCAGCACCAGGCATACCTCAAAATGAGGTGTCAACCTGGTGAAGCCACAACAGGGGACTACTTGCATGTCAAACAGCGTAAGCAGCATGCAATAAACATAGCTATGCGATCCCATAACCAACAGATAAGATCTAAGCTCTGTAGTCCTGCCACATCCAGCTGTGAATGGTGGTGGACAACTAAACAACTAACTGGAGGAGGTGGCTCCACAAATATCCCCATCCTCAATGATGGGGGAGCCCAGCATATCCGTGCGAAAGATAAGGCGGAAGCATTTGCAACAATCTTCAGCCAGAAGTGCTGAGTTGATGATCCATCTCGGCCTCCTCCTGAGGTCCCCAACATCACAGATGCCAGACTTCAGCCAATTCGATTCACTGTGCGTGATATCAAGAAACGACTGAAGGCACTGAATACTGCAAAGGCTATGGGCCCTGACAATATTCCAGCAACAGTACTGAAGACCTGTGCTCCAGAACTTGCTGTGCCCCGAGCCAAGCTGTTCCAGTACAACTACAACACTGGCATCTACCCGGCAATGTGGAAAATTGCCCAGGTATGTCCTGTACACAAAAAGCAGGACAAGTCCAACCCGACCAATTACCGCCCCATCAGTCTACTCTCAATCATCAGTAAAGTGATGGAAGGTGTCATCAACAGCGCCATAAAGCAGCACTTGCTTAGCAATAACCTGCTCAGTGACACTCAGTTTGGGTTCCACCAGGGCCACTCAGCTCCTGACCTCATTACAGCCTTGGTTCAAACATGGACAAAAGAGCTGAACTCAAGAGGTGAGGTGAGAGTGACTGCCCTTGACATCAAGGCAGTATTTGACCGAGTATGGCATCAAGGAGCCAGAGCAAAACTGAAGTCAATGGGAATTGGGGGAAAACACTATGCTGGTTGGAGTCATACCTAGCTCAAAGGAAGATGGTTGTGGTTGTTGGAGGTCAATCATCTGAGCTCCAGGACATCACTGCAGGAGTTCCTCAGGGTAGTGTCCTAGGCCCAATCATCTTCAGCTGCTTCATCAATGACCTTCCTTCAATCATTAGGTCAGAAGTGGGGATGTTCAAAAATGATTGCAGTGTTCAGCACCCTTCGTGATTCCTCAGATACAGAAGCAAACCGCGTAGAAATGCAGCAAGACCTGGACAATAACCAAGCTTGGGCTGATAAGTGGCAAGTAACATTCACGCCACACAAGTGCCAGGCAATGACCATCTCCAACAAGAAAGAATCTAACCATCTCCCCTTGACATTCAATGGCATTAACATCGCTGAATCCCCACTATCAACATCCTGGAGGCTACCATTGACCAGAAACTGAACTGGAGTAGCCATGTAAATACAGTGGCTACAAGAGCAGGTCAGAGGCTAGGAATCCTGTGGCGAGTAACTCATTTCCTGACTCCCCAGTACCTGTCCACCATCTACAAGGCAAAAGTCAGGAATGTGATGAAATACTCTCCACTTGCCAGGATGGGTGCAGCTCCAACAACACTCAAGAAGCTCAACACCATCCAGAGCAAAGCAGCCCACTTGATTAGCACCCCATCCACAAACATTCACTCCCTCCACCACCGACGCACAGTGGCAGCAGTGTGTACCATCTACAAGATACACTGCAGGAATACACCAAAGCTCTTTAGACAGCAGCTTCCATACCGCGACCTCTAACAACTAGCAGGACAAGGGCAGCAAATTCATGGGAATACCACCACCTGCAAATTCCCCTCCAAGTCACACACCATCCTGACTTGGAACTATATTGCCATTCCTTCACTGTCGCTGGGTCAAAAGGCTATGGACCCTGACAATATTCCGGCAATAGTACTGAAGACCTGTGTTCCAGAACTTGCCGAGCCGCTAGCCAAGCTGTTCCAGTACAGCTACAACACTGGCATCTACCCGGCAATGTGGAAATTGCCCAGGTACATCCTGTGCACAAAAAGCAGGACAGGTCCGACCCGACCAATTAACACCCCATTAGTTTACTCTCAATCATTAGTAAAGTGATGGAAGGTGTCATCAACAGCGCCATAAAGCAGCACTTGCTTAGCAATAACCTGCTCAGTGACGCTCAGTTTGGGTTTCACCAGAGCCATTCAGCTTCTGACCTCATTGCAGCCTTGGTTCAAACATGGACAAAAGAACTGAACTCAAGAGGTGAGGTGAGAGTGACTGCCCTTGACATCAAGACAGCATTTGTCCGAGTATGGCATCAAGGAGCCCTAACAAAATTGGAGTCAATGGGAATTGGGGGAAAACTCTCCACTGGTTGCAGTCATACCTAGCACAAAGGAAGATGACTGTAGTTGTTGGAGGTCAATCGTCTGAGCTCCAGGGCATCACTGCAGGAGTTCCTCAGGGTAGTAGCCGAGGCCCAAGCATCATCAGCTGCTTCATCAATGACCTTCCTTCAATCATAAGGTCAGAAGTGGGGATGTTCGCTGATGATCGCACAATGTTCAGCACCATTCGTGATTCCTCAGAAACTGAAGCAGTCCGCGTAGAAATGCAGCAAGACATACAAAATATCCAGGCTTAGGGTGATAAGTGGCAAGTAACATTCGTGACACACAAGTGCCAGGCAATGACTATCTCCGACAAAAGAGAATCTAACCATCTCTCCTTGACACTCAAAGAACAAAGAACAAAGAACAGTACAGCACAGGAACAGGCCATTCGGCCCTCCAAGCCTGCGCCGATCTTGATGCCTGCCTAAACTAAAACATTCTGCACTTCCGGGGTCTGTATCCCTCTATTCCCATCCTCTTCATGTATTTGTCAAGATGCCTCTTAAACGTCTCTATGGTACCTGCTTCCACCACCTCCCCCGGCAACAAGTTCCAGGCACTCACCACCCTCTATGTAAAGAACTTGCCTCGCACATCCCCTCTAAACTTTGCCCCTCTCACCTTAAACCTATGTCCCCTAGTAACTGACTCTTCCACCCTGGGAAAAAGCTTCTGACTATCCACTCTGTCCATGCCGCTTATAACTTTGTCAACCTCTATCATGTCGCCCCTCCACCTCCGTCGTTCCAGTGAAAACAATCCGAGTTTATCCAACCTCTTCTCATAGCTAATGCCCTCCAGACCAGGCAACATCCTGGTAAACCTCTTCTGCACCCTCTCCAAAGCCTCCACGTCCTTCTGGTAGTGTGGCGACCAGAATTGCACGCAATATTCTAAGTGTGGCCTAACTAAAGTTCTGTACAGCTGCAGCATGACTTGCCTATTTTTATACTCTATGCCCCGACCGATGAAGGCAAGCATGCCGTATGCCTTCTTGACTACCTTATCCACCTGCGTTGCCACTTTCAGTGACCTGTGGACCTGTACGCCCAGATCTCTCTGCCTGTCAATACTCCTAAGGGTTCTGCCATTTACTGTATACTTCCCACCAGCATTAGACCTTCCAAAATGCATTACCTCACATTTGTCCAAATTAAACTCCATTTGCCATTTCTTCGCCCAAGTCTCCAACCGATCTATATCCTGCTGTATCCTCTGACAATCCTCATCAATGTCCGCAACTCCATCAACCTTTGTGTCGTCCACAAACTTACTAATCAGACCAGCTACATTTTCCTCCAAATCATTTATATATACTACAAACAGCAAAGGTCCCAGCACTGATCCCTGCGGAACACCACTAGTCACATCCCTCCATTCAGAAAGGCACCCTTCCACTGCTACCCTCTGTCTTCTATTGAATCCCCCACTATCAACATTCTGGGGGTTGCCATTGACCAGAAACTGAACTGGAGTAGCCATATAAGTAACATGGCTACAAGAGCAGGTCAGATGCTCGTAACCCTGAGGCGAGTAACTCACCTCCTGACTCCCCAAAGCCTCTCCACTATCTACAAGGCACAAGTCAGGAATGTGATGGAATACTCTCCACTTGCCTGGATGGGTGCAGCTCCAACAACACTCAAGAAGCTGGATACCATCCAGGACCAATGGGGTGCTTGATTGGCACTCCATTCACAAACATTCACTCCCTCCATCACCAATGCACAGTGGCAGCAGTGTGTCCCATCTACAAGATGCACTGCAGCAACGCACCAAGGTTCCTTCAATAGCAGCTTCCAAACCGTGACCTCTACCACCTTGAAAGACAAGGGCAGCAAATGCATGGGAACACCACCACCTGCAAGCTCTCCTCCAAGCCACACACCATCCTGACTTGGAAATATATCACCGTTCCTTCACTGTTGCTGGGTCAAATTTTCTTCCTGACAGCACTGTGGGTGTACCTACCCCACATGGACTGCAGCGCTTCAAGAAGGCAGCTCACCACCACCTTCTCAAGGGCAATTAGGGATGGGTAATAAATCCTGGCCCAGCTAGCGACACCCACATCCCATGAATGAATAAAAAAAACTTTTGGCGATTGCTGTAATCTTTCATTATGTCTCTCAGTGTCAGATTTTATTTAATAATGCTCCTGTGAAACACTTTGGAATGTTTTATTATGTTAAAGACACTATATAAATACAAGTTGTTGTTGTTGTAATGCTTGTTGATGTAAGCAAATTTGCAAATTAAGGTTATTAGGACATGGTTGCTGGTTGAGCAGGATTTGGTGTGATAAAGGATAGGAGTCAGTAGAGTTTTGGATGACCTGAAGTTTATAAAGCATGAGGGATGGGAGGCCAACCAGGAGACCATTGGAATTATTGAATCTGGAGATGGCAGAGGCATGAAGTAGAATTTCAGCAGCAGATAGGATTAGGTTATCGCTGGAACTGGAAAAATACAATCGTTGTAGTGGAGAGGATTGAAAGGACAGCTCAGGGGTCAAATTGGATGGCATAATTGTCAACAGTCTGGTTCAGCCTGAGATAGTGACTAGGGAAAGGAATGGAGTTTATGGTGAAGGTATAGAATTTGTACAGTGATGAGGCGGGGGAGATTGGTACTGATGGTGATAGCTTTGATCTTTCCAATGTTTAGCTGCAGCAAATTTCAGCTCCATGAGACTCCAGTTCCATATTATGTGGTTGACTCTTAATGGCCTCTGAAGTGACCTGTAAGCCATTCAGTTTGAAATACAATGACTACAAGTGCTGCCACCATTTTCTCAGGGCAACAAAGTTAAAGTGAAATATAAGATTTGAAAGCATATTCACAATTATGTAATGACTTCTTTAGATTTTATATTCAGCAAAAAAAAAAATTGCAAGGCTACAGGGAAAAGGCAGAGGAGTTGGACTAGATGAGTTGCTCTTACAAAGAACCAGCACAGACACAATGGGCCAAATGGCTTCTCTGCTGTAACCATTCTATGATTCTAAATGCTTTAAAATTGGGGAATTCCACCTGAATCAAAATAGAAATGGAGGATCATTGCAGATAATGTAGTAAATTGGATCCATTGGGCTTCACCTATAATGCAGCCAGATCAAAAACATAGTTCTATACAGTCTGTGATCTCTTTCATGGTACCAAGGACAGCTAATATTAATAACTATGCGGAATGTAGACTTTACACTACCTTTTAATGGTTTGTGGCTCTATGCCAGGTAAAGTTCATTAGCATGCAGAACATGCACATTTACCTCTACCCAGCAGTCACCATCTTTTTGATTACTTAATGAGGCATGCTGTTTTAACATGAACTAGCAGAGAAAAGTGATGGCTTTGAAGACTATCACTGCTCCTCATTCAACCTGTCATCAACTCCTCAGAAGCTCAAAGTTCTTTTTGCCCAATCAGCTGAGGTTCCGTAGTATGCATTTACTGCTGATTATGGTATGTTCCTGTTGGCAGTAAAGCACCACTTATGCTAATTACTGTTATTTCCACATTGTTCACGAAATAATAAACACAGCAGTCGTGCAATGGGGACTCATTTGAATAATCAAAATTATTATTGTCCCAGTTTATTGCTGTGCTAAAATTCTATTTTTGTTTCTCTGTTCTCTGAACACTTATTGTTAAAATGGAATCTCAATTCATGGATCGTCTAAAATTAATTCATAAAAAAAATCATTATGTCTCCCCAGTTGATTTTCCACATTCATGTCCTCAGATTACAGTTATTACATCACCATTTTGAAGCAGCAATGCAAGAACATTGAGACTATTGGTAACAGGTGAGTATTGCTCACCTTTCCTTCACATCGCTTCTCTCCAGTTAGGTTGAGACCCAACTCAAAGAGTTATCGTACAACTTCAGTCCTGCTGCAAAGTGGAACTGCTTTCCAACAGTGCTAAAGCTGCAATACAAATACACCCTTAATTTCTCAGGAATTTTGTGACTAATTTACATTTTACGCCCAAGCATCAAGGGAAGGTCATACCTCTGGGGGAGGTGACACTTCATGCTATCTCTGAACTGTGCCACACAACACCAAGGACCTTTGTCGAAGATGCAAGTAACAAATTCACATAAAATAAAATATAGCCTTTTGAGTGTAATTAACAAGTTTTGCTGTATTGTGGACAGTTTTGTGAGGTGAATTAATAGATGCATCAAACCGGGCTGAGACTATCCAAGCTCATCTCAGCAAGGACCCTTACAGCTGACAGAGACTCTTACATTTTATCAGTCTGTCCTGGATTCAGACCGTCATGGAAACTAAACCACTGACTGAGTTATTCATTAAAAAGGTGTTGTTGATTTATTATCCTGATTATGTTGATCAATCACAGTAATGCAATGATCAATGGCTGCAAATGAGTAATAGGGATGGAATTTACTCTGGAGGTTCAGAGGACATCATTGCTTAAAGCAAAGCTTGAGTGGTTTCTGGATTCTGTGCGTGGGATTTCCATTCCATGGTCAGGGCCCATGCGCCGCTTTCACTGCCGGGTCTTGATGCTGCAGAGCATTGGCAACATGCACACATTGCAATTTTAATTGGCAAAGCAATAATTGTCTCAGAGTCGCATTCGCCACCCAATTATCAGCAGCGGAGGCGAGAAGCTGGTGGGACACAGGGAGGAGCAGGCCCGATTTAAAGGTCATTGCTGAGATTGTTGTTCATCTCAAGGATGGAGGCTGAAGCTGAGCAGAGGGCAGTGGGTATGGAGGACACCCATATCAGGGCAGACCCCCTCGATTTGTCTGATGCCTCACTTGAGATGCTTCTGGAGGCAGTGACAGCACGGAGAAGCATCCTGTTGCCTGCCAGTGGCTATAGAAAGCCTGCAAAGCTCAGCAAGAAAGTATGGCTGGAGGTGGCTCAGCAGCAGAAGAGTGGTGAGGAGGAACTGAGTCCAGTGCAGGAAACACTTCAATGGCCTGCTTAGATTCTGGCAAGGTGACTCCAAAGATAGATCCACATAGCATGCCTCCTAGTCAGCAGTCACCAAAGTGAGGGCATCCTGAGGGTACATTGAGTGGATTTAAGACTAGTATTTTAAACTTAAATAAGGGCAACTATGTGGGCTTGAAAGCTGAGTAGCTGAAGTGAACTGGGTTACTAGGCTAGAAGATAGAGCAATAGAGAAGCAGTGGCAGACATTTAAGGGGATATTTCAGAATGCTCACGATAAATATATTCCTACTATAAAGAAAAATTCTAAGGGGAGGACCTACCATCCAGGTTAACTAAAGAAGTGAAGGAAAGCATCAAACTTAAGGAAAAAGCATATAATTGCGCAATAGTGAGTGGCAGGTCAGATGATTGGTCAGAATATAAAGAATGGCAGAGAATAACTAAAATATTAATCAGGAAAAAGAAATTAGAGTATGAGAGGAAGATAGCGAGAAATGTAAAAATGGATAGCAAGAGTTTCTACGGGTATTTAAAAAGGAAAAGAGTAAGTAAAGTGAGTGTTGGTCCTCTAGAGAGTGAGAATGGGGAGTTAGTAGTAGATAACAAGGAAATGGTGGATAAAATGAAGTAATATTTTGCTTCTGTCTTCATTATAGAGGACACAAAAACATTGCAGTAATAGCTGTAAATCAGGAGGTGGAAGGAAGAGAGGAATTTGGTGAAATTACAATCACCAGGGAAGCTGTACTGAGTAAACTGATGGAGCTGCGGGCTGATAAGTCCCCGGGTTCTAATGGGCTTCATCCTAGGATCTTAAAAGAGGTAACTAATGAAATAATAGATGTGTTGGTGTTAATTTTTCAAAATTCGCTAGATTCTGGAAAGGTTCCACCAGATTGGAAAGTAGCAAATATAACCCCTCTATTCAAGAAAGGGGTGGGGGGGGGGGGTGGGGAGGTGGGTGCAGAAAACAGGTAACTATAGGCCAGTTAGCTTGACGTCTATCGTGGGGTAGGTGTTAGAATCGATCATTAAGGAGCTTATAGCTGGGCACTTAGAAGAACTCAAGGTAATCGGGAATAGTCAGCATGGTTTTGTGAAATGGATTTGACAAGGTGCCACATAAAAGGTTATTGCGCAAAGTAGGAGCTCATGGTGTAGGGTGTAACATATTAGTATGGATAGCAGATTGGCTGGTTGGCAGAAAACTGAGTGTATGCATAAATGGGTCCTTTTCTGATAGGCAGGAAGTGATGAGTGGAGTCCCGCAGGGGTCTGTCTGGGGCCTCAACTTTTAATAATTTATATCAATGACTTAGATGAGGGGAGCGATGGCATGGTAGTTAAATTTGCAGATGACACAAAGATAGGTAGGAAAGTATGTTGTGAAGAGGACATAAGGGAGGTTGCAGACCACTATAGATAGGTTGATTGAGTGGGCAAAAATTTGGCAGATGGAGTATAATGTGGGAAAATGTGAAGTTGTTCACTTTGGCATCTAAGGTGCTCAATAAATGCAAGCTGTCATTGTTGAACTTAGCTTTGATTTTTCCTTTATTTAATTATTAATAATTTCAATTCTGTACAGGCTTCTGTTGTATTTGTGGAGACCATCACTAATCAAGCAAGAATGTTGGGTGCTGGGGATTTGCAGCTGCAGAAATGCAACATTCGCACCACAATATCAGAATTTATCACTGTGATATAATGTAATATAGGCTTGTTTCTGGGCAGAATATGTAAATAGTCTGTGAGTGTCATCACAGGAAGTGATGTAACAGAATTTGTATTGTGCCTCATGTAGAGTGAAAGTGGAAACCATAGAAGTCAAATGCATGAAAATAAACTTCTGTTCCAGTGACTGTCAATCTCTCAGATATTCTGTTATATGACTGACTAGCATCAGAATATTACAATCACAACAATGCAACTCGCATTACTGCGAGCTAAACAAGACAAGTGAAGAACCTGCATTTATATAGTACCTTTCACACCAGAAGGATGTCCCAAAGCACTTTGTAACCAGTACATTACTTTTGAAGTTCAGCTACTGTTGTCTTATACACACACAGCAGTCAATTAGTATTCAGCAATGTCCCACAAGAAGCAGTGAGATGAATGTCCCATTAACCTGTTTTGGTGGGCTAGCTAAGAGACGCATGTTTTCCAGGACAATGAGAGAACTCTGCTCCTCATCTTCAACGAATGCAATGGGATCTTTTGCATCTACCTGACAGTGCATAAAATCAGTTTGCTGTCTCATCTTAAAGATGGAAGTTGAGAAGCAAAATGGGTGTGATCACATTATTACGGGTATTCCTAGGCCTCCAAATGTGTGAGAGAGATACAGGAGCAAATCAGCAAGGAAATTACAGAGATGTGCAAGAACTATAGAGTAGTAATATTGGGGGACTTTAATTACCCAAATTATGATTGGGATAAATTTAGAGTAAAGGGTAAGGAGAGGGAAGAATTTCTGAAATGTGTTCAGGAGAACTTCCTTGGTCAATATATTCTCAACCCAACTAGAAACGATGCATTGCTGGATCTGGTGCTGGAAAATCATGTGGGCCAAGTGTATCAAGTGTGTGTTGGGAGCACTTGGGGTAAGAGTGACCATCATATCATAAGGTTGTTATGAACAGGTGAGAAGGAGGTCTAGGGGTTCCCTCTCAGCCTTTGCCTGGTTTAAACATAACAGGGTTTAATTTTAGAAACACCATGTTTTCAGCTCCCCTTCAGTGAATCCTTGTTCACTGCTCCAATTGTAAGGCAAAGAAATCAAACAGGTTTCCTTAGATTTAAACAACAAAGGTAGAAGTTTATTAATCTTAAACTCTAATCTGGTTAACGACTACGAATATGCGACGCGACCACGCTAGCATTCATACGCGATAAACACACATGCAGATAGAGACAGTAAAAGTAGAAGGAATAAAGGGGAAAAGTTTGAGGCAATATCTGGTAGTTACAGTCCTTTATGTTCAATGTAGAGTCTTGGGTTGCCAGAAAGTCTTGCAATTCGTTGGGGCCCAGTTCACGCTTCAACTTGTTCCGATGTAAGAGTCTTTTCTCTCTTGAGGTTTTTGTGTCTTCCGTGGGTCCGGTGGCTTGTGAGAAAGCGAGAGAGAGACAGCAAGGCGGGAGACTTGCTTGTTTCAGCTTCAGTTGCACACTGCCTTGTGAATTCAAACTGCCCTGTGGCTAGTTCAAAAAAGCTGGACCAGCCATTTAGTCATGTGAGCAGCTGGTTTAACCAGTCTGGTTCTGTGGATTGTATCATCTTCGAAGGGTCTGAAATGCGCTTCCTTATACCTTCAATGTCTGATGATCAAAATCCATTTGGGTTAATTGGAGCAGGGAATAGCCCTTTGTCTCCACAAGCAGCATCTCTTAGTATGCAAATGTCCTTCCAGCCCAGTGTCTAGTGATCTTCAAACAAGTCATTCCTTCACTCCATCAACAGTTTAAAATCAATGTTCATATGAAAAAATTAATATGCCTCATTGTTGGCAATGGGGGATCTGCATGACAAGGCATAGACTCATAATGCAGAAAAACAAGGAACAAAATAAGATTGAACATCTAGATTGGAAGAGGGCTAATTTCAATGTGATGAGAAGGGATCTAGCCAGGGTAGAATGAAATCAAAGACTGACAGGGAGATCTATATCAGAGCAATAGGTTATCTATAAGGAAGAGCTGCTGCAGCTATAGGCTCGGTACATTCCAATGAGGGTGAAAGGTAAGGGAACCAAGTACAGGGCTCCTTGGATGAGGAGGGAGATAGAGGTTATGATGAAAAAAATAAGAGGGTGTGTGATGCATGTCAGGTGAATTCTTCAAGTGAGAACCAGTCCATATACAATAGGTTGAGAGGGGAGGTGAAGAGGAAAATTGGACTGGCAAAGAGAGAATATGAGAATAGAATGGCAATCAAGATAAAAGAGAACCCAAAAATCTTCAAGCGGCATATAAATAGTAAGCAGGTAGTAAGGGGTGGAGTGGGGCCTATTAGTGACAAAGAGGGTAATATATGCGTAGAGGCACAGGTAAGGCTAATATACTCAATGAGTAATAAAAGCAAAATACTGTGGATGCTTGAAATCTGAAATAAAAACAAGAAATGCTGTAACCACTCAGCAGGTCTGGCAGCATCTGTGGAAAGAGAAGCAGAGTTAACGTTTCGGGTCAGTGACCCTTCTTCGGAACTATTTAAACAGTGGGGAAAGTCTTCGCTCGAGTCGCTTTAAACAGGCTCCAGAAGCTGGCTGAGCGTGTCTACCCTGAGGCACAGTGTGGCTTTCGAGCAGAGAGATCCACCATTGACATGCTGTTCTCCCTTCGACAGCTACAGGAGAAATGCCGTGAACAACAGATGCCCCTCTACATTGCTTTCATTGATCTCACCAAAGCCTTTGACCTTGTCAGCAGACTTGGTCTCTTCAGACTACTAGAAAAGATTGGATGCCCACCAAAGCTACTAAATATCATCACCTCATTCCATGACAATACGAAAGGCACAATTCAGCATTGCAGCGCCTCATCAGACCCCTTTCCTATCCTGAGTGGCATGAAACAGGGCTGTGTTCTCGCACCTACACTGTTTGGGATCTTCTTCTCCCTGCTGCTCTCTCATGCGTTCAAGTCTTCAGAAGAAGGAATTTTTCTCCACACAAGTGTCCTTGGGGATCAACCTTGCCCAGCTAAGAGTGAAGACCAGAGTACGGAAAGTCCTCATCAGGGAACTCTTCTTTGCTGACGATGCTGCATTAACATCTCACACTGAAGAGTGTCTGCAGAGACTCATCGACAGGTTTGCGGCTGCCTGCACCGAATTTGGCCGAACCATCAGCCTCAAGAAAACGAACATCATGGGACAGGACGTCAGAAATGCCCCATCCATAAATATCGGCGACCACACTCTGGAAGTGGTTCAAGAGTTCACCTACCTAGGCTCAATTATCACCAGTAACCTGTCTCTCGATGCAGAAATCAACAAGCGCGTGGGAAAGGCTTCCACTGCTGTGTCCAGACTGGCCAAGAGAGTGTGGGAAAATGGCGCACTGACACAGAACACAAAAGTTCAAGTGTATCAAGCCTGTGTCCTCAGTACCTTGCTCTACGGCAGCGAGGCCTGGACAACGTACGTCAGCCAAGAGCGACGTCTCAATTCATTCCATCTTCGCTGCCTCCGGAGAATCCTTGGCAACAGGTGGCAGGACCGTATCTCCAACACAGAAGTCCTCGAGGCGGCCAACATCCCCAGCATATACACCCTACTAAGCCAGCGGCGCCTGAGGTGGCTTGGCCATGTGAGCCGCATGGAAGATGGCAGGAACCCCAAGGACACATTGTACAGCGAGCTCGTCACTGGTATCAGACCCACCAGCCGTCCTTGTCTCCGCTTTAAAGACGTCTGCAAACGCAACATGAAGTCCTGTGACATTGATCACAAGTCATGGGAGTCCGTTGCCAGCGATCGCCAGAGCTGGTGGGCAACCATAAAGACGGGGCTAAAGTGTGGCGAGTCGAAGAGACTTCGCAGTTGGCAGGAAAAAAGACAGAAGCGCAAGGAGAGAGCCAACTGCGTAACAGCCCTGTCAACCAATTTTATCTGCAGCACCTGTGGAAGAGTCTGCCACTCTAGAATTGGCCTTTATAGCCACTCCAGGCGCTGCTACACAAGCCATTGACCACCTCCAGGCGCTTACCCATTGTCTCTCGAGACAAGGAGGCCAAAGAAAGAAAAGACTTTGTATCAGTGTTCACTAAGGAGGTGGAATCTGACAAAATATCCATAGAAACGGAGACAGTAGCGGCAATCGATAATGTAAAAATTGAGAGGGGGAGGTACTAAAAAGGCTGGCTATGCTTCAGGTTGGTCAGTCACCTGATCTGGATGTTTGCATCCAAGATTGCTAAAGGAAGTGGAGATAGCAGAAAAGCTTGCCATAATCTTCCAGTTTTTCCTGGATACGGAGGAGGTGCCAGAGGATTGGACAGTGGCAAATGTGACACCCTTATTCAAGAAAGGGTGTAAAGGCAGTCCTCGCAACTACAGGCCAGTTAGTTTAACATCAGTGGTATGTAAGGTTTTAGAAACAACAATTAGGAAAAACTCAACACACACTTAGAGTGGTTTGAGTTAATTAAGGATAGCCAGCACAGATTGTTAAAAGGCAGACCATGCTTGACTAATTTAATTGAATTTTCTGATAATGTAATTGAGAAGGTTGATGACGGGAATGCAGTGGATATTGTTCATATGGTTTTTAAGAAAGCGTTTGATAAGCTACAGCAATAAAGTTGGTTAACAAAATTGAGGCTCATGGAATATAAGGGTCAGTGTCCAACTGAATAAAAAATGGCTCAAGGACAGAAAACAGTGAGTCATAGTAAATTGTTGTTTTTCTGAATGGAGGATGGTAGACAGTGGTATCCTCCAGGAGTCAGTGCTGGGACCACTGCTTTTTTTGCTATATATATAAATGACTTGGATTGTGGAATACAGAGTGGAACCTCAAAATTTGCTGATGACACCAAACTTGGAGGTTTGGCGAACAGTAAGGATGATATGAACTGCCTGCAACAGCACATAGATAAGCTAGCAGAATGGGCAGAGAGGTTGCAGATGGAATTTAATATTGACAAGTGTGAGGGGATGCATTTTGGCAGAAGGAATAGGAAGAGACAATATAGACTTAATGGCACAGTTCCAAAGAGTATGCAGGAATAGAGAGACCTGGGGGTGCATATGCATCATCTTTGAAGGTGGCAGGACATATTGAGAGAGTGGTTAGTAAAGCATATGGGATATTGGAGTGTCTTAAACAGAGGCATTGAGTACAAAAGCAGGGAAGTTATGCTGAACCTTTTTAAACCCCTGGTAAGTCCCCAACTGGAGTATTGTGTCCAGTTCTGGTCACCACACTTCAGAAAGGATGTGAGGGTCCTTGAGAGGGTGCAGAGAAGATTTACCAGAATAATTCCAGAGATGGGGGATTTTTGCTACAGGATTAGGTTGGAAAAGGTGGGGTTGTTCTCCTTAGAGCAAAAGAGATTGAGGGGAGATTTAATAGAAGTGTACAAGATTATGGCAGGCTTAGATAATTTTAGAGAAGGAAAAACTGTTCCTATTAACTGATGGTAGAAGGACAAGGGAACAAAGATTGAAGGTTTTGGGCAAGAGATGCAGGGGGAATATGAAGAACTTTTTTACAGAGTTTATGGTAATGACCTGGAACTCCCTGCCCACAAGGGTGGTGGAAACAGAGAAAATCAATGACTTCAAAAGGAAATTAGATGGCCACTTGAAGGAAATAAACTTGCAGGACTACGGGGATTGGGCAGGGGAGTAGAACTGACTTAATAGCTCTGTGGAGAGCCACATGGACTAGATAGGCCGAATGGAGTAAATGACTCTATGGGGGGGAATTTTATTCTGGTGGCAGGGTCTCGATGTCTGGAAAAAGTGAGGCCAAGATCCTCGCATCACCACTTCTCCGGAAGGCCCACTAAATCTAGTGCCAATCAAGCACTTAAGTGGACAGCGGAGGCCTGCCACAGGATGATAGGACCCTGTTGCCAGAAGTCCCGCCCTTGGAGAGCTGCCAGCCAATTAGAGTCCAGCATCTGCAGCGCCACCGCGAAGGCAGTGGCTGCTGCTGGAGGAGCACCTACTTGAGGTCGAGGGGCATTGCTGGACCCAGGCTACAGGGTAGGTCAGGGTGGGAGGGATCTTTCAGGGTGGGAGTCGCAGGTGGAGGGAGGGGTTCAGCAGCAAGGGCAGGAGTTGCCTGTCAGCGGGCCACCCATTCCCAATGCCGGGATCCTTGTTCAGGCCCTAAGAGTGCCTTCAAACAAGGGACTAAACCCACCCCCGGAGCCAGGAAGTAGCCTCCACAGTTTTCCATGCCATGCTTCCCGGGCGGCAACAGGAACACCTGCTGCACGGCTAATTGCGGCTACAGTGGGAACAGGCCCTTACTTGTGGGTTAATTACCTAGTTAAGGGCCTCAATTGGAGGAGAGGCAGAAATGCCATTCAAAGCCCCCCCCCCCCACCCACTGCCAGCATCCCACCTGATTTTATGCTGTCCCTGCCTCCAAACCTACTGTGGGGGACAGCATAAAATTCCCCCCTTGATTCTGACAATGCTGCAGTTTTTCACTGAACAGTTGGTTTAGATTATGTACTGAGTGGAACCTGGTAACACAAGAAATAGGATCAGGAGTAGACCATATGGCCCATCGGGCCTGCTCCGTCATTCAAAACAATCATGGTTGATCCTAGGATTCAACTCCACTTTACCGCCTGCTCGCCAAACCCCTTGATTTAAAGGCCTGCTATCCGACCCGAACCCAACGGGACCCGACGACATGTGTTGGGTTCGGGTCGGGTCGGGTCGCTCTTCCGGGTCCGTCTTTCAGGCTCGGGTCAGGTCGGGCCGGTTCCGGGTCGGACACACAGAGTGCTACCTTTTGCTCTGCTCGGAGGAAAAGGGAAGTTGAGTAAGTAAGCATCAAAATTTGAAAAGCCTGCCTGAGCTGGGAGTCTGATACATCAAAGAGGGAAACGTGCATCCAGACTCCACAGACTCTGAGTCTGCACAGTGAGCAAGTGAGCGTCTCTATGATGTCATTGCGCTCATGCTGCAGCTTCCTTCCATTCCATCCATCCATCCATCCAAAAGTGGTAAGTTCAGTGAGTGCACTATGGTCGGGTCGGGTCGGGTTGGGCGCAGTTCAGGTCGGGCGCGGGAAAAAATGGAAGGACTCAGGCCGTGTCGGGCTTGGGTCTGATGTGGTTCTGTTGGGTTCGGGTCAGGTTTTATTTTCCGGACCCGAGCAAGCCTTTACCTTGATTCCCTGAGAGACCAAAAATCTGTCTGTCCCAGCCTTAAGTGTATTCAACAATGAAGCATCCACAACCCTCTGGGGGTAGAGAATTCCAAAGATTCACAATCCTTTGAGCAAAGTAATTTCTCCTCATCTCAGAATAAATGATCCGCCCCTTATCCTGGGAGTGTGCCCCTGTGTTTCAGATTCTCGACCAGCGGAAATAATCTCTCAGTCTCTAACCTATCCAGCCCCTTTAGAATCTTATATGTTTCAATGAGATCACCTCTCATTCTTCTAAACTCGAGAGAATACAGGCCCAATTTACTTAGTCTCTCATCATAGGACAACCCCTTCATCCCAGGGATCAATCTAGTGAACCTACGCTGCACTGCCACCAGTGCAAGTATATCCTTTCTGAAATGTGGAGACCAAAATGGCACACAGTAGGCTCGATTCATTAAGCTCACCGCGCGGGCTGCACGCCAAAGAGCCACATGATTCCAAGCATGACGGCTCATTAAAATAGCCGGGGTGGGCCGCCTTCCCCACCCTGATCACGTGGGTTGAGGGGGAGGGGGGGGGGTGCGGAATTTTTTTTGCCCCTCTCCCACATCCCGAAGAACAATTAAATTAATTATTTTCCCTTTTCCCCCCAAAACACTTACCTTTACCATCTGACCTTCCCCCCACATACTGCACAAACTTTAAACTACAACCCTTCCCACCATCCTCTACACCCATGACTTTAATTTGCCCCTGTACCCCCACACTCCTACATTGATAAACTTACCTCCTTACCCTCCCCACCAGGGTCATGCCTCGTTTCCCCGGTTGGAGATCCGAAGGCCCGGGAGTGCCGGCTGCTGGGCCGAAGATCGCAGCGGGACATCAAGATTAATGGTAAGTACATGCAAATCTATTAATTTACTTTATTTACATATGGTGATTGTGCTCCCATCGGCGAATTGTGGTCGGGGGGGAGGGGGCAGTCACAGTGCCCGCTGCCACTGGAAGGATTGGACTGGGCTTTGCCATCGTTGAGGTCCGTGGCAGGCCTCATCCGGGGCCACTTTCAGTCAACACTGCCACGGATCCCGACGTCGAGGGCTTCTTAAAATCCAGATATGGTCTTACCAAAACCCTGTACAACTGTAGCAATACTTCCTTATTCCTGTACTCCAATCCCCTTGCAAGAAAGGCCAACATGCCATTTGCCCTCTTAATTGCTTGCTGTACCTGCATGTTAACTTTCTGTGTTCCTTGTACAAGTAGACCAAGTCTCTTTGAACATCGACACTTAGAAATTTGACACCTTTTAAAAAATATTCTGCTTTTATATTCTTACGACCAAAGTGAATAACTTCACACTTCCATACATTATACTTCATCTGCCATCTTGTTGCCAATTCATTTAAGCTGTCTATATCTCTTTGCAACCCCTCTGTGTCCTTCCCAAAGCTTACATTTCCACCTACCTTAGATACATTACTCTCTGTCTCTTCAGCTAAGTTATTAATATAGATTGTAAATAGCTCAGTGGAAAGAATTCTATCACTGAGCCAGTGCTGACAAAGAAGTTGTAACTCTTGCTGGAACATTCTGTGTGTATATGATGCATCATGGCAGTTGAACTTTTCACCAAACTCTGGTGGAATGTCAAGAGCCCGAGTGTACTGTACCATGTCCCATAACAGCCAGACAGAAAAAAATACTTGCAGCTGAGGCACAAACAGCTGAAAAAAAGTTAAAATGCTACTTATTTTGCCACTTTATACAGTTTAAATAATGAAACAAATCCCAGTTAACTGTGTTATATGGGGTGAGGCATGGAGGACCAATATTTCCATCAGGCCGACCCGGCTGATGAGGTTCTTTGATGTGTAGCTTAAACATTCCTGCCAGTCAGATAACTAGCTAGGCCTAGACCATGGCAAATAGCCACCTGTTTAATTTCTGGTCACTGGAGACTCAGCCTTATGCAGTGCTACAATAGCTTCAGCGAGAACTGCAAGTCTATGACTAAGGGAGGGAATATCAAGAATTCGAATCAGGTAATAACTGAGAAGAAGAGGAAGGTTTCAGAAAGGAAAGAAGGAAAAATACACAGAGAAATTAAATATTTACACCTTAAGGACATATTGCAACTTTAGCATGCATGGGAGAAAAAATATAGGATGTTTTAAAATAAATAACTGGCAATAAGAGCTATACGGAAAGGAAGAACAATTAGAGTTATTTGTAGATTAAGCAGGCTTTATAAAGTATCAGGTCAATAGCATTACAAATAATGGCTCCGATTTTAATGCACCACATCTGACAGAAACTAGGCAGGGGAGCGGGGATGGGAGTATGGGCAGTTAAAATGAGAGTTTTTCTTTATTCTCTCATGGGATGTGGGCTTCACTGGCAAGGTCAGCATTTGTTGCCCATCCATAATTGCCCTTGACAACTGAGTGGCTTGCTAGGCCATTTCAGACAGCAGTTAAGTCAACCACATTGCTGTAGTTCTGGAGTCACATGTAGGCCAGACCGGGTAAGGATGGCAGATTTCCTTCCCTAAAGGACGTTAGAGTGGTGACATACATCCCTCAAATCCCACTACCTTCTTGCCGAGCCCCAATACCAACCTACTCTTTTGGACAAATGAGTGGGAAGCAATCGAGCCCTTCTTTTCCTTTAAAGATCGGATCCTGATGTTGCATTTTGGTTAGAGGCCTGAGTAGGGAAGCCGTGAAGGCTTCCCATCAAACCAAACCTGCTGGAAAATGGATCATAGGCCAGAAGAGGCCCAGTAAGATTAAATTTCAAAATCTTATTTTAGGTTTCCTTATGAGCCAGGAAGAGTAGGAGTGCATGAAATGTACCTACCAGATTAACACGCAGGGGGTGAAGGTGAAAATCTACCCCATTGTTTCAGTAAATGCATTGTAGTTCAACAATGTGCAAATTACTGTCAAACTGACCAGTAATAATAACAACCAGAAACTACACTCCAAGCTCCAATCTGTTTGTGAACAGCACCATTAGAGATCTATTGGTCTTAAAATAACATTTAGTTTAGAGATACAGCACTGAAACAGGCCCTTCGGCCCACCGAGTCTGTGCCGACCGTCAACCACCCATTTATACTAATCCTACACTAATTCCATATTCCCTACCACTTCCCACCTGTCCCTATATTTCCCTACCACCTACCTATACTAGGGGCAATTTATAATGGCCAATTAACCTATCAACCTGCAAGTCTTTGGCATGTGGGAGGAAACCGGAGCACCCGGAGGAAACCCACGCAGACACAGGGAGAACTTGCAAACTCCACACAGGCAGTACCCAGAATTGAACCCAGGTCGCTGGAGCTGTGAGGCTGCGGTGCTAACCACTGCGCCACTGTGCCACTGTTGCAGCTTCCTTTGTCCCATATTTCCCAAACAATAATTGTTCTGCTATTTCTCATTTACACGTCCTCTAGACCCATATTTGTTTCTTTACTTGACCCACTATCATCTCCTTTTGCCTTGCACCACCATCCCTTTTGTCATTTAATTTCTTTTGCCTTGCACCCGATCAAAGACCTTCCCTTTTGTTCTTTCCCCCTCCCCCTTTCCCTGCCTCTGTACTTGCTTAAAACCTGTTACATCTCTTTTTTCAGTTCTAACAAAAGGTCATTGACCTGAAACGGTAACTCTGTTTCTCTCTCCACAGATGCTGCCTGACCTGCTGAGTATTTCCAGCATTTTCTGTTTTAATTATTTTAGGAAATGGTCCTTTGTTGTAGTATTCGTTTTGAAAGCACAGCAAATGCTCTTTGACTGTAACAAAGAGCTTTGAGAAAAGGCTATCCTGAAGTATGTGATAAGAGGAGGGTATTATGTGGTTGATGAATGCACTGCCCATTTGCCATTGTTAAATGGTTTATAAATTGTCTCCAAGGGTGAGCTCAGTCCTTTTAACTACATAACCAATTGTTCTCCCTTTAATTACTGTGATGGTGGCTCATTATTACTTTGGTTGGAGCACTCGGTACTATTTCGTTTAGTCCACTTATATTGTCATGATTTTATTTCTCCTGCTAAGAATTATGGATATTTGAAATTAATGTAGATTTTCAGTACTTTTGTGCTCATTCAAGTAATGAGAATCATGCCAGTAAATCAAGCTTGCATAGGAACTATATGTTCTCAAAGTATTCTTAGCAGGTGTTAAAAAATATGCAATTTCAACCAAAGTGGCAAATAACTGTGAGGAAAGGAATAGGAAAATCTAAGGAACATTCATAGTAATTAAATAAAGAGAAGAATAAGTAATGAAACTAATTCATACATCATGTGAGTTTAGTTTCTCATTAAATTAGAACCAAATGGGTTATGCATAACAAGGACAATGTGATAAATGAGACAATTTCATTTTCACCAGAGCTTATTAATTAACAGTCTTCAACTGTATTTTGATAAGCTATTTTATCAGCTCAAGCTCCCTGCTGCATCACATGGATTAGTTTTTAAAATCACATGTATATGTAATGGGTTAAACTACTATGCTAGAAGTTAATTACATCTTAGTCTATTCATTGGCTTAATTTTTAATTCGAGGTACTGCAGTTTTTCATTACTGACTGACTTATTGCACATTAACAATTTATTGAAAGTAATGGATTAATGAGGACAGGCACAATCATAATTTGAAATATGGAAATGAAGAGCTGTAATTAAACCATTAAGATCAATCTAGATATTACATTGAACAACCCTTTAACCAGGGTGCAATTCATTCTGATGGTTATTTTTTTCTAATTCTACAGCCCATTTCCTCATTTGTTATTTTTATCCACTTTCTATTTAAATCAGTGATTTAATTCTATCTTCGACTATTTATTTTTTATTGAGGCCTGGTCATGGTTGTCTACCTATCGTAGCACTCAGTCCTCGCCTCACAGCCTTCAGTGCATCTGTGTGAATGGGGAGAATTTGTGATCATGGGGAACATTCCTGGCAACGTTCACAGCGTAAGCAGGCACTGGAAATTTGTACCTTCACAATCCATCCCAGTCCCCACTCTAGTAACAGTGGGCTGAATTTAGTGTGGCTGATTGGAGCGGGAATGTAGGAGTAGGGGGGCCGAAGGATGGCATTGAACGAGTCTGCCCTGAAATCTGATCTCATGACTTTGGTTCCGGATTTAGTCAGCGGTGGGAAAGCACCAAGGTGGCATTGCCACCCAGACACAATGGGAGTATAATTTAAATTGTAGAACGGTTAATTAATGCACTTGTATGTAATTGTAAGCGATTCAATGGCAGGCTTGGGATTATGTGGATGATGGGTGGCCCTCATGTGCCTTCGGAACCCATCTGTTGAAAACTAGAGGCAATGAGGCGAGACCTGAGCGCTACGATGGGTAGGCAACCATGACCATCACTGCATAAGGGGGAGCGGAGGCAATCGTCGGCCTACAGTGCTGTGTGCTCTGCATGGGTGGACATGGTCTCAGATGGCAGTGCTGCGTAAACAGGGTCTCGGCTGCCAGTACTAGGTGGGCTTCGTCTTGGGTACCAGTACCGGGTGAGCAGAGTTTCAGGTGCCAGTACGGGTGGGTTTGGTTTCGGGTGCCAGAACCAGGTAAGCAGGGTCTCGGGTGTTGTGCAAGGGAGTGCTGGGTCTCGGGTGTTGTACAAGCGCGTGCTGAGTGTCAGGTGGTCTGTAGGGAGGGGCGGGCTTGGTTTCAGTAGCAGTATCAGATGCCCAAACTGTTGGATGAGAGGTTCAGATGCCCATAGTGCTGGGTGAGAGGGTCGGCTATCAGCAAGGGTGGGCACTAAGGGTCATTAGATAGTCTGTCGGGAGAAGTAGTGAAGGGAAAGCTGCCAAGACAGGTTCGTCTCTGCAAGGACAGTGCTCTGTAGGCCTACAATCACCTGGCATGGGTCTCATCCACCTGTATTTTTGGCCCCCCTGTGATGTGATGTGGTGCCTCCGATAGAGGCAATACTCCAAGCCATATTATCAGTGAAGACTGTGACTCTCCAGGGAGACTGTCACTGACTTAAGCGCCATGCTGCAGGATGATTTATGACCTATGGGTTTTGGTGGGCACCCTATTCCCGTGGCATTGAAAATCACCATGGCACTTAACTTTTTTGCTTCTGGATCATTCCAGGGATCCACTGGGGACATGCGTAGGGTCTTCCAGGCAGCAGCCGACCGCTACACCAAGAAGGTGACCAATGCCCTGTTCAAGAGTGCCAGTGACAGTCAGGAGGAGAGGGCCATTGGGTTCAGGGCCATCGCTGGATTCCCTCAAGGCACAAGGTGCATGTGGCCATCAAGGCAAAAATGGACCAGACAGCCACCTTTATCAACAGGAAGGGCTTTCATTCCATCAACTTTCACCTGGTCTGCGACCACCAAAATCGTTTCCTACAGGTGTGTGCCTGCTTCCCAGGAAGCAGCCATGACGCCTACAAACTCTGACAGTCCCAGGTGCCACAGCTTTTCAGGCCCCCTGCTTGCCTTCAAGGATGGATTCTTGGGGACAAGGGCTACCAACTGACAACATGGCTACTAATGCCTGTGAGGAACCTTTGCACTGCAGTAGACAGGGACAACACTTGCCACTGCTCCACCCGAGCGACCATCAAGCATCCAAAATGAAGGTGAACCCAAAGAAGTTTTGTTAATACATTAGGAGTAAAAGGATAACTAAGGAAAGAGTAGGGCCCATAAAAGACCAACAAGGTAGGGGAGGAAGATGTTGGTATGGTTCTTCATGAATACTTTGTGTCTATTTTCACAAAAGAGGGGGACAATGCAGATATTGTAGTTAAAGAGGAGAAGTGTGAAGTATTGGATGTGATCAACATAGGGAGGGAGGAAGTACTAATGGGATTAGCATCCATGAAAGAGGGTAAATCACCAGGGCCGGATGAAATGTACCCGAGGCTGTTAAAAGAAGCAAGAGAGGAAATAGCGATAGGTCTGTCCATTATTTTCCAGTCCTCGCTGGCTACAGGTGTGGTGCCAGAGGATTGGAGGACTGCTAACATTGTACCTTTGTTGAAAATGGGAGCGAGGGATAAACCAAATAATTACAAGCCAGTTAGTCTAACCTCGGTAGTGGGAAAATTATTGGAGTCAATTCTGAGAGACAGGATAAACTGGCACTTGGAAATGCACAGATTAATCAACGTTAGTCAGCATGGATTTGTTAAGGGAAGATCTTGTCTGACTAACTTGTTTGAATTTTTTGCAGAGTTAACAAGGAAGATTGATGAGGGTAGTGTAGTTGATGTAGTCTATGTGGATTTTAGCAAGGCTTTTGATATGGTCCCACATGGCAGACTGGTTAAAAAAATAAGAGCCCATGGGATCCAGGGAAATGCAGCAAGGTGGACACAAAATTGACTCAGCGGCAGGAAAAAAAGGGTAAGTGTTGACGGGTGTTTTTGCGACTGGAAGGTTGTTACCAGGGCGTTCCGCAGGGCTCAGTACAGGTCCCCTGCTTTATGTGGTCTTCTTCTTCTTTGGCCTCCTTGTCTCGAGAGACAATGGGTAAGCGCCTAGAGGTGGTCAGTGGTTTGTAAAGCAGTGCCTGGAGTGGCTATAAAGGCCAATTCTAGAGCGACAGACTCTTCCACAGGCGCTGCAGATAACATTGATTGTCGGGGCTGTTACACAGTTGGCTCTCTCCTTGCGCTTCTGTCTTTTTTCCTGCCAACTGCGAAGTCTCTTCAACTCGCCACTCTTTAGCCCATCCTTTATGGCTGTCCGCCAGCTCTGGCGAACATTGGCAACTGACTCCCACGACTTGTGATCAATGTCACAGGACTTCATGTCTTGTTTGCATACGCCTTTAAAGTGGAGACATGGATGGCCGATGGGTCTGATACCAGTGACGAGCTCGCTGTACAATGTATCCTTGGGGATCCTGCCATTTTCCATGCGTCTCACATGGCCAAGCCATCTCAAGTGCCGCTGGCTCAATAGGGTGTATATGCTGGGGATGTTGGCCGCCTCGAGGACTTCTGCGTTGGAGATACGCTCCTGCCACCTGATGCCAAGGATTATGTGGTGTATATTAACGATTTGGACATAAATGAAGGAGGTATAATCAAGACGTTTGCAGATGACACAAAAATTGGCCCTGTAGTTGATAGCGAAGAGGATAGCTATAGACTGCTGGAAGATATCAATGGACTGGTCAGGTGGGCAGAACAGTGGCGAATGGAATTCAACCTGGAGAAATGTGAGGTGATACATTTGGGGAGGTCAAACAAGGCAAAGGAATACACGATTAATGGGAGAATACTGAGATGTGTAGAGGAAGTGAGGGACTTTAGAGTGTATGTCCACAGATCCCTGAAGGTAGCAGGACAGGTCGATAATGTGGTTAAGAAGGCATATGGACCCCTTTCCTTTATTAGCCAAGGTATGGAATACAAGAGCTGGGAGGTTATGCTGGAACTGTATAAATTATTGTTAGGCCACTACTTGAGTTCTGTGTGCAGTTCTGGTCATCTCATTACAGAAAGGATGTAGTTGCACTTGGGCGGATACAAAGGAGATTTACAAGGATGTTGCTGGGACTGGAAAATTGCAGCTATGAGGAAAGATTGGATAGGCTGAGGTTGTTCTCCTTGGAGCAGAGAAAGCTGATTGAAATGATTGAAGGCTGAGATCTGATTGAAATGTACAAAATTGTGAGGGGCCTGGATAGAGTGGATGTGAAGGGCCTCTTTACCTTAGCAGAGAGGTCAGTGACTAGGGGGAATAGATTTAAAGTGATTGGTAGAAAGATTAGAGGGGACATAAGGAAAAATCTTTTTCACCCAGAGGGTGATGGGGGTCTGGAGCTCACTGCCTGAAAGGATAGTCGAGGCAGAAACCCTCAACTCATTTAAAAGGTGTCTGGATACGCACCTCAAGTGCCGTAACCTGCAGGGCTACGGACCAAATGCTGGAAGGTGTGATTAGGCTGGGCGGCTTATTTTTCAGCCGGCACAGACACGATGGGCCAAGTGGCTTCATTCCATGCCATAAATTTTCTATGGCTCTATGATTCTAAAACAAAAGGGTGACCTTGACTCCAGGGAAAGTTCTGATGGGGAAGAATCTGACTCCAACCCAGGACCCAATGGGGAGCTGTTTAAATTTGTGCAAGTCCTCCCAAAGTTTGTGGAAAGAGATACAAAGACATTTTTCATTCCTTTTGAAAAGCTAGTGGTAGCCAAAAGAAAACTAAACACTGTTCATGCAAAGCCGGTTGATAGGCGAGCTCATGAAGTTTATGCCATGCTTTCTGAGGAGGCTTCTGCAGATTATGACATGGCAAAAAAGGCTATTCTCACTGCTTGTGAGTTGGTCCCTGAAGCTTACAGGCAGAAATTTCAGAACCTCCAGAAACTGCCTGGGTAGACTTATATAGAATTTGAGAGGGTAAAGCAAATTAACTTAGATCATTGGATGCAGGCACTAAAGGTAGAGGCCACCTATGAGACCCTTAGGGAAACAGTGCTCCTGGAGGAATTTAAAAATTCACACCCTCCATTAGTAAGAACCCATGTAGAGAACCAGGAGGTTTCGATAGCCAGACAGGCAGCTGAGATAGCTGATAAGTATGAGCTTCTCCACAAGTCAAAACTATTTTTCCATCACTCCCACAAACCCGAGAAGGATAGAAGGTGGGAGGGTGAAAGCAAAGCAAGTAGCCAGGGACAAGAAGGAACAGCTGGGAATTCCCTGGGATCTTCTCTTCAGGCCAAAAAAGAAGGTGCTGAGGGTGGAAGTGAGGTCCGAAACCTAAGTGTTTCCATTGCTATAAGGTGGGACACCTTCGTGTGGATTACTGGAAGTTACAAGTCCCATTGGACATGCTGGGGTACACAAGGCCAATGTAGAGAAAGGGGCCCTGACCGAGAGTACGACACACCAAGTTGTAACTCTGACTGCAGCTGTAAGGTCACGTACAAACACTGCTGTGAGTGCGGGGAAGGTGAACAAGATACCTGAGAGTTATAGGGGATTGTTGTCAATAGGAAAAGTAACTCCCTATCCCTCAAGTGAGGCAGGTAAACCTATAATTATACTTAGGGATACAGGAGCCACCCAAACACTTTTTCTGGGGAAAGGCATGATTTTTCTACCAGACAGTGCATTGAATATCAAGGTTTTAGTGAATGGTATTGGCAGGGAGTGTATACCCACACCTTTGTATCGGGTGCACCTGGAGTGTGACCTAATATCTGGAATGGTAACCGTAGGAGTTGTCCATAGTTTGCCAGTAGACAGAGTTGACCTACTCCTGGGGAATGATTTGGCAGGAGCAAAGGTAGTAGATTCTCCAGTAGTCATGGAAAGACCAAGTGAAGTCAAGGAGACAGAGCAGTTGCAGGAACATGTTCCAGGGTTTTTTCCTTCATGTGTAGTGACCCGAGCAATGGCTAAACAAGTTCCATCAAAGGGAAAATTGGTACCACAGACAGATATTTGGCTATCTGAAACTTCATATGGGGATCTGGATAATCTGAAGGAAATGTTCAGTAAGTCTTCTCTGATCAAGGCCCAGCAAGCCGATCCAGAGGTAAGTAAAGTGGCACAATCAGCTCAACTGAAGCTGAAGCAGAGGGAGTTCTGGAATGCTACTATATTAAAAATGGGATTCTGATGAGGAAGTGGAGACCTCCTCACTGACCTGTGGACGAAGAATTTACAGTAGTTCACCAGACAGTGGTTCTGCCCAAGTACCAACAGGAAATTTTAAGGATAGCCAATGAAATTCCTATGGCGGGATATGTAGGAATCCAGAAGACCCAAGCATGTATAAGTCGACATTTTTACTGGCAGGGTCTTCACAAGGACATGTTGCAGTTTTGTAAAATGTTTTCATACGTGCCAGATTGTGGAAAAACTGAAACCTGCAATAAAACCGGCACCCTTAAATCCCATACCAGTTTTTGGGGAACCATTTAGTAAGGAGTTGGTAGACTGCGTGGGACCTTTACTGAAAACAAAAGCAGGACATCAAAATATGCTCACTATTATGGATGTAGCTACTCGGTTTTTATTTATTCGTTTCTGAGATGTGGGCATCCCTGGCTGGTCTACATTTATTGCCCATCCCTAATTGCCCTTGAGAAGTTGGTGGTGAGCTACCTTGTTGGATCACTGCAGTCTTTGGGGTATAGGTACACCAACAGTGCTGTTTGGAAGGGAGTTCCAGGATTTTGACCCAGTGACAGTGGAGGAACGGCGGCGATATAGTTCCAAGTCAAGATGTTGTGTGGCTTGCAGGGGAACTTGCAGGTGGTGGTATTCCAATGCATCTGCTGCCCTTGTCCTTCTAGGTGGTAGAGGTCGTGGGTTTGGAAGGTGCTGTCGAAGGAACCTGGGTGAATTGCTGCAGTGCATCTTATAGCTGATACACACTGCTGACACTCTGCGTGGGTGGGAGAGGGAGTGAATGTTGAAGGTGGTGGATCAGCTGCCAATCAAGCGGGCTGCTTTGTCCTGTATGGTGTCGAGCTTCTTGAGTGTTGTTGGAGCTGCACCCATCCAGGCAAGGTTGAACCTCGCCAGCGATAAACGTTGACACCATGAGGCCTGCGAGAGATTGAGATTCCTAAACTTGAATCTCATTAGAAGGCAACAGAGGATACACTGAGACAGTCATGTGACCGTCTGTCCATCTCTGTGAAACCTGGGAGTTTCCCTTGGACAAGACAGACAAGTTTCAGAAAGACGCAATCTGTGCAGAAGCCAGAAGGGGTTTGTGTGTGTGTCTCTCTCTCTCTCCAGAAGACCTTGTGCATGTACAAAGACTAGGGGACACAGATTTAAAGTTTTGGGCAAGAGATGCAGGGAAAAGAACTTTTTTTATGCAGTGGGTGGCAATGACCTGAAACTCGCTGCCCACAAATGTGATGGAAGCGGAGACAATAAATGGCCACTTGAAGGAAACAAATGTGCAGAGTTATGGGGAGTGAGCAGGGGAGTGGGACTGACTGGGTTGCCACATGGAGAGCTGTAATGGACTCGATGGGCTGAATGGCCTCTGTGCCATAAATCACTCTCTGACTCTATGGGCTGAATTTTATTATCCTGCCACCGGGAGTGGTGGCAAGTGCAGAAAATGGCAGCAACCGTGCTGCCGTGATTATGTGGCGGGCAGCCATTTAACATAACGACGGCAGCTGTTCCCCGCCAATCACTTGGCGAAGCGGCAATGGAAACACCGTTATTAGCATCACCTGATGCTGGAGCAGGTCCTGGCGCCATCTTTAAAAGGCTGCTAGCCGTGAATATGCAGTAGTGTGTGCTCATCAATATCTCCCTGAGGCTTCATTACTGTGTTTAAAAAAATTTTGTTCTCTGCAGTCAGGCCCCCCCTGAGCATTAATTTAGCGATGGCAGATGTCCGATCAAAGTTGGCCCTACGTTTCTGTGTTCTCCCCACCCCATAAACAATCCACTTGCTGAGTCCTCCCCCATAAACGATCCACTTGCGAGTTCTCCCCCCCACCATTAACAATCTACTTGCTGGTTCTGCCCCCTCCCCATAAACAATCCACTTGCCGAGTCCTCCCCCTATAAACAATCATCGTGCCGAGTTCTCCCCCACCATAAACAATCCACTTGCCGAGTCCTCCCCCTATAAACAATCATCGTGCCGAGTTCTCCCCCACCATAAACAATCCACTTGCTGAGTTCTCCCCCACCCCTCCACCTTCCCAGATAAACCACTTGCCGAGTTCTCCCATCGTTCACTTCCCCTAGATAACACCAGTAAAGTTACTTACCCTCTCGAGGCACTGAGGATTCTTGCCTCGGTGGCGCCTGCTTTTTAAAGATGCAAAACTGAAGGGACGTGAGTGCCGGCCGTCCAACATATGATTGCGAATGCCTGGTAAGATCTCAATGAATGACATTCAAATGTAGGCCCCCTGTGTTGACAGGTGTAAATGATCAGGCCTTTGTGTCGGGGCAGAAGTGCCATGGCAACTTGTCGCTTCCGAAAGAATTGGGAAGTAGCATTAGGGCGTCGGGTTCCATGATGGGCATCTCCATGCAGATTCTCCGGCCCCTCCCAGCCTAAAATCCCACTTTCTAGAGGACCATAAAATCCAGCCCTATGACTCTATTTTGGAAAGGTCCCACATAGCAGACTGGTCACGAAAATAAAATCCCTGGGGATCCAAGGCAAAGTGACAAATTGGATCCAAAATTGACTCAGAGGCAGGAAGCAAAGGTTATGGTCAGTGGGTGTTTTTGTGACTGGAAGGCTGTTTCCAGTGGGCTTCCGCAGGGGTCTTTTTTTAATTCTTCCATGACATGTGGGCATCACTGGCAAGGCCAGCATTTGTTGCCCATCCCTAATTGCCCTTGAGAAGATTGTGGTAAGCCGCCTTCTTGAATCGCTGCAGTCCATCTGGTGCGGGTACACCCACAGTGCTATTCGGAAGGGTGTTCCAGGATTTTGATCTAATGACAGTGAAGAAATGGTGATATAGTTCAAAGTCAGAATGGTGTGTGGCTTGGAGGGGAACTTGCAGGCAGTGGTGTTCCTATGCATCTGCTACCCTTGTCCTTCTAGGTGGTAGAGATAGTGGGTTTGGAAGGTGCTGTCGAACGAGCCTTGGTGAGTTTCTGTAGTGTATATGATATACACTGCTGCCACTGTGAGTTGGTTGTGGAGGGAGTGAATGTTTAAGGTGGTGAATGGTGTCGAGCTTCTTGAGTGTTGTTGGAGCTGCATTCATCCAGGCAGGTGGAGAGTATTCCATCACACTCCTGACTTGTGCCTTGTAGATGGTGGACAGGCTTTGGGAAGTCAGGAGGTGAGTTACTGGCCTCAGAATTCCCAGTTTCTGACCTGTCCTTGTAGCCACAGTATTTATCTGGCTGATCCAGTTAAGTTTCTGGTCAATGGTAATCTCCAGAATGTTGATAGTGGGGGATTCAGCGATGGTATGCCATTAAATGTCAAGGGGAGATAATTGGATTCGCTGTTGTTGGAGATTGTCATTGCCTGGCACTTGTGTGACACGAATGTTACTTGCCACTTATCAGACCAAGCCTGAATGTTGTCCAGGTCTTGCTTCATACGGACACGGAGTGCTTCAGTATCTAAGGAGTTGTAAATGGTACTAAACATTGTGCAATCATCAACAAACATCTCCACTTCTGACCTTATGATGGAGGGAAGGTCATTGACGAAGCAGGTGAAGATGATTGGGCCTAGGACATTACCCTGAGGAACTCCTACAGCGATGTCCTAGGACTGAGAAGATTGACCTCCAACAAACCACAACCATCTTCCTTTGTGCTAGGTATGACTCCACCCAGTGGAGAGGTTTCCCCTATATGTCATTGACTTCAATTTTGCCATGGCTCCTTGATGCCACACTCGGTCAAGTCCCTTGCTTTTTCTGGTAGACATCAATGCTTCGGACTTGAATGCAGGGTGTATGATTAAGAAGTTTGCACATGACACAAAAAATGGCCATGTGGTTGATAACGAAGAAGAAAGCTGTAGACTGCAGGAAGATATCAATGGACTAGTCAGGTGGGTGGAACAGTGGCAAGTGGAGTTCAATGCGGAGAATTGTGAGGTAATGCATAGAAAAATAGGAGCAGGAGTAGGCCATTCGGCCCTTTGAGCCTGCATTTGGGGAAGGCTAACAAGACAAGGGAATACACAACAAATGGTCAGATTCTGAGAAGTATAGAGGAACAGAGGGACCTTGGATTGCATGTCCACCGACATATGGGATACTTGCCTTCATTAGCCAAGGCATAGAATATAAGAGCTGGGAGGTTATGCTGGAACTGTATAAAACACTAGTTAGACCACAGTTGGAGTACTGCATGCAGTTTTGGTCACCACTCTCGAGAAAAAATGTGATTGAACTAGATAGGGTACAGAGGAGATTTATGAGGATGTTGCCAGGCCTAAGAATTTTAGTTATGAGGAAATATTGGACAGGCTGGGGTTGTTTTGTTTGGAACAAAGGAGGCATAGAGGAGGCCTAATTAAGTGTATAAAATTATGAGGGGTCTCGATAGAGTGGATAGGAAGGCCCCTATTCCCCTTGGTTGAGAGATTCATAATCAGGGGGCATAGATTTAAGGTAAGAAGTAGGAGGTTGAGAGTGGATTCAATGGGAAATGTTTTCATCCTGAGGGTGGTGAAATCTGGAATTCACTACCTGAAGAGGTGGTAGAGGCAAAATCCTCATAACATTTAAAAAGTACTTGGATATGCGCTTGAAGTGCCGTAATCTACAATGCTACGGACCTAAATCTGTAAAGTAGGATTAGACAGGATGGCTATTTGTCGGCAAGTGTGGACACGATGGGCCGAATGTCCTACTTTCGTTCTGTAACTTGCTATGATTCTCAGTAGAGTGTTAAAGATTTGTCTGGTTTCTCAGCATACATTTGTCAGGATACTGGAAGCAAGGGGCGGATTTAATGATAAAGCCTCTGGGCCCGCCGTCAAGATCTGAAGTGGATGCGGCTTGCGTTGGGACCATGAACGGCCAGCCGCAAGTGAGCCAGTGGCAGCGGACCGTTTATGGGGAATTAGGCACGGGGGCCGACCAATCATGTGATCGGTGATGGGGCAAAGGTGAAGACGCCGACATCATCTGACTCCGTGACAGGAGCTGGCACCATTTTTAAACAGCTGCTAGAATGGCATTCAATGTTGCTGCCTTTATTGATTGGATTTCCAGAGTGCTGAAAGGCTCCAGAGTAATAGCGGACTGTAGACCCTGGGTGGCCCCATGCTTTAGTGATGCCTCCCTCCTGGTGCTCTTAAAAGCTGCCAAGGAAAGGCAGGAGATTTTCTCCCCTAGAGACAGGAGGAGAAGAGTTGGGAGATTAACCAAGCAAGCCTGGCTGCAGATTGCGGAGGAGGTCAGCAGCCGTGGGGCCACCCCCGCACATGGATAAAGTGCCGCAAGTGGCTCAATGACCTCATCTAGGCAGCAAAAGTGAGTATCTTTTAAAGCCCTCAGCTCTTGGGTCTTGCATCTGTCAGAGGAGGATGGTGCATTGCATGAAGAGGGAGTGCCCACCCAGATGTGCGCAAAGGGTCAGGGATGCAGACAAACTGTCTGAGGCAGGGCAAAATGGTCCTGAAAGAAGATCGTTTGTCATTGGAGAACCTAACAAGGTTCCTGGAAAGGGGCCGCATACCAGAGGTATCTGTGTGCCCTCATCCGTAACCGATGGAGAAATACCAGCCTATGCCTTAGGATTGTTCCTGCTGGGAAACCAACAGCTTCCATCCCTTATCTGCAGGAGAAGATTGCTCACAATCAGAGAGAGCGGGCCAAGACCAGTGGTGGGCCGCCAATTCTCCATGTCCTGACCCTGGTGGAGGAGGAGGCCATGGAGCTGGCTGGACCACACAGTGGAAGTAGCATTGGGGACAGAGAGATGGGGGCACGTTCCCAAGATAGTGGGTAAGGTTATCATGGGGCACAAGGGTGCATCTGCGGCGATGGAGCCATGCTGCTCATCAGGAATCCAGTGCCTACAGGGATCCCCAACATATCAAACATAGTGTGTTATATCGGGATGGTGGTGGGGGGGCAGGGGTGATCCTTAACCTTTCAATGTCATTGCTCTCTCATGCAGGTCACACGGAACCTGGTCAAAGAGCCTCTGAGACTGTGGGAGAGCCTACCACCACTGAGGGGGAGGACAGAGCCTCAGAGGGTCCAGCGTTACCTCATATTCCTGCACCCGCCACTAGCACAGACACTTTCATGTCAGTGGGTATACGCTCGCGGTTAGATTCGGGCACACAACCTGGTGAGCACATCACACACACACCCGGGCAGCTGATGGAGGCTGTGACAGCCCAGGCCTCTGACAATCAGAGGAATGTGAGTGACCAGGCCCATGCTGGACCCCAGGCTCATGATGTGCCTTTGGTGTCACCAACTTCATAAGAAATGCTGCAGATGCAGCAAGAGGTTGGCAACATCTGGCAGTGATGCCAAAGGCTATGCGTGCCCAAGCCATTACAATGGAGGAGTCTATCCAAGCCTTGAGCTCGGCACTATCTCTGACTGGTGCAGGAGTGGCGTCCTCCATTGAGAGATTGGCAGCTTTGATGGAGCCACATCCAGTAGGGCACTTAGTGTTTGCAGGGATTTCATGCAGACCTACAGACCCTCATCTTGACCATGATCTCAAGGCAACAGTGGCAAGGTAAGAGGGGGCAGGGGACCTGGAATCACCACCAGGTCCTCTACCCTCTCAGGTCAGCAGGAAGGCACACGTTTGCCTTGCAAGGGAGGAGGAATGGCTGGGTCTCCTCTCAGGGTGCTCCTGGTACGGCTAGCAGTTCCTCTGCCTCTGCCAATGATGCCAGGGCCTCCATCATCCCTGATGACAGAAGGTTCTACTGCTTCTGTGCAGGAGGACCCCGACATGCTGGGACCCACCAGGCCCAAGGCAACCAGAGAAGAACCACTTAGGTCATCCCTAGCCAAGGGGCAGCCTGTCTCCACTTCAGCTGACAGTGCAGGGGGAGCACCTCGTAGCAGTGCACACAAAAGAATGAAGAAGAACCCCTAGAAGCATGGGGTATTCACAGGTGAATGAGTATTTAGTTTAGTTTAGTTTAGAGATACAGCACCGAAACAGGCCCTTTGGCCCACCGAGTCTGTGCCGACCATCAACCACCCATTTATACTAATCCTACACTAATCCCATATTCCTACCACATCCCCACCTGTCCCTATATTTCCCTACCACCTACCTATACTAGGGACAATTTATAATGGCCAATTTACCTACCAACCTGCAAGTCTTTTGGCTGTGGGAGGAAACCGGAGCACCCGGAGAAAACCAACGCAGACACAGGGAGAACTTGCAAACTCCACACAGGCAGTACCCAGAATTGAACCCGGGTCGCTGGAGCTGTGAGGCTGCGGTGCTAACCACTGCGCCACTGTGCCACCCTATTTTATTGTAGATGGAAAGAATTGCACTTGAAGTCACATTCAGTAAAGAACTTTTTCCAACAAATAAGATCACCTTCCAATTCCATATGGTCTTTGACGCTTCGTTTCAACCCTGCCTCTGTGCAGATGCTTGAGGCGAGGGATCAGGATGTGAGGGGTCCAGTCTGGAGCATGGCAAGCTCGTGCTGAGCAACTAATCAATGAGCGATTGTTTCTTGAAGGAAAGAAGGCGACTACAGGGCTGCATAAAGTTAAGTCTTTATTGGTCAATGTACAACTGGTAGTTAGGATCAAAGGAAATGTGACTGTACAAGGTATCACGAGCCTCCTTTGCACATACCTCATGATGTCTCTCCTGTTGACCATGGAGTCCATCATCTGGCGATGCTTAGACAGCTTCTTCCTCTGCATCCTCATCATTTGAGGAAGTAGCACATTCCTTGCATTCCTCATTGTTCATTGCCCTCCCGTTCTCTAGTGCCAGGTTGTACAGTGCACAGCAGAACACCACGATATGTGAGACCCTCAGCAGGGCATACTGAAGGGCTCCATTGGACCGATTTAGGCAACTGAATCTTATCTTCAGCAGAACAATGGTCTGTTCTATGGTCACTTGCATTGTCCCGTGGCAAGTGTTGCACTTCTCTTCTGCATCTGTGTGTGGGTTCCTCACAGGCATTGGTCACTATGTCCTCAGGGGTAGCCCTTGTCTTCAAGAATCCATCACTGAAGGTGCATGGATGGCTGGAAAAGCTCTGACATCTGGGACTGCATCAGAATGCAGGCATTGTGACATCTTCCCTGGAAGTGTGCACAGACCTGCAGGATCTGTTTTGGTCGTCGCAGACCAGTTGTATATTGAGGGAGTGGAAGCCCTTCCTGTTGATGAAGGCTTCTCGCTGGTGTTCATGAGCCTTGATGGCCACATGTGTCCAGTTCATGCCACCCTGCACCTGGGGGCATACTGCAATGGTCCCAAACCCGATGGACCACTCAGCTTGAGAACTGGGATCTGTGCAGAAGCACATATAGTCGTCTGCCCTCCTGAGAAGGGCATTGGTGACCTCCTTGATGCACCTATGGGCTGCTGATTGTGAGATCCCACACATGTCCTCAGTGGATCCCAGGAATGATCTAGAGGCATAGAAGCTCAGTGGCACAGTGACCTTCAGGGCCACTGGCATTGAATTTCCACTGACCCCTGGGGCACAGCTCATCCTGCATCATGGCGCATAGGTCAGTGACAGCCTTCTTGGTGAGGTGGAGTCTTCAATGGCACTGCCTCTTGGACATCTGCGGGTAGTTGAGCCTCGACAGATGGAGTTTTTTTCTGGAGGGTACCTTCTTCTTTGTGAGGGAGCCACCTGTTTTTCCCCTCTGTGTCCTTCTCCACTGTCTGAAGGCTAATGCTGACCTTCCTGTGGCCTCACAGGTCGCTGTGCTGCTGTTACAGGTGCCTGGACCTCCCTTCCACTCTGCTGCACCTCCTCTTCAACGGGGTCCCCGAAGCCTGGATGAATGAAGCCCATGATAGGTTGACTCTCACTAAGTCCAAGGCCTTCACTCCCAATGGCCCCCCTCTTTACCCCGACTTGTCACCTCTGACCAGGTGGTATTGCCCATTGCCCCCCTGGAATATCACCCACACAGTTCTGGAACCTATGCCCCCACTCCTCAGACAATGCCTGATGTCCTCCCTTCTCCACCCGGTCTGGCAGTCGATGCTGTCACTTCCGATGGCCTCCCTTTGTAGCCTGAAGTAAGCTCCCGCCACTATGTCTCCTCTCTCAATCAGGTAGGCTCTGAAGCCCGTGATTCCTGTGCGCCGTCAATAAAATTTAAAACTAGAAATAAAATCTCTGGCAGTAGCCTCCTAAGTACCTTAATTGCCTTCCACCGAGCTGATGTCTGCCCTCCATGTTTGCTTCCCTGGACAAAATCGGGATGCAATGTCACCACGTCAAACTTCCTGTCTGATGTTTCCCATTCCGATTTTATGCCCACAACCCCGCCCCCCGCCCCCCGCCCCTGCCTCCGTTCCCATCCCTGACGTCCGCACAAAATTCAGCCCCTAGTATTCTTACAGCAGTGTAAGTCAATGATCATTAATTAATCTTGTGGAAGTAACTGATGCCAGTGACCTGAGAATGTATCTACAGCAGATCTGAATTTGTAATAACCATTCTTATTGAAGGAGGCAGTTCACAGGGTTAGCTCATTAGGGACCAACGCTATTCTGTTTTGGGCTGCTTAATAATACCTTAGCACTTAGCATGGACCAGAGCAGCATATATTTCTAGTAAGTTATACACAATTGGAAGGATCGTATAGACAATGCCATTGGTATCTAGAAGTAATGATGAATTTGCTTCAGCAGATCAGTGGATATCTGGCAGTGCATGGGGAACTCAAAGATCATTGTAATCTGCTGCATACTGTACAACTTTGTCATACAAAGAAGCCTAACCATGAAGGCAAATGAAGAAGCAACCCGTAATCAAGGCCACAGCAGGACACAGACAATGATCATGAAGATGCCACTGCGCAAGTTCTCATGCGGCCAAGAAGACTAGTGCACCACACACAGCATGGTGAGCTGCAATGGTGGGCAGCGTTTGTGTACAACTGCATACATGTGGTTATTAGAGTCCTCCACAATCATTGCTAGACATTGCAAGGTGCTTTGAACAGATTCTAATGGCACTAGGAAGCAATTATGCTCAGACAGCATCTTTCTTTCATATGCAGGCCCATGCCATGATTTTGAATCCCTAGGCTCTGCAGCTGAGGAAGGATGTAAGCTGACTCTACAGCCTACAGGTTCCTGTCCCTGTACTGCCTTGCCAAGTGGAACATAGTTCATGATAATGAAGCGCAGAAAAGAGTGAAAGAAAAGACTCTCATTCTACCTTATAAAATGTGTGAATTTACTGAGCACATTCGATATCTCTTTGGGTATTTGGAGGACAGAGTCACCAGACCAACAGAAGGCACCAACATCACAAAGTGCTGCTGAGGTTGGAAACTTACTTGGGACTGCCCATGCTTTATTTCTAATCTCGCTATAATTGTAAAACCACTATTAGGTCTAATAGTGTAAAATGCTAAATTGTAATGGCAGGCCAAATATGCGAAAACCTCACAGCAATGGGAAGGATTACTTTAGACTAATATTAATCAAGATTTTCCTGCAATGGTGAGATCAACAAATCCTTTGCAGCAATTTGCCAAATGCATTCAATGCAAAGTATTTCACCTTTATGGGGGCAGGGATTAGCTAACAGAGAGTAACAGGAATCTGCCAAAGTGTCTTTATCTTCACAACTAATCATTGGGGGAAAAATCTTGCACTGAAGCAGGTTGAGCAGAAGCTTGTGAAGAAAATTTAATTAATTTAACAGATCCATAAAACCAGTATTTCATAGTGATCTAGAATATATTAAAGTAAAATATGAGGGAAGAACTGGAACCAATGTCATATAAGAGTCTTTAGACTTCATGACTTGAAGCACAGATATGCTTTGTAAGAGCTTTTGCTGCACCATTCAACCAAGTCCATTTGTGCATGTGTTTCTGCCACTGTTTCAAAACAATTATACTCTTCATTGCAACAATCAATGCTTAAAAAACTTAGCTAAAAAAAAAAAGAGAATCGTTAATTAAGGATTTTAGATTTTTTTTGACATGGGCTTTTTGGTGCCTGCTCTTAAGGAAGACTAATAAGGTATGTAGAGCGGAAACTATCAGGGTGGCACTCACCAAGCAACCATGAAATAGATAAAGGAATGGACTTGAAACCAGGGTGAATACTTGGTGAACGAGCATGATGGATTAAAAGTATGAACAGCAAATCAAGAATAACTGATGTGCAGTCAATACAATTGAGACTAAATTATAGGTAGACTAATTTGGAATTGGGTCATTGTTTTGAAATGGTAATTGAGCAAAGGCTTATGGGAACTTGACCAAAATCAGAAACTTGACAAACTTCAAAAGGAATCATGGACCTTGTTAGTGTTTCAAACTGTCTGAGTAAGACTGAGTACTTTTGAAGGACTGTGGCTGCCAATAATGAGTGATAAACAGGGACATAAATCAGTGAGAAATGGAGAAAAAAGAACACGACAGTTCTCCCCGGCAACAAACTTGTGGGAAAAAAGATATAAAAATACTGACTTACAATGACTTTTAGGAGATCACAAAAGCAGTCAAAGAAAAAGTCATTGATGAAGAAAATAAAAAATTGGGAACTGGAAGCACTTACAGTGGTGCAGTAGGTGGTGTTCCTCCGAGGGTGGAATGCAAACATTTTGTTGGAATCGAGTAGAAAGAACTTTACTTTTCATTTTACTTAAGTTGTTGCTTCCCAACCTGAAAGTGCATGACCCTAACAACAGGCTTCTAAATTGTTTCTTAAAATAATCCAGGGTTTTTGTCTCCATTAATCTATCTGGTCAGTTCCTTACGTTGATCACTTTCTGTGGAGATGGAAAACATTCCTGAGATTAATGCTAAATTTACCATTTGCAACCTCCTGGTCTTGCTCCTACAGTGTATATAAATTTTAATTGGCGTAAAATTCTGAAGTTACCTTTTCCATTCATATAACTATCTTGTGTACCTCTATAAAATTATATACCTCTCAGATACTTCCTTTCTGGGCTGAAAAACCAAAGTCTCTCTATTCTTTCTTCATAATTCAGCCCTTCCACATGAACAATCAGCATCGTGGCTCTTCCCTTCACTTGAATGTTTCCCTTGTGGTTCGTCAACCAAAACTGGACAAGCTGTGGTCTGACCAGAACATTGTTTCATCTGACTTGTATTCTCCTATTTTGGCTATGTAGTTTAATAGTTTATTGACTTTGCTGTCAGCTGCTCTGCATTGGATCGATGCCTTGAATGTCGTGTCAACTTCAACTCTCAGGCCTTTCAGCTTTATCCTTAGTTATTTCACTTATGGTGTACATGTGTTGCTTACTTTTTACTTCCTATCTGCCTTAAATTTCATCTGCCATTGTACTACCCACTTACATATTTTATCCAGCACATTCTGAAATTTCTGAGCTGCCGCCTCTCAATTTACTGCACCTCCTTGTTTCCCATCATTTGTTAATTTGCCCACTTTGCATTGAATTTCAGAATCCAAGTCACTGATGTAAATTAGAAACAGTAGTGGTCCTGGAACTGAGCCCTGAGGCACCCCATTCAGTACTTCTACTCAATGCTTCCCCTCACCCCAACCAACCCCTTACAGGACAGCAAAGTACTTTTGCCATTGCTTGCCTGTACAGAACTTCCCTCAAAATCAGCACATCTGGTAGCCAGAAAGCTAGAGTCATGACCATGATTTTGATCTAACTGCACATATACAACTTTTGTATATACATCATTGCCATTTGTTGCTGAATTTTCTGTACAATAACAATACAGCACACTTGGCAGAATAAGTATTAGTACAACTTCTGAAGGACTTCCAATGAGTCCAAGAAGAAGTTTTTAAAAAGTTGAAAGACAACAATAAATAAATATTAAAATTAAACTTGGTTCTCTAACTCCTTTGATTTTAGCAGAGAATCCTGATGATGACACATGGGCCATTCTCTTTGGAGTGTTGTTCTGGCAGGAAATGACTTCCAGCTGCTCCAACGTGATCCGTTTCTTTGGGTCAGTGATTCCCATCACAAGGACGGAGCCCGCTGATGTGAAGGCAGAAAAACTGATGATACTGCAGTCAGACTGCTACTGCACTACCCGAAAAGGCAGCAACGGCATTTAAGGAGTAGAACCCTGAAGGCCAATGGAGCTACACATTTGCAGGCATGACAGGAACTGAGTACTGGGTTTCATTTACATTTAATTGGCAATCTGAAAGTAAATTGAGGGCTCCTCAGTACAGCTGACCCAAAAGTTTTATCTAGAAGAAGGTGGGGGTGAGGTAGAACTCTTGGGAAGGGGGCATTAGTGGATTGCGAGTGGGTGTCACAATTTTTGTGGGGCCCTGAGCAGCATCAGGCTCCTTCTGGGTCCAGAGAAATCTTTACCAAACAAACAGAAACTGATCTGGATTTGGATCAGCCTGACATATTCACTTTAAGGGCTGCTGCTAGGCCGCTCAATGCCTGTATCAATAGGCATTTTCGATTTTTCGTTCTTCATTGACTTTAATTAGAGGACTAATTTTTAATAGCTTGCAAGTCATTGACCCCAACCCCTCTCTGTGATTGGTGTGATTGTTGGTTCTTCCGACCTCCCTCTTTTATTTCTCAACATTTTTCCAAATCCACTAAAATGTATATTCATTTTTCAGTGATCAGTTCTGATGAAGGATACAAACCCAAACTATCATGAGTTTTCTTTCATTTACATATGCTGACTGCCCTATTGTGTGCTTCCCTTTTTTGGGGGGCTTTCCATTTCAGATTTTCAGCATTTGTCATTTTCCCTTTTGTTACAAAAGTGCTTCCTTTTTTTGTTAAATTTTGAGGACTTGTATTTAAAAACTGAAAAGGATTCCATGGATTTTTTTTTCCAAGGGTCACTGAGAGGTTGTTTAAGAATAACATTTACTGGAAGTCACCTGTCTTCAGATACCCAGTGGGGACTTTTTGACCTGGGAAAGATGTTTACAGTGAAGTGACAGGCCAAGATTTATAGGGGTCAGGAGGCTTGACTCTTAAGATATTGTTTTCATTTCGTTTTGGACAATCAGTTGGGGTTGAGGACTGTGTTTTGAAAGGAATTTTAAAAAATCAACCTGCGAAGGACAAAGCCTTTTCCATCCCTTTGAAAAGCCTGCCAGCTTTTCCATCTCTTTGAGAAACTCTTAGAAGTGAGTGTACGAAATAGAGAAATTGATGCTGCATTCCTTCTGAAAGGCCTACCAGAAAACCCTGTTGCAGCATTTCTCCTGCAAAGCCTGCCAAACTGATCTTCAATATCACCTGCAAAGAACTGTTCTAGAAAGATCCCAGTGACAGCCGTCTACGCATATATGGGATGCCAGAATAAAGGGACAACTGACATCTTCCCATATCTTCTCTTTATTTCTTCAAGAATTAGCAAGTATTTGGCCGAAGTATTCTTTTTTGCCTTTTTTTGTAACAGAGCTCTAAAGACAAAATCTATTTATTTTTCAATTAACTGGTGTGTGTGTGTGTGTGTGTGTGTGAGGGGTTAAGATAAAAAGCATACTTTCATATTTTAATCTGTGTGTTAATGCTTTGCTTGTTGATTATGTCTTGTTTTGTAATAAGCTGATAATTTTGTTGTTTATTAAAGAAAACTGGTTGGTATATTTTATTCTGGGATAGAGCAGGATATATGGTTAACCGCATTGATAACTGGGTAAACATTTAAAATATCTGTTGTGTCCTGTGGAGAAGTGGAACTAGAAAAGACAGTGCACTCCTCCCACCTCGGTCGTGACACTTTTCATTGGATGACATTTTAAACTTTGTAGGAATGGTGCAGCTATTATTTATTTTCGATTTATTGAATACTATTCCTTTGCCACATACCAATTAATAATTGTTATTTTAAAAGTGATGGCTGCTTCAATTCAGCATTTATTGGAAAACACGTATTCTACTAGTTGTGGATTTGTAAGATTTGTCTGAAGCTGTTCCCCAGTCTGCTATTTGCTTTGGTTCAAACACTCCGTTAATTTGTTAAAAATACGAGATAAGATAGATGCTCTGTCAATTAGTTACCAATTATTACTAATTCATTGGTGAATTCATTTAGGAGTTGGATCTAATTGTCCAAGTTTCATGGGATTCTTACTGTATAAAGACCTGCACCTGACAAGCATCCAAGCAATGACAGTAATGACCTGGGTCATTCATGTATAGACCTGCACCTCACTCCATCCTAATTACTGCTAATTCAGAGAAACGTATGTATTTTTGACATATGGTCCCACCACTTAAAAGTGCCCACATTTAATGTGGAAAGTCACTTAAAAAAATAACAATTATGCATTTGCATTAGCGTCTGTCTTTAGTGCTTTGTTTATTTTGGGAAGATACAGCTGTGCTTACTCACCTGTCAATCACATACAAACTAAAATTTTTACTCTTTTCTTACCTCTGTAACCTCTGTAACTCAGAGCCAATGTCAAGCATAAGTATTATTTATGGTGCTAATTGAATTAAATTGATAACATTTAATCAACATATCACAGAATTGTCTCCCCACTCTACTCCTATGGACCCATTTTGGTCATTATCCAAGTCCCAATAAATGTTGTTAGCTGCATTAGCTCAGCTAAAGGACAGTTCTCTCAGTGTTTTCTTCTGCCATTGCTGTATGAATCCTGCTCTTGTCTACAAATATTTTAAGTGCCCTCTCTCGCCATCACATTACAGAGTAATCCAATGAAAGGATGCTGGCACCAATCGGGCACTGGTTCATCAGCAGCTCTTTCAACAGCTCTTTCAGTCAGACTGATATGACCATGGCCCATACCCCATTCCTGCGCTGTGGCGGTCACCCGAGCCATTTTCTGCTTCAGCTGGGGATCCAAAATGGACCGGGTCTGGAGGGACACGATGTTCAAACCTCTGGACAAGGGCGGGAAAAATGTACCCAACGTCGCCCTCATCCTGATGACCACCTTCGTGTGCGGCTGCATCAAGCTGTGCGTAGATCCCCAGTATGCAAAAACCAAGTGTCACTACGTGCTGAGGTTCTGTCTGTCCCCAGTGTTGCGAAGGATGGGCCTGGTCACATTGCCGCGGAATGCTCCATCCAGTTGGACCGTGCCGTACCACCTATCCTTCGTGGAAAAGTTTCTGTAGAAAAACACCTTTGACCACCAATCCATCAGGCAGTGGTCTGCACGGAATGTCCTCAAGGCCCTACGGGAAAAGGAGATGGTGGATCCTGTCGGATGGTTCCCCGAGCAGACTGCTAAAGTCATTTGGTGGAATGCCTCATCACCAGAACTTTCAAACAAGCACCAAGATGTAGCTTGGCTGGTGGTGAGAAAAGCCCTCCCCGTCAGATCCTTCCTGCACACCCAGAGTCTCACCCCCTCCACACAATGCCCTTGAGGTGGCTGTGGTGGGGAAGAGACAGTTGCCCACCTCCTTCTGGAATGTGTCTTTGCAAAGCAGGTGTGGAAAGAGATGCAGTGGTTTTTGTCGAGATTCATCCCAAGCAGCTCTGTAACACAGGAATCTGTGCTCTACGGGCTGTTCCCAGGGACGCACACCGAGACAAACATCAACTGCTGCTGGAGGACTATCAATTCGGTGAAAGATGCCCTTTGGTCTGCCCAAAACTTGCTGGCCCTCCAGCGCAAAGAGTTGTCCGCGACCGAATGTTGCAGACTGGCACATTCTAAGGTCCAGGACTACGTGCTGAGGGACGCACCAAAGCTTGGGGCAGCCGCGGCAAAGGCTCAATGGGGAAAGACCACTGTGTAAGGTACCCCCACCAAGGTGAACTGAGGGGCTGGATCCATGGAAAACCCCTTGAACTGTATCCAGAAAATATTTGTTTGCTGCAGAAGGTACATGGCAGGTAAAATGAAATGGAAGGGTTGTGAGGCAACTCACTCCTGTATTGAAGGAAACTAATCTCCTTTGCACTCTTTGTATTGTCGACTTGGTGCTGTTTTGAACTGTTTTGTAATGTATTTTTTTACAGATTTTTACGAATATAGTATATTTTGGAAATTTAAAAAAAATGATATGACCATGGAGATGGTGGGTTTGGTGAGCCCAAGACAGCTGCAAATCTTCAGTCACTTGTTGCAAGAAGAGCTACAGGCTTCGTTGGTTTATTTTTGAAGTGCAGTAACTGTTGTTAGGTCCGTAAACACGACAGCAAATTGAGCATAGCAAAGTCCCACAAAAGACATATGAGTGAATGACCAGATAGTCTGAACGTGTTGCATTAAGGGAGAAATATTGGCCAGGACACTGGGAGAACTAGCTGATCTTTGTTGAGTAATGACTTTAGATATTTTATGTCTGCCTGAATAGGCAGAATGAGCCTCAGTTTAATGTCCCATCCGAAAGAAACGATGGGCTAAATTATCTAAGTATGCAATAATGGTTAGGGACCTCACCTGCTACCATCACATATTGGAAATACTTTTCTGTATTAACATACTATTGATTTTCCAATATGCACTGGTGACAGGTGAGCTTCCCCAACCTCCTCACCCCCACCACCAGTGCATCTCAGAACATTACCCTAATGTCTCCTTATGAGGCTCAATTGGTCAACAAATAATAATTCTGAAAACTGGAAAAGAGACCAAATCAGACTTTGAAACAAATAAAACCTGAAAGCAACCAAAGTGAAGAGAAAACAGGCACATACAGGGAAGGAAAATAAAGAGCTAAGAAAGCTGTAAAGATGTTGAAACGCAGGTGCAAAGAGATTAAAGAATTGAACATTAGGTCAAAGGTCAGGAATATCCATAATCTAATATATTCATGGCGCATAAGGCTAATGACACACAACCAAGTGTGAAAAGGTTTAGATGTACCACATTCAGGTTAATTATTGCTAAATGAGCTGATTTAACCTCGGCTTATTTCAGACATGAGGTAGGACAAGTTATGTAGAATGCAGACTGGCATTTTTGTAGTTCTTTAATAAAGCAGGATTTAATGTAGTATATGTATTTAATACTGAGTCACAATGGAATTCATCCACCATTTTTTTCTCTTGTGACTTACATTGCAGTATTGCTAATGAAAAGGAGAAAGAATTTTGTTTCCAATTCTTTCATGGTAGAAATTCTTAGAATTTGAACTTCGTTTCTGTCCTCTGGATTGTGTACATTGAGTCCCTCAATTCATGATGGAAACTTTATATTTTGCTAACTGTCCTTTTTGGGTTGAGGACTTTTTGTGAAGCACTTCCACAGTTGTCCTTACCTTCTTTGTGTTTGTGTGTGCGTTTTAAATGTATCAATTTATCAGTTCACTGTGACTGTATTGTTATGATAACCGAGACCAAGGTACTGTACCATTTCCAAATGGGTAGGCGGTGGTGTAGTGGTATTATCACTCGACGAGTAACCCAGAGACCCAAGGTATTTCCCTGGGGACATGGGTTCGAATTCCACCAAAGCAGAAGATGGAATTTGAATTTAATTAATAAATCTGGAATTAAAAGCTAGTCTAATGATGGCCATGAAACCATTGTCGATTGTTGTAAAAACCCATCTGGTTCACTAATGCCCTTTAGGGAAGGAAATCTGCTGTCCTTACCTGGTCTGGCCTATATGTGACTCCAGACCCACAGCAATGTGGTTAACACTTACATGTGTTACGGCATCGACCTAGGCACCGGAAACGACAACGGAAAACCCAGCCCTGTCGACCCTGCAAAGTCCTCCTTCCTAACATCTGAGGACTTGTGCCAAAGCTGGGAGAGCTGTCACACAGACCAGTCAAGCAACAGCCTGACAATGTCATACTCACGGAATCATACTTTATAGATAATGTTTCAGACACTGCCATCACCATCCCCGGATATGTCCTGTCCCACCGGCAGGACAGACCCAGCAGGTGGCACAGTGGTACACAGTCGGGAGGGTGTTGCCCTGGGAGTCCTCAACATCGACTCCGGACCCCATGAAATCTCATGGCATCAGGTCAAACATGGGCAAGGTAACCTCCAACTGATTACCACCTACCGCCCTCCCTCAGCTGATGACTCAGTACTCCTCCATGTTGAACACCACTTGGAGGAAGCACTGAGGGTGGCAAGGGCACAAAATGCAGTCTGGGTCGGGGACTTCAATGTCCATCACCAAGAGTGGCTCAGTAGCATCACTACTGACCGAGCTGGCCGAGTCCTAAAGGACACAGTTGCTAGACTTGGTCTGTGCCTGTTGGTAGCGGAACCAACAAGAGAGAAGAACATGCTTGACCTCGTCCTCACCAATCTGCCTGCCGCAGATGCTTCTGTCCATGGCAGTATTGGTAGGAGTGACCACCGCACAGTCCTTGTGGAGACGAAGTCCCGCCTTCACATTGAGGATACCGTCCATCGTGTTGTGTGGCACTATCACCGTGCTAAATGGGTTGGATTTCGAACAGATCTAGCAATGCAAAACTGGGCATCCATGAGACGGTGGGGGCCATCAGCAGCAGCAGAATTGTACTCAACCACAAACTATAACCTCATGGCCTGGAATATCCCCCACTCTACCATTACCATCAAGCCAGGAGATCAACCCTGGTTCAATGAAGAGTGCAGGAGGGCATGCCAGGAGCAGCACCAGGAATACCTCAAAATGAGGTGTCACCCTGGTGAAGCTACAACACAGGACTACTTGCACGCCAAACTGCATAAGCAGCATGCGATAGACAGAGCTAAGCGATCCCATAACCAACGGATCAGATCTAAGCTCTGCAGTCCTGCCACATCCAGTCGTGAATGGTGGTGGACAATTAAACAACTAACTGAAGGAGGTGGCTCCACAAATATCCCCATCCTCAATGATGGGGGAGCCCAGCACATCAGTGCGAAAGATAAGGCTGAAGCATTTGCAACAATCTTCAGCCAGAAGTGCCGAGTTGATGATCCACCTCGGCCTCCTCCTGAAGTCCCCAGCATCACAGATGCCAGACTTCAGCCAATTCGATTCACTCCGCATGATATCTAGAAATGACTTAAGGCACTGGATACTGCAAAAAGTATGAGCCCTGACAATATTCCGGCAATAGTACTGAAGACCTGTGCTCCAGAACTTGCCGCACCCCTAGCCAAGCTGTTCCAGTACAGCTGCAACACTGGCATCTACCCTGCAATGTGGAAAATTGCCCAGGTATGTCCTGTACACAAAAAGCAGGACATGTCCAACCCGGCCAACTACCGCCCCATCAGCCTACTCTCAATCATCAATAAAGTGATGGAAGGTGTCATCAACAGTGCCATCAAGCGGCACTTGCTTAGCAATAACCTGCTCAGTGACACTCAGTTTTGGTTCCGCCAGGGCCACTCAGCTCCTGACCTCATTACAGCCTTGGTTCAAACATGGACAAAAGAGCTGAACTCAAGAGGTGAGGTGAGAGTGACTGCCCTTGACATCAAGGCAGCATTTGACCGAGTATGGCATCAAGGAGCCCTAGCAAAACTGAGGTCAATGGGAATCAATGGGAAAACCCACCGCTTCCTGGAGTCATACCTAGCATAAAGGAAGATGGTTGTGGTTGTTGGAGGTCAATCATCTGAGCTCCAGGACATCACTTCAGGTGTTCCTCAGGGTAGTGTCCTAGGCCCAACCATCTTCAGCTGCTACATCAATGACCTTCCTTCAATCATAAGGTCAGAAGTGGGGATGTTCGCTGATGATTGCACAATGTTCAGCACCATTCGTGACTCCTCAGATACTGAAGCAGTCCGTGTAGAAATGCAGCAAGACCTGGACAATATCCAGTCTTGGGCTGATAAGTGGCAAGTAACATTCGCCCCACACAAGTGCCAGGCAATGACCATCTCCAACAGGAGAGAATCTAACCATCTCCCCTTGACATTCAATGGCATTGCCATCGCTGAATCCCCACTAACAACATCCTAGGGGGTACCATTGACCAGAAACTGAACTGGAGTAGCCATGTAAATACCGTGGCTACAAGAGCAGGTCAGAGGCTAGGAATCCTGTGGCGAGTAACTCACCTCCTGACTCCCCAAAGCCTGTCCACCATCTACAAGGCACAAGTCAGGAGTGTGATGGAATACTCTCCACTTGCCTGGATGGTTGCAGCTCCAACAACACTCAAGCAGCTCGACACCATCCAGGACAATGCAGCCCGCTTGATTGGCACCCCATCTACAAACATTCACTCCCTCCACCACCGACACACAGTGGCAGCAGTGTGTACCATCTACAAGATGCACTGCAGCAATGCACCAAGGCTCCTTAGACAGCACCTTCCCAACCCACGAGAAGGACAAGGTCAGCAAATACATTGGAACACCACCACCTGCAAGTTCCCCTCCAAGTCACACACCATCCTGACTTGGAACTATATCGCCGTTCCTTCACTGTCGCTGGGTCAAAATCCTGGAACTCGCTTCCTAACAGCACTGTGGATGTACCTACCTCAAATGGACTGCAGCGGTTCAAGAAGGCAGCTCACCACCAGCTTCTCAAAGGCAATTAGGGATGGGCAATAAATGCTGGCCTGGCCAGCGACGCCCACATCCCATGAATTAATTTTTTAAAAACCGTTCCCATGGTCTAGTTGGGAATTGTGTCAACATTAAATCTTTGATCTTGTCTGTCTGCCTGACAAATTTGTTGGACTTGCTTATTCCCAAGTTCTCTGTCTGTGTAGCACTCCTGCAGGAACTTGCTGCATTTCACTTTCTCGCCCTGGTAGTCTTTGAGCGGCATGGCAGGCTGTGCTGTGTTGTGCAGGTTCTCTTTCTGCATCATGCGGGGTATCTTACAGAGTCCAGACTCTGCAATGCTCAGCTTGGGGCGGGGAGCTCTCCCTCTGTCCTGCTCCTGGATTCTTGTTGTTTAACTGTAACTTCCTCTGTAAGGTGAAGGCCAATACAAGCTCTTCTGCTTAGGAGAACTCCTGATTTCTTAGGACCTACAGTGTTTCCAATATCTGCTTTCCCTTGTACTGAAGTGTTGCCTATAATCTGCCTTTTAGTTCAAGTTCAACCCCTCCAGGGCCATGTAACTGAGCTTCCATTGTAGAAAGTGTGTGGAAAGCCACGGGTCTTTGTCTGATAAGACTGTTACACTTGCTTCAGTGTCGAGTTTGAAATTAGTGATATGCCCATTGACATATACATCTGCTGACCAAAATGCTTGATTTGGAGCATTGATCTTACCCAGAAAGTATTTCAATTGGTTTGCTGCAGGAAGTTGTTTAACTTTGTTATCCTCTCTATATTTAAACACTTTTCCTTTAGAGCTTGACGTGGTCGAGATTTAATTTTGGCATATCTTACTGAAATGCCTTATTTGTCTGCAATAAAAGCATTCTGCTCTATTGGCAGGAAATTGTTCATTCTTCTGGATACTTTTGCTGCCACATCACTGGTAAGGTTTAAAGTTGTCTTTCGCTTCCAACACCGCCCCCCCGCCCCCAACCCCCACTCCACCCCTGTACCTATTTTCCTAGTGTCTCTTATTCATCACTCTGGTGAAAGAACTGAACAGTTGCAGGAGCTGTCCAGAACCAAGGTCTTTCTTCACCTCGCTGGTATTGCTGCATAGATTGAAGTAGGAATCACAAGATTTTAAGAATTAATCAAATTTGGCTGATGTTTCATTAATACCTTGTCTTGCTATTATATCACCATTATATCACCAATTACATATAATAATGTATTCACTTCCTCTGCTTCAGACCTGCTGTCCAATTTAGATGCAGTTCTATATCTGAGAAACCTTTTTCGCCATAGCACCCAGTTTTGAATCTGATTGGGTCCCTTGTGACTTTTGAAACTTACAAGCATTCCCAATTTTTGATCCATTAAAATTGGGTAAACAGACTAAAAGGTATGACAGTAAATGAACAGTGGGATACCGTTAAAGAAGCAATTCAATGTTTAACAAAAATACATTCCTTTGAAAAACAAAAACTCAGCAAGAAAGACCCATCCGTGGCTCACTCAGGAAGTTAAGGATAGTATCCTTTGTTACGACCAGGTGAGAAAGGGGTCTAGACGCTCCCTGTCAGTCTTTTCCTGGTTTGACCGTAACAGGGTTTAATTTTTAAAACACCATGTTTTTAGCTTCCCCTCAGTGAATCCTTGTTCACTGCTCTCCAATGCTAATGGCAAAGCAATCAACCATAGAGATTTTCTTAAATTTAAACAGGAAAGGTGTAAGTTTATTAACCTTAAAACTTTAATTCAGTTAAAACCGCTAATATATGCGACATGACCACACAAGCATGCACCTGCGATAAACACACACGCAGATAGAGACATAAAAGGAGAAAGAATCAAGGGGAAAGGTTTGAAGCAATAGCTGGAGTTCATTTACTGTCTTTTGAGTTTGATGTAAAGTATTTGATTGCTGTTTGATCTTGCCATCTCATTGGGGCCCTGTACACACTTTCAAACTTGTTTCGATGGTTTTCTGTCTTTTTGAAATCCAGTTTCTTCTTTTCATGTGAGAGAGAGAGATGCTCTCTCTTCAAGTTCAGTTGCAGTCTGATCTCAAATTGTTCTGTGAACACAATTCCAACCAAACTGGGGCCAGCAGTGACTAGCTCTTTTTTTTTGGGACAACCTGCCCGGCGAGGTTTTGTGGTTTCTTTCAATCTTAGTAGACATCCTCAGTCGTGGGCTGGAATGCTGACTTTCACACATTCAATGTCTGGTGATCAAAATTCATTTGGTTAATTGAATCAAGGAGCAGTTCCATTGTCTTCTCCAGGCAACTGTCTCTTAGAATGTAAATGCTTCCAGCCACTGTCCTATTAGAATGCAGGTGCAGCCACGTTTTCAGTCCAGTAAGAGTTTAAAATTAATGTTCCATATGACAAAATGAATATGCCTCATTCTTGGCAGGTGTGGTTTTCATCACACCTTGAATCCCTCTTCAATCTTTATTCTGCAAACTGATACTGGGCAACACACGCCATTAGTGTCACCTGCAAAGTAAATGTCAGGCATGAATTGAGTACAGTTAGAGCATCTCTCAAGACTGTGTAGGCTGATGATACCAAGGCATTGTGATTGACAGTCCAAAATGCAGTTTTATGTGGTTGGAATAATCATCAAGAAAGTATTCTGCAACTTCTGCACATAGAAATCAATAGCAACGCTCAGGACTCAGCCTCCAGTAGCAGCAGGCATGCAAAATCACAGAAACAGATAGGGGGTTTCAAGTTGTCAAATTCTGACCATCACACTTTAGGAAGGATGCAGAGGAGATTTACTCAAATGGCACAAGGAATGCCTGTCTTCAGTTACATGGACAGGCTAGAGAAGCTGAGGGTTATTCTTCTTAGAGCAGAAAAGGTTAAGGGGAGATTTAATAGAGGTGTTCAAAATCATGAAAGGTAAATGAGGAGAAATTGTTTCCAGTGGCATATGGCAGAAGAGAACACAAATTTAAGGTGGTTGGCAAAAGTGCCAGAGGCAAAATGAGGATTTTTTATATGCAGCAAGTTGCTGTGATCTGGAATGTACTGCAGTGAAGGGTGATTGAAGCATGTTTAATCATAACTTTTAAACTGGACTTGGATAAATACTTGAAGGGAAAACATTTGCAGAGAATGGGAATTGGACTAAAGACTTGGCATAGCCACAATGGGCCAATGGCCTTCTTCTGTGCTTTCTTTTTTATTTAGAAATACAGCACTGAAACAGGCCCTTCGGCCCACCAAGTCTGTGTCGACCAACAACTACCCATTTATACTAACCCTACAGTAATCTCATATTCCCTACCGCCTGCCTACCTACACTAGGGGCAATTTACAATGGCCAATTTACCTATCACCTGCAAGTCTTTGGCTATGGGAGGAAACAGGAGCACCCGGCGAAAACCCACACGGTCACAGGGAGAACTTGCAAACTCCACATAGGCAGTACCCAGAATCGAACCCGGACCACTGTGCCACTGTGCCGCCCCTGTGCTGTTTCATTCTATTTTAATCTTCTAATTGGAGCAGTCCAAACATTGGGAACATTTTAAAAGGTGAAAGCTATGCTCTTTTCTGGTTCTGCCTGATGAATGCTATATTCTAGGATCTTTCTTATGGAGCTTGAGGTTTATAGCCACATTTAGATTGAGCAATCCTCGCTTCCCAGGAACTGGCCTTAAATACTGTCTTCTACTTCAAAACGTTGGGGAGCAATTGAATCCCTCAAGCCAAACACTTTGTAAGCAGTCCCCAGAAAATGAACATTAAGTTACATAACTATTTGCCAGTGGTCACATGCAATCTGATCACCGAGAGGTCAGTAATTTTTTCTGTTAATGTGAAAATATGAATGAAATCAGTGGATTTGCACTTGGGGAATGCCATATGGTCCAACTGAGGCTGTTAACATGTTTAACGAATTTGACAGGAAAGGTAGAAAGAAACTATTTCCTTTAATAGAGAAATCCAGAACAAGGGGGCATTACTTTAAAATAAGAGCTAGGCCATTTAGGGGGGGTTATCACAAAGCACTTCTTCACACTGCGGGTAGTTGAAATCTGGTGGACCTCCCCCTTCCCACCCCCACACCCCAAAAGTGCTGTTAAGGCTAGGCCAGTTGAGAATTTCAAAATTGAGATTTCTAGATTTTTGTTAGGTAAAGTTTTAAAGGCAAATGGAGTTAAGATACAGATCAACGATTGGCCTAATTGAATGGTGGGGAAGGCTTGAGGAGCTGAATGGTCTATTGCTGTTCCTAACTCCCTTTCTATGTTCCTATGGTTGCTAAAACTGGGTTTTCCTCTCCAGTATGTACTGCATGACAGTGCTATATTTATGGTAATGTTATCTTGATGAAGTATGGGATGTCATTTTGAGACTGAATCTATTCATCTGCATTGCTACATAATCCTAAGTGTCATGTATCAGTGCTGTCACTGGTCCCACTGTCATCCCTTGTTTCTATGTTTTTGTATTGAAAGTACTAGTAACAGTAGTCTAAAATTAGCTTACTCCCTAACATGAATACTTGTGTCCCGTGACACCATGAATGGTGTCCATAGTTTATTGGTTCCTAAGTAAATTCCGCTCTTTATTCATGCCACAAGCTGAAAAGAACTTGATACAACTGTATGAGAAAAGTCTAATCTCAGGCTCTTCCTAACTGATAGCTTAAAACCATTAAACACAGGAACAGAGGGGGGCCTGACAGGCATCAATAACCATACGTTAGGTGTATTGTCATCATTATGGCTCAGAATTTCATGAAAAAAGTCAGTGTAATTATAACATAAGAGAAGAACTGTATCATTTTTGCCCATAACTGATTTACGGCAGTTTTACGCCGAAGCATCACTACATTCATATTTCCTCCAATCATTTGCACTGTTCCTGTGTTACGTTTGCTGAATCTCCTCTCAGCTCATGTGCTTCATTTCTGATTTACATCAATTCTGAACGCGGGTAAATTAACATACAAAAATTTAGGCATATCATGACCCAAAGTCACAATTTCTTGTGTTTTGTAGCACTTATTTTAGCAATGGTTTTTATTTCTCCTGACTATATTTTCTATATATTTGAATGCTGTTTTAATAGCATCATAATCTATACAACAAGAGAAAATGCTTGCACAATTGCACTTTCTCAAATATGTTGTGCTTAATGTGCATAAATTGCAGTCTGATGGCTTCAAATATTAATTTCCATAACATTAGTAAAATAAAGAGAGAATTAAAGAAATAAGATGATGCATGTTGCCTAATTTCCTCAGGTCACAATAGTTTACACTGAGTTTTATGCTCCAGCATGTGCTAATAAGATGTTCAAGAAATTTAGTGCATAGTTTTGCCACTGGGAAGATCAGTACAGAAACTGTGGGCTGAATTTTATGGGCCCCCTAGGGATAGGAACGGAGGTGGTGGTGGGGGGGGGCGGGCTATAAAATTGTGTGGGAAGGCGGGGTTGCAATGCCCATGGCCTTCCTGACGCCTTCAAAGTTATCCTGGGGCGGGGAAGGCTGAGGATGGCCTTCTCCCCCAGGCCAATTGAGGCCCTTGAATGGCCAATTAATGTTCACTTAAGGGTCTCTTCCCTCCTCCACTTCAATTTTGTTGAAGGCATAGGGACCCACCACCACAGGGAGACACCACCAGGTAAAGCCTTGCAGCCTCCTAGCGGGGTCGGGGAGGGTCTCTCCTTTGGTGACAATCCAGGGCCCATGGCCACCCGCCCCCCCGGGAAGACCCCTATCCCCACCCTCACTAACACCTCCACCCCACCCTGTCCCTGGGGCCTGCCTGAATGCCCCCAGCGATCCCGACCCCACTTACCCCTAAGGTCATCATCAAACTTCTATTCTGCAGGGCTCCCGGTGGCATTGATAGTACTGCAGAACTGTCAGATTTCTAATTGGACAGCAGCTCTGGAGTACTGTCAGCACCGCTGTGGAATTGCACTGGGTGTCCGATGGAGCGCTGGGGTGGGGTCTCTCCCCACCTTCCGGCCCGTCACCAGGACCCCTGTCATCAGAATAAAGTCCAGCCCTGTGGACACTTCACCATAATTTCTGTGTAAGTGCGATCCAAGAAATTTTGTGCCAACATTGGGCCAATTATCTAAATAACAATGAAGCTCATGGTGTTCGCCGTTATTTATGCACAAATGTTACAGCATCTTCAGTAAGGGGAAGATGCGTGGTTAAACGCAGAGATCCAAAAATTGCTATCTGAGTCCTGCCACTCCACCGGTTGCTTTGTGAAAACAACATCTCTTCATTTGCCTCATCATTGAACAACATCAAGTTACTGTAAAGCACCACAGATACAAGCTAAACTCTCCATAGAAAGTGAAGTCTTGTCCTTTTCAGTCTAAGTACTGTTTCAACAGTGTGACAAGTGTTAATTACTGTCAACCAATCTCTCTGGCGTTGAAAATTCACTATTACAAGTATGGAATCCCATTCCTTCAGGTTTTAATTGTTGTTGGAGATTTTAGAAATCTAAGGCACGAAATTCATTCACCCCAAATTTTGGGAGCAGTTGCCATGGCTCATGGCATGCCCATGCCCATTGGAAAAGGCGTGGGTGAGGCATTAAATTTATCTACCCACCTTGTTTCCATGATTATGGCATGGCAAGGTGCAGCTGCCTTGCAGTCCTGGTGTCCTTTTCTGTGCAGGTGGCCTCTGCACACTTCAGGGGCCAAGTAGCATTCTTCAGAAGCCACGTGCTCCAGATGGCCTTCCCTTCTTAAAGGCACAGTACCCGTAAAAACAAAGTTGCAACAATGCATTGCAGACTGCAAGATAATTGTTTCTGGCCACTGAATCCATGTCACACCAAGGGAAGGAGAGGGTTCTCAGATTTAGTGAGGTCACCCTGGACGCACTCTGCCAAGAGGTTGAAGTCAAAAAGGAGGTCATGTTTTTGGCAGTGAGCAAGAAGCCCTTGAGAGTGGTCCTGCAAGAGGAATGGGAGCATGTGGCAAGGGTAGTGAATGCCCGGAGCATGGCATCACAGACTTGCCAGCAGAGCTACATAAAGTTTAATGGCCTCGCTCGGGTGGTCAAGGTGAGTGAATGCATCTGCCATTTTGGGCTGGATTTAGTGGAGCTGGAGGGGCTCCTGGCGCCAGGCTGAAAATGTAGTGGGAAGCCCGCCTTGGCTATTCGGAGCCCCCACAGCTCTATATAACTGCACCCGGGCAATTAACAGCCCGGCGCCAGGATCCCCGTTCCTTTAAAGATAGGGATCCCATCTCCAAGAGCTGCTGGCCAATCAGAGGGCACTGTTGATACTGCAGGAGGCTTGGGAAAAGGGCCGAGCGCTGGAGACCTGGACTCCAGGTAAATGAGGCAGGGCCAGTCCGGCAGGCCCTGGTGATGGGGGAGGGAAGGTAGGTGTTGAGTCCAGGGGGAAGGGTTTCAGAGAGGTGGGTTATTTGCTGGCATGATCCCTCTGTGGACCACAGATTGCCCATGCAGGAAGGCCCCCACCCAATCCCGCAGGGAGTTCACCTCATTTTACTGGGTAACCTCCCTGCATGGCAGAGGCCCTCCACCGCTGGCTTAATTCTAGCAACAGCGGGAAGAGGCTCTTACTTGGCTGATAATAGGCCTCTTAAGAGCCTCAATTGGCTTCTGGGCAGCAAGGCCATCGTCAGCCTATCCCTCTCCTGACTAAATTGTAGTGCGACAGGAAGGTGACATGCCCTTTGCCCCTGCCTCCCATCACAATTCTATGGGCCCTCTGTCTCTTAGCCTGTTTCTGGGGGACCCATTGAATCCAGCCCTACATCTTGCACCCACCACAATACACACCTCTCACACTATTCAGTGCACCACACCCCCACCCCTAACCCAGCAGCATACCCTGACACTCAGGACTCACCCCTAACATCCTTATACTGCACATCAACCTCACACTCCTTAAAAGCATACCAGCCATACACAAACCTCTCACTGCTTCCATATAGCTCCAGATATACAGCTATGAAAGGCATCACCCAAACACACTGCACACATCCACTGACATTCTGCCCTCTCTCTAACAGGAGAAGGTGCTTTACAACAGGCAGGAAAGCCAGAGGACTCGGAGGAACAGAACAAATACATCCTCTCAGCACCCTGGAAGAGATGGTCCTCCAGATCATGGGAAGAAGTGTTATGGAGCCAGTGGCATCCAGTGCTGCTGAGGCCATCCCAGATGATGGTAAGTTCTCCACTAGCTCCCCACCCTGATCCTGAAAGATGCCATGAAATTGCAGCTGGAGTGACCGTGGGCCTCCTGATTTCCTCCCCACCCCCTTCCCTTACCCGCATTCTCCCCTTATGCTTTTGTACTTTCCGATAGCCAAGAACTGCGGTTGCTCAGCTCCTACAGCCTCTCATGGAAGGGCAAGAGGAGGAAAGAGCTCTGAGGAAGAATCATCACTCAACCTAACACTCACAGCCACCAGCTCAGACACTGGTACAGCAAGAAGCTTAGAGGGTAGTTTAGAGTTGGGATCTGCACGTGGTGAGTCACCGGGCACAAGTAGGCTGCAGTCGGGACAGGGGGATAGCTCAGCTCCTATGCAAATTCCCCAAAGGGTAAGGTCACACACCAGTTCTGCTGCAGTGGTCTCAGATCAGGGCCTCGTTGGGGCAGACAATAGGAGAGCCCTAATGAACATGCACACCATGACGCCCAGTACATTGACAGGCCTGCTTGATAGCCTTCAGTCACTAGCTAGGAGAAAGGAGAAGTCTGGCTGCACCGTGGCAGAGGGCACCATGCAGAGCTTGGAGCCCATCCTTTCCATTTTGGAAGTGGTGGGCACCTCCGTGGCTGTACTGCTAGACTGACCCATGATGGAGAGTTTGCTGGCCACTGTCTCAGCTTCACTGCAGCACAAGTGGAGTCCTGCCAATGGATCAGTGCTGCAGTGGAAACTCAGACAGTGGTCATGAGATCCCTGTCTGCTGGAAGGCAGGTGTTGACTGCTGCCATCCATGTATAGACGTCTGCCATTATGGGAAGCAAATCTCAGCGCTTGACAGAGTATGCAGGTTCTAACAGCAGTCCAGTAATCTGTGCTCCAGCACATGCCGAGGAGTACTGAAGTGCCAGTGGCACTGTGGAACACAAACCTGCTGATGTCTCTTGCAATGACAGCATTTGCGCTCCCACCACTGCCAGTCTGCCAGTACCCTTGCTGTTTCCTCTCAGCCAGCATGGATGTTGTCACCCATGCCAAGGTGACGCAGTCCGTAACTGGGCCCTCAAGGTCCTGAGCTGCTTAAGGGCATCCTGCAAGGCTATTTGCAGTCTCCTCCAGTGAAAGTCAGCAGCCTTCCACCAGCCATGTTGCAGCCACGAGGGTAGCACTGAGTAGCTGCACTAGGCCAGCCAAGGGCACCCAAAAGACAGGCACTAAAGAAATACACAAGGGTGAATAGTTTATTTTGTATTATTGATGTATTGCTGGATAAAATTGTTGTGTGAAGGTTATTATTTTTGGCCTTTATTGAATGATGTAGGCCAAAGAGACTTTGGACTGAATTTTACCAGCCCATTGGAGACAGACTGGGAGACATTGTGACTGGATGGCAGATGGTCTGGTAGGAGGAGGTTGTGCTGGAATGTATCAGGAAGGTAATAAGGTAATTAGGCCTGTTAAACAGGCAATTAATGGCAATTTTATCAGGTTTTTCTAATTTTCTGACCAGTGTCGATGAACAACTGCACTTCAGAGCCTCACCAGCTATAATGAGGCAGAGGCTTAGCAGGATGTCAGTAGTGACTGCAGTTGGCATCCATTGGCACCTGTATGTACAGAGCAAGGGGAGTGGGAGACCCAGAGGACTGTGTATTGATAGAGAGTGCAGCTATTTGCTATGAGCCTCATTCATTCAGGCTTTGAGATCTCCAGTGAAGAGGAACATTAGAGAGGGCTGCAACCACAGGCAGTGGGGCAGCAGTGACCAGAGGGACATCCGAATCATGGGCCTGGAAGGGGACAGGGAGGAGGAGGAGGGTGCAGAAGGGCATGCAACCACCCTCTTGCATGCAGACAACAATACTCCACCAGAGCGGATTTACCGTCAGAGGCTCAGCTTCCTACAAATGTCGGAACAGCAGTGGCGCTGAAGACTGCACCTTTCCAAGAAGGTGGTCACCAAAGTGTGTGCCATGATGGCAGATGAGCTGAGCCCTATGGGGAGGAGCGAGCATGCAATACCTGTCGTGTCGAAAGTCATCATGACGCTGCATTTCTAGGCCTCAGGATAATTCTGGGGATCTTCAGGAGATATCTGTGGGATCTCCCAGTCTGCAGCTCATTGGTGCATCAAGATGGTCACAATGCCATGTTCAAGAGGGCCAGTCAGTATGTGCTGTTTCGCATCGATATGGATAGTCAAGCTGATAGGGCCATAGGATTTGGAGCCATTGCTGGATTTCCCAGGTGCAGGGGGTCATCAACTACCCACAAGTGACCATCAAGGCTCCCACAGACCAGGCAGTGGCCTTCATCAACAGGACAGGCTTCCACTTACCACCACAAATGGACCCTTCAAATCTGTACAAGGTTCTCGGGAAGCAGCCACGACACCTACATACTAAGGCAATCCTAAATGCCTGACCTTTTCAGGCCCCCGAGCACCTTCAAGATGGATACTGGGTAACAAGGGCTACCCGCTGAAGAGATGGCTGTTGACGCTTGTGAGGAACCAAAGCACAGATGGAGTAGAGTGATACAACAGGGACAACTCAAGTGAACATCAAGCAGGCCATAGGCCTTCTGAAGATGTGGTTCAGATGCCTGGTTAGATCTAGAGGAGCCCTTCAATATTCTCTCGTGAGGGTCTCACATGGCAGTTTGCTGTGTGCTGCACAACCTAGCGCTACATAGGGGAGAGCCTTTGAATAATGGGAACGTCCAGGAGCATGATGCCTCCTTCAAAGGGCTCCACAACTATCTCACCATCTTCAATTGCCTGGCCTTCCTCCATTCCAACCAGCTGCTGTGCCTCTTTTTCCATGGGAGTGAGAGTAGTCATGTATGGTATGTCACCTCCGGTTCTGAACATTTCCGGTGCATTATGAGCTGTCTTCTCCTGCAGGCACATACATTCCCATTGTTAGCTACCTATCAAAGAAAGGCAAACTCTTATGTTGGTGGCAGCCTGACTGTCCAACGTGGTACCAGAGGCATGCCTCCTGCATGCAGACAATCAGCACTGGTTGTGCAGGAGTCACCTCTGCCTGACCGGTGACCTACACAGAGAGACTGACATGCATCTGACAGCCAATGCTGATACCTGGGCATCTCCACTGGCAGGGTGGGCACCCCCTTCTCCAATCTCTTTTTCACCCTCAGTCACATTTTAAGGCTGCAAGCTTAATGCTATGCTCTACACTCATCTTGCCAGAACACATCAAGTCAGTGACCCTTTCTCAGCATTGCAGCCAGGTATGAGGGACAACCTCACAGCTGTTGACCTCATCTGTAACCTCCATCCAGGCTTGCTTCACTTTGCTTCGCTGGTCTTCTCCTGCTGTCTTGAGGGAACAGGACTTCTCTCCATTACCTTACAGCCTGAAAGAGTATCTCCAGGGCGGCATCGTTGAATCTCGGGTTGACCTTTGATTGACCTTCGGCCATGCAATTTCTATTGCTGCCAGGGTTCTCTTACTGCTCTCTTTTGGGGCTGCCACATTATCATGTCATGTACTGTTGGCTGACTTTTAAAGATGGTGCCAGCATTTTAGGATCTGCAATTTCCCTCCGCCTGCGCCATCTCACTGGATGCATTCCCCACCTGCGGATCCTTAATTGGATGGCCCTGAGAGTATCGCGTGCGGAACTCGCCCCTGCCCGCACGGCCATGCTGCTCGCTTTCGATCCCGGCAGCAGGACTTGTTTCCTTCAAGTAAAATTCTGGCCTTTCTCATGGGGTCTCTGAAATGGCTGTACTGTAAGGGAATGGTGGGTCCATACTAGGGGTGTGAAAGTTCCTTTCAACTGAAGCAAAACCTCATTATAGGGTCCCTCATGTTGTCCAGCTGCACCTGCTGCAAATGGTCTCCTCCCTTCTTCTTCCTCCTCTTCTTCCTCCTCTTTCTCCTCCTTCCAAGGTGGCCTCCCGATCCCAGGAGGTAGTAGCCGGGCCTTTATAATTGCAAGGTTGTGGCGGACACAGCACACGATAATAATCATAGAAACCATCTTGGCATGTAGTCCAGAGATTCTCCTGAGGCAGCAAAATCTCAGGAGCCCAATGGTTTGCTGCGTGGTGCTTTGTGTGGCTTCTTAGCTGTCATTGAAGGCCCTCTGACCATATGTGGTAGAAGTGGATGGGGTCATGAGTCATGTGTGGAAGGAGTATCTCTTGTCTCCAAGGAGCCATCCTGTTTTCTATCTTGGAGGCCTGAAGACAGTCAGTATTGCAGACTGTCGAAGGATAAAAGCATTGTGGGTGCTTCCAGGATAGCAAGCATTTATCGAGATGAATTTCCTGGTGTGATCACACACTAGTTGCACATTGACTGAGTGATAGCTCTTGCTGTTGAACTATTGCTCTCCATTGATGTGACCGGCCCGCAGAGCCATGTGCTATGCAGTTGATGGCACCCTGCACAATCGGGAAGCCCGCTATTCTGGTGAACCCAGGTTCTCTCTCATCCTGATCTTTCATCCTCAATGAGAAGAGGCTGAAGTCCCCTCTCCTCCTGGAAAGCACCTCTGTCAACTTTTGGATGCTTTGCTAATGTCACCAGATCTCTCTGGAAGGAACCGATTGCGAAGAATGAAAGGGCAACAGTGATCTTCACAGCCACTGGAAGAGCCGTCCTCACCCTGGTTTGAGGCTCCAGGTCTTTCTGAAGGAGGTGACACAACTCTTCACTGCCCCAATACAAAAGCAAAATACTGCAGATGCAGGAAATCTGAAATAAAAACAGAAAATGCTGTAAATACTCAGCAGGTCTGGCAGCATCTGTGGAGAGACAAACGGAGTTAACATTTCAAGTCGATGACCTTTTCGGTTTTATTTCTGTCACTACTTCTTTATTAAAGCCTCCTGAGGCACTGCTCTTGGCTCATCCCAAAGGAGGATCGGCGCTCCCAGAAGTCTTTCTTGGGCTTGGGCCTTCTAAAGAGAATCCTCCTTCAAACTTCTCCAGCAACTCATCACAATGTTTTCGTCAGCTTTACTTGAAGTTCGAAACACCTCAGCTGCAATTTGTTGAGTGGCCCTTTAAATAGGCCCAAACAGGGCCTATCTCACTTGCTAATGCTTGTTCTTTCAGGAGTAAATAACAAAGGCATTGCTTGCACATTTGTTGGTCAATTTTAGTACTCGTGTACTGCATCAGCCAATTGATGGCTGTGGCGTCACAATCTCAGCTTTCAACCTCTTCGGGTGCACATATGGAAAGCACCTGCATGCAATACATTAGTCGCATCGTGCCATGCGGACCTTAACTTTTTTTTACTTTTCATTTTTATCTCTTTTCTTTCTCTCTCTTAATCCAGTCTTTCTTTCCTTCTCTTTATTTCTCTTTTTGTACCTGAATTCACCCACTCTAATTGATACTTCATCTCAATCTGATTGGTTGAGGTGATACATGATAGCTTGTCCTGCTCCCTCAGGTGCCAGATGCCTAGTTTCCTTGTCTTGCACTTGCAGCAAATTGTCACATTAAAAATTTGAGTTAGATTGGCAAGGACAAGTCTAACCAATGGTAGACAGCATTCGATGCCATGATTTAGCAAATTATAGCCCAAAATGTGTGTTCAGACTGAACAAATCTCCAATGTCCTGCTACACATATATAATATAATTTGTTCAGAAATATAATACACATGAATTCAGTCTATCCATAAGGAGCTAAAATTGTGATGCTGTTTTCTATTTATTGCCAATAAAGCTCCTATGATGCATAGCTGTATTAAAACATTCCTTTCCCATGTAGTCCCTGTAGCAGCACAAAATCATTACAAAACACCATAAAGTACATTTGCCGTTGAATAATTAACGTTGTGGTTAAACATGTAGAGACTGATATAGCTGCATAATGTGGGAATATACTGGGTGATAATTAGACTTTGTTTTGCCTGTTTTATATGTTGAAACACATCCAACACAGTATTGGTCTCCTGGCAACAGCCTAAAATAGGCATTAGGTCCTTTCCATGTGGAAATTAAGGGTTTAAAGCTTGTTTTAGGTCCCCTCTGTTGTAGTATAAGGATGTAAAGGGTTAATACCGAAGACAGTGAGAGAGACCCCTCCTACTGTATGAGTGTTGATATAACAGTCACATAAGATAGGCTTGAGAAGAAGAAGGTATAGCAGCATGAAGAATGATAGCTTAGGTGGCTTGCAGAGAGTGTATATAGTAACTGTAAATAATAGAGTTGTTAGTTAACCTTTACCAAAGTCTAAGACTTTCTCTTGAAAAGCCTACAATGCTACTAATATAAACCCAACAACGCAATATGGTGGCAATGGTAAAACAACAGTAAACAGCAGTAAAAGCAGAGAATTTGAATATCTCTTTACCTTTAGAAGATAAATACTGGTCCGGTACAGTAAGAAAACTACTTATCTGCAGAAGAGGCTATTGAGAGCTCCACAGCTGTGGTGAGTCAGAGCACAGAAATACAGGCTGCACCACTGAACAGAAGCGTGGTGGCCTGCAAGTAGAATCCGGCGATCGGGTGAGTCACAATACTGACAGTCGGAGAACGCGTTAAATGCCTTTGAAAACCTTGCGGTACTTTTCTAAAGGCATTGTGCTCAGAAAGTTTAAACAAAAGCAGGGAAAACCCCAATCCTTCACTCAGGCTGAATGTGAGGGCGCAAAGCGGGAAACCCCCGAAAAAACAGCATTTCTCAAAGAAAGGGGAAAACCCCAGAAAAGCCTACTTAAACAGTAGGGAACTCTTGAAAACAACTGGGGACCTCTATTAAAGCAACCGTGCCTGAAAAAATCAATCAGAATTTCATAAAGGGGAACACCCTAAAAAGTCTATTAAGAAAACAATATGGATCCAAAAATTAGGAATGCCGGAGAGTTTCCAGAATCAAGAGGGACCCAGTCAGATTTAAAATTGGATATCATGGAGAAAAAGATTCCTAAGGTTTAGAATTGCTTTGCAACTCCATATAAAAGCTTAAGTGGAACAAGTAAACACCCTGCTAAATTCAGTAGGTGCAATTGTGGACGATGTAATTGTCTGTACAAGGCTACCGATAAATTCAAAGAAGTACTCCAAGCCTTTGATAAATATTTTAATCTCCGTACCGATAAAACCTTGGAAAGAGCCAAATTTAATAAGTGGGCGCAGATGATTGGCGAATCTGTCGACTCCTATATTAATGAGCTTTATAGATTGGCAAAAGGTTGCGAATATGGCGAATTGAAGGCAAACCTAATTAGAGACAGGATAGTCGTCGGCATAGCAGATGAATCCTTGCCAGACCTGTTGCAATCTAAGGAAGACCTTACACAGAAAAGGCCATCCAAATTGTAAGACAGGCAAACAGAATAAGGACATCCTACGAGCGGAAGACAAGCCATGGATGAGAAGGAGTCCAATGCCAGTCCAACTAGTTAAGCTAAAGCCAAGTAAACACTTTGAGGAACAGTAAAAACATACAGGTGAGAAGGCACATGAAATAGGAAAGCATTGCCAATGTTGTGGAGCCAAGCAGACCTATGGGCGGCAGCAGTGTCCAGCAAGTAAAGCTGAGTGTTTTAAATGTGGAAAAGCTGGACACTATGGGAAGATGTGCCACAGCAAAATTTCTGCACTTAAATTTACAAAGCAGAAGACTTTTATGCAAACAGTAGTGAATCAAGTACAGCAAAACCCACAAGAGAAAGAACCAGGAGAGTTCTTGGGAATAATCAATAATTCAGACCAAGATTTCTGGACAGCAGACATCTATGCGAATGGACACCTCACGAATTTTAAGCTTGATACAGGGGCTAGTGTCACGATATTGTCTGACCAAGAGCCTTGAGTGTAGAGACATTACCTGCAACCAACAGATATACAGTTGCATGGTCCAGGCAGGACGCAACTGTGAGTAAAGGTAAACTCCAAGCAACTCTTCAGCATAGAGGTAGACAATGGTAAAGGCCTTATAAGTCTTACGAAATCAAGAATTTTCTTTACTGAGCAGGAATGCATGTTTGGAAAGATAGCCGAAGTCAAGCAAACAAAGGTAAAAATTCCTTATTATCACCAGCAGAATTCCTAATGGGAAAGAAGTTAAGAACATAGCTTCCAGTATTGCTTCAACAATGAATGCCTGAATTGAAGACTCAAGACTGCGAATAATCCATCTGCAAGATCCAGATGAAGATGACCAAACCCAAACCGAACGAAATACTACAACCCGTAGAAACGAAAAATCAAGTCAGCAACCCAGACTTCCTACGAAGACTACTGATCATCCCAGACAGATTACAACCAGATGGGGGAGAGTTGTCAAACCTCCGATGAGACTGAATCTGTAAAGTCAGAGACTTGGGGGGAGAGAGAGTAGTAGAGAAAAAGGTTGGATAAAGATTTGGGGGGAGATGCAGTATAAGGATGTAAAGGGTTAATACCGAATACAGTGAGAGAGACCCATCCCACTGTATGAGCGATGATATAGCAGTCATATGAGATAGACTTGAGAAGAAGAAGGTATCGCAGCACGATGGATGCTAGCTTAGGTGGCTTGCAGAGAGTGTATATAGTAGCTAAATAATCGAGTTGTTAACCTTTACTGGACTCTAAAACTTTTTCTAGAATGCCCTACAACGCTACTAATACAAACCCAACAATGCAACATCTGTAAACTTGGATTCTGATGAATGGAGCTCCAGGTCCAGTTTTGGGCTGGCTTTAGGCCTCTCAGCTTAGACAAGTTATGGATGCAGTGCTGCAATCATGCCTAAAATCATGTGTCAATGAATTTTTAACCATACATGTGGTAGCAAAATGCTAAATTTGTAGCTTGAATCCAAATTGGCTTTATTTGAATTGGTAGGAGTATTAGTATCCTATTTGATGGTCATTGCAGCCTACACTGTAGCTTCAATTTTGATTTTATTTGACATTGGACAGTAATTGTGAAATAAAATATGTTTATCTCAGTCAGTTGTTGTTAAGTTCTCCTTCTCTATGCTTTAAGGTGGGTAGCCTGGAAGGATAAGATAAAAAGGACTGAAAGGGTATCCTTCATTTAAATTACCTTGTGATCTGGTGATTGATGAATTGTACTGCAACAAATGTGAATTTGTTTTTACCAAAAAAATTATCTCAAGTGAAAAATTATCTTATCAGAATTGTTTTGCATTTACTGAAGGTGGCTCTGCTTGCATTTCAATAGGGGGTTCGATCTTCGCTGCCAATCCATGTAGACTATAAATATACAAACAGGTAAAACATAAATCTCCGAAGGACCAGATGCCTCAGGAATGTATCTCTGACCATCTGTTACTTTGTGTTGCTATATATAGCATATCATAGAATGGATTGTGGCAATAAGACTACACAGGTGAGCAGATGGTAACAGAGGTAATAATTAAAAACAATGTAGAAATAACATCATTCTGATATCACATTGTCAATGTAGGAAAATTTCAGGTTTGCTTTCAAAAACAGAAGTACTATGTATACTGATGATGCTAATTCAATGTTCTTTGTTTAACAGCTTCCAGCAAGTTTTTTTCCTGTCGAGATTCTGTGATTGCAGCTTGCTAAAAGCATAATATGGTGTGCAGGTATTGCTGGGGAGAGCTCTTTGCGTGCTGTGAGTGAGCGTCAGTGCTGATGTAGAGTTATGCATTGTTAACTGAACGTCTGATGTTACAGTCACACCCTAACCATGTAGAGGGCTTGGCTTTGACTGGCAATTAACAGTGAACAGCAAAGATGATTTATAATAACAAAACAACTGTTGTTCTGGCATGTAATTTTTGCTGAATGGCCTGAGGCTCATCCAGCATGTCTTTATACTGCATTAACTATTTCAGATGAATAAGAGACACCATCATACAGCACAGAATGAGGCAATTCAGCCCATCGTGCCTGTGCTGACTCTGAAAGTATCTATCCAATTTGTCCCACTCCCCTGCTCTTTCAAAGAATCATATAATCATAGAATTTCCATAGCCCTGCAAATTTCTGCTTAAGGATTGATGATGCTTCTTGCCAAGAAGAAATGAAGAAAACATTAAATTATGTTCCTGAAGGTAGTATTACAACTCAATAAATTACAGTCTAACTGAGTCTTTGGCAGTAATGTATTGGCAACCCGTTTTACCCCCTGGTCAATTTTCTTTTCCATTTATAGCCCATTTTACACTTCTGCTGAAGACCAATTTCATCCCAACTGCACTTTGTAAGAGCTTCAGGTCAAGAAGGAAAATTTTCTCCATGTTATATGTAATAAAATTGTAATCATATTCTTTAAAAATGAGTTTATGACTTAATTGCATGTAGAACATGTAACTTTAAGTTAATTAATTAGAAAGTGTCTTTTTTTACAGATGAATTTAATAGGAATTGTTCTTAAATTTTAGATAGCCAGCAACCCAAAATACTCCATGCTTCATAGATTTAATTCTTCCTATTTGACTGATTCTAAGGAATGATTCCTTTTAGTTGATCAGGGATTTTAGGGTTCGGAGTTTGAATCATGAGAAACATATATCCCCAGACAACTCAGAAAGGACAGTCCATATATGCCTGATCTCCACCTGCACTTGCTGATCCATCATCAGTCCCCACCCATTCATCACCAGTGCCCAAAGCTTTATTCTCTGTTTCCTCAATCTGCATCATGATCCGATTGTCATAAAATGTTGATATCTAAGCATATGCTTAACGCAAATGTGTGCCAGTATGGTTGGTGCTGTGGTAACTTGTACTTTTCTCCTCTGCAGAAGAGGTAAGACATTATGGGGTACCTTTTGTGAGAACCTGAACGACCAACGAGGCCTTGCGCACACAGCCAGTGCTTGTCAGAAAATCATGGGCATGCTACCAGAAATTCCATCTGTCCATTGAAATCAAAGCGCCAGCTGTATGAAAACCCACCAGTTTGTGGAAAGCATGATGCACATATACTACAAGTCATAGGTATATATATGATCAATTAGCCTGTCCAACAATTCAAACTGCTCAAGCCTAGTACTTCTGAAAGACACTTTCCTCAGTTATTCCACAATTTTCTGTTTATATTCAATTAAAATTTCCAAGGCATCTCATTATCTGCATTACCTTTAAACATACCAATAGCTTGAATTTTGCCAAGGTGATTTGGCTCATGAATATTCCTTCCCAGAGTAATTTCTGTTTGCTGTCATGATGTGTAATTTGTATTCCCTCCAATTTTCAGTTGTAGCATCTTCCTTACCACACATCCTTCCAAGTTCTCTGTGAGTACAGCATTTGTTTGCATTTCCCTGGATGGCTACTTCATTGTAGTATTATTGCCTTATCTTGGTGCTGTTTATATAGCTGTGCACTTTTTCCAGCTCCTAATCTTTACAGTAATTTAGGTTATGACCACACAGTCTGGGATGTATTGACTACCATTTTACCTCAAAAAGTGGTTTCTGGCCCCCCGGATCAAAATGGTTAATCTGTTTCTCCGTTATTAGATTGACAAGGGCCCTCATATCTAGTCAGTAAAACAGCTTCTACAATGTTTTTCTACTGGGTTATAATGTGCACTCCAAAATTGATTAACATTTTGCTGTCTTTTGTGCTGCTTAAGTGACTTCCTAGGTGATTGAGAAGCATTAGATTATTGCAAGTAGGCTGTAATTTGTTACTTCTCTGTCACTCTTGCTAAGATATTACATGACATATGCCTGTTGCAAAACTGCACAAGCACCATTTTTTGGGTTATAATAATCTATGAAAAAAGAACCCCTTTTGAAAAAGGAGGGTAGTCTGAGCCATAGTCACTGCCTATTGCTCTCTCTAACTATTACCATGGTGAGACAAAAGGAAATTGTCTCAAATGTCCACTGGCAAATTCTAAGCAGGTTAGATAATTGGTGTATCAACAATATGATATTTTCCTTTGCAGTTCATAACTCTCTGCAGTCATAGTTGCCCTGGACAGCTACTTTACAGTAACATTATTGCCCGAGCTTTCTTAAATTATGCTACTTCGAAGCTTTCAGAGTACACGCAGGTTTCCTGTTCCACAGGTTATCTGCTTTGAGTATTAGAAAGCAGAATTACCAAAATCTATTTTGTCACATTTGCAGAGGATAGCATTTTGATATTTTTACCTATTTGGCCTGAAATGGATTAATTTATTTTATGATGTAAGCATGACGCTAGGTGAAATGCTCTTTAGGACAATTTAGTTGGGAGTACCTATGTTGTGTTCTCATAAATGAATCAGTTTGAAACAATGTCCAACACTTCCCAGAGATTGTTGCAACTGTAACTTTGAACTGTTCTACATTCAGAAGTGCTCAGTGGGAGAATAAACTCAACAAACAATATAGTCACCATAACTCTCATTTAAAGTGATAAGTTGATAGGCAGCCCAGTGAACCCATTCTCAGCAGAGAAAGCTGAGAAAAGGGTCAGGCATCTGCCTTTGTCTTTTTCTTCCTACGTAGAAGACTCTTTCCTGTTTAATTTGGAGTCTGGAGCAGTGGAAGAGTCAAAGAGTCAAAGGTTGGAATTTTACGTTGGGTGGGAAGCCCTACCCACCAGCCAAAAAGTCAGTGGCGAGCCCGCCTCCGCCAGGCCTGGGGAGCCACACTGGGAATTTTCGCTCTCCAGGCCCTTAATTGGTCTTGGGCAGGGCTTCCATCTCCTTGAGGCAGGAAATCCAGCCTAATGGAGCTGCCGGCCAATCAGCAGGCTGGCAGCTTTCAGGCCAAGAAGCGCCACTGGGAGCAATGGCCACTGCTGGGACTAAAGGCCTGCTACCCGACCCGAACCCGAAGGGACCCGACGACATGTGTCGGGGTCGGGTTAGGTCAGGTCACACTTCCGGGCCTGGCATTCAGGCTCGGGTCGGGTCGGGCCAGATCGGACACGCTCCATCACCACCTCAGGTAAATGACTCTAATGTTAATTTACTTTTTGGAATTTAAAGGTGGTTTTGTTCCAGTTATTTTAAGCTTGTGCAGGTAAGGAACAAAGTGAAAAACAGAAGGTAAGTTAACTGATGGTCGGGTCGGGTCGGGTCGGTTCAGGTCGGTCGCGGGAAAAAATAGAAGGACTTGGGCCGGGTCGGGCTCGGGGTCGGATGGGATTCTGTCGGGCTTAGTTCAGGTCTCTTTTACAGACCCGAGCAGGCCTTTAACTGGGACTACACCCAGACATCAGAAGATAGAGGAAGGACGGCCCTAGAACAGTGGTAAGATTTTGGGACCCAGCCTGGGACAATCGGCCGGACCCTGGCAAGGCAAGGGAAGGTGGTTTGGCCTTCTGGGATGGCCCTCCATGGGGCACAGGGTGCCCAATCAGGAAGGTCCCCAACCCCCAGCCCACAAGAAGGAATCTGATAGTGTTCTTGGGGCCATTGCCATCTGCCTGCCATAGGTAAAATACCCACAGCAGAGGGAGGAGGCCCTTAAGTGGTGGTTAATTGGCCATTTACGGGCCTTGATTGGCCTGGGGTGGGTGGGCCATTTCTCGCTCCTGCCGTCCCACATAAAATTGCAACGGGTATGGGAAGGTGTCTGGATCGGCCTCCCCGCCTCCCACTCAACTTTACACTGCCCCCCACCTCCCTCCCCACCACCCGCCCACTCATTGAAGGGCTGTAAAATTCTGGCCATAGAGTCATAACAGCACAGAAGGAAGCCATTTGGGCCATCGAGGCAGTAAGGTTTATCCTTCTCTCGAGTTAATGAGGGAAGCTATGAGGGTCTAGGATGAGACATGAACCCATGTGTCCTGTAGGAGCAGGGTTCGTGCCCATCAGTTTACAGACTGCTAATTTGTAAAGTGAGTTCATAATTATCTAGTGGATTAAGTTATGTGTTATCATGTGAGGAGCAGTAAGGAAATGATTGAATTACACTGAACAAATATACTCTGTTCATTCATTCTGTCTAGGCAGAAGCAGCTCAGCAGCTGTTCTGAAGCTGGAAAAGGCCCTTCAGATAAGGGTGAAACTTTGCTTTGTGGGGACTTGAGGAACAGGAGTGGTCTCCCCTGCCCTGGAACAAACCCCGCTGCTGCCCCCTCCCTCCAAACTTCTCTCTCACGGACACTCCCAATACTCCCACCCTGTCTTATGCCTGGAAACCCCCACCTGGCAACCACTCTTTATGGCCGTTGTCGATGGGAAGTAGACGTGAGGCATTTAAGTGCAACCTAGTCGTTAACATCACCATGGCCTATTGTTGCCTGTGCCGAGTGAGAAGTAAACTTGCCAGAAATCCACTCTGAGTTAAAATCTGCCCCATAGATTCCTTCCATCCATTCCAAAATCAGTGATAATTTGGTATTCAAGCAGCACCAGCCTCCCTGACTAAGAGAACTAGGCTACAGGAGCACAAAAATATCAGCTTTGCACAAATTAAATGTGCAGATGCAGCTGCAGGAAACAAGTCCGGGTCCAAGCAATTTCAAAGGTGCATCCATGCTATTTTCTGAGAAGACCTTTCACTTTGAGGGTCACAAACAACATCCAGCTCTGAATGTGGTTTGGTTGTGCAATATACAGCAAGGATGCAACGAAATGACACTAGAACAGATTAGAAGCTTCACCCTACACATAATTTGGCTCTTCTACACTGCATGAGTGCTGAAAAAAGATGAATCATGATTAATGATGGAGACACTGGGAAGTTGAGTTGTAGCAGAGTGAGGAGGCATGAGGGTGGGGGAAGGGGGAAGGCATGTAAACACTATTTTCTGAGAGAGTCTCTGTGCTATTTTACAACTGGTTGGAATCCAGGTGTTTGCAATACAATGAATGGTTATCTCTGTTCCTGAAGTAGGGGAGTTGTGTGTGTTTTACTTTTCTAATATACTATTCCTGTGTGAAAGATGAGAACAATATTCCTTGTCTGCTCTGATACTATCGGAGCTCTGTTAGAACAGTTATTGAAAGTAAATTGACACAGTGCAGAAATAGCACATCAGGGTTTCCCCCAGAGACATGAATTATTGATGCCGGGGAGGCCAAGTGACACAAACAACAATATGTTGGTAGAGTTTGCTTCTGCTGTGACTGAACAATGACATTTACAGAAAACAGAAATTCACAGACAAGAAAATACCACAGCAACCTTTTGGTTTTCTGTTTTAGTTTCTGTATCTCATGACTGAGACATTTTTACCGAAAAAATGAAGCATTTTACACAACAGTGTCAATTTGTACTGCAAAGCATGTTTACCCCATTTATTTCCGACTTACCTTACATCTTACAGCAGTTTTCCTTGAAGCTCTGACAAATATAGATCAGCAATAGGTCAAGCTGTTGTTAATGTCATTGGCCGTACTATCCTGAAACCTTTTCTTCTGGGAACAGCCTGTCAGTTCCTAAAGGTTGCATGAAGATGTTTGCTCCTTGTATTTTGTTTCTGTGGTTACCAGTGTGCACTTAACATACCACAAAAGAGATTGTGCAGGGACCATTGGCTTTGTCACAAATAAACCCTTTCATTAGCACGATTATTGTATGGAAGAGAAAGCCACAGCAAGCACCTGTTCTGTGGCAGAAAAAGGCAACAATTTGATGAGGTTTTTAATGACTTTGTCTAGTGGAGCATTAAGCTGTAAGAAGCACGGGTTGATGGTCCTTTTATGATAACCTTGTGATGTGCAGATTAAAAAGTCAATACTGTTTCAAAACACTTTTTGTCCTGTATTTTCATTTTTTTGTCAATCTCCTTGTTCACTGCTCACCATAATTCTAATATCCTATATTAGGGATAATAAGGCATTCAAAACTCTGACACCTCCTCCAGCAAAGAGGTTGGCCAGTTTTAGCTGATTAGTATAATACACCCTCTCCCAGAGGGGAAAGGAAAGTAATTTTTCAAGCAGGGGTAAGGGGATAGTCTGGCAATGGAAGATTCTATTCTGTGCTGCCTGTGAGAGTTCATTTAGATGGTATCTGCTTTTTTCCTTTGAGTGAGCTTTAAAGTAGATGCATTTCTGGGGATGAGGGGAGGGTAGGATGCCTGCCGTCCAAGAAGTTACGTCCCTAACCCCAGCCCATCCTCTGGCATTCCTGTCATTAACATTTAAGGACAGGTTCCTGGCCTCTACTGAGAGCATAATAACATACTGGAAGTGAAGCTTTGCTTTGGCAGATCCTCATCACTGACGCAAGAAAATAGTCCTCCTCTCGTCGCGGTTAACACAACCCTTCATAATTTAAAACCCGCCATTAAATCTCCTCTTAAATTTCCTGCTACAGTGGAAATAAGCCAAATATTGAAGTCTTACGTCATAGCTATAACTTCCCATCCCTAATATTAACCTGATAAATCTACATTGTATTCTCGATATGGCTTTAATGACCCTTCTATAATGGAGGACACAGAAGCTGCACACAGTACACTAACAGTAGGCTAATCATTCTCCAGACAAATTTATCATTATCTCTACTCTTGTATGCTATACCTCCTATATGTGAAACCAAAGTGCTACTGGACATTTTTTGGTTTTATTTATTTGCACATTCAGGGAATTATATCTTTGAAATTTTAGGTGTCTCTATTTATGCAACCCTTCAGTGTCTTGCCATTTAATGTATATTTCCAGTCATTATTTGTCTTCCCAGCATGTATTGTCTGACACTTCTCCACATTTAATTGTATCTGCCTCCTGTCTGCTCATTCTGCAAGCTCAGCTATGTCCTCCTGAAGTCTTTTGCAATCCAGCTGCCGTTTGCTGAACTTTCAACTTTTGTTTCATTTCCAGTTTTAGATACTGTGCTCCTTTAAGAACATCTGTATAAACAGAGCATTTCACTCCATCATCTATTTTAAAATTCAATCTGACCATTTTTCTTTTTATCGTGCTCATGATCCACAATGCCCTCCAGATGTAAGACTATAGTCTGAGCTATGCTAAACTTAACATGTAAATGCTTAATGCTGACATTAGGTCTTCAAAGGGAAAGACATTCCATTTACCAGCACTGAGAACTCTCAATTTGTTGAAACCAATTAATAAGTGCCCCGTCGCTATACTGTATTGTTAAAAATAAGAACATAAATCTCAGTTTATAGGTAGGTAACAAACATTAAACAATATGGTTAAAATGTTGGTGTTATTCGTATAACTGCAATTGTTAAATTTTAAGACAGCTGTTTTTCCACTTGTCTTTCCTCTCTCCTGAATGTAGTGTTTATAAGAAAAGTCAAAGACATAAATAGTCCATTCAGCTTAGTGCAGCTTACAATTCTGGTACCTTAACTCTTCTTTATACCATCCAACTGCATTTTCAATGTGCCAAATGCCTTCAAATCTTCCCACCTTCTTCCCCAGCTTCACCCCATCCCACCCATTCTGCTTAGCAGTTTACTCAGAACATTTATCAATTTATCATTCGTCACACAAGCATTTATCAGTGAAGAAGTTCGTAATCCTACTTACCAATCTTACTTTGAAGTTATATTCTGCATTTACCTAATCATATTATTTAACATACAGCAATGCAGTCCATCCTTAGTCAAATTCTAAAAGCTTAAGCTTCGCTGAATCTTTCCTTATCTTCTTGCTAAGATATGATTCCTCAGATACCAGCAGCCTTCTCAGCCTATTCTTCATGACCACTCTTCATTCTTGAGCCAAGGTAATAAAGTGTTGCTAAACTATTCCATCAGGGGAGACAATGGAACTGAGCACAATTTTCTTCGCCATATGTCCACATATGCGTGCTTTGAGCAGAGATCGCTGGACTATGATCAGTCAGGGGAACTCCAGAGTATTTTTTTCACTTCCCTATCTAGAGACACTGAGGGTAACTTTAGCATTCCCAGTACCACCCTGGCTGATATCTGTTAACCCAGCATTGATAAAGAAATAAACCTAAGGCCTTCCTGGTCTGTGTAGCTTGGTACCACTTGCATTTCCCTTTTGAGTCACCAGAGGAGCTAAGATTCATGACATGTAAGCTCAAGTTGACAAAAATCTTCAAATTCATAAAGGCTCTGAATCAGCCAGTGAAATTCCTCAATTCTTCCAATGTTTTGCAATTATTTGTGGACTTTTGCTACAAAACAATGACAAGCAAGAACATCATCTTCATATAGTTTTAAACTCCTCTATCATGTTCAACATTTTAAATGCAATATTGTGCAGGTTAAATGCACAGTAACACTCAGTTTGGGTTCTGCCAGGGGCACTCAGCTCCTGACCTCATTACAGCCTTGGTTTAAACCTGGACAAAAGAGCTGAACTCAAGAGGTAAGGTGAGAGTGACTGCCCTTGACATCAAGGCAGCATTTGACAAGTATGGCATCAAGGAGCCCTAGCAAAACTGAAGTCAATGGGAATCAGGGGCAAAACTCTCCACTGGTTGGAGTCACACCTAGCGCAAAGGAAAATGGTTGTGGTTGTTGGAGGTCAATCATCTGAGCTCCAGGACATCACTGCAGGAGTTCCTCAGGGTAATGCCCTAGGCCCAACCATCTTCAGCTGCTTCATCAAGACCTTCCTTCAATCATAAGGCCAGAAGTGGGGATATTCACTGATGATTGCACAATGTTCAGCACCTTTTGCGACTCCTCAGATATTGAAGCAGTCCGTGTAGAAATGCAGCAAGACCTGGACAATATCCAGGCTTAGGCTGATAAGTGGCAAGTAACATTCGCGCCACACAAGTGCCAGGCAATGACCATCTCCAACAAGAGAGAATCTAACCATCTCCCCTTGACATTTAATGGCATTGCCATCGCTGAATCCCCCACTATCAACATCCTGAAACTGACCAGAAACTGAACTGGAGCAGCCATATAAATACCGGGGCTACAAGAGCAGGTCAGAGACTATGAATCTTGTGGCAAGTAACTCACCTCCTGACTCTCCAAAGCCTGTCCACCATCTACAAGGCACAAGTCAGGAGTGTGATGGAATACTCTCTACTTGCCTGGATGGGTGCAGCTCCAGCAACACTCAAGAAGCTCGACACCATCCAGGACAAAGCAGCCCGCTTGATTGGCACCCCAATCACAAACATTCACTCGCTCCACCACTGACGCACAGTGGCAGCAGTGTGTACCATCTGCAAGATGCATTGCAGCAACGCACCAAGGCTCCTGAGACAGCACCTTCCAAACTCACGACCTCTACCAACTAGAACGACAAGGGCAGCAAATGCATGGGAACACCATCACCTGCAAGTTCCCGTTCAAGTCACAGACCATCCTGACTTGGAACTATATTGCCAATACTTCACTGTCGCGGAGTCAAAATCCTGGACTCCCTTCTGAACAGCGCGGTGGGTGTACCTACCTCACATGGACCGCAGAGGTTCAAGAAGGCAGCTCACCACCACCTTCTCAAGGGCAATTAGGGATGGGCAATAAATGCTGGCCTCGCCAGCAATGGACACATCCCATGAATCAGTAAAAGAAAAGTCACCATTGACATGTACAGGGCACAGTAAACAAATTACATTAAATTACTTCAAATAATATTCCAAGTTCTGGAAATTCAGTCTATGTAGGATTCCACTCTAGCCCACATACATCTCACAATTTATCAGCAATATTTTTTCATTATTATCCAGCAGATATTCAAGCCAAGTAAGTGATAATTGCCTTGTTGGGTACACTGCCTTCATCCTCATTTCATAAACAGAGTTCCAGCTATGTGAAAGAATCAGTGTTGTATATCAAGCCACCGTCCAAAGGACTTTCACTGACCTCATCTCCTCTGGAGATCTTCCCTCTACAGCTTCCAACCTCATAGTCCCGCAACCCCGGACAGCCCGCTTCTATCTCCTTCCCAAAATCCACAAACGGGACTGTCCCGGCAGACCCATTGTGTCAGCCTGCTCCTGCCCAACTGAACTTATTTCTTCCTATCTAGACTCTATCTTTTCTCCGCTGGTGCAGTCTCTTCCCACCTACATCCGTGACTCTTCTGACGCCCTACGTCATTTTGACAATTTCCAGTTTCCTGGTCCCAACCGCCTCCTCTTCACTATGGACGTCCAATCGCTCTACACCTCCATCCCCCACCAGGATGGTTTGAGGGCTCTCCGCTTCTTCCTGGAACAGAGGCCCAACCAGTCCCCATCCACCACCACCCTCCTCCGCCTGGCTGAACTTGTTCTCACATTGAACAACTTCTCCTTCAACTCCACGCACTTCCTTCAAGTAAAAGGTGTCGCTATGGGTACCCGCATGGGTCCTAGTTATGCCTGTCTTTTTGTGGGATATGTCGAGCATTCTTTGTTCCAGTCCTACTCAGGCCCCCTCCCCCAACTCTTTTTCCGGTACATTGATGACTGTATCGGTGCCGTTTCCTGCTCCCGCCCCGAACTCGAAAACTTTATCAACTTTGCTTCCAATTTCCACCCTTCTCTCACCTTTACATGGTCCATCTCTGACATTTCCCTTCCCTTCCTCGACTTCTCTGTCTCCATCTCTGGGGATAGGTTGTCTACCAATATCCATTATAAGCCCACTGACTCCCACAGCTACCTCGACTACACTTCTTCACACCCTACCTCCTGTAAGGACTCCATTCCATTCTCCCAGTTTCTCCGTCTCCGACGCATCTGCTCTGATGATGCTACCTTCCATGACGGTGCTTCTGATATGACCTCCTTTTTCCTCAACCGAGGATTTCCCCCCACTGTGGTTGACAGGGCCCTCAACCGTGTCCGACCCATTCCCCGCACCTCTACCCTCACCCCTTCCCCTCCCTCCCAGAACCGTGACAGGGTTCCCCTTGTCCTCACTTTTCATCCCACCAGCCTCCATATCCAAAGGATCATCCTCCGCCATTTTCGCCACCTCCAGCATGATGCCACTACCAGTCGCATCTTCCCCTCCCTTCCCCTGTCAGCATTCCGAAGGGATCGTTCCCTCCGCGACACCCTGGTCCACTCCTCCATTACCCCCACTACCTCGTCCCCGTCCCAGGGCACCTTCCCTTGCAATCGCAGGAGGTGTAATACCTGCCCATTTACCTCCTCTCTCCTCACTATCCCAGGCCCCAAACACTCCTTTCAGGTGAAGCAGCGATTTACTTGTACTTCTTTCAATGTAGTATACTGTATTCGCTGCTCACAGTGTGGTCTCCTCTACATTGGGGAGACCAAGCGCAGACTGGGTGACCGCTTTGCGGAACATCTCCGCTCAGTCCGCAAGCAGGACCCTGAGCTTCCAGTTGCTTGCCATTTCAACACTCCCCCCTGCTCTCATGCTCACATCTCTGTCCTGGGATTGCTGCAGTGTTCCAGTGAACATCAACGCAAGCTCGAGGAACAGCATCTCATCTACCGATTAGGCACACTACAGCCTGCCGGACTGAACATTGAGTTCAATAATTTCAGAGCATGACAGCCCCCCACTTTACTTTCATTTTTAGTCATTTTTAGTTATTTTTTCTTCCTTTTTTTTTGCATTCCTTTTTACATTTTTTGCATTTATTTCATTTCATCTTAGTTTGTTCAGTTTGCTTACCCACTGTTTTTTTCAGGTTGTTTTTCTTCAGGTTTGCACTTGCTGATGTTCTATATTCAGTATATTCACACCTAATCTGTACTAATGCTTTGTCTTTCAAAACACCATTAACATATTGTTTGCCTTTGCTCTGTGACCTTTTGGTCAGCTATGTGGCCTGGTCCAATCTGCACCTTCTCCTTTGTTATCTCTTGCCCAACCCCCACCTCACTTGTTTATAATCTGTGACTTTTCTAATATTTGTCAGTTCCGAAGAAGGGTCACTGACCCGAAACGTTAACTCTGCTTCTCTTTCCACAGATGCTGCCAGACCTGCTGAGTGAATCCAGCATTTCTTGTTTTTGTTTCAGATTTCCAGCATCCGCAGTATTTTGCTTTTATTTTAGTGGTTAATTCACTGCCACTTCTCTTCCAGGAATGCCTACTTTGAAGAAGTTCTGCTCTTCTCTCCGACGGGATTTTCGTTTGTCTCTTTTACCTTGTTCACCTTCATTGCTTTCTATTTCCCTCCTGGTGTTTGATAAGGTATCTACCAAAACTCGTTTTCACAGCCACATCTCCTTCCTCAGTGACTGTCTCCGGCTCCGACTGATTCCACGTGGATTCCAACTGCAGTTTCACCCATCATGCTTTGAAACCACCCAGGATCACAGGTATCTCCGAGAAATACAACGTTCCTCGGACTGCTACTCTCGCCGCATCCTGAGATCTACACTCAGTGCTATGCGCCGCCATATGCACACACTGGACCTCTCTCTCCAGCAGCACCGTCTCACCTTATCTCAAATCTGTTCTACTCCGCAGTTTCATCTCATCTTACGTCTCATCCGACGCATTAACAAAAAACTTTTTTTCTTCCTTTCAGGTGTTAAGGAACGCAAGCTCCAGCAGCTGATGGGGACTAATGCCCCTCCAGATCCTCCTTCCGCTTCACTTCCCTCTGACCCCACCCCTTCTGATCTGACCCCTTGCCGTGTATTCACTATACCCTCTGACCTCCCCCTCTCTGATGCTGAGCGTTCTGTACTCAGCAAAGGACTCAGTTTTATCCCCTTACGCCCCCACCTCAATGAATTTCGCGCTCGGCATGACGTTGAGCTCTTCTTCCGTCGCCTCCGCCTCCGGGCTCACTTCTTTGACCAGGAGTCCTCCCCCCGACCAGCAGACCCATTCACCCGCCTCCAGCATTCTCCCTCTACCTGGACCCCTCACCCTGGCCTCTTACCCGCTCTTGATCTCTTCATTGAAAACTGTCGGCAAGACATTGGTCGTCTCAATTTCTCTGCCCCCCTCACTCACTCTAACCTGTCCCCCTCTGAACTTGAGGCACTCCGTTCTCTCAGGTCTAACCCCGACATGGTCATCAAACCTGCAGACAAGGGTGGTGCTGTTGTTGTATGGCGTACAGACCTCTACCTTGCAGAAGCTCAACGCCAACTCACAGACACCTCTTCCTACCTCCCTCTGGACCATGACCCCACCACCGAACATCAAGCCACCGTCCAAAGGACTGTCACTGACCTCATCTCCTCTGGAGATCTTCCCTCTACAGCTTCCAACCTCATAGTCCCGCAACCCCGGACAGCCCGCTTCTATCTCCTTCCCAAAATCCACAAACGGGACTGTCCCGGCAGACCCATTGTGTCAGCCTGCTCCTGCCCAACTGAACTTATTTCTTCCTATCTAGACTCTATCTTTTCTCCGCTGGTGCAGTCTCTTCCCACCTACATCCGTGACTCTTCTGACGCCCTACGTCATTTTGACAATTTCCAGTTTCTTGGTCCCAACCGCCTCCTCTTCACTATGGACGTCCAATCGCTCTACACCTCCATCCCCCACCAGGATGGTTTGAGGGCTCTCCGCTTCTTCCTGGAACAGAGGCCCAACCAGTCCCCATCCACCACCACCCTCCTCCGCCTGGCTGAACTTGTTCTCACATTGAACAACTTCTCCTTCAACTCCACGCACTTCCTTCAAGTAAAAGGTGTCGCTATGGGTACCCGCATGGGTCCTAGTTATGCCTGTCTTTTTGTGGGATATGTCGAGCATTCTTTGTTCCAGTCCTACTCAGGCCCCCTCCCCCAACTCTTTTTCCGGTACATTGATGACTGTATCGGTGCCGTTTCCTGCTCCCGCCCCGAACTCGAAAACTTTATCAACTTTGCTTCCAATTTCCACCCTTCTCTCACCTTTACATGGTCCATCTCTGACACTTCCCTTCCCTTCCTCGACTTCTCTGTCTCCATCTCTGGGGATAGGTTGTCTACCAATATCCATTATAAGCCCACTGACTCCCACAGCTACCTCGACTACACTTCTTCACACCCTACCTCCTGTAAGGACTCCATTCCATTCTCCCAGTTTCTCCGTCTCCGACGCATCTGCTCTGATGATGCTACCTTCTATGACGGTGCTTCTGATATGACCTCCTTTTTCCTCAACCGAGGATTTCCCCCCACTGTGGTTGACAGGGCCCTCAACCGTGTCCGACCCATTCCCCGCACCTCTACCCTCACCCCTTCCCCTCCCTCCCAGAACCGTGACAGGGTTCCCCTTGTCCTCACTTTTCATCCCACCAGCCTCCATATCCAAAGGATCATCCTCCGCCATTTTCGCCACCTCCAGCGTGATGCCACTACCAGTCGCATCTTCCCCTCCCTTCCCCTGTCAGCATTCCGAAGGGATCGTTCCCTCCGCGACACCCTGGTCCACTCCTCCATTACCCCCACCACCTCGTCCCCATCCCAGGGCACCTTCCCTTGCAATCGCAGGAGGTGTAATACCTGCCCATTTACCTCCTCTCTCCTCACTATCCCAGGCCCCAAACACTCCTTTCAGGTGAAGCAGCGATTTACTTGTACTTCTTTCAATGTAGTATACTGTATTCGCTGCTCACAGTGTGGTCTCCTCTACATTGGGGAGACCAAGCGCAGACTGGGTGACCGCTTTGCGGAACATCTCCGCTCAGTCCGCAAGCAGGACCCTGAGCTTCCGGTTGCTTGCCATTTCAACACTCCCCCCTGCTCTCATGCTCACATCTCTGTCCTGGGATTGCTGCAGTGTTCCAGTGAACATCAACGCAAGCTCGAGGAACAGCATCTCATCTACCGATTAGGCACACTACAGCCTGCCGGACTGAACATTGAGTTCAATAATTTCAGAGCATGACAGCCCCCCACTTTACTTTCATTTTTAGTCATTTTTAGTTATTTTTTCTTCCTTTTTTTTTGCATTCCTTTTTACATTTTTTGCATTTATTTCATTTCATCTTAGTTTGTTCAGTTTGCTTACCCACTGTTTTTTTCAGGTTGTTTTTCTTCAGGTTTGCACTTGCTGATGTTCTATATTCAGTATATTCACACCTAATCTGTACTAATGCTTTGTCTTTCAAAACACCATTAACATATTGTTTGCCTTTGCTCTGTGACCTTTTGGTCAGCTATGTGGCCTGGTCCAATCTGCACCTTCTCCTTTGTTATCTCTTGCCCAACCCCCACCTCACTTGTTTATAATCTGTGACTTTTCTAATATTTGTCAGTTCCGAAGAAGGGTCACTGACCCGAAACGTTAACTCTGCTTCTCTTTCCACAGATGCTGCCAGACCTGCTGAGTGAATCCAGCATTTCTTGTTTTTGTTTCAGATTTCCAGCATCCGCAGTATTTTGCTTTTATATTATTGTATATCTTTTTATTTGTATACATCGATAGAAATAACATACTTCTAAGTCAAAAGCGGATGACTTCAAAAATTATTTCAATATCCTTAGAGAACCTGGACTGTTCAGAGACCAAAATTGAAAACTATGAGTTCGAGTAAGCAATACTCCAAAGCATCTGTGTGATACTGCATACCAATGTCTTTTACAATACGCTAGCATAGGTGCCAATTCTGAGTACAATAGCCAGGAAGGTCACCGCCATACTAATTACCAGTTCCCAACTAATTTATAGTTACAAATATATGACCAGTGCAACACCACTACAGTGACCAGAGTATGATCAGGCAACACCGACCCCCAGCACAATAGCCAGGCTTGCTTCTTAAAGACACATTATCAATATCCCTGCTTGTCTCTAAATTTTAATTTCCAGCCACACTGGGCACCAGATCCCAGGAAAGCAGCCAGGAATAGTCTGTGCAACAGAAGGTACCAATCCCTTCAGCTTTACTTGGGATGCAAATGATAAATGGCAGTATACATATAACAAGTGCCATTTAGATAGTTAGTGTAGACTAACTAGCATTTGGCTGACTGAAACTTTAGATATTATTTTTTGAATGACATTACATTAAAAACATTAAAATATTTGAATGTAACTTTTGCCATTTTAAACTCCGAAACTGGAGAAAGAAGACCTGTTCAGATGCTTTATCACCGTCGCTGTCAAGCTAGAAACATATGTTTTAAAGAACCTTATCCTTTTATTGGATCAGGCTAACTTTTGACTCTTCACTGTATTCACTTTCTATCATGCCCGGTCTTGTTTCCCTTATGTCAAAATGAGCACCAGATAGCAGGCGCTGACTCCCTTCTAAGCTTGATCTTTTTTATGGACCTTTTTGCTATCATAAAGGACATGACATTATTTAGCCCAAAATGCTCAGCATAGATTTGGCATCCCAGATATTATTGCTGCACTGCTGTAACTTCAAACTTCATACAATGAAAAAGAAAAGAAAGACTTGCATTTATTTACCGCTTTTCATGACAACCGGACGTCTCAAAGTGCTTTACAACCAATGAAGTATTTTTTGAAGTGTAGTCACTGTTGTAGTGTAGGAAATGCATCAGCCAATTTGCACACAAGCAAACTCCCAGAAACAGGAATGTGATAATGACCAAATATTCTGTTGTTATGATGTGGATTGAGGGATAAATATTGGCCAGGACACCAGAGAATTGCTGTGTGATTCTAAAATCTTAAATAGAATTACACAAAATCCACAGCACAGAAGCAGACCATTCGGCACAACGGGTCAATGCCAGTGTATATGCTCCACATGAACCACCTCCCGCTCCTCTTCATATAACCCTATCAGCGTATCCTGTCATGCACATCAGCATGTGGTAATTCATGGAGCCCTGCCTCCTCGCCTTGCGCCATGCTTGAGCAGCGGTGCCCTCAAGCTATACATGACCAACTGTCTCTCTCTAATGGAGAGAGATGCCTATTTTCCTTTGGCGCTATGGTTAGAACAATATCAGCATATCATTCTATTTATTTCTCCCTTATTTTCTTATCGAGCTTCCCATTAAATGCATTTTTTTGTTTTATCTTTCCCGAGCTTTGCGGTATGGCTTTTATTTTGCACATACGTATGATTTGTTTCCCACCGCTGTTATTACAACTAATTACATTTCTTCATGTGGTTTTGTATAATTTGCCTGGAAGAGGAAGTATTTTGTAATATTCTGACATGACAGCAGTGTTATAATGAAAGAGAGTATTTTACTCAGTAGCATACTCTATTTTGCAGAGCGTATTGTACCAGAAATAAGACACGATTACCTTTGTTTTAAAAATTGAGATGTTCTTCTGTCTCGTAGGAAACAGTTTCCTTTTTAAATAGTAGACAGTTTCTTACATAATTCCTTAATATTTCCCCCCTTCTCCGCTCACCTCCATTTTTGTAAGTTATTATTCTTACTCCTGCACCAAACAACATTCACCAGCAAGAGGACAAGCACGTTATCAGTTCCTAAGCTTCAGCTGATCTCAAGGCACTTTCTTAAAGGTATATGATAGTTAGGGTTGCCAACTATGGTTGGAACTATTCCTGGAGATGTCGTCATATGACCTCCTGCCTCCAACTGCCCCATATTCACACTTCTTTCATTGGTCATTCAACATGCCCTTCCTCTTGATGCTCCAACTTTCCAGCTGATTGGAAAGGGAATAGACTCTTCGTTCCCTGATTGAATGATTCTTGACTTTCAATTAGACAGCCTTTTTCCCCATGTCTGATATTTTTATAACTAATTAATACATTGTTTTTATTGAAACTACGAATTTTTCCTGGGTTGCTCCCAACCATGACTTGGAGATTAGTCCTTAATTTTTGGAGAGAACAAGGCAATTCTGAAGTGTCGGCAAATTATCCTCAATGAAAGGAACTTGTTTCTGTCTGGCACCTGTTTCAAATTATCCAACTGGGAGGACACTCGCTTTTTGAAGAATCACACCAGGCAACCCGCCAGTGTGTGATGTAATGGGAAAATTTCATTTATTCTTTTCTGCCAGTGGGGAGTAATGCTGAAACGAAGTGTGAATCAGAGAATGGAGGTTTACAGTGCTGTTGTCCTATTTCCAATCTACACTTAACTTCGAGCATCATTGTCTGTTGAGAGCACTGAATTTACCCTAGTGTGGTAGTACACTGACACTCTGGTGCTGATAATGCAATGGAAAGCATCTGAACTGCCACTGTTCTTTGAGTGTTGGAGCCTATGCTATGGGCCACAGAGGCCTGAGGCAATTGTTCGCTTCTGTGCAATTTTGTCTTGTTTGATGAGACAAGTTAAGGAGACTTTTTGGAGTCTTCCTGATAGCACCTTAAACCTGTACTACTTCTTTTATCTGTGGCTGTTTGTATAGGTGAAGCTGTTGACAGCTTTGACTTCTCCCTATGTGGATGTATTTCTCTTTGCATGTTTTGATGGAGGAGAATCAGAGGAGGGTGAAATTAGGACTGAAATCTATGATGCGACTCATTTCTATAGGCACTGGCTTTTATATCTAGTCCATTCCAGGAACATGCCTGTGCAGGATTCCGAAGGATAGGATAAGAGTCATCTATTTTTGTGGAAAGCAGTCAGTAGCATATAACAGCTCTCTATTTCTACTGTGCAGCCTGGACTCCTACAAGTGCACGGCAATATTGATTACAGTCATACGACCATATATGGGCAATGCAACTTCATTCACGAATACGAAAAGCTGCAAATCCGTTACTTCCAAATTATCTGTGATGACAATCATGTGACCATACATGGTCTTTTCCTCGATGTAACCCCCTTAATCATGAATATAAAGGGCTACAAATCCATGCTGTGCAAGTTGTGTGTAGCAATAGGAACAGAATCATGGATGTCAATGCTCACTACCCTGCCAACTTCTGTGGTTCTTTACCTTGTGGCTGTTAACTATGCCAGCATTACTTAAAAGCAATGCTCCCTCTAAGCTGTCAGGGTGCATGGCTGTGCAGCAACCGGCAATGTACCAAGCAGGGAACAAGCAAGTCAGGTGCAACCAATATTCCCATTAAGATGTATACATCTGTGGATGCGTAACAATCTTAAAGGGACCGCACAGTGCAACAAACAGGACTCGCACAGCAAAGAGAAATTAGAAGGAACATTGCTTGAAAGACAAAGAAAGATCTAGGAATGGCCATTGGGGACGAAGGATTATGCTTTACAGCACAATATCCCCCTAAGACGGGAGAGAACAGGCACAATGTGTTACACTATTCCATTAGGATCATAGTGGGACACAATTTTGGCCACTACGAACAGTCGTGTCATAGTTTTGATAGGTTAGGTGGACGCAGCCCTATCATGACCTCCAAGATTATTTTTGCCTGCTGTATCCTGCGTAACTTTGCCCTGCAAAGTGACCTAACAATGTAGCAGACAGACGAAAGACAGCAACAAACAAAAGAAAATGAAGCCAACCAGGTGATAGAGAAACTGGAATCACAATAAATAGTTCAATCTGTCAGAATCATAAGGGATGGGGCTAATCAACTAAAGCTTTAATTAAGTGTCGTATACTATCAATACAACAAACTCATTTCCACCGACACCCTTGCTAAAAAAAACTTTGTCTGCATTGGGCTCAGTTGTCGATCAACACCCATGACTGCAACATCATTTATCCCTCACATACCAAATGAACCACATTTCAATCTCAGTCAAGTTCATACATCTGTATTCAATATGATTTGGTCCAGTGCTTCCCTTTATTGAAAACATGTGTTGGGAGGCTTCTACTTTTTAACTGTATGCTCCTTCTAAATCACCTGCCAGTGGGAGGACAGAGTGAGGTGAATGGTTGCTGAGCATTAGCATTTTTCTTTAGAGATAGAGCTGGCAGAATACTTTCTTGTGCTTGCTCAGAATCTGACCCCACAACTGCAGGCACTACAGTAAGTGATCAGATGGCTTCCTCAGCCTGTATGTTTGGGAACGTATCTGCAGTCATTTGATATGACTTTGTTCTGAAAGACATTACCAATCTCCATGCCAGTCCCTGTCATTCTCCTGCTGCTGGGAGCTCCTTCAGAACCACTACAGATCTGTTTAAGAATAAAACCGTGTAGAGCAATGAGGTTTTTGAAGCCTTGTGTGATTGCTGTCTCAAGCTAATTCCAAAATATGGTGAATACAATTAAGGCAGACAGTTGTAGATTTGTGCCTAAGGACTTTATAGCTTCAGACAAAGCCTTCTCCACAGTTATTTAGAGATACAGCACTGAAACAGGCCCTTCAGCCCACCGAGTCTGTGCCGACCAACAACCACCCATTTACAATAACCCTACAGTAATCCCATATTCCCTATCACCTCCCTACACTAGGGGCAATTTACAATGGCCAATTTACCTATCACCTGCAAGTCTTTTGGATGTGGGAGGAAACCGGAGCACCCGGCGAAAACCCACGCGGACACAGGGAGAACTTGCAAACTCCTCACAGGCAGTACCCAGAATCGAACCCGGGTCCCTGGAGCTGTGAGGCTGCGGTGCTAACCACTGCGCCACTGTGCCGCCCTATCCCTATGCCTATCCTTACAACCCCAGATGAAAAGGTCATGGCAGAGGGCTTTGGAGCGGCTAGATTCTCCACGGTGGTCTACAGCTCAGTAAAGTGATCATAAAGTAATGACTAGCTTTGGGTTGTGAATCCTCCATGGGCACTCACATAATGAGTGAACTGCTTGGCACACTCTCAAGTTACTCCATGAAATGCTGATTTTGAGTCGCTAAAGTATGTTTGTAGGCAGGCCAGTCAGATTAAATCACTGAGCTCCAACTGAAGGAGATCTCAGTCTAACCCTTTCACCAGCAGGTTGCATGCTCTGGAATTCCACCTTAACTTACTCCTCCTCACTAGTGCTCTGTGCTTCATCAAGTGCTCCCTCCTGCAGTGGATATATCGGTGACGGTGCGTGCCACTGTATAATTGGATGATTCAGGGTGATGTGAGATGCTAGGTTGAAGCTATATATTTGACACACTTATTCCTGGGCACCTAGAGCAGCAGCAGAAGAATGTAATTTACAATCCTTCTAGGAAGACACCCCTTGATAAATTGATGCACTTTGCTGTACATTGCACTGTGTTACACTGCAATGCTGCAATGTCTGCTTGTGTGTGATTAAAAGAATAAGGAGATAAAGAATAAAAAATAAAAAGTATTAGCTATGAGCTTAGGGGCAGCTTTAAGTTCAAGCTCCCCAGCCCCTCAATTCCCTCCATGCTCATAATCTGTCCTCATAAGGAGTCAAAGATCAAAAGCTTTCATGATCCCCTCCTCTCTACAAGCACAACCTTCTATTGTGTTCTGCCTTTTCCCAAAATAAGGTAGAAAAGTGAGATATGTTGGAAAGAGCAAGGATAAGTGCTTCAGAGGTACTCAGGACACTAACCACCTTCAATGCATTTGTGAGAAAGCAGCATTATGGAACAAAAACAAAAAGAGCTGGAAATATTCAGCAGGTCTGGCAGCATCTGTGGAGAGAGAAGCAGAGTTAACATTTCAGGTCAATGACCTTGCATCAGAAGTGGTCAGCCAGTTCTAATGAAAGGTCACTGACCTGAAACATTAACTGCTTCTCTCTCCACAGATGCTGCCAGGAAATGTTAACTCTGCTTCTCTCTCCACAGATGCTGCTAGACATGCTGAGTATTTCCAGAACTTTTTGTTTTATTTCAGATTTCCAGCATCTCCAGTATTTTGCTTTTTGGTGTTGTTTCTTGCCATAGTTAGCAGACAACGCTGTCAGCACTTTAACATGGCACAATTACACAATGCTGTAGAATAGAAGCATGTTTGTACAAATAGAAAACCGAACATTTGGTAAATTTCATTTCATTTTCCCTTTGTGATGGTGCAGCACATTTACAATGAAGAGAAACAAGGAGGTGTTGCAAAACAGCCTATTGATATGTCTATTTGCACACATGCCTTGTGTAGGGCCAAAACATTCCTTATCTGTCCCGGCTTTCAGCCACGGGCAAGACAACATTTATGTGCTCTTACTGTCGGGAATCTCATCTAAAAATATAACAGACCTTGGGCTAGAAATTGGTCCATGCTTTTCTCGGACACAGGGGGTCACAATTTGCACCATGCCCACACCTGTTCCTATGAAGATAGGCTTCACGCAAACTTTTTGATGCCTTCTCATTTGCCTGGTCCAAGCAGAGGGCTGAGCAGTGTTCACAGGTAGCACATTGTGCAGACATCCTGCTCTTCTTAAAGGCAGTCTGTCCCTCTGAAAAGGAAAGCTGCACTCAATATCGGAGGCTGCTGCTGAGTATTGCAAATTGAAACAAGAAAAATGGAACAGCTGGGCAGAGAGAAAGCCCCCAGGTTCATGGATGTGGTGCTGGAGGCCTTAGTGGTGGTGGTGGACAGGAGGAGAGAGGCTATTTTTCCCCAGGGGGAACAGGAGGCCCTCAAGGAACACCCTCAGAAGAGAATGGGAGCAGGTGACCGTGGAGGTCAATTTCCAGGGTCTGGCCCCAAGGACCTGACAGCACTGTCACAAGAAGTTTAACGATCTCAAGCAAATGGTCAAGGTCAGTGACTACCTCTTCACATGACATCTCCAACCCAACACTCCATCAACCTCTCACGCCGTTCAATGCACCGCACCCCCATCACTCACCCAGCAGCTGTCCCTGGCACTCAGAACCCAGGCCTAACATCCAGGTATTCTACCTCAATCCTGTGGAGTCCTGCAGTATGCCCCAGTGAAGGTTTCATGTATTGAGGTGGTCTGCTGTGCTTTGCGCAATCTAGCACTGCAGAGGGGTGGGCCTTACATGAAGAGGATGTTATTGATCGCTGGCACGGAGGATGTGAAGAGGGGTAATGAGCAGGCAGCACTGGATCTTGTCCACACTCAGAGCACTATAAAAGGAGTCCCCAGCTGTGGAGGTCAGCCTCTCCTCCTCCCTTTCAAGGCTCATTGGAACCTCCCTGCTGACCAGAGAAGGATGAGGGGCTGGAGAAGACTCCAGGCACCTTGTCCTTCTCTCGCCTTGCCACTGCTGCATTGAGCTCATGTCCAAGGCAATGGTGTGCAGAGCTGCGCTCATTTGTGACATCTGGGTCTCCATGAGGGTCACCAACCTCTCGATGAAGGAAGCCATGTGCTCACACATCTAAGACATGGCAGAACTCATGGCATGGATGGACTTCTCCATCATCTGCTCCAGGCTGCGCATGGAATCTGGCATCTCCGCCAGATGTTGCCTTACCTCTCTCTACAACTCCAGCATGTCGAAACCAGAGTCCTGTCATCATCCTGGGGCTCAGCATGGGCCTGGCCACTCACAGTCCTGCGACTGTCAGAGGCCTCAGCGGTCTCAGCCTCAGCCAGCTGCTTGGGCATGTGCGTAGTGCTCTCACCAGCTTGTGACCCTGATTTTAAGGACGAGTACAAACCCACCGAGGTGAAAGTATCTGCGCTGGTGGAAGGTTCAGGGGAATCATGTGATGATGCATCCTCTGACTACTAATCTTCCTCAGAGGTACAGCTGTGCCCTTTCAGCTAGAGCCTCCTGTGGATGGTGACCTGCATAAGAGAAAACAAACATGTGTGGGTTAGGCTGTGCAGATCTTGTTATGCCAGCCATGTGTGATGTGAATCTCCAGAAGTGTAGAGGATGTCAATGCAGACAATCCTCACTCTCTTCTGCAGAGACTCCAGTCTCACCATTCACTATCGAGTAGCCGCCCTAGGTCCCCACTAGCTCCAGTGCCTCCGCCTCAGCCGTGGAAAGAGGCTGGATATCGGCTATTCCTCTGCCAGTCCACAAGGTCTCCTTGGCATTGTGGGCCCGTTTTGTCCTGCAAGTGGAAAGAGGGTAAGACTTCGCAGGAAGCGCAACAGAACAGTTCTGCTAGTGGTGGCCTTTGGTCCCCTGATGGGGCTTCCTACATGGCTCTTCCCCACATCCACTCTCAGGGAAGATGGGGACCTCCAGCTACCTGATGCAAGAACTAAATATCAGTGACTCACATGCCATTTAACACTTAGTCATGTTGACTTGATTTCAACAACAAATGAAATACAATCATTTTCATAATGATAAAAAAAGACTTGCATTTATATACCGAATCCTCATGACATTAGGGCGTTCTAAAGCACTTTACAGCCAAGGAAATATTTTTGAAATGGAGTCACTGTTGTAATCAGGTGCAAAATCTTTGCCAATACTAATTCATATCTTTTATCGCCAAAAGGGCCTTCACGCATGCAGCAGGTGCATGAACCTTGCAAACGACAAATCATCAGAGGAGCTGAATGCAACTGAAGGGGCACAGTCACAGTCAGCAGAGGGGTATCAGTGAACTGTGGCTAGCCCATAAGGGGAATGATGGTGAAAGGGGACATGGATGTGGAGACTCCAATCAAAATGCTTCCAATTCTCACTCATTGCCTCCCCCTCATGCAAAACTCGACATGCTGCTTCATCTCCTGATGTTTGAGCCTTCCCCAGCACAGGTGCAGGTCTTTGGCGAGACCCTCATGGGCTCCAAAACCCAGTGGGCATCGACCAAGAGCAAATCAGCAGTCAGAGCAGGGGTCTTAGAAGCCTTCCTTTGCTGAAGCTACATGGTCTGTACCATGTAGGATTGGTACGAAATGAATATTGGAGCTTTGTCGTTGCACAAGGGTATGCTCATGGGTGTATGAGAAAATGCTATGTTGTGAACTTTCCAATCTTTAGTAGAATAGTATAAATTTTATTAGTCTGCACCATAAGAACATAAGAAACAAGAGCATGCGCAGACATTTCAGCCTTTCGAGCCTGCTCTGCCATTCAATGATGTCTAGGCTGATCTTCTATCTCAACATAATTTTCCCCCATTAACCCCTTGATGTTTTTAATATGTAGAAATCTATCGATCTCAGTATTGAACATACTCAACGGCTGAGCCTTCACAGGCCTCTGGGGCAGAGAATTCCAAAGATTCACCATCCTCTGAGTGAAGAAATTCCTCCTCATCTTAGTCCTAAATGGCCTGCCCCTTATTCTGAGACTATTCTGTCCCCTGATTTTAGACTCCCCAGCCAGGGGAAACATCCTTCCTGCATCTACCCTGTGGAGCCCGATAAGAATTCTGTATGTTTGATGTGATCTCATTCTTCTAAACTCCAGAGAATAAAGGCCCAGTCTATTTAATCGTTCCTCATAGGACAATCCTGCCATCTCAGGAAGTAGTTTGGTGAACCTTCGTTGCACGCCCTCTATGGCAAGTATGTCTTTCCTTAGGTAAGGCGACCAAAACGGCACACAGTACTCCAGATGCAGTCTCATCAAGGCTCTATATAATTGCAGTTAGACATTTTTACTCCTGTACCTAAATCCTCTTGCAATAAAGGCCAACATACTATTTGCCTTCTTAATTGCTTGCTGTACCTGCATGTTAGCTTTCAGTGACTCATGAACAAGGACACCCAAATTCCTTTGAAGTTCAACGCTTCCCAGCCTCTCACCATTTAAGAAACACTCTGTATTTCTGTTTTTCCTACCAAAGTGGATAATCTCACATTTTGCCACATTGTATTCCATCTGCCAAATTTTTGCCCTCTTGCTTAGCCTCTCCAAATCCCCTTGAAGGGTCTTTGCATCCTCCTCACAAATCACACTTTCACCTAGTTTTGTGTCATCTGCAAACTTGGAAATATTACATTTAATCCCCACATCTAATCATTGATATAGATTGTGAATAGCTAGGTCCCAAACACTGATCCTTGCGGTACCCCACTAGTCACAGACTGCCAACCTGAAAATGACTCATTTATTCCTATTCTTTGTTTTCTGTCCATTAACCAGTTCTCAATCCATGCCTGTATATTCCCCCCAATCCCATGTGCTCTAATTTTGTCTACTAACCTCTTGTGTGGGACCATATCAAAAGCTTTCTGAAAATCTGAATATACCATGTCCACTGGTTCCCCCTTATCTATTCTGCTACTGACATCCTTAAAAAACCCCAACAGGTTTGTTAAACATCGTTTCCCTTTCATAAATCCATATTGACTCTGCCCAATCCTACCATTACTTTCTAACTGCCCGGTTATCACATCCTTTATAATACATTCTAGCATTTTCTCTCCGATTGATGTTAGGCTATCAGGTCTATCAGTTCGCAGTTTTCTCTCTCCCTCCTTTCTTAAATAGTGGGGTTACAATTGCCACCTTCCAATCTGTGGGAACCATTCCAGAGCCTATAGAATTTTGAAAGATGAACACCAATGCATCGATTATCTCTACAGCCACCTCTTTCAACACTCTGGGATGTAGATCATCAGGTCTAGGGGATTTATCTACCTTAAGTCCCATTAATTTCTCCAGTACTTTTTTTTTTACTAATATTGCAGTTCTTCATTTACACTTGTCCCTTGATTCTCTATTAATTCTGGGAGGTTTTTAGTATTTTCCTCCATGAAGTATTTGTTTAGTTTCTCTGCCATTTTTTCATTCCCCATTATAAATTCTCCTACTCCACTTGTATTGGACCCACATTTGTTTTTGCTAATCTTTTCCTTTTTACATAACCTATAGAAACCTTTACAGTCCATTTTTTATATTTCTCACTAGTTTACGCTCATATTTTATTTTCCCTTTCTTAAACTTTTTCTTGGCCCTCCTTTGTAGAATTATATAATGCTCCCAATCCTCAGGCTAACCATTTTTTGGCAACTTTATACACCTCTTCCTTTGATCTAATGCAATCCTTGAATTCTTTTGTTGCCACAGTTGGAACACTTTCCTTGCTGGATTTTTTGCACTAAAGGATTTTTATTGTAAACTATGTATTAGTTCTTTAAATGTTAGCCATTGCCTGGCCACGATCATACCTTTTAATGTAGTTTCCCAATCCACCATAGACAATTTGCCCCTCATACCTTCATAGTTTCCTTTCTTAGATTTAAGACCCTAGTTTCTGATTGAGCTAAATCACTTTCAAACATAATGTAAAATTTAATCATACTATGGTGACTCTTTCCTAATTGCTCCTTTACAACACAATTAGTAATTAGCCCTTTTTCATTGCACATTACTAAATCTAAAATAGCCGGTTCCCTAATTGGTTCCTCTAAGTACTGCTCCAGAAAACCACCTCACATACATTCCAAGAATTTGTTCTCCACAACATTAGTACTAATTATGTTTACTAGGTCTATAGGCAGATTCAAATCCCCCATGATTATTATATTACCCTTGTTACACATACCTCTAATTCCCTGATTTATATTGTGATTTGCATTACCACTGCTATTTGGTGGCCCATAAACAACTCGCACCAATGCTCTCTGCCCCTTGCTGTTTCTTAGTTCCACCCAAACTGATTCTACATCTCGATCTTTAGAACTAAGGTCATCTTTCACTACAGTACTAATGCCCTCTTTAATTAACAGAGCTACCCCACCACCTTTTCCCAGCTTCCTGTCTTTCCTGAATGTCACGTTCCCTGGGATATTCAGGTCCCAGCTTTGGTTTCCTTGTAGCTACGTCTCTGTAATGGATATCAGGTCATACTTATGACTTTCTATTTGACCTTAGTTCATCTGTTTTGATTGCCCATCTGTTGTCTTGCCCATGCTTGGTCACTGGGTGGCAAGTCACCTTTTAACTTGTTTTATGATGAATGTGGAGACATGAATTGACAGGTACCAATAGAGAAATGTTCAAGGTGTGGTTGGTTTTTTGCAAGACTGCTTTGTGTCAGTGGCATTGGGAGTTGGGGTTCAGGGGTGGGAAGAGTGACTGTTTCATATGGATCTGACATTGATCCAGTAGATCAACTTAAGTGAAGCTGGCATTGTCAAGGGCATCTCTGGAATCCTGGTCTGCAATGTGAGAATCTAGCTGGTGCCACATTGCCCAAATTGCCTTCTTCCTCCTTGCCCTCCTCAGTTCTTTTTAATTTATTCATGGGATGTGAGCATCACTGGCAAGGCCAGCATTTATTAAGAATCCTTAATTGCCCTTGAGAAGGTGGTGTTGAACCACCTTCTTGAACCCCTGAAGTCTATGTCATGTAGGTGTACCGACAGTGCTGTTAGGGAGGAAGTTTCAGAATTTTAACCCAGCGCCAATGAAGGAACAGCGATATATTTCCAAGTCAGGATGGTGTATGACTCAGAAAGGAGCTTGCAGGTGGTGATGTTCCCATGCATCTGCTATCCTTGTTCTGCTAGGTGATAGAGGTCACTCCTCCTCTTCCTGCAATCGTCCACAGATGATCTGCGTTCTGCACCATGTTCCAACTGCAGGTCCAAACCTCGCTGTTGTATGGAATGCAGCACACCACCATCATTCCGGAGACCCTGACTGGTGCACACTGTAGGGCACCTCCAGGTCTGTCTAGGCACCTGAAGCGCATCTTGTTTCATCACACATCTGGTGGTCATATGACATTCATTGTAGCACGATTGGACTTCATTGGTCAGGTTTCTGATTGGTATCCCTTATCTCCTAGCAGTCACCCCTCAAGTGTGCTTCCACGTCCAAAGAGGTTAGGTATCACCTTAGCCAAAGCATAGGTAAGATTGGAAAGTGGTGCAGACTAATAAAATTTATGTGATTCTGCTAAAGATGGGAAACTTCGCAACATGTATATTTCTGTGATTTCACACCAATTGCACATTATTGGAGGGAAAGCCCTTGTGATGTATGAATTCTCCTTGTTGATGTGTGATTGCACGGATTATTACATAGGTGCAGTTGATGGTGCCCAGCCCCTCTGGGAAGCCAGCCAGAGATACAAACTGGAGCACCCACTCATTCTGACTGGTGCCATCGCAGGCAAAGTTCACAAAATTGCCAGCCGGGTCAAACAAGCCATCAGTTGCATTTGTTGACCTCTGACTAGGTTATGAATCCTTCTGGAAGGATCTGGAGGCAAAACAGTTGAGAATGATTGTCACTTTGACAGCTATTTGTATTCCATGGCCACCAGGTGCAGGAGGGGATTGGTCTTCTAGGAGACTGTAGATGTCTACACGACAACCTGAGCCTCCTGAAGCACTGCTGTGCCACCATGTCAGGAAAATTCAGCCTCTCCCTGCATGCTATCTGCTGCAGTTAGTGCCCCTGCAAGCTGCATCCATCTGATGTTTTCCTCTCTGATATCCAGCTGCAGGTGTCTTGACAGCAGGCTACTACTGCTGCTACTGGTGTTGGGCCCGGTGCTGACCATATTTCTTCCCGTCTGAGATCCACTGTAAGACAGCCAGGGTGCCTCCCACCCTGTTGTGATTCAGAAAGTGTAAAAAGAGTGCTCCCCTCTCTGCTGCTACCCTCTCTGATGTTGTTGTCTCTGCTGTTGAGCTACAGGTCTCTGAACAGCAGGCTGGTGCTGGTACTGGTGCTGCTTGTGGTCATATTGGTCTTTGTCTGAGGTCCAACCTAAGGCACGGGACCTGTGCCACCGTGGCGGGCTTTATATATTGACAGCGGCCGCCCACCTCCAATCACGAGTGGTGGTGGCCTCAGTGATGCTGTACATGGCATCACCTGTTGAAGGACCAGGTGCTGGCGTAATTTTTAAAAAGCTGCCAGTCCTGCAAACAGTGCACCATAATACAGAATTCAGCCTTCACCCCATGCCCATCAGAGTACAAAGTTCACCCCTTCCCCACTCCATACCCATCAGAGTGCAGAGTTTTTTTAAATTTTCTCATGGGATGTGGGCATCACTGGCTAGATTAGCATTTATTGCCATCCCTAATTGCCCTTGAGAAGGTGTTGAGGTGGCGGTGAGCTTCCTTCTTGAACCGCTGCAGTTCTTGGGATGTAGGTACACCCACAGTGCTGTTTGGAAGGGAGTTCCAGGATTTTGACCCAGCTACAGTGAAGGAACAGCGATATAGTTCCAAGTCAGGATGGTGTGCAGCTTGGAGGGGAACTTGCAGGTGGTCGTGTTCCCATGCATCTGCTGCCTTTGTCCTTCTAATGGTAGAGGCCGCAGGTTTGGAAGATGGTGTCTAAGGAGCCTTGGTGAGTTGCTGAAGGTGCATCTTGTAGATGGTACACACTGCTGCCACGGTGCATCAGTGGTGAAGGGAGTGAATGTTGAAGGTTGTGAATGGTGTGCCAATCAAGTGGGCTGCTTTGTCCTGGATGGTGTCAAGCTTCTTGAGTGTTGTTGGAGCTGTACCCAACCAGGCAAGTGGAAAGTATTCCATCCCACTCCTGATTTGTGCTGTATAGATGGTGGACAGGCTTTGGGAAGTCAGAAACCAGTTGAACGTGCATGAGACTGAAGCTCTGCAGCTTGGAACTAGACACCACTTCATTGGTGTCTCATCAAAAGCAGTGCCATTCTTCCCATTCATTCTGATGAGATTTTTTATGGTGGCAAGGGAAAGCGGGTGGGCAGAACTGCTCTGTGGTCCGCGGGGTCTTTTGCCCCACCTAAGTGGTCTGCGAACGAAAAAGTTTAAGAACTACTGTCATGGAGTACCTCTTTCTCACCACAAGATGCTGGCCAATTTGAAACATAGGACCAGGAATAGGCCATTCAGCCCCTCATGCCTGTCTACCAATCAATGAGATCATGACTGATCTGTATCCTAACTTTATCCAGCTACCTCGGCTCCATATCTCTTAATGTATTTAGGTAGCAAAAATCTGTCGATCTCAGATTTAAAATTATAAGTCGAGCTAACATCTATTGCTTTTTGTGAGACAGACTTCCACACTTCTACTACACTTTGCATGATGATGTGTTTCCAAATGTTTCTCCTGAATGGCTTAGCTATGATTTTAAGGTTATATCCTGTTGTCTTAGACTCCCCATCAGCAGAAAGGTTTCTTTCTATCTACCCTACCAATTCCTTTCAAAATCCTAAAAACCTTTATAACAGTGTGTGTTTTTTATGTGCCAGTATTTTTTCAGAAAATTCTGGCCCAGTAACTTTATCTCTCTTGCCACAGATGGTGCCTGACTTGCCAAGTGTTTCCAGCATGTTCTGTTTTTAATTTCATCGTTATTACTGCTCATTAAGGTACTTTACCATTTGTATACTTAATTATTATTTTAATTATTCTCAGAACTATAATTCTCATCCCTTAAATTATCACTTGTGCATTTAATATTTCTTAGTCTAGTGATTTATTATTCATACATATTTTGCTGTGATGAATATGGGCAATCATTCCAGTGAATTTAATTATTAATATTATTATGATGATTATTAATATGCATGTCAGCTTGGTGGGTGTATTTTATTATTTTCACTCATCGTTAACATGCAGTCCCTCATGTATAGTGCTTTTATTGCTTACTTTATTCATAGAGCTGTAAAACCAGAGGGGTTTCTCTTCAATATGCACAAAACAGTTCCATATAAATTCTATTGACTGGATTTCATGGTCAGCAGTGAAGGAACAGCACTCACTACTGACCTCAAAGAAAGCTGCCCACCAAGATCTAGTGAGCTCTGTGGTGTGGATTTCTCCTTTCCTGATGTCAGTTTGAATCTGTTGCCAAGTCAAGGGGATCTTCAGCCTTCCAGCAACAGTGATGTCATCAAGCAGGATAAACTGCAAATCACATTGAAGTATTCTCATAGGCAGCAAACCAAGAAGTAAAAACTACTGAATCCCTTTACTTGTAATTATAAATTTTACAGATAGCACAATAAATGATTGGAATTAAGGTAGATGTTAAAATATCATAAACAAACTTTGAAAAAAGTTTATTATTTTAAAAACATGACATTTCTTATCATAATGGAGAAATTTGAGCATTTAGCAAATGTACTATTACTCTCAGGGCCAGTGAGGCTGTTTATAGAACATAGAACAGTACAGCACAGTACAGGCCCTTCGGCCCACGATGTTGTGCCGAACCTTTAACCTACTAGCAGCAATTATGAATTTAGTACACCATTAAAAATCCAGTTACACTCCATTGAACAAGCTGTAATTTTTTCAAGTGTTTTTACAGCAAGACTGAGTGTAAGAGTGGAAGTTCTCATCAGTTCAATGATTTCTAATTGATTGTAGTGTAGTGTGGGCCTCAACAGTGCACTCTCTGGAGCAGCATAGAATCACTGACAGCAACTTCCAGATTTCCTTGTTTATCTGCACATGTGTACTCCAGAGGTTTCTGTTGGTTTCAGAAAAGTAATGATGGCGAACGCTGGCAGTGTTGCTATCATTACTACTGCAAGATCTGGGCCTGTGTACACTGCATTTGAAAATGCCAGGACCTGAACACTGCTAAGTCAGCTGTGGACTAGGCAGAATGTGTACTGAGCATGTGAGCCTCCAGAACTAATGCAACTGCAAATGCAGTTTCAGTCCTTCTGCTGTGAGTAAAAGCTATTTGTCGTCAAAATGATTAGCAGGTAAGCTAGTGAAAACAAAGTAGAAGACATTCTGGTGGTTTCATATAGTCACATTTTCATTGATTCCAGCCTTCTCATTTCATAAGCATTTTGAGAAATGATGCATATGTGAAAATACAGCAGCCAGAATATTGAGTTTCTGGTTTTTATGAGTTAGTTCAAGGAATATAAAAGTATGAGAATTAATGCTTTTTTTCTCTTGTTCCTCAGAACTAAAGAAAAAAGCAGATGTCTGCTTTCCTATTGCACAAGGGCCCTGAATTTTCTTGGACTTTCTGCTGTTGTGCCAGCATAACTATGGTAGATACAGGGTGGCACAGTGGCGCAGTGGTTAGCACCGCAGCCTCACAGCTCCAGTGCCCTGGGTTCAATTCTGGGTACTGCCTGTGTGGAGTTTGCAAGTTCTCCCTGTGACCATGTGGGTTTTCGTCGGGTGCTTTGGTTTCTTCCCACAGCCAAAGACTTGCAGGTTGATAAGTAAATTGGCCATTAGAAATTGACCCTAGTATAGGTAGGTGGTAGGGGAATTGAGGGAAGGTGGCGATGCGGTAGGAATATGGGATTAATGTAGGATTAGTATAAAATGGGTGGTTGATGGGCAGCACGGACTCAGTGGGCTGAAGGGCCTGTTTCAGTGCTGTGTCTCTAAATAAATAAAATAAATAAGAAGTGTGGTGGAAACTTGCTTGTGTGTGGTAACAGGGGTTCTGCTGTACTTCTGACACGTTACAGCATCACAGTGGCAGAAAGTCAAAGGACATTCAGGGCCAAGATCTCCTTAATAACACCATTGTTTTCATAATTAATTAATGGGTGTTCGTAATAAACAAATCAACTAAAAAAGAAGGTATACCTCTGCCATTGCAATAAATATTGACTGCATTTGAGGATTGTTCAGCTACATTAAATAGGTATCATCATCAGATAAATTGTTTAAGTTATTTGCAAGTGGCACAATAATGTGTTTTCATGTAATTTGTGCCATTGAGTTACTTGTAAACAATAAATGTAGGAGCATAGGAATATTAAGAACAGAAATAGGATATTCAGCCTCTTGAGCCTGCTCCACCATTCAATTTGATCATGGTTGATCTGCAATTGAACTTCATTTTCCCTCTTTCATTCTGTATTCCTTGATATCTGAACCTAAGAAAATTCTATCTATCTTAATCTTGAAAGTTCCAATTGTCCTAGCATCCTCAGCCTTTTGGAGAGGGAGTTATAGATTTCTCCTACTTTTCGTGTGAAAAAATGTTTCCTGATTTCCTTCCTATGTAGGTTATCTCTAATTTTAGGATTATTTCTCCTTGTTCTTGGTTAAACTGCCAGTGGAAATAGTTTCTCCATATCTATCCTATCAAACTCTAAACAAACATTTGAAAGCATTTTTCTGCAAAGCTCTGAGTGTTGCTTAAGTAATCACCAGACTGTTGAATCCCTTGAAGGTTCAGGCTAGTATCAAATGTCTTTGATCACTTTTGTACCCTTAAGATCTAATGGTTGATTTCCTGAGTCCTCGCACATGGCGAGCTACCTTACTCACTGTCAGCGCTCATTATACAATCCTGGGAAGTAGACCTGCCGTTTTTTGGTCTGTGCTCACATGTGTGAGGCACCTTTCCATGTATGAGGATTCAGAAAATCCATTCTCTGCCATCAATATTTGTTTTATTATACAAAGTATATTTTATTAAAATGGAGAATGATTTTACCCTTTTTAGTAAGCACTTGAGTGCAGATGCTTAGCTACATTAGCAGGCATGAGTTCATACTTTATGAAAGATCCAGAGCATTCTCAAGGTTCTCATTGGTGTCACCTGGAGAGTTTTGGCCACTAATGTTAATTAGTGGAGAGCTGAAAAAAATATTTTCTACTATGCGATGGCTTCATAGATTCAATATTTTAGCTTAAGGACATAATGGCCGGAATTTTACAGTGGGCAGATGTGAGCCGGACTCCGACGTAAATGTCGGTGATGAACCTGCTTCTGCCCAGCCTGAGGATCCATCCCGTATTTTAGGGCTCCCCAGGCTTTAATTGGCCCAAGGCGGGACTTCCACCCACTCGAGGGAGGAGGTCCTGCCTCAGTGAGCTGCTGGCCAATCAGCGGACCGGCAGCTCTTAGTCTCAGCAGCGCCACCGGGAGCGCTGGCCACTGCTGGGACTGCAGCCCAGCCGACACCATGGACCCGAGAGAGTGGGTAAGTTCGGGTTGCCTCACCGGGGGGGTTGTCATGCCCTGGTGAGGCTAGGGTGGTCGTTTGTGGGGAGGGGGGGCGTCTTGGATCCCAGGAGTGTGTTGGGAGGCGGGGGCAACCCTCAATCGGGCACCCTGTGCCCGACTGCCATACCCCCCCCCCCCGGAGCGCGGAAAGGCCCGCAGCTATCGCTGAGCGGCCTTTCACGTCCCCGGTACACCCACTTGCCACGAGTAAAATACCTGTGGAGGCGGGCGAGGGCTCGTAAGTGGCCGTTAAGTGGCCACTTAAGCGTCTTGATTGGCCTCGGGCGGGTGGGCCGTTTCCCACCTCCTGCCCCCTCGCCGGACCTCCGTAAACTTGTCCGGAGGCAGAATTGGGGCAGGTAGGCCTCCAGGAGCCTGCCGCTCAATTTTACGCCGCCCCCACGCCATCATCCAACCTGCTGGGGCAGCGTAAAATTCCGGCCCATGATGCCAATAGTTACTCAGAGATGCATTGGGAGTGGTGTATGGTGGTGGGTTGTGGGGCAGGGTACTATGTCACATGGGAAACCCAGAAGCAAGTTCAGTGCATCTTCCAATGGCTTTTTAACTCTGCCAGCTTATTGACAGTTTACCTCCAGGTCTGCTATTCCATCTGTGGCAGCAGGCATGATGACGACCTGTATGATGTGATCTCAACTCCAGTATTTAAAGGGCCAATCCAAGGATGGAGTTTGGAGGAGTTGTGAGCTTGAAAAAGCAGTACAGGAAGTTAAAGGATGGATTGAAGATGGGCAAAGGTTGTGCCATGATTTGATGGCACCTCCCTTAATGTGCTGCATGGCTGTGAAGGGTAACAAAGAGATCTCTTCTCCAGCAATGGGAGGAAGAAATCTGCTGCTACCACAAAGAAGGTGTGGCTGGAGGTGGCCCAGGAGACCAGCAGCAGGAGCATAGTGCCACAATGCTGTATTTAGTGCAGGAAGCATTTTAATGACCTAATCAGATCGGGAAAGGGAGGTACAGTTGCACATTCACATATATCCTGTTGTGCAAATCACTCCAACCCCTCAAAAGCCCCTGCGCAGATGTGCCTTTATTGTGTCCAGTGCTTAGGTTGATACTGAGTGGTCCATCCGGTTTTATTCTTATTCAACTTTTCTGTGGCAGTTTAATACAACTGCATGGCTTGCTCAGCAATTTCAGAGGGCAGTTCAGAGTCAACCATATTGCTGTGGGTCTGGAGTCACATGTAGGCCAGACTGGGTAAGAGCAGCAAATTCCCTTCCCTGAAGGACATTAACGAACCAGACTGGTTTTTACAGCAGTCCAATAGCTTCATAATCACCATTACTGTGACTAGTTTTTTATTCCAGATTTATTAATAGAATGAATTTAAATTCCCCCAGCTGCTATGGTGGGATTTGAAATCTGCGCAACAGGCTGCTGCGTGTTTATATTAGTCCTCATCTGAAGTCCAATCTAAGGCACCGTAGCATCACCCTTCCTGATGTAATTGAGAAAACTTCCAAAGTGTAGCAAATAACATCGATGCAAAAATACTGTGAACAAACCCTTTTCTCCTAGCAGTTAAGAAAGCTGTTGCGAGTATTGAGTATTTATTGCAGTATTTCCGTGAGTTTGAATCAGCCCCCTCAATTTCCCTTGTGTTCTCACCTTGCCTTCTCTGGTGAGTTTCAGGAAGCCTGGGAAACCTGTGGATGTGCCATTTAATTCAAAACTTGGGTGAAATATCACTCATTGAGCAATTAGCATCTATTAATGGGCAGTTTATGGGGTTGGTTAGCTCAGTTGACTAGATGGCTGGAGTGTGGTGCAAAATAGCGTCAAAAATACAGGTTCAATTTTGGCTGAGGTATTTCTTGGATCTGCCTCCTTGGCCTGCCCCATTGTGATATCATGGCACGAGCTATGATTAGCAACTCTTGGACAATGAGGATGCTACATAGTGAGAGACAATGGGCAATTTACCTCATTTGAAAGGGTTGCATGCAAGCAGCCTATTGTGCTGCAGTTATACCAGGAAGTCAGCAGGTTGGAGTTGCCTTTCCGATGCGCTGACATTTTTGCTGGTTTTAATCCCCAGCTGCAACCAAACCTATGTGCTTCTCAAGTTTAAAATTCTCCTCAATCATTCTAAATACAACAGACCCACAGCATACTGTGATCTTTTGGAAAAATATAATAAAATTTATTGCAAGTGGCATGTTATAACATCAGTATTCCTTCTGTGTTAAGAAGAGCCGTCAACACTGGTAAATTAAATGGGAGAGGAACAGGCCTTTTCCAAACTAATTTTTCTCCCTTCCTGAGAGAGTTTCTGTTTGCTGGAGTGTATTTCCATTGGAATTTTTGCCTCATGTTACCATGACTAAGTGCTCATTATTCATGTATGTGCCTTCAAAGCAACAGTAGACACGCCATTCAATTATCAGAAACTGAGGCCCAGTGATGACCAGACTTCAAGCGAAGGAGCCAGGCATGGGGTTTGATGATGGCCCTGCCAGCTGGAAAACAGAAACCCTGTGCATTAAACAGCAAAACAGACTACTTTTCTAATTTCACAGAAGATTACACATGCAGTTAATATATTTGCATAGAGGTTTGCCCTGAAATCTCTGAGGTTGTGATCCCAATAGTTACTCCTGCATCATGCCTGATTGTGCCCTCCAGCCCCGATCCCAAAGTTTGCACAGTTAAAGTGAGGATACTTCATTTGCTTGGGCTAAATGAGCAGAATTGCTATTTTGGGCCCATTTCTAGTGCTAGCCGGCCCATGCTTGATGGAAACTCTGTCACCTGATTAATGCCCACTCTCTCACCCATCCTGCAGGTTATAGCTTCTGACTCCTGAGCAAGGGGGCTACTCTCCAAACACTTTTTGTTACAAATCGTTGGGCCTTTGGGAGGTCCAAGCCACTTGCTACGTTGGAAACCAATGGGCTGGATTTTGTATTCCCACCGCCGGCAGCAGTGGAAGGGGTGGCATTGGTGATGCGGAAGCGGGTGCTGGCGCCATGTTTAAACGGCTGCAGACAGTTCAACAAAGTGCACAGTTGACCCCTTCCCCCCTTCCATGTAGACAAAGTGTAGAGTTGACCCCTTCCCCACCTCGGTGGCGCCAGCTTTCCCTGGACGGGAAAGTGAAGGCGCATGAGTGTCATGCGTCGCATTGAGGATTGGGAACTGAAGGTAACATTGCTGTGGTTTACATTTTAATTCATGCAAATGTGTTATTTAAATATGTTAAGTCGCGTCCTGTTGCAGAGCGGCCGCCACGGAGCTTCCTTGCCACCAGGAAGATCGGGCCCAACAATCCTAGCGTCTGGTTCTATGGTGGTCACTGCCGCTCTGATTTTCTGCCCCCCTGCCCCACCATGGATCCTGACATCAGGGGCTGGTAACAAAATCCAGCCCTATGTGTAAGATATGTCTCCAGCCACTCAGTGTACTAGCTGCCAGACTAACACCTGATCCCACCTATGAAACAGGAATTACTGGTTTCGGGAGTCCCTGTTTCTGGTCCCACCCTTTAGCTGTTATTTGCTTTGTAAGGGGTAGACAGAAGTTCCATGTCTTATAGGTCAATGAGGAAACCCCCAGAAACCTGGCATAATCAGATCTCAACCCTCCGGAGATCTGCAGGGATATGGTAATTACAGGGCTGGAGGCTTTTCTGTCATTCTGAACAGCAATTGACAATTACACTAGTCCAGTAAACCAATATTTCACAATTCATATTTCTTTTTCTTTTTTTCTCATTTCATTGTGCTTTCATGTATAACAAGCAACATAACCCCAGTGGGGTGATTCTATAAAATCACAATAGTGTGTTTCAATGATGCAATACGCAAAGGAAATCATTCGAACAAATGAAGACAGGCAGAAAGGACATAATAACGATTTTTAAGGTTGTGTGGCAAATTCCCATGCTAATGCTGTGGAATCAAGTGACAGGACAATGATTTGTAACGGAGACTCCTTTCATATAAATTCCTAATTTTTATTATGCTGTTGGGGAAGTGGCAAAAGGAGAAGGCCCATCATCGCATTTTTCAGTTAACTAAGGATGAGTAAAAAAATGTGGGCTCACCAGCGTAGCCCACATCCAGAGTCCTTTTTTTAATGTTTGGTGAGTTAATATCTGAGTTAAAATAACAAAGAAATGTCATATATTCACATAGTAATCTCACACATCCCTCTCAGCAGAAACAGGGAAGTAGTGAGACCAAAATCACAGCAAAACACTTACTCTATCATGCCACTGATTTGTATCTAACTACTGCAATGGTTCGGGAATAGGGCCCACCAACATCTTACCAGAAAAACTGTGAATGGGCAATAGGTGCTGGCCTTGCCAGCAATATCCATACCCTGAGAATGAATTTTTTTTTTTTTGAATTGTACAGCTGGCTAAAATTGAACAATACTTAATCATGCAGTGACCACCAGTGTAGAATTGGTAATAAAATCCTCAGGATGCTTTATATATGCAAACCAAAACAACTACCTTGACCCCACTAGCCAGCAATATAAAAACAGATTATAAGAGCTTTTATAAGTACATAAAAAGGAAGAGAGTAGCTGAAGTAGACATTGGTCCCTCAGAGGTAGAGATAGGAGAAATCATCATGGGGAATGAGGAAATGGCAGAGGCATTGAACAAATATTTTTTGTCTGTCTTCACAGTAGAAGACACAAGTTCCATACCAGAAATAGGCAGTAACCTAGTGGCCATAAAGAGTGAGGAAATTAAGGAAATTAATATTAGCCGAGAAAAGGTATTGAAGAAACGTGAGGGACTAAAATCTGACAAGTCCCCGGGACCAGATGGCCTACACCCTAGGGTCCTAAAAGAGACAGCTGCAGAGATAGTGGATGCACTAGCTATGATTCTCCAGAATTCCTTAGATTCAGGAATGGTCTCATCAGATTGGAAGTTGGCAAATGTTACACCGCTTTTCAAGAAAGGAGGTAAAGAGAACACAGGGAACGACAGGCCACTTAGCTTAACATCAGTCATTGGGAAGATGCTGGAAACTATTATGAAAGACAGCTTAACAATTAACAATGCATTTGGAAAAGCATAGCATGATTAGAACAAGTCAGCATGGTTTTTCTAAAGGGAAATCCTGTCTGACAAATTTATTAGAATTTTTTGAGGATATAACTAGTTGGGTAGATACAGGGGAACCAGTAGATATAATACACCTGGATTTCCAAAAGGCATTCAATAAAGTGCCACATAAAAGATTAATAGGCAAGGTAAGGGCTCATGGTGTTGGGGGTAATATATTAGCATGGATAGAGGATTGTTCAATGGACAGGAAGCAGAGATTGGGCACAAACAGGGCATTTTCAAATTTGCAGGCAGTGAATAGTGGGGTGCCACAAGAATCAGTGCTGGGCCTCAGCGATTTGCACTCCATATTAATGACTTGGATGAAGAGACAGAGAGTAATGTTTGCTGATGATACAAAGCTCAGTGGAATGATAAGCTGTGGGAACGACACAGAGACGCTACAAAGAGATATAGATAGGTTAAGGGAGTGGGCAATAATATGGCAAATGAAGTTTATTGTAGGGAAGTGTGAAATTGTTCACTTTGGTCATAAAAATAGAAAAACTGAATTTTTTAAAAAGGTGTGAAACTGCTAAGTGTTGATGTTCAGAGAGACTTGGGGGTACTCGTACAAGGAACGCAGGAAGTTAACATGCAGGTGCAGCAGGCTATTAGGAAGGCAGATGGCCTGTTGGCCTTTATTGCAAGGGGATTGGAGTACAGAAATAAAGAAGTCTTACTAAAATTGTACAGGGCTTTGGTGAGACCGCACCTGGAACACTGTATGCAGTTTTGATCTCCACATTTAAGAAAGGATATACTTGCACTGGCGGCGGTGCAGCGAAGATTTACTAAATTGGTCCCTGAGATGAAGGTTTTTTTATTCGTTCAAGGGAGGTGGGCATTGCTGGCTTGGCCAGCAATTATTGCCCATCCCTAATTGCCCTTGAAAAGGTGGTGGTGAGCTGCCTTCTTGAACCGCTGCAGTCCATATGGGGTAGGTACACCCCCAGTGCTATAAGGAAGGGAGTTCGAGGATTTTGACCCAGTGACAGTGAAAGAACGGCAGTATAAATCAAAGTCATGATGATGTATGGCTTGGAGGGGAACTTACAGGTGGTGGTGTTCCCGTGCATCTGTTGATCTTGTCCTTCTAAGTGGTAGAGGTCATGGGTTTGGAAGGTGCTGTCTAAGGAGCCTTGGTGTGTTGCTACAGTGCTTCTTGTAGATGGTACGCACTGCTGCCATTGTGCGTCGATGATGGAGGGAGTGAATGTTTGTGGATGGTATGCCAATCAAGCGGCCTGGATTGTCCTGGATTGTGTCGAGCTTATTGAGTGTTGTTGGAGCTGCACCCATCCAGGCAAGTGGAGAGCATTCCATCACACTCCTGACGTGCCTTGTAGATGGTGGACAGGCTCTGGGGAGTCAGATGGTGAGTTACTCGCCACAGGATTCCTAGCCTCTGACCTGCTCTTGTAGACACGGTATTTATATGGCTGCTCCTGTTCAGTTTCTGGTCAATGGTACCCCCTAGGATGTTGATAGTGGGGATTCAGCAATGGTAATGCCATTAAATGTCAAGGGGAGATGGTTAGATTCTCTCTTGTTGGAGATGGTCATTGCCTGGCACTTATGTGGCGCGAATGTTACTTGCCACTTATCAGCCCAAGCCTGGATATTGTCCAGGTCTTGCTGCATTTCTACACGGACTGCTTCAGCATCTGAGGAGTTGCAAATGGTGTTGAACATTGTGCAATCATCATTGCACATCCCCCATTCTGACCTTATGATGGAGGGAAGGTCATTGATGAAGCAGCTGAAGATGGTTGGGCCTAGGACCATGATGTCCTATGATGAGAAGCTGAGTAAATTGGGCCTATATTCTCTGGAGTTTAGATGAATGAGAGGTGATCTAATTGAGACATACAAGATACTGATAGGGCTTAATAGGGTAGAAGCTGAGAGATAATTTTCACTGGTCGCGGAATCTAGAACGCAGGGGAACAGTCTCAGGATAAGGGGCTGATCATTCAGGACTGACCTGAGGAGAAATTACTACACTCAAAGGGTGTGAATCTTTGCAATTCTCTACTCCAGAGGGTTGTAGATGCTCCATCATTGAATACATTTAGGGCTGGGATAGATAGGTTTTTGGCCTCGCAGGGAATCAAGGGATATGGGGAGCGGGCAGGAAAGTGGAATTGAAGCCCAAGATCAGCCATGATCGGATTGAATGGCGGAGCAGGCTTGATGGGCCATATGGTCTACTCTGCTCCTATTTCTTGTGTTCTTGTGTTCATTAATAAGGTCCCTTGTGGTACAACCTCAGTCGAGACCATTAATTTTAAAACAAGAGATATGAACTCCACAGACCAATTTAAAAAATTACACAACTAGGTTCCACATTTTAAGACTTTTACTAAACTCAAAATCAACATTAACTGAACAATACTAAGTAGGTAGCTGATACACTAAATTACACAGAGAAAGGTATTTCCCATTAACTTATTCTAACACTTGAAAACCCTACACCACATGTATGTGTTACACAGTGTTCTCATCGAAAAGGTATCCTTGCAGTTCAAACTCCCAAACTCTTCCCAGTTGCAATGGTTTGGATCTCCCAGTGTCGTCTCAGCTCACTTCTCCCAAGCTCATTCGACTGGACTTCCATCAATAAGGCAATCTCTGGTAACCCCCGTTGGTCTTTTCTCCTCTGCAAACCCCAACTTTCAAATCAGGTTCAACTCTTAGCAGCCTTTCGCTGTATCAGCGATCTGAGAGCAGTTGTTTTCTCTCTCTCTTTCTGCTGAGGCTGCCACTGCTGGTCTTTGTGTCTTCCTTTCAGCCTGCCAAACCTAGGAAAGCCTGTTGAATTTATCCAGAACAAAAAGTCAATAATCGTTTGCCTTTTATGATTTTCAGAGTTCGTAATTCTGACCATAGTAAAGCCACCTGGGCTTTCCTTTGTTTCCAGGTGTTAGCAATTACAACTCGAATTTTAATTTTTAGAGTCCCTAGCTCCCTGTATACGGTTTGCGAGTCTGGGATAGTGAAACCCATTGTCCTTCAGGTGTTACAACCTTGCACTGTGCTTTCAAAAGGGTCCTCGATCTGGGTTCCTTGTTGCATGGTAACCAAGATCCCTGGCTTGTCTCTGGGCAGAATCAATGTGAGGTCACATGTCTCCTCCAAATCCATTTTACACTGCATTAAAGATCACAGTTTTTAAAACATAACTATACTACAAAGACCAGCGTTCATAACACTTGTAACATTGAAGGTAATTCCAAGATCCTACACACTCATATGAAAGGTGCATCAGTGTTAGGTCTGCAATATTCCAGATAATGAAAACAAAATACTGCAAATGCCGGAAATCTGAAATTAAAACGGAAAGTCCTGGAAATACACAACAGGTCTGGCAGCATCATTGGAGAGAGAAACAGAGTTAATGTTTCTGGTCTATGACCTTTCATCGGAACTGGCAAAGGATAGAAATACAATAGGCTTTGAGCAAGTGAAATGGGGAAAGTGGGGGCAGAAGAGCAAAAGAGAAGGGCTGTGATAGAGCAGAGGGCAGGAGGGATTAAATGACAAGGATGTCATGGAACAAAAGGCAAAGGGGGTAGTAATAACTCGAGTAAAAGACAAAGCATTTGTCCAGAGAGAGAGTGTTAATGCAGAACAATGACAGCTCTGTCCAAAAGCAAAAACATGAAAAGCAAGTTTAAGGCTGGTAGATGGTAAAAATAACAATCAAAATGGCGGTCATGATCTGAAGTTCTTGAGCTCAATATTGAGTCCAGAGGGCTATACAGTGCCTAATCGGAAGGTGAGGTGCTGTTCCTCGAGCTTCTCTGGAACACTGCAGCAGGCCAAGTACAGAAATGTGGACGTGAGAGCAGAGTGGTGAATTAAAATGGCAAGCAACCGGAAGCTCAGGGTCATGCGCGAACTGAGCGAAAGTGTCCCGCAAAGCGGTCACCGAATTTGCGTTTGGTCTCCTCAATGTAGAGGAGACCACATTGTGAGCAGCAAATACAGTACACTAAATCTCTACTTCACCTGGAAGGAACGTTTGGGGCCTTGGATGGTGAGGAGAGAGGAGGTAAAAGGGCAGGTATGAGACCTCCTGTGATTGCATGGGAAGGTGCCGTGGGAAGGGGATGAGGTGTCAGAGTTGATGGGGGAGTGGACCAGGGTGTCGCAGAGGGAACAGTCCCTTTGAAATGCTGACAGGAGAGGGGAGAGGAAGATGTGTTTGGTGGTGGCATCACGCTGGAGGTGACAGAAATGGCGGAGGATGATCCTTTGGATGTGAAGGCTGGTGGGTTGGAAAATGAGGACAAGGAGAACCCTGTCGTGATTCTGGGAGAGAGGGGAAGGGGTGTGGGCAGAAGTGTGGGAAATGGGTTTGAAACAACAGATCGAAAAGAAATACAAATTCAGAAAGCTCAATTTAAAAAAGACACCACTCAAAACTGAAATAATAATACAGTTGCTTGGATTCCCCAAGCCCTGCTCCATGGGAGTGAAGTATGAGGTGTGGAATTGTACTGTTGTGAACATTATCAATCATCTTGAGTTGAGTTGGTATTTTGTACCATCTTTGTCCTTTCATTCTTCAGCAGAATATTATTTACTGGGAAATTTGGTGGTGATCTGTTTCGGCTATTATCCTTGCTAAACCATATTTTGTGCTGCGGATTAATCTTAGGTTTTCAGCAATGAGAAGCAAATTTTTTAAAATCCCCAATTAAACCAGGTAAGTTGTTTTCCTTCCATTTTCTTAAGGTTCACTGTGGTCAAAAATCAGCAGGAACGATTCACCTGGCCCAACACGGAAACCTTGCACCTCTTTCTGTCATCTCTCTGCCCCTACTCGAGCTGCAATTGACCCAGACCAGACCCCCACACCCCCTCCCATCCCACCATTCCGCAGTTAACTTGTTGAGGATGGTTCCCTTGGATTTTGCTGGTGCAGCCTCCTACCCAATTTCCCACTTCCACCCACTAGCCTTGACATTATTCCCATCAGCTTTGGGCAGGAGACAGTGCCAACACATTCAAATTAGCATTGGGAATTAAAATGGCATGGGCCTCATGCTAAGCTCACCTTTCCACCTCGCTCCACACCCACCCTGAGATAAAATCTGGGTTTATGATTCTATATTAGCAAAAACAGCAAATTCCCAAATAATTGTTTTTTTTTATTAAAAGAGAATAAATCAATGGGATGGAAATCAGACAGTTTCTATAATGGGTGGGTGCTCCACTCTGCCACATTATCACCCAGGTGGTGAATTTGAAAATTACTGCCATTAAATATTTTCGAAAGGCTCACTTGGACCAGCAGCTCTTTTGCAAAATTCAAGAACAATTTTCTGCAACAAGTAACTGAGCTCCCTTGGCATTATTAAGCAAAATAACTCAGTGTCCAGTTACAATATGAATAGGCACAGGTTTCTTGAAACCATTCCTTCAATGGAATTTTCAGTGTAGAGCGCTGTCTCTTTTTAATTGAGCTTTCTGAATTTGAATTTCTTTGTTTGGTTTTCTATCTGCTGTGATCCCAGGTGCTTGTCTCGTTGCTTTTAAGTAAAGGTCTTCTGTCTCTTTTGTGTTTCTTTGAGGGGTTTCTTTCCTTTCATATACTTCTGTTTCTTTTTAACCTTCACTGATCTCAAATTTCATTAGTGGTTTCCTTTCTGAACACCTTTTACTTTTTGTTTCTGATCTGCTTGCTTTCATGTATTTCTGTTTCATTCAAAGTTGCTTACTTCTGCATTCTCATATTTGCACTTCGGAAACAACTCTGGTTTCAACTTCTAACAGTGCAAGTTATCTGAGAGGTCATCCAGCATTACATTGGCTGGCATCTGTTGGGTCTCAGAGGGCTGCACATTGCTTTGCAAGCAAGGTTTACATTATACCTCATCTGTGTAGTGCAAAGCTGAACAGATCTCATCCCTAAGGATCACAGATTAACTACAAGAAAGTTTTGACTATTTTCTTCAGCATATTAAATGCAAAACTCCATGTAGAAAAAATTATTCTAATCGTACCAATGTCCATGACCTTCAAATGGATTCACTCACATCTCAGTCCTATTCCTATGCTGCTGTATCGTTCCCTAAAGTTGTCTTAATTCCCGCCCCCAACTCAAAACTTACTTGCCTCTCTATGGCTGATCTGCATTCCTCCAAATACTGCCACTATTACAGGGCAAAGTTCACCCCTCAATACAATAAGCATATCATGTCATTAGCAATTTCACTGCATAAATCAAGTATCACTGTACATAAAGCTGCAATCTATGAAAAGTACATAAATGCCACACCCCTATTGCCATTATGATTCTGTTCGGATTACAATGATGCCTTGCTTATTTTCACAACATAAGAAAAATAGAATAGGGGTGAGATTTCTGTTGGCCTGCAATTAACAAATACACAAAAAACTTGATTTTCTGAGAATGGCAGAAATGGGCTTGAACAGGCTCACCGATAGGCAGGTCAGCAGGTGAGCTGTGCTGAATTTTGCAACAGAAACCCATACCCATACTTCAGACAGGTTATTGGTATGTGAAAAACTTGCACAGAGCTTTTGGGTCTTAGAACTGGCTGTGAATTTCATATCTGGCAAAGATATAGCTCATAAAGATGTACAGTTAGCTGTGGCAATTGCAGGAAAGTAGGCCAATTGTTCACAATGTTTCTTCCCTTTGATACTGAAGATCTGGAGGTCCTTTTTTTTTCAAAGGAAGATGATCCTATTTGGAATTGAAGGCCATCTCCAAAATCATAAGTGCAGGCTGTCGAAAAAGAAGTCACCAGTGAATCAATCCCTCATACTTGGCTGCAGTTAGATGGAGATTTGGTATCAGAAAGCAGGTAAAGCTAAGTCTGCTTCTCACTATTGCACAAATTTCTCATGAGTTGAATTAAAGATGGTACAAAGTAAAATTGGGAACTTATGATTTAACTGTGCCATCTGGAAGGTACCACTTAAAACATTGTACACAACAATTGCCCTTTTGCACACACTCTATCATTGTGACAAAAGTGACTATCTCATTTTTCTTGCAGGTATATGTGGTGGCTGAGGAACAGTAAACAGATGTTTAGGCTTCCAGCATGCTGTTTAGGCAATTTCTCACTTCAGCATCCATGGATACAGAGATGCTCCCTGGTTTTCCAAGTGTTATCACCCAAGTGTTTTACGTTCTTAAAATAATGGAAATACAGTGGCTGCTGCATAATTAAGGCATTAAATTTGATTACTGATTAATGGTAATTGACATACATAATGATGTTTCTTTGTTCAAATACCACCTGAAAATTAATTGACTGTGAACTCTGTTCCTGCAGTCTATGGGGTTGAGTTGAGCAGCTTTGATATCCACATTGGTGCCATCTTTGAAAACGTGCTCTTTTAACATCATTCATGCAATTCTATTTATAAACTAACAAGATGAAACAACTTATCATAAAATTTACTGTTGTCATGTTTTAGTTTTATTTATGACTTAAAAAACATTTTACTCCTTCCATGGATCTCCTGGTACAGTCCTGTTTCTGAGATAGTGGTGATTGCTGATGTAATCTTTACATTCATGCATGTCTTAATATCAAATTGTGTGTCTAGATTAACTCATAGAATCTTAGAATCATAGAATGGTTACAGCGCAAAAGGAAGCCACTTGGCTAGTTGTGTCTGTGCAGGTTCTTTGCAACAACAGCTCAGTTAGTCCAACTCCCCCGCCCTTTCCCCATAGCCTTACAAATTTTCTCTCTTCAGGTTCTTATCCAATTCCCTTTTGAAAGCCATGATTGAATCTGCCTCCACCACACTCTTAGGCAGTGCATTCCGGATCCTAACCATTCAGTGCATAAAAAAGCTTTTCCTCATAACACCATTGTTTTTTTTTTGCCAATCACCTTAAATCGGTGTCCTCTGGTTCTTAACCTTTCCACCAATGGAAACACTTTCTCTCTATGTACTCTGGCTAGACCCTCATAATTTTGAGCACCTCTATCAAATCTCCTTTCAACCTTCCCTTCTCGAAGGAGAACAACCCCAGCTTCTCCAATCCATCCACGTAACTGAAGTCCCTCATCTTGAAACCATTCCCATACATTTTTTCTGCACCCTCTCTAAAACCTTTACATCCTTCCTAAATTGCAGTACGCAGAAACAGTTTTGGCCAAACTAGTGTTTTATAAATGTTCATCATATCTTCATAATTGACTGTCACCTTCAATGTCTCTCTGTTCCTGCATCCCCTTTAGAATTGTACCTTTTATTTTATATTGACTCATCTCGTTCATCCTACCAAAATGTATTACTTCACACTTCTCTGCATTAAATTTCATCTGCGCTGTCATGCTGGGCCCCCACCTGCCAAGAATGAGGCACATTAATTTTGTCATGAACATTGATTTTAAACTGTTGCTGGAGCGAGGAAATGACTTGTTAAACAGATCAGCTGTGACTGGAAAATACATTTGCATATTAATAGACTGTGCGTGGAAGGACAAAGGACTATTCCCTGACACATTCAACCCACAATGGACCTTGATCACCAGATATTGTGTGCAAGAGGAGCATTTCAGAGACTGCTAACGTGATATAATCCAGGACTGGTTAAACCAGCTGGTCCTATGACTAATTGGTTGTTCCAGGGATTTTTGAACTAGCCACAGATAGTTTGAACTCAGACAGACTGGTTGTTCCTGGACTGAGAAGATCTCTCCTGTCTGCTCCCATCTCTTTCTCACAAGCCTCTGAATCTACTGAAGACACATGAACCCCAAGAGAGAAAAGTCTCCTATAGCAAACAAGGTTGAAGAAGAACACTGGGCCCCAACGAAAAGTAAGATCTACCTACAATCAAGGACTCTACAGTGAGTTCAAAGAACTGTAACACAATCTCTTCAGATATTGCCTCAAACTTTTTCACTGTATTTTTCTTCTGCTCTTTTCTGTCTCTATTTGCATGTGTGTATCGTGTATGCTTGCTAGTGTAGGCACGGCGTGCATCCGTAGGCATCAACCGATTTATAGCTTAAGTTCAAGTTTAATAAATTTCAATTTTCCTTCTTAAAATCCAAGAAAACCCATTTGTGCTGGTTTCTTTGCCTTATAATTGGAAAGTGGTGAACCAGGATTCACGAAGGGGGAGCTAAAAACATTGTTTTTAAAATTAAACCCTGTTATGGTAAGACCAGGTGAAGGTTTAGAGGGACCCCTAGACCCCTTTCTACCAGGTCGTAACAGCGCATTCCACCAGTCTGTCTATATCCCCTCGAAGTCTCTCACTATCCTCCTCACAGTTCACAATACTTCCAAGGTTTGAGTCAACTGAAAATTTTTAAATTGTGCCCGGTACACTGAACTCTTGATATTTTCCATGTAATTTGACTGACTACATAGACTGGCACAACTCTGAACCATTTATAGAACTAACCATCTTCTACTATAATTCCAACTCCATTTCCATTACAAAATTAGAGGTTTATCTTTGCAAACTGGTCAGAGGTTTAGCACATCATTATAACTATAAACAGTTTGCACAGCAAGGCCAACATTTGCAACAAATAGTGATATGGACATAAAAACTAGGAGATGTAGGTGAAGGAGCATGTTTAAGGAACAGGGTGTGTGCACTCTCAAATTAAATTTTGACGTGTTTTTGCATGTGTGCAAATTCACACCCAAAACCAAGAACCACATATATCTCAACTGCCAATTTCATTGCCAACTTTATGCATGGTGTAGCATACTTTTGATGAAACTAATACTTTTATTAAGATCCATGATATAATATGTAAATGGTTAGTTTAATGAGTAGATTATTTTTCAATAAGCAAAGGAAAATGGTGTTAATAATTCTAACAATAATTGTAAGCTAAATACTTAAGACATGCTAGTGTCAAGTTCCAACAGAATGTGAAAAGTACATTAAGGAATATATATAATTCTCGTTGTGTTGTGTAGCAATGCTAATTGCATAAAATAGGAACAAAGTTATCATTATGATTATGACAGGACTTGCATTCTGTAACAACTTGGTGGTCATACAATTTTTTCCATCAGCAATTTACTGGCTTCAATACTATTTAGTATATATATTGTTCAGTAGTTTATATGACCACAATGATGATATAAATCCCAGATGTCAGCTCCATTGGTAAGTTTAACTTATGGGTATGGATGAGCGATAATTGACAAGCATCCACAGTGTGAGTGAATAATGACCTTCTGGGTGTAGTGAGATTTAATATGTTGCTTTGTGGAAATTCATTTTTAAAGAAACCCTTGGCTTTTCTAAAACCTCAGTGGTAAAGTCACAGGAATAGAAAAAACAGGAATGTGACTTGTGGGTAATCCTGGTGCAAGTGCTAGGATGCTTCCACCAGGACATTCGTTGATAATTTTGCTGTGTTTTCAAGGTTGAGAGAATTTCCTTGATTTGTGTGAAAGTAACAGCTTCACCAGGGGGCATCTCAGACACCCCAACTTCCTCCAGAGGCCACATTTTGTGGTTGAAATGTGCCTAGTGGAGGTAGTCTTGCACCACCCCTCCCAAAAAGAACTTTTATCTACTCCAAGCAGCAAGAGGGCTTTATTCAAATAATAATAAAAATAAAAAGTCAACTTGCTTTTTCTTCAGGGGGCTCCTGACCATCATTTCAACCAATATGCTCAGATGGATCTTAAGTGTCGCCAAATGTATCAGTTGCCTGTCTTTGGCAATTGAAACTGGGGCTTTTGGTGTTGGAAGTTCCTGCTCCTTTTATGCTGCTCGACTTTAACAAGTTGATGGAGATTCTACCCCTTTGGAGACCCATAGAGATCCCAACATTAGGTTGGGAGCTGGTGTATCTGTTTCCCAGCCTGACCTCTGAGCCTTCAACCACTCCCACCAAAGTTGTGATGCCCTCCAAAGTCACACAGCATGTGAAAACTCACTGACTAGACTTATACGTCTCATTTAGGTGAGAGACTGGGAGCCAGTTTAAGTACAGAGGGAGGAGCTGACTGTCTTTCAAAAGGTGTAGCAGTGAGGAAGAATCAATTAGAGAGCCTGCAGATAAGGAGAGAGAACCTAAAGGAGCTCAGGGTTTTTTTTTATTCGTTCGGTAAGCATTTATTGCCCATCCCTAATTGCCCTTGAGAAGGTGGTGGTGAGCTGCTTTCTTGAACCGCTGCAGTCCATGTGGGGTCGGTACACCTACAGTGCTGTTAGGACACATGATTCCAGGATGGTATGTTGCCTCCCTGGTACCAGGGTCGAGGATGTTACTAAGTGGTTGTAGAACATTCTAGGAGAGAGGCTGAACACCCAGAGGTCATGATCCATATAAGTACCAATGACATGGTAGTCAGAAGGATGAGGTGCTACAGGCAAGATGGAGCAGCACAGCGGCTGTTGTGTGTTGTTGTTGTAGTTGAAGCATAGCTAGGGCATTGTAGATAAATTTCAGAGTCCAGATTGGGTCAACTAATAACTCTTCATTATTTATACACTACTATTTACACTCTCCTCAAGCCTCCTTACCTAGCATCCTTTGTGCTGCTACTCTCTTCTTCCAAAGTCTGTTACCATGTGACTGTTACATCAACATCACTACAGTGGGAAGTGGTGCACTCACTGTCTCCAACATTAACCCTTACATGTCCTTATACTGCAGCACCCAGAGGGAGCAAAGTAAAAAAAAAACTAAAAGTGACGTCAGCACAAGGGAAGGTGCTGATTATTGAGTAGCTGATGAGTGTTTTTTTAAATTTCTGTTACGTTTAGTCAGTCTAATAAATAGAAGCTTGCCTGGGAACCTCAGAACCATAGAAATGCAAATCCTATACTATGTGGGACCTCCAGGACACTTCTTGTGTCCTGGACAACCACAAGTGCATGAAATGTTGTCAGCTGGAGGAGCTTGAGCTCTGGTTTTCGGAGCATGAACAGTAGCTGGTGTCACTGCAGTGAATCCATGAGGCCGAGAGCTATGTAGATAGCATGTATCTGGATGTGGCCATGCCACAGCTTAAGTGTGTGCAGGTAGAGACTGGGTGACCTCCAGTGAGTCAAGCAGGATCAGCCAGGTCGTGCAGGAGTTCCCTGATGACATCTTGCTCTCCAACTGGCATTCAGTTCTGAATATGGGTGAGAGCAATGGTTCCTCTGGGAAATACAGCCAGGGCCAAGTCCACAGTACCACAGATGGTTCAGCTGTGGAAGTGGGGAGAAGGAAGGTCAGGAGAGCAATAAGGGTCGGTGTTGGAGAAAATCCAGTTAAAACCCAATGATTCAACAAATTCTCCGGACTCAGACTTTGAGAATAAACAGACTTTATTCATGATATCATGGAGAGCACACCTTACCTAAAAGCGGTCCAGTGTTACTCTCTAGAACAAAGGAAATCCACAACGGATATACAGTTACTCAGCCCATCCCGGCTGGACACAATCCAATCAGAATGGTTATTGATGACATACATTACACATAGTACCAATTAAATCACTGATTAGGCATCATGTGGCGACCTGATCAGCTTATGCCGGCCCTGATCATCAATTGATGAGCTCAGGTCCCATCCATTGTCCTGAAGTCTCCCAATTGTCACTTTAAATGGGCCTGCATTCCTGAAGGTGCCGGGCAGTCTGCAGATTCACTGATAAGAGGGGCCCCCTCTCGTTATCTGTGTTATGCTGTACCAAGCTCCAACTGTGAGCTCACTAAATCTGTCCCACAGTGCCTCGGGCTAAAACTCCATTTTGTATCAATATGTGGCTATACTTTCAACTCATATAAGAGAGAATACGTGTATACGTTCTCACTAGGATTATATTAATCTACTTACAAAATAATAGGTATAGAAGCAAAACTCAGCAAAATTGCTCCCACAGTCGGGGACTCAATAGTTCGAGGAACAGACAGGTGTGCCTGCAGCTGCACACATGATTCCAGGATGGTATGTTGCCTTCCTGGTACCAGGGTCGGGGATGTTACTGAGTGGCTGCAGATCATTCTAGAGGAGGAGGCTGAACACCCGGCGATCATTATCTATATAGTTACCAACGAATGGTTGAAAGAAGGATGAGGTCCTACAGGCAAATTTCAGGAAGCTAGGCAAGGAATTAAAAAGTAGGACCTCAAAGGAGTTATCTCTAAATTACTTCTTGTGCCGTGCACGAGTGAATACAGAAATAGGAGGATAGTGCAGCTGACTGCATGACTGGAGAGATGGTGCAAGAGGGTAGGCTTTAGATTCCTGGGGCATTGGGGCTGGTTTTGGAAAGATGGGACCTGTACAAGCTGGCCAAGTTGTACCTCAAAGGGACCTGGATCAATATCTGACTAGGGAGATTTGCCAGTGTTGTTGGGGAGGCTTTAAAATAGCTTGGCAGAGGCATAATAACCTGAACTAGGTTTCAGAAGGAAGAGAAGCAAAACTGGAAACAGAAGGCAGAAAATTAGGAAGCAAGTATGGAAGGTTGAGGAAACAAAGGCTAGAAAATAGGCAACAAAGGAGTTGTTCATTGATTAGTGGTATATACTTCAACACAAGGAGTCTAATGAACAAGGCAGATAAGCCAAGGGCACAGATAGATATTTGGAAGTATGAAATCCGAGCTATTTTTAAAATGTGACTTAAAGAAGGGCAGGAATGACAGCTCAATATTCCTGGATACAGAGTTTTCAGACAGGATAAAGAGTGGGTAGAAAAGGAGGGGGGGGTCGCAATCTTGGTAAAAGAAACAATCAGAGCTGAGAGGAGGGATGATATGCTAGAAGGAGCATCAAATGAAGACACATGGGTTTAACTGAGAAAAAAAGGACAATCACATGCCGGGAGTATATTATAGATCCTGAAATAATCAGAAAGAGATAGAGGAGCAAATATGTAGGCAAATTGCTGAAAAGTGCAAAAACAAAAGGGCAGTAATTGTAGGGGATTTCAACTGCCACAATATTAACTGGGATAAAAGTTTTAAATTGGCAAAGGCCAATTTTGCGAAGTTGAGATATGATTTGGCAAAAGTGGACTGGAAACATCTACTTGAGGTAATTCAGTGTCAGAGCAGTGAGAAGTATTCAAGAAGGAGCACAAAGAAAAAGGGTAGGACTCACAATTTTTGAAAGATTCTTTCATGGGATGTGGGTGGTGCTGGCAAGGCCAACATTTGTTGCCCATCCCTAATTGTCTTTGAGAAGGTGATGGTGAACCACCTTCTTGAACCGATGCAGTCCATCTGGTTTGGGTACACCCACAGTGCTGTTAGGGAGGGAGTTCTAGGATTTTGATCCAGTGACAGTGAATGGCAATATTGTTCCAAGTCAGAATGGTGTGTGAGTTGGAGGATATCTTGCAGGTAGTGATGTTCCCATGTGTCTGCTGTCCTTGTCCTTCTAGGTGGAAGAGGTTGTGGGTTTGGAAGGTGCTGTCAAAGGAGCGGTAGTGAGTTGCCGCATGCATCTTCTGTATGGTACACACTGCTGCCGCTGTTCATTGGTGGTGGAGGGAGTGAATGTTTAAGGTGGTGGATAGGGTGCCAATCAAGCGGGCTGCTTTGTCCTGGATGATGTCAAGCTTCCTGAGATTTGTTGGAGCCCTCTCATCCGGGAAAATCGAGAGCATGCCATCACACTCCTCACTTGTGCCTTGTTGATGGTGGACAGGCTTCAGGAAGTCAGGGGGTGGGTTGTTCACCGCAGAATTCCCAGTTTCTTACCTGCTCTTGGAGCCATAGTATTTATGTGGTTGTTCCAGTTCAGTTTCTGGTCAATGGTAACCCCCAGGATGTTGATGGTGGGGGATGCAGCAATAGTAATGCATTGAATGTCAAGGGGAGATGGTTAGATTCTCCCTTATTGGAAATCGTAATTGCCTGGCACTTGTGTGGCGTGAATGTTACTTGCCACTAATCAACTCAAGCCTGAATGTTGTCCAGGTTTTACTGCATATGGACACAGACTGCTTCAGTTTCTGAGGAATTGCAAATGGTACTGAACATCGTACAATTATCAGTAAACATCCCCACTTCCGAACCCCTTGGATGTCAAAGAGCATATTGAGTAGGATAAGGCAAAAAAAGAAAGCTTATGTCAGATGCCAAGTGCTCATTACTGCATTAGGAAAGCAAAGAGAATGCATGAAAAAATATTGTCAAGTAAAATCAAGTAAAACCCAAAGATGCTTTATAACAATGTTCTATGATAAAGAGCAAGAGGATGGAAAGAATAGGGCCAATTAGAGACCAAAAAGATAACTTGTGTGTGGAGGCACAAGACGTGGGCATGGTTCTTAATTAATACTTTGTGTCTGTTTTCACAAAAGAGAGAGATGAAGCACACATTGTAGTTAAGGTGAAGGTGTGTGACATATTGGATGGGATAAACATAGTTAATGAGGAAATATTAAGGTGAAAGTGGATAAATTACCAGGCCCGGATGAAATATATACCAGGCTGCTAAGAGAAGCAAGGGAAGAAATAGAGGAGGCTCTGACCATCGTTTTCCAATCCTCTCTGGCTACAGGCATGGTGCCAGATGATTGGAGGACTGCTGATGTTGCACTATTGTTTAATAAAAGAGGTAGGGATAGCCTGAGTAATTACAGGCCAGTCAGCCTAACCTTGGTGATAGGCAAATTACTGGAAAAAAATCTGAGAGATGGTATATATATATATATATATATATATATAGTATATAGGAAAGATTGGATAGGCTAGGGTTGTTTTCCTTAGAACAGAGGAGGCTGAGGGGTGACTTAATTGAGGTGTACAAAATTATGAGGGGCTACTAGATAGAGTAGACAGGAAGGACCTGTTTCCCCTGGCAGAGGGGTCAATTACCAGGGAGCACAGATTTAATGTGATTGGTAGAAGAATTAAAGGGGACATGAGGAAACACTTTTTCACCCAGAGGATGGTGGATGTCTGGAATTCACTGCCAGGAATGGTGGTGGAGGCAGAAACCCTCAATTCTTTTAAAAGGTACCTGGACATGCATCTGAAGTGCTGTAACCCGCAAGGCTATGGACCAGGTGCTAGAAGGTGAGATTAAATTGGGTAGCTAGTTTTTTTCAGCTGCGACGGGCTAAATGGCGTCCTTCTGTGCCATAATTTTTCTGTGGTTTCTGTGGTATAAATCGTCATTTAGAAAGGCATGGATTAATCAAGGGCAGTCAGTGTAGATTTACTAAGGGAAGGTTGTATCTGACTAACTTGATTGACTTTTTTGAGGAAGTAACAAGGAGGGTTGATGAGGCTCACACATTTGATGTAGTCTACATGGATTTAGCAAGGCTTTTGACAAGGTCAGAAATGGCAGACTGATCAGTATATTGAAAGCTCATGAGATCCAAGAGAAAGTAGCAAGTTGGATCCAAAATTGGCCGAGCAGCTGTGGTCAATGGGTGTTTATGTGACTGGAAGGCTGTTTCCAGTGGGATTCTGGGACTTAGTATTTGGTCCCTTGCTGTTCGTGGTATATGTCAATGATTTAGACTTAAATATAGGAGGCGTGATTAAGAAGTTTGCAGATGATATGAAAATTGGTCATGTGGTTGATAGTGAGAAAGAAAACTGTAGAGTGCAGGAAGATATCAATACACTCGTCAGGTGGGCAGAAAAGTGGCAATTGGAATTCAATCCGGAGAAGTGTGAGGTAATACATTTGGTGAGGACAAACAATGCAGCAGCAAAATTGTATACCATCACAATCTGTAACCACATGGTAGAACACATCCCTCACCTCTCCACCAACACAGATCAGGAGATTTTGTTCAATGAGGTGTACAGAAGCATATTTCAGGAGCAGATGTACATTAGAATGAAGTTATCAACCTTGTGAAACTACAACCCAGGGATGAGTGCATACTAAACACCAAAAGCGGTAGATTATAAATAGAGCTAAGTAGTCCCACAACTAATGGATCAGAGCAAAACTCCATAGCCCTATCACATTCAAATTGAGAATGGTGGTGAACAATCAGGCTGAAATAGAAAGATGGTATACCTTAAGTATCCCCATCCTCAAACATGCCAACCACATGAGTGCAAGAGACAAGGCTGAATGTTTGCAAGCATTTTCACACCAAAGTATTGAGTGGATGATGCTGCTTGGTTGTCTCCTGAGGTTCCCACAATTATAGATACCAGAAGTGATTGAAAGGATTGAACACAGTGAAGGCCATAGGCTCTGACAATATCTTGGCTGTAGAGCCGAAGACCTGTTCACCAGAACTAGCAATCCCATTCCATTAACAAACACAGTGGAGCAGTGGTTAGCACTGCAGCCTCACAGCTCCAGGGACCCGGTTCGATTCTGGGTACTGCCTGTGTGGAGTTTGCAAGTTCTCCCTGTGCCCGCGTGGGTTTTCGCCAGGTGCTCTGGTTTCCTCCCACAGCCAAAGACTTGCAGGTGATAGGTAAATTGGCCTGTTGTAAATTTTCCCTAGTGTAGGTAGGTGGTAGGGAATATGGGAGTACTGTAGGGTTAGTATAAATGGGTGGCTGTTGGTCGGCACAGACTCGGTGGGCCGAAGGGCCTGTTTCAGTGCTGTATCTCTAAAATAAAAAAAAATAAAAACAAACCTCCTACCACCACACCTAGCCAAGCTATTCCAGTAAAGTTATCTATCCTACAGTAGAACTCCACCTCAACATTCAGAAATTAGTTTCTTCCCAGCATAAGGACAGGAATGGGGCTGTTCACTGATGATTTAACAATGTTCAGTTCCATGTACAATTCCACTAATAATCAACTAGTACATGCTGACATACAGCAGGACTTGGACAATATTTTGGCTTGGACTGACAAGTGGCAGATCTAATTTGTACCACATAAGGGTCAGGTTACTATTAGCTCCAACAGAATATAGCCCAACAACCTTTTCCTGAGCTTAAATAGAACCATTATTGCTGCATTCCCCATCACCAACACCTTGTAGGTAACCATTGACCAATAGCTTTACTGAACTAGCCATATCTTCACTGGGGCTACAAGAACAGGGCAGAGGTGAAGTATTTTGGAACACTGATACACTTCTTGACCCCATCTAACATCTCCTGCATCTACAAAGCTCAAGTCAGAAGTGTGATGGAATACTCGCCACTTGTCTGAATGGGTGCCTTTGCAAGAGCACTCAAGGGGCCAGCAATGGTCAGCAGCAGTCTGCATATCTAACATGGAGTTAGGGGGAACACTCCTCCCAGCTCTGCAATAAGACACATACAAATGTTCAAAATTACCCTTTCTGGTGGCAGCCTCCAGTCCAGAGGTCATGCACAATTGAATTTTGTAATGGTGGGGGGGGGGCCTCAAACAGTTATTAGGCCTGCTAATTTGCATAATCAAAGAGCTAATACCTGTTTCAGGTGTCAATAGAGAAGCCTTTACCAATTTGATACCAATTTGGCGTACTTCAGGCATCGAATGTGCATCCACATTCCATCCACCATATTGAAATCCCATTTTATGCCTTTAAAATTGGCAAAGCACAGTCTAATTTCTGGACCTATGTTGTTACAGAAGAGGTGAATGGTTTAATGGGATACCAACTTAAAACGCTAATGGAACGTTGCTCCTTCCTCGCAAAACATTCCACAATTCACACTCATAGGTCTCTTCTTTCTTTCCTTGAAGAAGAGAGCACAGAAAACCAGGGAGAGGCAGAGAACTGGCGATAGCCCGCCAGTTATAGCCACCCTGACAGCAGAGGAGGAGACAGTGGAGATAAGCTGCATCTCCACATGCCTGGCGATTGGTGATGCAGAGTTAGGGGCCTCCCAAATACCTAGTGACAGAATTAAATATAGCACACATGGCATATAACACTTATTCATGTAGACTTGATGTCACTAGGCATTGGAATATGATGATCTGCACAATGATGACTTAGAACCTGCTCCCCTTGTCCATTTTAATTCATGTCTTTCATCTCCTGCAGGTTCCGCAAGTGTCCTGAAAAACTACAGCCAGAGGAAGATGAAGAGGAGGTCACTCACTTTGAGGAGGCACCATCATACAACTCATACTTACTGTCCACCAGCTCAGATACTAACAGTTCGGTGGCTGAGAGGTAGTTGCGTTTTCACATGGAGAATTGCAATCACAAGTGAGCACGAGCAAGTGGTGGTGGCAGGTACAGCAGTGGAGAGTCCCCATTGGAGGGTGCAGGACCCACCAAGCTTAGCTCAGCTGGACACAGATGCTGAGCCTCAGAGGTCATCCACAAAGAGCGCTATTCTGGGGCAGCAGCAGAAAATGTCTGAGGATCTGTCAGCATTTCCAGAGGCACTGCGCATGATTGCAGAGAGATTGGAGGTGTCTGCCGCTGATATGTGCCATGTTGTCTCAGGCCTTTGTGCTGATGTCTAGCTGATGTCTGCGTCCAAGATTGACCATCTGCACAAAGCATCAAGCAGGCAGTCCACCGAGTGCATGCTGGCCCTTAGTAATGGCCTGCATCTGGGTCGGATTTTGTGCAGCTACTGGAGCTCCTGGTGCTGGGCTGTAAAGGTGGAGGGGAGGGCGGAGCCCTGCCTCGACCTTTTCTAACCCTACCAGGTGCGATCCTCCATTGTTTCGGAAGCTAAGCTTGTGGCGCTGGGATCTCGTTCCCCTTAAAGACGGGGATCCCACCTCCAAAATCTGCCAGCCAATCACAGGGCTGGCAGCTCAGCAGTATTGGCAGTGCCCCTGCCAGTGGTGGGTACTGCCGATACGGCAGAGGCCTTGGATCCAGGTCCAGCGCTGGAACCCTGGACATAAGAAAATAAGAACATATGAACTAGGAGGAGGAGTAGGCAATTCAGTCCCTCGAGCTTGCTTCGCCATTTAATACAATCATGGCTGATCTCATCTCAGCCTCAACTCCACTTTCCTGCCCGTTCTCCATAACCCTTCAACCCATTACTAATTAAAAATCTGTTATCTCCTCCTTAAATTTACTCAATGTCCCGACATCCACTGCACTCTGGGGTAGTAATTCTGCAGACTCACGGCTCTTTGAGAGAAGTAATTTCTCCTCATCTCTGTTTTAAATCTGCTACCCCTTATCCTAAAACTATGACCTCTCGTTCTAGATTGCCCCACAAGGAAACATCCTCTCTATGTCTACTTTGTCAATCCCCTTAATCATCTTTTATACCTCAATTAGAACTCCTCTCATTCTTCTAAACTTTAGAGAGTAAAGGCCTAAACTGCTCAGTCTCTCTTCATAAGACAAACCCCTCATCTCTGGAATCAATCTAGTGAACCTCCTCTGAACTGCCTCCAATGCAACTACATCCCTTCCCAAGTAAGGGGACCAAAACTGTTCGCAATACTCCAGGTGCGGTCTCACGAATGCCTTGTACAGTTACAGCAACACTTCCCTACTCTATTCCTTTGGCAATAAATGCCAAAATTCCATTTGCCTTCCTTATTACCTGCTGTACCTCCATACTAGTTTTCCGTGATTCATGCACGAGGACACCCAGATCCCTCTGCACCGAAGCACTCTGAAGTTTCTCTCCATTTAGATAATAATTTGCTTTTCTATTCTTCCGACCAAAATGAATAACCTCACAATTATCCACGTTAAAATCCATTTGTCAAATTTTGGCCCATTCACCTAACCTATCCATATCCATTTGTAAATTTCTTATTTCTTTATTGCAACTTACTATCCCACCTATTTTAGTGTCATCTGCAAATTTGGCTATAGTACCTTCTATCCCTGCATCCAAGTCATTAATATAGATTGTAAATAGTTGGGGCCCGAGGACCGAACCCTGTGGCACCCCACTAGTTACATCTTGCCAACCGAAAGACCCATTTATCCCGACTCTCTGTTTTCTGTTGGTTAGCCAATCCGATATCCAAGCTAATAAATTGCCTGTAACTCCATGTGATCTTACTTTGTGTATTAACCTTTTGTGCGGCACCTTATCAAATGTCTTTTGGAAGTCCAGTTATACTACATCTACAGGATCCCCATTATCTACTTTGCTTGTTACAGCTTCGAAGAGCTCTAGCAAATTAGACAAACATGATTTACCCTTCATAAAACCATGCTGTCTCTGATGGATTGCGTTTTGACTTTCTAAATGTCTTGTTATTACTTCCTTAATAATGGATTCTAACAATTTCCCAATGACAGATGTTAAACTAACAGGTCTATAGTTTCCTACTTTCCTCCCTTTTTGAATAAGGGCATTATATTAGCTTTTTTAGAATCCACTGGAACCTTTCCCGCATCCAGGAAATTTTGGAATATTAGGAACATAGGAAGATAGGAACAGGAGTAGGCCATTCAGCCCCTCGAGCCTGTCCCACCATTCAATGAGATCATGGCTGATCTGCGGCCTAACTCCATATCCCTGCCTTTGGCCCATATCCCTTAATATCTTTGCTTAACAAAAATCTATCTATCTCAGATTTAAAATTAACAACTGCTCTAGCTTCAACTGCTGTTTGTGAGACAGAGTTCCAAACCTCTACCACCCTTTGCGTGAAGAAGTGCTTCCTAACATCTCTCCTGAATGGTCTGGTCCTAATTTTTAGACTATGCCCCCTAGTTTTAGAATCTCCAACCAGTGGAAATAGTTTATCTTTATCTAGCCTGTCTTTTCCTGTTAATATCTTGAAGACTTTGATCAGATCACCCCCTAACCTTCCAAATTCTAGCGAAAACAGGCCTAATTTGTGTAATCTCTCCTCGTAACTTAACCCCTGTAGTCCCGGTATCATTCTTGTAAACCTACGTTGCACTCCCTCCAAGGCCAATATATCCTTCCGAAGGTGTCATGCCCAGAACTGCTCGCAGTACTCCAAGTGGGGTCTAACCAGGGTTTTGTACAGCTACAGCATAACCTCTGTGTCTTTATACTCCAATCCTCTAGATATAAAAGCTAACATTCCATTAGCCTTTTTGATTATTTTCTGCACTTGCTCATGGCATTTTAAAGATCTATGTACCTGAACCCCCAAGTCTCTTTGGACATCCACTGTACTTAACCTCTTCCCATTTAGAAAGTACCCTGCTCTATCCTTTTTTGGTCCAAAATGGATAACCTCACACTTGCCCGCATTGAAATCTATCTGCCACAGTTTTGCCCACTCACCTAGTCTGTCAATATCTCTTTGCAATTTTATGTTATCATCTGGACTGTCTACAATGCTGCCTAACTTTGTATCATCAGCAAATTTGGATATATGACTTACTTTGCCATCATCCAAGTCGTTAATGAATAATGTGAATAATTGGGGCCCCAACACAGATCCCTGCAGGACACCACTAGTTACATCCTGCCAATCGAAGTACTTACCTATTATCCCCACTCTCTGTCGCCTACCACTCAACCAACTTTCTAACCATGTCAATAATTTGCTCTCAACTCCATGGGCTTCTACCTTAGTTAACAGTCTCTTATGTGGGACTTTATCAAATGCCTTCTGGAAGTCCATGTAAATAACATCCATAGACACTCCCATGTCCACTAACTTAGTCACCTCTTCAAACAATTCAATGAGATTTGTCAGGCATGAACTTCCCGTCATGAATCCATGCTGGCTGTCCCTGATTAACTGAAATTTTTCGAGGGGTTCAGTCACCCTATCCTTGATTATAGACTCCAGCAAATTGCCCACCACAGATGTCAGGCTAACTGGTCTGTAATTTCCTTTCACCCTTCTTAAAAAGTGGAGTGACATGTACAACTTTCCAATCCAGAGGGACCACTCCTGAATCTAGGGAACTCTGAAAGACTATAATTAGGACATCTACAATGTGCTCTCCTACTTCCTTTAACATCCTCGGATGGAAACCGTCTGGTCCTGGGGATTTCTCACTCTTTAATTCCATTAATTTCCTTCTCACTGATGTTTTACTTACGTCAATTGTATTAAGTCCCTGTCCCCTATCGGCTATTAATTTTCTCGGGACTTCCGGCAAGTTATCCTCCTTTTTAACTGTGAATACTGAGGCAAAGTAATTGTTCAACATGTCTGCCATTTCCCCATTATCAATGACAATATCTCCAGTTTCAGCTTTTAGTGGGCCTACATTGCTCTTGACCACCCGTTTTCCCTTTATGTAACTATAAAATTTCTTCTTATTGATTTTGATGTCCCTTGCAAGTTTCCTTTCATAATCTCTTTTAGTAGCTCTTATAAGCTGCTTTGTGACCCTTTTCTGGTCTTTGTATCGATCACATTCGGCCGGATCTGTGCTGCGTTTTGCATTTTTGTAAGCCATTTATTTTTGTTTTATGCTATCCCTAATCTCTTTAGTTGTCCATGGCTGTTTTTTCTGTGAAGTGGAGCTTTTTCCTCTCAGGGGTATATACTCGCTCTGTATTTCATTAAATGTTTCTTTAAATATTCTCCACTGTTCTTCAGTCATATGACCCATTAACAGATCTACCCAGTTTACCTTGGACAGTCTCTGTCTCATCCAGGTAAAGTCAGCCTTACCCAAGTCTAAAATTCTAGTATAAAAACAAGAAATTCTGGAAATACTCAGCAGGTCTGGCAGCATCTGTGGAAAGAGAAGCAGAGTTAACGTTTCGGGTCAGTGACCCTAAAATTCTAGTACCTGATTCATGCTTTTCACTTTCAAACGTACCTTGAATTGGATCATGTTGTGATCACTATTTGATAAATGTTCATGCACAGTTAGGCTACTAATTAAATTTGGCTCATTATTCATAACTAAATCTAATATTGCCTGTCCCCTTGTTACATCTATTGCTGTAGGAAACTATCCTGGACACATTCCAGAAATTCACTACCTTTCTGATAGGTGCTAATCTGCCTCTCCCAATCTATGTGTAAGTTAAAATCCCCCATTAATACTACTCTGCCTTTGTTACACACTTTGTGTAATTTGTGCATTTATACAGTCTAACACCTCAGAACAGCTACCAGGGGGTCTATACACAACACCCATTACAGTTTTAGATCCTTTTCTGTTCCTCAATTCCACCCATAAGGTCTCCACTGGATGCTTTCCCCTCATTCTATCCTTCCTCACCAATGAGGTGATATTATTTCTAATCAGTAAGGCCACTCCACCCCCTCTGCCATTTTCCCTGTCCCTCCTGTAAACTTTACAACCAGGTATATTTAGTTCCCAGTTCCGACCATCCTGCAGCCACGTCTCTGCAATGGCCATCACTTCATAATTTTCCATTTGAATTTGCGCCTGCAGCTCATTTAGTTTATTTCTTAAACTCCGTGTATTTGTACATAGAACTCTTATTTGGGCTATACCCCCTAACCTGTCCCTCAGCACTGATGCTTTATTCACCTGTTTATTATTTCTCTCTTCTGGTTTAGCCAGTATACTACTTGCAGTTTGGTAACAATCAGCCTCACCACTAACCTGCACTCCTACCTTCTCCTTTAACTTCCTGTTTTTCCATGCAACTGAACCCTCCCCCCCACTATTTAGTTTAAAGCCCTATCTAAAGCCCTAGTTATACGATTCGCCAGGACTCTAGTCCCAGCATGATTCAGGTGGAGCCCGTCCCATCAGAACAGCTCCCTCCTTCCCCAGTACTGGTGCCAATGTCATACTAATTCAAACACATTTCTCCCACACCAATCTTTGAGCCACGCATTTACCTCTTTAATCTTATTGACCCTTTCCCAATTTGCTCGTGGCTGAGGTAGTAATCTGGAGATTATTACCTTTTTGGTTCAGCTTTTTAATTTAGCCCATAGCTGCTCATATTCCCTCAGCAGAACCTCTAACCTCGTACCACCTATATCGTTGGTACCTACGTGGACCACGACAACTGGATCTTTCCCCTCCCACTCCAAGTTCCTCTGCAGCCCAGATGAGATATCCCGAATCCTGGCACCAGGTAGGCAACAGAGCCTTCGGGACTCTCGATCCTGGCCACAGAGAACAGTGTCTATGCCCCTAACTATCCCCGATTACGACTACATTTCTCTTACCTCCCCTCACTTGAATGGCTCCTTGTGCCATGACACAGTGCTGTGGTCAGTTTGCTCATCCTCCCTACAGTCTCTGCTCTCGTCCACACAGGGAGCAAGAATCTTGAACCTGTTGGACAAGGACAATGGCTGAGGCTCCTGCAGCACTACCTCCTGGATCCCTCTACCTCATAGCCACATCCTCCTGTTCCTGACCACTGGCCGAAATCACAGTAGTTAATCTAAGGGGTGTGACTGCCTCCTGAAACACAGCATCCAGGTAACTCTCCCCCTCCCTGATGTATCGCAGTGTCCGAAGCTCAGACTCCAGCTCATCAACTCTGAGCCGGAGTTCCTCGAGCAGCCAACACTTGCTGCAGATCTGGTCACTAGGAACCACAATGGGGTCCACCAGCTCCCACATCATGCAGGTGCATCACATCGCCTGGCCCTGCATCTCTATTTTATTTAATTAGATTTTAATTTGTTTTTTAAATTTCCGACTGCTCTTTAGTTTTTAATCTGTCAAATATTTCTCCTATTCACCTTTAATCTGAAATCAACTTAGAATAGGTAATTCAAATTAGCAGTTACTTACCAACCAATGAACTTACAGTTTTCCTGCGATGTCACTCTTTGTTTTTTTTGCACTCTGTTTTTACTCCTTAAATTACCCAAAAATTAGTTTATTTACACCAGGTACCTTGGTTCCCCCCCAAAAAACACTACCTACTATATCAAAAAGAACTGTAGACCTTTCTCTTTACTTTAGTCACAAACCCAGATATTTAGAGTTATTTCCTAACAGCTGTTACTCACCAACCAATCACCTTGTAGCTTTCCTGTGATGTCACTGTTGATTTTTTTTTTCAAAACTCCAGCACGCCTGGACTGCTCCTGGAAAGTAAGCCGGCTCGCGGAATCAACTCTCGCTCTATCTCCCCGTCTCTTTGTGCTCCGGCTCCGCTCTCGCTGTTTCCCGCTCACTGAATCAACTCTCGCTCTGTCTCCCCGTCTCTTTGTGCTTTTCATTGCAGCAGCTTTTTTGGGAGCAGAGAGTGCGAGCGAGTGAGCAGCTGGGAAGGTCAGTTTGAAAGTAAACTTAATTTCCTTTTGTTTTTGGCGGAGGCCAGGGGGCTGCTAGGTAAGTAAAACACTATATATTTGGGCGGTTTAAAATAACTTTCCTTTCATTGCAGCAGCTTTTTCGGGAGCAGAGAGTGCGAGCGAGTGAGCAGCTGGGAAGGTCAGTTTGAAAGTAAACTTAATTTCCTTTTGTTTTCGGCGGAGGCCAGGGGGCTGCTGGGTAAGTAAAACCCTATATATTTGGGCGGTTTCTGAACCCGAGACACCACACTTGTAGTGTCTCCCACCCGCCCTCCTCCTCTAACCAAAAAAAAAGGACTCGGTGGGGTGTATATAAGGTAAGGCTTTTTCTATTTCTCTGGTTTTATCGTGATTGGTAAAAACTTTTCGTTCCTTTTTCATTTAACTAAGTTAAGCTTAAAGATTAAAAATGGCAGGAGATCTCAGACCCGTGTCATGCTCCTCTTGCTCAATGTGGGAGCTCAGGGACATGGCTGATGTCCCTGACTCCTTCATGTGCAGGAAGTGTGTCCAGCTGCAGCTCTTGTTAGACCGCATGACGGCTCTGGAGCTGCGGATGGACTCACTTTGGAGCATGTGCGATGCTGAGGAGGTCGTGGATAGCACGTTTAGTGAATTGGTCACACCGCAGATTAGGATTGCTGAGGGAGAAAGGGAATGGGTGACCAAAAGGCAGAGAAAGAGCAGGAAGGCAGCGCAGGTGTCCCCTGCGGTCATCTCCCTCCAAAACAAGTATACCGTTTTGGATACTGTTGAGGGAGATGGCTCACCAGGGGAAGGCAGCAGTAGCCAGGTTCATGGCACCGTGGCTGGCTCTGCTGTTCAGAAGGGCGGGAAAAAGAGTGGAAGGGCTATAGTCATAGGGGATTCGATTGTAAGGGGAGTAGATAGGCGGTTCTGTGGTCGAAAACGAGGCTCCCGAATGGTATCTTGCCTCCCAGGTGCACGGGTCAGGGATGTCTCAGATCGGCTGCAGAACATTCTGAAGGGGGAGGGTGAACAGCCAGTTGTCGTTGTGCACATAGGCACCAATGATATAGGTAAAAAACGGGATGAGGTCCTACAAGCAGAGTTTAGGGAGTTAGGAGCCAAGTTAAAAAGTAGGACCTCAGAGGTAGTAATCTCAGGATTGCTACCAGTGCCACGTGATAGTCAGAGTAAAAATGAAAGAATAGTCAGGATGAATGCGTGGCTTGAGAGATGGTGCAGGAAGGAGGGGTTCAGATTTTTGGGACATTGGGACCGGTTCTGGGGGAGGTGGGACTATTACAAATTGGACGGTCTACACCTGGGCCGGACTGGAACCAATGTCCTTGGGGGTGCTTTTGCTAACGCTGTTGGGGAGGGTTTAAACTAATGTGTAAGGGGGATGGGAACCAATTGAGGAGGTCAGTTGACAGTAAGGAGGTAGTAACAAAAGTCTGCAAGGAGCTAGATAATGAAGTCAGTGTGATTAAGGGGAAGAGCAGGCAGGGAGCAGATGATGAATGTAAAGGGACTGGTGGTCTGAGGTGCCTTTGTTTTAATGCAAGAAGTGTAGTAGGTAAGACAGATGAACTTAGGGCTTGGATTAGTACCTGGGAGTATGATGTTATTGCTATTACTGAGACTTGGTTGAGGGAAGGGCATGATTGGCAACTAAATATCCCAGGATATCGATGCTTCAGGCGGGATAGAGAGGGAGGTAAAAGGGGTGGAGGAGTTGCATTACTGGTCAAAGAGGATATCACAGCTGTGCTGAAGGAGGGCACTATGGAGGACTCGAGCAGTGAGGCAATATGGACAGAACTCAGAAATAGGAAGGGTGCGGTAACAATGTTGGGGCTGTACTACAGGCCTCCCAACAGCGAGCGTGAGATAGAGGTACAAATATGTAAACAGATTATGGAAAGATGTAGGAGCAACAGGGTGGTGGTGATAGGAGATTTTAATTTTCCCAACATTGACTGGGATTCACTTAGTGTTAGAGGTCTAGATGGAGCAGAATTTGTAAGGAGCATCCAGGAGGGTTTTCTAGAGCAGTATGTAAATAGTCCAACTCGGGAAGGGGCCATACTGGACCTGGTGTTGGGGAATGAGCCCGGCCAGGTGTTTGAAGTTTCAGTAGGGGACTACTTTGGGAATAGTGATCACAATTCCGTAAGCATTAAAATACTCATGGACAAAGACGAGAGTGGTCCTAAAGGAAGAGTGCTAAATTGGGGGAAGGCCAACTATACCAAAATTCGGCAGGAGCTGGGGAATGTAGATTGGGAGCAGCTGTTTGAAGGTAAATCCACATGTGATATGTGGGAGGCTTTTAAAGAGAGTTTGATTAGCGTGCAGGAGAGACATGTTCCTGTGAAAATGAGGGATAGAAATGGCAAGATTAGGGAACCATGGATGACAGGTGAAATTGTGAGACTAGCTAAGAGGAAAAAGGAAGCATACATAAGGTCTAGGCGGCTGATGAAAGACGAAGCTTTGAAAGAATATCGGGAATGTAGGACCAATCTGAAATGAGGAATTAAGAGGGCTAAAAGGGGTCATGAAATATCTTTAGCAAACAGGGTTAAAGAAAATCCCAAAGCCTTTTATTCATATATAAGGAGAAAGTGGGTAACTAGAGAAAGGATTGGCCCACTAAAGGACAAAGGAGGAATGTTATGCTTGGAGTCAGAGAAAATGGGTGAGATTCTAAACGAGTACTTTGCATCGGTATTCACCGAGGAGAGGGACATGACGGATGTTGAGGTTAGGAACAGATGTTTGATTACTCTAGGTCAAGTCGGCATAAGGAGGGAGGAGGTGTTGGGTATTCTAAAGGGCATTAAGGTGGACAGGTCCCCAGGTCCGGATGGGATCTATCCCAGGTTACTGAAGGAAGCGAGAGAGGAAATAGCTGGGGCCTTAACAGATATCTTTGCAGCATCCTTAAACACGGGTGAGGTCCCGGAGGACTGGAGAATTGCTAATGTTGTCCCCTTGTTTAAGAAGGGTAGCAGGGATAATCCAGGTAATTATAGACCGGTGAGCCTGACGTCAGTGGTAGGGAAGCTGCTGGAGAAGATACTGAGGGATAGGATCTATTCCCATTTGGAAGAAAATGGGCTTATCAGTGATAGGCAACATGGTTTTGTGCAGGGAAGGTCATGTCTTACCAACTTAATAGAATTCTTTGAGGAAGTGACAGAGTTGATTGATGAGGGAAGGGCTGTCGATGTCATATACATGGACTTCAGTAAGGCGTTTGATAAGGTTCCCCATGGCAGGCTGATGGAGAAAGTGAAGGCTCATGGGGTCCAAGGTGTACTAGCTAGATGGATAAAGAACTGGCTGGGCAACAGGAGACAGAGAGTAGCAGTAGAAGGGAGTTTCTCAAAATGGAGACGTGTGACAAGTGGTGTTCCACAGGGATCCGTGCTGGGACCACTGTTGTTTGTGATATACATTAATGATTTGGAGGAAAGTATAGGTGGACTGATTAGCAAGTTTGCAGACGACACTAAGATTGGTGGAGTAGCAGATAGTGAAGGGGACTGTCAGAGAATACAGCAGAATATAGATAGATTGGAGAGTTGGGCAGAGAAATGGCAGATGGAGTTCAATCAGGGCAAATGCGAGGTGATGCATTTTGGAAGATCCAATTCAAGGGTGAACTATACAGTAAATGGAAAAGTCCTGGGGAAAATTGATGTCCAGAGAGATTTGGGTGTTCAGGTCCACTGTTCCCTGAAGGTGGCAACTCAGGTAAATAGAGTTGTCAAGAAGGCATACGGCATGCTTTCCTTCATCGGACGGGGTATTGAGTACAAGAGTTGGCAGGTCATGTTACAGTTGTATAGGACTTTGGTTCGGCCACATTTGGAATACTGCGTGCAGTTCTGGTCGCCACATTACCAAAAGGATGTGGATGCTTTGGAGAGGGTGCAGAGGAGGTTCACCAGGATGTTGCCTGGTATGGAGGGCACTAGCTATGAAGAGAGGTTGAGTAGATTAGGATTATTTTCATTAGAAAGACGGAGGTTGAGGGGGGACCTGATTGAGGTGTACAAAATCATGAGAGGTATAGACAGGGTGGATAGCAAGAGGCTTTTTCCCAGAGTGGGGGATTCAATTACTAGAGGACACGAGTTCAAAGTGAAAGGGGAAAAGTTTAGGGGGGATATGCGTGGAAAGTTCTTTACGCAGAGGGTGGTGGGTGCCTGGAACGCGTTGCCAACGGAGGTAGTAGATGCGGGCACGATGGCGTCTTATAAGATGTATCTAGACAGATACATGAATGGGCAGGAAGAAAAGAGATACAGACCCTTAGAAAATAGGCGACATGTTTAGATAGAGGATCTGGATCGGCGCAGGCTTGGAGGGCCGAAGGGCCTGTTCCTGTGCTGTAATTTTCTTTGTTCTTTGTTCTTTCTTTGCTCCGGCTCTGCTCTCGCTGTTTCCCGCTCACTGAATCAACTCTCGCTCTGTCTCCCCGTCTCTTTGTGCTCCGGCTCCACTCTCGCTGTTTCCCGCTCACGGAATCAATTCTCGCTCTGTCTCCCCGTCTCTTTGTGCTCCGGCTCCGCTCTCGCTGTTTCCCGCTCACTGAATCAACTCTCGCTCTATCTCCCCATCTCTTTGTGCTCCGGCTCCACTCTCGCTGTTTCCCGCTCACTGAATCAACTCTCGCTCTGTCTCCCCGTCTCTTTGTGCTCCGGCTTCGCTCTCGCTGTTTCCCGCTCACTGAATCAACTCTCGCTCTGTCTCCCCGTCTCTTTGTGCTCCGGCTCCGCTCTCGCTGTTTCCCGCTCACTGAATCAACTCTCGCTCTGTCTCCCCGTCTCTTTGTGCTCCGGCTCCGCTCTCGCTGTTTCCCGCTCGCGGAATCAACTCTCGCTCTATCTCCCCATCTCTTTGTGCTCCGGCTCCGCTCTCGCTGTTTCCCGCTCACTGAATCAACTCTCGCTCTGTCTCCCCGTCTCTTTGTGCTCCAGCTCCGCTCTCGCTGTTTCCAGCTCGCTGAATGAACTCTTGCTCTGTCTTCCAGTCTCTTTGTGCTCCGGCTCCGCTCTCGCTGTTTCCCGCTCACTGAATCAACTCTCGCTCTGTCTCCCTGTCTCTTTGTGCTCCGGCTCCGCTCTCGCTGTCTCCCGCTCACTGAATCAACTCTCGCTCTGTCTCCCCGTCTCTTTGTGCTCCGTCTCCGCTCTCGCTGTCTCCCGCTCACTGAATCAACTCTCGCTCTGTCTCCCCGTCTCTTTGTGCTCCGGCTCCGCTCTCGCTGTCTCCCGCTCGCTGAATCAACTCTCACTCTGTCTCCCCGTCTCTTTGTGCTCCGGCTCCACTCTCGCTGTTTCCCATTCACTGAATGAACTCTCGCTCTGTCTCCCGGTTTCTTTCTGCTCCGACTCCGCTCTTGCTGTTTCCCACTCGCTGAAATATTATAACCAATGGATCCAGTATCTCCGCTGCCACTTCCTTTAAGACCCTATGATGTAGGCCATCAGGTCCTGGGGACTTGTCTGCCTTCAATCCCAATAGTTTGCTCAGTACTTTTTCCCTAGTGATGATGGTTGTTCTAAGTTCCTCCCTTTCTATAACCTCTGCATTACCTGTTCCTATTGGGATGGTACTAGTGTCCTCCACTGTGAAAACTGAGGTAAAACACTGATTTAGTGTCTCCGCCATTTCTGTGTTCCCCTCTATTAACTACCCAGTCTCATCCTCCAAAGGATCAACATTCACTTTCGCTACTCTCTTCCGCTACTCTCTTCCCTTTTATATACTTATAGAAGCTTTTGCTATTGTTTTTATATTTTGCACTAGTTTTCTTTCATAATTTACCTTTGCTCTTTTTATTACTTTTTTAGTACCCCTTTGCTGATCTGTAAAAGTTTCCCAATCTTCCAGCCTGTCACTGGCCTTTGCAATACGGTCTGCCTTAGTTTTTGTCTTTATGCTATCCTTAACTTCCTTGCTTAGCCATGGATGTTTTCCCGCTCTTAGAATCTTTCTTCCTCTCTGGAATATATTTTAGTTGGGAGGAATTGAATATCTCCTTAAATTCTCCTGCCACTGCTCATCAACTGTCCTACATTTTAGTCTTCCTGCCCAGTCCACTAGGGCCAAATCTATCCTCATGCCTATGTAATTACCTTTGTTTAACTCCAGAACGCTAGTGTGGGACTCCAGTTTCTTGCCCTCAAATTGAATTTGAAATTCTAGCATGCTATGATCACTCTTTCCTAGAGGATCCTTAACTATGAGATCATTAATTAATCCCACCTCATTACACAATACCAAATCTAGAATAGTCTGCTACCTGGTTGGTTCCACAACATATTGCTCCAAAAAGCAATCTCTAATACATTCAATGAACTCTCCCTCGAGGCTACCCTTGCCAATTTGATTAATCCAGTCTATATGCATATTAAAATCTCCCATGACTATTGCAGCACCTTTCCTACAAGCCGCCAGTATTTCCTGATTTATTCTGTGCCCCACTGCGGAACTACTGTTTGGGGACCTATAGATTACTCCCAACAGGGACTTCTTTCCCTTGCTATTTCTTATTTCTACCCAGACTGATTCTACATCTTGATCTCCAGTGCCTATATTGTTTCTCACTACAGCACTGATCTCTTCCTTTACTAACAAAGCTACACCACCTCCTTTTCCTTCCTGCCTATCCTTCTGAAATACTGAGTACCTTTGGATATTCAATTCCTAAACCTGGTTTCCCTGCAAACACATCTCAGTAATCGCCACTAAATCATACCCATTCGTCTCTATTTGTGCTGTTAACTCATTTATTTTATTCCAAAGGGTTCATGCATTCAGATGATTCAGGGGATCTGAGGTAAGTGAGGCAGGGTCGCAGGGGCCAGTCTGAAAGGCCGCGGAGAGGGAGGGTAAGGGGTGGGTGTGAGGCCCAGGGAGTGTCCATGGCAGTGGAGGTTTTGGTGGCAGGGTTCCCCATGGGCCACAGATTGCCCACAGAGGAGGGACACCCCTCCACACCTCCAAGACCGCAGGGAGGATGCCTCGTATAACAAGGCACCCTCCCCACGTGATGGAGGCACCTTCCGCCGCTGCTGGTTAAATCCTAGCTAATAGGCCATTTAAGGGCCTTAATTGGCCTCTGGAGAAGGCCATCAGCAGCCTATCCTGCCCACGTCAAAATCGCTTGGCGATGGGGAGGCAATGGGCCCTCCGCTCCCAACCCCCCCCCCCCCCCCCCCACAGCCACCTATCATCATGATTATATGGCACCCCCAAACCTTTACCCGGCCTCAGGCGGACCCATATAATTCAGTCTTTTGTCTGTCACTTTAAGCAGGATGGGGAAAAGCCTTGCCTTAGCCGTTCAGCACCTCACTAAAGTACAGCAAGTGCTCTCCAGTTCTTAGCTAGCAAAGTGCGGCCGTGACAGGAAAGAAGGAGAAAGGGCAAATAGAATTGGGGACTCTTGTCAAGGCACTCCCTCCTCTCATCTCTTGCAACTACCCCAGTCAGAGCCCTGCATACTATGTCCCAATGGGTCTGCCTCTACATATGTACAAGTGGGTCAGCCTTTGATGGGATCTGCATGGGCAATAGAACCAAAAGGACTTTGGCCAAGAGCATCTGAGCAGTCAGAGCAGGGGAACGAACAGGCTACCTTCAATTCTGCAGAAACCGTATGTCAGAGTAATAGGAAAAGGAAGAAAAAAGGATTTGTAGTTACACCAAGGTATTTAAGACAATGTTACATTGTCACATTTTTGTTCAATGTGTATCAACCGTAATCGTTATTTCAAAATTCCACTGTCGCGTCCTCCCCATTGCTGCTTGCAACCTGCCAAGTAAAAAATAGTATGACAAGAGTAAAAGTTGAGCAATGTGTGTCTGTGAGATGGATGGATTGTTGATTGTGGGACTGCTTTCTGTTGTGGGCTAAGGGGTAGGGGGGGTGTCACAGTCGGTTCAGAATTGGTGTACTAGATAGCTGCACTGCTTCAGATTAGCTGAAGAGCACCTGAATTGGTCCATCCCGGGCATCCATGGCAGCTAAGTGAGTGGCTACATGTGCCTTGCCACATCAGGCTCCTCCTCCTCCGATAAGTGGTCAGTATCTTCCTTCGGTTCTCACTGCAGTGCAGTGTTCTGCAAGGTACAGCACACCATCATTCTGGAAACCCTTGATGGTGTTTATTGAAGATTGCCCCTAGATCTGTCCAGGCATCTGAATCACATCTTCAGCATATTGGTGGTTTGCTCAATGACACTTCTTGTGTTCACATGGCTTCAGTTGTACCTTTTCTGGGCACCAGTATCGGGCTCCTCACAGATGTCATCAACCATGTCCTTTGAGGGTCGCTCTTGCCTTCAAGGAGGCACCACTGACTCTACTTGGAGGTGTGAATATATGTGGGAGACTTGACTGGTGCAGGACAAAGGCATCATGGTAGCTCTCTGGGTATCTTGCACAGACATGCATGATGATCTTTTTGTGGTTACATACCAGCTAAACATTGATGGAGTGGAATCCCTTTTGGTTGATGAATACTGCTGGGTGATCTGAGGGTGCTTTGATTGCCACATGTTTGCAATCTATGACTCCCTGCACCTGTGGGATCCAGCCAGCGTAGCAAATCTGAGTGTCCTCTCATTCTGACTGGACTCATCAGTCGCAAAGTGCACAAAAGTGCAGGCCCTGGCAAACATGACATCAGTCACCTGAGAGATGTACTTGCGAGATTCTACAAATAGCTCCTGCAGATCGGAAGGAGCTGGAGGCAAAGGAAATAAGTGTTGTGGTGACCTTGACTGCCACAGGCCCACCTGGTCCACTTGGCAGGAGGTCTTCTCCCAGGAAGTCCACGTGACAAGGAAGTTTGAGCCTCCTGAGGCACTGGGGGCTTAGTCGTATCCAGAAAGCTAATCTTCTGCCATATACCATGTGCTGGGGTTATTGCCTCCTGTGAGCTGGAACACTGTGCTTATCCCCTCTCTCTGTGGAATAGCAGGAGGTTGAGGAAAAAGTTATTGCTGCTGTTCCTGCTGCTATTGGTGTTGCTGGTGCTGTTCCTTCTGTTCCTCATCAGAGGTCTAAGGTCGAGCTGTATAAACTGCTCCCATTCTGCTGTGAAGGGTGACAGCTGAGAAGTGCAGATCAAAGACAAAAAAATTCTGAGGTCGCAGGAATGACCTCCAAAGTATTAGAAATCACCTCCAAAGCAGTAAAAGCACACTCAGAACAAGTCCTGTGAGCAAATAGCTTTCACTTAGGCAGGGAGGTAGCTGTCATGTTTCAGTATTTAAAGGTTTCCCAGCCTGTCAGTGGCCCAACCCCAACAACTCCAACTGCCCTTGCGCCTTTTTCAATCTGAGGAGTTCCAGGAAGCCCATGAAACCCGTGTGCTCAGAGTTAAAGATAGAATCCGGGGTTAAAATTGTAGTTAATGAACATTTAATATATGTAAATGTCAGACCCGCGTTCCCCACTGGAGTTTCCTGCATGCTAACCAATGCATTCGAGATAACTGCAGAAGACAGTGTGTTCCTTCTGGCCTCCCGACGTACTGACAGTTTCTGGTGTTTTAACCTGCCACCTGCACAAACACCTGCCCACCCTGGTAAGTTAAAATTCAGCCTATCAATTCTGTTTTCTAGACACTACACAACACAGTGACAGAAACAGTAGGTTACTCCACTCCACTAAGCCAGAGATGTGACACTTCATATTATCAAACTTTTGCCATATTATCAGCTTTATGTACTTAATTTATATTTCAATAAAATTGTATCTAAACTGTTTTGTTGAACAATTGAAATATGACAATAAATCTAATCTAACTGCTGTTCCTCAGCCAGGATTATGAATTCAAAATGCTTAAGAGGCCAACACAAATACCTTAAGCATGGTCCACTCCAGTGCACAGACACTGGTCATATTAAAAGCCATATTAATGTGGAAAATATACCCATTATGTAATGCTTTGAGTAGATGTACGTTTGTAACATGGCCATGGGATGCATAAAATCTCCTTTGTCAAATATAACAAATTCCTTTCTTTTTTTGTACCCTGACCATATTGCTAAACTGCAGAAAATGCAGCCCCTCTGTCAGCAATTTGTGATCCTCAGGGACTGACACTGCAGCGTTTGATATGCCCTCAGTCCCATGATTCAGCACATTAATGCAAAGCTACAAACTCGACCATGAAATGCTGGTTAATTTGGGAAGGGGGAAGGGAAATTCCCAGGTTTACAACCTATTATCCAAAACTGCCTCAGTGCTGCAACAGCTTGAGGCACATATAATTGTAACAAAGTCAAATTAATAAGATCCAGTTGCTTAAACCAGAGTAGTGCGATTTCACATAAAACAAAATTCAGTTAGGATATATCATTACTTTATTGAAAAGGATTTCTGTCATACAAATTCTAAGCTCTGTTGGAAATGTGTTACCATTTTCATTAAGATGTATTCAGATAAGCAGTCCGAAGCTTCTTTATTGCTTAAACCAGATAATTTATGCATGAGAGAACATAGAGCACAAAAGGCCATTTAAATTAAACTTCAATTACAGAAACATTTTAGCATTGGTGCCGAACTCACTAGACTGTAGCAATTCAGTTTTTTTCCACCTCCAATTACAGTCTCATTCTATGTGTGTGTGAAATATTGTAATTGTTCTCCCTTCTTTCTTAACCAGTAATGAGCTATTGATTTTTTGTTCTTGTTTGACTTTGAGTAAATTCTACTTCAGTGGTATAGGAGATCAATACGCTTTCCAATGACATCTGGCTGTCAGACAGCAGCACAAATATTGACCCTTCAGATAATAAGGGGTTTTCTGAATCTCAGTAACAGTTCTTATAACTGTGCAAAATGCATACAAACCAGAGATAGGAATTTTGTTTTTTTTCCCATTGGTCGGCAATTTGGCTACTCGATTGTCAAAATGCAGCTGGTTAACCTCCAAGATAGAAAACGTCCCCTTCTTAGTCATAGAGTCATAGAGTTATACAGCACGGAAACAGGCCCTTCGGCCCATCGTGTCTGTGCCGGCCATCAAACACCTAACTATTCTAGTCCCATTTTCCAGCACTTGGCCGATAGCCTTGTATGCTATGGCATTTCAAGTGCTCATCTAAATACTTCTTAAATGTTGTGAGGGTTCCTGCCTCTACCACCTCTTCAGGCAGTGTATTCCAGATTCCAACCACCCTCTGGGTGAAAAATGGTTTCCTCAAATCCCGTCTAAACCTCCTGCCCCTTACCTTAAATCTATGCCCCCTGGTTATTGACCCCTCCGCTAAGGGAAAAAGTCTCTTCCTATCTAACCTATCAATGCCCCTCATAATTTTGTATACCTCCATCATGTCCCCCTCATCCTTCTCTGTTCTAAGGAAAACAACCCTAGCCTTTTCAGTCTCTCTTCTTGGCTGAAATGCTCCAGCCCAGGCAACATCCTGGTGAATCTCCTCTGCACTCTCTCCAGTGCAATCACATCCTTCCCATAGTGTAGTGCCCAGAACTGTACACAGTACTCCAGCTGTGGCCTAACTGGCGTTTTATACAGCTCCATACAGCTGTTAGTGTGCAGCAGACATTACCTTTCTCAGGACCTTATTCACTCTTTAGAAAATGGGCTAGAAATTGGGCCGCTTAGCACATCTTTATCAGATGCTACACGACCACCTGAAGATCAAAAATGGTGGAATCAATGTGCGTGCAAAGTGTGTAGCCTGCCAGTTTGATATAGAATAAAGCACTCGCTGCTAATGGGATTTAAAGCAGTCAGAAAATGATGCAAGTGAGGGTCATCTGCTAGGTGCAGGACACACTTATTTTTGGACTGGCCCAGCTAATTGCATGCCACATGCTGACCTCACTCAGCACAAGAGGACACTAACCAGCATGAAGGACTCCTCGTTAGTGCTATTTAAAGCGACTCATACACTATTTACAGGTTACTTGCTGGTTCACTACTTCTGGTTACTGATTTACTTCTAGGCACATTTTTCTGTGTTATACCACACACCTGAGTTCACTTTCTCTATATAGAGAGAGTTTTGGCTGCTTTTGCAATAATGTTGTTGTTTGCCTCACATAGTCACGAGTGCAACTAAGGTAATCTTTTGCTATGTATTGTATTATACAGGTCTCAAACCAGTACCTGTAGAATTACTACAACCAAAGCAAAATAACAATGTATGGATCATGACTGTGCTAATTGAACAGCAGAGTCAACTGATTGGTAAGTCAAAGTCCCACTGAGATAGAATGCAGAACTAGCGAAATGAAGAAAGACTGTTACAAGCAAAGCTTTGCAATGAGTTATATTTCAGCACTTGATGTCCACAAAAGTAGCTACTTAAGGAAGTTGGATAGGTGATGGAAAGCAAATGAAAGTAAAAGAAATAAAATGGAAAATTTAAAATTATGGAATAAATTATGAAATAAAGAAATGAATGTCATATAAAATCAGAAGATTATAAATGAAGAGCAAAGAAAACAGAAAAGAATAAAGATAAAAGAGTAGCAATTGGACTTCATAAAACAGATGCAATGAAGGCCAATTTCAGGGACCAACATCCTGAGTCTCAAGGATGCCTGAAAGATATCTGACCCGATATAGGGTGGAACCATTTTTTAAAGTATCAGGATGGTTACCTTAAAGAGGCATCAGACACCTTTCTTATGTTGCTGAGATTTTTAGGACCACTCAGGGAAATTGGGCCACCCTGAGTAGTACAGATGTCGGACTTGCTCTGCTCAGATTTTCCAGCTGCGGGTGCAGCTACCAAAAGAGGGAGTTTTTTTGTTAGCTTTGATGAGCAAAAGGAACAGCAGTGTGCCTCCTGGATCCACTGCATTCCCAAGGGTCGCTGCTGTTGTGCGGTCAGTCCCCTCCCCTTCTCCCCTCTCTGCCCTCACCCCCACCCCAGGACTAATCTACGGGCTGCTATTGATGAGGTAAGTGACATTACATTTAAAAATGGGCATGCTCTGAAGGCACAAGAAGTATCAGCAGCTCACCCACATAATCGCATTGAGACCCAAAGCCCAATTTCAGGCTGACTTTGGGTCTCCCATTTGGAGCTAATTTCAGGCCTGAACACAGGCTGAAGGAAATCTCTCCCCCTCACCCTGCACCCCCACCCCCCCCAAAAAAAAGTATGACGGTTTAACACGAGAGATCAGAATATAAATTATTTTACATGTAAGTAATAGCAACAACAACAACAACTTTTATTTATATTGCACTTTTAACATAATAAGACATCCCAAGGTGCTTTACAGAAGCATTATGAAACAAAATATGACACCGAGCCACATAAGGAGAGCTTAGGGCACATGGACACGAGCTTGGTTAAAGAGGTTGATTTTAAGGAGCGTCTTAAAGGAAGCATGGTAAAGACGTATAGGGAGGGAATTCCAGAGCTTAGGGTCTAGGCAGCTGAAGGCACAACAACCAATGGTGGAGCGAATAAAATTGGGCATGCTCAAGAGGCCAGAATTAGAGGAGTGCCAGTATCTCAGAGCATTGTAGGACTGGACTAGGTTATAGAGATAGGGAAGGCTGAGGCCATGAAGGGATTTGAAAATAAGGATGAGAATTTTAAAATTGAGCCATTGCTTAACCGGGAGCTAGTGTAGGTCAGAGAGCACAGGGGTGATGGGTGAATGGGATTTGGTGTAAGTTAAGGCATGGGCAGCAGAGATTGGATGACTTCAAGTTTATGGAGGGTGTATTGTGGGAGGCTGGCCAGGAGTGTGTCAGAATAGTCAAATCTGATGGTAACGAAGGTATGAATGAAAGTTTCAGCAGCAGAAGAGCTGAGGCAGGGGCAGATTCAGGCAATGTTACAGTGGTCGAAATAGGGCAGTCCTAGTCACGGCAATGATATGTGGTTGAAAGCTCATCTTGGGGTCAAATATGACACCGAGGCTTCTAACAGTCAGGTTCAGTCTCAGACATTTGCGAGGGAGAGGGATGGATTCCATGGCTAGGGAACAGAGTTTGTGGTGGGGGCCGAAGACAATGGCTTCAAGCTTCCCAATATTTAATTGGAGGAAATTTCTGCTCATCCAGTACTGGATGTCGGACAATTCATCTGATAATTTAAAGACAGTGGAGGGGTCAAGAGAGGTAGTAGTGTGGTAAAACTGGGTGTCATCAGTATGCTGTGCAACCTGATGTTGATCCTTGAAAAAACTGGTGTGAATCTACATTAGGCCGTCCATTATAATGTAATCGTACATGAGGATATCTGAGTGGGGTGGCCAAAGGAAATAGAAACTAATTCAACTGCTGGGAAATCAGTAGGTTCATGATATTGTTGTAGAAAGATGTATTGCTATTCTGATACAGCAGACAGTGTGTTTATAGATTCATATAACAGCACCATTTAGATTACAAGCTGAACATAAGCCTGTAAATTATATGTCTGTAGCACTAATCATTGAGAGAATTGAAAGCATATTCCTTTTTTAAACAGTGGTTGTTCTTACCACCTCAGTGAGTGTTTTACCTTTTTCCTTTAATTTGATCGTGAAAGAACCAATCAGATAGGTTTTCTTGAGTTTGAGCAAGAAAGAGGTAAGTTTATTATACTTAACACTCTAACCCCAATTTAAAAATAATTTAAAAAACATTAAACATTCACGCACACATTCACATGAGAATCACACGCACACAAATAGATTACAGAGGGGAAAATAGATCTGGTGGTTGTCCAGAATAAATGGAACTTAAATATACTCTCAGTGAAGTGGATGATCCGATTGTCCTCCGGCTGAAGCTGTATTCTTGAAGTCCTTTCTGGTCAAAATGCACTTTGTGGTTGGCTGTAGCAGTTTGTAGGCTTGGAGGGTCCACAGTTGCAGACAGTTTTCAAACTTGATGTTTTCTGGAGAGAAAGGGAAGCATGCAGCTTTCTCTGCTGCTGCAGTTTCAGTTAGTCCTTGTCTTCTCTGAGTTTAACAAAATTTCTTTTTTTTCAGAGATGGACAAACAGTCACATGTTTTTCTCAATCCTCTTTGTTTTGAATGCGGTCCAAAGTCTAAAACCCAAAAGCTCTCATAGGTAGGGTTGTCAGTGTTTAGCACCTGGAGGGATGTCTCCACTTATGAATGCCTCAGGTTGACTATGACTGTCCCACTAATGAGGATGATCTTCATAATCTACTCAGATAGCCAAAGTATGATTCTGGCTTTTGTCTCCAGTTCAGTTTCCTGGTATTTTGAATGCAAATTGCAGTGGCCACCTTGGCTGATAGTTTTTAAAAAGTTACTGTAGGATTTCTTCCGTTAAAATTCTAATGTAAGTTTCCAACTGATTAAATTAACATTTCTCATTTGGCACATGGGGTCTTCTTGACATCTTCCAAATAAAATGCTTTTGAACTGAAATATAAGGCAGAATTTTCCCAACCCCGTGGAAGTGGGTTCCAGAGCATGCAGGGTGAGAAATTCCCGGAAAAGGACATTGGGTTGGATCCCAATGGGATATGCCCTCTTCCAGCTTTCCCTGGGGCGGCTTGCGAGTCTGGCAGGGAACTCCTGTGGGCCTGGCAGGAAACTAACTGAGGTACTTAAAAAAGCAATTAAGAGCCTTTTTAAGCATGGAATCCCTCTTTCTCAACAGCATACTGGTTACACGGTGTATCTGCAACTCACCAGGTTGGAGAAGGTGACTGTGCAGCGGAACTCATCATAGAGTGAAACTGACCTGATATAAGCAGTATAAAGGGTGGAACTGGAAAGCCTGTGGTCAGCCACAGTGAACGGCTTGTGCTGACAGAAGATGTTCCTTCAGCCTTAAATTCCTAATTTCTTTGGGCACAGCAACTTTGCACAACTTTTTTTTATTTATTTATTTATTTAGAGATACAGCACTGAAACAGGCCCTTCGGTCCACCGAGTCTGTGCCGACCAACAACCATCCATTTGTACTAACCCTACAGTAATCCCATATTCCCTACCACCTACCTACACTAGGGGCAATTTACAACAGCCAATTTACCTATCATTCATCAATTTACTTGTTGTAATTGCCTTGGCTACTTCTGAGGGTAATCTCACCTTAGTGCCTGTGAAACTTCCCTGTGACATGGGGTCTACAAATCTGCAGTTGGTTGGACCGCTGAGGAGGTGATGCAGTTTGCTCCAGCTCAGCAGCCACAGCGACAGGGTCAGCAACTCCAGCAGCTGCAGCTGCTGCTTTCTCCACAGCCACATGCAGCTGGAACAAAGAGAGGGGATGAAGACAGAGCTGCACCTCGAAGGAGGCGATAACCTCAGCACAGGGTCTATAGGCCAATGGTTAGCTTCCTCACCCTCTCTGAACAGCAGTGCCTCCAAAGGCTCAGGCTCTTGTGGCAGCTGGTCACAGACATCCGCAGCCTCTAGGAAGAAGATCTCCACCCCAGAGGAGCAGGGCCACTCATTGCCCGGGCTTTTAAGGTGATCACAGCCCTCAGTTTTTCTGCATCTGGGTCCTTCCAGGGCTTAACTGCTGAAACAAGTTGGGTGTTGCAACTTTTACGACCAGGTGAGAAAGGTGTCTAGGGGTCTCTTTCAGCCTTCACCTGGTCTTACTGTAACAGGATTTAATTTTAAACACACTCTGTTTTGAGCTCCCACTTGGTGAATTCTTGTTCACTGTTTTCTAATTATAAGACAAAGAAATGAGCACAAACAGGCTTTCTTAGGTTTAAAGAGAAGTGAAAATTATTAAAACTTAAACTCAAACTCTAATTTGGTTAATGCTGACGGATGCACGCCATGCCCCACACTAGCATGCATACGCGATACACACATGCAAATAGAGACAGAAAAGAGCAGAAGGAAAATAGCGGAGAGGTTTGAGGCAGTCTCTGAAGAGGGATTTTGTTACTGTGCTTTGAGCTCGCTGTAGTCCTTGCTTGTATGTAGATCTTGCTTTTCGTTGTGGCCCAGTATTCTTCTTAAACATTGTTCACTGTAGGAGACTTTTCTCTCTCAGGGTTCATATGTCTTCAATGGATTCCGATGCTGGTGAGAACGAGGTGAGAACAGACAGGAGAGAGGTCTTTTCCAGTCCAGGAGCAAACAGCTTTCTGAGTTCAAATTCTCTGTGGCCAATTTAAAACTCCCCTAGTTGGCAAGGAGGTGGTCATAATACTGATTGGTTTAACCAGGTCTCTTCTGTGTATTGGGAGCATCTTAGCAGTCAACCTGGAATGCTAGCTTCTCCACCTTCAACATCTGGTAATTAAAAGTCCATTGTGGATTAAATTGGAGCAGGGAGTGACCCCTTTTGTCCTTTCCAAGTACTGTTTTACAATGAAAATGTCTTTCCAGTCAAGGGTCTGGTGCTTTTTTTTTAAAGCAAGTTCTTTCTTTACTCTAGTAAAAGTTTAAAAATCAATGATCATGTGGCAAAAGTGATGTGCCTCATTCTTGGCAGGTGAGGAAGATGTGGGAGCATTTTTCGTGTCCTTCGAGAAACTGGCAAGGCAGCTAAAATGGCCAGCTGAGACCTGGTCTCTGTTACTGAAAAGCAAACTAACTGGAAAAGGTTTATTCCTTGCTGCCAGATTAGAGTTCATCACATTATGAACTGACCAAAAATGCTATCCTCGGGGCATATGAATTAGTACCCGAACCCTCAAAAAGCAAGCATATCAAACTTATCTGGAATTTGAAAGAAGCAAGCAGCTGTCCTTTGACCAGTGGCTGAGGGCCTTAAAAATACAGCTCAGCTATGAGACTCTCAGAGAAGTAATCCTGTTAGAGGAATTTAAAAACTCTCTCCCATTCTCAATGAAACTCAAGTCAAGGAGCAAAAACAAGAAATGCTGGATTCACTCAGCAGGTCTGGCAGCATCTGTGGAAAGAGAAGCAGAGTTAACGTTTCGGGTCAGTGACCCTTCTTCGGAGCAAGGAGCAGTGGGTTCAGGGAGCCTGGCAAGCGGCCGTTCTGGCCAATGAGTTTGCTTTAATTTATAAGTCACGTTTCCAGAGGAGAACTTTTCCTAATCACCCCCACGAATCTGAAAGGGACAAAGGGTGGGAAGGTGATAGAAGCCCAGGCAGTCCTGGAAGAGAAAAGAAAGCAGCAGATATAGGGGGCCCTCCTCGAGCCAAAAAGGAAGGTGATGTGAGCAGGAGTGAGAGCCGGAGACCTGTGTGCTTCCACTGTAACAAGGCAGTAAAGGCCTGCTACCCGACCTGAACCCGACAGGACCCGACTACATGTGTTGGGTTCGGGTCGGGTCGGGCCCCTCTTCTGGGTCCAGCTTTCGGGCTCGGGTCAGGTTGGGCCGAGACCGGGTCATGCTCGAGTCAGGTCAGTCCGCGATGGAACTGTGTCTGCGCAGTAAGCGAGTGATGTCACTGTGACATCATCACGCAAGCGCTGCAGCATCGTGGAGCTTCCCAGTCGGAAGGTAAGTAAAGGGATGGTCGGGTCGGGCTCGGGTCAGGTCGCGCTCAGGGCAAAATTGGATGGACACGTGCCAGGTAGGGCTCGGGTCTGCTGTGGATTGGTCGGGTTTGGGTTTTTCCTGACGGGAGCAGGCCTTTACAAGGCAGGGCATTTAAAATTTGACTGCTGGAAACTAAAGGGGAAACTGATAGGATTAATCAGGGCACACCCACTCCTGGAAAACATGGAACTGGCTGTGGCTTTGACTGCAGTAAGGGTGCAACCCAGGAAGCTTAGTACGGCTGGTGCAGGAAAATTTAATAGGAATCCTGAAGGTGATCAGGGTTTCTTATCTGAAGGGAAAGTAACCCCATACCCCTCGAGTGGGGCAAGCAAGCCCATAGTGATTCTCAGCGACACAGGGGTCACCAGATCTCTTTAACTGGGAAAAGGCCTAACCTTTCCCCCAGAGAGTGCACTGAACACCAAAATGGTAGTGAATGGTATTGGAGGGCAGTGTATGTCTGTACCTGGAGTGCGACCTGGTTTCGGGACCGGTGACTTTAGGGATTGTCGCTAGTTTGCCTGTGGACGGGGTTGACCTGTGACTCGGTAATGATCTGGCAGGGATGAAGGTGGTAGTGAAAGAAAGACCACAGGAGGTCAGAGAGACAGGGCGGTGGCAGGAGACGGACCCCTGCAGAGCCCCTGAATGTGTAGTGGGTCAGGCCATGATCTAACCAGCACCCCAGAGGAGACTGTATTGACACTGCAGGCAAATGACCATGAGGTCTGCTTGTCCAAGACTTTCTTTGGAAAGTTAGGAGACCCAGGGAATGAAATGGTGAGGCTCAGCGAGCCAACCCAGTATTGCAAGAGTTAGCATAGGCTGCCCCGTCTGAAAGTGAAGCAGAGGTAGTTCCTGATTGCGACTATTTAAGGAATGAGGTCCTGATGAGGAAATGGAGTTCTCCTCACAGACCTGGAGATGAGGAGTGGACAGCAGTTCACCAGTTAATGATGCTATAGAGGAGAAATATTAAGAAGGGCCCACGAGACTACAGTAGCTGGACATGCCGGTATATGAAAGACCAAAACCTGCATAAGGCAGCAGTTTGACTGGCCAAAACTCCACAAAGATGTGGTGGAATACTGCAGGAATTGCCACATGTGCCAGGTTGAGGGGAAACCCCAACCTACAGTGAAACCTGCACTCTTAGGTCCTGTACCAGTGTACCCTCCAGCATCGGGCTGGTGAACTGTAAGGGACCCCACCGAGAACAAAAGGGGAAAGGTAAGCACATAGCTGGCAAAAGTTTGGAAAGAGAAGGGGGAAAAGTGACCCAGAGGGCAGGTTAAAGGAAGTCCGGGAAGAATCCCAGATGAAAACCCCTACCGCTAACCCCGAAAAATGTGAAACGTTAGACCCCACATCCTCCTATGTAACTGCAGACTCTCGAAGCACCACACCAGAGTTGCTAACAGCATTTACAGGAACCCGCAGAGACAAAGAGAGACCTCTAGGGGACAGAGAAACCGTGAGGGTGATGCCTCACCTCATCAAAGTGTCACAGGAAAATGCAGTTAAGTCTGCACAAATACCTGCAGGTAGGAGTGTCCCAGAGAACAAAGGGGAGAGTAACAGAGACTCCTTCCCCACAGTCAGAGGACAAGGGAACCACCCATACCCTGAAACCAAAAGCCTTTGCATGAATCAGGGAGTTCAGGATAGACCCGTCCCCTACTAACTCTCCTGAGGGGAAAAAAGGGGGAAATTAAAGCAGCCCTGGCACCCAGAACAGGCCATTTTTAATGAGCTTCAAGATTGGTGAATGAATGGAAATGAATGAGAGAAATGCATGGTTTTCTTTCTGTATCTTATATTTCTCTTAAACTCTGTAATGAAATGCGCTGATTTTCTTCAAATCGCATTTCATTCCCCTAGGTGTGGAGCTGTCAGGCAAGCGCCCAGCTGCCAAGACTGAGGCACTCATTACTTCACCACATGAGCAAAAACTTAAAATTGCAAGCCCTGACTGGAAAGACATTTGCATAGAACCAGACAATGTTGAAACAATGGGGATCCAGTAGTTGCTTCCCCAGTACACAGAAGTTGTCAAAGCAGATTTTGTCACATGACTAGCTGGCTGGAGTTTTTGAATATGAACTTCCAACAAAGAATTTGAACTCAGAAAGCCGCGTGCTCATGGACTGAGAACATCTCCTCTCCTGTCTGCCTGCCTCCATCTTTTCCCTACGGAACTGAATCTTGTGAAGACATGTAAATTCAAAGAGAGAACAGTCTCCTACGTGAACAAGCTTTAAGACGAATACTGGGCCCGAACAAAACCCAAGATCAATCAAGGACGACAGCGAGTTTGAGAAACAGTAACAAGATATTGCCTCAAACTGTTCTACTTACCTTTTCTTCTGCTTTTTTCTGTCCCTATTTGCATACGTGTATCGCATGTGTATGCTAGCATGGCTGCGTCGTATATCCGTAGGCGTTAACCGCATTCGAGTTTAAGTTTAAGGTTTAATAAATGTCATCTTTTTTCTTTAAACCAAAGAAAGACTGTTTGTGCCTAATTCTTTGCCTTATAATTGGAAAGTTGTGAACAAGGATTCACAAAAAGAGAGCTCAAAACACAATGTGTTTAAAATTAAACCCTGTTACAATAAGACCAGGTCTTCTTCTTCTTCTCTGGCCTCCTTGTCTTGGGAGACAATGGGTACGCGCCTGGAGGTAGTCAGTGGTTTGTGGAGCAGCGCCTGGAGTGGCTATAAAGGCCAATACTAGAGTGACAGACTCTTCCACAGGTGCTGCAGAAAAAATTGGTTGTCAGGGCTGTTACAGAGTTGGCTCTCCCCTTGCGCTTCTGTCTTTTTTCCTGCCAACTGCTAAGTCTTTTCGACACAGCACACTTTAGCCCCGCCTTTATGGCTGCCCGCCAGCTCTGGCGATCGCTGGCAACTGACACCCACGACTTGTGATCAATGTTACAGGACTTCATGTCGCATTTGCAGACGTCTTTAAAGCGGAGACATGGACGGCCGAAAGGTCTGATACCAGTGGCAAGCTCGCTGTACAATGTGTCCTTGGGGATCCTGCCATCTTCCATGCGGCTCACATGGCCAAGCCATCCCAAGCGCCGCTGACTCAGTAGTGTGTATAAGCTGGGGATGTTGGCCGCCTCGAGGACTTCTGTGTTGGAGATGCGGTCCTGCCACCTGATGCCAAGGATTCTCCGGAGGCAGCGAAGATGGAATGAGACGTCGCTCTTGGCTGACATATGTTGTCCAGGCCTTGCTGCCATAGAGCAAGGTACTGAGGACACAGGCTTGATACACTCGGACTTTTGTGTTCCATGTAAGTGCACCATTTTCCCACACTCTCTTGGCCAGTCTGGACATAGCAGTGGAAGCCTTTCCCATGCGCTTGTTGATTTCTGCATTGAGAGACAGGTTACTGGTGATAGTTGAGCCTAGGTAGGTGAACTCTTGAACCATTTCCAGAGCGTGGTCGCCGATATTGATGGATGGAGCATTTCTGATGTCCTGTCCCATGATGTTTTCTTGAGGCTGATGGTTAGGCCAAATTCGTTGCAGGCAGCCGCAAACCTGTCGATGAGACTCTGCAGACACTCTTCAGTGTGAGATGTTAATGCAGCATCGTCAGCAAAGAGGAGTTCCCTGATGAGGACTTCCCGTACTTTGGTCTTCGCTCTTAGGCGGGCAAGGTTGAACAACCTGCCACCTGATCTTGTGTGGAGGAAAATTCCTTCTTCTGAAGACTTGAACGCGTGTGAGAGCAGCAGGGAGAAGAAAATCCCAAACAGTGTAGGTGCGAGAACACAGCCCTGTTTCACGCCACTCAGGATAGGAAAGGGGTCTGATGAGGCGCCGCTATGCTGAATTGTGCCTTTCATATTGTCATGGAATGAGGTGATGATACTTAGTAGCTTTGGTGGACATCCGATCTTTTCTAGTAGTCTGAAGAGACCATGTCTGCTGACGAGGTCAAAGGCTTTGGTGAGATCAATGAAAGCAACGTAGAGGGGCATCTGTTGTTCGTGACATTTCTCCTGTAGCTGACGAAGGGAGAACAGCATGTCAATGGTCGATCTCTCTGCTCGAAAGCCACATTGTGCCTCAGGGTAGACACGTCGGCCAGCTTCTGGAGCCTGTTTAAAGCGACTCGAGCGAAGACTTTCCCCACTATGCTGAGCAGGGAGATTCCACGGTAGTTGTTGCAGTTACCGCGGTCACCTTTGTTTTTATAGAGGGTGATGATATTGGCATCGCGCATGTCCTGTGGTACTGCTCCCTCGTCCCAGCACAGGCAAAGCAGTTCGTAGAGTGCTGACAGTATGGCAGGCTTAGCACTCTTGATTATTTCAGGGGTAATGCCGTCCTTCCCAGGGGCTTTTCCGCTGGCTAGAGAATCAATGGCATCACTGAGTTCCGATTTTGTTGGATGTACGTCCAGCTCATCCATGACTGGCAGAGACTGGGCTGCATTGAGGGCGGTCTCAGTGACAACATTCTCCCTAGAGTACAGTTCTAGGTAGTGCTCAACCCAGCGGTCCATTTGTAGTCATATAAACTACTGAACAATATATATACTAAATAGTATTGAAGCCAGTAAATTGCTGATGGAAAAAATTGTATGACCACCAAGTTGTTACAGAATGCAAGTCCTGTCATAATCATAATGATAACTTTGTTCCTATGTTATGCAATTAGCATTGCTGCACAACACAACGAGCATTATATATATTCCTTAATGTACTTTTCACATTCTGTTGGAACTTGACACTAGCATGTCTCAAGTATTTAGCTTACAATTATTGTTAGAATTATTAACACCATTTTCCTTTGCTTGTTGAAAAATAATCTACTCATTAAACTAACCATTTACATATTATATCATGGATTTTAGTAAAACTATTAGTTTCATCAAAAGTATGCGACACCATGTATAAAGTTGGAAATGAGATTGGCAGTTGAGATGTATGTGGTTCTTGGTTTTGGGTGTGAGTTTGCACACATGCAAAAACAAGTCAAAATTTAATTTGAGAGTGCACACACCCTATACCTTAAACATGCTCCTTCACCTACATCTCCTAGTTTTTATGTCCATATCACTATTTGTTGCAAATGTTGGCCTTGCTGTGCAGGCTGTTAATAGTTATAATGATGTGCTAAACCTCTGACCAGTTTGCAAAGATAAACCTCTAATTTTGTAATGGAAATGGAGTTGGAATTATAGTAGAAGATGGTTAGTTCTATAAATGGTTTAGAGTTGTGCCAGTCTATGTAGTCAGTCAAATTACATGGAAAATATTAAGAGTTGAGTGTACAGGGCACAATTTTAAATTTTTCAGTTGACTCAAACCTTGGAAGTATTGTCAACTGTGAGAAGGATAGTGAGAGACTTCGAGGGGATATAGACAGACTGGTGGAATGCGCTGTTACGACCTGGTAGAAAGGGGTCTAGGGGTCCCTCTAAACCTTCACCTGGTCTTATCATAACAGGGTTTAATTTTAAAAACAATGTTTTTAGCTCCCCCTTCGTGAATCCTTGTTCACCACTTTCCAATTATAAGGCAAAGAAACCAGCACAAATGGGTTTTCTTGGATTTTAAGAAGGAAAATTGAAATTTATTAAACTTGAACTTAAGCGATAATTCGGTTGATGCCTATGGATGCACGACGTGCCTACACTAGCAAGCATACACGATACACACGTGCAAATAGAGACAGAAAAGAGCAGAAGAAAAATAAAGTGGAAAAGCTTGAGGCAATATCTGAAGAATTTTTGTTACGGTTCTTTGAACTCACTGTAGAGTCCTTGATTGTAGGTAGATCTTACTTTTCGTTTGGGCCCAGTAATTTCCTTAAACCTTTTTTGCTGTTGGAGACTTTTCTCTCTTGGTGTTCATGTGTCTTCAGTGGATTCAGAGGCTTGTGAGAAAGGGATGGGAGCAGACAGGAGAGATCTTCTCAGTCCAGGAACAACCAGTCTGTCTGTGTTCAAACTCTCTGTGGCTATTTCAAAAATCCCTGAAATAGCCAATTAGTCATATGACCAGCTGGTTTAACCAGTCCTGGATTGTATCACCTTAGCAGTCTCTGAAATGCTCCTCTTACACACAATACCTGGTGATCAAGGTCCATTGTGGGTTGAATGTGTCAGGGAATGGTCCTTTGTCCTTCCACGCACAGTCTATTAATATGCGTTTGGTTGTGGGTAAAATTCCGGATGCTAGCACGTAAATTTCTGTTACCACCAGCTGAGAAAGGTGTCTAGGGGTCTATTTCAGCCTTCTCCTGGTCTTACTGTAACAGGATTTAATTTTAAACACACTGGCCGGAATTTTATGCCGCCCTAGCGGGTCGAATGGTGGCGTGGGGGCAGCGTAAAAGTGAGCGGCAGGCTTTGGGAGGCCTCACTGCCCCGATTCTGCCTCCGACCAATTTTACGTTGGTCCAGCAGAGTGGGGGTGGGTAATAGACGGCCCACCAGCCCAATGCCAATCAAGACCCTTAAGTGGCCACTTAATGGCCACTTAAGGGCCCTCACCCGCCTCCACGGGTATTCTACCAGTGGCAAGTGGGTATGCCGGGGACGTGAAAGGCCGCCCAGCTACAGCTGCCGGCCTTTCTGCACCCCTGGGTGGGGGGGGGTGCCTGACAATCTGGCACAGGGTGCCCGATTGAGGGCTGCTCCCATCTCACATCTCAACCCCGGGAACCAGGAAGCCCCCTCCCCCCAAATGACCACCCTAGCCTCACCAGGGCATGACTGATTCCCCTGGTGAGACTGCCCGAACTTACCTTTTGTCCCGGTTCCATTGCGTCCTCCTCGATCGGCTGTCCTCAGGGGAGAGGACTTCTCTCTGTTCCCTCACTGTTGAATCATAACCTCCAGGGATCAGTCCATGAACTGGGATGGCAGCCTTTTCACATCTTCCATCCATGCATCCTCACACTGGATTTTTTTCCTGCAATCACTGCTGCCATTGCGAACCCTGCCTGGGTCCCTTTAAATAGAGATCTTTCATTGATGTTTTAGACACGTCATCAGCCTGTCGGCCCTCCCTGATTAGTGCGGAGTCTGGAGGCGGGCTGAAATTAATTTACTCTGAGAAGAGCAACCACAAGGTGTGCAAATTAGAGTTGGTTTCCCAAAATGAAAATGGTCCCACCGTTCCAGCAGGGAATAAGTTGAGAAGGTTCCGCCCATAAAGTCTGATTTTAGCCCTGCCTCACCTGGCAGGAATGGGGCAGGTAGAGTGTTAAAATAGAAGGTTGCATGACCATTTCTGCCTGTTGCCATATTAGCTCACCGGTTTTTGTTGGCGCTGAGGCTACCACCACAGGCATACAGGAACCTCATTAATATTTAAATGTTGGTTCTGAAGACATCATTCAGACCCTGGCAACAACATGTACTGCTGTTGTGGAACCTGACCACAGGCATGTTTGTTGCCAGAGAGACCCCTGTTATTACAAATTTTAGATCTTGAAGACTTCCTTGTGGGCCTGAAGGAGCAGGTGTGCTTCTCAAGGCTCTACAAGGAAACCTTGGGTCTCCCCTGCCAAGGAGTTGGCTGCCATTTCCCCGACAATGATCAGCTCAGGATTCCCACTGAGCACTTACCTTCTGCTATGTCACATCCCCTCCAGTGTGCAGTCGCGATCCACTGCCTCCCGAAATCCCACTCTCACCCGCCAGCCTCCTCGCCATGCCTGCTGGACACTGGCGTCATTCTGCATTTGAATATTTAATTGAGGCCCAGGAATTATGAGCACTTTCCACACACCATGTGCCCATCTGTAGTTAAAATTGGAGATACAGCGCAAAATTCTAACCCCTAAGGATGGATGGATTGGAATTGGGTTGGGGGTGAGGGGGCAATTTTTGATTTTTAGAGTGGAAGCACAACGTGGCTGTAACATGCCCACTTCCAGGTGTTGCGAATTTTGTAATTGGATGCAGGCAGATAGTTATTGGCACAATTAACAACATTAGGCGATGTTAATGAAGTATTTTTAAACTGCTTTTAACTTAGCTCCAAATTTTACTTCAGCAGGACAGATTTCCCAGAGCTTGGAAAACTGTTCAGGGAAATGAAGATAAGTTTGAGCAGCAGTTCAGGTGGGTACTTAACCTTCTCACTATCCCAAATGAAAAAAAGTTCACTTATTGCAGCTGTTGTCTGAATTTTCTCTGACAACTGTTTGGCACATAGTGCTTGTGCAGATAAGAGCTTTTTCATAAACTTTGAGGATTTAAAATTGACAAGTTCACGATGGGAGGCACCTTGGATGTGTTTGACAGTGCAATAGAAGATCATCCACGGCAGTGATGATGGGCTGTGGTGGGATCAGCACGTGCACAGGAAGGAGGTGCATAGGAGGGAGGTGCACAGAAGAAAGGCCGAAGTAGCAGGAGACATGACCAACGTCACTGCGGTTTATAGATCGAGGCTCAGCCTCTTTAACCTCTCAGAAGAGCATAGCTTTCATGGGCTGAGGTTGTCAGGTCGGGTGGTGGCAGTCATCTGCAACCTCCTCGAAGACCTGCTCCCTGTTGCACATGGTAGCCTTGCATTACCAGTGACTGTGTGGCTGGATTTCCACAGGTATAAGGTACCATCGACTGCACACACTTGGCAATCCAAGCACCACCACAGCAACCAGATGTTGTTAAGCCGCAAGGGATATTCTGCCATCATTGTGCAGCTAGTGTGCAATCACAAGAAAAGGTGCTTGCATGTATACACCAGGTTCCCTGGGAGCAATAATGATGCTTTCATTCTGAGGCAGTCCGACATTCTAGAACTTTTTGTTCCAGGAAGCAGACTTACGGACTAGCTTGTAGGAGGCAGGGGATACCCACCTCAAACTTGGCTCATGCCACCTGTGAAGAATCCGACCAATGAAGTACAGGAACACAACAGCAGGAGCCACATGACTACTAGGTGTGTCATTAAGAAGGTCATAGGAATGTTGAAGATGTGCTTTAGGTCTAAATAGATCTGGCGACGCCCTTCAGTACTCACTGCCGAAGGTGTCCAGAACGATGGTGGTGTGCTGTGTGCTGTGTCCTGCACCATATTGTGCAGGAGAGAGGACTGCAGGTGAAGGAGGATGCAGGGAAGCATCTTTGATCTTCAGATGAACACGTAGAGGAGGAGGAGGAACAGGTGGAGAAGGAGGAGAAGGATTAAGATGGGGCACCCATCACCAGACCAGCTGCTGACATTGCTGCCCAGATGCTAGTGATGTCTTAATATCACAACGATTCATCTAGTTTAAAACATAAGAAATTAAATTTGGCGATCTACTCCCATCACCAGGACGACCTTCTTCCACCCTCTCCCTTTGTACTAAAAAGTCCTTTAACCATTCATCCAACCATTTCACATCTGTCCAATGGGACTCATCGTATATTGACATGTCACATGTTGACATTCATCATGGAACAAGTGAACGGGCGAGTTGGCACTCAGAATGCAATAATGGACACAATGTGGTAATGGTGTTAATCAATAAACTTTATGTGGCATTATAAAAGAAGGAAATTCAACTACATAACATAATATTTTGTCAAACATCCACATGCATACCCTTGGTGAAATATGTGCCATTAATGCATGAACTAAGTGTCAGCCATGGCTCAGTTAATGGCAATGTTGCTTCAAAGTCCAGAAAGTTGAGGGTTCAAGTCTCACTCTAGGACTTGAGCACTACAATCAAGGCTGTCACTCCGGTGCAGTACTGCATGGTTGCTGTCTTTTAGATGAGACCTTAAACCAGGGCCCTGTCTGTCCTCTCAGGCGGATGCAAAAGATCCCATGGCACTATTTTGAAGAAGAGCAGGGGAGTTATCCCCAGTGTCTTGACCAATATTTATCCCTCAATAAACATCACAAAAAAAAAGATTATCGGGTCATGATCACATTGCTATTTGTGGGAGCTCGCTTTGTGCAAATTGATTGGCATGTTTCATACATTACCCCAGTGCCTAGACTTTAAACAAGTACTCCATTGGCTGTAAAGCTGTTTGGGATGTCCTTTGGTTAGATTAGATTAGAGATACAGCACTGAAACAGGCCCTTCGGCCCACCGAGTCTGTGCCGAACATCAACCACCCATTTATACTAATCCTACACTAATCCCATATTCCTACCAAACATCCCCACCTGTCCCTACATTTCCCTACCACCTACCTATACTAGTGACAATTTATAATGACCAATTTACCTATCAACCTGCAAGTCTTTTGGCTTGTGGGAGGAAACCGGAGCACCCGGAGAAAACCCACGCAGACACAGGGAGAACTTGCAAACTCCACACAGGCAGTACCCGGAATCGAACCCGGGTCCCTGGAGCTGTGAGGCTGAGGTGCTAACCACTGCGCCAGGTGCTGTGAAAGGTGCTTATAAATGTAAGTCTTTCTTTTTCTTTTTACAATTGCTGATGCACCTCTAGCATTCTCCTTCTTAACGATAGCCCCGAGGTATAGCTGAGCAGTCCTTGGAGAAGCTTGCCGCCCCCAAAGCGGACCCTCCATAGCTGTCCTTGCCTCGCAGTGCTTGCTTGTGCTCACTCATGAGGTGTGAATCACCAGGTGAAACCCAACTAACTGTCAAAAGTGGACCCACTGAGATATGAGCACCCGGCTGGTGCATGGCTGTAGGTCCTGTGACGGTACACCCTCAGAAGGAATGAGGTCCTCATGGATGTCCTGCATTACTTGCTGTGCACGTGGAGATGTGGAAGGCAAAAGAAAGGTATATGATTTAGCAGTGACAAAGTCACATTCTTAACAATCACCATACTCAGCTTCTTATTATTCAGTTATTGATGAAGTGAAGTCAGCATGTGTGTGTCAGAGATATTTGTAGTTCTGTTACTAGCTATCTATGAGTTTCCTGTCGCTTCACCTCTGACTGAGAGGGACACAGATATGCCATTTATCTCCACTGCACCCTCTTCTGTATCAGTGAGCTGAACTATTTGTGGCAGCACACCTTCAGACCTGTCCCTCTCCCTTGTGTTTTGCACTTTCTTCTTCAACAAGAGATCGAGAAAAGAGACCTGTGAGTGAGTGAAGATGAAGTATTCATCTTCTGGATGCAGCGCACTCGGTGATGGTGGCTATGGGATGCATGCATCATATGGTATAAAGATTGAGATGAGTGGCAATACTGGATGGATAAATGGGGAGGTTTTGAAGTGCTTAGACAGTAAAGGCTTGGTGCTGCTGTGGGAGTGAGGATTGATATGATGGAAAACCGCTTGGCAAGACAGAGTGAAATGGAGGGGTGGGGGTGTGGGATCGGAATTCCTTTCCCGCCAAATGGACTTTAAAACTGGACTTTGTGGAGTATGGGGAAGGAACCCCAACCCCCACGGACACTAGTACTGTGAATAAGAGCCAAACCTCAACAGAAAGCACACAGAGGCAGGCTGCACTCCGATGAGTCAATTTTCAAACATCCCAACATCACAACAGAACTGATACTGTTAAAGGACTGAAATTTGGGACGTTATCATAACAGTGACACGGCATAACTGCCATAATGTTAAGTGATTGGGGAGCCCATTGTTACAACTAACTGGCCCCAGAGCACAGCATTCACTCCTGTCAAGACAGGAGAGAAACCTCTTTCATGGATATTAACTTTAGAGCCTGGGTTACCTCACCTTGGTGGAGTTCATTGTTCTCGGTCAGCGAAATCACATTGCACTAAATGGATCTGTCTGGACCAGGCAGGTAACAGAGAAAAAGGATTAAAAGCTGCTAAGTGCTGACCATCCAGCAGGATGGCTTCAGGAGATCTGATTATGATATTTCGATAAGGAGCATCATAAAAGGGACAAGATTGAAGGTTTTGGAACTGCGGTTATGTGAAGAAGGACAGGGACTGGTCTTCTCAGGTCCAGGCCTACAATCAACATTGGTAATGACCAGCCGTGTGGGTGATTGTACGTTTTTCAGTCAAATCTTGAAGGTGTTTGTTCTGTGGGTGCTGCAGTCAAGACGGAGGGTCAGGAACGGTCAACCTGGCTCATGGACCTACAATTCTCACCGGAAGGACCAACTGCATGGAGGGATTGTAAGTGATCAGCTAAATCCAAGGGGTATTTGGGGATAACAATTTTAAAAGAATTTTAAGTGTAGAGGGTTTGGGTTTCGAATTGAGTGAATTTGGGGTTTGGCCTGTGGTTTTTCAAAAGGTTTATTTTATAAATCGTGGTGACTTGTGTTTGGGTGAGCACCGAGGTTAAATCGTGGAGGGACTTAAATCGGACTAACCAAACAATCATGTGGTGTCCTTTAGATTAGTTAGAGGTCTTTGTAACAGGGTTTTGGGAGGGGTGTTTTTTTTTAAATAAAGAAATTTGTGGTTCAGCCCAATCCTGTGTCCGTGCAATTTGTCCTTTATAAAATCCTAAAGTCAAGAATCATCAATAAGGGGGGAAACGGACCTCTTACAGGGGCTTAAAGCGCAGAGTGTAGTTGAATCAGCAAAAGTACTCACTTTTCTTGACCTCATTTAGCCAGGTCCTACATTGTGCCCGTGATCTGGACAGAGCTCCTGCTGCTCAATTCCTCAGCTACCTTCAACCATGACTTCTTGCTGAGAGCAGCTGGTTTCTTCTACCCATTGCTGGGAAAAAGTATGTCTCTCCTCCTCCCATCTACATCCAGCGTCCAGTGAGGCACATGTAACATGGTATATTGCTGTATGTCCGTCATCGATCCTGAATATATCCAATTCCCATTCATGCTTTGTGACTTTAAATGCAGCTGAAGTTGTGTCATGCGGGTCTGTATCACAAGTGTTGCACAACTTGGGAATACGAAACCCAGAAGTCAAAACTGGGCGGCACAGTGGCGCAGTGGTTAGCACCGCAGCCTCACAGCTCCAGGGACCCGGGTTCGATTCCGGGTACTGCCTGTGTGGAGTTTGTAAGTTCTCCCTGTGTCTGCGTGGGTATTCTCCGGGTGCTCCGGTTTCCTCCCACAAGCCAAAAGACTTGCAGGTTGATAGGTAAATTGGCCATTATAAATTGTCACTAGTATAGGTAGGTGGTAGGGAAATATAGGGATAGGTGGGGATGTTTGGTAGGAATAAGGGATTAGTGTAGGATTAGTATAAATGGGTGGTCGATGTTTGGCACAGACTCGGTGGGCCGAAGGGCCTGTTTCAGTGCTGTATCTCTAATCTAATCTAATCTAATCTAAAACAACCTGGTTCAATTGAGTTTAGATTGCAGATTCTGACCCACTCACTGACTTCCAGAATTTCACTACACAGTTCAACCCCGCACAGAAACCCCCTTGATATTAATATTTGGGCTATAGGTACTGCCTTCTCCTTTACAAGACATAAAAACCGGAGATAAAGCAATTTGCATTCCTAGCACAGTTTAATAACATTGATTCTGGCTGAGTGAGTCAGTATTAAATCAGTGATACAAAAACAAAAAGTGCTGGAAATACTCAGCAGGTCTGCCAGCATCTGTGGAGAGAGAAGCAAAGTTAACGTTTCAGATCTGTGACCTTTCATCAGAACTTAAATCAGTGATGTTTCACTCTCAGCTCGCATGCTCCATTTAATCCACTTTGACTTTCATTCAAGCTTCATTGTGCATGCTGAACCAGTTGCGCACATGTAATCTCAGTGCTAGCACCAGTCTATTGGACACACTGGTAATATTGTTCATTAGACTCCATTCACATTGTGTTGACTCCAGCTATGATACTGGAGAGGGCACTATGTGAAAGTTGGCTCCGTTCCTCCTTTTTCAAAGGTACAATGAGGGAAACTGTAACTTGGGTGTCAATTCCCGAGCAACTTGCACATCCTATTGTTCCATATAGCAACTCGGTGCTAAATTGATGTCACAGCTGGGACATATTCAAGTTGTTGGTATAACAGCAGTAGTAAGCACATATTCACTCTGCCAAATCACTAAGAAAATTGGTATCTTTTTGTTAAAGCATTGTGCACAAATAACATCAGTGAAGAAAGACAGCAGGTGTGTCGGTATCTGAAAGAAAAATGAAGACAGGCTAACTGTTTGCCTAGGAACAGAGCTAGGGCTTTGTCTGCTTCACCAATAGTTTTCTCAATGTAAGAAGGCAACACTCAATCTGGATCCACATTTCTACTCAAGCATTTAACATCTCTGAAGGAAAGGCTGGAGTGCACTGTTGTAGCAATATTCTGTTGTGACAAGTAACCTGTTGTATGTACATGTTGCTCAATTTTATTTCACCAACAAGAGTACCCATTGTTAAGCTACATTTTTGAATCACAAAAGCTTTTTGATATTATTGGCATCATTTTACTGAAGCTGAGCGCTTTAAATATTGGAAGAGTATTACATCTCATAAATTGGCATGAGTTCCATGATCAGCAAGTGATATTTGCTTGTGATATGTAACTCTTTTCTTCCCTTTCATGACGGGGCTGGCTAACATTATTGGACTGTGGAAGGAATCACAACCATGCTTAGTCCTGTTCTTATCCAAAACCTACAGATGCTTACTTTCCATTTGGGCTCCCTAGATCATTATTAGAATTTGTAACATTGGGTGTTTTTTCCCCTCTCTATGCCATCCCAATTGTTGCTCTGAATGACTCAGCATAGGAATCAGACTGATGACTGTGTGTGTGTATGTGGCCTTGCCAGTTCCTATCTCTGTAATTTCTTCTAGCCATGCAATTCTCCCAGATCTCTGTGCTCCTCCAATTCTGGCTTCTTACACATCCACAATACACCCGACTATGGATCCACAGCCCCAGGTAGTGATTTTTAAACGTTTCTTGTGAGTTAGGAGGAGCAGAGTGCTTTTCCTGGCACCACAATGATACCTTGATGTTTCCTGTTCTGGCCTCCCCTCCCTCAATTGGGGACTTACCGACCTCCTTTCAATTTGTACTAACCTTGCCACAGCCTTGGCAGCGGCCTGACCACATACCAATTTTGATTCCCATTCGCCAGCAGTGATATCGTTCCCACTAATTTAGGGTGGAAGTCAGAGCTGTGGCATAAAAATGAGGTCAGGCAGTTAAATTCTTCCAGGCCTCCTGCTCTAAGGAGGCAGACAGTTTCCAGCCCAAGTTAAAATCAGCCCTTAAAAACTATCTATAACAAATGCTTTGGGAGAAATGTGCAATTGTTCTGTTGGTTCTGAGTAAAAGTTTCCAGAAATGTATCTGCGTCACCTGACAAATGGTATGTTGAATTAAAACAAAGTACAACAATATCTCAGGAATCAAAGTCTGGAGCAGAAACAACAGGCTCTCATACCAGAGATGGGATTCGTACCAATGAGTCCTTGTAAAGGCAGAGTGCAACTGTAACTGTCACTTAAGCCTTTGCCAAAAATCCTATGGCTGGGATTTCAAGATAAGCGGACGGGATCCGGCCACCAACTGAAAAGTCATTGGCGAACCCACTTCTGCCTTGCCTGGGGATCTGACCAGTATTTTGCGGGTCTCCACACTTCAATTGTTCTGAGGCGGGACTTCCGCTTGAGGTAGGAAGTCCCACCTAATGGAGCTGCCTAATTCAGCCCTACATGTTTTCCAAAAAAAGTAAAATTTTACCAACCACATTTGGTTGGGCTTGATGTTCCCTTCTCAGAGAGTTTACATCTGGAATTTTTATCTTTATTTCAAGGCTGGTGAAATTATGAAATAAAAGGGCGGCACAGTGGCGCAGTGGTTTGCACCGCAGCATCACAGCTCCAGCGACCCACGTTCAATTCTGGGTACTGCCTGTGTGGAGTTTGCAAGTTCTCCCTGTGTCTGCGTGGGTTTCCTCCGGGTGCTCCGGTTTCCTCCCACATGCCAAAGACTTGCTGGTTGATAGGTTAATTGGCCATTATAAATTGCCCCTAGTATAGGTAGGTGGTAGGGAAATATAGGGAAGGTGGGGATGTGGTCGGAATATGGAATTAGTGTAGGATTAGTATAAATGGGTGGTTGATGGTCGGCACAGACTCGGTGGGCCGAAGGGCCTGTTTCAGTGCTGTATCTCAGACATTGTGGTTTCTAAGTCAACCATTGTTCACCAACTGTTTTAAACTGACTGCTGTTTTGTGTATCAGTCCCTGTGAATAATAATGGTAATTAGCCAGTCTATTGATGACATTCTGTTTCCTTGCATCTATATGAATGGAATAGTTAGTCGCTATCTAACATGATAGAAATAGTAACCAAATGTAGAGAGAAAAGCAATCTGGTGCCAGACCAGATGCCAAAGGTGCACCTTCATATTCTACTAATATTCATTATAAGCCCACAGACTCCCACAGCTACCTCGGCTACACTGCTTCACACCCTGCCTCCTGACAGGACTCCATTCCATTCTCCCAGTTTCTCCGTCTCCAACGCATCTGCTCTGATGATGCAACCTTCCATGACAGTGCTTCTGATATGTTTTCCTTTTTCCTCAACTGAGGATTCCCCCCCACTGTGTTGACAGGGCCCTCAATCGTGTCCAGCCCATTTCCTGCACCTCTACTCTCACCCCTTCCCCTCCTTCCCAGAACTGCGACAGGGTTCCCCCTGTCCTCACTTACCACCCCACCAGCCTCCATATCGAAAGGATCATCCTCCGCCATTTGCGCCACATCCAGCGTGATGCCACTACCAAACGCATCTTCCCCTCCCCTCCCCTGTCAGCATTCCGAAGGGATCATTCCCTCCGTGACACCCTGGTACACTCCTCCATTACCCCTGACACCTCATCCCCTTCCCATGGCACCTTCCCATGCAATCACAGGAGGTGTAATACCTGCACTTTTACCTCCTCTCTCCTCAATATCCAAGGCCCCAAACACTCCTTTCAGGTGAAGCAGCGCATTACTTGTACTTCTTTCAATTTAGTATACCATATTTGCTGCTCACAATGTGGTCTCCTCTACATTGCAGATTGGGTGACCGCTTTGTGGAACATCTCCGCTCAGTCCGAAAACATGACCCCGAGCTTCCGGTTGCTGACCATTTCAACACACCCCCCTGCTCTCATGCCCACATATCTGTTCTGGGCTTGCTGCAGTATTCCAGTGAACATCAACGCAAGCTCGAGGAACAGCATCTTATTTACCGATTAGGCACGCTACAGCCTGGCGGACTGAACACTGAGTTCAATAATTTCACAGTATGACGGCCCCCTCTTTTTATTTCAGTTCTTTTTTTCTTTTTTCTTTTCATTTTAGTTTAGTTTGTTTCATCATTCATTTTTCTGCCCACTTTTTTTTCATGTTTGTGCTTTGGGCCAGGGCTGTTCATTTTTCTGTTCATTAACACCCTCTCCGCACTAACTGTCTTTCAACACACCATTAACATACCGTTTGCCTTTGCTCCATGACCTTCTGGTCAGTTATTCCCTGTGACCCTGTCCTATCAACACCTTCACTTTTGTTATCTCTTGCCCCACCCCCACTTTATTTGCTTAAAATTTATTACATTTCTAACCTTTGCCAGTTCTGATGAAGGGCCACTGACCTGAAACGTTAACTCTGCTTCTCTTTCCACAGATGCTACCAGACCTGCTGAGTATTTTCAACATTTCTTGTTTTTACTGTTATTATTAGTGCACATTCCTGGGCTGCCTAACAGCCCTTTCTGGTAGCCTCCACTTGGATTAACCTCAATGGTTTTTAGGTAGATTGATTGGCAGAATATTTCACAATAGCAGATCAGTTTAGAACACACCAATACACAATGCCAATTTTGTCCACTTGTATGGCTAGTTATCTTATCCTGTTGGTGGATATTGTCAGCTTGACTCAATGCTAGCATAAGAACATAAGAAATAGGAGCAGGAATAGGCCATTTAGCCCCTTGAGCCTGCTCCACCATTCAATAAGATCATGCCAGATCTGATTGTGACCTTAACTCCACTTTCCGGCCTGCCCGCCCGCCACCAAATCCCATCACATCCTTGCTCCTGTACTCAAATCCTTTTGCAATGAAGGCCAACATACCATTCACCTTCCTAACTGCTTGCCGCACCTGAATGCTTGCTTTCAGTGACTGGTGTACAAGGACACCCAGGTTTCGTTGCACCTCCCCCTTTCCCAATCTATCACCATTCAGATAATAATCTGTCTTTCTGTTTTTACAACCAAACATTTATCCATGTTATACTGCATCTGCCATGCATTTGTCCACTCACCCAAATTGTCCAAATTACATTGGAGCCTCTTTGCATCCTCCTCACAGCTCACAGTCTGCCCCAGCTTTGTGTCATCTGCAAACTTGGAAATGCTACATTTAGTTCCCTCACCCAAGTCATTAATATATATTGTGAATAGCTGGGGCCCAAGTATTGATCCCTCCGGTACCCTGCTAGTTACTGCCTGCCACCCGGAAAAAGACCCATTTATTCCTACTCTCTGTTTCCTGTCTGTCAACCAGTTCTCAATCCATGCCAGTATATTACCCCCAATTCCATGTGCTTTACTTTTTCACACTAACATCTTATGTGGGACCTTATCAAAAGCCTTCTGAAAATCCAAATACACCACATCCACTGGCTCTCCCTTATCTATTCTACTAGTTACATCCTCAAAAAACCCCAGTAGATTTGTTAAGCATGATTTCCCTTTCGTGAACCCATGCTGACTTTGCCCAATCCCATTTATGCTTTCCAGATGTTCTGCTATCATATCCTTTATAATAGACTCTAGCATTTTCCCCACTACTGATATAAGGCTAACTGGTCTGTAATTCCCTATTTTTTCTCTCTCTCCTTTTTTAAATAGTGGGGTTACATTTGCCACTCTCCAATCTGTAGGAACTGCTCCAGAATCTATAGAATTTTGGAAGATGACCACCAATGCATTCACTATTTCCAGAGCCACTTCCTTTAGTACTCTGGGATGTAGATTATCGGGACCTGGGGATTTATCAGCCTTTAACCCCATTAATTTGCCGAGCACTATTTTTTTTACTAATACTGATTTCCTTCAGTTCCTCCCTCTCATTGGACCCTTGGTTCCCTAACATTTCTGGGAGGTTATTTGTGTCCTCCTTTGTGAAGACAGAACCAAAGTATGTGTTTAATTGTTCTGCCATTTCTTTGTTCCTCATTATAATTTCCCCCGTTTTTGACTGTAAGGGACCTTGTCTTCACTAATCTTTTTCTCTTCAGATATTTATAGAGGCTTTTACAGTCAGTTTTTATGTTCTCCGCAAGTTTACTCTCATACTCTATTTTCCCCCCACTTAATCATCGTCTTTGTCCTCCTTTGCTGAATTCTAAACTGCTCCCAATCCTTAAGTAAGGAGCCCAATACTGTACACAGTACTCCAGATGTGGTCTCACCAATGCCCTGTATAACAGTAGCATAAACTCCCTACTTTTGTATTCAATTTCCCTCATAATAAATGATAACATTCTATTAGCTTTCCTAATTACTTGTTATACCTGCATACTAACCTTTTGTAATTCATGCACTAGGACACCCAAATCCCTCTGCATCTCAGAGCTCTGCAATCTCTCAACATTTAGATCAGTGTTGTTTAACACATAGCCCGTATGCCAGGATCCGACCTGCCAAAGGTTTCCGTCTGGCCTGCGGATGTATTTCAGAGTTGAGAAATTTTCCATTGTCGTTTTCCAGACCGGCTTTTAAGAACTTCCCTTTCAGTTTTACAGCCAACAGGTGCTGACATTGGGAACAGCGGTTTCCCAACTTTGGACAGATTCGAGGTTTTCTGGCGGCCTCCGACTTTTTTTTAAAACCCCAAATCTGTCCGAAGTTCAGAAACCTGTCAGCTGTGAAACTCAGTGCAATTTTATTTCAAAAAAACTGACCAACCACAAAGCTGCTGTGCTGAGCGCTCTCGCTTCCTGCAACTGTCAGAGAGAGTGGCAAACAGAGAGAGAGAGGGGGAACCAAGAAAGAGAGGGTGGCAGAGAGCAAGAGAGAGGGGGGATGGAGAGAAGGGGGTGGGGGGAGGGGACAGAGGGAGAGAGTGAGAGAGCGGGTGGAAAGAGAGAGAGAGAGGGGGACAGACAGGAAGAGATGGACATCTATCCAGAATACTCCACATCGCTACAAGTATGTGGGCAAATATTGACGACTTGTGCAAGCAAAAAATGCCAGGTATCTCACTAAATCAGTGTCCAACATAGTGATAAAAAAGTAAGTCAATAAATTAATCTCATTTAAAGCTTCCTTATAAAAATGCATATTTTTTGTTTTGATTAAAGGAAAATAAATTTTTAACGATTTATCTTTCCAAAATTGTCTCATTGGCCCCATATGTAAGACAAAAATTGTAATGTGGATCCCCACCACCCACCCCCCCCCCCAACCCCGCACTCCCCACATGAAAAGGTTGCACAACCCTGATTTAGATAATATGTTTCTTTTTTATTCTTCATGCCAAAATGGACAATTTTACATTTTCCCACATTATATTCCATTTGCCAGATCTTTGCCCTCTCACTTAACCTATCTATATCCTTTTGTAGTCTTATTATGTCCTCTTCACAACTTACTTTCCTACCTACCTTTGTGTCATCAGCAAATTTAGCAACCATACCTTTGGTCCCTTCATCCAACTATTTATATATATTGTAAAAAGTTGAGGTCCCAGCACTGATACCTGTGGCACACTACTTGTTCCATCTTGCCAAACAGAAAATGACCCACTTATGCCTACTTTCTGTTTCCTGTTAGCTAGCCAATCTTCTATCCATGCCAATATGTTACCCCCTACACTATGAACTTTTATTTTCCGCAATAACCTTTGATGTGGCACCTTATGAAATATCTTCGGGAAATCTAAGTACAGCACATCCACTAGTTCCCCTTTATCCACAGCACATGTTACTTCTTCAAAGAACTCTAATAAATTGGTTAAACATGATTTCCCTTTCACAAAACCATGTTGACTCTGCCTGATTACCTTGAATTTTGCTATAACATCTTGAACTTCTAACTTCTTTAGCTTCTAACATTTTCCCTATGATGTTACGCTAACTGGCCTGTAGTTTCTTGCTTTCTGTCTCCCTCCCTTTTTGAATAAAGGAGTTGCATTCACTATTTTCCAATCTATTAGAACCTTCCCAGAATCTAGAGAATTTAGAAAAAGTAAAGCCAACACATCAACTATCTCACTAGCCACTTCTTTTAAGACCCTCGAATAAAGTCCATCAGGACCCAAGGACTTGTCAGCCCACAGCTCCAACAATTTGCTCAGTACCACTTCCCTGGTGATTGTGATGTTTTTGAGTTCCTCCCTCCCTTCCATTTCCTGATTTACAGCTAATTCTGGGATGTTACTTGTATTCTCTATAGTGAAGATCGATGCAAAAATCTGTTCAATTCATCTGCCATCTCCTTATTTTCCATTATTAATTCCCAGACTCACTTTTTACAGGACAAATGCTCACTTTGTTAACTCTTTTCTTTTTTTAATATCTATAGAAACTCATACTGTTTTTATATTTCTAGCTAGCTTTCTCTTGTACTCTAATTTTTCCCTCCTTATTAATCTTTTAGTCATTCTTTGCTGCTTTTTATATCTCATCCAATCATCTGACCTGCCACCCATCTTTGCGCAATTATATGCTTTTTCTTTAAGCATAATTTTAAGTAGGCAAATCAATGAAAGAGAACATTGCTAGCTGGAGATAACAAGATGTACGTATCTTATAATATTGGGTCAGTCACAGGATGTATCATTTTAATGTCTATGTTCCTGGTGGCTCATTAAACTGTCCTTTTTATTCCAGGTAATGATTCTTGAGCTCACTATAGAGGACAGCAGAATATTTCTCAGTAATAGCATCCTTCTTCTTGATAAGGACCTGAGAAATGTGCAATTTATATCTTGCACAATGTATTTTAAGTCATACAATTAGATCATGTTTGTGCTTAATGTTTGTGCTGTTCCCCTACAACATTATTGTGGTCACATCTATTAAAATTTGCTTCCTGCATTAATGTCAAAACACTATTCCAAATGAACAATAATATTGATATACTGTTTTAGTGTGAGTTCACTGCAGTCTTAAATGGTCACCAGTGAAATAAACACTATCAGCCATCAGTCAGCTGTGGCTCAGTTGGTAGTACTCTTACCTATATCCAAAAGACTGTGGGTTCAAGTTTCACTTTAGGACTTAAGTATAAAATGCTCCAGTGCAGTCATGAGGGAGTGTTGGAGATGTTGTCTTTTAAACGAGATGTTACGCTACATCCCTGTCTGCTCTCTCAGATGGACATAAAAGATCCCATGGTGTTATTCTGAAGAAGAGCAGGGGGGTTACTTCAGGTGTCCTGACTAATATTTATCCCTTAACATCACAGACACAGATTATCTAGTCATTATCTTTATTTATTTATTTATAGATACAGCACTGAAACAGGCCCTCCGGCCCACTGAGTCTGTGCTGACCATCAACCACCCATTTATACTAATCCCATATTCCTACCACATCCCCACCTTTCCCTATATTCCCCTACCACCTACCTATACTAGGGGCAATTTATAATGGCCAATTTACCTATCAACCTGCAAGTCTTTTGGTGGTGGGAGGAAACTGGAGTACCCAGCGAAAACCCACACAGACACAGGGAGAACTTGCAAACTCCACACAGGCAGTACCCAGAATTGAACCCGGGTCGCTGGAGCTGTGAGGCTGCGGTGCTAACCACTGCACCACTGTGCCGCCCCTTGCTATTTGTGGTAGTTTGTTGTGCCTAAAGTGGCAGCTGCATTTCCTATATTACAACAGTAACTGCACTTCAAAAATTGGCTGTAATGTGTTCAAAAATTTCAGATCATAACTACTGCCCTCATTTTTTTGGGACAACCACTGTTGGTGATGCTTCTGCTATTCCCATTTACACCACCTCTACGCCTATCTTTTGTTTCTTTACTTGACCTATTATCATCTCCTTTTCCCTGGGACCATCATCCCTTTTGTTATTTAATCTCTCCTACCATCCATTTGATCGCAAATCTTCCCTTTTGTTCTTTCCCCCCTCTTCCATTTCTCTGCCCTGACCTTGCTTAAAACCTGTTACATCTCTCTTCTGCAACCATTCTATGATTCAATGATTTTTATCCAACGTACTCTGTTGTAAAGTGCACATATGTGGATCTGATCACACTTGACTGTAATGCTGCCGTTGTTGTGTAGCCTCCCAACACTCATTGTTAAGCTCGCAGTAAGAGTGGTCACTTGGTTAGTTTTGAGTCCAGAGGGCTACTGATGCTAGCATGAGTTATCATCTTCAAGAGAGGAACATAGGAATGTACAGCAACGGAATAGACAACCATACGTGAGCTTGCCGATTCTAAAGTTCAGAAAGTATAACTTCTCCCTCTCTCTCTCTTATATACTTCTCCAGATTGCCTCCCTTATTTCTTGCCAACCAGAGCTGGACTCTGTGCTCAAGTTGCAATTTGACCAAAACACTGTACATTTCAATCATAACTTCTTTTGACTCATATTCAAATGTTTTGGCATTGTGGTTCAACATTTTATTGGCTTTGTTGTCTGCTGCACTGCATTAGGTCATCATATTGAGTGTCAACACTATTAAGGTTCCTAGGTCAACTTCATCCAACTCTGTGACCTTGTCCTATCAACACCTCTTTTGTTAACTCTTGCCCCACCTCCGCTTTACTTGCTTAAAACCGATTACGTTTCTAGCCTCTGCCAGTTCTGATGAAGGGTCACCGACCTGAAATGTTAACTCTGCTTCTCTCTCCACAGATACTGCCAGACCGGCTGAGTATTTCCAGCATTTCTTGTTTTTATTTCAGATTTCCAGCATCTGCGGTATTTTATTTTTATTACAGAACTCTGCACATTGTGACTGGGCTAATGTAGGTGAAGAGTAAGCTGAGGATACCTCTGCTATACCAATCATGCAAAATGTGAATTTGTATCAAAAATCCCCATGTTCCAAGTTTTCAATTACAGCTCTGTTGACAGAAGGAGGCAATGGCCAGACTTATGTCAGGCCGAGATCAGGAAATTTCTCGCTATGGGAACGAATGTAATATAAAATAAATGCTGATTTTAAAAAAATGTTAGACTGACAATACTGTGTACTGTGTAAAATCACATTGGTTAAAAATGAAATACTTGATTTGAAAGAATTTGGAATTTTAGTCAATTTTCATTCATGTAGAATTACAATTCTTCAAATGGTCCTTGGATTATAACACATTTTTGAAAATACTTTATTTTCTTGCTAACTGATGCTATCTATTTGGCCTCACTAATGGCAGATACATATTCTATCCCCAAGTAGAGCAACAGATAAAAGAGTAATAACATTTTAATAAAGTATGCAGTGAAAATTTTATGAAAGGTCACTTGTGTGCACTTGTCCCTGCTTGTGATCAGGGAGAGACCCAGTAAACAAGTAATGCTTCTTTCTGAGGGCATTCCAGCAGAAGTTGAAGAATGTCTGACAAAATGTTACACAAATACCACCATATTTGTGTCTCTTAGTCAATGACAAATTCATAAATGTCTTTTCTTAGAAAATGAATGAACCACAGAGATTGGTATGCGCTAACATAAAAGAGGTCATTTTCCAACTCTGTGCTCTTGGTAGGAAACATTGCCTCCCCAGTGTGGAAGAACAAACTTATCTCAGAGGTGGAAGTAGACATGTGGGGTTTGAAGCTCTGCTCAGGAATGGGGTTGTGGACTATCTGGTTCAGCCCGAGCTTGCAGTTTTAGAAGGGAGTGGAGTTAGGTGCAAGGGTAAACAGTTTTTGGCAGGGAAATAGTAGAATGGTTTCAGTCTCCACCCCATATTCATTTGGAGGTTCCCTGTTGGATGTGCAGAGTTCTGAAATTAATCCCAAAGAACTCTAAGGGACAGGGAAAAAAATGGGGTGCAACAAGCCCACTTCATTTTGATAGATCTCAACCCAATGCATTGTCTTGTCCATTCATGTTTTTGCCCTACAGAAAAGACAGCTGTATGGTAGCTGAGAATTTGACTGTGGCCCATATCATGATCGGAATTTTCTGAAAGATCAAGTAGATTATTTTTAGCCTGTATTTCACAAGTGCTTTTTTACTATTCTATCCAATTTTCTTATAAGAATAAAAATACCATAAGAACAATAGGAACACAACAAAGGATGGAGCTTTTAGTATAATATGATTGAGACTAGCATATTTCATTTGCTTATGTGACACTTGTGCAGCATCTATACACTGAACATCAATGTCTTGGTTGATATATGATTATATACCCTTGGAGAAGGCAGACATGCTGCATGTTACTCAACTATCCTGACATGAAGGTGTGATATTTTGAAGAATATTGTCTTTTTTGTTCCTCAGGACTGTAAAATAATTGGAATAGAATCCATAACAGAGCAAATTGTACATGATTTGTAAGAACAACAAGGTGCTACATCAGACGCAGATTATTGTAACTTCAGGGCTTTAGTATTAACTGCTTAAAGAATAAATATAGTCTTTACCATGGGAACCACACTGGGGAGGGGGTGGGGTGAAGGAAAATACTTTTTAAAATTCATGAAGAACTGGCCAAGCCCGACAGCGTATTTGCATATGATATAAAAATATAGCTGGATGTGACTCAAAATTATAATCTCACCTCAAGAGTTCAAATAGTGGCTATAAAACTATTAAAGCTTTAGTTTTTTTTTTGTTTGTTTCGAATTACTTCCAAATCCTCATGGTGAGATTATGGTTAGTCATTACTCCCAGCTAACCGTTATTCTCTATTTCGGAATTGAATTCAGAATCTTATTCATCAGTCTCTTTCTTAGAGCACTCACCCATTATATAATAAAATCTGCCAGAGCACTTCACCACAGATTTCTAGCTATGACTTTGCTTTCAGCATGTTACTATATATAAGAAATAGCCAATATAAATGTCACGTTGCTATTTAAAAACTGAGGGACATTCATAGAATCATAGCATGGTTACAGCATGGTTATAAGAAGGAGGCAATTTGTCCATGCTGACTCTCCTCAAGAGCAACTCAGTTAGTATCACTCCCTGACCTGTCCCATTAGGTCTGCAAATGTTTTCTCTTCAGGTGCTTATCCAATTCCTTTTTGAAAGCCACAATTAAATATGCCTCCATTACACTTTCAGGTAGTACATTCCAGATCCTAGCAACTCACAAGAACACAAGGAATAGGAGCAGGAGTAGACCATATGGCCCATTAAGCCTGATCCACCATTCAATATGATCATGGCTGATTTTAGGCTTCAACTCCACTTTCCTATTCACTTGCCATATCCCTTGAGTTCCTGAGAGACCAAACATTTGTCTCTCCCAGCTTCAATCTATTCAATGATGGAGCAGCCACAACCCTCTGTGGTAGGGAATTCCAAAGATTTGCAGTCCTTTGAGTGAAGTACTTTCTCCTCATTTTTTAAAAAATTCATTCATGGGATGTGGGCGTCACTGGCTATGCCAGCATTTATTGCCCATCCCTAATTGCCCTTGAGAAGGTGGTGGTGAGCTGCCTTCTTGAACCGCTGCAGTCCATGTGAGGTAGGTACACCCACAGTGCTGTTAGGAAGGGAGTTCCGGGATTTTGACCCAGTGACAGTGAAGGAACGGCAATATAGTTCCAAGTCAGGATGGTGTGTGACTTGGACGGGAACTTGCAGGTGGTGATATTCCCATACATCTGCTGCTCTTGTCCTTCGAGGTGGTAGAGGTTGCGGGTTTGGAAGGTGCTGTCTAAGGAGCCTTGGTGCATTGCTGCAGAGTATCTTGTAGATGGTGCACACTGCTGCCTCTGTGCGTCGGTGGTGAAGGGAGTGAATGTTTGTGCATGGTGTGCCAATCATGCGGGCTGCTTTGTTCTGGATGGTGTCGAGCCTCTTGAGTGTTGTTGGAACTGCACCCATCCAGGCAAGTGGAGAGTATTCCACAACAATCCTGACTTGTGCCTTGTAGATGATGGACAGGCTTTGGGGAGTCAGGAGGTGAGTTACTCTCCACAGCATTCCTGGCCTCTGACCTGACCTGACCTCATCTCAGTCCTAAATGATAGGCCCCTTATCCTTTGCCCTCATGTTTTCGATTCCCTGACCAGCAGAAACAATCTCTCAGTGTCTACCCTATCCAGCTCTTTCAGAATCTTGTAAGTTTCAATGAGATCGCCTCTCAGACCCAATTTACTCAGCATCTCATCATAGGACAATCCACTCATCCCAGGGACCAATTTAGTGAACCTTCGCTGTACTGCCTCCAATGCAAGTATATCCTTTCCTAAATGTGGAGACCAAAACTGCACACAGCACTCCAGATGTGATCTCAGTAAAACCCTGTACAATTGTAGCAAGACTTCTTTATTCCTGTACTCCAATCCCCTTGCAATAAAAGCCAATATGCCATTTGCCTTCCTAATTGCTTGCTGTCCCTGCATGCTAACTTTCTGCATTCCTTGGATAAGCACATCCTCGTCTCTTTGAACATCAAAACTTACAAGTTTCACACCTTATAAAATATATTCTGCTTTTCTATTCTTATGACCAAAGAGAATAATTTCACACTTCCTTATATTATACTCCATCTGCCATCTTGTTGTGCACTCACTTAACATGTCTATATCTCTTTGTTGCCTCTCTGTATCCTCCCCACAGCTTACCTTTCCATAGACCTTTATATCATCAGCAAACTTAGATATGTTACTCTCTGTCTCTTCATCAGAGTCATTAATGTAGATTGTAAATATCTGAGGCCCGAGCACTGATCCTTGCGACGCTGCACTATTCACTGCCTGCCAACTTGAAAATGCCCCTTTTATGCCAGCTGTTTGCTTTCTGTCCATTAACCAATCATCTATCCATGCTAATATGTTACCCCCAACTCCATGAGCCCTTATCTTGCCTATTAACCTTTGTGTGCCACTTTATCAAATGTCTTTTGGTAGTCCAGGTATACTACATCTACTGGTTCCCCTTTATCTACCCTACTAGTTACATCCTCAAAAAACTCTAATAAATTTGTCAAACAGATTTCCCTTTAGTAAAACCATGTTGACTTGTTCTAATAATACTGTGCTTTTCAAAGTGCATTGTTAAGACTTCTTTTATAATAGATTCCAGCATTTTTCCAATGACTGATTTTAGGCTAACTGGCCTGTAGTTCCCTGTTTTCTCTCTACCTCCTTTCATGAAAAGCAGTGTAAAATCTGCTAACTTCCAATCTGATGGGACGGTTCCCGAATTTAAGGAATTTTGGAAAATCATACTTAGCGCATCCAATATCTATCCAGCTACCTCTTTTAGGGTGCAGGCCAGCAGGTCCCATTTTTTTCAGATTTTAGTTCCTTAAGTTTCTCCAATATATTTTCTCTGCTGATATTAATTTCCTTAATTTCCTCATTCTCCTTAGCTCCTAAGTTACCATCTATTTCTGGTATGAAACTTTTGTCTTCTACTGTGAAGACAGATATAAAATGTTCAATGCGACTGCCATTTTCTCATTCCCATGATAATTTCTCCTGTTTTGGCTTCTCTGGGACCAATGTTTACTTTAGCTACTCTCTTCCTTTTTATATACCTATAAAGCTCTTAAAATCTGTTTTTATATTCCTGGGTAGTTTACTCTCACTTTCTATTTTTTCCTTTTCTATCAACTTTTTGGTGGCCCTTTGCTGCTTTCTATAACACTCAGGTTTGCTACTTTTTTTTGCAACATTGTAAGCCTCTTCTTTTAATCTATTACTATCCTTAACTTTTCATAGATTCATAGATTCATAGAGAAATACAGCACTAAAACAGGCCATTCGACTCACCGAGTCTGTGCCGACCATCAACCACCCATTTATACTAATCCTACATTATCCCATATTCCCTCTCACATCCCCACATTTCTCCTACGACCTACCTACACTAAGGGCAATTTACAATGGCCAATTTACCTATCAACCTGCAAGTCTTTGGCTGTACTTCCTGAATGAGCCACGGATGGGTCTTTCTTGCTGAGTTTTTGTTTTTCAATGGAATGTCTTTTTGTTCAATATTTTGAATGATATTTTCAAAGGTTTCCCATTGTTCATTTACCACCATACCTTTTAGTCTATTTTCCCAATTTACCTTAGCCAGTTCTCCCCTCAAACCACTAAAATAAAAGCAAATTACTGCGGATGCTGGAAATCTGAAATAAAAACAAGAAATGCTGGAAATACTCAGCAGGTCTGGCAGCATCTGTGGAGAGAGAAGTAGAGTTAACGTTTCAGGTCAGTGACCCTTCAGAACTAGCAAATATTAGAAATGTCAAAGCGGGGGTGGGGCAAGAGATAACAAAGGAGAAGGTGTAGATAGGACAAGGTCACAGAATAGCTGACCAGAAGGTTGTGGAGCAAAGGCAAACAATATGTTAATGGTGTATTGAAAAACAAAGCATTAGTACAGATAGGGTATTAACAGACTGAAAATTGAACAGCTGCAAGTACAAACATGAAAAAAAGCAGTGGGTAAGCAAACTGAACAAACTAAGATGAAATAAAATAAAATAAACACAAAAAAAAATTTTTTTAAAGGTAAAAGAAAAAATAACTGAAAATAAAAGTAAAATGGAGCCCGTCATGCTCTGAAATTATTGAACTCAATGTTCAGTCCGGCAGGCTGTAGTGTGTCTAATCGGTAGATGAGATGCTGTTCCTCGAACTTGCGTTGATGTTCACTGGAACACTGCAGCAATCCCAGGACAGAGATGTGAGCATGAGAGCAGGGGGGAGTGTTGAAATGGTCAGCAACCGGAAGCTCGGGGTCCTGCTTATGGACTGAGCGGAGGCGTTCCGCAAAGCGGTCACCCAGTCTGCGTTTGGTCGCCCCAATGTAGAGGAGACCACATTGTGAGCAGCGAATACAGTATACTACATTGAAAGAAGTACAAGTAAATCGCTGCTTCACCTGAAAGGAGTGTTTGGGGCCTGGGATAGTGAGGAGAGAGGAGGTAAATGGGCAGGTATTACACCTCCTGCGATTGCAAGGGAAGGTGCCATGGGAAGGGGACGAGGTGGTGGGGGTAATGGAGGAGTGGACCAGGGTGTCACGGAGGGAATGATCCCTTCGGAATGCTGACAGGGGAAGGGAGGGGAAGATGCGTTTGGTAGTGGCATCACGCTGGAGGTGGCGGAAATGGCGGAGGATGATCCTTTGGATATGGCGGCTGATGGGGTGGAAAGTGAGGACAAGGGGAACCCTTTTGCAGTTCTGGGAGGGAGGGGAACGGGTGAGGGTAGAGGTGCAGGAAATGGGCCGGACACGGTTGAGGGCCCTGTCAACCACAGTGGGGGGGAATCCTCGGTTGAGGAAAAAGGAAGACATATCAAAAGCGCTGTCATGGAAGGTAGCATCATCAGAGCAGATGCATCGGAGATGAAGAAACTGGGAGAATGGAACAGAGTCCTTACAGGAGGCAGGGTGTGAAGAAGTGCATTCGAGGTAGCTTTGGGAGTCAGTAGGCTTATAATGGTTATTAGTAGACAGCCTATCACCAGAGATGGAGATATAGAAGTCGAGGAAGGGAAGGGAAGTGTCGAAGATGGACCATGTAAAGGTGAGAGAAGGGTGGAAATTAGAAGCAAAGTTGAGAAAGTTTTCCAGTTCTGGGTGGGAGCAGAAACGGCACCGATACATTCATCAATGTACCGGAAAAAGAGTTGGGGGAGGGGGCCTGAGTAGGACTGGAACAAGGAATGTTCGACATATCCCACAAAAAGACAGGCCTATCTAGGACCCATGCGGGTACCTATTGCCACACCCTTTACTTGAAGGAAGTGAGTGGAGTTGAAGGAGAAGTTGTTCAATGTGAGAACAAGTTCAGCCAGGTGGAGGAGGGTGGTGGTGGATGGGGACTGTTTGGGCCTCTGTTCAAGGAAGAAGCAGAGAGCCCTCAAACCATCTTGGTGGGGGATGGAGGTGTAGAGAGATTGGACGTCCATACTGAAGAGGAGGCGGTTGGGGCCAGGAAACTGGAAATTGTCAAAATGACGTAGGGCGTCAGAAGAGTCACGGATGTAGGTGGGAAGAGACTGGACCAGAGGAGAAAAGATAGAGTCAAGATAGGAAGAAATCAATTCAGTGGGGCAGGAGCAGGCCGACACAATGGATCTGCCGGGACAGTCCTGTTTATGGATTTTGGGAAGGAGGTAGAAGCGGGCTGTCCGGGGTTGTGGGTCTATGAGGTTGGAAATCTGCTTACCCACTGCTTTCTTTTCATGTTTGTACTTGCGTCTGTTCAACTTTCAGTCTGTTAACACCTTATCTGTACTAATGCTTTGTCTTTCAACACACCATTAACATATTGTTTGCCTTTGCTCCACGACCTTCTGGTCAGCTATTCTGTGACCTTGTCCTATTTACACCTTCACCTTTGTTATCTCTTGCCCCACCCCCGCTTTACTTGCTTTTAATCTTTTACATTTCACTGACCTGAAACGTTAACTCTGCTTCTCTCTCCACAGATGCTGCCAGACCTGCTGAGTATTTCTCGCATTTCTTGTTTATACTCCTCGCAAACCAACTGAATTGGCTTTGTTTAAGTTTAAGATTATTGTTCGTAATTGGAGCATGTCACTTTAAAACTTAACATGGAATTCAATGGTATTATGATCACTATCTATTTCCCAGTGCATCTTTTACTATGACATTACTAATTAACCCTGCTTCATTCTACAATACTAGATCTAACATAGCTTTAATCCCAGTCATTCTACAACGTATTACTCCAAGAAACTGTCCCGAAAACATTCTAGAAACTCGTCTTTGAGACGACTCTTGCCAATTTCATTGCCCCAGTCCAAATGAAGATTAAAGTCCCCCATAATTATTACATTGCCTTTGTTAAAGCTCCAATATTTTCTTGCTTAATGCTCTGTCCAACAGTATAACTACTGTTAGGGGTTCTATAAACTACTCCCACCAGTAGTTTTCTGATTCTTGCTATTCCTAATTTCCACCCATACTGATTTTTACTTCATGATCCTCTGAGGCCAGATCATTTCTCACTAATGTCCTTATGTCATCCTTTATTATCAAGGCTCACCCTCCTCCTTTCTGAAATATTATGTCTTTCTGAAATATTATGTACCCTGGAATATTTATTTCCCAACCTTGATCATCATGTAACCATGTCTCTGTAATGGCGATTAGATCTAATTCTATTACCTCTATTTGCGTCATTAGTTTATCTATCATATTGCAGATGCTTCACACATTCAATGAATAACCATTAATTTAACTTTTTCACTTCTATTCCCTGCAATGATCTTATTCGCTGATGTACAATTTTGGCTAAATTCTCTGCCTCTTCCTGTTCCATTCTGCTTGTCTTTACCTACATATACTGTTCTGATACCTCGACCTTTCTCTTTGGATTTCAAAACATCCCTTCACCCTCCCCCTCCCCCCGCCCAGTCCCATTAGTTCACGACCCCTAGCCTTATCTGCCGGTGCACTCTTAAGCTTGTACAGTCTGTCCCTTTCTGCCACATTTTTTATACCCTTATTGCTATCTTGCTCTCTTGCCTTCTCCTCTCTATTTAAATTATCACATCTTCCCTCACTTGATCCCTTGCCCCCACTATTTAGTTTAAAGCCCTCTCTCCCGCCTTAGTTATACAACTCGCCAGAACACTGGTCCCAGCATGGTTCAGGTGAAGACCGTCCCAACGGTACAGCTCCCACTTGCCCCATTTCTAGTGCCAGTGTCCCATGAATCAAAATCCATTTCTCCCATACCAATCTTTAAACCACGCATTTAACTTTCTAATCTTATTTACCCTATGCCAATTTGTTCGTGGCTCAGGTAATAATCCAAATATTCTTACTTTTGAGGTTCTGCTTTTCAATTTAGCCCCTAGCTGCTCATACTCCCTGTGCAGAACCTCTTTCCTAGCCCTATCTAATTACATGAGTAATTGTAATGTACTCATGTAGACCATGACAACTGAATCCTCCCCCTCCTACTGCAAGTTCCTCTGCAGCCCTGAGCAGATGTCCCAAACCTTGGCACTGGGCAGGCAACACAGCTTTCTGGACTCTCATTCTTGGCTGCAGAGAATTGTGTCTATCCCCCTGATTATACTATACTACTACTACCACTACATTCCTATTTACTCTCCCGTTTGATTGGCTTCCTGTACCATGGTGCCATGACAATTGGCTCATCCACACTGCAACCCTCACTCTCATCCATACAAGCTGAAAGAACCTCAAACCTGTTGGACAATTGCAAGGGCTGAGGCTCCTCCACTTCTACCTTCTTGATACTCTTGCCTGTCTCACTCGCAGTCACATCCTCCTGTCCCTGACCACTGACCATATCAGAAGACCCTATCCTATGGGGTGTCACTGCCTTCTGAAACAAAGTGTCCAGGCAACTTTCCCCCTCCCTGATGCATCACAGTGTCTATAGCTCGGCCTCCAGCTCATCTACTCTGAGCCGAAGCTCTTCGAGCCATAAACACTTACTGTAGACATGGTTACCGTGAATCACATTGGTGTCCACAGGCTCCCACATACTGTAGTTACAACACATCACCTGTCCTGCTATTCTGAATGTGTTTTAATTAACAAATTAATTGTTTTCTTAATTAATTTTTAAATTAATACCTCTCCTCACCAGCGCTCACTGTACGAATTTAAACCTTAGTAATGCAATAAACCTTACCGCTTAAAACAAAAACAAAACAGTAGATTCACCAGTTTCTTATTTCCCTCTGCACGCATGTCTTAATTAATTACAAGGTAGTTACTTAAATTTTAATTCTAATTTTATGTTTTTCAAATTTTATTAGTATTAATTCACGCACCCTTTCAGAAGTGTACTAACCTAGCTATTCACAGACACTGCGTAAAAAAAGCCATTGGTTCTTTTGCCATTCACGTTATATTGGTGTCCTCTGGTTATCAAAACCTTTCTTTTAACTCATTTATGGGATGTGAGCATTACTGGTAAGGCCAGCATTTATTGCCCATCCCTAATTGCCCTTGAGAAGATGATGATGAGCTGCCAACTTGAACCACTGCAGTCCTTGTGGTGTAGGTACACCCACAGTGCTGTTAGGAAGGGAGTTCCAGCATTTTGACCCAGTGACAGTAAAGGAACAGTGATATAGTTCCAAGTCAGGATGGTGTGTGACTTGGAGGGGAACTTGCAGATGGTGGTGTTCCCATGCGTCCGCTACCTTTGTACTTCTAGTTGGTAGAGGTCATTGGTTTGAAAGGTGCTGTCTAAGGAGTCTTGGTGAGTTGCTGTAGTGCATCTTGTAAATGGTGCACACTGCTATCACTGTGCACCGGTGGTGGAGGGGTGTACTTTAAGGTGGTAGAAAAGGTGCCAAACAAGTGGCTTCTTTGTCTTGAATGGTGTTGAACTTCTTGAGTGGTGTTGGAGCAACAGTCATCTAGGCAAGTGGAGAGTATTCTAACACACTCCTGACTTGTGCCTTGTAGATGATGGACAAGCTTTGTGAAGTCAGGAGGTGAGTTACTTGCCACAGAATTCCCAACCTCTGACCTGCTCTTGTAGCCACAGTATTTATATTGCTGGTCCAATTCAGTTTCTGGTCAATGGTAACCCCCTGGATATTGATAGTGGGGGATTCAGTGATGGTAATGCTGTTGAATGTCAAGGGAAGCTGGTTAGATTTCCTCTTGCTAGTGATGGTCATTGCCTGCCACTTGTGTGGCATGAATGTTACTTGCCACTTATCAGCCCAAGCCTGAATGTTGTCCAGGTTTTTCTGATTGTGGTATGGACTGTTTCAGTATCTGAGGAGTTATGAATGGTATTGAACACTGTGCAAGCATCAACAGACATCTCCATTTTTGACCTGATATTGAAGGAAGGTCATTGATGAAGCAGCTGAAGATGGTTGGGCCTAGAACAGTGCCCTTAAGAACTGTTACAGCGATGTCCTGGGGCTTAGATGATTGGATTCCAACAACCACAACATCTTCCTTTGTCCTCGGAATGAGTTCAATCAGTGGAGAATTTTCCCTTCGATTCCCATTGACTTCATTATTGCCAGAGCTCCTTGATGCCACACTCAGTCAAATGCTGCCTTGAGGTCAAGGGCAGTCACTCTCACCTCACCTCTGGAATGCAGCTCTTTTGTACATGTTTGGACCAAGGCTATAATGAGGTCTGGAGCCAAGTGGCCTTAATGGAACCCAAACTGACTATCAATGAGCAGGTTATTGCTGAGTAAATGCTGCTTGATAGCACTGTTGACAACACCTTCCATCACTTTGCTTATGATTGAAAATAGACTAATGGGGCGATAATTTGGTTGTTCTCCTTAGGGAAGAGAAAGTTGAGTGGAGATTTGATAGTGGTATTCAAAATCATGAGGTGCCTGGACAGAGTAGATTGGGACAAACTGTTCACGTTGGCAGAAGGACCGAGAACCAGAGGGCACTGATTTAAGGTGATTGGCAAAGAACCAGACGCGACATGAGGAAAAACATTTTTATGCAACGAGTGGTTAGGATCTGGAATGCACTGCCTGAGAACTTGGTGGAGGCAGATTGAATGATGGCTTTCAAAATGGAATTGGATAATTATCTGAAAAGATTGGCAGGGCTTTGGGGAAAGGCAGGGGAGTGGGACTAGCTGAGTAACTCTTACAGATAGTCAGTATGGACATGATGGGCCAAATGGCCTCCTTCTGTGCTGTAACCATTCTATGATTCTATTCTATAATTCTAATTAGCTGGATTGGATTTGTCTTGCTTTTAATAGACAGGACATCCCTGGGTAATTTTCCACATTGTTGGGTAAATGCCAATGTTGCAGCTCTACTGGAACAGCATAGTTAGAGGCACAGCTATTCCTGGGGCAGAAGTCTGCAGTACTACAACCAGGATGTTGTCAGGGCCCATAGTCTTTGCTGTATCCAGTGCCTTTAGCTGTTTCTTGATATCATGGGGAGTGAATCGAATTGGCTCAAAACTGGCATCTCTGATGTTGAGGACCTCAGGAGGAGGCCATGATGGATTATGCACTCGGCAGTTCTTGTTGTAGGTGGTTGCAAACGCTTTTGCACTGATGTTCTGGGCTCTGTCATCATTGAGAGTAGGGATATTTGTGGAGCCTCCTTCTCCGGTTAGTTATTTGATTGTCCACCACCATTCATGACTGGATGTGTCAGGGGTGCAGAACTTTGATGTGATCTGTTGGTTGTTCAATTGCTTAGCTCGATCTATAGCATATTGCTTCCATTGTCTAGCATGCATGTTGTCCTGGGTTGTAGCTTCATCAGATTCGTGCCTCATTTTTAGGCATGCCTGGTGTTGCTCCTGGCATGCTCTCCTACACTCTTTATTGAACCAGGTTTGCTCCCCTGGCTTGATGGTAATGGTAGAGTGAGGGATATGCCGGGCCATGAAGTAACGGATTATGTTTGAATACAATTCTGCTGCTGTTGATGGCCCACAGTGCCCCATGGTTGCCAAGTTTTGAGCTGCCAGATCAGTTCTGAATCCAACCCATTTAGCATAATAGTGCCTCACCACACAATGCGGTATTCACTCCTATCAATATGGTCATGCACAGATACATCTGATACAGGTATATTGGGGGAGATGATGTAAAGTAGGTTTTTCCCTCTTGTTCGTTCTCTCACCACCTGCTGCAGGTCCAGTCTGGCAGATATGTCCTTCAGGACTCGGCCAGCTTGATCAGTGATGGTGCTACTGAGCAACTCTTGATGATGGACATTAAAGTCCACCTAGAGTGCATTCTGTGCCCTTGCTACCCTCAGTGCTTCTTCAAAGTGATGTTCAAAGTGGAAGAGTACTGATTTATCAGCTGAAGGAGGGTGGTAGGTGGCAATCAGCAGAGGTTTCCTTGACCGTGTTTGACCTGATGCTGTAAGACTTCATGGGGTCCAGAGTCAATGTTGAGGACTCTCAAGGCCACTCCCTCCTGACTGTTTATCACGGTGCTGCCACCTCTGCAGGATCTGCCCTACTGCTGGAAGGAGTCTGGGATGTTAGCTGTGAAGTGTGATTCGGTAAGTATCACTTTATCAAACTATTGCTTGACTAGTCTGTGGGACAGCTCTCCCAATTTTGGCACAAGTCCTCAGATGTTAACTAGGAGGACTTTGCAGGGTCAACTGGTCAGGGTGTGCCTTTGTCGTTTTCGGTACCTAGGTCAATGCTGGGTGGTCTATTCGGTTTTAATCTTTATTTTACTTTTCTATAGCAGTTTGATACAACTGAGTGGTTTGTTAGGCTGTTTCAGAGGGAAGTTAAGAGTCAATAACGTTGCTGTGGGTCTGGAGTCACATATAGGCCTGACCAAGAAAGGACGACAAATTTTCCTGCCTGAAGGATATTCGTGAACCATATCTTTCCCACGAGATGGTGGCCTGTGGAATACACCCAGTCGCATAATCACCTCTCAACCTTCTCTTCTCTAAGGAGAATGACCCCAGCTTCTCCAATGTATCCACATAACTGAGATACCTCATCCCTGGAACCATTCTCATAAGTCATTTCTGCACCCTCTCCAATGCCTTCACATCTTTCCTAAATTTTGGTGCCCAGAAGTGGACACAATACTCCAGTTGAAACCGAACCAGTGCTTTATAAAGGTTTATCATAATTTCCTTGCTTTTGTACACTATGGGCTGAAATTTATAATGGCAGGCCACATGTCACAGAGCCACCGTAATATTAAGTGCGGCAGCTCATTTAAATAGCCGGGGCGAACCATGCCCCCCACCCCCGATGACGTGGAGGGGGCGGACTGTCCATGCCAGACAATGGCGTCAGCAGGCACTGACGCCATTTTTAAAGGCTTCGAGCCCTGCCATTCAATTTAAATATTTAAAGATAGATTGATTTAAAAATATTTAAATACATTTATCTTTCCCCTCTCCCACCCACCCCCCTATAACCATAGAATTAATTACTTGCCCTCCCCCCCCACAAAACAATTACCTTGTCCACCTGACCTTCCTTCCCCAAAGTGCATAAACATTACACTATAACCCTTCCCACCATCCCCTACACCAATGATATGACTTTGACCCCACTCCCGCCCACCTCACACTGAGAAACATACCTCCTCCCCCCTCCCCACCAGTGTTCCACCTTGGTTCCCCAGACGGGGATCGGTAGCCGCGTGAGTGCTAGCCAGCGGCACGAATATCGCACGGGGACAGATGGTGGGAGAGTAAGGGTATTGATTAAAATTTATTTATATACGTTAATGACAGTCCTGTCACCGAGCAGCAGGGGGTCTGCCACGAGGCCTCACTGCCGCCAACAATATCGGGCTGGGCCCTCACGCGTTGGGGGGTGTGGCGGCCCCCCCTCCCCGCCACGACCCCTGATGTCAGGGTTGGGGGGGGATCTGTAAAATTCAGCCCTATGTCTATATTCATAAAGCCCAGTATCCTATATGCTTTTTTAACCACTTTCTCAAAGTCCCCTGCCACCGTCAATACTTTGTGCCCATATACTTCCAGGTCTCTCTGTTCCCGAACCCGCTTTAGAATTGGACCCTTCATTTTATATTTTTCTCCTTGTTCTTCCTACCAAAATGTATCACTTCACACTTCTCTGCATTAAGTTTCAACTGCCACATGTCCAGCCTTTCCACCAGCCTGTCCTCTTGAAATTTATCACTGTCCTCCTCTCAGTTCACAATACTTCCAAGTTTTGTGTCATCTGCAAATTTTGAAATTGTGCTTTGTACAACCAAGTCCATGTCATTAATATATATCAAGGAAAGCAGTGGTCCTAGTACTGGCCCCTGGGGAACCCCTCTGTATACCTTCTTCCAGACTGCAAAACAGCCATTCACCATTATTCCTTGTTTTGTGAAATTCAGCAAACGTCGTACCCATGCTGTCACTGTCCATTTTATTCCATGTGCTTCAACTTTGCTGGCAAGCCTGTCATGTGGCACTTTATCAAATGCATTTTGAAAGTTGATGTAGACCACATCAAACGTATTAACCTGATCAACCCTCTCTGTTACTTCATCAAAAATCTCAAACAAATTAGTTAAACATAATTTTCCTACAACAAATCCATGCTAGCTTTCCCTAATTAATCCACACTTGTCCAAGTTTCTGTTACTTTTGTCACAGATTATCCTTTCTAAAAGCTTTCCTACCACTGAGATTAAATTGACAGCTTGTAGTTGCTGGATTTATTCTTATACCCTTTTTTGATCATGCCTATAACATTTGCTATTCTCCAGTCCTCTGGCACCACCTGAATTTAAAAAGGATTCAAAGATTTTGGTCAGTGCCTCTGCAATTTCCTTACTTCCCTCAATATCCTTGGATGCATCCCATTGGTTTCTTATCAACTTTAAGTACAGCCAGTCTTTCTAATACCTCGGCTTTATCAAATTTTAGCCCATCCAGGGTCTAAAGCAGCTCCTCTTTCACTGTGACTTCAGCAGCATCTTCTTCCTTGGTAAAGACTGATGCAAAGTACACATTTAGTACCTCTGCCTCCATCTGTGGATCCACTTTTTTGTCCCTAATCAGCCCCATGTCTCCACTTATATAATAAAGACAAGAAATGCTGGAACCACTCAGCAGGTCTGGCAGCATCTGTGAAAAGAGAAGCAGAGTTAACGTTTCGGGTCACTGAAGTACGGGGGAAGGGGGGAACACTGCCTTGGCCAGTTGGAGACCCATTCCCCCACCACCCACTTGCACGATTGTACGGCACCAGGCCAATTAACAGCCTGGTGCCGGGATCCCTATCCTCTTAAAGACGGTGATCATGCCTCCAAGAGTTGCCGGCCAACCACAGGGTTGGCAGCTCAGTAGTACTGGGAGCAGTGCCGGTACTGCAAAGGCCTAGGGCCCAGGCCTAGTGCTGGAGGCCCAGACCTCAGGTAAGTGAGAGAGGGTGGGCGTTGAGAGCAGGGGAAGAGGGGTTCAGGGAGGTGGGTTGTTTGCTGGTGGGATCCTTCTGTGGGCCACAGATTGCCCATGAAGGATGGCCCCCGCCAAAGCCACAGGGGGTATCCTTGTTTCACTGGGCAACCTCTCTGTGTGGCACAAGCCCCCCTCATCTGCCACTGGTTAAATCCCAGCAGTAGCAGGAAGAGGTCTTCAAGTGGCATGTGGGCAGGAAGGCTATTCCATCCTCAATACAATTGCGTTGTGACAGGGAGGTGATGGGCCTCTCGGGAGGGCCCAAAAAATTCAGCCCTTTATCTATTTCCTTTTTCACTTTCCCTCTGAACTTTCTAATTTCAGCCTGATTCTCACTTGTATTATCAACCTGACATCTGTCATACACACCATTTATCTGCTTTATATTGCTCTTTATCTCTTTTGTTATCCAGGAACCTCTGGCTTTGGTTGGGATACCTTTCCCTTTTGCAGGAATGTATCTCGACTGTACCCAAATCATCTCCTTTTTAAAGGCAGCCCATTGCTCTGGTACAGTATTGCCTCATTCACCATAACCAGATTGAGCAATGCCTCCTTCCTCATAGAGCCGGAAACATACAGATCAAGAAATTGCTCTTGAATGCACTTCAAAAACACTTCCCACCTTCTGCACTTTACACTATTGCTATCCAGGTTTATTTTAGGATAATTAAAGTCCCCCATTATCACTAATCTATAGTTTTTCCACGTCTCTGTAACTCGCTGAAAATTTGCTCCTCTATATCTTTCCCACTATTTGGTAGCCTATAGAATACACCCAGCAATGTAATTGTACCTCTATTGTTTCTTAACTCTAACCAAATAAATTCTGTCCTTGAATCCTCTCATACATCCTCTGTCTCCAGCATTGTAATGAATCTCCTTATCAATACTTCCATCCCTCCTCCTTTCTTTCCTTCCCTATCTTTCTTGAACACCTTGTATCAAGAAATATTTAGTACCCAATCCTCCCCTTTTTCGATCCAGGTCTTTGTTAGCGCCCCATCATAATATTCCCATGTGGTTATCTGTGCCTGCAACTCACCAACCTTGTTTACCATGCCTTGTACATTTACATATATACACTGTAAACCTAATTCTGACCTGATTGCATTCCCTCTTCGTCTGACAGCACCTAATACCTTACTATTTCTTACTTTTGTGCTTTCTCCCTCTCTTCTAATCCTTTGCGTACCTTGTTTCTCCTTTCTAATGCTACATTCTGGTTCCCACCTTGCCAAATTAGGTTAAGACCTCCCAACTGCACTAGCAAACTGGCCTGCGAGGATATTGGTCCTGGCTTTGTTCAGGTGCAACCTATCCAGCCAGTATAGGTCCCACCTCCCTCAGAACTGGTCCCAATGTCCCAGGAATCTAAAGCCCTCCCTCCTGCACCATCTTTGCAGCCACACATTCATCTGCTGTATCCTTCTATTTCTATGCTCACTGGAGCATGGCATCAGGAGTAATCTGGAGATTGCTTCCTTTGAAGTCCTGATTGTTACTCTCCTTCCTAGTTCCCTAAAATCTGCAGGACCTCATCCTTCTTTCTACCTATGTCATTGGTACCGATATGGACCACAACCGCTGGCTGTTCACCCTCCCCCCTCAGAATACTCTGCAGCCTCTAGTGACATCCTTGCTCCTTGCACCATATCATCCTGGATGTGAAGCAACATACCATCCTGGATTCACATCTGTGGCCACAGAAATGCCTGTCTGTTCCCCTAACTATAGAATCCCCCTATCACTATTGTTTCCCCAATCATCATCCTGCCCCTTGTAAGCTGGGCCACCCATGGTGCCCTGGATTTGGCTCTGACTGCACTCCCCAAGGCAACCATCATCCTCAACAGTATTCAGAACTGAATACTGTTTTGAGAGTGAGATGCACTCCGGGGCTTCCTACACTACCTACCTGCCTGGTGGTCACCCATTCCCTCTATGCCTGCATACCCTTAAGCTGCCTGCCGACCACATCCAGAAGCATGCTATGCATGGAACTCTCAGCCTTGTGGATACACTGTACTGACTCCAACTGCAGCTCAAACTCTGAAACCTGGAGCCTCAGTGACTCCAGCAGATGACACTTCCTCCACTTGTGGTTGTTCAGGACATGAGAAGTGTCCTGGAGTTCCCACATGGAACCGGATGTGCAGTCCATGGGCCATACCTCTATTTATTAGACTTACTAAACATACAGAAATAAAGTCTTGGACATATATAAAAAATACTCCCTAGCTACTCACTATTCAGCATCTTCCCATGTGCTGACATCACTTTTATTTTTTGTTACCTCGCTCCCTAGTGCTCACACTTATTCTGCACTGCTGCTCTGCCCAGACCTCCTTCAGGTCCATTACTTCTATCTGATAGTCTCTGGCACTGTTTTCACTCAGGCTCGCACTCTCTGTCTCCCTACTATTGTTTTTACCTGTTGGTATCTGGCACTGTTTTCCCTCAGGCGTACTCTCTCTGACTCATCTGCACTGATGATAGGTACTCAGTATGAGGAATTGTTTCATAATCACCCCGATGTGACTGACCTCTACCTACAAACCAGCCTTCAGCACCTGCCAAAGATATCACAAAGCATTTCTCATGCTCTTCCCTCATGAACTTTCCAGGTCTCTATTCCAACATGCCTGTGTAGCTGTTGCTGTTAGTACCCTGAGAACTGATCTATTAATATGACTGGTTTCAAGATATTTCTGCATTATGCTTACATGTCCTTGTACTTTACAATGCTGTGTTGGGAAAGATAAAGTTATCATATGCAAGCTGTATCTATATATTTATATCACAGTTCAGCCATTGTCACTGCAATGAAAATGTGGCCAGAAGCAAAAGAACTGCAGACGCTGGAAATCTGAAACAAAAACATAATGCTCAGCAAGTTAATCAGCACCTGAGGAGAGAAGAGATAGGTTAATGTTTTAGGTGTGGACCCTTTGTAAGAACTAAAATGAAGCAGCTGTGCTGCCAGCTGCTGTACTGAGTACCAACCTCAAGGAGTAATTTTAGTGTAATGGCATCAGCAAGAGAGCTGGAGCAGTTGTCTCTGTTTCTGGCACCAGCATCAGCATTGTTTCCAGAGCAGAGGGGAAAAAAATCTCGACATTAGTTCTGGTTTGTGTCGGACGGGCCAAGAGGAAAATAATGTTCCATCTGCAAAATAGACAGAAAACAGAGAATGACTTTCACAGAAAGATGTACTGCAGTCAAAGAGTGCAGCTGCTCTAATAGATGCTGGCATTTGTTTTTGACATGGAGTTTGAAACATGTAAATGGTCATTTGTTTGCACTTCTTTGATTATAATTAAATTTTTCCTTGCTCCAATTCTGCTGAACCAATGATTTTAATGCAGAGAAAAGAATTATGGACTGATACTATTTTTCATACTTCCGTGTGGTTATTCGTTTTAACGGAAAAGCAGACATGAGTGAATGGGTGAGACAGGATAGTAAAACTAGTATCAGGCATTTCACCTGTCATTACTTCGACTGAGTTTTCCTTCTTTGTGTGTCAGGCAATGTGAAAAGACTTGGTAAAAGACTTTCCTGGGAAAACTGCATTTTGTGCACAAGCAAACTATGTTGAAGATAAATATTGAACTCAGATTCATAACAGGAGCCAGTTCTATGAAGGAAATAACATATAAATGTTTCTTTTATGGTGCAAAGAAATGTGGCTCGCTTAAACTGTGAAGATGCTCCAAAGAAATTATAGCTAAACAGAAATCCAAATGTGCAGAAACTAATGGCCTTAAATGTACTTGTTCTAGATAAAACCTACTTCTGCAACCAAACATTTAATCACGCTTCCTCGTATTTCCTTATTTGCTTTCTATATTAAAGGCACAATAAATCCAAGTTGGTGTTGGTGTTGGCTTTACAGGTTTTGACCCGTTGTAATTAAACAGCAACAAAGAGATGTACAGTCAGATTGATTCTGGGTATTGAAGACCGCTAATTTGAAGAACCCAGTTTCACAGAGGGTAATTTGGTGCCCTGGAAGTCATGCATCTTTCAGTATAACTAAAAAGAAACACCTGGAAGCAATAATTAATCTAGATGCTTCATGTCGTTAAATCTGCCATCCTGTTGCTTTACAGTAACCGTATCTTGGTGGCCCTTTACATGTCATGGCCCTCAAAGTACAGCTACCCAATTTCATCCATTCTGATGCATGTTGCCATATCTTTGGGACATACTTTGTTTTCACCACCCAGGTGGCAATCTATAGGAGCATATTGAATGCCCAATATATAATACTTAGACATCTTACCTTTCTTGTAATGCATTCTATCCAAAAACCCTTGTAAATTCATTTTCCTTTTCTTTTTTCTGTATGATTTTAGCAAGATGAGGCGTTGGCACCTGGTGGATGCTAGGCACAGGGCACTTCAGAGCAGTTGGTATGACAAACTCCATCTGGCACAATTGCCATCACAGATTCTAGCACCAGCTAAAATTACCCTCACAATTGAAAAGGAACAAATGGAAGTGGCACTTGAGAAACAGCAAGCTGTAGCCCAGGGACACAGCTCTGGATATTCATCTACTGCATAGCAGGGGATTGATACCTTATTGGGTCTGTTTTTAGAAGTGAGATGATATCATTTGAGACTGAGCTGAACTCCCTGAAAAGGTAAAAGCAAAATATTGCAGATGCTGGAAATCTGAAATAAAAACAGAAAGTGATGGAACTATTCAGCAGGTCTGTCAGCATCTGTGGAGAGAGAAACAGAGTTAACATTTCAGGTATGTGACCAAAAGCCACCACTTTCTGTTTTTATCCTTGCTAACGTAGTTAGACACTGCAGAGCAGTGCACCTCAAACTACCCTGTGGCAATGCATGAAGGATTTTCACAATTATGTCTAGTTGTCACAAATCAGCAATTTTATGTGGATAGCACCATGGTGAACTAAAACAAGTCACTTGATTTATGCAGTTGTATATATAACTAAATGCACCAGGTTTTATTGTTCATGCCCTGAAGAAAGCTGAACCCAGGCTCACTGCTCTTTGTTGTACCTGACAGACATCTTTACTGACCTTTACATTCCATATCAATTCATTTTTCTGACCAGTGAAATCTTATTGATAGCATGTTTGGACACTGCTGAAAAGCCTGTTTATAATCACTTCATCTCATATACAAGTAACATCATACTCTATCTCAGGTATAGTGAGACAGCCAGAAAGCACGCATCTGGTTTATTTTGCTATTTTCAGGAATGTTTTCAGATTTTGAACAGCAACATTTTTTGAAGTGCAAGGCTGAATCTCATTATTTACTTGTTCGATGATGGCGATTGATGTGGTATATATGGCAGTGCAGATCACTGGACTGTGTCTGGTATCATGAAGTGCTACCAAACTCCAAATCCTCCCAAGTTCTCTCAGCAGCCCAAGCTTTCTGAACAGATTTGGTTATTTTTCAAAATATATCACTTTGAGTTAGTATTTTGCCATTTTACTGGAGAGCAAATAGTTACCAAAACCTTTTCAGTCTCAAAGTCAGGTGCTTGATCTGTTGCTCAACTCCATCTACTTGCCAATGCTCCACAGCTCTAAAAACTGTGTGAAACCTTCCCATTGTTGACTTGGCAAATTTGTGCTGTGTGGATGCTGCATCTGCTGCAATGCATACTTTATTAGTGTGGTATTTGTTTTTTGCCCTACTTTTATTGAAACATAGTTGAAGAAATTAGTTGGGGAAATAGACTCAGTAATTCAATTATGTCATCATTTCAAACATGTCTCTGCATCCTTTCCCAATAATGAAACGCTACTTTCATGACCAGTCCTCTTAAGCCTTTTATGATCTTCTTACATCAATATTTATACAGGTTCTAAGGATGCACCTTTCCACAATCCCTCACACCCAAAATTACAAAAAACCACAGTTATGTAGATTCTCACAAGCTTTATGAATAGGCATCTTTGTCTCTTACCTCAGCCTTCCTAGCAAAGTACATGAGCAAAACTATGGACTTCTTTGTTAATGTTTCAGGTCTGTGATCTTTCACTGGTCACAGACCTGAAACGTTAACTTTGCTTCTCTCTCCACAGATTCTGCCAGATTTGCTGAGGTTTTCCAGCACTTTTTGTTTTTGTTTCTGATTTCCAGCATCTGCAGTATTTTGCTTTTATTATGGACTTCTTTGTTTTTGTTGTGGTGTATCAGATGCCATAACAACTGGATGGAGTCAGAACAATTGTAATAAGGGTGATTATCTCATGTAACTAACTCTGGTAATTATTGAGAACATAGAGAGACTTACTGAAATTTTACTATGGCGTCAATGGGAAAGCCAAAGATGCTACATGCTCTCATACACCATTAATCTTGTTCAGTAGATAATGTTTGACTGTGTATTTGAACCTCTGCACACACAGGACTGTGCTCTGAAAATTAGTTCCACAGGCAGGAGAAGCAGCTTGTAAAGATTTGTTGATGGTATTTTGTATGGACTTTGCGTACTGATACAGAAAATGGAGGTGCAGTAGTACCTCTTGTGTTCCCAGTATATAAACATGTATAATTCTTGTGGTACTGCTCCAGTCATTATCTTGCAGCATATCTGCATGCTCACCTTCCTAAAATTACCATTCATTCTCATGGTTTTCTCTGTTCTTATTTATTCCAATCAATGTCACATAAATACTCAGCATAACGTTCAGCGTGGTGTGGAGTAGGCCATTCTCATCACACCCATTGATTTTCATGGCTTTGGACTGTACTGAGTAAGGAGGCAAGGAATAGCTTTTCTCTAGAATTTGTGGCTTATCTACAGCTCTGAACCTCAAGAGTACCTCAGAAATATGAGATATGTGTTCTGAACATAAAAAGGGAATGGGAAAATGGAAATTGGCATCCAGTATGTTACAGATGCTTATACCTTGTCTGGTTTTTAGGGCATCATGCTGTCTTTTAGCCAGCTAGCGCCATTTAGCTCAAAACAAAACTGAACAACCAGTTACTGTACAGAATGATATATGAACAAGATTTCTTTTGGGATCACTGATCCCTAAACATTAGCAATTGGAATTTTATCTGAACTTTTTCACCTTTCATCCTACATGCATCAAAGTTAAGTAATGAGTTATTCTAAAGGTGATATATTGCTGGTTGGATAAATGGAAACTAACAAGCCAGTTGACTTTAGGAAAGAGGAATGCTAAGAATTTTGTTTTTCTCAGTTTGCTTATTAGGTCTACTGCCCCACCCTTTATCTCCACAGTGGGAGCATTGACTGTGTGGGACACCTTGGCTGGAATTTTACAAGGCCTTTGGAGAGGGGCTAGAAAAATTGCGGCGGAAGGCATTGGGAGGGAAGGTCGACATCTTCACGTCGCTTATGGATATTACAAGAGGCGGCCAGACTGGCGGGAGGAGTTTGCGCTTCAATGTGGTGGGAATTTTTTTAATTCATTCATGAGATGTAGGCGTCACTGGCTAGGCCAGCATTTATTGCCCATCCCTAATTGCCCTTGAGAAGGTGGTGGTGAACCGCCTTCTTGAACCACTGCAGTCCATGTGGGATAGGTACACACACAGTGCTGTTAGGAAGGGAGTTCCAGGTAAAGGCCTGCTCAGGTCTGCAAATGAGACCCGACCCGAGCCCGACAGAACCCCATCCAATCCCAAGCCTGACCCAGCCCGAATCCTTCCATTTTTCCCCACGCCCGACCTGACCCTACCTGACCATCAGTTAACTTACCTTCCATTTTTTATTTTGTTCCTTACCTGCACAAGCTTAAAATAACAGTAACAAAACCACCTTTAAAGTCCAAAAAGTAAATTAATATTAGCATCACTTACCTCAGGTTGTGAGAGAGTGTGTCCGCTCCGGCCCGACCCGACCCGAGCCTGAATGCCAGACCCAGAAGTGCAACCCGACCTGACCTGAACCCGACATGTCGTCGGGTCCCATCTGGGTAGCAGGCCTTCAGTTCCAGGATTTTGACACAGCGACAGTGAAGGAATGGCAATATAGCTCCAAGTCAGGATGGTGTGTAGCTTGGAGGGGAACATGCAGGTGGTGGTGTTCCCATGCATCGGCTGTTCTTGTCCTTCTAGGTGGTAGAGATCGCGGGTTGTTGTCTAAGGACTGGCATCTGTGATGCTGGGGACTTCAGGGAGAGGCTGAGATGGATCATCCACTCGGCATTTCTGGCTGAAGATTGTTGCAAATGCTTCAGCCTTATCTTTTGCACTAATGTGCTGAGCTCTCCCCTCATAGAGGATGGGGATATTTGTGGAGCCACCTCCTCCAGTTAGTTGTTTAATTGTCCACCACCATTTACAACCCAGTTTTGCATTGCTAGATCTGTTTGAATTCTATCCCATTTAGCATGGTGGTAGTGCCACAATGTGAAGATGGGATTTTGTCTCCGCAAGTTCTGTGCGGTGGACACACCTACCGCTGGTGTCATGGACAGATGCATCTGCAGCAGACAGATTGGTGAGGACAAGTATGCTTTTCCGTTTGTTGGTTCCCTCACCACCTGCCGCAGACCCAGTCATGTCCTTTAGGACTTGGCCAGTAATGGTGCTACTGAGCCACGATTGGTGACAGACATTGAAGTCCCCTACCCAGAGTACATTCTGTGCCCTTGCCACCCTGACTGCTTCCTCAAGTTGTGTTCAACGTGGAGGAGTACTGATTCATTAGCTAAGTGGGGCAGGGGGTGCTGATGCTGGTAATCAGCAGGATGTTTCTTTGCCCCCATTTGATCTGATACCATGAGACCTCATGGGGTCCAGAGTCGATGTTGAGAACTCCCAGAGCAGCTCCCTCCTGACTGTATACCACTGTGCTGCCACCTCTGCTGTGTCTGTCCTGCCAGTGGGATAGGACATATCTGGGAATGGTGATGGTAGGGTCTGGGACATTGTCTGCAATGTATGATTTGATGAGTGGGACTATGTCAGGCTGTTGCTTGATTATTCTGTGGGATAGCCCTCCCAATTTTGGCACAAGCCCCCAAATGTTAGTAAGGAAGACCTTGCAGGGTTGGGTTTGCTGTTGTCGTTTCCAGTGCCTAGGTTGATGCTGAGTGGTCCATCCGGTTTCATTCTTTTTCTTAGACTTTCTAGCGGTTTTGTACAACTGAGTGGCTTGCTAGGCCATTTTACAGAGCATTTAAGAGTCAACCACATTGCTATGGGTCTGGAGTCACATGTAGGCCAGCAGATTTCCTTCCCTGAAGGACATTAGTGAACCAGATGCTTTGTTAATTGACAATGGTTTCATGGCCATCATTAGATAATTCCAGATTTATTAATTAAATTCACATTCCACTTTTGGCTGTGGTGGGATTCAAGCCCATGTCCCCAGAGCAATGGTCTCTCGGTTACTAGTCCAGTGACAACACCACTGCACCACCACATCCCCTTAATGTAATGAGGTCCATCAACGGGCAATGAACTCTGATTTTACAAGCTGTTTCACATTTTACGAGGGGTGCACGGGAATAATGGAGCTTCAGAGCCTTGTCAGTTATGACATGATGGAAGCTCAGTGGAAGGTCACTCATGGCTGCAGTTGGCATCCATTGCAAGAGGTAGCATGTCTTGATAGGGTGGGTTATACTAGGTGCATAGCGGCTGTAGCAGTTTGTTTTCAAGACACACTTGACTGGCACAGGAGAGGCACTCTGGTAAGGTGTCCTCGCTGTCTTTGCACTTATATGTGCAGAGTAAGGGTAGGGGGGGTGGTGATATAGCCCTGAAAAGTGAGCTCAGCTGCTTTCTATGGGCCTCATTCAATCAGGCTTTAAGAACTCCAGTGAGGAGGAGCTTCAGAGAGCGAGATAGCTGCAGCCAACGGGAGTGGAGCAGCAGCACCCAGAGGGGCACCAGGGCATGAACCTGGAAGGGGACACGGACAAGGAGGGTGCAGAGGGGCACACAATCAGCCTCTTGTGCACAAAAGAGGCTACCCACCAGAGAGGGTCTACTGACAGAGGCTCAGTTTCCTGCAAATGTTGGAGCAGCAGCGTTGCTGAAGAATGTGCCTCTCCAGGGAGGTGTTCACAGAGCTCTGTGCCATGATGGAGGATGAGCTGAGCCCCATGGGAAGTCATGGACACCCAATGCCTGTGGGGCTGAGGGTCACTGTGGCACTTAATTTCTATGTCTCAGGCTCATTCCAGGGATCTTCTGGAGATATGTGTGGGATCTCCCAGTCTGTGGCTCATAGCTGCATCAAGATGGTCACCAATGCTAACTTCGGGAAGCAGCCATAATGCTTACATACTAAAGCAATCCCAGGTGACCTGACCTTTTCAGTACCCCTGCTTGTCTTCAAGGATGTATACTGGCTGACAAGCGCTACCCACTGAACAGATGGCTACTTAAGCCTGTATGGAACCCAAGCACACATGCAGAGGAGAGATACAACAGCTGGCAGGGAATCACTCGAGCAACCATCGAGCAGGCCATAGGGCTTCTGAAGCTGTGGTTCAGATGCATGGATAGATCTGGTGAAGCCCTTTAGTATGTCACAGCAAGGGTCTTGCGTATTATGGTGGCGTGCTGTGCACTGCACAGCCTTGCGCTGCAGAGGGGAGTATTGAACATGAGGACATCCTGGAGCACAATGCTTCCTCCAGTGATGAGGATATGGAGGGGGATGCTGACCAGGTGCTATGTGATGAAGACCATGAGGCACTGCAGGCAAGGCGCCATGAAATACGCAAGATGAAGGATTGTGACGTGCTAATACAGACACATCTCAGGTGAGCCTTGCTCATAGATCCATTCAATCCAATAAAGTAACAACCTTCTGCAGCCCTGTCGTTGTTTCCTTCATTTCCCTTACCATGTCCCTGTAAATACATTAGACAATGGCATGCTGAATGCATTGACCTCATTCAGTGTGGTTCTTCCCATCACATCCTTTGCAGGAGCCAGTGAACTGTTAAAGGCCCAATAGTGTGTATAGAAGTAAAGGATTCTTTTTGTGTTGCACCATTCCAGAATTCATTTAAAGCACTTCCAGAGCAAGCTGGTATTCATTAACAAAATATAACCCGTAAATCCCAAGTGCAGCTCGGTGGACTTCTTAAAGCACTTACAGGCTCTCCTACATCATTGTCTCCCTGCATTTTCAGCTGAGTAGGAGGCATGCTGCTGACTTTTATGCCTTGTGGCTTTCAATGACCTTGGCGGGCATCCTCTGGTTGAGGCCTGGTGGGCTGTGGCATATGGAGGGCCTCCTGCACAGGAGCAGGAGCTGCCTTTGTCATAATGGCCTCATGAGGTGCTGGTAGCACAGTCAGAGGGGACAAGGACCTACTGCTCAAGCTGGAGCGCCCTGAGAGGAGCCCCCAGATGCTCCAAGCAGCTGATGTCTACCCTTTCAGGGCATACCTGGGCCCTCCCTGCAGAGCTGAGGAGTTCGAGGACCTGGCGGTGACTCCAGGTGTCTCATGCCCCCCACCCGGCCTCTTGCTCAGCCATTGCTCCACAGAGCTCATGGAGATGGCAACGGCATGCAGATCCACGCTCATCACCGGCATCTATTGGGTCGTATGCTGGATGTGACTCTCCAAGAGGGTCACCAATCTCTCAATGGAGGATGCAATGCATGCACACGCCAGAGACAGGGTGACACTCGTGGCTTGGATGAACTTCTCCATCAATCGCTCAGGGGTACACTTGGCCTGTGGAAGCTCACGCATCTCTCACTGGCTGCAGGTCCAGCATCTGCTGCCTTGTTGATGACTCTGGAGCATGTCATCAGCATGAAGGTCGGTATTGCCGTGCCCTTCCACAGTCCTCCGAGTGTAAATGGCCTCGACTGTCACTGTCTCCGTCAGCTGCTCAGGCAGTTCTTTGTAGGGCTTACCAGATTGTGATCCTGTAGCTAAACATGAGAGTATCTGAGCTGGTGGAGAGTGTGGGGGATATGATGTGACAGCGCACCCTCTGAGGTCCCCTCCTCCTCCTCAGAGGTAGACACCAGTCATGGCAGCTGGCTGCTCTTGTCGTTGACCTGTGAGAGAGAGGAGTGATTAGAGGGTCATGTGCTTCTGACTATTCCTAGTTTGGAGCTTCATGTGATTAGTGGTGGACACATGAGAACTAGGCTTTGTGCTCGCCAGAGGGTCTCTTGTGCCCATCCATTAGGCCACTCACTCTCTTAGGGCTATACTCCCATTTCACCATCAACTATTGACCGACATGCCTCCAGTGTCTCTTTTTCTATGGACGTCAGGAAGATGATGTATGCAAAGCCACAACCTGTCTTGGCTCTCTCCTTTGTGTTCTGAACTGGTTTCTCTTGTAAGCACATAAATTTCCAGTGTTAGCCGCCCATCAAAGACACGCACTACACCTGTGCTGGTGTCAATCATGGTGCCACAGGATCCCTCCAGCATGTGGCTGACTGGGGCCCTCTACACAGAGGCTGACATGCCTCAGAACAGATTTGGCAGCTCAAAACTGGGTATCTATGCCGTACTGTGGACCATCATCAGCAGCAGAATTGTATTCAAACACAATCTGTAAGCTCTTGTCCCAGCATATCCCTCACTCTACCATTACCATCAAGCCACGGTATCAACCATGGTTCAATGAGGAGTGCAGGAGGACATGCCTGGAGTAGCACTGGGCATACCTAAAAACGAGGTGTCAATTCGGTGAAGCTACAACACAGAACCACTTGCATGGCAAACAGAAGAAGCAGCATGCAATAGACAGAGCTAAGCAATTCCACAACCAACAGATTCAGATCAAAGCTCTGCAGTCCTGCCACATCCAGTCGTGAATGGTGGTGGGCAATTAAACAACTAAGTGGAGAAGGAGGATCCATAAATATTCCCATCCTCAATGATGGGGGAGCCCAGCACATCAGTGCAAAAGAAAAGGCTGGAGCATTTGCAACCATCTTCAGCCAGAAGTACCGAGTGGATGATCCATCTTGACCTCCTCCTGAAGTCCCCAACATTACAGATGCCAGTCTTCAGCCAATTCGATTCACTCCGCATGATATCAAGAAACGACAGAACGCACTGGATACTGAAAAGTCTATGGGTCCTGACAATATCTCAGCTGCAGTACTGTAGACTTGTGCTGAGAACTAGCCGTGCCCCTAGCCAATCTGTTCCAGTACAGTTACAACACTGGCATCAACCAGGCAATGTGGAAAATTGCCCAGGTATGTCCTATCCACAAAAAACAATACAAATCCAATCCAGCCAATTACTGCCCCAATAATCTACTCTCAATCATCAACAAAGTGATGGAAGGTGTTATCGACAGTGCTATCAAGCACCATTCAAACAGCAATAACCTGCTCATCGATGCTCAGTTTGGGTTCCACTAGGCCCACTAGGTTCCTGACCTCATTGCCTTGGTCCAAACATGAACAAAAGAGCTGAACTCAAGAGATGAGGTGAGAGTGATTGCCCTGGATATCTGTCTGGAATGCCCTGCCTGGGAGGGTGGTAGAGACGGGTTGCCTCACATCCTTTAAAAAGTACCTGGATGAGCACTTGGCACGTCATAACATTCAAGGCCATGGGCCAAGTGCTGGCAAATGGGATTAGGTAGACAGGTCAGGTGTCTTTAATGCATTGGTGCAGACTCGATGGGCTGAAGGGCCTCTTCTGCACTGTGTTATTCTGTGATTCTGTGATCAAGGCAGCATTTGACCGAGTATGGCATAAGGAGCTCTTGCCAAACTGAAGTCAATGGGAATCAAGGGGAAAACCCCCTGCTGGTTGGAGTCATACCAAGCACAAAGGAAGATGGTTGTGGTTATTGGAGGCCAATCATCTCAGCCCCAGGACATTTCTGCAGGAGTTCCTCAGGGTAGTGTCCTAGGCCCAACCATCTTCAGTTGCTTCATCAATGACCTTCCCTCCATCTTATGGTCATAAGATGGGGATGTTCACTGATGATTGTACGATTCAGTACCATTCACAACTCCTCAGATACTGAAGCAGTAGTGTCCATATGCAGCAAGACCTGGACAACATCCAGGCTTGGGCTGATAAGTGGCAAGTAACATTCACACCACACAAGTGCCAGGCAATGACAATCTCCAAAATGAGAGAATCTAACCATCTCCCATTGACATTCAATGGCATCACCATCGCTGAATCCCCCACCATCAACATCCTGGGGGGTACCATTGACCAGAAATTGAACTGAAGCAGCCACATAAATACTGTGGCAGCAAGAACAGGTCAGAGACTGGGAATTCTGAGGTGAGTAACCCACTTCCTGACGCCCCAGAGCCTGTCCACAATCTACAAGGCACAAGTCAGGAGTGTAATGGAATACTCTTCACTTGGCTGAATTAGTGTGACTCCAACAAACCTCAGGAAGCTCAACACCATCAAGGACAAAGCACTCTTGATTGGCACCCCATCCACCACTTTAAGCATTCAGTCCTCCACCACCGACGCACAGTGGCAGCAGTGTATACTGTAATGAGTTCTTTTTATGTTGTCTGATGCAACATAAATGGAATGCGTGAAGTCCAGTTGGTTGAAGGTCTCAAACAGGTTCACTAACAGCTAACTATCATACACAGTGCAGAGCTAACTATTTACAGGACCTGCGTCTAGGTGTTACGGTAGCAGAGTGACCTAGGCTTGTAGTCACGTGACTGCATCCTGGTAGTTAGCTCATTAGCATAGTAAGATCTTAAAGGGACATCGCTCTTAAAGGCAATCATACAACAGCCCCCTTCTTTCCAAAGATAAGTCTTGTATGCTAAAATTAAAAATACATACAGCTCGATAACATCAAAATAATTTATACATAGATAGAGGTTGTGAAATTTGCAAATATAGAAGCTCAAATATCCATATATCATCTTGGTGGTTTGACAACTCTTGCTCAGAAAATTAGCGTCTCATCTATTGCTGTTCTTTCTGAAGTTTCTCCCACTCTGCATTCAGTTTCTGTTGTTCTGCTTTCAACCTGCTAACATTACTCTGTTGCTTTTCTCAGGATGACCACTTTTGGAGCCTTCTCATTCTTGGAAAGTTCTGGCACCTCATCCCGAAGAGCCAAAAGACAATGCTACAACTCATTCCTCCTCTGCCTCCTCTCAGGACATTGCATGTCCTTTGCCTTTCCTTAGCCTCTGCATCTGAAGACTTGGGGCTCAAGGTCGAAGACTTGCTGGGGAAAGAATCCTTGGTCTCAAGGAGATACCTGTCCATTCTGGCTCATTGTGGTGCTGGTAGCTCTCTAGAGAGCAGATGTGAAGGCGCAGCATATTTGTGCTGTTGCTGGGTTTCAAGACTGCACCGTTTGATGTTGGCTGTGAGCGGGTTCCAGTCCTTGAAGATTTCCCCTTGGCAATGCTCTCGTAGATAGTTATGATGTTGAGGTTCTTACACACTAGTAGACCTGCCACTGCTGGTCCGCTCGTGTCTACAAGGTAGAATGTTTGTGCTTTCCATGCCAACTTTCCACAGCTGCATTGCATTGTCAGTGTGCCACAGCAAGGGATGGGTGATCCGTTGTATGCAGCTAGTTTGGCAGTTGCCGGTTGTATCATTGATTTCCGCCGATTCCAGTACATATCTTTCAGGATATCTTTAGGCAGACCGGAGACCAAGCGAGAGAGAGAGAGGAGTATGGTGGAAGCGGAGGTTTAAAATGCACACCAAAAGTCCAGAGTCAGAGACCGGAGAGAGAGAGAGAGAGAGAGGAGCACGGCGGGAGCAGAGGTTTAAAAGGCGTGCCAAAAGCCCAGAGTCGGAGGCCAGAGACAGAGCGAGAGAGAGAGAGAGAGAGAGCAGCACGGCGGGAGCAGCAGGGAAAAATCGAAAAGTGACATCAGAGTAGCATCACAATCAACAGAGACAGCAGGGAAACAGAGAGCCCCCGGTGTGAATATACAGGTAAGCTTTTAATTTTAATGTAATTTAATTTAAATCAAACATAGCACCAAACATCACAGGCAAGCAGGTAGGTGATTAGTTTGGGAAGCAGCAGTAGGTGATTAGTTTGGGAAGACTGTGTTGTCTGCAGAGCAACTTACAGTGGGAGGTGGAGAATCCAGTTGTCGTGGTCCATGTAGGTACCAACGACATAGACAGGACAAGGAAAGAGATTCTGCAGAGTCAGTATGAGGAACTAGGTGCCAAATTAAGAAGTAAAACCTCAAAGGTAATAATCTCTGGATTATTACCTGATCCACGTGCAAATTGGCATAGGGCAAATAAGATTAGAGAAATTAATGTGTGGTTCAAAGAGATGCATTCCGGCTCATGGGGTGCTGGCACCAGTACAGGGGAAAGTGGTGGCTATACTGCTGGGATGGTCAACACCTGAACTGTGCTGGGGCTGCTGTTCTAGCGAGCCGCATAACTAGGGAAGTAGAGAGGGTTTTAAACTGATTAGTGGGGGCAAGGGATCAAATTTGGGAAGATATGGTAAATCAAGGAGTAGAGACAAGACAAGAGAGAAAAATATTAATATGGGAAATGCTAAACAGACTATGACAGGAAGGGACAGAGTATACAAATCTAAGAGTAAATCACCAGATAAGGCCAAAGGTTACAAAAATAATACAAGTACACAACTAAAGGCTCTGTATTTGAATGCACGTAGCATTCGAAACAAAACAGATGAACTGAGAGCGCAAATAGAAATAAATAAATACGATCTGATAGCCATGACAGAGACATGGCTGCAGGACAACATAGATTGGGACCTGAATATTGAAGGGTACATGACATTTAGGAAGGACAGGAAGCTAGGAAAAGGTGGAGGCATAGCTCTGTTAATTAATGGCACTGGATACTGCAAAGGCTATGGGCCCTGACAATATTCCAGCAATAGTACTGAAAACCTGTGCTCCAGAACTTGCCGCGCCCCAAGCCAAGCTGTTCCAGTACAGCTACAACATTGGCATCTACCCTGCAATGTGGAAAATTTCCCAGGTATGTCCTGTACACAAAAAGCAGGGCAAGTCCAACCCAGCCAATTACCGCCCCATCAGCCTACTCTCAATCATCAGTAAAGTGATGGAAGGTGTCATCAACAGTGCCTTCAAGTGGCACTTGCTTAGCAATAACCTGTTCAGTGACGCTCAGTTTGGGTTCCGCCAGGGCCACTCAGCTTCTGACCTCATTATAGCCTTGGTTCAAACATGGACAAAAGAGCTGAACTCAAGAGGTCATGTGAGAGTGACTGCCCTTGACATCAAGGCACCATTTGACCGAGGATGGCATCAAGGAGCCCTAGCAAAACTGAAGTCAATGGGAATCAAGGGGAAAAGTCTCCGCTGGTTGGAGTCATTCCTAGCACAAAGGAAGATGGTTGTGGTTGTTGGACCTGCAGGACATCACTGTAGGAGTTCCTCAGGGTAGTGTCCTAGGCCCAACCATCTTCAGCTCCTTCATCAATGACTTTCCTTCAATCATAAGGTCAGAAGTGGAGATGTTCACTGATGATTGCATTATGTTCAGCACCATTCGCAACTCCTCAGATACTGAAGCAGCCCGTGTAGAAACGGACAATATCCAGGCTTGAGCTGATAAGTGGCAAGTAACATTTGCGCCACACAAGTGCCAGGCAATGACCATCTCCAACAAGAGAGAATCTAACCATCTCCCCATGACATTCAACTGCATTACCATCACTGAATCCCCCACTATCAACATCCTAGGGGCTACCATTGACCAGAAACTGAACTGGAGTAGCCATATAAATACCATGGCTACAAGAGCAGGTCAGAGGCTAGGAATCCTGCAGAGAGTAACTCACCTCCTGACTCCCCAAAGCTGTCCACCATTTACAAGGCACAAGTCAGGAGTGGGATGGAATACTCTCCACTTGCCTGGATGGGTGCAGCTCCAACAACACTCAAGAAGCTCGACACCATACAGGCCAAAGCAGCCCGCTTGATTGGCACCCCATCCACAAACATTCACTCCCTCCACCACCGACGCACAGTTGCAGCAGTGTGTACCATTTACAAGATGCACTGCATCACTGCACCAAGGCTCCTTAGACAGCACCTTCCAAACCCACGACCTCTACCAACTAGAAGGACAAGGGCAGCAAATGCATTGGAACAACACCACCTGCAAGTTCCCCTCCAAGTCACACGCCGTCCTGACTTGGAACTATATCGCCGTTCCATCACTGTCACTGGGTCAAAATCCTGGAACTCCCTTCCTAACAGCACTGTGGGTGTACCTACCCCACATGGACTGCAGCGGTGCAAGAAGGCAGCTCACCACCACCTTTTCAAAGGCTATTAGGGATGGGCAATAAATGCTGGCCTGGCCAGCGATGCCCACATCCTATGAATGAATTTTTAAAAAATGATAGTATTCGCGCAATAGAGAGGGATGACCAGGATGTAGAAGCAATTTGGGTAGAGATGAGAAATCATAAAGGCAAGAAGTCACTTGTGGGAGTGGTGTACAGGCCACCTAACATTAACCACACTGTAGGATGGGGTATAAAGGAAGAAATAATGGCAGCTTGTCAAAAAGGTACAGCAATAATTAAGGGGGATTTTAACCTATATATAGGCTTGAAAAATCAGATGGGCTGAGATGCCTAGATGAGGAGTACATAGAATGTTTTCGGGATAATTTCTTGGAACAATACATTCTGGAGCCAACCAGAGAGCAGGTTATATTAGACCTGGTATTGTGCAACGAGATAAGATTAATTAATGACCTCATAGTTAAGGCGCCGCTAGGTTGCAGTGATCATAATATGATTGAATTTTACATTCAGTTTGAGGGAGAGAAGAGTGTGTCCAAGACTAGTATTTTAAACTTAAATAAGGGCAATTATGAGGACATGAAAGCAGAGCTAGCTAAAGTGAACTATCAAATTAGGTTAAGGGATAGGTCAATTGAGATGCAGTGGCAGACATTTAAGGGAATATTTCAGAATACACAGAATAGATACATTTCAACAAGAAAGAAAAATTCCAAGGTTGGGACCCGCCATCTGTGGTTAACTAAAACAGTTAAAGATAGTATCAAACTTAAAGAAAAAGCCTATAATTGCACAAAGATGGGAGACAGGTCAGAAGATTGGACAGAATATAAAAAAATCAAAGACTGACTAAAAGATTGATAAGGAAGGTAATATTAGAGTACGAGAGAATGCTAGCTAGAAATATAAAGACAGATAGTAAGAGTTTCTATAGATATTTAAAAAAGAAAAGTTAACAAAGTGAGCGTTGGTCCTATAAAAACTGAGTCTGGGGAATTAATAATGGATAAGAAGGAGATGGCAGATGAATTGCACAGATATTTTGCATCAGTCTTCACTATTGAGGACACCAGTAATATCCCAGTATTAGCTGTAAGTCAGGAAATGGAAGGGAAGGAGGTACTCAAGAAAATTACAATCACCAGGGAAGTGGTACTGAACAAATTTTTATTTATTTATTTAGAGATGCAGCACTGAAACAGGCCCTTCGGCCCACCAAGTCTGTGCCGACCAACAACCACCCATTTATGCTAATCCTACATTAATCCCATATTCCCTACCACATCCCCACCATCTACCTACAATAGGGGCAATTTACCTATCAACCTGTAAGTCTTTGGCTGTGGGAGGAAACCAGAGCACCTGGTAGAAACCCACGCAGACACAGAAAAAACTTGCAAACTCCGCACAGACAGTACCCAGAACTGAACCCGGGTTGCTGGAGCTGTGAAGCTGCAGTGCTAACCAATGCACCACTGTGACGCTGAGCTGTGAGGTGACAAGTCCCCAGGTCCTGATGGGCTTCATCCTAGGGTGTCAAAAGAAGTGGCTAGTGAGATAGTTGATGCATTAGTTTTAATTTTCCAAAATTCCCTAGATTTGGGGAAGGTTCCGTTAGATTGGAAAATAGCAAATGTAACTCCTTTATTCAAAAAGGGAGGGAGACAGAAAGCAGGAAACTACAGGCCAGTTAGCTTAACATCTGTCTTTGGGAAAATGTCAGAAGCTATTATTAAAGACATTATAGCAGGGCCTTTAGAACAATTCAATGTAATCAGGCAGAGTCAACATGGTTTTGTGAAAGAGAAATCATGTTTAACCAATTTGTTGGAGTTCTTTGAGGGAGTTACATGTGCTGTGGATAAATGGGAACCAGTGGATGTATTGTACTTAGATTTCAAAAGGGCATTTGATAAGGTGCCACATCAAAGGTTATTGCAGAAAATAAAAGCTCATGGTAGGGGGTAACATATTGGCATGGATAGATTGGTTAGCTAACAGGAAACAGAGAGTAGGCATAAATGGGTCAATTTATGGTTGGCAAGAGGTAATGAGTGATGTGCCACAGGGATCTGTGCTGGGGCCTAAACTTTTTACAATTTATATAAATGGCTTAGATGAAGGGACCGAAGGTATGGTTGCTAAATTTGCTGATGACGCAAAGATAGGTAGGAAAGTAACTTGTGAAGAGGACATAAGGAGGCTACAAAGGGATATAGATAGGTTAAATGAGTGGGCAAAGACCTGGCAAATGGAATATAATGTGGGAAAGTGGGAAATTGTCCACTCTGGCAGGAAGAATAAAAAAGAAGCATTTATCGAAATGGTGAGAGTTTGCAGAGCTCTGAGATGCAGAGGGATCTGGGTGTCCTAGTGCATGAATCACAAAAGGTTAGTATGCAGGCACAGCATGTAATTAGGAAAGCTAATAGAATGTTATAATTTATCGCAAAGGGAATTGAATACAAAAGTAGGGAGATTATGCTTCAGCTAAACAGGGCATTGGTGAGACCACATCTGGAGTACTGTGTACAGTATTGGTCTTCTTATTTGAGAAAGGATGTAAATGCGTTGGAGGCAGTACAGAGAAGGTTTACTAGACTAATACCTGGAATGGGCAGGCTGTCTTAGGAGGAAAGATTGGACAGGCTCGGCTTGTTTCCACTGGAATTTAGAAGAGTAAGAGGCGACTTGATTTAAACATATAAGATCCTGATGGTCTTGACAGGGTGGATGTGGAAAGGATGTTTCCCCTTGTGGGAGAATCTAGAACTAGGGATCACTGTTTAAAAATAAGGGGTCGCCCACTTAAGACAGAGGTGAGGAGAAATTTTTTTCTCTCAGAGGTTTGTGAATTTTTGGAATTCTCTTCCTCAATATGTTGTGGAAGCAGAGTCTTTGAATATTTTTAAGGCAGAGGTAGATAGGTTTTTATAAGCAGGGGGGTGGAAGGTTATCATCGGTAGGTGGAAATGTGGAGTAATCAGTTCAGCCATGAACTTATTGAATGGCAGAGTAGGCTCAAAGGGCCAAGTGGTCTACTCCTGCTCCTAATTCGTATGTTCGTATGTGAAGATTCGGACCAGTAGGATACTTGCATTGGCGCCGGTGTCAACCTTGACCCTGAGAGTATGTTTTCCAGCTTTCTTTGGGCACGTGATGTTAGTAGTGGTAAAAGCTTCCAGTTGTTTGACTTCATCAAAATGGTGTGTTAGGTTCACAATGTGGAATGCCTGTTCATCTTTTGGCTGAGAATTGCTTTTGTCTGTGTCTTGTCTCAGATCTGTTTCGACATGGACTTTGTGTATCGGCTTGCATTTACACCAGTCTCCGGAACTCTCCTTGCTGCTGTTGCCTTGTTTCTGAACCTGTCATCTGTTTGTCTGTGCCCTACCGTGACTTCTGCCTGCGTCTTTGGAGCCAGATTTCTTGCATAGACGGGCCCAGTGTCCTTTTGCACTGCACACCTTGCACATGTCCCAAAATGCAGGACAAGTTCGTTGTGAGTGGGTCCAACCACACTTATCACACAGCTTGCTTGACCTCTTTATTGCACTGATATTGTTGGCTGCATCTAGTGCTTGTAGGTGCTGTTGTCCAGCTACAATGGCTTTGTATTTCCTGCCGTCTTCCAGCACTGCATCGATGCTGTGACCTTTTTTTATTGCCCAAAAGGTCCTTCTGGAACACTTCAAGGTGTTGATGCAATCACCAGCTCCATTATTTGATTCGAGAACTCGGCTTCTGAAAAATCACATTTGTTGCCCTTACTACAGCATCTACTGATGAACTGGTCCATTGATTCCTGTGGCTGTTGCCTGTTGGGCATCAATTCCAGGTGGTGAATTCAAAAATTCACTCTTGATCGGAGCTGCTCTTCTAGCACTTTCCATATCTTTGTGGGATCTTTCTGGTCCTCTTCAGATAAGCTGGAGGTATTGATTCTGTGCAATCCCTCAGTTCCAACTACTATTATTATTTTCACAGCCTGTTTTTCTGCTTCTGCAATTATTTTTTCTGTAAAGCATAACTGCATTCTTTGTTTGAACAATTGGAACTCAGATAGGATGTCCAAGGCTTTCCAGTTCATGTTGGGAAATTTGGTATCCATCTTACAACTGTTCTTTTGCTGAAAACTTGCTTTAAGACTCGGTTCTGTGATTCTGCACAGCTTTCCCTTTAAAAACTCTCTTGGCTGCTTTGATTGACAGGAGAAGGTGTTTAGCAGTGCTTGTCTGTTTATCTAGATTCCAGCACTCTAGCCTGTCCATTTAAACAGCCGTGCAATCAGCATTTCAAGTGCCTTTTGTCTCTCTGCTAGAGTTTGTTCAATAGGCAATTCTTCACACTTGAGTGGTTTTATGTTTTTTAAACTGTGACTGCTGAATGGAAGCTCGTCATGCTTGAGTGGTCTTTTTATGTTGTCTGATGCAACATAAGTGGGATGCTTGGAGCCCAGTTGGTTGAAGATCTCAAACAGATTCACGAACAGCTAACTATTATGTACAGTGCAGCGCTAACTATTTACAGGACCTTCCTTTACGTGTTATAGTAGCAGAGTGATGCAGGCTTGTAGTCACGGGACTGTATCCTGGTACTTAGCTCATTAGCACACTAAGATCTTAAAGGGACATCACTCTTAAAGGCAATCAAACAACATGTACCATATACAAGATGCACTGCAGCAACTCACTGCACCTCCTTTGACAGCACCTTCCAAACCCACGACCACTTCCATCTATAAGGACAAGGACAGCAGATGCATGGGAACACCACCACCTGCAGTTTCCCTCCAAGCCACACACCATTCTGACTTGGAACTATATCGCAGTTCCTTCACTGTCACTGAATCAAACTCCTGGCACTCTCTCACTAACAGCATTGTGGGTATACCTGCACCAGATGGATTGCAGTGGTTCAAGAAGGCAGCTCACCACCACATTCTCAAAGGCAATTAGGGATGGGCAATAAATATTAGCCTATCCAGCGACACCCACATCCCATGAAAAATATTTAAAAAGTGCTGCTGCCTGGGTGTTGTCAGTGACTGGGTGGACATGCCTTTCCAGCAATTTCACATTTATCCTCAGTCACATATAAGGCTGTAAGCTGAACATTGTGTGCTGCACTCATCTTGCTGGCATGGATCAGGTCATTGATCCTTTTATGGCACTATCACAATGCATGAGGGATGATCTCATGGCTGCTCACTTCCTCTGCGATCTCCAGCCAGGTTTGCTCCATTTGTCAGGCCGGTCTTCTCCTCCCATCCAAGGGAAAGACCTCCCTCCTAGCCACCTTAGATATCTCTTCTGCCTACTCCAGATGTATTTCGGTTGCCAGGCTCCCTCGCTGGTCTCTCCGGCCTGCTGCCTTTGCAGCTACTACTGGGTGCATTTAAATATGGGCGCCAGTGTTGACTAAGCAGGGATCTTCCCCCACCCATGCCCCTTTAGTGGACGGCTCTCCCATCTGCTGGACATTAATTTCCCAGCTCTGAGAAGATTCAGAACACAACCCTATTCCCATGGCAAAAGCACCCGCTTCTGATCCCAACGTGAAGACTTCCGAGAAAGTCCCAGCCCTTACCTTGGTCTCCAATTTTCCCTCTATCCTTTCTGCTGCTATTGAGTATCTAGTTTAGGCCATCAGATGAATCAAACCACGACACTTACATGCACCTCCCTTTCTCTATCAAAGGTTCTGACTAATGGTGTGATATGGTTCACTGGTCCTGATCACCCTCTAATACTTCACCCAAATAACTAGTTTCCATGTGTTAATCTAGACATTGAGAATTGGAAGGCTATGCAACAATACTAAGTACCATAACTTCGCACAATTCTGCCCTCATTCAATGTCTACACAAGCACATTTATGAGCAGAAGTCAATGAACTACCAACAAAAAATGGCAATACTGGCTGATTTTTTTCTACCACAGGGCATTGAAGTCATCGTAGAATCCTAACTCCTATCCCTGTTGTGCTTAACTAATGGAACCCAGAATGGGACTGGAACCTGAAACCTGCTGCTTTATAATGCTTAGCTGATATCTTAACCCACTAGCCACCCTTTGTTTTCTATTTATCTTTCCTTTTGTTTCCAGAAGTACAGCACCACACCTTTCAGGTTTCTGACCTTTGTTGGAAGGGCAAGCAAGTCAATAATTTTCTGTCTGCAAAGTATGGATACAAAATACTGCATAGATATACAGAAAGAACTACAGGAAAAGTGCAGATGCTCTGATTGATGCTGTATCTACTCTGCTAGCCTGTTATCCAGTTAGAAATGATTATTTCAGACCAGATATTTCACTGCTTTAGTTAAATGGAAGCACATTCGTATTACTGCAGAGATTCTATCTCTTGCAGCTTGTGTGGACGAGAACAGGGACTGCAGGGAGGATGAACAAACTGACCATGGCACTGTAGTGCAGGGCATCATTCAAGTGGGGGGAGTAAAAACGAATGCTGTAGTTGTGGACAGTATAGTTAGGGGGATAGATACTGTTCTCTGCAGTTAAGAGTGTGAGTCCCAAAGGCTGTGTTGCCTGCCTGGTACTAGGATTAAGGACATCTCCTTCGGGCTGGAAAGCAACTTGGAGTGGGAGGGGAAGGATCCAGTTGTCATGGTCCATGTGGGTACCATCAACATAGGAGGGGCTAAGAAAGAGGTTCTGCTGAAGGAGTATGAGTAACTAGGGGCTAAATGTAAAGGCAGAACCACAAATGTAATAATCTCTGGATTACTGTCTGAGCAACAAGCACATTTGCATAGAGTAAATAAGACCAGAAAGTTGAATGCATGGCTCAAAGATTGGTGTGGGAGAAATGGGTTTTGATTTATGGGGCACTGGTACCAGTACTGGGGAAAAAGGAGCTATACCATTGTGATGACCTCCACCTGAACCCCACTAGGACCAGTGCCCTGGCGAATCATATAAGTGGGCTGTAGAGTAGGCTTTAAACTAAATAGTGAGGGGGAGGGTTCAAGTGAGGGGAAATTTAGAAAGTTAATGAAAAAGGGCAAGGTAATAGTGCAGGGTAGCAATACGGGTAACGGTAACCAGAGTGTGACAGGAAGGGACAGAGCATATAAACATATAAGTGCATGAGGAAATAATGTCAGAGTAGGGAAAATGGTTAAAAAAAAGACAGAATTAAAGGCTCTTTATCTGAATGCACACAGCATTCATAACAAGATGGATGAATTGATAGCACAAATAGAAATTAAAGGGTATGATATTACGGAGACATGGTTGCAAGGTGACCAAGGCTGGAAACTAAATACTCAAGGGTATTTGACATTTCAGAAGGATAGGGAAAGGAAAAGGAGGTGGTTTAGCTCTGTTAATAAAGGATGAGATCAATACAGTAGTGAGACATGATCTTGGTTCAGCAGATCATGATGTCGAATCAGGTTGGGTAAAGATAAGAAATAGCAAAGGAAAGAAGTCATTGGCAGGAGTAGTTTATAGGCCCCCTAACAGTAGGTACACTGTCAGACAGAATATAAATCAAGTAATTATTCTTTTATTCGTTCCTTGGATGTGGGCGTCGCTGGCTAAGCCAGCATTAATTGCCCATACCTAATTGCCATTGAGAAGGTGGTGGTGCGCTGCCTTCTTGAACTGCTGCAGTCCATGTGGAGTAGGTACACCTACAGTGCTGTTAGGAAAGGAGTTCCAGGATTTTGACCCAGTGACAGTGAAGGGACGGCGATATAGTTCCAAGTCAGGATGGTGTGTGGCTTGGAGAGGAAGTTGCAGGTGGTGATGTTCCGTTCATCTGCTGTCCTAGTCCTTCTAGGTGATAGAGGTCATGGGTTTGGAAGGTGCTGTCTAAGGACCCTTGGTGCATTGCTGTAGTGCATCTTGTTGATGGTACACACTGCTGCCACTGTGCATTGGTGGTGGAGAGAGTGAATGTTTCTGGGTGGGGTGCCAATTAAGCGGGCTGCTTTGTCTGGATGGTGTCAAGCTTCTTGAATGTTGTTGGAGCTGCACCCATCTAGGCAAGTGGAGAGTATTCCATCACACTCTTGACTTGTGCCTTGTAGATGGTGGACAGGCTTCGGGGAGTCAGGAGGTGAGTTACTCCCCACAGGATTCCTAGCTTCTGACCTGCTCTTATAGCCACGGTATTTATATGGCTGCTCCAGTTCAGTTTTTGGTCAATGGTAAACCCCAGGAGGTACTCAGCGGTCATAATGCCATTGAATATCAAGGGGAGATGGTTAGATTTCCTCTTGGAGGTGGTCATTGCCTACCACTTGTGTGGCACGAATGTTACTTGCCACTTATCAGCCCAAACCTGAATATCGTCCAGGTCTTGCTGCATTGCTACACAGACTGCTTCAGTATCTGAGGAGTCGCAAATGGTGCTGAATATTATGCAATCATCAGCGAACATCCCCACTTCTGACCTTCTGAGTAAAGGAAGGTCATTGATGAAGCAGCTGAAGATGGTTGGGCCTCGGACACTACCCTGAGGAACTCCTGCAGTGATGTCCTGCAGCTGAGATGATTGACCTCCAACAACCACAACCATCTTCCTTTGCACTAGGTACGACTCCAACCAGTGGAGAGTTTTCCTCCTGATTCCCATTGACTTCAGTTTTGCTCGGGTTCCTTGATGCCATCCTCAGTCAAATGCTGCCTTGATGTCAAGGGCAGTCACTCTCACTTCACCTCTTGAGTTCAGCTCTTTTGTCCATGTTTGAACCAAGGCTGTAATGAGGTCCGGAGCTGAATGGACCTGGCGGAACCCAAACTGAGCATCAGTGAGCAGGTTATTGCGAAGCAAGTGCTGCTTGATAGCATTGTCAACGACAGCTACCATCACTTTATTGATGATTGAGAGCAGACTGATGAGGTGGTAATTGGCCGGGTTGGACTTGTCCTGCTTTTTGTGTACAGGACATACCTGGGAATTTTCCACATTGCCAGGTTAATGCACGTGTTGTAGCTGTACTGGAACAGCTTGGTTAGGGGCGTGGCAAGTTCTGGAGCACAGGTCTTCGGTACAATTGCCAGAATGTTGTCAGGGCCCATAGCCTTTGCAGTATCCAGTGCCTTCAGTCATTTCTTGATATCACGTGGAGTGAATCGAATTGGCTGAAGACCGGCAAGTATGATGCTGGGGACTTCAGGAGGAGGTCGAGATGGATCATCAAGTCAACACTTCTGTCTGAATTTTGTTGCAAATGCTTCAGCCTTATCTTTTGCACTGATGTGCTGGGCTCCCCCATCATTGAGGATGGGGATATTTGTGGAGCCACCTCCTCCAGTTAGTTGTTTAATTGTCCACCACCATTCATGACTGGTTGTGGCAGGACTGCAGAGCTTAGATCTGATCCATTGGTTATGGGATCGCTTAGTTCTGCCTATCGCTTGCTGCTTACGCGTTAGACATGCAAGTAGTCCTGGGTTGCAGCTTCACCAGATTGACACCTGATTTTGATGTATGCCTGATGCTGCTCCTGGCATGCCCTCCTGCACTCTTCACTGAATCAGGGATGGTCCCCTGGCATGATGGTCATGGTAGAGTGGGGGATATGCCGGGCCATGAGGTTACATATTGTGGTTGAGTACAATTTTGCTGCTGCTGATGGCCCACAGCAGCTCATAGATGCCCAGTTTTGAATTGCTAGATCTGTTCAAAATCTATCCCATTTAACACGGTGGTAGTGCCACACAACACTATGGAGGGTATCCTCAATGTGAAGATGGGATTTCATCTCCACAAGGACTGTGTGGTGGTCACTCCTACTAATACTGTCACGGACAGATTCATCTGCGGCAGGCAGATTGGTGAGGACGAGGTCAAGTATATTTTTCCCTTGTTGGTTTCCTCACTACCCGCCACAGACCCATTCTAGTAGCTCTGTCCTATAGGACTCGGTCAGCTCGGTCAGTAGTAGTGCTACCGAGCCACTTTTGGTGATGGACAATGAAGTGCCCCACCCAGAGTACATTCTGTGCCCTTGCCACCCTCAGTGCTTCTTCCAGGTGCTGTTCAACATGGAGGAGTACTGATTCATCAGCTGAGGAGGGGGGGGACGCGGCGGTGTGTGGTGCGGTGGGTAGTAATTATCAGGAGGTTTCCTTGCCCTTGCTTGACACGAGGCCATTCGACTTCATGGGGTCAGGAATCGATGTTGAGGACTCCCAGGGCACCTCCCTCCTGATTATATATCACTGTGCCGCCACCTCTGATGGGTCTGTCCTGCCGGTGGGACAGGACATACCCGGAGATGGTGATGGCGGTGTTTTTGGTCTTGTGGGATAGGTACAGCAATCATGGGCAATTTTAATCTTCGTAAGGATTGGACGAATCAAATTGGCAAAGGTAGCCTGGAGGATGAGCTCATTGAGTGTATTAGGGACAGTTTCTTCGAACAGTACATTCTGCAACCAACCAAGGAGCAGACTGTTTTAGACCTGGTAATGTGCAATGAGACAGGATTAATAAATGATCTTATACTAAAGGATCCTCTCAGCAACAGTGAGTATAACATGATAGAATTTCACATTCAGTTTGAGGGTGAGACATTTGGGTGTGAAACTAGTGTCCTAAATCAAGTCAATTACGAGGCTATGAAGACAGAGTTGGCTAAAGTGGACTGTGAAAATAACTTAAAAGGTTAGACAGTAGATAAATGGATTGTTGGCCTTTATTGCAAGGGGGTGGAGTATAAAAGTAGGGAAGTCTTGCTACAATTGTACAGGGTCCACCACAGACCTCAATGCTGGAAGGTTGGGCCTATACTCATAGGAGTTTGGAAGAATGAGAGGTCATCTTATTGAATCATATCAGATTCTGAGGGGGCTTGACTGGGTAGATGATGAAAGGATGTTTCCCCTCATGGGGGAATCTAGGACTAGGGGGGAACAGTTTCAGAATAAGGGGTCTCCCTTTAAAGACGGAGATGAGGAGGAACTTCTTCCCTCAGAGCGTCGTTAATTAGTGGAATTCTCTTCCCCAGAAAGCAGTGGAGGCTGGGCCATACGATACATTCAACGCTGATTTAGACAGATTTTTGTTCTACAAGGGAGTCAAGGGTTATGGGGAGCAGGCAGGAAAGTGGAGTTAAGACCACAATCAGATCAGCCATAATCTTATTAAATGGCAGAATAGGCTTGTGGGGCCGAATGGCCTACTCCTGCTCCTATTTTTTATGTTCTTAGATGGAAGAGCAAATAGTGCAGTTTAACATGGCTACCGAATAGATGCTATTTGACTGCAATTTTGATAAAGCAACAGACATCTGTGCAGTGTTTGTGTAATAATCAGAACCTATATAGCTGATAATGTTATGCATGCTCCATTTGAGGAAATGGTATACACATGTTAAGAATCTGTGCACACCTTCCCTGCCTCTTATTTCAATTTGCAATGCTTATTTAGGAAATGCACACACTATAGGAGGTCAAGTGTAAAACAAACAGTTTTAACGTGCCTTTATTGTGATTTACTTTCAGCATGCCAGTTCATTGTAACTATTGCTGTAATAAACCTTGAACTAGTAAAGCATTTTATTCATAAATTTGGATTTTAATATTTAAAATACGGATGCAATAATTACATAAAGATTCCATATATGAGACGTTTAGATATATATTAGTTATAATTTATCTATGTTACATCTGTGCCTTTCTTCTAATAATTCTCATGTAGCAATTAATAACTATTTTAATTAGGTGTTTATTAAATTCTGACTTTTTGGGGGTAGGATTGCATTTACTCTTTTCAGACATTTTAACTCATAATTTCTAATAGTGACTTTGGTTATTACATCTGGAGAGTTGCAAGAGGTATATATTCATTCATTCATATAATAGGCTGAAAAAGAGAGATACATTGAGATAAATATTTGAAGAGAGAAAGAGACCCAGAGTCAGAAAGTTTAGAGACACTTAAAGATAGAGACAGATAGACTCAGAGATGGAGTATGTGCATGTCAATCTCTTTTATACATTTAATCTGCATGGTGAAATGTATTAAATCCTTGTTTTAAGTACTAAAGATGCTCCCAACGTATAAATAAATAACTAGTTTAACATATTAAAATGCATTATTATGGTGCATGTAAACTAATATATTAAATGTGGCTAAATGGTACAAACTAGTGTAAAACTACTTTTCAACAATTGATTCCCTGCTGTCCATAAAAATAATTGGAGCATTAGGCTGGATTTTCGTTACAGAGGCAGGGAACTAGAGCCGGGTCTGGTTTTGGGTCAGAAACACGCCTCCTGTGGGGAATGTTTCAGGTTCAGATTTTCAAATGGCTAAGCTCTTAATTGGTATGGAGGTGGGTTTCCTGTCCACTTAAAGCCAGGGAGGCTGGGAATGGAGGTGAGTCAGAAGAAGCTTGGGGCTCTTGTAGACACCCTATGGCAGTCATCACTGAGGCTGCTGGTTGTCCTGAGGGAGAAATCTGTGCTTTGTGGCAAAATTTTCCACAGTACTAGAGGGAAGTGAGATGTCACAGGGGAGCTGGAGGCCTGGCACTAGGGGCAGGGCAGACCCTCGCTTCATCAATGCTGACCTGGATCCAATGTTGGAGACTGTGAGGCAGAACAGGGAGGTCCTCTTCCTGGAGGGTGGCAGGAGAATACAATCTTGTCATGCAGCAGAGGCACCTCTTTGTTCAGCGTTATTCCCCTCTGCTTACTCTTCCTCCTCCTCTCTTAACTCCTGCTCCTCCCCCAATGAGTTGCCTTCTTCCAGGGCCTCGCTGCCCTCAAGGTCCACAGTTCTCTGGAAGGCCATGTTATGGAGAGTGAAGCAAACCATCTCAATGACAAAGACCATTGCAGGGTACCACCCGACCAGTCCAGACACTGGAATCGCCTCTTCAGAAGCCCAATGGCCTGCTTAATAGTTGGCCTGCTGAACAGGTGTCATTGGTTATATCGCCTCGGTGCTTCTGTCTGGGGCTCTAGCCATTTCTTTAAAGGATTTCCATTGTCCTCTTGGATGCATCCACACACCTTGGGGGATGGAGTGAAGATCCAAGGCAGCCTGGACTGGCAGAAAATGCAAGAGTCATGGCAGCTGCCAGGAAAGCGAGCTTACACGTGGAGGAAGCTCTGGTCATGGTCGCAGACCAGTTGGACACTGAGGGGGTGGAAGCCCTTTCTTTTGATGGATCTCACTGGCCAGTCACTGGTGCCTTAAAGGCTACATGGGCTCAATCGATGATGCCCTGCACCAAAAGAGCCACAGAATGGCCATTGCTGGAGCAGTAAGACCTGCTTTTCTCAGTGGTGAGTGGTAGGAATCTGGAACGGGACGTGAGCCTGCTGGCATCACTGAGGCAGCTGGAGGCCTGGTGAATGCACAAAGCCCAGCTGGGGAATCCAGCAATGGAGGCGAAACCCAATGTCTTATTTGCCTGTGCCGGCCCATCTGTGTCAAAGTGGATGTTGACCCCCGCCCTCCTGAATATGGCATCTATGGCATGCCTAATGGAGTGATGAGCTGCCGACTGTGAGATGCCACCTAGGTCCACAGCTGATCCCTGGAATGACTGGTTCCATAGAAATTTAGGGCAATGGAGACCTTGATGGCTGCAGGTAAGAGACTGCTGCAAGGCCTCAGGTCATTGTGGATCAAAGCACAAATGTCCTAGACCATCTGCCTGGATAGGCATAGCCTCCTATGGCACTGACACTCTGTTATTTGTAGGTAGCTAATTCTTGGGTGGTACACCCAATAGCCTGGCTAGCACCTTCTTCCCCTTACAGCACCCCGCTATACACTTCTGGCCTCCTGTTGTCCAGAAGGTTGCATCTGCTAACGCTCATCCTGGCTGCTCTGTCCAATGTCAGAGTAGTCTGTTCCCATCTGATGTCCCGCAGCTGGGCTTTGTGCATTCACCAGGCCTTCCCCTGCCAACTCTAGTTGCCTCAGTGATGCCAGCCAGCTCATGTCCCTCTCCAGATTCCTACCACTCACCATTGAGAAAAGCAAGTCTTACCACCCCAGCAATGGCCACTCGGTGGCACTTTACATGGAGCTGAACTCTTTTTTTTTTAGAGATACAGCACTGAAACAGGCCCTTCAGCCCACCGAGTCTGTGCTGGCCAACAACCAACAATTTATACGAATCCTACATCAACCGCATATTTCCTACCATTCTCCTACCACTTACCTACACTAGGGGCAATTTACAATGGCCAATTTACGAGTCAACCTGCAAGTTTTTGGCTGTGGGAGGAAACCGGAGCACCTGGCGGAAACCCACGTGGTCACAGGGAGAACATGCAAACTCCACACAGGCAGTACCCAAAACTGAACCCAGGTCGCTGGAGTTGTGAGGCTGCGGTGCTAACCACTGCGCCACTGTGCCGCCCTTTTGGGCCTCTGCATCATCTTAATCAGCCTATCCCATTGCCCTCATGTCCCTCTGCATTGTTCATGTCTTCTAAACCCTGTCGTGGTCCAGACATGGCGTTCTCCCCATGCCCTTCCTTTAAAAATCCCAAGCTGCTGCGAACAGGCCTGTTCATGATCTCCTCAATTAGCTCAACAAGCACTTAAACGAAGGCGTGTAGGGTTGCTGTTCCATCTCTCTCGGCGTCCCTTTAAAAATGTCTTCACATTCCGGAGGTGGTGGGACATGGTGTCAACCTCCGAGAATGCGATCTTCAAATTGCAAGTTCACCCATGCCTGCCCTCAGCGGCCTTTAAAAATTAGGTCAATTCACTTGATAAATAAAACCACATGAAAAATATGTGCATTCTCTGTTTCACCTCCTGATTTGTACTTACTTCAAATCCCCTTAATTTTTCCTTTTTGGCACAAATTTAAATATAAATCAGTTTTCATGACTTCAGGCCATCAGTGCCAAAATGCACCTGCACTATTGAGCCTAACGCACATAAGCAGTGAGTTCATTTAAATGGATGACAACAAATCAAGACAGCCTGAGGTAAATAGAGATTGGTGCTGAAAGATAACAATTTATTACTGTGTAGAGCAAATCAACAGATGCAATTGTGATGTTGTTAATTAGGGGAGGCGGTGGCATAGTGGTATTGTTGCTAGACTGGTAACCCAGCAACTCAGGGTATTGCTCTGGGGACATGGGTTCAAATCCCACCACAGCAGAAGGTGGAATTTGAATTCAATTAATAAATTTGGAATTAAAAAGCTACTCTAATGAAATGATCGTTGTAAAAACCCATCTGGTTCACTAATGCTCTTTGGGGAAGGAAATCTTCTGTCCTTACCTGGTCTGGCCAACATGTGACTCCGGACCCACAGCAATGTGGTTGACTCTGACATACCCTCTGAAATGGCTGAGCAAGCCACGCAGTTGTATCTAACCGCTACGAAGTCAATAAAAAGGAATGAAGCCGGACGGACCACCTGGCATCGGCACCGGAAACGACAACGGCAAACCTAGCCCTGTCGACCCTGCAAAGTCCTCCTTACTAACACCTGGGGGCTTGTGCCAAAGGTGGGAGAGCTGTCACACAGACTAGTCAAGCAACAGCCTGACACAGCCATACTCACGGAATCATACCTTACAGACAATGTCCCAGACTCTGACAAACCCAGCAAAGGTGGCGGCACAGTGGTATACAGTAGGAAGGGAGTTGCCCTGGGAGTCCTCAACATCGACTCTGGATCCCACGAAGTCTCATGGCATCAGGTCAAACGTGGACAAGGAAAGCTCCTGCTGATTACCACCTACTGCCCTCCCTCAGCTGATGAGTCAGTACTCCTCCGTATTGAACAGCACTTGGACGAAGCACTGAGGGTGGCAAGGGCACAGAATGTACTCTGGGTGGGGCACTTCAATGTCCATCACCAAGAGTGGCTTGGTAGCACCACTGCTGACCGAGTCCTAAAGGACACATCTCCTAGACTGGGTATGCGACAGGTGGTGAGGGAACCAACAAGAGGGGAAAATATATTTGTCCTCACCCTCACCAATCTGCCTGCCGCAGATGCATCTGTCCATGACAGTATTAGTAGGAGTGATCACCGCACAGTCCTTGTGGAGATGAACTCCCGCCTTCACGTTGAGGATACCCTCCTTCGTGTTGTGTGGCACTACCACCATGCTAAATGGGATAGATTTCGGACAGATGTAGCAATGCAAAACTGGGCATCTATGAGCTGCTGTGGGACATCAACAGCAGCAGAATTGTACTCAACCACAATCTGTAACCTCATGGCCCGGCATATCCTCCACTCTACCATTACCATCAAGCCAGGAGACCAGCCCTGGTTCAATGAAGAGTGCAGGAGGGCATGCCAGGAGCAGCACCAGGCATACCTCAAAATGAGGTGTCAACCTGGTGAAGCTACAACACAGGACTGCGTAAGCAGCATGCGGTAGACAGAGCTAAGCGATCCCATAACCAACAGATCAGATCTGCGCTCTGCAGTCCTGCCACATCCAGCTGTGAATGGTGGTGGACAATTAAACAACTAACTGGAGGAGGTGGCTCCACAAATATTCCCATCCTCAATGATGAGACAGCCCAGCACATCAGTGCGAAAGATAAAGCAGAAGCATTTGCAACAATCTTCGGCTAGAAGTGCCGTGTTGATGATCCATCTCGCCTCCTCCTGAAGTCCCCAGCATCACAGATGCCAGACTTCAGCCAATTCGATTCACTCCATGTGATATCAAGAAATGACTGAAGGCACTGGATACTGCAAAGGCTATGGGCCCTGACAATATTCCAGCAACAGTACTGAAGACCTGTGCTCCAGAATCCGCTGCACTCCTAGCCAAGCTGTTCCAGTACAGCTACAACACTAGCATCTACCTGTCAATGTGGAAAATTGCCCAGGTATGTCCTGTACACAAAAAGCAGGACAAGTCCAACCCAGCCAATTACCGCCCCATCAGCTTACTCTCAATCATCAGTAAAGTGATGGAAGGTGTCATCAACAGTGCCATCAAGCTGCACTTGCTTAGCAATAACCTGCTCAGTGACACTCAGTTTGGGTTCCGCCAGGGCCACTCAGCTCCTGACCTCATTACAGCCTTAGTTCAAACATGAACAAAAGAGCTGAACTCAAGAGGTGAGGTGAGAGTGACAGCCCTTGACATCAAGGCAGCATTTGACCGAGTATGGCATCAAGGAGCCCTAGCAAAACTGCGGTCAATGGGAATCAGGGGGAAAACCCTCCACTGGTTAGACTCATACCTAGCACAAAGGAAGATGGTTGTGGTTGTTGGAGGTCAATCATCTCAGCTGCAGGACATCACTGCAGGAGTTCCTCAGGGTAGTGTCCTAGGCCCAACCATCTTCAGCTGCTTCATCAATGACCTTCCTTCAATCATAAGGTCAGAAGTGGGGATGTTCGCTGATGATTGCACAATGTTCAGCACCATTCGTGACTCCTCAGATACTGAAGCAGTCCGTGTAGAAATGCAGCACGACTTGGACAATATCAGGCTTGGGCTGATAAGTGGCAAGTAACATTCACGCCACATAAGTGCCACGTAATGACCATCTCCAACAAGAGAGAATCTAACCATCTCCCCTTGACATTCCCCTTGGCATTACCATCGCTGTATCCCCCACTATCAACATCCTAGGCGCTACCATTGACCAGAAACTGAACTGGAGTAGCCATATAAATACCATGGCTACAAGAGCAGGTTAGAGGCTCGGAATCCTGCGGCGAGTAACTCACCTCCTGTCTCCCCAAAGCCTGTCCACCATCTGCAAGGCACAAGTCAGGAGTGTGATGGAATACTCTCCACTTGCCTGGATGGGTGCAGCTCCAACAACACTCAAGAAACTCGACACCATCCAGGACAAAGCAGCCCGCTTGATTGGCACCCCATCTACAAACAATCACTTCCTCCACCACTGACGCACAGTGGCAGCAGTGTGTACCATCTACAAGATGCACTGCAGTAATGCACCAAGGCTCCTTAGACAGCACCATCCAAACCCGTGACCTCTACCAACTAGAAGGACAAGGGCAGCAAATGCATGGGAACACCACCACCTGCAAGTTCCCCTCCAAGTCACACACTGTCCTGACTTGGAACCGTTCCTTCACTGTCGCTGGGTCAAAACCCTGGAACTCCCTTCCTAACAGCACTCCTAACCCCACATGGACTGCAGCGGTTCAAGAAGGCAGCTTACCACCCACTTCACAAGGGCAATTAGGGATGGGCAATAAATGCTGGCCTGGCCAACAACGCCCACATCCCATGAATGAATTTTAAAAAATGGTCATTTCACAGGTTAGCAAATGAGAAGCCATCATTGAAGAAGAAAAGTTCCTCGATCAATCATGCCCATTCCATCCAGAGACATTCTTTCACAGAATCCATCCAACTTATTTAATCTCCTGCAAAAAAATTCTGCATTACTTCTCATTTATAAAGATAAATCCAGAAAAATACCACAAACTTAACTATTGCATTTTGCATCCACCTTTATCATGGCTGTTCAAAATAAACAAAACCATTGAAAGAATGAAATCCTGCCCATGAAAGGAGAATAAAATCCATGACCAGATTAGAAAGTCAATGAACATTTGTAGGGTAAAAAGAGAGAATTCCCTTTAACGCTGATGAAAATGTAATGCTAGTATCAGATTTTAAGAGGGCTAGATTTGCGATGATGGCAAATGATTTGAACCAGATTGATTGGACAGTCCCACTGCATGAGAAGAATACCTATGTGGAAGAAAAATGAAAAGCTTTCAAGATAGTCCTCATGCATGAGAATGCATGTATGTCCCTCAAGCTAAAAGTAGGACACTTAGTGAAAAAAAGCAAAAATGCGTTTAACAGGTCATGTTTAAAGACAAATCAGATAGAAGAAGTATTTATACAGGCTTTGGAGATTAGAGATATCGATCTCAGCTAAAGGAAAGCAAATCTGCTGTCACAGCAGCCAAAAGAACACTAAAGAAGATGATAGTGGACAACTGCAATCGGAATAGAAAGGTGGTTTTTAGCTATCTTAAGATTTAGAGGGCCATTAAGGATGGTACAGTGCTATTGAAGGATTCTGCAGTAAATTCAGATGGACACACAGGAAATGGCAGAGGTTTTAAATGGCTATTTTGCCTCAGTCTTCACTCCTGTAAATGATGCTCAGTTATCAGTAATGCAACGCACTGTTGACTTTAAAGTTAAAGTCTCAAAATGGATGCAAATATAATCCTAGATAAAATGCGAGGTCTCAAAACAGATCAGGCTGCTGATCCTGATGTCATTCACCAAAGGGTATTCAAGAGTTGGAGGATGTGTTCTGTGAGCCCCTTGTTCATATATTTAATAGCTTGCTGTTAGTTGGGATTGTATGCAAGAACTGGAAAAGGAAAATAAAGTTGAACCTGGAAATTGCAGGCCCATTCTCCTGGCATTGCTTAAAGATAAATGGCTAGAAGGGAGCATTAGAGATACACTATATGACAATCCGATGGAAAAGAGGTTATTGTAGTCATGCCAAGGCTTTTATAAAAGAAATTCATGTCTCACGAGCCTGGTTGAATTTCTTGCGGTAGTGACTGTTATATTCCAGAAAGCCAGGTGATGAAGTGGGGAACTGGAGCCAATCTTTACACACTTTTATAAGCATGTATTTACAGAGATACACTTTCCATACATGCACCTCCTCACCCAACAACCACAGTTTTAGTCTGTTACTTTTTATATGGGCACAAGTGAATCCCCAGTTCATGCCATAATTAATATGCAATTAAGATTCCCTTCTCTCTCCTTAAATAAAAATTTGAATCTACATGTGCAACCAAAATTTTGAAACAAATTAAATCATGGAACTCCATATTCTGTACAAAGCATTATATTGTGAGATGGCCTTCCTCTAGGACCCCCCAAATTTTTTCATATATGCATTCAAATGTTCAAAATAGGGATCAAATTTTAGTACCTTCTAATGCAGGAGGAATATCGCACAGAATAGAAGGCAATCTGGGATTTCACCCATAGACTAATTGATAGGGAATATATCCTCCAAGCATCTGGAGTGAATTCTTTGCACAAACCATCCATTCCAGGGCTGTTGTCAACTTGCAGTCTGGTTGATCAGCTAAAGTTTTAGGCAGAATTTCATCAATCATTGCATGATTCCTTTCACAAAGTCAATTCCTGAAAGGACTTTCAACTATGTTTGTCATCACCATGTTTTTGCATTTTCACACATTTCACTGAACATTGCCAAGTTCCCCTCCATTATCAGCCAGAAACTTTGCTGGTGTCCCAAGTCCAGTCCCTTTCCATTTTTCCATGATTTTTTTCTGTAATAATCCTTTTGTCTTAACTATGTATTGCAGTAGAATGACTAATTCTTGTCACCAGGCCTATAAAATATAGATTGAAAATATTTCGGACTTTGTCCCATACCCTTAGATCCATGGCAACAACCTTATTAAAGTCATGTGCCAATGGAAGGCTTACAATAGGACATGCCTGCATCCTCTGATACTTTTTACAGATTTCACAATTCTCACCAGTCTCTTCTATTAGCTCTGTATACTCTTCATGAACCATACCTACATCTTTTAGCAGAGTTTTTAACATTTGACATGTAGACTGAGCAAATTGTCTATGCAACTGCAACAATTTGTTTTTTTTCCTCTGATTCACATCACCTGATGCCATTAATACTTGTGTAACACTCTGATGAGAAACATCACGTTTTGCTAAGGGGATACAATAATATCCTAACTGGGTAAACTGCAGATCAACTGACATAATCAAAAATAATTGTCTTATCATGCTCCATGTCAAGTTTTATTCATGCCTTTTTCATAGAAGGTTTACTCAGCAGCACTGGACACTACATCAGTACTTATAAAATGTCTTACTCCAACTATTTTACATGGAATTACAACTCTGTTTATTGATGTCAATATGTTATCATCACCAAACCTAAAGCAAGTAATATTTTTATATTCCTTAACCTTGCATCAATCCTCACTACTTAGTGAATCAAAATAATATTTTAGGCAATCTGTCCCATGTACTGTTGAAGTACAAGCACTATCTAGCACAGCAGAATTAAAGAAGTCTATGGCTATCGTCAAAGGACTAAAATTCCTTGTGATTAATATAATTTGTTTGGCGAAACTTAACACAAACATGCACCTCCTCACCCAACAATCACAGTTTTAGTCTGTTCCTTTTTATAGGGGCACAAGTGAATCCCCAGTTAATGCCAACCACCTGCATGCAATTAAATACAATTAGTATACAATTAACAGTCACTATATTGGTTGATGTAGAAGCCCAGTAGATATTGTGTACCTTGATTTTCAAAAAAGCCTTTGACAAGATGCCACACAATAAGCTACTTAATAGGTTAGAGTCCTATGAGATTGGCAGACAGAGCCTGAGTTAGATAAAGAATTGGTTGTATTCTCAAAGACAAAGGGTTGTTATTAATAGTACTGGTGCTTCATGGGGACTAGTCACTCATGGAGCCGTGCAGGAATTGTTTGGGGAATTGCTTATTATAATTTTTATTAATGATTTGGATGAAGGCATTTGGGGGATTATCTGCAAGTTTCCCATTTAAGAACCTGTCATCTATATAAGAGTTGTTTGACTCACAGATAAGAAAACTAAATTAAAGGTCGAGCTGGATGCAATGGGGGAATGAGCACATGACTGATAATGTCATTTAATAGATAAATGTAATGGGTAGGGAGAACGCGAAGCATGTGTGTACCATGCAAGGTTGTGAGCTTAAGGCTTTTGACTTAGGTGTTCTTGTACAAGAATCTCTCAAGCCTATGACCTGTGCCATGAAGAACTTTCAATAACAAATACCGTTAGGAGGTTTTGCCAGGATGATTAAATTCAAAACAAAAAGTACTATTCTGTCCTGGTATAATAGTTTGGTTAGGTCTCATTTAAAATTCTGTGTTCAGTTTTGGTCCTCTCATATGATATAGAGGACCTGGAAACTATGCAGAGGAGAGCCATCAAATGCATGTGAAGTGGGTGTGGATTTGTTGCAAAGATTCAAAAGGGAGCTGAACAAGTTCCTGAATGTGGCTAAAAAAATGTGCTCTACTGAAGACGGATTTAAAATGGAGTGTTGGTCTAATGTTTTGAGTCATCTACTCCATGCTAACAATGGGATCTTGCTGTGACAGAGGGAGAGGGGTGTGGTCTTGATCGGCACGGCAGGGATGGGGGTGGGTGTGAGTGGTGGGTGTGAGTGGTGGGATCTGTTTGCAATTGACTGGAGGGTTGATAAACTAGTGCAAGGAAGGTTCAAATCTTCCTTGTGAGGCCCAGTGGAGCAGTTCTGCTCCTCAAGGATACCTAAATAATAAATTTAAAACCGACTTTTACGGCCAGGAAGGGGTCACAGTCACCCCTCTTGCCCTTCCTCTTATTTGACCACAACAGGTGTCATTCCTTTTTAAACAGTAGTTGTCCTTACCACCTCAGTGAGTGTTTTACCTTTTACCTTTAATGTGATCATGAAAGAACCGATCAGACAGGTTTTCTTGAGTTTAAACAAGAAAGAGGTAAGTTTATTATACTCAATAAGCTAAACCCAATCTAAAATAATTTTTAAAAACTGCACATTCATGCACACATTCACACGAGGATCACACACACACACAATAGATTACAAATTGGAAAGTAGGTTTTTTGGTTGAATGAAAGTGCAGAATAAATAAAAGTTAGATACACCGTCTGAGGTTGGATGATTCCAGCTGGAGTTGTATTCCTGAAGTCTTTGCCTGGTCAAAATGTACTTTGTGGCTGGCCCGCTTGGCTCAGGGCTGTTTTGGAGGCATTCTTGTAAGTGGCTCTCTTCCCCTGGTCTCTGTAGCAATCTGTAGACTTAGAAGGTCCACAGTTGCAGACGTTTTCAAACTTGATGTTTTCTGGAGAGAGAGAGAAAAGGAGGCAACACAGCCTTCTCTACTCCTGCTCGTCTCTTTTTGTGTAACAAATCTCCCAGTTTTACACAGCCTGGGGAGACAGTCACATGGTTCTCTCAATCCCCTTTGTTTTTAATGAGGTCCAAATTCTAAAAGCCCAAAACCTCTCTCAGGTAGTTTTAGCAGCGTTTCCCTCCTGGAGGGACGTCTCCATTCATGAATGCCTCAATATGACTTTGAATGTCCCGCTAATGAGGGTGATCTGGGTAATCTACTCAGTTAGCCAATGTATTGTCCTGGCTGGGTTTCTTGTTAGACTTGTGTCTCCAATTCGATGTTCTGGAACTTGAGGCATTTCAGATGCAAATTGCAGTGGCCATCTTGGCTGCCAGTTTTTTTTAAAAGTTAACTGTCTTTTAAAAGTTTTTTCTTAAAAAGTTAAACTCTCCTTTAAAAGTCTAATGTAAGTTTCCAACTGATGAATTAATATTTCTCATTTGGCATAAATGTTTTCTTGACACTAACCTTCTGGGCCTTTTCTAGCTCAGAATCCAGCTCCCAGCAGGTTTTGTCTGCCTCCTACCCATCCTGTACCCCCTGCTCAGGCCTCAGCTTGAAATTGCAGATGACAGATTTCTGCTGACATCATCAGGCCTGATCTGTACATTTAAGGTTCGACCCCAATTTCTTCCTACAGTGTTCAACTTGTTTACTCAAAAGTGCAGGATAATATTGGGATAGGGGGAAAGGAAGCAGGATTGGAGGTGGGCAACTGATTTGCATTATTTTAACATTCATCTGCCTAGTTTCCAGCAGATGGGGGCAGTTAAAATCAGAGCCACATTTCTCACTGGTGGAAAAGTCCAGAAAAATGGGGCATAAACTTAAAATTACAGCTAGGCTTTTCAGGGGTGGTGTCAGAAAATGTTTCTACACACACAGGACTGTGGAAATCTCAAATGTCTCCCTCAAAAAGATACTAAGGCTATGTCAATTGAAGATTTCAAAACTGATATTACTAGATTGTTGTTAGGTAAGGGCATTGCGGCACAGTGGCGCAGTGGTTAGCACCGCAGCTTCACAGCTCCCAGACCTGGGTTCAATTCTGGGTACTGCCTGTGTGGAGTTTGCAAGCTCTCCCTGTGTCTGCGTGGGTTTCCTCTGGGTGCTCCGGTTTCCTCCCACAAGCCAAAGACTTGCAGGTTGATAGGTAAATTGGCCATTAGCAATTGCCCCTAGTATAGGTAGGTGGTAGGGAAATATAGACAGGTGGGGATGTGGTAGGAATATGGAATTAGTGTAGGATTAGTATAAATGAGTGGTTGATGGTCGACACAGACTCGGTGGGCCTGTTTCAGTGCTGTATCTCTAATCTAATCTAATTAAGGGAAATGGAACCAAGGCAAATGGAGTATAATGTAGGAAAATGTGAAATCATCCATTTTAGCAGGAAGAATGAAAAAGAAGCATATTATCTAAATGGTGAGAGATTGCAGAGCTCTGAGATGCAGAGGGATATGGGTGCCCGAGTACATAAATCACAAAAGGTTAGTATGCAGGTTCAGCAAGTAAGGGAAAGCTAAAAGAATGTTATTGTTTATTGCAAGGGGAATTGAATACAAAAGTAGGGAGGTTATGCTACTGTTATACAGGGCATTGGTGAGACCACATCTGGAGTACAGTGTACAGTATTGGACTTGTTACGACCAGGTGAGAAGGGGGTCTAGGGGCTACCTCTCAGCATTTGCCTGGTTTAACCGTAACACTGTGTTTTTAGCTCCCTCTCAGTGAATCCTTGTTCACTGCTCCAATTGTAAGGCAAAGAAATCAGACAGGTTTCCTCAGATTTAAACAAGAAATGTGGAAGTTTATTAATCTTAAACTCTAATCTGGTTAAAGACTACGATGCAACCATGCTAGCATGCATATGCGATAAAAACACACGCAGATAGAGACAGAAAAAGTAGAAGGAATAAAGGGGAAAAGTTTGAGGCAATATCTCATATTTACAGTCCTTTAAGTTCAATGTGAAGTCTTTGGTTGCCGGTACGTCTTGCAATTCGTTGGGGCCTAGTGCACGCTTCAACTTGTGTCCGAGTCTTTTCTCTCTAGCGATTTACGTGCCTTCCATGGGTCTGGTGGCTTGGGAGAAAGTGAGAGAAAGAGAGAGGCTTCCTTCTTCCAGCTTCAGTTGTGAATTGCCTTCTGTTCCTTTCAGTGTAGCACAATTCAAAAAACCCCAGTTTGCCCGGCAGGTTAGTCATGTGACTAGCTCCTTATTTGGAATAGTCTCTTCTGTGAGGTTTGTGGATTATATTATCTTAGCAGTCTCTGGAATGTGCTTCCTTACACCTTCAAAGTCCAGTGATCAAAATCCATTTGGGTTAATTGGAGCAGGGAATAGTCCTTTGTCTCCACAAGCAGCGTCTCTTAGTAGGCAAATGTCCTTCCAGCCCAGTATCTGGTGATCTTCAAACAAGTCATTTCTTCACTCCAGCAACAGTTTAAAATCAATGTTCATATGAAAAAATTAATATGCCTCATTCTTGGCAGGTAGGGGTCTGCATGATAGTCTCCTTATTTAAGGAAGGATGTAAATGCATTGGAAGAAGTTCAAAGAAAGTTTATGATACTAATAACTGGAATGGGTGGGTTGTTTTATGAGGAAAGGTTGGACAGGCTAGGCTTGTATCTGCTGGAATTTGGAAGAATAGGAAGTGACTTGATTGAAACATATAAGATCCTGAGGGATCTTGACAGGGTGAATATGGAAAGGATGTTCCCCTTCTGGGAGAATCTAAAACTAGGGGTCACTATTTAAAATTAAGGGGTCGCCTATTTAAGACAGGGATTAGGAGAATGTTTTTCTCTTCGAGGGTCATGAATCTTTGGAACTCTCTTCCTCAAAAGGCAGTGCAAGCAGAGTCTTTAAATATTTTTAAGGCCGAGGTAGATAGATTCTTGATAAGCAAGAGGATGAAAGGCTATTATGGGTAGGCAGGAATGTGGAGTCGACGTTACAATCAGATCAGCCATGATTTTATAAAATGGCGGTGCAGGCTCGAGGGGCCAAGTGGCCTACTCCTGCTCCTAATTCATATATTCATATATACAGATCAGCAATGATCTAATTGAATTGCTGAACAAGTTCAAGGGATTCAATGGCCTATTCCTGTTCCTACGTAGTTATAACATCGTCCAAATTAAGTGAATAATGGGTTGCCCAAGTCCTAGGAATAATCGGTACTCCGGTTGAAAATGCAATTCACTCATGAATTTATATGGGATTCTAATTATCCCTCTTAGGCTCAACAATTAAGTAACTTTACTAAACAAAAAGATTTATTCAATGTAAATTAGTAGTCATTCACTCACAGGAGATCTGAGTACTCTGGTTTGTGCAAGTTGACAATTTTCTTGAGTCAAGTCTTAAGCCTTGGTGTGGTTACTCCAAAACTTATCTTCAGTGCATCTTCTGCCTTTTTTGTTCAGCAGTGCAGTAATACTCTTTTAAAACCTTTTGCAAAAGATTAATGCAGATACTGCAGAAATAAAGCTGTTAGGTAATTCTGAATCCTCATTTTGAGAGGCACAGATTGATCAAGGATAGTCAGCATGGATTTGTTAAGGGAAAGTGTCTGACTAATTTAATTGCATTTTTTGAGGAGTTAACAGTGCGGGGGGGAGCGGGGTGGTGCGGGGGAGGGAGGTTGATGAGCACGTTTGATGTAGTCTACATGGATTTTAGCAAGGCTTTTGATAAGTTTCCACATGGCAGACTGATCAGTACATTAAAAGCTCATGGAATCCAAGAGAAATGGGTAAGTTGGATCCAAAACTGGCTCAGTGACAGGAAGCAAAGGGTTATGGTTGGCAGGTGTTCTTATGACTGGAAGTCTGTTTCCAGTGGGCTTCTGCAGGGCTCAATACAGTGTCCCTTGCTCTTTGTGATATAGATCAATTATTTAGACTTAAATGTAGGGGACACAATTAATAAATTGCAGTTGATATGAAAATTGGCTGTTTGGTTGATAATGAGGAAGAAAGCTGTAGACTTCAGGAAGATATCAGTGGACTGGATAGGTGGGAAGCAAAGTGGGAAATGAAATTCAATCCCAAGAACTGTGAGGTAATGATGTGGGCAGATCAAACCAGGCAAGAGAATAAACAATGAAAGGTAGGATGCTGAGAAGTGTAGAAGAATAAAGTGACGTTGGAGTGTAATAAAAACCAAAAGTGCTGAAAATACTCAGCAGGTCTGGCAGCATCTGTGGAGAGAGAAAGAGGCGGGGATTTTTCTCGCGGTGGACAGGAGCCGTCCACTGACTGAAAAGTTGGTGGCGAACTCATCTTCTCCTGGCCAGGGGATCCAATCTGCATTTTGCAGTTCCCCGGCCTTTAATTGGTCTGAGGCTGGACTTCCACCTGCTTGAGGCAGGAGGTCCCACCTAATGGAGCTGCTAGCCACTCAGCTGGCTGGCAGCTATTAATCCCAGGAGCGCCACCACGAGTGGCGGCCACTGCTGGAACTGCAACCCAGCCACTGCAAAGAAGATATCAGGGAGCACGGAACGAAGGTATCTTTCTGGGGCCTCGCCGGGGGAGATTGGTCGGGCCCCAGTGAGGCAAGGGTGGTCGAATGGGGAGACAGGGGGCGTGTTGGGTGTAGGGGGTGGTTGAGGCAGCGGGGGCGGGCCTCCGTCGGGCACAGGGTGCCTGATGATGAAGGTCCCCCCTCCAGGCCGTCAGTGCCACCTGCTTTTGTCAGGCGGCTTCTCTCGCGCCTCTGCTGCCTGCCCGGGCATGGGTAAAATCCCTGTGGCGGCTGACGAAGGCCCTTAAGTGGTTGTTAAGTGGCAGCGGAGGCGGGAGCAAGTCAGGAAGGGCCCCCAAGCCTCCCGCTCCATTTTACGCCCCCCCACCCGCCACCTTCCCGTTCTTTGGGGGGGGGGGGAGTAAAATTCCGGCTAGGTTTCAGGTCAGTGACCTTTCGGGGGCAATGGAGGAGTGGACCAGGGTGTCATGGAGGGAATGATGCCTTCGGAATGCTGACAAGGGAGGGAAGGGGAAGATGCATTTGGTGGTGGCAGCATGCTGGAGGTGATGGAAACTCCATTACCCCCGACACCTCGTCCCCTGCCCATGGTACCTACTCATGCAATCACAGGAGGTGTAATAACTGCCCTTATACCTCTTCTCTCCTCACTATCCAAGGCCACAAACACTCCTTTCAGGTGAAGCAGCGATTTACTTGTACTTCTTTCAATGTAGTATACTGTATTTGCTGCTCACAATGTGGTCTCCTCTACATTGGGGAGACCAAATGCAGATTGAGTGACTGCTTTGGGGAACAGCTCCACTCAGTCGGAATACATGTTCCCGAGCTTCCTGTCGCTTGTCATTTCAACACACTCCCCTGCTCTCATGCTTACATCTCTGTCCTGAACTTGTTGCAGTGTTCCAGTGAACATCAACGCAAGCTCAAGGAACAGTACCTCATTTACCGATTAGGCACGCTACAGCCTACCAGACTGAACATTGAGTTCAATAATTATTTTTATTTTTATTTTAGTTTGTTTCATCATTCATTTTTTACCATGTGCCCACTGTTTTTTTCATGTTTATGCTTTTGGCTAGGGCTGTTCATTATTCTGTCATTTTACACCCTCTCTGCATGAATCCTTTGTCTTTCACCACATCATTAGCACAGTCTTTGCCTTTGCCTTTGCCACATGACTTCCTTGTCACTTAATCTCTCTGACCCTCTGTCCTATCCCCCACCCGCTCCCTCCCCTTTATTTGCTTAAAACCTATTGCATTTCTAAACTTTGCCAACTCTGATGAAACATTAACTCTGTTTCTCTCCCCACAGATGCTGCTAGACTTGTTGAATATTTCCATCACTTCTCGTTTTTATTTCGGATTTGCAGCATCTGCAGTATTTTGCTTTTATTTGGCCTTGGATTGTATGTCTACAGATCCCTGAAGGTAGCAGGACAGGTGGATAAAGTGGCCAAGAAGGCATCAGGATACATTCCTTTATTGGCCATGGCCTTGAGTATAAGAGCAGGGAGGTTATGCTAGAACTGTACAAAACGCTAGCTAGACCGCAGCTGGAATACTGTGTGCAGTTCTAGTCACTGCATTACAGGAAGGGTGTGATCACACAAGAGAGGGTAGAGAAGAGATTTATGAGGATGTTGCCAGAAATGGAGAATTTTAACTATGAGGAAAGATTGGATATGCTCAGTTTGTTTTCTATGGAACAGAGAGGCTGAAGGGAGATTTAATTGAGGTGTGTAACATTATGAAGGGCCTGGATAGAGTAGATAGGCAGGACCTATTTCCGTTTGCAGAGAGGTCAATAACCAAGGGGCATAGATTTAAAGTAATTGGTGGAAGGATTAGAGGGGAGTTGAGGAGTTTTTTTTTACCGAGAGGGTGGTGGGAGTCTGGAATTCACTGCCTGAAAAGGTGGTAGAGGCAGAAACCCTCATCGCTTTTTAAAAACACTTGGATATGCATTTGACATGCTGTAACCTACAGGGCTACAGACCAAGAGCTGGAAGGTGGGTTTAAACCGGATAGCTCTTTTTCAGCCAGCACAGGCAATGGGCTGAATAGCCTCCTTCTGTGCTGTAACTCTTTCTATGTTTCTATGAAGATGAAAAGCGATGCAGTCACTAAATCATTCTTTGTCTGTGTGAGGCAGAAAGAAGCTACTTGCAGTTTATACACTTTTTTATTTTCTTCCATACCGTGTGAGCACTTTCCTTTATGAGCTAATTCACATGCACTGATCAACAGTTCCCATGAATCTCAATATACTTTCATTTGTAACTTACCCAAAATAAACTGCTACTCAACCCCATCAATAATATCCCATGTCACTCCGAGCTGGCATCGAAAATGAGAACACAGGGATAGATGATAATGGAAGTTTAGGAATGATTTCATAGCAATAATGCATTTTCTTGATATTCAATTTCACTTGACTGTATCAGAAACCTTCGAATACATACTATGGGATTGTTTTATGTCAGCCAGAAAATTATCACAGCTAATAGAGACCTAGAAATGTACACCTGAACAGTAAACCATTGAGAGGTCAAATGAACCATGAGAGCAAAGATTAAGCAATTGGTGAACTCAATTTGAACCTCAGGATACATTATTGCTATAAATTATGCCCCTGGATACTTATTATTCTTTGTAACTTTCATTTGCCCACAAAATGACAGTATCTGCTTTTGAAAGTAATTCATTATATACAAAGCACTCTGGGATGTTTCTGACCGATGTATAAAAACAAGATATTTTCACTCTTTCTTGTTTAAATAAATGCCCCCATGGCAGAATGAAGAGATACAGTGCTAGATTTTTCACTGTGGCAGGTTCACCATCAGTAGTGCACTTCAACCTATTGTCACTTCCCTGTAACTCCATCCTATTTGCTTCTTCAATTTCATCTCAACATTGTCAGAAGACAACTTTGTATTGGTCTGTGGCAGATCGTTTTTGGGGGAGTGGGCTGGAGGGGTGCAGTATAAGGATAAATTTTGTTATTTGATAAAAACCATGTAAATGTAAGTACTTGTTGTCATGTCATATGAAGAGTACATGAAGTGTTGACCAAGAGAGATTGGGCTGGATTTTATTTTTACGCTGTACTCGGAGGAGGCGCGGGTTTTACTCCTCGGAGCCACCACGATCTTATATGTGGTGGCTCACTAACATAGTCGGGGTGGACCGCCCCTCCCCCCTGACCCCCCACCACCGATGATGTGGAGAGGGAGGACCCGTCACTGGCAACGGTGTCCGGGGCTACTGTGATGGCATTTTTAAAGGGCTTGAAACTCTTAGACGAAATTTTAATTTTTAGAGAGACCGCCATGTTAAAATTTAATTTACACATTACATTACATCTGCACCCCTTCACCCACACCCCAAGGAATAATCGTGTCATTAATAGCCCATTACCCTCCAAAAAAAATCTTTGATCTTTCCCCCGACCTTTAATAACTGTAAACCTCAACCCCTTCCCACCATCCCCGCCGCCACTCCAAAGAGCTTGACCCTGCTCCCCCTCTCCCGCACTGAGAAACGTACCTCCTCCCCCCTCCCCACAGGTGTTGCACCTCGTTTGCTGGCCGCTGGGACAAAGATCGCGGCGGCACTTCAAGAGGCGAAGGAAACGTCGTTAATGCAGGTGAGTTAATTTATTTGAATATTCAAATCAGGCGGGAAGTGGGTGCTGTCACGAGGCCTTGCCACCTCCAGCAAGATCAGGACAGCCCTGCTGGCATCGTGGTCGGTGGGGCAGGCTTCATCTGGGGCAATCGTCATGCCCCCTCCGCCATGGATCCCAACGTCGAGGCCCCTATAAAATCCAGCCCATTGAGTCAGTCACAAATAAAATGCTGGACATGCATGCACAGTTAGTCAGCAGAACTTACACAAAATGGCTCAAATAAGAATGTGTGATCGATACAAAGAAATTTCATTTGGTGCGCTATAAATAAATAATGCAATATGCAGGCTTTAAGTAGTGGATCACGAGCTGTTGGCCTTTATATTGTATGGAGATTCCCCACTTTAATTGTCAGACTGAATATACAATAATACAAGTTATTAACACATTTGCTTTTAGGCAGAAGCTGCAAAATTTGGATAGGTAGGGCGGAATTCTATAAGGCTGCTGCCGGGCAAAAAAATTGGCAGCCCACCCATGTGGGCCGCACACCAAAGAGCTGCCGTGATTCCAAGCACGGCAGCTCATTTAATGGCTGGAGCAGGCCGCCTCCACCCAAACCCCCCACCCCGATGACGTGGAGGGGGCAGGCTGTCCGTTCCCGGCAATGGCATTAGCTGCCTGTGCGCAGGCGCTGATGCCATTTTTAAAGGGCTGTCAGCCCGACTGGGACATTTAAATATTTAAAGTGAAATTATGAATTAAAATAAATAAATACGTCTTTTGCACCTCTCCCACCCCCCCAATATCAATTAAATTAATTATTTGCCGTGTCCCCCCCAACACACTTAGCTTTACCATCTGATCTCCCCCCACCCCAAACTGCACAAACTTTAAACTATAACCCTTCCCACTATCCCCTACACCCATGAGGTTATTTTGATCCCATAACCCCCGCAACCCACCCTGCACTGAAAAACCTACCTCTCCCCCCTCCCCACCAGTGTTGTGCCTCGTTTCCCTGGACGGGGATCCGAAGGCATGGTAGTGCCAGCCTCCGGAGTGAAGATAGCGGCAGGACCAGGAGGCAACAGGAGAGTGATTAATGCAGGTATTTCCATGTATTTAAATATTTAAATTGCGCTCTCATCGCCGAACGGCAAAGGGGCCGCCACGAGGCCTCGCCGCCGCAGGCAATGTCGGGCCGGGCCCTGCCAGCATCAAGAGCCCATTGCAGGCCTCATCTGGGGCCATCTTCAGGTGCACCCCCCCTCACACCCGGCACGTATCCCGACATCGAGAGCTCTATGGAATGAAGCCAGTCGTGTCCATATTTTCGGTGCTACGGGCGTCATTTTTGGACCAAAATAGGGTCCCTGCCTCGCCAACAGACTTCTCGTATGGGCTGCACCTGATGCAATTATGGGAAGGTGGTTTATGCAGGGTCTGGGAACATGTGCTGGAAGGATACATATTAGGTGGATCAGGACATCAAGCAGCGTGTAATGCTGATTGGACGCGCGTGATGCAATTGTGAAGCTCAATGCACCAACTAAGGCCCTCTCTTAACCTCACACAGCTGAACGTGTATTCAGCAGCAGGGAGGACCCCTCAGCAGTGCTATTTAAAGGAATCATTAATTACTTTCAGTATAGTCGCTGATGGATTTCTACTGGCTCTTGAGAGTTTGTAGAAATGTTTGGTGGTTTGTTCTCTTATTTGAAGTTGCTGAAGTCTCCAGGCAATGATGTAGCTGGTGTTGAAGGACCTTTTGCTTACTTCAAGGATTCTGCTCAGACCACTTGCTCCCAGACACAGGTGCAGCAATTTGTATTCTTCTTGATCTGCAGCATGACAGAGAGAATGGGCAGAGGTGGCACAAAGGAGAACAAGCTGCTCAAAGCAGGATGAGGAGGGAGAGAAGGGGGCTATAATCCATATCCACCCAGGATCATGAGGGAACAGTTCTCCTACCTGAGCCTCAGTGGGCTGGATTTTGTGGAGGAGGCAGGGCTCCCGGCGCCAGTCCGAAAAGGCAGGGGAAATCCACCTCAGCTTTTTTGTGCCCCCCGGCGTGATCCTCTGTTGTTCCGGAGGTGAAGTTTCTGGCAACAGGATCTCCACCCCTTTAAAGACATGGACTGCACCTGCAAGAGCTGTCAGCCAATCACAGGGCCAGCAGATCAGCAGGGCCACTGGGAGTGGTGGTCAATGCCGGTACTGCTGAGGCCTCAAACCCAGACACAACGCTGGAACCCCAGACCAGGGATGGCGAGGTCAGTGTTGTTCCGGAGGCGAAGTTTCTGGCACCAGGATCCCCACCCCTTTAAAGATTCACTCCGCGTGATATCAAGAAAAGACTGAAGGCACTGGATACTGCAAAAGCTATGGGCCCTGACAATATTCCGGCAATAGTACTGAAGACCTGTGCTCCAGAACTTGCCGCGCCCCTAGCCAAGCTGTTCCAGTACAGCTACAACACTGGCATCTACCCTGCAACGTGGAAAATTGCCCAGGTATGTCCTGTACACAAAAGGCAGGACAAGTCCAACCTGGCCAATTACCACCCCATCAGCCTACTCTCAATGATCAGTAAAGTGATGGAAGGTGTCATCAACAGTGCCATCAAGTGGCACTTGCTTAGCAATAACCTGCTCAGTGACGCTCAGTTTGGGTTCCGCCAGGGCCACTCAGCTCCTGACCTCATTACAGCCTTGGTTCAAACATGGACAAAAGAGCTGAACTCAAGAGGTGAGGTGAGAGTGACTGCCCTTGACATCAAGGCAGCATTTGACCGAGTATGGCATCAAAGAGCCCTAGCAAAACTGAGGTCAATGGGAATCAGGGGGAAAACCCTCCGCTGGCTGGAGTCATACCTAGCGCAAAGGAAGATGGTTGTGATTGTTGGAGGTCAATCATCTGAGCTCCAGGACATCACTGCAGGAGCTCCTCAGGGTAGTGTCCTAGGCTCAACCATCTTCAGCTGCTTCATCAATGACCTTCCTTCAATCATAAGGTCAGAAGTGGGGATATTCGCTGATGATTGCACAATGTTCAGCACCATGCGTGACTCCTCAGATACTGAAGCAGTCTGTGTAGAAATGCAGCAAGACCTGGACAATATCTGGGCTTGGGCTGATAAGTGGCAAGTAACATTCATGCCACACAAGTGCCAGGCAATGACCATCTCCAACAAGAGAGTATCTAACCATCTCCCCTTGACATTTAACGGCGTTATCATCGCTGAATTCCCCACTATCAGCATCAACAAGTCAGGAGTGTGATGGAATACTCTCCACATGCCTGGATGGGTGCAGCTCCAACAACACTCAAGAAGCTCGACACAATCCAGGACAAAGCAGCCCGCTTGATTGGCACCCCATCTACAAACATTCACTCCCTCCACCACCAACGCACAGTAGCAGCAGTGTGTACCATCTACAAGATGCACTGCAGCAATGCACCAAGGCTCCTTAGACAGCACCTTCCAAACCCGCGACCTCTACCAACTAGAAGGTCAAGGACAGCAAATACATGGGAACACCACCACCTGCAAGTTCCCCTTCAAGTCACACACCATCCTGACTTGGAACTATATCGCCGTTCCTTCACTGTCGCTGGGTCAAAATCCTGGAAGTCCCTTCCTAACCGCACTGTGGGTCTACCTACCCCAAATGGACTGCAGCAGTTCAAGAAGGCAGGTCACTACCACCTTCTCAAGGGCAATTAGGGATGGGCAATAAATGCTGGCATAGCCAGTGACGCCCACATCCCATGAATGAATAACAAAAAAAGTCCAGGGGGAGAGGGGGATCCAGGAAGTTGTAGGTTTTGCTGGCAGGGGTCTTCCGTGGGCAACAGGTTGCCCACCAATGTGTGATCCCCCCCCCCAAGCCAGGAGGGAGGGCTCCTTGTAAAACAAGGAGCCCTCCCCGCATGGCGGCGGCACCCCCCACCGCCAGTTAGATCCCAGCAGTGGTGGGAAGAGGCCCTCAAGTGACTGTTAATGGGTAAGATAAGGGCCTCAATTGGTCTTTGGGCGGGAAGGCTGTCATTGGCCAATCCCACCCCCGGGAAGATCACTTGGCAATGGGACGGCATTGGACACTCCGTCCCTGCTACCCGTCACGATTCCATGGGCTCCCACGCCTCCAACCCTATCTCAAGGGGCCCATAAAATCACCGCAGTCTGTGCAACGTCGCCATTTCACTAAGGCTGGAGCTGGAGATATTTTTAACATCTCACAGTTTGCCATCCAGAAGCCCCATGCCAAGCTAGTGCTGGACTCTTCCATACTCCCTAACATTGACCACAGACATTCTGGCAGCCTTTCTGATCCACCAAACATTTTGTTGTGCATACCATCAATGTTGTTCTGTTGGCTGCCCCATCGAAGTGGCTCATCTGAATCGTCTTCAGCAGAACACACTCCAACAAGCTGACACCTGTACTATCCTTGCCCCCTACCTTGCCTGCAGGGCACTCATGCCCGGTGTCTCCCCATCTCTATTCTATCCTCTAAATTATGCACAGTGTTATTATCTGAGCTGGTGACAGCATGTGTGAAATCAAGTGATGCTGTTTCTTCATCATCAGTCTCTTCTCCCTTTTCCACTTCTTGCTTCTGCATCACTGCCTGGTCAGCTGGCAGCTCTTGGTATCTGAAAGGAGAAAGGTACAAGGATAGGGTTGTGATAAGGGGGAGGGGAGAAAGTAAGAGGTACACGCTTACACTACCTGAAGTTTGTATATCAGAAGGGAGTGTGGGATGAAGGGGAAGCGTGAAAAGGAGGATTAGGCATGAGGATACCATCATCTCTAATGGTATCAGCTCCACCATTGGCAATGAGTTCAGCAATGGCTTTCCCAGGATCACCTCCTCCATGGGGATTAGGATATGCAGGTGTGCTTCTATCTCTCTGGTTAGCTCCTGCCTCCAGTTGTGTGCTACCTTGTCCTGCAAAAGAGAGGGAAGTGCGTCAGTGAGTGTGGTGCAACATGCTTGGATGATTTAGCTGCCATGGTTGAATAACTGTCGGTGTGTGCAAGCTTCAGGATGTGGGTGTGAGGATTGCTACAGTGTCAAGTGTGTGCGGGTGTGGTGAAGCATATGAGTATCAGGTATGATTCCTGATTGATTGAGATTATTGGTAGGTGAGTGATAGGGTGGTGCACTGAGTGGTGTCTGAGGCTAGTGGTGCAGTTGATGGATGCAAAAGATACAAACTGAACTTGACCACTCATGTGAGATCACTGAACTTCTTGTGGCACTGCGTCTAGGTTCTCTGTGCTTGATTCCTGGCATTGACTTCCATAACTATCTGCTCAAGACATCGCTCCTAATTTCCATCTCCTCCACCAATGTCCCCAGTACAGAGTCTGAAAATCTTAGAGCGTACTCTCTCCAATTTTGTGCTATTCTTCAGTATTTCCCAGGTCAGAGTCACTTACTGCACAACTGCCAGGTCCTGCTTCAGCCACAATGTACCTCCCTTTAAGAGGAATTGGCTCACTTTAAGCAGTGCAGGCTAGCTTTAAGTGTTGGTAGGCATTCACGATGTTGGCCCGCTGCTGATTTGCCCAACCAATCAACAGCATGTTTAGCGCTGGCTGCATGCTCAAATCATTGAAGTAAGTAGGCAGCACGAAGTTGACAAGCTGCCTCCGTCACTATCAACAGGCGCAGGTTAATCATGCATCACAGTCTCTGTGCCCATTTTCAGGGTCTATCGAATTTAGACCCAGAATCTTTGACGTCCAACTGAAAAATTGAAAGCAGCCTTTCTTTCATGTCTCATCTCAAAAGCAGCATCTCTGACATTGCAATTGTCCCTCAGTAACTGAAATGTCATTTAAATTATGTGGTGAATTCTTAGAGTGGGACTGCAATCCACAGTTGTCTGACTTAGAGACAAGAGTGCTATAAATGAGCCAAACTGACACTTACGCATTTTAGTTCTAAAGTGAGATTAATGCCATCATTGATTTATTGATTGATTCTGCATCTGTTATTAAAATTATTTTATTTCTATACTACTGAGCATATATGGTATTACTTAAACTATGGAGCATTTAATGATGCTTAAAAAAATTAACTGGTCACCAAGAGAAAGGAGACTGGGAAAGCAGCAGCAACTTAAATTCTTTCAGAATTGTGGGAATGAAGGATGTTTTAGAGATTAGTCCCAGAAATGTAATGGTAATTTGTCACTGAATAGAAGGGTTGTTGTAGAAAGATATAGGAATAAACCTTCACCATTAAAGGACACTAAATAAGTAGCTTTAACATGGACAGAACAACTTGTCATGTTATGGGTTAATAACTGCCAGAGAAAAATACATGCCAACAATATATATAGTTTAGAAGACAAAAATAACTTCAGGATTTAGTTGTAGACAAGTCTTAATTGATAGATACTAGTAATATCTATTCTGTTTAAATACCTGCCAAGTTTTAAGGCATAAGGATCTCATGGCCTAAAATTAGATAGCGCCACGTCCATTTATTGGGCACTATATAGATGCAAAAGTCTCCAATATGGCAGGCAGCAAAACACTCGCAAATTTACAGCCAGAAGTGCACCACTCTAAACATTGAATCACATTTCACTATTGGCGTCAGGAGCACATATTGGAATGATAGAAAACACTGAATAACTTATGCAAATTAGGGCCTTGCACTTCTTGCAGTCAGTCCTCTGTTCCACTTTAATTCCAACCAGGCTGTCAAGTTACAGGCTGATTACTGCAGGACAAGGAATATTATCTCCAGACATGGCTCGTGACTCCTGTCAGGAACCTGCCCACAGCTGCAGAGCAGACCTACGGTGAGACGCAAATCATCATCAGAAACGTATTTGAACAAAGAATTGATGTGCTCAGGCAATGTTTTCTTTGACTGGACCATTTGGAAGGAATTTTGCAGTACAGCCCTGTGCTAGTATCCATGTTTGTTGTCATCTGCTGTAAGCTCCATAACTTTGCCATCATGAGGGACCAACCCTCACCACCATCTGGACAAGGAGAAGTGCAGTCGTTGCAACAGGAGGAGGAGACAGAATATGAAGACGAGGAAGAACAGAGGAGACATGGATCACCAGTGCTCCTAGCTGCTAGAGATCTCAGAGAGCAGCCCATCAAAGAACACCTCACCTGAATATCCCTCCCATCAAATTACTCAATTCCATTTGTATTTAGCAGTGAACAGAAATAATTTTGAATCACCCTGGTGCATTCCCTTAGAGCCTGTCTTGTATGCTGTGCTCTTTCACCTCTCCAAATGCTCCTACAAGGTGTATCCCCAGTAGCTGCAGTTTGAGAGGTAGAAGGCTGCAGGATTTCCATTGAGAACAATTTAGATAGCTGAGGTGGGTAACCTCGAGGGCCTGGCTGCAGACTGCAGCATCTTGGCCTGGACTGGGGCAGTATGGCCCAGCTGGTAGGTGTGGCACTAACTAGGACACTAAATGGACTGGGTGGTGAGAGAGAGGCATGCTCTTGTCCTGAGAGAGGACAGCAGGTGTCCCTCTCATGGAGCCAAGGCTACTCTCCTGGGGTTGTGCCTTAGCACTCTTATAGTTCTGCTCATGGTCATGAAGATACTTCTTTTACTGGGTGGACAGGCAGTTAAGATCAGCCAAGAGGTTTACCTGCTGAGGCCTGGCTCCCTTCCGACAACTTAAAATTGCTCTTCTAAGGAAATTGCGAGGACTCCTCCTTGAGACCGGCAGAGACTTTCTTTAAATGTGCAGATCAGGTTCCAACGATGTCATTGGGGCCTGACTGCTATTTTAACTAGTAGTCTGAGAGTGGAAACTATTGCGGCTTTTCCACCAAGTGAAGCTACTGAGAAGGTGAGTCTTTTAAGGTAAGTTTTTAAACTTGCCTTGTGTGGCCAAAAGGAGCATGAGTGATCCTCCAGGCACCACAGGAAAGTTTATAACCCCTGTCCTGGCCACCCCTTTCCAAATTGTGAGACCCTTGATAAAACCTCGCCTGCTACCTATCTAGGTGATGGGGACCAAACTTTTGGCCTCCCGCTCCCGCACACAGGCCAGCTGCTGTTTCCTGCTGGTTTCAGGTAAGTAGCGGAATGATGTGGGTAAATAAGGGCCGGGAGTCAACATCGTTCAGGCCTCATGCTGCTGAGCTCAGTGGGGAAGGATGGGGGGTGCAGGTGTCTATTTACACCCTCTCTGTACTAACAGCTTTGTCTTTCAGCACACCATTAACATACCATTTGCCTTTGTTCCATGACCTTCTGGTCAGTTATTCTCTGTGACCTTGTCCTATCAACACCTTCTCTTTTGTTATCTCTTGCCCCACCCACCACTTTACTTGCTTAAAATCTTTTACATTTCTAATTTTTGTCAGTTCTGAAGGGTCACAGACCTGAAACGTTAACTCTGTTTCTCTCTCCACAGATGCTGCCAGACCTGCTGAGTATTTCCAGCATTTCTTGCTTTTATTACAGACAATGGCAGATTTGAAGCTGCAACTAAGCACACAACACAGACCGAGTAAAGTAAAAGCAAAATACTGCGGATGCTGGAAATCTGAAATAAAAACAAGAAATGCTGGAAATACTCAGCAAGTCTGGCAGCATCTGTGGAGAGAGAAGCAGAGCTAACATTTCAGGTCAGTGACCCTTCTTCGGAACTCCAAGATCTGACTCCATAATGAGTCTTAACCGCCTCAAGAAAGTACACTCCAGCCATCCCAACTGTCTTTCTGAGCAAGTCTTTCAATTTAGTTGTATCAGATTATGTACCTTTTTGAGCATTGACTGTTGTTGATATAAGACTGCCCTGAACTCACATCCCACAGGACTACTAGAGCTAGCAGAGAAAGGAAACTTCCTTCCCATCTGCTTTGGCTGAATGCAACCTTAGGTCCCAGAGACAAAATGACCCAGTGCACCATTCATTCCCTTACCCATCATCTCTCCATAAGCACCTTAGGATGTTTATTACATTAAAGGCACTATATAAATGCAAGCTGTTGTTGTGTGACTAATACATTAATCGACAATGCTGCTTGTTGGTAATCATCATTATTCATACCCGCTCTGGTGCAAATCATCTTGTTCACAGCCAGAGGTGTTCATTTATTCAATAGCAAGGCAGCTCTATCTCATCACCGCTGTCTTGACCCCTCTACTGTCTCTGTTAGTCTGACATCCAGTATTGGATGAGCAGAAATTTCCTCCAACTAACCTTTGAGAAGACTGAAGCCAATATCTTTGGTCCCTGCCACAAACTCTGTTCCCTGACCACGTCTTCCACCCCTCTCCCTGGCAACAGCTGAAGGTGAGCCAAAAAATTCTGGTGTTATATTTAACTCTGAAATGAGTTGCTGACCACATATATGCACCATTACCAAAGCTGCCTAATTCCGCTTCCATAACATTGCCCGACTCCAACTCTGCCTCAGCTCATCTGCTAAACCCTCATTAATGCTTTTATTACATTCAGACTTGACTATTCTAATGCTCTGGTGGCTGGCCACCCATTTTCTACCCTATATAAACATGTGCTCTTCCAAATGTCTGCTGCCCCATATCTAAACTGGCACCAATTCCTTGTGCTTGCTGACTTATCCTGGCTCCCAGTCCAGCAACACCTCAATTTTAAAATCCTCATCCTTGTTTTCAAATTCCTCCATGGCCTCACCCCTCCCTAACTATGTAACCTCCTCCAGCCCTACAAGCCTTTGAGATCTCGGTACTCCTCCAATTCTTGGCATCTTGTGCATCCCCGATTTTAATTGCTCTGCCATTGATGGCCATGCCTCCAGCTGCCATGGCCCTATGCTCTGGAATTCCATCCCTACGCAACTCTGCCTCTCTATATCTCTTTCCTCCTTGAAGATACTCTTTAAAACCTTCCTCTTTGACCAAGCCTTTGATTATCTATCCTGGTATCTGCTGTGGCTCGATGTCAAAAATATTGTTCTATAATGTTCTTGTTAAGTGCCTTGGGCTGTTTTGTTACATTAAAAGCACAGTATAAATACAAGTTGTTGTTGTTGACACCAGGACATAAAATACAATGGCAATAATGAGTTCTAATTCATATTGCACCAAACGTTGTTGTACCTAATGGTGTCTTGCATTAGTTAGACCTGCCCCTGCACCCTTTTGCTCACAACCTTTATCGCCATAAGTTGCTGAAAGTGTCAGCTGATAATGGCACAGTGAGGGAACAGGGCATCTGAGACCTGAGTGAACAAGGCAAGCAACAGGCTATCTCCTTAACCAATCATGTTAAAGGATGGGGAAATACACAGGAAGGACTGAGAAGGAGGAGGATACGTTAAGGATGGTGGTGGGGTTGGGGGAGGGGGGTGGAAGGTGCTGACCAGTGAGGTAGGAGGCCCAATGGCAGAGCTCAAAGCAATTTCCAGATAGCCGCCCCACTGGGAGAGGTGGGCACTGCTGAGACAGGTAGGGGGCCAGGAGGGTGCTTCAAAATGGAGGCACTGTCTGCAGAATTGTGAAAAGTTAGAAATCCCTCATGGCCACGACTATCAGGCTGTTATGCCAATGTGTTTTGTTGAATGATAATTTTCTTTAATCCACTGACTGGAGATCTGAATTTGTATTTTTTTTTAAAGACATTTTTAAAAAGATAAGCTGCCAGCAAAGCCATCCTTTCAGCTTAAGATGATCACCTAGTTTGCTACACTGCATCCTACTTTGCAAAGGACTGTGAGGAAAGAGTTGAAATGTCTGCTAATTTCCAAGCACGAACCAAGACCCAGGAAGCAGAGAAATACTGCTAGCTGCTCTGGTGAATGACTGAATGACTGTCATGTGACAAGCCCCTCCCCACCTGTAGTTTTAAGCTGGTGTTTTCTCTGCAGCAGAGGAGAAGCAACTGGACTCTGACATGAGCAGACCCTAAACAGGGGTCCCACTCTCTCTCTCTCCCTCCTTCCAATCCAGCTTGAAAACTTTCAAATCCTGCTTGTTGACTCACCACCTTTGCATACTCCGGCTACAATCAGAAACCCCATTGGAGGAAATCATCTGTACCGCTACCTCCAATAGACTCACTGAACCAGTCATCTACCTCTTCAAACTAAAAGATTCAGGACCACTGAATTCAGCTAGAAGCCAGCTGAATCACCAAACTCCACAGACTGTATACCTTTTTAATGTACTCTAACTCAACCAGTCTACCTCTTCCACTCTGTAACCTATTTGTGTATGTGTAAACCTCTAGTGTGTGTGTGTGAGTGAAAGTTGGTAAGTAGTTTATTATTTTATTAGTTCGGTTTAGATACAATAAAGTTAACCTCTTTCTTTGTTATCTCAAGAAATCGTGTCTGATTGATTCTTGTTATGATCATAGCAAGTAATACCTACTGAATTGGCGAGTACATCCACTTTAAGAAAGAATTAAACCTGTTGTGGTCAAACAAGGAGAGGGAAAAGAAGGAAGTCTTCGGCGCCTCCTCAGTTGACTGTAACATAGGCCATCAGTGTTAAGGGGGAACCCCACCACAGGATGGCTTATGCCCACAACAGTGGCCATCTCAACTCAGCAGGTCCGTCCATTCTGAGGTGATGGAGAGGAAATGTCAATGCCCCCTCCCAACCCCCACCACCCTACCGCCGAGAGCTATCTTAACTTAAATGATGGGCTCCAGCCTCAGCCATGGGTCCAGCCATCATGGGAAGATCCCGTTGTCAGTGGCATCTCTCCCCCAGTTGGCCCAATAATTGGCCTAATTGGCTACCAGCCTACAATTGGCTACCCACTGGTTCTGGGCAGGTAACCTCTGCCACGCTCACCCCATCTCCAGCAAGATTTCTCAGAGATAGGAACACATTGGGTAGCCAATCCAATGCGCTCTTTTCCGCTTTTGCTCCCAGTCCAGCCTCCTAAATGGCCTACATGGGACCAAGAAAATTCAGACCAAAGAGAGGGAATTATAAATTGGATTAAAAGAGGGAAAACAAGGAAAGGAAATGTAAGAAAAAATATAAAAATTTAAGATTTCATGTTTTCAAAAATCTCCCAAAAAGAATTCACAACCTGAAGGAATGAGAATAGTTCATTTTCAGTGCGAGAGAAGTTGATTGGTAGTCATTAACACTTATCGCATTGTTAACAGGGTTCTTGCGCTTCTAATTTCTAGCTGTAAATATCTGTGGTGAGTTTCATTCTTATTCACTGATTACAGAAACTTCACAACATTCAATGCGTGTCAGGGATGAGGCAAATAGCAAAATACCATTACCATGAAGCTATTGGCAAAGCAGTGAAAATCGGACAGCAACTGTTATATATTTGCATTTCATCTGCTCTTTGCTTGAAGTTGCAGTACCATTTACACATAACTAAGAGCAAGGATCATTAACCTCACCATAATTCGACAGCAAAATCTGGCCCAATGTTTACTCAAAACAGTTAATTTTATTTCAAACCACCTGGAAGCCTTGGGCTCTTTGTTGTGCAAGACTCACTGGCTTAAATTATAATCTTTATACTCTATTTGCTCATAAGCACCATGGGACGTTTTACTACATTAAATGCACTTTAAATGCAAGTTGTTGTCAAACTGACTTATGTGCCTATAGGCACAACTGTAGTGCCAATAGGTCATGAAAGAAAGCCATATTCATGGATTACTTTGAATTTCCATAATAATTATATTAAATGAATTTTGTAGAAAACATTTTTCCATTTAAATTGCCAATATTCCTCGCTCCTTCCCATGTGCTCCAAGAAAATTAGATGAGGCAGGTCACCATGGAAACTCCCTTCTGAGTCATCTCGATGATGCAGTCACCATTATCAAGAAACAAAGACTCTTTCTCTGTTACAAATAAATAGAAAGATTGCACACAAATGACTTAGGAATCAGGCAGACCCCAAAAAAGATGAATAGAAACAAAACTATATTGTGTCTCTGCTTTAATAAATACCAGCTTTAAACAGGACCCGGCACCGTGTCCATACATGGACACCAGTGTCCATGGTAAAAATTTTGAGGTCTGTGGTAATTTTAAATATCTTGCTCCAAGCCTTTAAACTTGTGTTTTGAAATAGCCTAGCCACGTTTAAAATAATAAGGATTGAAAGTAATTACACACAAATTAGGAGCAAGAGTAAGCCACTCTGCCCCTCGAGCAAACTCTGCCATTCAACAAGATCATGGCTGATCTGATTGTAAACTCAATTCCGCATTCCAGCCTACCCCCAATAAACTTTCACCCCCTTGCTTATCAAGAATCTATCTATATGAACATATAAATTGGAAAGAATCGGGATCATCGGGGTATCGGATTAGGTCCTACGGCCCGCGGGACAGAATCCTGTCCGCCAAAGGTTTGTAGCAGGCCGGCCAATACGCCAATGAAAAACACGAATAGTTTGTCTGTGCACGGACCTCCATTGAATAGGAGCACGGGGGAGGTGGGACTCGCTGGGAAGACTGGTGCCATCAATCAGGGGACACTGACCAGTGGGAGCAGGACAGAAGGCAGTGCTGGTGGAGCCACAGAGTGAGGTGATTGTCGAACTAACTCTGTGGTTGGGCGCTCCCAGTGCAGAGGAGCGCTTGCAGGGAGAGCTGGTTGAGACATCATTGGCCTGCTTGATTTCCTGTCCATGCAGTTAAGTTGATGGGATGTCAGGCACTGGGTCCTGTGATCTCCTAGCAAGTGCTCCTTGCCTGTGTCTGACCTGAGGAATCAGCCCTGGAGAATTTTGGTGTGAGTAGAGCAGATGGGATAGCATACAGGAGAGCAATGAAAGAACTGAAAAGTGAAAGCTTCTTTGAGCGAGAGAAATCTGTTTCTTTTTAGGCAGATAGTCCACATTCTCAGCTCTCCAAAGACCCTGGTTTCTCTCAGAGTGTGGGGCCATCACGAACACCAATATGTTTCCACTCCTGGTATATGGTGGGAGAATGGAGAGGCGGGGGACACAGAGGGGGAGAGAGAGAGGGAGAGAGAGAGAGAGAGCAGAGAGAGATGGACACAGACAGGGAAGAGGGAAGGACAAAGAGAGGGAGCGAGAGGGGCAAGAAGAAGATCAAGATCACTTGTGACAGATGGACATCTATCCAAATTTTCCGCATCACTACATCAAGTGTGCAGGCAGACATTGACTACTTGTGCAAGCAAAAACAATGCCAGGTATCTCACTAAATAGAGAGAAATGTGTTCTAAATTGAACTGTGTTTTGATGGTGTTATGGTCAAGTGAGGAGGGGTGGAAGGGCTTCCCTCTTTTCCCTCTCCTTGTTTGACCACAATAGCTTTCATTCTTTCTTAAAGTGGATGTACTGGTCAATTAAGTAGGTGCCTGATTATTTATTCGCTATGATCATGACAAGAACCAATCGGACAGCTTTTCTTGAGTTAACAAAGAGGTTAACTTTATTGTACCTAAACCGAATTAATAAAATAATAAACAACGTGCCAACTTTCACTATGTCACACACACTGGAGGTTTACACGCACACAAACAGGTTACAGAGTGGGGAAAGGTAGATTGGTTGAGTTAAAATCCATAAAAAAGGTATACAATCTGTGGAGTTTGGTGATTTGGCTGGCTTCTAGCTGAATTCAGTGGTCCTGAAGCTTTTAGTTTGAAGAGCTAGGTGACTGGTTCAGTGAGTCTCTTGGAGATAACAAATGATTTCCTCCAACAGGGTTTCTGATTGCAGCCGAAGTGTGCAAAGGTGGTCAGTCAACAGCAGGATTTGAAAGCTTTCAATCTGGAACAGAGAGAGTGGGACCCCACTTAGGGTCAGAGTCCAGCAGATTCTCCTCTGCTGCAGAGAAAACACCAGCTGAAAACCACAGATGGGCAGGGGCTTGTCACATGACAAACATGTCACTCAGTTAAAAATTTTCATTAATAATTAAATATATCTGGAGCTCCTTGCTCCTCCTGGGTAAATGCAGGGTCTGTTGTGGCACTGAGATGTACAGGGAGGACTATTTCCCTGCCTTAGATCAGCTAATATCAGCTAATATTAACCCCAGCTCCAAGGTTGACACTTGAATAATGAAAGAATTATTGCAGAGCTGATCCCAAATACCCATAACCCTAGAAACTCAACAACATGTACTACCCATAAAAAAACATTACAATTTTATAGCTAATACAGGCAGATCTATTATTTCCCAACAAGTTGTTAATTTCTTGGCAAAGTGTGAATTAATCATTCTAAATCATTTATCTTTCATATGAACACTGTCGCATATCAACAACATAAAACCTCTGGTCATCAGTCTTCCAGAATAACCTTAAACAATCACACAGCCAGCTACACCATTTTCTATTCCCCTAAACTCTAAATATATAAATAGAACATCAGAAATGTGAGATGAGAAAAGCAAAGTCCTTGAAGTTCGCCTTTTATCACTCTGGTAGTCAGATGAAACAATAGCTAGTCATGGCAATTAGTCTACAACAGACCCAGACATGAGGTGAGGAAAAACATTTGGTGGAAAGCTTTGGGAGCCAGAGGTTGAAAGTCACCTGTTCCTCCCAATGTTACACTTAGCGAAATTAATTTGAGCAGCCTCAGAGTTGACAAATAATACGATTTTCATTTAGTAGGTGCTGTATCTAGTCTTTTAAGCATCTTAAAATGCTTTACACAATGAACTAACTTCGTCATATATTGACTATTACTCGGCAAGCATGCGAACCATTTGATGAGAACACTATCTTGTAATCACTTAAAGTGATCCCGGAAACAGATAATCCCAGTTCATGAAAGATAAAAGAATAAACATGCCTGTACCTGGTTAAAGAAGGCAGTTATATATCATATATATGGTCTAAGATGCAGCAGATTTGTTGCAGTTAACTATTATGCAACCTGAAAATAATGTTAATAACATTACATGGCCTCAGGTCACTTGGAGTTATAACCATCACTGTTAACTTAGATTGCAGGGGTCATTTTCTGCATTGCAGGACCACACATCAGAAATTTGGGCATGTACTGTGCACGATTTTCCAACTATTCATTTACATGGTTGGAAAATTATGCACAGCCTGGGCAGAATTTTATCCGGCCAGCAGGAGCAGGATTGGAGGTCTAGGCAAGGGGGATTGAAAAATTGGGAGGGAATGAGTTGGCCCAGAAACCTGACGTTGTGAGATTGGTTCCAGATTTTGTTGCCGGTGGGAAAGATCAAACAGGTTGCTGCTACAATATAGCAGGACAGCAATTTGAATTGCTGAGCAGGTACTTAATATGCATTTGCATGGACCTCACTCTGATTTCATGAAGGGTTTCAAATTTAATCAACAGCGCACAGGGATCACATACTTTCTTATCCCCACCTGGTTAAAAGTGGCGGTACTGAGGCAAGGCCTCAGTGCTGCCCCTGGAAAGCACTGTATGAATGCAAAAAGGGGAGCAGGGGGGACTGGCGGCCATTGCCCGACAGCGGTTAAGCCCTCAAAACAAGGGTGGTTGCAGCCTTCATGGCAAGGCATTAGTCTGTGTTCAGATGGGAGTGGCAAGGCAAAGTTTCCAAAGGCAAGGTCCTCTCTCCAGGGACAGCTTGCAGGAGAGGGAGCAACCAGATGGCATGTGTGTCATACACCCGGTCTTTGTAAACCCCTGCACTGCACAGCGAAAGCTCAGAGGGAGGCAGGGCCAGGTGGGGACTAGGCAAGCTGGTGGAGATCAACTAGGGGAGATACAGCAGCCTATCATACCAAAAAAGGCCTATCCATGGCAGAGAGTGTACCGGACTCACCTCAATTACCTCTAAATGTCCGAGCGGCAGTGTCAGCAAAGATTGGTTCTCCGGGCAGGCCATCACCAAGTTATGCGACATGCTCCACGTTGATCTGTGACCCATGGGCTTTGGTGGGCATCCAATGTCAGTGGCCCTGAAAATCACTATGGCACTCAATCTTGACGCATCTGGAAATTTGCAGGGATCCACTGGGGGGCATATTTGGGGTCTCCCAGGCAGCAGGTGAGTAATTCCTTGTTCATGAAGGCTGGTGACTACGTGTGCTACTGGGTCGACCCTGACAATAAGGTAGAGAGGGCCATCGGATTCAGGGCCATCGCTGATTCCTCCAGGTGCAACGTGTCATCAATTGCACACATGTGGGCATCAAGGCTCCCACAGAGCAGCCAATGACCTTCATCAACAGAGAGGGTTTCCATTACATCAACGTACAACTGGTCCATGACCACTGAAAGCTTTTCTTGCAAGAATGTGTCCACTTCGCAGGAAGCAGCCACAATGCCTTCATACTTCGACAGTCCCAGGTGCCACAGCTTTTCTGAGCTCCCTCTAACCTTCAGGGATGGATTCTCAGGGACAAGGGCTACTTATTGAAGACATGGCTGCTCACATCTAGGAGGAACCTTCACACTGCAGCAGAGGAGAGATACAACATCTGCCATGGGTCCACCTGAGCAACTATCAAGCAGGCCATTGGGCTGCTGAAGCTGAGATTCTGGCGCCTCGATCAATCCAATGGAGCCTTGGAGTATGCCTCAGTGAGGGTTTTGCATGTTGTGGTGGTCTGCTGTGCTCTGCAAAATCTAGCACTGCAGAGGGGGGAGGCCTTGCATCAAGAGGACATGATTGAATGCCACTCCTCATCTGACAAGAAGGATGTGGAGGGTGATGCCAAGCAGGCAGCATAGGATGTTGAAGCCCTTGTACCGGAGGCAAGGGCCATTGAGAGATGCACGAGCAAGAATTGGGACAATTTCATACATACCTGGTTCCTGCCACCCTGATGCCCATTCCAAGTGACTCACCTCAAAGTATTTTGTGTATCGCCTCTTTCCTGTCGCACTCCCACACCTTACACCCAGGCATTCATACAGAGCTGAGATGACCATATGCAGCCTGGCCTTGCACTGACTGCCCATTGAGGAAGCAAGAGTGAAGATGGAATCTGACAGGGCAGCAAGGAAAGCATGAGAGATTCTCAACAATGAAAGTGACCTTTATTTATTTAAACATTCAGAATACCTAATAACAAGACCATGTTGCGTCTAGATGCTCTTCATCATGCGCTTCTGCAAGTTTCTACGAAGTACTCCCCCATGCTGTGGCAGCTGAGGTGGAGGAAAGCTGCTGAACCCGCTGCCCTATGTCCTGGGATGATTTTGACGGGCGTCTTCTGGCTGCCTGAGGCCTCAAGGGACACAGCTGGCTGAGGGGTTCCAGCACAGCTGCAGGAGCTACTGGACCTGGGGTCACCAACAGAAGGGCCGAGGATCCGCTGTCCACACTCAGAGCATCCTGAGACACATTTGGAAATCAGCTTCTCCTCCTCCCTTTCAAGGCTTACTTGAACCTCCCTGCTGACCAGAGACATATGAGAACCTGGAGAAGATTCCAGGGGCCTTGTTCCCCTCTCACCTTGTCACAGGCCAAGGTGAGGGTATGCAGGCCTGTGTGCATCTGCAGGAGGGTTGCCAACCTCTTGATGGAGAAGCCATGCACTCACATGCCTGAGACATGGCCGCACTCATGGCATGGATGGACTCCTCCATCGTCTACTCACGGCCACGCATTGCCTCTGGCAGCTCCGCCAAATGTTGCCTTACCTCTCTCTGCAACTCCAGCATGTTCAGTGATGCTGACACATACGAACATATGAATTAGGAGCCTGCTCCACCATTCAATAAGTTCATGGCTGAACTGACTACTCCACATTTCCACCTCCCCTCGATAACTTTCCACCAGAGGCTCGTCAACAGCCTGGGGCTCATCATGGGCCTGGCCACCCACAGTCCTCCGGCAGTCAGAGAGCTCGGCTGTCTCAGCCTCAGCCAGCTGCTCAGATGCATGTGTGGTGCCCTCACCCACTTTAGACCCTGCAGCTAAGCCCGAGCGCATACCCCCCAGTGTGAGGGTATCTGCGCTGATGGTGGGTGCAGGGCAATGGTGATTGTGCACCCTCTGAGGATTCTTCCACCTCATTCACAAAGGACAATGGGATTCCAGTGGCGGCAGCACACAATCTTCCCTCTGACCTGCATGAGAAAATACAAACATTTAGGGGTTCTGTTACATGGAAATGCCCATGTCCACCAAGCATAATGTGGTTCTCTGGAAGGGCGGTAGTAGTCACATGAACAAAATGCCTCCTCATTCTCGAGGTTGGACACTCCAGTCTCTCCATCTGCTGTGGAGCAGCAACCCTGGGAGTCCACTAGTCCTAGGGCCTCCTCCTCTGCTGGGGTCAGTTCTCAGAGATCTGGGTCCCACCTCCAGTCTTTGCCCTTTTCCTATTGTTTTGGGCAGTTTTCTCCTGTGAACAGCAAGAGGGACAGTGTTAGTCATGCATGGAAACCAGAAGGACACCTATTCTGGTGGTAGCCCTTTGGCCCCTGATGGGGGCTCTTGAATGCCTCCTCCTCACGGTCGCTCTCAAGGGATGTGCAAGGGGAAAGCTAGGACAGAAGGTCAGTTGTCTTGGAGATACAGCCATGCTTCTGACATGATCTGCTGTTGCCTCAGCCCCTTGGCACCACCTTTGCAGCTTCTCCCTGTCCATGTCATGCTCCCTCGTGCGTGGCCACATGCGAGCCCCGAAGTGGACAGCAGTACGGAGGACTCACCTTTATGGTGACCCTCTTGCGGCACTGGACCCAGTTTCAGAGGGTGATCCCATAGCTGCTGACCTCCTCTGCGATCTCCGTCCAGGCTCGCATTGTTAAGTGGGACAGTCTCTTACTGCCATCGCTTGGGAAGAAAAAAGATGAAAGAATTACATTTATATAGTCACTTTCACAATTACTGGACATCTCAAAGTGCTTTACAGCCAATGAAGTACTTGCGAAGTGTGATCACTATTGGCAGTAACACGGCAGCCAATTTGCATACAGCAAGCGCAAATGTGATGATGACCAGATAATCCGTTTTCATGTTGCTTGAGGGATAAACATTGGCTGGTACACTAGAGATAACTCCCCTGCTCTTCTCCAAAATAGTGCCATGGGATCTTCTATATCCACCTAAGCAGGCAGACGTGGCCTTGGTTTAACATCTCATTTGAAAGACGGCACCTCCAACAGTGCAGCACTCCCTCAGTGCTACAGGCTTTGATCAGTGAAACTCAAGAGCTGCAGCCATGGCTAGGCAAGAGGCAGTTGTTCATAGTATTTCTTCTCTGAGAGGATGCTGTCATTGTTTGACAGGTATTTGCAAACTTCTTGGAAGGCACTTCAATCACCTTCACACAGGGCTTAGTGAGAGAGAGGAACTGAAAGAAATCAGTATTAGTAGAGAAATGGTGTTGGAAAATTGATGGGATTGAAGGCCAATAAATCCCCAGGGCCTGATGGTATGCATCCCAGAGTACTTAAGGAAGTGGCCCTAGAAATAGTGGATGCATTGGTGGTCATCTTCCAAGATTCTAAAGACTCTGGAACAGTTCCTACAGATTGGAGGGTAGCTAATATAACCCCACTATTTAAAAAGGGAGGTAGAGAGAAAGCAGGGAATTGTAGACCAGTCAGCCTGACATCGGTCGTGGGGAAAATTCTAGAGTCCATTATCAAAGATTTTATAGCAGAGCACTTGGAGAACAGTGGTAGAATCAGACAGAGTCAGCATGGATTTACGAAAGGGAAATCGTGCTTGACAAATCTACTAGAATTCTTCGAGGATGTAACCAGTTGAGTTGATGAAGGGGAGCCAGTGGATGTGGTTTATTTGGACTTTCAGAAGGCTTTCGACAAAGTCCCACATGAGAGATTAGCATGTAAAATTAAAGCGCATGGGATTGAGGGTAGTGTATTGCGATGGATAGAAAATTGGTTGGCGGACAGCAAACAAAGAGTAGGGATAAATGGGTCTTTTTCCAAATGGCAGGCAGTGTCTAGTGGGGTACCGCAGGGATCGGTGCTGGGATCAGCTATATTCACAATATACATTAATGATTTAGATGAGGGAACTAACAAAGAAAAAAGAACACAGAACAAAGAACAGTGCAGCACAGGAACAGGCCATTCGGCCCTCTGAGCCTGCGCCAATCTTGATGCCTGTCTAAACTAAAACCTTCTGCACTTCTGTCTAAACTAAAACCTTCTGCACTTCCGGGGACCGTATCCCTCTATTCCCATCCTATTCATGTATTTGTCAAGATGCCTCTTAAACGTCGCTATCGTACCTGCTTCCACCACCTCCCCCGGCAGCAAGTTCCAGGCACTCACCACCCTCTGTGTAAAGAACTTGCCTCGCACATCCCCTCTAAACTTTGCCCCTCGCACCTTAAACCTATGTTGCCTAGTAACTGACTCTTCCACCCTGGGAGGAAGCTTCTGACTATCCACTCTGTCCATGCCACTCGTAACTTTGTAAACCTTTATCATTTCGCCCCTCCACCTCCGTCGTTCCAGTGAAAACAATCCGAGTTTATCCAACCTCTCCTCATAGCTAATGCCCTCCAGACCAGGCAACATCCTGGTAAACCTCTTCTGTACCCTCTCCAAAGCCTACACGTCCTTCTGGTTGTGTGGCGACCAGAATTGCACGCAATATTCTAAGTGTGGCCTAACTAAGGTTCTGTACAGCTGCAGCATGACTTGCCAATTTTTATACTCTACTTTAGTTTTAAACTTAATGAAATATCTCCAAATTTGCAGATGACACAAAACTGGGTGGGAGGGTGAGTTGTCAGGAGGATGCAGAAAGGCTTCAAGACCATTTGGACAAGTTGAGTGAGTGGGCTAATGCATGGCAGATGCAGTATAATGTGGAGAAATGTGAGGTTATCCACTTTGGTAACAAAAACAGGAAGGCAGATAATTACTTGAATGGCTATAAATTGAGAGAGGGGAATATGCAGCGAGACCTGGGTGTTCTTGTATACCAGTCACTGAAGGTAAGCATGCAGGTGCAACAGGTGGTAAAAAAAGCAAATGGTGTGTTGGCCTTCATAGCGGGAGGATTTGAGTACAGAAGCAGGGATGTCTTGCTACAATTATACAGGGCCTTGGTGAGGCCACAGCTGGAATATTGTGTGCAGTTTTGGTCTCCTTATCTGAGGACGGATGTTCTTGCTATAGAGGGAGTGCAGCGAAGGTTTAGCAGACTGATTTCTGGCATGGCGGGACTGACATATGAGGAGAGATTGAGTCGGTTAGGATTGTATTCGCTGGAGTTCAGAAGAGTGAGGGGAGATCTCATAGAAATCTATAAAATTCTAACAGGACTTGACAGGGTAGATGCAAGAAGGATGTTCCCGATGGTGGGGGAGTCCAGAACCAGGGGTCATAGTCTAAGGATACGGGGTAAACCTTTCAGGACTGAGATGAGGAGAAATTTCTTCACCCAGAGAGTGGTGAGCCTGTGGAATTCACTACCACAGAAAGCAGTTGAGGCCAAAACATTGAATGTTTTCAAAAAGGAGTTAGATACAGCTCTTGGGTCTAAAGGGATCAAAGAGTATGGGACGAAAGTGGGAATAGGCTACTGAGTTGGATGATCAGCCATGAATATAATGAATGGTGGAGCAGGCTCGAAGGGCCAAATTTTGTATGTTTCTATGTTTCCCTGCTGCCAGCCCTCACCGCAGCCTGGGAGCATGAGGCTCCAGACCTCAATACAGCCTTTTGTCATGGTCAATAAAATGAACAAAAGAGATGAGTTCAAGAGGTGAGGTGAGAGTTACTGCCCTTGATATCAAGGCAGCATTTGACGAATGTGGCATCAAGGAGCCCAAGCAAAACTGAATTCAATAGGAATTAGGGAGAAAACTCCCTTCCAGTTGGATTCATGCATAGCACAAAGGAAGATGGATGCCAAACATCTAAGCCCCAGGACATTCTTGCAGGAGTTCCTCAAATAGTGTCCTAGACCCAACCAGCTGCTTCATCAATGACCTATCCTCCATCATAAGGTCAGAAGTGGAGATGTTTGCTGATGATTGCACAGTGTTCAGTACCATTCGCAACTCCTCAGATACTGATGCAGTGTATGTCCATGCAGCAAGACCTGGACAACATTCAGGCTTGGGCTGAGAAGTGGCAAGGAACATTGGTGCCACACAAGTGCCAGGCAATGACCATCTTCACCAAGAGAGAATCAATCTCTCTTTGACATTCAATGGCATTACCATCACTAAATGCCCCATCATCAATATTCCAGGAGTTACTATTGACCAGAAACTGAACTGGACCAGCCATTTAAATACTGTGGCTACAAAAGCAGATCAGAAGCAGTGAATTCTGCGGCGAATAACTCACCTCCTGACTCCCCAAAGCCTGTCCACCATCTACGAGGCACAATTCAGGAGTGTGATTGAATACTCCCTACTTGTTTATACAAATGTAGTTCCAACAACACTCAGGAAGCTCGACACCATCCAGGACAAAGCAGCCTGCTTGATCGACACCCATTCCACAAACTTAAACATTCACTCCCTCCTACGCACAGTGGCAGTAGTGTGTACCATATATGAGATGCACTGCAGCAACTCACCAAGCCTCCTTCAACAACAGTTTCCAAAACTGCAACCACTACCACAAAGAAGGACAAGGTCAGCAGAGGAACACTACCACCTGCAAGTTCTCCTCTAAGCCACATTCCATCCTGACTTAGAACTATATCGCCATTCCTTCACTGTCGCTGGGTCAAAATCCAGGAACACCCTCCCTAACAGCATCGTGGATGTACCTACACCAGATGGACTGCAATGGCTCATGAAGGCAGCTAACTGCCATCTTCTCAAGGGCAATTAGGGATGGGAAATAAATGTTGATTTTGCCAGCGATGCTCACATACCACATATGAATAAAAAGAAGGCATCTTACGCAGCCACACCTTGCACCGCTAACAAGGGACAAGAGGAGAAGCAACACCACCACCAACAGCACCAGCAGCAGCAGCTACCTTCTCCTCAGCCACATGTCCTTACACAGGACAGAGAAGATGGAAACTGAGATCCAGCTGGAAGGAGTTGAGAGCTCCAGCACAGGGTCTACAGGCAAAGGATTAGATCTCTCAATATGTCTCAGCACCAGTGTCTCGCTTAGGCTGTCATAGCAGGTCACTGCTGACATCTACAGCCTGCTGGAACAAGACCTCCTTCCCAGTGGAGCAGGTGGACATGCATTGCCAGTAGCCAATAAGGTGCTTGTCAATGAAGGATGACCCCTCCCCGGGTCTCTGCCTCTTGCCAAGCTGTATGCTCTCTTGTCCTGTAAGGAGAGAAAGCAGAGAGGTATGATTGTTTGAGCAGGACCAGAAGTATTCATTACAATTGATTGTTTAAACAGGATACTAAATAGATCGTTTAAAAAGCGAAAAAAGATGTTTTTTTTCGATCATGGATGGGCAGCTGCAATCTGTCGCTTGCAATTCCTGTACCATGTGGGAACTTCTGGACACTTTATGTGTCTTGGGCGACAAAATGTCATCAAGAGATACAGCACTGAAACAGGCCCTTTGGCCCACTGAGCCTGTGCCAACCAACAACCACCCATTTATACTAATCCTACATTAACCCCATATTCCCTACCACATCCCCACCATTCTCCTACCACCTACCTACACTAGGGGCAATTTACAATGGCCAATTTACCTATCAACCTGCAAGTCTTTGGCTGTGGGAGGAAACTGAAGCACCCGACGGAAATCCACGCGGTCACAGGGAGAACTTGCAAACTCCGCACAGGCAGTACCCAGAACCAAACCCGGGTCGCTGGAGCTGCGAGGCTGCGGTGCCAACCACTGTGTTACTGTGCCGCCCATGTGTGGGAAGTGTCTCCAGCTGCTTCAGCTCGAGCTCAGGATTTCTGAGCTTGAGGAGCAGCTGGTATCACTGCTGAGGATCAAGGAGCAGGAGAGTTTCCTAGATCGTACATGCCAGGAGGTGGTCACCCCACAGGCAGTGAGAGTTCAGGATAGTAGGTGGGTGGCCATCCAGAAGAGTAGGAAGTGCAGAAGTCTTTGTGGTGTGTGCCGCAATCAAACCGGTACTCAGCTTTGGAGACTGCTGAGAGTGATGGCAGCTTGAAGGAGTGCAGACGAAACCATGACACCAATGGGCATGGGAGTGTTCAGGAAGGAGCAGCAAAATGCAGAAAGCAGTTGTTACAGGTGATTCAATATCCAGGAGATAGATTGTCATTTCTGTAACTGTTATCAAGTGACCTGCATGGTGTGTTGCCTCCCTGTTGCCAGGGTAAAGGACATCATACAGAGGGTGCAGGATATTCTGCAGGGGGAAGGGAGTGAACCAGAAGTTGTGATGCATGTTGGTACCAATGACATGCCAAGGGCAGGTATTGAGGTCCTGCAGTCAGATTTTCAGGAGCTAATGAGGAAGTTAAAGATCACTCCCAGTGCCACATGCTAGCAAGAGTAGAAATTGGAAGATAAGGAGGAACAATGTGTGGCTTGAAGCATGATGCAGGAGGGAGGGCTTTAGATTCTTGGGGCATTGGGACCAGTTCTGGGGTAGGAGGCGCCTATTCAAAAGGGACAGGTTGCATCTCAACAGGACTGGAACCAATGTCCTCATGCGGAGGTCCACTAGTGTGGTTGGGGAGGGTTTAAACTAAATTGGCAGGGGGGTGGGCACCAGCATATAGAAGCAGAAAAGAGGAATAAGATGTCAAAGGTGAGAGTGTTAGACAGTACTGCCAAGGTGCACAGAACACTGGGAGAGATAGATAGCACTAGAGTAGGGAATAGCAAATCATTAGGTGGGACAGAGTAAGGGAGGAAGTATTAACGTCTAAATCAAGGTTAATGCGCACGTATGTGAATGCATACAGTGTAGTTAATAAGATTTGTGAGTTACAGGTGCAGATTGACATGTGGGAAGATGATGTTGTGGCTATAACAGAGACCTGGCTCAAAGAAGGTCAGGACTGATGCTAAAAATTCCTGGATACAAGGTATTCAGGAAAGATAGGAAAGGAAGAAAAGGGGAAGGAGTGACAGTATTAAGGAGAATATTACAGTGCTGGAGAGAGAGGATATCCCAGAGGGACAAGGACAGAATTTATTTGGCTAGAAAAAGGTACAATTACATTGCTCGGTGTGGTCTATCAGTCACTAACATTAGAAAGGATGTTGAGGAACAAATTTGCAAGGAAATTACAGAGAGATGCAAGAATTATAGTGTAGTTATAATGAGGGACTTTAATTATTCAATTATAGACTGGGATAGTAGTAGTGTAAAGGGTAGAGAAGGACAAGCGTTCCCAGAGTGTGCTCAGTAGTATGTATCCAGTCCAATGAGAGGGGAGGCACTGCTAGTTCTTGGGAATGAGGTGGGCCACGTTGATCAAGAGTCAGTAGAACAACATAAAGGGGACAGTGATTATTGTATCATAAGGTTTAGCTTGGCTATGGGAAAGGACAAAGAACAATCTAAAGTAAGAACAATTAACTGGGAAAAGCCAGCTTCAATGGGGTAAGAGGGGTAAGAATGGATCTGGGTCGAATAAATTGGAATCAAAGGTTGGCAGGAAAAACAGTAGTTGAACAATGGGCTACCTTCAAAGAAAAGATAGTTCAGGCACAGTCAAGGTATATTCCCTCGAAGAGAAAAAGTAGGGCAAACAAATCTAGAGCTCGCTGGATGGCAAAAGAGATGGCGATGAAGATGAAGAAGAAAAAGTGTGCTTATGACAAATGTCAGATAGATAATATAATCGTGAATTAGGCTGAATATAGAAGGTTCAGAGGGGAAGTGAGAAAGCAACTAAGAAGAGCAAAGAGAGATTATGAAAAGAGACTGGCAGCTAATATAAAATGGAATCCCAAAGTCTTCGATCGGCATATAAATAGTAAAAGGGTGGTAAAAGGTGGAGTAGAGCCGATTAGGGACCATGGTTTCTGTAGGAAGTTAATACAGCCTGTATAGATATATCGCTGTCCCCAGTAAAATATATTTCACTGTGTTCCCAATCCTACTGGAGGTTTTCTCAAAGTAAGAAGCAGTGGTTGTTTGATTTGAAGGAACAAATATCTAATGTGCTGTTATATGATCACTGGGTGAAATAAAATATGGTTGTATATTGCTGTCAATCAAAACTAGTGCTGAAAACACCAGCAACTGGCAGAGTCTCAAAGGGGCTGGGAGTCCAGGGTCAGTGGTTATTTACGGATAGATTTTGTGTTAGATGTAATTGTAACAGTGGCGTGAGGGCAAGTTGCCGGTTGGAGGGAGGTGGCTCGAGCGGCGGCTGCCATGAGAGTGCTGAGAAAGTGAAGAGGGAGAGGAAGTTTCTGAAAAAGAACAAGGATATTGAAATTGATGTGCAGAGTGCTTGGCACCAATTCCACTGCATTACTCTCTGCCTTGTGTCCTCGCAAAGTCCAAGCAGAGAGATGAGCCTGTGGGGGACGGAAAAGCCTGGACAAGGAAAGCGGCCTATTGGGAATAAAGGTGCCCCCAAACACGAGAAAAGCCACGACCCGGCCCCAGTTGACTCCATCGCGGAACAGCTCCTTGGCCACAGCTTCAAAGCACCCGCGGGCGGTGTCCGGCTCAAAGAGCATCTGCAATGCAATGTCAGTGAATTCCTGCTGGTACTGGCGCTCGAAGCTGTCGCCCATCTCCCGGAGGATGCGGTGAGCTTTCTCGGTGGCGATGGTGGGAGCTGTTGAAATGTTTTATTACCTGCACCCCCTTCCTCCATCCCCTCTCCCCCCTTCCCAGCTCCCCCCTCGCGCCCCCCTCCCAGCTCACCCCCCCGCACCACCTTCCTAGCTCCTCCCTCGCACTATCTTCCCCTCGCACCCCCTTTCCCTGCACCCCCTCCCCCACCCCCCTGCAGCCCTCTTCCCAGCTCCCCCTCGCACCCCCTTCCCTGCACCCCTCCCCCTCGCATCCCGTCCCCCCTCGCACCCCCTCCCCCCCCCGCACCCCCTTCCCCCCACTTCCTCCCACCGGCAGCCACCTATCCCTGAACAGGGGCCCTAACAACCCCACTGCCTTGTGGGTGGCTCGGGAGAGACCAAGGCTAAGGGAGTAAACCCTAACAGAAAATCGGGAGCGGAACCCCAAAGGCGGTCATGTGTCACCTTTGGCATGTTTCCGACAGTTCCTGCAGCCATACCAGTGCCAAACGTCATGCTCTGCACTCCTTTGGACCCCACCAGGAAGGCCGAGAGAGGGATTTTGACGCTTGGGCAACTCACAACCTCCATACATCCGCCCACGCATGCGCATTGGAGAGGTCACTCCATAGTCGCCTCACAGCGACCAAAACAACACGGAAGGCAGCAGTTACAGGTTATAAGTCCAGCTGAATTGGCGTTGAGATTGGGCGCCACGGGTTGCCTTTGTCGGTGGGAGAGGTCATTGCATCTCACTGGACAGCTACCGCCCGCCTCAAACCGGGCAGCCCCCGGTCAGTAAGGTTCTGTCCTGCTATACACCCTACTGAGCCAACGGCGCTTGAGATGGCTTGGCTATGTGAGCCGCATGGAAGATGGCAGGATCCCCAAGGATCGTCACTGGTATCAGACCCACCGGCCGCCCATGTCTCCGTTTTAAAGACGTCTGAAAACGTGACATGAAGTGCTGTGACATTGATCACAAGTCATGGGAGTCAGTTGCCAGTGATTGCCAGAGCTGGCGGGCAGCCATAAAGGCGGGGCTAAAGTGTGGCGAGTCGAAGAGACGAAGCAGTTGGTAGGAAAAAAGACAGAAGCGCAAGGGGAGAGCCAAGTGTGAAACAGCCCCGACAACCAATTTTATCTGCAGCACCTGTGGACGAGTCTGTCACTCTAGAATTGGCCTTTATAGCCATTCCAGGCGCTGCTTCACAAACCACTGACCACCTCCAGGCGCTTACCCATTGTCTCTCGAGACAAGGAGGCCAAAGAATTGTAACAATACTTAAAGCATCATTACTCTAAGATTCAGTGCACAATTCAATCTTCAATGATACAATCAAGGTCGCTATCAAACTAAGGCACAAAATAGGACCTAACATACATGTCCTCAAACCAGAAATGTTTTCATCTTCATGTGTACCATGGAGCCTTTGGGGCAACATGCCAAAAGGTAAAATCCATGTTGCTCTTATTTTGCATATATTTCAAGTTGATAATACAAATAGGTTTGGAGTTTCTGATGAGACTTTATCCTGCAGTGAGACAACTTCGCGCAAAACAGATATTTGCAAAACTCCAAGACCACAAAATTTAAAAAAGAGAAAAAACATCAAATAACAGAAACAAGTGCAAATAGGATGAGTTACCTGGTTTTCAAGGACTGGATTGTCAAGGCTTGTGAGCATCAATTGATGCTAAGCTCACAAGTTGGACACTTCTGCTTTGAAGTTTAAGTCTAACAATCAGATAGCTCTTAAAAATCGAATGAGTAAAATGATTTAGCATGATATGGACACTAGCTTCAAGAAGTGAAATGTTTGGCAAAACTTGTTTTTAGTTTGGGTAGGAAGAAGGACGTGAAGAGAGAGACTTAGTTTTCATATACACAAATAGCAACAAAAATGCCTTTAAACACGATTTATCTTATATCACATGTCTGCAAAAAAGTGGGAAAAAATTGCCAAAAATTGTAAATGCTTGGAAGTTCTTTGGGGTTCTTCTGATCTCCTGCCATTTCAGTGGAAAATCAATGAGAAAACCCAGGGAAATTATGTAAATCCAATTAGGGAACCCTGGAAATTTTACTCCTTTTGTTAATATTGTTGAGTATTTTGTTTGATCGGAAAATGAACTCTACAGAGTGCTATTGTCCATGATACATAACTGTGCACTGAGCACCAAACTGATATAAGACTTTTTTTAAATGTTTGTTCAGGGCAACAAGGCAACACCATGCATTATAGCTGGTATAAAATGGATTGGTTCCCCCTGATTGTAAGCTGTTGCCATTTGGAAGCATCCGGTGCAGGTTATGTTCTTCACTGGGAGGCAAGCCCAATCACCTCAGTTACTCTCATAAGTGGGTACACAGTGGTAACAAAACGCCAGCCCACTCTCTTGGCTGACAAAATATGTGTTGTGCAAAAAGACTTGAGAAGAGAAAGCAGGAGAAAATATGCTGAAACAAACTTTTAATTAGAAAGTTCCCATTTACAGTGAATACTACAAAGGGAGGAATCAAAAGCACAGCAGTAGTGTATTTTACCAAAACCAGTTGTGGGAAATATTGCTACTTACCTTTAGTGATAGTGGCAACTGTTGCTAGTTACTGTCTGGAGTGATAACTATTGCTTGTTATTGCCAGTGGTAGTCATTCCCAATCTTTCATGTAAATAATGATATACCAGCCAAATAATTAAGAGTGACCTTTTCCTTTACAGCAGGACATTATCAAATGCTGGTTGGATGTCAGGACCCAACACACTAAAAATTCTGTGAACTACATATTGAACTGGTGGCCATTTTTGTTTCTTGAGGCACCATAGTGATGGACCAAAGTGCAGAACACCACTATGGTTAACAAGCATAGAAGAACATCAACAAAATGTCAAACTTGGGTTCTGTATGCTTATAGACTGTAGGAGGCAGGGAATATAGGAATGTACAAGACTTGCAGTTCATTTGACCTTATCCCATATTATCCATCAAATTTTTCATAGAATCATAGAATGGTTACAGCACAGAAGAAGGCTAGTCGGCCTGTCAGGTCTGTACTTTCTGCAAGAACAATTGAGCTACTCCCACTCCCCTGCCCTTTCCCATAGCCCTGCGAATCTTTTCTTTTCAGGTGCATATTCGATTCTCTGTTGAAAGTTACAAATTTATCAGTCTCCACCATCCTCTCAGGCAGTGCATTCCAAATCCTAACCTCTTGCTGCATAACAAAGTTTTTCTTCTCTGTCCTCTACACCCCCTTTACAATTGTACCCTTTATTTTATATTGCCTCTCTTCGTTCTTCACACCAAAATGTATCACTTCACACTTCTCTGCATTAAATTTCATTTTCCACTTGTCCACCCATTCCACCACCTGACTATGTCCTCTTGAAGCCTATCACTATCCTCCTCACAGTTCACATTACTTCCAAGTTTTGTGTCATCTGCAAATTTTGAAATTGTGTCCCGTACACCCAAGTCTGGGTCATTAATATACATCAAGAAAAGCAGTGGTCCTGGTACCAACCCTGTGGAACCCCACTCTATACCTTCCTCCAGTCGGAAAACAATGCCTTTGGTTCTTTTGCCAATCATCTTAAATCTGTGTCCTCTAGTTTTCAACCCTTCCAACAATGTGAACAGTTTCTCTCTATCTACTCTGTCTGGACTCCTCTAAAAAGATCTCCTCTCAACCTTCTCTTCTCTAAGGAGAATAACCTCAGCTTCTTCAATCTATCCATGTACCTGAAGTACCTCATCCCTGGAGCTATTCTTGTAAGCATTTTCTGTGCCCTCTCTAAAGCCTTCATATCCTTCCTAACGTGCAGTGACCAGGATTGGACACAATACTCCAGTTGAGGTTGAACCAGAATTTTATAAAAGTTCATCATAACTTCCTCGCTTTTGTATTCTATGCCTCTATTTATAAAGCTCAGGATCCCCTCTCCCTTTTTAACGATGTTCTCAACCTATTCTACCACCTTCAATGATTTGTGCACATATACCCCTAGATCCCTCTGTTCCTGCACCCCCTTTATATTTGTACCTTTTAGTTTATAGAGCCTCTCCTTGTTCTTCCCATCAAAATGTATCACTTCACGCTTTTCTGCATTAAATTTCGGCCCAAATTTTTCTGAGGCTGCAGAACTTCTGCCACTGGGGTTGAAAGCGGGAGATGACCCCGTTTCGGCAAGCGGTGGGACCTTGGACCACATTTTGCTGGCAGCCGCCAATTAGGTGGAGAGGTCCAGCAGCTGAGCAGTTTCCGCAGTGCCACTGCTAGCGGCGGCCATTGCTTAAGCTGCCTCTGCAGGATGAGGCTGCTTCAATGGCTAGGAGCACCCAAAAAGGGGTAAGTGGGGTAGGAGGTAATGGGGGGTTACTGAGGCCAGGTGGCGCTGTTGCCGCGGGGGTAGTCATTGCCATAGCGGGCCATCCATGGGCCATGGGATGCCTGAAAAGGTTGGCTCCATCCCAGATTTTACTTGGAGGCCACCAGGTTTCGCTGGGCAGTCTCCACATGCACCAGCGGGGTCTCCCCATGCACCAGCGGGCCCTTCCCATGCAGGCAAAATGCCCGTGTAGGCAGGAAGTAGCCCTTAATTGGTCATTAAGTAGCTCAATTGGTATCCCGGTAGACAATGATCTGCCAACTTTGCCGACTTTGGGCACACCCTGGATGCTTTCCTATGGCATTTTGCCAGCCTTCCCACTTCCAAGCCAGTCCCCAAAGGCTTAGTAAACTTCAGCCCTTCATCTTCCACGTACCCGCCCATTCCACCAGCCTGTCTATGTCCCCCTTGGAGACTATCACTATTCTTTTCAGTTCAAAATACTTCCAAGTTCTGTGTCATTGCAAATATTGAAATTGTGTCTTGTACACCCAAAATCAAAGTCATTAATATAGATCAATAAAAGCAGTGGTCCTAGTACCAACTCTTGTGGAAACCACTCTATACTTCCCTTAAGTCCGATAAACAACTGTTCACCATTACTCTCTGTTTCTTGTCACTCAGCCAACTTTGTATCCATGCTTCCACTGTCCATTTCATTCCAGGGGCATCAACTTTGCTGGCAAGCCTATTATGTGGCACTTTATCACATGCCTTTGGAAGCCCATATAAACCACCTTAACTGTATTACCTCATCAACCCTCTGTTACCTCATCAAAAAACTCAATCAAGTTGTTTAAACATGATTTGCCTTTCACAAATCTGTCCTGCCTTTCCTTAATTAATCTACATTTGTCCAAGTGACTGTTAATTTTATCCTGGATTATCATTTCTAAAAGTTTTTCCACCACTGAGGTTAAATTGACTGGCCGATAGTTGCTGGGTTTATCTTACACCCTTTTTTGAACAAGGGTATAACATTTGCAATTCTCCAGTCCTCTAGCACCATCCCTATATCTAAGAAGGAATGGAAAGTTATGATCAGTACCTCTGCAATTTCCACCCTTACTTCACTCAGCATCCTAGGATGCATCCCATCTGGTCCTGGTGGCTTATCAACTTTAAGTACAGCCAGCCTTTCCAACACTTCCACTTTATCAATTTTTTGCCCATTCTGTGTCTTAATACCTCTTTATTCATTATGACTCAAGCAGCATCTTCTTTCTTGGTAAAGACAGATGCAAACTACTCATGTAGCATCTCAGCCATGCCCTCTGCCTCCATGCGTAGATCCACTTTTTGGTCCTGAATTGGTCCCACTCTTCCTCTTGGTACCTTTTTACTATTTATATGCCTATAGAAGACATTTGGCTATGTTAGCTGCCATTCTCTTCTCATACTCTCTCTTTGCCTCTCTTATTTCCTTTTTCACTTCCCCTCTGAACTTTCTATATTCAGCCTGGTTCTCACTTGTGTTATCAACCTGACATCTGTCATACACACCCTTTCCTGCTTCATTGTACTCTCTATCTCTTATTAAGGGAGCTCTGGCTTTGTATTTCCTGCCTTTCCCCCTTGTGGAAATGTATCTCACCTGTACCCTAACCATCTCCGTTTTAAAGATGGCCCATTCTTACATTACAGTTTTGCCTGCCAATCTTTCATTCCAATTTACCCAGGGGAGGTCCGTTCTCAACCCACTAAAATTGGCCCTCCTCCAATTAAGTATTTTTCCTCTAAATTGCTCCTTATCCTTTTCCATAGCTAATCTAAACCTTATGATATTATAATTACAGTTCCCTAAATCTTCCCCTACTGACACTTGATCCACTTGACCCAGTTCATTCCCAGAGCCAGATCCAGCTGGAAAATTGCTGGTCAAAAAAATTCTCCTGAACACACTTCAGAAACTCTTCTCCCTCTCTGCCCATTATATTATGATTATCCCAGTCTATGTTAGGGTAACTAAACTCCCCCGTTATCACTATTCTATAGTTCTAGCTCCTCTCTGTAATTTTCCAGCAAATTTGCTCTTCTATATCTTTCCCACTAGTTGACAACCAGTAGTTGACATCCAGTAGTGTAATGACACTCTATTCTTTCTTAAATCTATGTTACGGCCAAAGGAGGAGGGGTTGAAGGGCTTCCCTCTTTTCCCTCTTCTTGTTTGACCACAACAGGTTTAATTCTTTCTTAAAGTGGATGTACTGGCCAATTCAGTAGGTGCATGATTACTTATTTGCTATGATCATAACAAGAATCAATCAGACAGGTTTTCTTGAGTTAACAAAGTACTACAACCGAGGCTGGAGGAGCGCATTGCCTTTCTCTAGTTGGACTTCTCCACGGGTCACAACATGTATTTAAATGTTTTACCCAGTTACTGATACGATCAATTATATATTCTATTTTTAGTTTCGGAATAAAATCGACCAACCAGGTTTCAATAATAAACAACAAAATTATTAATTTATTAGGAAACAAGACTTATTCAGTTAAGGTGCAAAGTTTACTAACACACAGGTTGAAACATGAAAGTTCCTTTCTAAATGAACCCAACACACACACACACACACACCGGTTTAAGAAAAAATAAAGAAAATTTCTCTGCACAGATTCACTTTACAAAAGAGACAAAAATATTTTGGCCAAATACTTAATTCTTAAAGGATAAGATAGGGAATGATCTCAGCTATCCCTTTAGTCTGGCACCCAAATACACGTAGACGCTGTCACTGGAATCATTTTGGAGCAGTTCTCTTCAGATGACATCGAGGATTAGTCTGGTAGGCTTTTCAGGAGAAATGCGGCATCAGTTTCTCTACTTCTCACACTGGATTCTCAGAGTTTCTCAAAGAGGTGGGAAATGATAAGCTGGTAGCTTCTCTCTTAGCAGGCTTACTCCCAACTGACTCAAAACAATATCCAAAATGAAACCAACTCCTCACCACCATAAATCTTGACATGTCACTTCTCTGTAAACAACTCCCCTAGTCACCAAGGCTCCTGCTGTTTACTTAACTTAAGATACGTGACTTCCAGTAAAGGTTTCTTTTTAAACCAAGTCCCAAGTCATTCCAGTGACCTTTAAAAAAAAACAAAGACCAGCATCTGTGGAATCTCCTCAGTCTTTCAAATGAATCAATTTCCACAATTTTTAAACACGTGTCCTCCAGGTATTTGATTACTTACTTGTTCTGATCCTAACAAGAACCAATCGGACAGGTTTTCTTGAGTTAACAAAGAAAGAAATTAACTTTATTGTACTTAAACCAAACTAATAAAATAATAAACAATGCGCCAACTTCCACTCTCACACACACTCTGGAGGTTTACACACACAAATAGGTTACAGAGTGGGAAAAGTTGAGTTAGAGTCCATAAAAAAGGTATACAGTCTGTCGAGTTTGGTGATTTGACTGGCTTCTAGCTGAATTGAGTGGTCATGAGGCTTTTAGTTTGAAGAGGTAGATGACTGGTTCAGTGAGTCCTTGGAGATAGTGATGTGGATTATTTACTCCAACGGGGGAGTCTCTAATTGTAGCTGGAAGCTGCAAAGGTGGTCAGTCAACAAGAAGGATTTGACAGCTTTCAAGCTGGAATGGAGAGAGAGAAAGAGAGAGACCCCCACGTCGGGTGTGCACATATCAGAGTCCAGTTGCTTCTCCTCTGCTGCAGAGACAACACCAGCTTAAAACTGCAGATGGGGAGGGGCTTGTCACATGACAGTCACTTAGTGATTCAAACATAGCTGCAGTATTTCTTCTTCTTGCTGAGAGAACAGGTAGTTGCTTTATACTTCCTGGGTCTTGGTTCTTGCTCGGGACTTATCAGACATTTCATCTCTCTCCTCACAAGCATTGCAATGTAGGTTACAGTGTAACAAATTAGGTGATCATCTTAAGCTGAAAGGATGACTTTGCTGGCACCTTGTCTTTTTAAAATGCATTTAAAAAAATATAAATTCAGATCTCCAGTAAGTGGATTTAGGAAAATTATCATTCAACAAAACACTTTGGCACAACATCTAACTAAATAGATTCTGTCTTTGTCCTTTTCTCAGATACTTCCCTTGAATTTACTAGCCTTCACTGCCTCTTTCAGGATTCCATTCGAGCCATTGGCCATCATTGGCATAAAATAGTTAAATCTAAGCTGTCTCTTCTTCCTTCATCATCTATGTTTAGATATATGCCCACTAGTTGTCAGATCTGGCCTTGAATTACCACTCCATTCTCCCAATTCCCTACCAAAGCTTTGGCGGGCGTCCAAGTTAACTCTTGGGGAAATGGCATAAATGGCTGTTTTCAGTCATCTACATTTTTCTCAAGGGGTTCACCAATTTCCAACTGGATAGCATCTGAAACTATGTTAAATACATTTTAGAGATAAAACTAAATACTGCAGAATATGTTTTTCCTGCAAAACATAATTTTAAAAGCTTCCAATTGCTGTTCTACGTTATTGTTTACCAATATTGTTGTCTATTTTATTTTCCAAAGTTCTATTCCCAGCCTCTCAAAATCAGTTTTTCCCCAATCTATTACCCTGGTCATCATCATACTTATTTCCTTCTCAATTATTATCAAATTATATAAAGAATATTATATTATGATCACTAGATGGTCCCCTACTTTTACTTCACTTATCTGCTTCATTCCCAATTACTAGATCTAGTAGTGAATGCTTCCTTGTTGGCCTTCTTACATGCTGAGTTAGAAAGAAATCCTACTCACATTCTAGAACTTAATTCCCTTAATTCTGTTATCTACCTCTTCTGGCCAATTAATTTTAAGGTAGTTGAAATTGCCCATGATTATTAGTCTTTTTTTTTTAACTCATTTCCCTAATTTGTGTGCACATTTATTCCTTCACTTGCTTTCCACTAGTCTGCAGACTACCCCTATTCGTATCATTAATCCTTTTTTATCTTTTGCTTCTATCCAGATGGAATCAATTTCTGTTTTACTGATGGTTGTGTTAATTATTTTTACTGCAATTATGCTAACTCTAATGTGTTAACTCTAATAAGCAAGCCTGAGAGAGAACAGTGCCAGAGACCCACAGATAAAAGTGACAGCAGTGAATCTACAAGGGTCAGAGCAAGTGCGATGGAAACAAAGAGAAGATAATATATAGGGCAGGACATGTGCTGGAGGTGCGGCTCCTGGTGCCGGGCCTCCGCCTTTTCATGCCTGCCACTTTAAAGTCTTTAAAGGGATGGAAATCCTGCAAATTCTTGATCTAATAATGGGCTTGGCAATTGGAATAGAGAGTAAAACTTCAACATTTGCTGTTGATACCAACTTGGAGGTGTGGCAAACAGTGTTAAATACTTACTACCTCAAGCTTATATGAACCACTACAGGTGTTAAAGTAGAAAATAAGCACCTCATTTCCCCTCTGCATCGAACTGCTATTCTCACTGAAGTCTGAACTTCCCATTCTGTTCACCATCCATTCGGTTTATGTTGTGATCTGTCGTTATGCTCTCTAATCTATAGAGCTGCTCTGTATTTGATCAGTCTGGTCTGTGGTTCTTCCAGTCCCTCTCAGTTTGGTATCATCGAGAGAATTTTGCTTCTTCCCACTTCTTTATCCATTATGTAGACTATAAACAGCAATCACCCTACCACTGGTCTCTAGTTAATCTGCAGCCATACCAATCCAGCACTATATATAATCAGCCTTTGCTCCCACTGCATTAACCATTTTTGTGATCCAATTTCTAGTCACTACACCTATGCTGTACCTTCTAGCTTCACAGACCAATTCCTACCTGGCACTTATTCAAAAATCTTTGCTGAAATTTAAATTTACAAGATTCACTCACTTCCCCTTGTCCACATGGTTTGGTATCTCTTCAAAAACCTTCAAGAGATCTATCAGCCATGACCTGCCTCCCATAATGCTGACTAACTCTTATAGTTCTTTATTTCTCCAGGTCATTCACAATTCATTCTTTCAGGGTGCCATCCATTACTTTCCTACAATCAACGTCAGACTGACCAACCTGCATTTTGCTGGGTTATTTCTCTGCCCCTTTTCTTTTTATAGATTTGGAATTATATTTCATTTTCTCCAATCCTCAGGCTGTCCATATTTCCATGGATGCTCACGAGAACATATCCCCAATTTAATTTGTTGTTTCCTCAAGTACCCTAGGTTACAGTTGGTAGGTATCCAGTGCACAGTAATGATGTTACAAATGTAATTCTTCAACAATGAAATCATTGTATTAATTATTTACTTTAAGAATGTACATAATAATTCTGTGTTTTATTTAATATTTAATATTTTTAATAAAATTCTTGTTAATATACTGAATTTGTGCTGTTTTGTCTGTGCTGTTGTACCTATGCACACTTTCTGTCTGCAAAATATTACTTCTGGTAGTCATGTTTTTCATCTCTCAACTTGTAATCCACAGAAATATAATGAAAAATCTTCCCTCTGTGCACCCTTGTCTATATTTCCTCCCTCCCTCAGCCTGTAGCCCCGCACTATACTTGGTCTTTACTCTCAGTGTGCAAGATCAAGGAGGATTGGTGAATCTTATATAAAAACTCTTTGTGTAGGGCCAGTGAAGTTGTTAGAAGAAATTCAGACAACAGATTCATAAGGCATACATAACACATAGCTTAGCCTTAATTTGTTTAGGCATAAATGTCATCATAAAAAACTTACATTTATATCGCACCTTTAATGTAATAAAACCTCCCAAGGCACTTCACAGGAGCATTGTAAAAAAAAATGACACTGAGCTACATAAGGAGATATTAGGTCAGATGACCAACAGCTTGGGCAAAGATATAGGTTTTAAGGAGTGTCTTAAAGGAGGAAAGGGAGGTAAAGAGGCAGAGAGGTGTAGGGAGGGAATTCCAGACCTTAGGGTCTAAGCAGCTGAAGGCTCAGCCACCAATAGTGGAGCGTTTAAAATCTGGGATGCTCAAGAGGACAGAATTAGAGGAGCACAGATATCGTGAAGGGTTGAGGGGCTGGAGGAGATTACAGAGAAAGTTGGGGTGGGGGTGGTGGTGGTGTGACGAGGTCATGGAGGGATTTGAAAACAAGCATGAGCATTTTAAAATCAAGGCATTGCTTGACTGGGAGCCAATGTAGGTCAGTAACCACAGGGGTGATAAGGGAACGGGACTTGGTATGAGTTAAGACTCAGGCGGCAGAGTTTTGGATGACTTCAGGTTTACGGAGGGTAGAATGTGAGAGACCAGCCAGGAGTGCAATGGAATATTCAAGTCTAGAGGTAACAAAGACATGAATGAGGGTTTCAGCAGAAGATGAGCTGAGACAGGGGTACAGTCGGGCAATGTTACAGAGGTGGAAAGAGGCAGTCTTAGTGATTGTGCAAATGTGAGGTTGGAAGCTTATCTCAGGATCAAATGTGACACCAAGGTTGTGAACAGACTGGTTTAATCTCAGACTGTTGCCAGGGAAAGGGATGGAGTTGGTAGCTTGGGAACAGAGTTTGGAGCGGGGACTGAAAACAATGTCTCCAATCTTCCCAATATTTACTTGGAGGAAATTTCTGCTTGTCCAGTATTGGCTATTGGATAAGCAGTGTGATAATTTGGCAACAGTGGAGGAATCGAGAGAGGTGGTGGTGAGGTAGAGCTGGATGTTGTCAGCGTACATCTGAAAACTAATGTGGTGCTTTGGGATGGTGTCGCCGAGGGTCAGCATATAGATGGGAAATAGGAGGGAACCAAGGACAGAACCTTGGGGGAACATCAGAGGTGATAGTGCAGGAGCAAGAAGAGAAGCCATTGTAAGTGATACTCTGGCTATGATTAGATAGATAAGAATGGAATCAGGTGAGAGCAGTCCCACCCAGCCAGATGACAGTGGAGAAGGATAGTGTAGTCAACCACATCAAAGTATTTTAGAGTCATACAGCACAGAAACAGGCCCTTTGGCCCACCAAGTCTGTGCCAACCAACAGCCACCCATTTATACTAATCCTACATTAATCCCATATTCGCTACCACATCCCCACCATTCCCCTAACACCTACCTACACTAGGGGCAATTTACAATGGCCAATTTACCTATCAACCTGCAAGTCTTTGGCTGTGGGAGGAAACCAGAGCACCCAGCAGAAACCCACGCAGTCACAGGGAGAACTTGCAAACTCTGCACAGACAGTACCCAGAAGTGAACCTGGGTCAGTGGAGCTGCAAAGCTGTGGTGCTAACCACTGCGCCACTCCGCAGGTAGGCTGCAGATAGGTTGAAGAGGAAGAGGAGGGAAAGATTACTGTCATCACAGTCACATAGGATGTCATTTGTGACTTTGATAAGAGCTGTTTCAATACTGTGATGGGGCAGAAACAAAACTAAAGGGATTCAAACATAGAGTTCTGGAAAGATGGGAATGGATTTAGGAAGTGACAACATGTTCAAGGACTACAAAATAGTGTGGATGAGCGTGATTACAGTGAAAATAATCTTATTAATAAGTTTAGACTGTCACAGTCACATTGAACCCCTCCTAGAGATTACATTATTATCAGGGTGGAACAGCGCTGCAGCGGTCAGCACAGCAGCCTCAAAGCTCCAGTGACCTGGGTTTCGTTCTGGGTACTGCCTGTGCAGAGTTGGCAAGTTCTCCCTGTGACTGCATGGGTTTCCACTGGGTGCTCTGGTTTCCTCCCACAGCCAAAGACTTGCAGGTTGGTAGGTAAATTGCCTCTAGTGTAGATAGGTGGTAGGAGAATTGAGGGAAGGTGGGGATGTGGTAGGGGACATGGGAGTAATGTAGGATTAGTATAAATGGGTGATTGATGGTCAACACAGACTTGGTGGGGGGGGGGCACCTTGTAACACAAGATACCCTCCCTACATGCTTGGAGGGGAGTCCCTCCTCTGTGGGCAATCTGTGGTCTACCAAGGACCTCCACCAGGAACCAGTTTACCCCCCAGGAACCCTCCTCCCCCTGCACTGCACAACCACCCCTTCCAACCTCCTCACTGGGGCCATATCCAGACCAGCCCTGGTGGCCCAGTCTCACTTACCTGAGGTATCAGGTTCAAGCACTGGGCCTGGGTCCAAGGCCTCTGCAGTAGCACTGCTGAGCTGCCAGTCCTCTGATTGGCTGGCAGCTCATGGAGGAAGGATCCCTGTCTTTGAAGGGATGGAGATCCTGGCTCCCAAAGCTTAGATTTAAAAAGATCAGAGGATCATTCCAAGGAGTATGAAAAAGCAGAGGCAGGCTTTCGGACCAGTGACGGAAGCCCCGCCTCCAACATAATGGTGGGAAAGCCATAGTTAGCAGCAAGTTAGTTCCATTCATTACAGTGTGATGCCAATAATTTCAAATTTGAGACATGTCGTCGAAGATTTTCATCCTGCACTCCTCAGGACAATACGCAATAATCACCAATGTAAGATAAAACAACAACTTATACTGCATGAGAAGAGAGTGCTGATTGGTTGGCAAGTGAACTCTGATTGGCAGAGGTGTTGCCATGGAGAATGCACTAGGTTACGGTGACTGACAATTAACTGCCAAGTTTTATTTGAAATTTAAACCAGGCAGCTTGACTCTGATTGGTCAAAGCATTGCCCTGAAGAATGAACCAGAGAATGGCTGTCATTTCTTACTGTCTGCAAAGAACAGCGCCCTGTGTATTAATACATGTAGCTTCCACACGAACACACATTGCAACTGTTTCAGCTGAACAAAATAAATGACAGCCATTCATTGGTTCATTTCTCAGGGCAATGCCTTGACCAATCAAGCTGCCTGATTTAAATTTCAAACAAAGCTTGGCAGTTAGCTGTCAGTCGCTGTAAACTAGTGCATTCTCCATGGCAACATCTCTACCAATCAGAGTTCACTTGCCAACCAATCTTCTCATGCAATATAAGTTGTTGTTTTCCCTTATGTTGGTTATTCTTGCATATTGTCCTGATGAATGCAAGGTGAAAAGCTTTGATGACATGTCTCTATTTTCAGCAATTCTCAAGTTCTGTACTACCAAACGACTAATTCCAAATTCATGGGTTGAATCGCAGGACAAGCCAAAAAAGTGACAGGTCTCTGTGGAAATATTATGGGTGGAGTCAAGTTTTCCACTCACGAACAGTGGGATCTTACTTGCATGTCTGGGTTGTCAATCATAATATTAATATACGACTGGTGAAGTTCCTGTGACATTGCTCATCGTTAGTTGAAGGCCACGCTGATGCAGGAGAGGTGGTAAGGTGTGGGACCAGTGCCTATAGTCACTCGAAGGACTTCAGAGTGGATTCATGCGATGTGTTCAGCAACAGTGAAGTGTTCTTTGGAATGACTTCTCAGAATGAGGCAATTGTGGTTTTTCCTCAGTGAATTGTTACAAATTCAGGTCCTCCTTGGGTTCAATGATTTTTTTTTAGAGATACAGCACTGAAACAGGCCCTTCGGCCCACTGAGTCTGTGCCGACCATCAACCACCCATTTATACTAATCCTACATTAATCCCATATTCCTACCACATCCCCATATGAGTCACTCCCTTAAGTGGTCTGAGTGTTTTACTTTTATGGAGGTTGGCTCTATCTGCCCTTAATGCACCTGTACGATAGTATAACAAGGGGCATGATAATTGTACTTCCTTGTTATCTGAACTGGATCTTTATCTCCTTCACAAGTGTGCCTCTTAAATTTCTTTGAATGCAGTCCAAGTAAACTTGTCGTGAGATGAGACTTGATATGAATCAATAGACTGTTAATAATTTAAACTGGATAAACAGAACAGTAGTTGTAATCGAACTCTCAATTCAAACTGTACAATTTTGCTTTGCATAATAATGCAAAATAAAAAAAATCTACAATTCCTCACATGCTGTACATTTTACAAACCTCTTAATCTTGGCAGATGCCTTTATTGCTTCCTCATTAAAAACCTGACTGCGTCCTAGTGTCTGCATGTTTGTATTTTATCGTCCTCTATTCACAGACAGAAAGGGATCAAAGACCTACCAGTACAGTTGTTATTAGCTGTTTATCAAATACACAAATAATTTAGTGAATTGTTTGTTTTTATACTTTGGAGAATACAACTTCCATTGGCATTTTAATTACCTTTAAACTAGGTTCACTTTTTAAAACCTGTGACAATACACCCTGCTTTAAAGACCCAACCTTAAAAGCAATTATTTTTCAAAATCCTTTTTGTTTGGAAAAATGGTCAGCAAATGCCAAAATGTGATTAGACCCAGTCATGCTATTTTTGAGTGACAGATACATTACATGTGTGATAACCATGCGTTACAGTCTATGGGCTGAATTTTTTCAGCTCCCCACCGATCTTGGTGGCAAGCTTCAAAAGCAGCTCCTGTGCGAGAAGTGCTCTGCGGTACCACTGTGACATTTAGTGCAGTGGTTCATTGACATGGCCGGGGTGGTTGGCCCGCCCCGATGATGTGGAGGGGGTGGGCGCTCCGTCCCTGGCAATGGCATCCAGCGCCACCGCGCAGGCACTGGCACCATATTTAAACGGCTTCAAGCCCTTTAGTTCAATTTAATTTTTAAAGTAACAGGACCTGAAAAATGTAAATGAAAAATTTATTAAAGGTTTCAATCCCCTCTCCCACCTCCCTCATGTGTAAACAGTTTACTAGTTTCCCTGTTCCCTCCCCAAAAAACTGTTGTTACGATCCCAACTTTCCAAGAGGAGCAGACCTGTGGGGAGAACGCCGAGAGAGAAGTTGATAAATTGAGCCCGAGAACCGAAGCCAGTCACTTACCTTCCAGGAGTGGAGAGGACCTGTGTGAGAGCAGTCTAGGTGCTCCGGAGTTCGAAAAAAGTCAACAGTGACATCACAGGAAAGCAGTAAGGCTTGGTGAGTAACAGCTGCTAGTGCCTAGAAACAGCTTAAAAAAATCAGGGGGAAGTTCTTTTTTTTTAAACCTACCTTATAAGTGATAAGGTTAGTACTACTAAAGTGTGTTTTTTTTAAAATAATGTAATTTATTAAGGACTTTAGATTGTAGTGGGTAGTGTTTGGAGTAGAACATGGCCCCTAGTGTAATTAGTATTTTTTAAAGGGAGTAACTAATTAATCTAAAGGTAAGTCATGGCAGGGGAGCTTGTACCCATGATATGCTCCTCCTGCGCTATGTGGGAAAACAGGGACACTGGAAGTGTCCTTGATGACCATGTGTGCAGGAAGTGTATCCATCTGCAGCTGTTGGCTACCCGCATTATGGAGCTGGAGCTGCGGGTGGATTCACTGTGGAGCATCCGCGATGCTGAGGATCTCGTGGATAGCACGTTTAGCGAGGTGGTCACACTGCACAGGCAGAAAAGGGATAGGTGACCACCAGGCGGCATAGTAGGCGCAGGCAGGCAGGTAGTGCAGGAGTCCCCTGTGCCCATCCCCCTCTCAAACAGATATATCTCTTTGGATACTGTTAGGGGGGATGGCCTCCCAGGGGAAAGCAGCAACAGCCAAGTTCGTGACACCACGGATGGCTCTGCTGCACAGCAGGCGGGGGGTGGGGGGGGGTGCGGGGGGTAGAAAGACTGGGAGAGCCATAGTGATAGGAGATTCAATTGCAAGAGAAACAGACAGGTGTTTCTGTGGCCGCAAACGAGACTCCAGGATGGTATGTTGCCTCCCAGGTGCTAGGGTCAAGGATGTCTTGGAGCGGCTGCACCACATTCTGAAGGGGGAGGGTGAACAGCCAGTGGTCGTGGTACATGTCAGTACCAATGACATAGGTAGAAAAAAGGATGAGGTCCTGCAAAATGAATTTAAGGAGTTAGGTGCTAAATTAAAAAGCAAATCCTCAAAGGTAGATAATCTCAGGATTACTCCCTGTGCCACGTGTGAGTGAGTTTAGGAACAAGAGAATAGACCAGATGAATGTGGCGCTGGAGAAATGGCGCAGGAGGAAGGGATTTAGATTCCTGGGACATCAGGACCAGTTCTGGGGAAGGTGGGACCTGTACAAGTGGGACGGGTTACACCCAGGCAGGACTGGTACCGATGTCCTCACAGGGGCATTTGCTAGTGCTGTTGGGGAGGATTTAAACTAGAATGGCAGGGGAATGGGAACCTGAGTGGAGAGACTGAAGAGAACGAAACAAGGATAGAAACAAACGACAGGAAACAAAAAGACAAAAGTGGAAGGTATAGAAATCAAGGGCAAGAAACAAATAGGGCCATAGTGCGAGATAATGCTAAGATGAATAACAATGTTAAAAAGACAAGCCTAAAGGCATTGGGTCTCAATGAGTGGCATATTCGCAATAAGGTAGGCGAATTAACTGCGCAAATAGATGTAAATGGATACGATAGAGTTGCGATTACAGAGACATGGCTGCAGGGTGACCAAGAATGGGAACAGAACATCCAAGGGTATTCAATATTTTGGAAGGACAGGCAAAAAGGGAAAGGAAGTGGAGTAGCATTGTTAGTAAAAGAGGAAATCAATACAATCGTGAGGAATGATATTAGCTTAGAGAATCCTGATGTGGGATCTGTATGGGTGAAGCTAAGAAACACGAAGGGGCAGAAAACATTGGTGGGGGTTGTATATAGACCCCCAAACAGCAGTGGTGATGTATGGATGGCATTAAACAGCAAATTAGAGATGCATGCAATAAGGGTGCTACTGTAATTATGGGTGATTGTAATCTACATATAGATAGGGCAAACCAAATTAGCAATAATACTGTAGAAGAGGAATTCCTGGACTGCGTACATGATGGTTTTTTGGACTAATAAATTGAGGAACCAACTAGAGAACAGGCCATCCTAGACTGGGTATTGTGTAATGAGAAAGGATTAGTTAACAATCTTCTTGTGCGAGGTCCTTTGGGGATGAGCAACCATAACATGATAGAATTCTTCATTAAGATGGAGAGTGAGAGAGTTGATTCTGAGACTAGGGTCCTGAATCTAAATAAAGGAAACAATGAAGGTATAAGGCGCGAGTTGACTATGATAGATTGGGGAACGTTACTTAAAGCGTTGACAGTGGATTAGGCAATGGCTAGCATTTAAAGAGCACATGGATGAATTACAACAATTGTTCATTCCTGTCTTGGGCAAAAATTAAACAGGAAAGGTGGCTGAACCGTGGCTTACAAAAGAAATTAGGGATAGTATTAGATCCAAGGAGGAGAAATATAAAATGGCCAGAACAAGCAGAAAACCTGAGGATTGGGAGTAGTTTAGAATTCAGCATAGGAGGACAAAGGGATTGATTAAGAAGGGGAAAATAGAGTATGAGACTAAGCTTGCAGTGAACATAAAAACTGACTGCAAAAGCTTCTTTCGATATGTGAAGAGAAAAAGATTAGTGAAGACAAATGTGGGTCCCTTACAGTCAGAAATGGGGGAATTTATAATGGGGAACAAAGAAATGGCAGACTAATTAAATACATACTTTGGTTCACAAAGGAGGACACAAATTACCTCCCAGAAATGTTGGGGAACATAGGGTCTAGTGAGAAGGAGAAACTGTATGAAATCAGTATTAGTAAGGAAATGGTGTTAGGGAAATTGATGGGATTGAAGGCCGATAAATCCCCAGGGCCTGATAATCTACAACCCAGAGCACTTAAAGAAGTGACCCTAGAAATAGTAATAAAAACAAGAAATGCTGGAAATGCACAGCAGGTGTGGCAGCATCTGTGGCGAGAGAAGCAGAGTTAACGTTTCAGGTCAGTGACCCTTCATCAGAACTGACAAATATTAGAACTGTAAAAGGTTTTAAGCAAGCAAAGCGGGAGTGGGGCAAGGGATAACAAAAGAGAAGGTGCTGATAGGGCAAGGTCACAGAGAATAACTGACCAGAAGGTCATGGAACAAAGGCAAACGGTATGTTAATGGTATGCTGAAAGACAAAGCATTAGTACAGAGAGGGTGTCAATTGACTGTAAAATGAACAGCCCTGGTTCCAAGCACAAACATTAAAAAAAATAGTGGGTAGGCACAGTAGAAACAAACTAAACAAACTAAAATAAAATACACAAAGAAAAAAGAAAAAAGAAAAAAAATAACTAAAAATAAAAAGGGGGGCCCGCCATGCTTTGAAGTTATTGAACTCAATGTTTAGTCCGGCAGTCTGTAGCGTGCCTAATCGATAAATGAGGTGCTGTTCCTCGAGCTTGCGCTGATGTTCACTGGAACACTGCAGCAAGCCCAGGACAGAGATGTGAGCCAGAGAGCAGGGCTGGGGTGGGGGGGGGGGGGTGTTGTTGGAATGGCGAACAACTGGAACCTCGGGGTCATGCTTATGGATTGAACGGAGGTGATCCGCAAAGCCGTCACCCAATCAATGTAGAGGAGACCGCATTGTGAGCAGCGAATACAGTGTAATAAATTGAAGGAAGCACAAGTAAATCACTAGTTCACCTGAAAGAAGTGTCTGGGGCCTTGGATAGTGAGGAGAGAGGAGGTATGGGCAGGTATTACACCTCCTGCGATTGCAGGGGAAGGTGTTGTAGGAAGGGGACGAGGTGGTGGGGGTAATGGAAGAGTGGACCAGGGTGTCACAGAGGGAATGATCCCTTCGGAATGCTGACAGGGGAAGATGCATTTGGCAGTGGCATCATGCTGGATGTGGCGGAAATGGCGAGGATCATCCTTTGGATGTGGAGGCTGGTGGGGTGGAAAGTGAGGACAAGGAGAACCCTGTTGTGGTTCTGGGAGGGAGGGGAAGGGGTGAGGGCAGAGGTGCGGGAAATGGGCCGGACACGGTCGAGGGCCCTGTCAACCACAGTGGGGGGAATTCTCGGTTGAGGAAAAAGGAAGACATATCAGAAGCACTGGCATGGAAGGTAGCATTATCAGAGCAGATGCGTCAGAGACAGAGAAACTGGGAGAATGGAATGGAGTCCTTACAGGAGGCAGGGTGTGAAGAAGTGTAGTTGAGGTAGCTGTGGGAGTTGGTGGGCTTATAATGAATATTAGTAGACAGCCTATCCCCAGAGATGGAGACAGAGAAGTTGAGGAAGGGAAGAGAAGTGTTGGAGATGGACCACGTAAAGGTGAGAGAAGGGTGGTAGTTAGAAGCAAAGTTGATAAAGTTTTCCAGTTCTGGGCAGGAGCAGGAAACGGCACCGATACAGTTATCAATGTACCGGAAAAAGTAGATGCGTTGCTGGCCATTTTTCAAAATTCTAAAGACTCTGGAACAGTTCCAAAGAATTGGAGGGTAGCTAAAGTAACCCGTTTCGAAAAAAGGAGGTAGAGAAAACACAGGGAATTATAGACTGGTTAGCCTGACAACAGTAGTGGGGAAAATGCTGGAGTCCATTCTAAAAGATGTAACAGCAGAGCACTTGGAAAACAGTGACAGGATCGGACAAAGTTAACATGGATTTACGAAAGGGAAATCATGCTTGACAAATCTACTGACATTTTTTGAGGATGTAACTCGTAGAATAGATAAGGGAGAACCAGTGGATGTGGTGTATTTGGACTTTCAGAAGGCTTTCGATAAGGTCCCACATGAGAGATTAGCGTGTAAAATTAAAGCTTATGGAATTGGGGGTAAGGCACTGACATGGATAGAGAACTGGTTGGCAGACAGGAAACAAAGAGTAGGAATAAATGGGTCTTTTTCTGGGTGGCAGGCAGTGACTAGTGGGGTACCGCAGGGGTCAGTGGTAGGACCCCAACTATTCACAATATATATTAATGACATAGATGAAGGAATTAAATGTAATATATCCAAGTTTGCAGACGACACAAAGCTGGGTGGGAGTGTGAACTGTGAGAAGGATGCAGAGAAGCTCCAGTGTGATTTGGACGGTTGAGTGAGTGGGCAAATACATGGCAGATGCAGTATAATGCGGATAAATGTGAGGTTATCCACTTTGGTGGCAAAAACAGAAAGGCAGATTATGATCTGAAAGGTGATAGATTGGGAAAGGGGCAGGTGCCACGAGATCTGGGTGCCCTTGTGCACCAGTCGCTGAAAGTAAGCATGTAGGTGTGGCAGGCAGTTTAGAAGGCAAATGGTATGTTGGCCTTCATAATGAGAGGATTCGAGTACAGGAGCAAGGATGTCTTGCTGCAATTATGCAAGGCCTTGGTGAGACCACATCTGGCGTATTATGTGCAGTTTTGTTCTCCTTATCTGAGGAAGGATGTTCTTGCTATGGAGGGAGTGCAGCGAAGGTTCACCAGACTGATTCCTGGGATGGCAGGACTGACGTATGAAGAGAGATTGGGTCAATTAGGCTTGTATTTGCTACAGTTTAGAAGAATAAGAGGGGAACTCATAGAAACCTACAAAATTCTAACAGGACTGGAGAGACTAGATGCAGGAAGGATGTTCCCGATGGCGGGGGAGTCCAGGACCAGGGGTCAGTCTAAGGATAAGAGGTAAGCCATTTAGGACTGAGATGAGGAGAGATTTCTTCATTCAGAGAGTGGTGAACCTATGGAATTCTCTACCATGGAGAGCAGTTGAGGCCAAATCATTAAATATATTAAAGAAAGAGTTAGATATAGCTCTTAGGGCAAATGGGATCAAGGGATATGGGGAGAAAGCGGGAACAGGTTACTGAGTTTGGATGATCAGCTATGGTTGTATTGAATGGCGGAGCAGGCTCTAAGGGCTGAATGGCCTACTCCTGCTCCTATTTTTCTATATTTCTATGTTTCTATGTTCCCCCCACCCCCCACAAAGTTTATTAACTCTGACCTTAACCCCTTCCCACCATCATTAGATCAATCAGGAAGGTTTCACCCCACTCTGTCACCTCCTGCGCTGAAAATTTAACTCTTCCCCCCTTCCCACCAGTGTTCCGCCTCGCATCTCCGAATGGAGAACCGAAGTCACGGGAATTCTGGCAACCGGCCGGAATATCACAGCGGGATGGCCGGCGCAACGAGGTAAGTATTTATTCATTAATTAAAATAAATTTACATCGTTAAATGAAGTTGCTGTCGCTGAGCAGCAGGGGATTTGGTGGGGGTGGGGGTGGGTGGGGGGTCCAAAATGAGGCCTTGCTGCTGCTGGTAATATGGGGCAGGGCCTTCTTGGCCTCGAGATCCATGGCGGGCCATTCCCAGAGGTATTTTCTGGGGCCCCCTGCCACATGCCCCGATGTTGTGGGCTGTAAGATCCAGTCCTATATCTTTTACAATCGATATCACATGACATTGTTTATAGGGAGTTTGAGAATGTGGCAGGTGGGGATTCTCCTCTTGGTGCTGTTAAAATCCCCCCTCAACCTTCTGTCTGCTGCAGCCTCGACCAATTTTTCTGTGTCACGGTTGATAAAGGAGTAGCATTCCCAACGCAACACTAAAACGTCGAATATCTGGTAAGTGATCTTAAATGGATGGAAGCACATCAAAGAACAGAAGCAAAATCCCACTAAAAGCCTCAGCCAAACAGGTAAGACTCTGGGCCGACTGGAGGATGAGGCGACTGATACCAAGCTCTCTTTTTCATTGGGGAATGTCTGAGCCATTATGATAACTTCCTGGGGCCTACTGCCACTTTCCACATGGAAACCTCCAGGAATGGTCATAATTGTGGCAAAAAGAAGTAAAATTTGTGGGGGAACCCAGCCCCCTACTCCTGCAACATTTGCATGCAGTGGATGGGGAAGGAAGGTGCAATGGTAGCCATGGAGGGAGCAAGGTGAAACCCCAGTCAGAGCTGTGAGGTGGTGGTAGGCTTCACAGGCTGAAATTTCTGACTTTCTTTGCCATGATCGCATACAGGGTCATAGAGAATTCCTTCACGGTGTTTTATGAGGAAGTAAATCTAGTGTGGCATTGGTTACAATAAGCAATATGTTGTTGTTCTTGGAGGAAAGCTTCTTCATTTGTGAAGATTTGAGAGGGATGGGACCAATTAATTGGACAAGGGGAATGTGCTGTGGGTGTAATCAGTTTGATAATAACATATACAGGATTTATTTGGGGGCTGTCGGTGCTCAATATATAGTGCTCAAGGGGGAGGGATGGGCAGCGAGTAGTTGAGCTGAAGGAAGTAATGGATCCTAAGTGTTTTAGGGGGATTGTAGTAGTGAGGAGTTGACCTATCCAGAGCAGACCATTTTGACTTTAGATTGATGGGTAAGTGAAAATAAAGTGATGCTGAGATAAAGAAACAACAGTAGGAAACAAAAATATCCCCCAAAAGGTCAAAGGGTCCAAGTTTTTTTAAAAAACAAGTGCATAGGGAGCTTTCTCTAAAAGCGCAAAGTAACAAAAATGACACCATGCAACTGGGCTTTCAGAAATAGGGAAACTGAGAATGAAAAAGTAAACCGCACAACAGGGTTATTCAAAGGAGGGGGAAAACAGCACTACTGAGAGCTACTGAAAGATGGAACAATTATATCTATAAATACAAGCCAAAGAAATATATTGTGGGTTGCAGGCCTCTGGTTGGTTTGGAAATCAAACCTCTCATCGGGCCAGGAATAAGAATGAACAAAATGGGTCAAAGGAAAAAAATAAGGAAGTGTTTTGCAGGGGATAAATTTATAAGTAAAGAAAATCTGTCAGTAAGATCTTAGAACCTAATACATTTCTAGCCCTGGGCCTCTGGTCAGGTTGATGATGAGGGAAACATAAGCAGTGGAAAAAAAAGAGGTTCTGCAGGAGATGAATTTATAATAATAAACTATCTGCAGTAACTATATACGGTTGTTAAATTTGTATCACATGTTATAGGAATTGTAGGCTGGTGATATTTGTGACTTGACCCAGGCCCAGCGCTGGAACTCCAGACCTCAGCAGAAGTAAATTGCAACAGAGTTAGGAGACACATTTGGAAGAGTAAGAAGCCACTTACTTACAAAGGCAATGTCAAAGAAATGTGGCATAGGGCTGAATTTTACAGGCCCCTCGACACCGCCGGTCGCGGCGTGGGAACCGGTAAACTTCTGTGGTGAGAGGCCCGCCTCGACCTGAGACGTCGAGAAGGGCCCGCTGCATATTACCTGCGGCGGGGGGACCTTGGTGAAGCCCCCACCCACCCCCGCTGCCTGGCGGTGGGTCCATCATCTGCATATTTAAATTAACATTAATAATATGTAAATATACTTACCTGCAGGCAGCAGCCATCCCATGCCGATTTCATGGCTGCCATTTGTGCTTCGCGCACCTTCAGAACTCCAAGGTGAGAACCTGGTGGGGAGGGGGGAGGAATAAAATTTTCAGGGTGGGAGGGCTGGGGGAGCGTGGAAGGGGTTCGAGGTCAAATGTTCGGGAAGGGAATTAAGTATTTTTTGACAATAAGTGCCAATTAAATGACCATTGGGGGATTAGGGAAGGGCCTCCACATCTTTATTAATTTTAAATAAAAAATTTCGCTTTATGTTCCTGTAAAAATTAAAATTAATTCTAAGGGCTTAAAGCCCTTTAAAAATGGTGCTGGCAGCTGCACGGTGGCGTGGGATGCCATTGCTGGGGATGCAGCGGCTGCTCCCTACACGCCATCGGGGCGGCCGCTCCACCCCTTACATTTAAATGAGCCCCCTGCGCGTAATATCACGGGGCTCCTCGGCAGCCTTCGGCAAAGTAACATTGGCAGACAGGGATCAGCTCCAAGGCCAATGTCTCATAAACTGAAATGATGTATTTAAAAGAAACAGATTCCTAATTTAGCAAAGAACAGAAATTGATAAGTTTTCTACTTGGGCATAATGGCAATAACAATTGATCTTAAGTAACTAGATAAGCTGGATGACCTGAATGCTCCTTTCTTATTTCTGCATTGTTAGGTTCCTTAAACATTAGTGCCTGGAAATTCTATGGGATTTCTTCCTGTTTCCTGCTGTAAATTAGGCAGAAAACCAGCAGGAATCCCGGAGAAATGGTGTGAACAGCTATTGTTCAGACATTGAATCTTAGAGGGTTTTGCTGAAGCTCTGGCAGCAGATCAGGGAATCCCTGAGTGATCCTGAAAGAATCGTAAAAATTAATGTGCATACTGTAGCAAAATGGTCATTCACATGGTTTATGATACTCAACCCAATTGTGTACCACACCATGATTTTATGACCAGTAATGTTACATTTTTATTTCCCCCAGGTCTGTACTATTGAATTCAGTATTGAGTTGCATTGTGCATGCAATTTCAAGTGTTTTATTTTATTTTTTATACATTATATACAATTTTTCCCCTGAAAGCTGAGTACCCCACATCTGGGAAAGCACCTCTGCACTGCATAGATATCCGTGGTACCAGACAGGCCTGTTAATATTCTAAAGATGTCAATCATGTAGAATATGATTTTCCTGAAGAAGCTTTAGAAATGTTGCTGTTCAATAAGTTTTCAGGATAAGGCAACCAGACTCACTGACAGTTGGCTCTTTCCCTAAATGGATCCTGTCATCTGATCATAAATTGTAAAAGTGGATAAACTCCTACATCCAGATCCACACTAATAGTAGCAGCAAGGCCCCATTCATCTTCTAGTGACAACCCTAGCTTTCTATTGCTAGAAATTTACGAACTGAAAAAGCCCTTCTGCTTTGATAAAATTGACTTTGCTGAAATCATGTAGTAATATAACAACATAATGTAGAAGCTTTCTGGTACAGCTACCTTTGATATCTTGGCCTAGCTGATTAAATACTGCTGACTTTATCTCAGAAACTGTATTTGAACATTTATCGGGTCTGGCAATGCTGAAGCTGCAAACAAAAGCACATTTCTATCATTGCCCAGTACCCATGTACTGCTTCCCTGTCACACAGCCTGTCCAGTATTTGGGCATGCGTATGGATGCACTTCTGCCATGCTTAGGCACTCCAATTTATGTATAGTATAGTAATTCACAGTGTACAATAGATGACAGAAGCAATAAAAGTTTTTTAGATAGCATAGTGTCTGATAATTAATTTGAAAAGCTGTTTACATTTTGGTGTATATTTTCTCTGTGATTCATGGGTAACATGAATAACATTTTGGTCCAAGAAGATCCTATGAATTTAATCCTTAATCTCTGTTACAATACTCAGTTTTAAGATATGCTCTCCTCTGATTCCGACCACTTCCATGAATGCATCCTCACTCACCATCATACAGCGTGTGCACAGTATCTACATAAACGTAGCAGGTCCAAAGGAAGACCATTGACACTATATTTCAGTATATGCAAACATATGGTTTCCTCAGCTTGAGAAAAGTGGAAGAATAGACATTGGCCGGAATGTTACGCTGGGCGGACGGGAGCCGGACTCCGACGTATATGCCGGTGCCAAACCCACTTCCGTCCAGCCTGGGGATCGGTCCCGTATTTTATGGATCCCCAGGCTTTAATTGGCCCAAAGCGGGACTTCCACCCACTTGAGGGAGGAGGTCCCGCATCAGTGAGCTGCCGGCCAATCTTATTCTCAGCAGCGCCACCAGGAGCAGTGGCCACAGCTGGGGCTGCAGCCCAGCCAACCAAGGAGGATACCAAGGAGCCAGACTGAAGTTAAATTTGGGTTGCCTCACCAGGGGAATCGGTCATACCCTGGTGAGGCTAGAGTGGTCGTTTGGGGGAGGGGGAGGCGTCTTGGATCCCGGTATTGGGTTGGGAGGCGGGGGGGCCCTCAATCGGGCTTGCCACGGGTAAAATACCTGTGGAGACGGGCAAGGGCCTTTAAGTGGCCGTTAAGTGGCCACTTAAGGGTCTTGATTGGCCTCGGGCGGGTGGGCCGCTTCTCACCCCCCCCACCCCCCGTCCCCCCGCCGGACCTCCATAAACTTGGTTGGAGGCGGAATCGGGGCGGTTAGGTCTCCCGGAACCTGCCGTTCAATTTTACGCCGCCCCCATGTCACCATCCGACCCACTAGGGTGGCGTAAAATTCCAGCCATTCTATCAGATTGTGGTTTAGGTTATAAACTGAGACAGATTTAGTAAACAAGTATCAGAGTTGGCTCAGTGCTAACACGTCTGAGTCAGAAGGTGGTGGATTCAAGCCATGCTCCAGAGAATTAGTCATGTAACCTCAGTGCAGTACTGTGAAAATGCTGCACTCTCAGGTGCTTCCTTCTTCTCCTCTCTCAGATAGATACACTTCTACATAGAGCAGGACAGTTCTTCCAGGGTCCTGCCCCAACATTTATCCCTCAATTAACACGGCCAAAAATAAATCAGACTGTCATTTATTTTATTGTTGTTTGTGGGACCTTGGTGTGTGCAGATTGGTTGCTGCATTTCCCTACATTTCAACAAATGTGCTTCTTTGGCCACAAAGAGCTTTGAGATGTCCTCTAGTCCTGAATGGCACGCAATTATTTTTTTCTTTTCTTTGAACTGTTAAATGATTAGCATTAAATGCAAAAGATTCAAAATACCTGGAGTCCATGGCTGCCATTCTAGCGTCAGGCCAGAGAACCCCTCCCAAATCTTGAGGTCAGGATCAGCTCCAATGGTTGAACCAGGCCAGCCATGCCCACAAGGCCACTTCAGTGGCATCTAACCTGAACTACCGGCAGGACCTCAGAACAGTAGCATGCTGGTTCAAAAAGGCCAAGAGATTCAATGAGCCCCCAGAGCATGTTCTCCTCTTTGAACTTTCTGAAGGCATACAATTGTAGAGCAATTAAAATCAAGGATGCGAAAAGGGCTAGAAGTGGTGGAGTATATTGGGTTGTCGGGCAGGAGGAGATTGCAGAGATAGGGAGGGACGAGGCCATGAAAACAAGGATGAAAATTTGAAAATAAGGCTTCCAATTCGCTACCACCCACTCTGCACAATTGATCACCTTTCCCTATGAAAGCTTTCGGGCCTTTTCACAAATCTCAGCAGAAATTATGTCAGTTCTTAGCTGTGTTCTGATGAGGCCTATAGAGGAAATAAAGACGGAATTCATGGAGTGGCTGGGAACTCTCACCGTCTTGACATGAATAAGGTAAGGAAGCAGGTAAAAGATCCTCCCTTGCCTCTCTAGTGAAAAATAGAAAGAAAAAACATCGGATGGAGTACTGGTGGAAAAGGGTTCTGCCTTATTTTCTGGACCTGCTGCATTTCAACCGAGCGCTCGATCAGAATTTCAGACCCAAATTGACTTATTGGGCTGAATCTTCCAGACTTTGAAAATTTTGGGCAGTCATAACCATTTGTGGATCCGGCTCCACAGTAGCGTGCATCTCTGGGTAATTTTACGGGGAGAGTGCCCAATTAAAAGGCTGCCTCTGGGATCACTGTCCAATTAGGGATGGTGAGGAGGTTGTGGAGGTAGGAGGGAGAGTCAGCACATGAGGCCACAAGGCCAGCTGGCAGCCTTCACTGTGCATGCAATGATAGTGCTGCTAGTGTACATGGGATGTGAGAGGACTGGGAAAAATGGAAGACTGATACAGCTGGAGGCACGGCTGCCACTTCCTCATCTCAGCACTATTCCTTTCCTGCAGTCTCCAGGAGATTGGAAGGAAATTGAAAGCCTCTGCCTGCGAAGGATCTCAGTCTTGCTGATTTGCATCTTAAGGCAGTAGATTTAATTTATTTGTCATGACACTTTACCTCCCACCCTGCATGCACCTCCTGTTACCTGATGAGCTGCAGACACAGCGGGGGTCCCTTGCGAGGCCGATAAAATCTCATTTACACTGGAAAATTGCTAATTGTTTGCTAATGAGCATTAATTGGCTTCCCACTGCTGCCGAGTGGGTTGCCATCGCTACACTGAAGCCACCTCAGGGAAAAGCACAAGGAGGCAGGAACACATTGGGAACCAGCACAACCTCTTTCTCTGCGATTCTTACGGCAGCTCCCCCATCGCCCACCTCCACCCCCACCCCGACTCCAAACATGCCTCTAACTCCCTGGGAAAGATAGCCCACTGTCAATACAGAATTTAATATTTCCTTTCAGAATATCAGAACACTATAAGCACTTCCCCTGTGCTAACCATCACTGCAATAGAGGAAATAAAGACAGAATTCATGGAGTGGCTGGGAACTCTCACCCCCTTGGAAGGAGTCTTTGACAAAAATTACGTGGCTGCTGACTCAAGCTTTAGCTTGCTCCATGATGAGTTCCAAATAACCTGGCAGAGGTAACTTAGATACATCCTCAAAATCTTTTGAAGGCAGACTGGAACAAAAGGAATGAAAAATGCATCATTACTCTATTACATGGTCAATCGAAGATAGGTTTTTACCTATTTACCTATGCAAATACAGCTGCCAATCAAATACATGTAAGTATTATGTTATATTGCATATGCACACAGTTCTTGTTCCAAAGACGTAACGTCCCGTTGTCACAATTTTTGAACAAATCTTTTAATTCAACATTTCAAACCATAATGGCAATTCCCTATTTAGTTGTCAACAATGGGCTGCCATAATTCTGGCCTCCATCCAATAAGTGGCATTGTGGCAGTTCCTCTGTCTATCTCACAAGAGCTTAGATATTTGTACTGATACCTGTGATTCTTCTCCATCCTCATACAGCATCTTACTTTGGAGTTCCTGTAAGTTCTCAGTTCTTGGAAGCATTTTTGACTGATTTTTAATATATTTAGTATTTGTTTGCTTATATAGGATTACATATGATATATAGCATAGAAACAGGCCATTCAGCCCAACCAGTCCATGCCAGCTTATGCTCCAGTCCAGCCAACTCCCATTCTTTGTCATCTAACTCTATCAGCATAACTCTCTATTCCCTTCTCTCTCATATGCTTATCTAGCCTCCCCCTAAATGCATCTATACTATTCACTTCAACCATTCCCTGTGGTAGTGTGTTCCACAGTCTCACCACTCTCTTTATCCAGAAGTTTCTTCTGAATTCCCTATTTGATTTCTTAGTGACTATCGTATTTTGATAGCCTTTAGTTTTGCTCTTTCCCACAAATGGAAACATTCTCTGTGTCTACTCCATCAAAAACTTTGATAATTTTAAAGACCTCTATTAGATCATCCTCAGCCTTCTCTTTTCAAGAGAAAAGAGACCCAGTCTGTTCATCCTATCCTCATAGGTATACCCCAGTATTCCTGGCATCACCCGTGTAAATCTTTTTTGCAGCCTGTCCAGTGCCTCTATATCTTACTTATAGTATGGTGACCAAAATTGTATGCAGTACCCCAGGTATCGGCCAACCAAGCTTCAGCATAACTCCTTTTCTTTTCAATTCAATCCCTCTAGAAATAAAGTCTAATGCTTGTTTTGCTTTCTTTATGACCTTGTTATCCTGTATCATTAGTTTTAGTGAAATGCATATTTGTATTCTCAGATCCCTTTACTCCTCTATCCCATTTAGATTTTTATTTTCTAAGTAATATGCAACCTCCCACTTTTCTTGCCAAAATGTAATAGCTCACATTTATCTATGTTGAAATTCATTTTCCAATTATATGCCCATTCTGCAAGTTTGTTAAAATCTTCTCGTAATTTTTGCAATCCTCCTCAGTCTTGATCCCCTGCAATTTGAGGTCATTTGCAAATTTAGAAATTGTGTTTTTAATTCCAAAATCTAAACCATTAATATGAGTTGTGAACAATAGTGGTCCCAGCACTGATCCTTGTGGAAAACCACTTTCCATGTTCTGCTACCCTGAATAACTACCCTTTACCCCCACTCTCTGCTTTCTGTCCTGAATTCAGCTAGCTATGTATTCTGCTACCTGTTCCCTGACACCTCATTCTTTGACCTTATTCATTAATCTATTATGTGGAGCCTTATCAAAGGTCTTTTGAAAATCTAGATAAATTTCATAACCTACATTACCCTTTTCACTCTCTGTTACTGTTTCAAAAATTTTACAATGTTGGTCAAGCAAGATTTTCCCTTTTGAAATCCATGTTGACTATTCATTATTATATTTTTCATTTCTAAATGTTCTTCCAATCTCTCCATTAGTAGGGATTCCATTATTTTTCTTACCACCAATGTTAATCTGACTGGTCAATCATTCCCTAGACATGTTTTATTTCCCTTCTTAAATACAGGTATAACATTAGCTATGCACCAGTCTTCTGGCACTACACCTTTCTCTAACAAATGATTAAAAACTAACAGAGACTAGCAAAACATTTACAGTGAAATTAATATCTTTATTGCAACAGTACTTCTTTAAATCCCCATCCCATGCCATCCTTCCCACGTCATCCCTCTCATTCCACACCTATCCCATTCCTTTCATCCCTCTCATATCATCTTCACCTTCTTCCTATGCCATCCCCATCCCCCATTCCATCCCTCTTATGCTATCCCATACCCATCTCCCATCCAATGCTGTTCCGTCCTTCCACGCCATTCCCTCATCCTGCCGATCCCCCACCCCCTCTCATACTGTCTCACCATGTTGTTTGCCCACTCTCAAACTGTTCCCCCCATGCCATCCTCCCCCCTGCTATGCTGTCTCACCTGCCCCATGCCATCCCCCTGCCTCTCCAATGCTTTCCATCCCTCCTATGCCATCCTCCCTCTCCCATGCTGCTCCCCCACCCCTTCCCATGGCATCCCACCCATCCAGCACCTCCCATGTCATCTCCTCACTCCTCCTCAATCCCTTCAGGAAGTGTAACATTGATGTTGGGCTCCATTACCTTCTGCTACTCTTCTTCTCCACCAACCCACCCCCATTCCACCGCTGTCACTGCCACCAACTGTCCCTTCCATGCTGTCCCCCCACCACCCCAAAATCTCTCCAGCCAGGGTAACGTTGTTGTTGGGCATCCCTTACCTTCCACTGTTCTTTTTCTCCACCCCGCACCCCGCTGCCACTGCCACCAACTGTTGGCAGCCGCACATGCGGCACACGCTCCAGGCCTCCAGCCATTCCACGTGTGCCAGGCTCCATCCACCAAATCAACCCACTGATCAATCAGAACAGTGTGGATGGACAAAAACCGCATATTGTTATAGATGCATACTAATGCCTCTGCTATTTCTTCCCTAGATTCTTTTAAAATGCATGGATGTAATCCATCCAGACCAGAGGTTTTATCCTCTCCAAGTTTGATTAGTTTATTTAATATTTTACCTCTTTTTATTTTAAATGTAATTATCTAATTTCTAATCTCTTCATCTGTTGTCATGCTCACCTCTCCTATTTCCATGATAAACATTGAAGCAAAGTAAATATTTAATATTTCTGCTATTTCCCTATTGCTGCTAGTGATATCATCCTGCACTTCATTAAGTGGCCCTATTCCCATACTGACTTTCTTTTTTTCATGTATGTGCCTGTAAAATATTTTACTGTTCATTTCATGTTCCTTGATAATTTAATTTTATAGTTCCTCTTTGCCCTTACAACAGTGAGTTGACTTCTCTTTTAATCTCTTCATATTTGCCATTGTCATTTTGTCCCCTGCTGTCTATGTATTTAATAGCCACTTAAGGACTCTTCATACCACTGCTGGTATTTTACCAGGGGCCTCCGCCATGTGGGGAGGTCACCCAGTAACTGAGGTTGGCCTCTCTGCAGGCTTGGGGGCAGGGCCCTCCTCCGTGGGCAATCCGTGTGGCCCATAGAGGGCTCCAGCAGCAAGGGCCAACCTCTTCTTTTACCCATCCCCCCCAGCCTCACGAGCCCACCACATTCTCCCCCTCGCCAGGGCCTGCCTCATTGGCCCCGGTGAGCCCACCGCTACTTAGCTTTAGTCCAGGCTCCACGGCTACTCCTCTTCCACTGCCTGCTGCAGTTCCAGCAGTGGCCAACACTCTTAGTGGCATTTCTAGGACTGTTGAGCTGCTGATCCTCTGATTAGCCAGCAGATCTTGGAGGTAGGACCCCATCCTTAAAGGGACAGGGACCCTGGCACAGCACAGTTAATTGCCCAAGTGCTGTAAAATATAGCTGGGAGTCCTCCAAATGGTTGAGGTGGAGGTCCCCTTGCCTTTTTGACCCGATGTGCAGACTCCGGCTGGCTGCACAAAATACAGCCCAATATTATGATCACTATTGCCTAGATGCTCTCCTACTTTTACTTTTATCTGCTCTAGATTATTCCTCATCACTAGATCCAGTAGCAAATCCTCCCTTGTTGGGCTTCTTTCATATTGAATTAGAAAGGTGTCTTGTAGATATGGTAGGCCCTTTACCTACCTCTTCTGGCCAGTTAATATCAGGGTAGTTAAAATTCCCCATGATGATTATTTTTTTTTTTTACTAATTTCTCTAAATTGTTTGCATATTTCTTCCTCCACCTCCCTTCCAGTATTACATGGTCTGCAGATTAATGTGGTACATCTTTAACAATCTTTTATGCCTATCCACCTGGATTCTATTTCTATCTTGATGATAGCTATGTCACTGTTTTTCTACTGACATAATGTTTCCCTAATAATACAGCTGCTCCACCTCCCCCTTTTCCCTCTTTATCTTTTCTAAATACTTTATATCCTGTAATGTTTAATTCCTGGTCCTGATTTTTCTGCAGCCATGTCTCAGCAATCCCTATTATCTATGGTTCCTTCATTTTGCAAGCTGGAACGTCAGAACTATGTGTCCTGGCCTGTCGGAAGACCTTACACAAATCAACGATTCTCGGAAGACCGCCATCATTAACAACGAGCTCAGTAGACTCAATATAGACATTGCAGCACTTCAGGAGACACGCCTCCCTGCGAGCGGATCTCTAAGAGAGCAAGACTAGACCTTTTTCTGGCAGGGTAGGGATCCTGAAGAACCAAGACAGCATGGAGTGGGCTTCGCCATCAGAAACTCTTTGCTCAGCCTGATAGAGCTACCCTCAAATGGCTTGGAACGCATACTGTCCATCCGACTGTTCATCGCCTCTGGTCTAGTACACCTACTCAGCATCTATGCTCCAACACTCTGCTCCCCACATGAAGCTAAAGACCAGTTCTACAAGGAACTCCATAATATCATTAGTAGCATCCCCAACACCGAACACCTGTTCCTGCTGGGGGACTTTAATGCCAGGGTTGGGGCCGACCATGACTCATGGCCCTCCTGCCTTGGGCGCTATGGCACTGGTAGGATGAATGAGAATGGTCAGAGACTGCTTGAGTTATGTACCTATCATAACCTCTGCATCACCAACTCATTCTTTCACACTAAACCCTGTCACCAGATTTCTTGGAGGCACCCAAGATCACGCCATTGGCACCAGCTGGACCTCATCGTCACAAGGCGAGCCTCTTTAAACAGTGTTCAAATCACACACAGCTTCCACAGTGCGGACTGCGACACCGACCACTCCCTGGTGTGCAGCAAGGTTAGCCTCAAACCAAAGAAGCTGCATCACTCCAAGCAGAAAGGCCACCCGCGCATCAACACTAGCAGAATTTCTCATCCACAACTGTTACGTAAGTTTCTAAATTCACTCGAAAAAGCCCTTCAAAACACTCCCACAGGGGATGCAGAGACCAAGTGGGCCCACATCAGAGACACCATCTATGACTCAGCAATGACCACCTATGGCAAACGTGTGAAGCGGAATGCAGACTGGTTTCAATCTCACATTGAAGAGCTGGAACCTGTCATAGCCGCTAAGCGCATTGCACTGCTGAAGTACAAGAAAGCCCCCAGCGAGTTAACATCGTAGCACTTAAAGCAGCCAGAAGCACTGCACAAAGAACAGCCAGGTGCTGCGCAAATGACTACTGGCAACACCTATGCAGTCATATTCAGCTGGCCTCTGACACCGGAAATATCAGAGGAATATATGATGGCACAGTGGCGCAGTGGTTAGCACCACAGCCTCACAGCTCCAGTGACCTGGGTTCAATTCTGGGTACTGCCTGTGTGGAGTTTGCAAGTTCTCCCTGTGTCTGCGTGGGTTTTCGCTGGGTACTCCGGTTTCCTCCCACCACCAAAGACTTGCAGGTTGATAGGTAAATTGGCCATTATAAATTGCCCCTAGTATAGGTAGGGGAATATAGGGACAGGTGGGGATGTGGTAGGAATATGGGATTAGTGTAGGATTAGTATGAATGGGTGGTTGATGGTCGGCACAGGCTCGGTGGGCCGAAGGGCCTGTTTCAGTGCTGTATCTCTAAATAAATAAATAATTAAGAGGGCTTTTGGGCCAACCATCATGAAGATTGCCCCCCTCAAATCTAAATCAGGGGACACAATCACTGACCAACGCAAGCAAATGGACCACTGGGTGGAACACTACCTAGAACTGTACTCCAGGGAAAATGTCATCACTGTGACCGCCCTCAATGCAGCCCAGTCTCTGTCAGTTATGGATGAGCTGGACGTACAGCCAACAAAATTGGAACTCAGTGATGCCATTGATTCTCTAGCCAGCGGAAAAGCCCCTGGGAAGGACGGCATTACCCCTGAAATCATCAAGAGTGCCAAGCCTGCTAGACTTTCAGCACTGTACGAACTGCTTTGCCTGTGCTGGGATGAGGGAGCAGTACCACAGGACATGCGCGATGCCAATATCATCACCCTCCATAAGCGGGTGACTGCAACAACTACCATGGAATCTCCCTGCTCAGCATAGTGGGGAAAGTCTTCGCTCGAGTCGCTTTAAACAGGCTCCAGAAGCTGGCTGAGTGTGTCTACCCTGAGGCACAGTGTGGCTTTCGAGCAGAGAGATCCACCATTGACATGCTGTTCTCCCTTCGACAGCTACAGGAGAAATGCTGTGAACAACAGATGCCCCTCTGCGTTGCTTTCATTGATCTCACCAAAGCCTTTAACCTTGTCAGCAGACGTGGTCTCTTCAGACTACTAGAAAAGATTGGATGCCCACCAAAGCTACAAAATATCATCACCTCATTCCATGACAATATGAAAGGCACAATTCAGCATAGCGGCGCCTCATCAGACCCCTTTCCTATCCTGAGTGGTGTGAAACAGGGCTGTGTTCTCGCACCTACACTGTTTGGGATCTTCTTCTCCCTGCTGCTCTCACATGCGTTCAAGTCTTCAGAAGAAAGAATTTTCCTCCACACAAGATCAGGTGGCAGGTTGTTCAACCTTCCCCGTCTAAGAACGAAGACCAAAGTACGGAAAGTCCTCATCAGGGAACCCCTCTTTGCTGACGATGCTGCATTAACATCTCACACTGTGTCTGCATCGACAGATTTGCGGCTGCCTGCACTGAATTTGGCCTAACCATCAGCCTCAAGAAAATGAACATCATAGGACAGGACGTCACAAATGCCCCATCCATAAATATCGGCGACCACACTCTGGAAGTGGTTCAAGAGTTCTCCTACCTAGGCTCAACTATCATCAGTAACCTGTCTCTCGATGCAGAAATCAACAAGAGCATGAGAAAGGCTTACACTGCTATGTCCAGACTGGCCAAGAGAGTGTGGGAAAATGGTGCACTGACACAGAACACAAAAGTCCGAGTGTATCAAGCCTGTGTCCTCAGTACCTTGCTCTACGGCAGTGAGGCCTGGACAATGTACGTCAGCCAAGAGCGACGTCTCAATTCATTCCATCTTCGCTGCCTCCGGAGAATCCTTGGCATCAGGTGGCAGGACCGTATCTCCAACACTGAAGTCCTCGAGGCGGCCAACATCCCCAGCATATAGACCCTACTAAGCCAGCGGCGCCTGAGATGTCTTGGCCATGTGAGCCGCATGTAAGATGGCAAGATCCCCAAGGACACATTGTGCAGCGAGCTCGTCACTGGTATCAGACCCACCGGCCGTCCTTGTCTCCACTTTAAAGACGTCTGCAAACGCGACATGAAATCATGTGACATTGATCACAAGTCGTGGGAGTCAGTTGCCAGCGATCGCCAGAGCTGGCGGGCAACCATAAAGGTGGGGCTAAAGCGTGGCGAGTCGAAGAGACTTAGCAGTTGACAGGAAAAAAGTCAGAAGTGCAAGGAGAGAGCCAACTGCGTAACAGCCCCAACAACCAATTTTATCTGCAGCGCCTGTGGAAGAGTCTGCCACTCTAGAATTGGCCTTGAAAGCCACTCCAGGCGCTTACCCATTGTCTCTCGAGACAAGGAGGCCAAAGAAGAAAAAAGAAGATTATTGCTTCCAGTTCCCCGCTTTTTGACAGACACTGGGCTGAATTTTACCGGCCCCTCGACACCGCAGGTCACGGCATGCATGAAATGACCATTGGAGGGGTTGGGGAAGGGCCTCCATCACTTACCTTTCTATTTAATAACAGTCACTTATGTTTTGCCTTTAAACATTAAAATGAATTGTAAGGGCTTAAAGCCCTTTAAAAATGGCGCCGATGCCTGCACGGTGGCGCCGGACGCACTGCTGGGGTGCAGAGGCCGCCCCTGCATGTCATCAAGGGTGGGCGCTCAGCCCCCACTATTGAAATGAGCCCCTGCACGAAATATTGCGGGGCCTCCTCGGCGGCTGCTAAATGGGGGCACCCAGCTGAGTTTAAACGCTGCCGCCGCCGCAAAGCACAGCACACGGATAAAATCCAGCCCACTGTGTGTATTGCTTTACAGACAGTTTAACTCAGTTCTACTAGCAGTTCCTCTTACTTTATTTTTAACCCTTTTATTTTTAAACCCTGTTCCATAATTCTATTTATGTCCTGGCCATCTAAGCCCTCACTTAGTTTATTCTTTCCTATGTTCTCCATTCCTGCTTTCATTTGCAGCCTCTTCTAAACCAGACACATACAAATGTTTGGCAGGGTACGGGGCATGGAACACGGAGAATGGGGCCCAGGTCCTTGGTCTAATTCCTTCCCATCTGCCCCAGTTACTGCTGCTTCCTGAGCCCACCAAGTAAAATATTTGGAGACAACCTATTAGAGGCCTAACCTGGCTCCATGTAAGCCCCCATACCCTTAGTTACCTGTGAAGGCTTTGAGCTCTGCTGAGATCTATAAGGTTGAGACTGCATTTATCTTCAGGGCTCTTCTTCCCCTTTTAAATACTTGCCCACCTCTTCTGGTGTTACTGCCATGGTTTGCAGAAACTGGGACTTTGCAACCAGGCACTGGCTGTCTCACTCATGGCAGACCTCTAGCCATCTCCAGCCTGACAGCTGCAGAGGATGAAAGCAGAGTCTTGGCACACCTGGCCATTGGAGATGGAGAGTTGAGTGTCTACCAGCTACCTGGTGACAGAATTAATATCACACAACATGGCATAAAATACTCACTCATATTGATTTTATGTCAGCAGCCAGTGAAATATGGTCATATGCACAATGAAACGCAGAAGACTAGAATGATTACAACATAGAAGGAAGTCATTTGACCTGTCTTGTCCATGCTGGCTCTCTGCAAGTGTTACTCAGCTTGTCTCACTCCACCTCCCTATCTCTGTAGCCCTGCAAATTTTTGCTCTTCTGGTGCTTATCCACTTACTTTTTGAAAGCCCCAATTGTATCCACCTCCACAACACTCAGGTAAAGCATTCCAGATTCTAACCACTTGCTGCGTAAAAAGGTTTTCCTCACATTGCCATTGGTTCTTTTGCCAATTGCCTTAAATCTGTTGTTATGATCATGTAGTTCTTTTTTTCCGGGAATATGCGGAGTGCCTTATTCAGGGCAGACTGGTAGGCAATGCTCATGAAGCTTATGCCATGCTTTCTGAAGAGGCTTCTGCAGATTATCAGATGACAAAAAAGGCTATTCTCGCTGCATATGAGTTAGACCATGAAGCTTACCATCAGAAGTTTAGCAACTTACGGAGATTGGTTGGGCAGACATATTTAGAATTTGAGAGGGTGAAGCAAATGAATTTTGACCGTTGGATACAGGCATTAAAGATAGAAACCACATATGAGAACCTTAGAGAAATGATTCTCTAAGAAAAGTTTAAAACTCCATTCCTTCAGTAGTGAGAACTTATATAGATAACCTGAAAGTTTTGAAAGCTAGGCAAGCAGCAGAGATTGCTGGTGATTTTGAGCTTGTGAACAAGCCAAACTATTTTGTCCATCAGCCCCATAAACCCGAGGAGGATAGAAAGTGGGAGAGTGATAGGAAAGCAAGTAGCCGGGGACAAGAAGGAACTGCTGGGAATGCCCCAGGATCACCTCTTCAGGTCAGAAAGGAAGGTGCTGAGGGTAGAAGTGAGGTTCGCAAGCCAAAGTGTTATCATTGCAACAAAACGGGTCATCTTCATTCAGAGTGCTGGAAATTATGAGGTAAACTCATAGGACTTGTTGGGGTATGCAAAGTATGCAGAGGAAAAGACTCTGTCTGAGAGTATGAAAGACCAGGCTATAGCTTTAATGACAGCTATAATGTGAAACCAGATACTAAAACTAAAAGGAGTGTAGAAGTTAAGAATAAAATACCTGAGAGTTATAATGATTTTTTGCCAATGGGGAGAGTAACTTCGTATCCTGTGAGGCAGGAAAATCTATTATCCTCAAGGACACAGGAGCAACCCAAACACTCTTGCTGGGAAAAGATATGAGATTTCCACCAGAGAGTGCCTTGAACGCTAAAGTTTTAGTAAATGGAATTGGCGGGGTGTGGATACCTTTGTATAAAGTATGCCTTGAGAGTGACTTAATATCTGGGATAGTAACTGTAGGTGTTGTCCACAGTTTACCAGTAAAGGGAATTGATCTACTCCGAGGAAACGATTTGGCTGGATCAAAAGTATTTGTTTCTCCTATAGTTCCAGAGGAACCACATGAAATTAAGGAACAGAGAAATTACAGGAACAAGTTGCGGGAATATTTCCTGCATGTGTAGTTACCTGAGAAATGGCTAAATAGGATCCATTGTCGAAGGTAAAAGGGTCACCAAGAGGTAAATAGATAGCTAAGTATCTGAAACCTTATTTGGGGATTTAGATAATCCAAATGAGATGTTTAACAGATCATCTATCATTGCAGCACATCAAGCTGATCCAGAGATATACCGAATGGCACAGGTGGCTCTGTCAGAAGCTGAGGTGAAAGGAGTTCTGGAAGGTTATTGTATGGCAAACAGGGTTTTGAAGAGGAAATGGAGACTGCCTCATAGACCTGCAGCCGAAGATTGGACAATTGTTGAACAGATAATGGTACCACTTAAATATCGACAAGGATTAATAAGATTAGCACAGGACATTCCTTTTGCAGGACATTGGGGAATTCAGAAGACCAAATCACACATAAGCAAACATTATTACTTGCCAGGTCTTACAAAGGATGTGACAATTTTGTAGAACATGCTACACTTGTCAAACAGTGGGAAAACTTCAACCTACCATAAAACCAGGAGATGAGGTATTAGTGTTGTTACTGTCACAGGGAGCACCATTAAAAGCACAGTTCAATGGTCCGTATAGAGTGATCTAAAGAGTGGGTAAGGTAGATTACTTGATTGACATCCCTAATCGCTGGAAGAAAAACCGGTTGTGTCACATTAATATGCTCAAACCATATTACCGCAGGGAGGAGGATAAGCCAGTACAGGTATGTCAGGTAATCGGGACTGTGGAGAAGGAAAAGGATAGTGAGGATGAAGCGGAAATAGGCCTAGGAAATTCTCAGATTCAGCCTCCAGCTATCCCATTAGCAAATTTGTTGCTAGGAAAATTAAACCATAAGCTTTCACACTTAGAGGCAAAACAGCAAGAAGTTCTAACCAGGGTTTTTGCAACATTTCAAAAAGTTTGTAGGGATAAACCTTAGCCACACATGAAGTGGGTAGAAGGGGAATCATTCCTTTAAAACTACATCCTTATCACTTAGGTCCAGACAGACAGGCCCAAGTGGAAGCAAAGGTACAATCATGCTAAAGGGCAGCTTAGTTGAACCTGGTCAGGACAGCTGGAATTCGCAGATGGTCTTGATGTTTAAACCGGGTGGGTCAGCTCAAACTTGCATAGACTCTAGAAAAGTCACTGTGTAAAGAAGGCAGACTCCTATTCAAATTCTCATTTAAAGGACTGTGTAAGGACAGAGTGGGCAACACAATGTGTCTTAAAGAGACAGATGTGTCGGAGGGATACTGTCAAATTCCTTTGACACCCCAGGGTAAGAAGAAATCAGCTTCTGTTACATCGCACAGGGTTTTCCAGTTTCAAGTGATGCCACATAGGTTAACGGGTACTCGAGAAACTTCTCAGAGAATAGTGAACCCAGGAGTGGTCAGTGCTCCTAACTGTGCGGTTCACCTGGCTGAGGTAATGGACAATAGGGACATTTGGAAGGACAACACGAAACAATTGGAAGACCATGCTTGTAAATTTGAAATGGGTTAATTGGAACAACCTTTTGAAAATTTAAAGTCGAAATGTTCTGGTGGAACTTGTTGCTGTAGTCTAAACACTTTTTTTAGAAAACTGTATATCTGTAAATGCAGAGAAAAAGGTTAGCATTTATTCAAATTGTATTTTTTTACCCATTGTAATGAAACGCATTTCAGGAATGGCGTTTCATTCTGCCAGGGGTGGAGGTGTTATGATCCTGTGGGGTTTTTTCAGGAATATGTGGTGTGTCTTTAAGGCTCTCAAAGGATCAGTACTGCTTTAAGAACCAGCAAGAATCAGGAGTTGGAGAAAGTCCATTTTTGGTTGCCATTGGATACAGCCATTTGGAGACTACGATTCAAAGTGTGCATTCTCGTTACCTTGGATACAGCCACTTGGACTGAGCATCAAGCGATACATTTGTTACAATTCAATTTTGAACTGGTTTTTAAGTTGAAGACAGTCTGTTCTAACAGAACATAGACAGACAGCTGGTGTTAGCATCTGAAAGAAGAGCTCTCAGCCATTTAAACTGAAGGAAGAGAATTTAGTCTGTCTATTTATTATCTCTCAAAATTCTAAAAAGTCAAGCCGAGACAGAGATTTCTGATCATTTAAACTGAAGGAAGGAAAGCATCACTTACTGCTGGAATTAGACTACGGACTGTTCTACTGTGGAAGAACCTTTTTTCCCCTGTGAGGACTTCAAGCCACCTTGGACTGTAAATTTGCAACAACTCTAATTTTTTCTATTTTAAATGTTGTTTATGTATTCAGAGTGTTTAAGAATTTAGTTTTTCTGATTAAACAGTTAATTTGTTGATTTAAAGACACCTGGTTTGGGCAGCCTCATTTGGGGGTTAATAGATGGTACAGTTTGGCTGGGTCTTTCTTTAATTTGGAAAGTTTTAAATGATATGTTAGGCAATCTGTGGAAGGATGGGATTGAATTAACAGTGTGTTTCTCCCACCACAATCAGAATCATATATTTTGATTGAGGGCTTTGACTGGAGCAGTTGGTTGTAACACTGTGTCCTCTGGTTCTCATTTCTTCCACCAATGGGAACAGTTTCTCTCTATCTACTCAGTCTAGACACCTCATGATTTTGAATACCTCTATCAAATCTCCTCTCAACCTTCTCTTCTCTAAGGAGAACGACCCCAATTTCTCCAATCTATCCACCTAATGGAAGTCCCTCATTCCTGGAACCATTCTCGTAAACCTTTTATGCAACCTCTGTAAAGCCTTCACATCTTTAGTAAAGTGCGGTGCACAGAATTGGACAAAATATTCCTGTTTAAGCCAAACCAGAGTTTTATAAAGGTTCATCATAACTTCCTTGACTCTATTTATAAAGTTCAGGATCCCGTATGCCTTATTAACCGCTTTCATAACCTGGTTGGACTGAAGAGCTGACGGAAGCTGTAACACAGCTGAAAAAAGCTTTTTCCCAGGCAACATGTCTTATTTCGCCTGACCCTGACAAGGCCTTCCACATGGGAACAGGGGCCATGGAGAAAAGTCTGGCTGCCGCCCTCTACCAAGAGAGCTGGAGGAGACTGTTTCCTATTGCAGATGGCTCTAGAACCCTGAGGGGGGCTGAACTGACTTACTCTGCCTGCGAGAGACACTTGTTAGCTACATTCTGGGCCATTAAATATTTCACCTACAACACAGGTTTCAAGTAGATTAAAAAAATTTCAGCGAGATGACCTGGCCATTTTAATACCTGGTGGGAGATGTAGTCATTAAACTATTTAAGGAAGGAGCATGCCTTTGAACCTAAGAGGGTGGGACCTTATCCAATTGGAGACAGAGCTAGCCCCGCCATGTATTTGGTCCAGATCCTAGTCAAAAGGGGAAAAAGAGGCCTAAGTGGTATCACATTAACCAGTTGAAAGCTGTAAAAGAATAAATACTTCACTACAGATCCACACAGCACGACTCCATTCAGACTCATGATAGAATTGACAGTACTCATCGGCACATTCCAGACTATTTTCCCTAAGCGAGGATCGATTGTGCAGCACGCTGATATGACCAAACAGAAAAGCCAGGAAGATCAAGAGAGCGTGTGGGGTGTGGCCTCGGGAGATGGGTGTAACATGACGATCCATTGTAATTATTGTAGCTGGGAAAGACTTGGCATCAATGGACCACAGGTACATGATGGGGAAGGATTAAAGGCAGCATGCCAATGTGACAAGAATGGTATTAAGGTAACACCAAGGTTCCAACTGGGAAGGGGAAAAATGGGAAGATGCAGGGTTTAGTTTCATTTGATCAGGATCACCCCAAAAAGTATAAGGATCCCCTACTTAGGGCATTGCCAGGAGACACTAATCTGGCCAAAAATGAGCAAAAGGCATCAAGGAATGGTGGGATGCTTTAACACAGACCCAGGCACAAGACCAGGAGTGATCAAACAAATTAACATATGGAAAAATAAAAGCTAGGGAGATCAGGGAAGGAATAGCACAAGAATAGAGGCATGATGTTGACTGTAAAAAGAGCCAACAAGTAGATTAGTGGTCACTCATACTTATAAACAACTATACAAAAGTGTGAGGTACAAGATGGTGCCTTTTATACTCCACTTTAGGAACATTCCCCTCCTTCAAGGGTTGTGTCCGACAGGGTACTGAGTATACTATGACCAACAGAAGTAGATATAACATAGAAACATAGAAAATAGGAGCAGGAGTAGGCCATTCGGCCCTTCGAGCCTGCTCCGTCATTCATTATGATCATGGCTGATCATCCAACTCAGTAACCTGCTCCCGTTTTCGCCCCATATCCTTTGATCCCTTTAAACCCAACAGCTATATCTAACTCCTTCTTGAAAACATACAATGTTTTGGCCTCAAATGCTTTATGTGGTAGCGAATTCCACAGGCTCATCACTCTCTGGATGAAGAAATTTCTCCTCATCTCAGTCCTGAATGGTTTACCCCATATCCTTAGACTATGACCCCTGGTTCTGGACTCCCCCACCATTGGGAACATCCTTCCTGCATCTACCTCAGTAACAAAAGCAGAAAGATGACAAAGGAAGGAAAGAGGATTAGGGGAATGGATTGGGATAGGAGCATCGGCATGACTGCCACTTGGAATTAGGTTTATATAGAACATGTTGGAACACAATGAAGCAATGAGGAAACAGTTAAAAGGGATCCTGCCTGGGACAAACAAAGAAGGACAGGATGTAATCCAGGAACTGTCCCAAAACCTCCTGACAGCGAGAGATGAGGTAAAGGTGTTCCTGCAGATTAAGAAAACAATTGATGAAGCTGTTAAAAATAAGGGGGAAGCTGAAAAGAATATATCCAAGGCTATCACCTGTTTTGTCCATGGAAGCTGCATGCTCAATCAGATAATGAGTGGGCTTAACAACACAGGGAACAACAGGATCCCATCCTTCATAAGTGATAGCATGATCAATGGATGGTTCGTGGGTTATAATGGCACGATGGGGATCAGAATAATGTGGTACCATTAGCCCTGTGATTAACTTGTCTCTGAGTGGCGGATGAATGGGAAGTATTGAAGGCAGAATCCATAGGGACTATGGACCAGGATGTCCATAAGTCGTGCGAAGCCCCTCCCCAACCTTAATCAACCAGAATCAGACTGGGGATAGCCCAAACACCGAGTGTTGCACTGACAGAGGAGGAGCTTATTTGTGGTGCTGTGTTGTTCGGAATACAGAAGGCCAGCCTGCAGTTTCACTTCAGATCCAGAGTCACCCAGCTGTGATATGTGTTCAGAAGTGGGGACAAAAATAGCATAATATACGTATACCTTCAGATGGGAACATACTGCGTTACAACCAACGCCAGGACAATGAGACATGGAAGTACGTTGTGTCCCATTTTAGAGCATATGTTATGTTTTAAGCCCACCCAAATGACTATAATGGGAAGTCATGTCATGTTCCCCTTACCAACACGTCACATCACAGAACATAGTTATACTCACGGAATCATACCTTTCAGACAATGTCCCAGATACCGCCATCACCAGCCCTGGGTATGTTTAGTTTAGTTTATGTTTAGTTTAGAGATACAGCACTGAAACAGGCCCTTCGGCCCACCGAGTCTGTGCCGACCATCAACCACCCATTTATACTAATCCTACACTAATCCCATATTCCTACCTCATCCCCACCTGTCCCTATATATTTCCCTACCACCTACCTATACTAGGGGCAATTTATAATGGCCAATTAACCTATCAACCTGCAAGTCTTTGGCATGTGGGAGGAAACCGGAGCACCTGGAGGAAACCCACGCAGACACAGGGAGAACTTGCAAACTCCGCACAGGCAGTACCCAGAATCGAACCCGGGTCCCTGGAGCTGTGAGGCTGCGGTGCTAACCACTGCACCACTGTGCCACCGGCAGGACAGACCCACCAGAGCTGGTGGCACAGTGGTATACAGTCAGGAGAGAGTTGCCCTGGGAGTCCTCAACATTGAGTCTGGACCCCATGAAGTCTCATGGCATTAGGTCAAACATAGGCAAGGAAACCTCCTGCTGATTACCACCAACTGCCACCAACCAGCCCCCCCAACCTCGTCTGGTTCTAATTGAACACCAATTAGAAGAAGCACTGAGAGTGGCAGGGCACAGAACGCACTCTGGGTGGGAGACTTCAATGTCCATCACCAAGAGTGGCTCGGTAGCACCACTACTGACGTAGCTGGCCGAGTCCTAAAGGACATATCTGCTAGACCGGGTTTGCGGCAGGTGGGTAAGGGAACCAACAAGAAGGAAAAACCTACTTGACCTCATCCTCACCAATCTACCTGTCGCAGACACATCTATGAAAGTATTGGTAGGAGTGACCACCGCACAGTCCTTATGGAGACGAAGTCCCGTCTTCATGTTGAGGATACCCACCATCATGTTATGTGGCACTACCACTGTGCTAAATGGGATAGATTTCAAACAAATCTAGCAACTCAAAACTGGGCATCCATGAGCTGCTGTGAGCCATCAACAGCAGCAGAATTGTATTCAACCACAATCTGTAACCTCATGGCCTGGCATATCCCCCGCTCTACCATTACCATCAAGCCAGGCGACTACACCTGGTTCAATGAAGAGTGCTGGAGGGCATGCCAGGAACAGCAGCAGACATATCTAAAAATGAGGTGTCAGCCTGGTGAAGCTACAACACAGGACTACTTGCATGCCAAACAGTGGAAACTGCAAGCGATAGACTGGGCTAAGGGATCCCACAACCAACGAATCAGATCTAAGCTCTGCAGTCCTGCCACATTCAGTTGTGAATGGCGGTGAATAATTAAACAACTAACAGGAGGAGGAGGCTCCATAAATAGCCCCATCCACAATGATGGGGAAATACAGCACGTCATTACAAAGGACAAAGCTGAAGCATTTGCATCCATCTTCAGCCTGAAATGCCAAGTGGATGATCCATTTCGGCCTCCTCCTGAGGTCTCCAGCATCACAGATGCCAGTCGTTAGCCAATCCAATTCACTCCACGTGATATCAAGAAATGGCGGAAGGCACTGGATACTGCAAAGGCTATGGGCCCTGACAACATTCCAGCAATAGTACAGAAGACTTGTGCTCCAGAACTATCCACGCCCCTAGCCAAGCTATTTCAGTACAACTACAACAATGGCATCTACCCAGCAATGTGGAAAATCGCCCACCTATGTCCTGTGCACAAAAAGCAGGACAAATCCAACCCGGCCAATTACCACCCATCAGTCTACTCTTGATCATCAGCAAAGTAATGGAAGGGGTCATTGACAATGCTATCAAGCGGCACTTGCCCAGCAATAACCTGCTCACTGATGCTCAGTTTGGGTTCCACCAGGGCCACTCAGTTCCAGACCTCATTATAGCCCTTGGGCCAAACATGGACAAAAGAGCTGGACTCCAGAGGTGAGGTGAGAGTGACTGCTCTTGAGATCAAAGCAGCACTTGACCGAGTATTGCATCAAGGAACCCTAGCAAAACTGGAGTCGATGGAAATCGGGAAAAGATTCTCTGCTGGTTGGAGTCCTACCTAGCACAAAGGAAGATGGTTGTGGTTGTTGGAGGTTAATCACCTCAGTCCCAGGACATCACTGCAGGAGTTCCTCAGGGTAATGCCCTAGGCCCAACCATCTTCAGCTGCTTCATCAATGACCTTCCTTCAATCATAAGGTCAGAAGTGGGGATGTTCGCTGATGATTACACAATGTTCAGCACCAATCGCGACTCCTCAAATACTGAAGCAGCCCTTGCACAGATGCAGCAAAACCTGGACAACATCCATGCTTGGGCTGATAAGTAGCAAGTAGCATTCGTGCCACACAATTATCATCTCAAACAAGATGGAATCTAACTATCTCTTCTTGACGTTCAATGGCATTATCATCGCTGAATCCCCCACTATCAACATCCTGGGATTTATCATTGACCAGAAGCTGAATTGGACCAGCCACACAAATGCTGTGGCTACAAGAGCAGGTCAGAGGCAGGAATTCTGCGACGAGTAACTCACCTCCTATCTCCCCAATGCCTGTCGAGGATGACTCCTATCTGACACTCTTGGGTAATTCGAGAAGTGATGAAGATGTGATCCAACAAGAAGAGAAGACAAGATGATAAGAGGAAAATAGGGAAAGAAGAAAGAGCTGTTCACATACTGCAGAGATCCTGCTCAACTTCATGATGTATTATGGGTCTATCTAACTTTATGTATCGTATCTAAACTGTTGCTTCTTAATAAACTTCTTTAGTGCCACATATCACCACGATCCCCTTTCTTTGGTAATCTGTGACTCCCAGACTAAATCTTACATCCAGCTGACTTCCTGCTTTTAACTGTTAGTCTACGACACTGTTTTCCCTCAGGCTCGCTGTCCTTAATGATGACTTAACACCTTCTCACCTTGACATTTCTAAATCATATCGTTCATCTGTCATAGGCCCATCAAGCATTCCACAGGAGGTGGCGCAGGAGCAGGATGAATACTCCTTAGAAGAGGTGTTACGACTGGGGTGGGAGGAGCGTACTGTTAATTAAGTCTTACTTCTCCACTGCTCACAACATATATTTAAATTTTCCTACTTATCAAAACAGTCAGATACTCTATTTTTCCCCAGAATAAAGCTCACCAACCAGGTTTCTTTAATAAGCAACAATATTATCCATTTATTATAAACCAAATTTTAAGCAATAAAAAAGTAAGCATACACGCAAATTGAAGGATTAAAGTCCCTTATTTATCCTAGCCCTCCCACACACAAACATACATACACAACTGATTAACCAGGGAAAAAAAAGAGATTTTTGTTTACAACTGTTACAACGAAATAAAAGGAATAAAAAAAAATGTAGGCTGAAAAGAAGGTGTGGAAAGATGTCCTTTGCTTTGGTGAGGTGTCCCAAAGGTATTGACGGCTGTCAATGGGATCTTCCTAGAACAGTTCTTTCCAGGCGATGTTGATGATCAGTTTGGGTAGGCTTCCAAGAGATGCAGCTACAGAAGGTTTCAGTCAGGTTGCAGCTACAGAAGGCTCCAAATAAGTCTTACAGCACTTACACACATTTGACATGCAAGTTCTTGAATCGTGCAGGCTTTCTTCAAACACAGGAGGAAATAGGAATCTGTTGATGCAGGGTTTCTTTTCAAGAGAAAGATGGCTGGTAGTCTCCTGGCAGGTCAATAAGCCAACTTAATAAAAGCAAAATACTGCAGATGCTGGAAATCTGAAATAAAAACAAGAAACGCTGGAAATACTCAGCAGGTCTGGCAGTATCTGTGGAGAGAGAAACAGAGTTAACGTTTCAGGTCAGTGACCCTTCATCAAAGTCACTGACCTGAAATGCTAACTCTGCTTTGCTCTCCACAGATGCTGCCAGACCTGCTGAGTATTTCTAGCATTTCTTGTTTTTATATACAATAAGCCAACTTCTTCTGTTTCAGGCCAAACACCAACTGGCATTTTTAACAATTCAAAATGAAACTAAAACTTTTCCAGAAACAAGTCCTGTGACATCTATAAATCTTGGCTCGTCACGCCTCTGCAAACATTTCTCAAGCCTAAACAACCCCTGCTGGGTTCTTTCAAAACAGGTGCCTTCCAGTAACTGTTCACTCTCAGGTCAAACCTTCTAGTGACCTTCCTTCTTTAAAAAAAAACACAAAGTCCAGCTTCTTCAAGATTCCAGATGAATCAATGCCCAAAACATATTTTTAAAAAGAAATAGAAGTAATCTTGTAACAGAGGTCACTGATTCTAGGGATGCACCATCACAGGACACATGGACACCATCCACCAGCTCAGATACATACACCTCAGTGGGACTGGAAAGACAGGTTTTTGGGTTCTCACATGATGTCTTACACATTATATGTGAGCAAGAGCAAATGCCGGAGACAGGGAAAGTAGTGGAGAGTCGCAGTTGGAGGGTTCTAAGCTCTGCTCAGCTGGATGCAAATGTTAAGCCTCGGAAACTGTTGGTGGGTGGAAAATTCTGGAGCAGCAAGAGAAAATATGTGAGATGCTGTCAGCTTTTCCAGGCACACTGCACTCACTGGAAAGGGATAGGAGGACACTGTTTCACACATGAGTGCCATGATGTCACATGTCTTTGCAATTATGTCCACTTCCATCTGAGGTCCAAAGTAAATCTGCATAAAGGGCTCTCATGCATAGAATCCTAGAGTCAGAAAGTTAAACAGCACAGAAACAGGCCCTTTGGCCCATCATGTCCATGCCAGCCATCAAGCACCTAACTATTCTAATCCCATTTTCCAGCACTTGTCCCGTAGCCTTGTATGCTATGGTGTTTCAAGTGCTCATCTAAATACTTCTTAAAGGTTGTGAGGGTTCCTGCCTCTACCACCCTTCAGGAAGTGTGTTCCAGATTCCAACCACCCTCTGGGTGAAAAATCTTTTCCTCAAATCCCCTCTAAACCTCCTGCCCCTTACCGTAAATCTATGCCCCCTGGTTATTGATACCTCCGCTAAGGGAAAAAGTTTCTTCCTATCTACCCTATATATGCCCCTCATAATTTTATATACCTCAATCAGGTCCCCCCTTCTCTGCTTTAAGGAAAACAACCCTAGCCTATCCAGTCTCTCTTCATAGCTGAAATGCTGCAGCCTAGGCAACATCCTGGTGAATCTCCTCTGCACCCTCTCCAGTGCAATAACATCCTTCCTCTAGTGCGGTGCCCAGAACTGTACACAGTACTCCAGCTGTGGCCGAACTAGTGTTTTATATAGCTCCATCATAACCTCCCTGCTCTTATATTCTATGTCTCTGCTAATAAAGGCAAGTATCCCATATGCCTTCCGAACTACCTTATCTACCTGTGCTGCTGCCTTCAGTGATCTATGGACAAGTACACCAAGGTCCCTCTGACCTTCTGTACTTCCTAGGGTCCTACCAACCATTGTATATTCCCTTGTTAGTGCTCCCATAATGCATTACTTCACACTTCTCGGGATTAAATTCCATTTGCCATTGCTCTGCCCATCTTAGCAGCCGATCTATATCATCCTGTAATCTAAGGCTATCCTCGTCACTATTTATGACACCACCAATTTTCATGTCACCTGCGAACTTACTGATCATACCTCCTATATTCATGTCTAAATCATTAATGTACACTACAAACAGCAAAGGTCCCAGCATTGGTCTCTGCGGTGCACCACTGGTCACAGGCTTCCAATCGCAAAAACAACCCTCGACCATCACCTTCTGCCTCTGCCACAAAGCCAATTTTGGATCCAATTTGCCAAATTGCCCTGGATCCCATGGGCTCTTACCTTCTTCTGAAGTCCATGTAGATTACATCAACTGCTTTACCCTCGTCTGCACACCTCGTCACCACCTCGAAAAATTCAATCAAATTTGTTAGACATAATCTCCCCCTGACAAAGCTATGCTGACTATCCTGGATTAATCCCTGCCTCTCCAAGTGGAGATTAATCCTGTCCCTCAAAATGTTTTCCAACAGTCTCCCTACCACTGATGTTAGATTCACTGGCCTGTAATTACCTGGTTTATCCCTACTAACCTTCTTAAATAATGGTACCACATTCACTGTCCCCCAGTCCTCTGGCACTTCTCTTGTGGCCAGAGAAGATTTGAAAATTTGTGTCAGAGCCCTGCATTCTCCTCCCTTGCCTCACATGGCAGCCTGGGATACATCTCATCTGGGCCTTAGGATTTATCCACTTTTAAGCCCACTAAAACTGCCAATACCTCCTCCCTTTCAATACTAATTTGTTCAAGTATATCACAATACCCCTCCCTGATCTCTACACCTACATCGCCCTTCTCCATAGTGAACATAGATGAACAGTAATCATTTAAAACCTCGCCTACGTTCTCTGGCTCCACACATAGATTGCCACTTAGGTCCTTAATGGGTCGTACACTTTTCCTGGTTATCCTCTTGCCCTTAATATACTTATAAAACACCTTGGGATTTTCCTTTATCTTGTCCGCCAGTGTTTTTTCATGCCCCCTCTTCGCTCTCCTAATTGTTTTTAAGTACCCCCCTACACTTACGATACTCGTCTAGGGCCTCCACTGTTTTCAGCCCTCTGAATGTGCCATAAGCCTCCTTTTTTTCCCTTATCCAATCCTCTATATCCCTTGACATCCAGGGTTTCCTGGACTTATTGGTCCTATCCTTCGCCTTTACAGGAACATGTTGGCCCTGAGCTCTCACTATTTCCTTTTTGAATGACTCCCACTGGTCTGATGTAGACTTTCCTGTAAGTAGCTGCTCCCAGTCCACTTTGGCCAGATCCTGCTTTATCATATTGAAATCAGCCTTCCCCCAATCCAGTACTTTTATTTCCGATCCCTCGTTGTCCTTTCCCTTAACTTGCTTAAATCTTAGAGAGTTATGGTCACTATCCACGAAATGCTCCCCCACTGACACTTCTACCACTTGTCCAGCTTCATTCCCTAAGATTAGGTCCAGTACCGCCCCTTCTCTCGTAGGACTTTCTACATGTTGGCTCAAAAAGCTCTCCTGGATGCAATTTAAGAATTCCGCCCCTTTAAGCCTTTTGCACTAAAACTATCCCAGTTAATATTGGGGAAGTTGAAATCCCCGATTATTGCCCTATTATTTTTACACCTCTCTGAGATTTGCCTACATATCTGCTGTTCCTCTATCTCTCCCTGACTGTTTGGAGGCCTGTAGTACACTCCCAGCAAAGTGATTGCCCCCTTTTTGTTTTTAAGTTCTACCCATATGGCCTCATTTGAGGAACCTTCTAAGATATCATCCCTCCTTACTGCAGTAACTGACTCCTTGATCAATAGTGCAATTCCACCTCCTCTTTTACACGCCACCCCCACCCCCCCATCACACCTGAAGATTCTATACCCTGGGATACTGAGCTGCCAGTCCTGCCCTTCCCTCAACCATGTCTCTGTGATAGCAATAATATCATATTCCCATGTGTTAATCAACTTACTTGTAAGACCCCTTGCGTTAAAATAGATGCAATCCAGCCTTGCATTATTCGCTGGTGCTTTAACAGGTCTATATTTGCTCTGCCTTCCAGACTGATTTAGTTTCTCTTCTATATTTGGCTGTGCATTGCCCCCTACTGTACCTCAACTCTGTATCCCATCCCCCTGCCAAATTAGTTTAACACTCCCCTACTACACCCCCAACAGCACTCGCAAGCCTCCCTGCAAGGATGTTGGTCCCGTTCAGGTTCAGTTGCAACCCATTCGACTTGTACAGGTCCCACCTTCACTAGAAACAGGCCCAGTGATCCAGGAAACTAAAGCCTTCCCTCCTGCACCATGTCTTCAGCCACGCATTCATCTGCTCTATCCTCCTATTCCTATACTCAGTAGCACATTGCACCAGGAGTAATCCAGAGATTATAACCTTTGAGGTCCTGCTTTTTAATGTGCTACCTCGCTCCCTAAATTTGTGTTGCAGGACCTCATCCCTCTTTCTACCTAGGTCATTGGTACCAATGTGAACCACGACCTCTGGCTGTTCACCTCCCCCTTCAGAATGTGCAGCAGCTGCTCCATGACATCCTTGACCCTGGCACCAGGGAGGTAACATACCATCCTGGAGTCACGTTTGCAACCACAGAAATGCCTATCTGTACCCCTTACGATAGAATCCCCTATCGCTATAGCTCTCCCACTCTTTTTCACCCCCTCCTATGCAGCTGAGCTACCTCTGGCGCCACAGACTGACTCTTGCTGCATTCCCCTGAGAAGCTATCTCCCCAAGCAGTATTTAAAGCAGAAAATCCGTTAGTGAGGGACATGGACCCAGGGAACTCCTGCACTACCTGCCCAGTTCTTCTACTCTGCCTGGCAGTCACCCATTCCCTTTATGCCTAAGCAGTCTTTGCCTGCGGTGTGACCACCTCCCTGTACGTGCTATCCACAATGATCTCAGCCTCGCGGATGCTCCACAGTGTCTCCAGCCACTGCTCCAGATCCGAAATGCGTATTTCGAGTAGCTGCAGCTGGAGACAGTTCCTGCACACGTGTTTGCCCTGGACACCAGAAGTGCCCCCAACTTTCCACATAGTACAGGAGGAGCACTCCACACCACTGAGCTGCCCTGCCATGACGTACCCTTAATTTACTTCCTTAAATTACTCAAAAATTAGAGATTATTTACACTAGGGACCTTGATTCCCTAAAAAACACTACTTACTATATAAAAAAAACTGTAGACTTTACCTTTCTCTTTTCTTTAGTTCCTAACCCAGCTATCAACAGATACTCCCTAACAGCAGTTACTCACCAACCAATCATCTTGCAGCTTTCCTGCGATGCCACTGTTGGAATTTTTTTTTCAAACTCAGCCAGCATGTGCCATCTCCCACACAGGTCTGATTGCTCTCCGCTCCTGAAGGTAAACGAAGGCCCTGAGCCTGGTGCTGAATTTATCTACTCTCGTTTCTAGGTGCTCCCACACAGGTCCAACTGTTCTCGGCTCCTGAAGGAAGGCAGAACTGATGTTTGATAGATGGAAAGTGTAGATCAGATGCACAAACTCCAAGGTAGTAGAAATGATCTCCAAAATTTTGGAAATCACTTCCAAAGCAGTGAAAGCATACTCTCAGAACTAGTCCTGCAGGAAAAAAGCCTTTAATCTAGGAAAGGAAGCAGATGTGAGCCGAATCTTTATAATACTTTTTGTTTGCCATTTGTTCAACTCCCTCCCCCTGTCCTCTCACCTTGCTTTCACTGGCAAGTTCCAGGAAGCCCGAGAAATCTGTGTACTCAGAGTTAAATTCAGAAAGCCAAGTTAAAACAGCTGCTAATTGCCTTTTTAGATATTATAATTGGTAACCTGCCTCTCCTGAGGGGATTTCCCACGCGCAGCTGGACGCTCTAAAGTTAGAGGTCGAAGTCAGAAGACTGCGGTCGGCTTTCTGAGGCACTGTCAATGTCAGCCCTCTTAATCAGACGCTCACTCCCAAACCCACTCGCTTTCTCAGGTTAAAGCTTCCCCATTGTTTTATTGGTAATTGATCATGTTTGCCAACTATTCTTGCTTCCACTTGTCCTCAGTGTCACAGTCGAGAGGGAGTCAATCCCAGACTTCTGCCAATCCTCTTTAGTTAGGTTGCTAGGAGGAGGTATAATCCAGTCTAGTATAGCCTGTCTACTTTCCCTTCCCTTTGTTGGAGTGCACTACTGCTTCCCCAAAATAGCTCAGAAGTGAGCAGCATTGAGAGTCTGGGACTGAAACTTGCCACTCCATGGCACTGAGCATTAGTTTTCCAGTGCTTAGTGCTACCACATATGTCAGAAGCTCAATACTTCTGATATTTTCCTTGAGTGGTCAATGACTCGCATTAGATTTATTTTCTCCAGTTGGTTCAACTGCACTATTTTGTTCTCGATGGCATGTTGTCAACAAAAAGAGCATAAGTTTGGTCCCCCCACTAGGCCCACATGGTGTGTACATTACACCCTCATTGGTCCACTGTACTATTGTTTGAGTTTGAAATCTTCTTTAAGGACCTTTTAAAAATAATAACATTGCACCAGTATTGTGTGGTTTGTCTGAAAGTTTTGTGAATTTACACACACACACACACACACGTACAAACACACACAAAACCTTTTTTGGAAAGTGGATGATATAGATCCAGGTAGGGGCAGTACAACTGGCTTTAGCTTTCCTGAGTTATACTGGAGGGAAAAATTAGGCAAGGTTCCTGATTGCAAGCTGGTGAATAGTGCTGAAAAACCGGCATCTGAGGACTTTTAATATGGACAGAACTGAGATCAGCCTGTTCGTACCTGCCATCAAGGTTCACAGGTAAAGAATGGCCACTTCAGCAAAGTATCAAAAGGTGGTTGGCTGTCACCAATGGACTCATAGTCCAGATAGGAGTCAGGAGAGGAGAACATTTAGAAGAAATAGAACCTGGAATAAAAACGGTTTTAGGCTTTAAAAATTAAACTAAAAGCATATAAACTGTTCCCAACATGCCCAACTTTTAAGGAATTACATGAGAAGAAAACCTTTATTGAGCTTGGTTTTAATCTTTAAAATGATTCATGCAATTAGAAGAACAACCTATAAATTATTGAGTAACAGTTGAGTTATTCTAGACAGGTAGGCCGCCCATTGCATAAATGCACATAACCATTTCTAGACTTTGCACATCGGGTGTAGAATCAAACCTATAATTTGTTTTGTGGACAACAGATGAGTCAATTGTGTTGTCTATAAATCGAATGAACAATATGACACAATGAATTAATTATTGTTGTCAGGATGCTGCGAACCAAATTGTTTTGAACTATAAAGTGATTTTGTCACACTAATCAGATTAGTAAATAATGTTTTCATATCATTTCACTGCATATAATAAAGGTCAAGAAGAAAGAAAGTTACTTCCTGCAATTCCCCCAAATCTCCTATTTTAATGTACAGCTGCACCTTTCAACATCCCTATTTTTTTCCAATGGTAATTAAATTTCATAATTCCTAACTAGTTATCATCACTAATCATCACATCAGCAAGTAATCTCATTGAAAACTTCAAAACAACAATAAACAACATCTGAGCCCCAAGATAACTTGCCCCATGACAGGAACAGGACATTCTCACTAATAAATTTACATTGCAGAAAGAGGGACTGTAATGAAAATATAATATTTCCTGTTGCTGAGAAGCAACATTTATTGTTTCTGTGTGAAATTAAGTTATAGGCATAAGTTTGCAAAAATGCCAACAGTGCACTGAGGTGATACTCCAATATCACACACAGCTAAAGCATTTTTCTAGGGAACACTTTGCTCCCTCTCTAAAGAACCCTTGCTAAGAGTGTACAAAGGATCACAGGCTAATATTTTGGTCCAATTTATGAGAACATTGTTACTTCATGTTCATATAGTCATGAATGGTGGTGGATAATTAAACAACTGACTGGAGGGGGAGGCTCCATAAACATCCCGATCCTCAATGATGGGGAGCGCAGTACATCAATGCCAAAGACAAGGCTAAAGCAGAAGTACTATTGACTAGAAACTTGACTGGAGCAGTTATATAAATACCGTGGCTATAAGAGCATGTCAGAGGCTAGGAATTCTGCAGCAAGTAACTCACTGTCTGACTCCAAAGCCTGTCCACCATCTACAAGGCACAAGTCAGGAGTGTGATGGAATGCTGTCCACTTGCTTGGATGAGAGTGGCTCAACAACATTCAATAAGCTATATAAAATGCGAGTTAGGCCACAGCTGGATACTGTGTACAGTTCTGGTCGCCACACTATAGGAAGGATGTGATTGCACTGGAGAGGGTGCAGAGGAGATTCACCAGTATATTGCCTGGGCTGGAGCATTTCAGCTGTGAAGAGAGACTGGATAGGGTAGGGTTGTTTTCCTTGGAGCAGAGAAGGCTGAGGGGGGACCTGATTGAGGTATACAAAATTATGAGGGGTATAGATAGGAAGAAATTTTTTCCTTTAGCGGAGGTGTCAATAACCAGGGGGCATATATTTAAGGTAAGGGGCAGGAGGTTTAGAGGGGATTTGAGGAAAACTTTTTTCACCCAGAGGTTGGAATCTGGAACACACTGCTTGAAGGGGTGGTGGAGGCAGGAACCCTCTCAATATTTAAGAAGTATTTAGATGAGTACTTGAAACGCCATAGTATACAAGGTTACAGGCCAAGTGCTGGAAAATGGGATTATAATAGATAGGTGCTTGATGGCCGGCATAGACACAATGGGCCGAAGGGCCTGTTTCTGTGCTGTATAACTCTATGACCATTCAGGACAAAGCAGGCCATTATATCAGCACCCCATCCACCAGCTTAAACATTCACTCCCTCCACCACTGGTGCATATTGGCAGCAGTGTGTACTATATACAAGATGAACTGCAGCAACTCTCCAAACCTCTTTCAAGAGTACCTTCCAAACCTATGTCCTTTACTACCTAGAAGGACAAGGGAAGCAGATGCATGGGAACACCATCACCTGCAAGTTCCCCTCCAAGTCACACACCATCCTGACTTGGAACTTTAATCACCGTTCCTTCGTTGTCACTGGGTTAAAAACCTGCAACTCCCTTCCTGACAGCACCATGGATATACCTACACCAGATGGACTGCAGCAGTTCAAGAAGGCAGCTCACCACCACCTTCTCAAGGGCAATGAGGGATGGGCAACAAATGCTGGCCTTGCCAGCGACACTCACATCCTATGAATTAAAAAAAAGAAAAAAAGGTTTTCCGAAGTAAATAAACTGCAATTAATTTTCTTTTGATGAAGACCTTTCCAAGTTGTTTATGTAGTTTCATTGAGCACCTCCGTTGAATTAAGTGGACATGCAAGGTCACATCCTGCTACAGACTGCCATATTCAGTATTGCTTATATTGAGCATCAAAAGGCTGAACGAGACTGTGATGACTATCAGGAGTCAAATATTATCAAATATCCATCAAATTTTATCAATTTTCAAGAAAAGAGCTTGATGTAATCTAATTGTTGCAACCATAAATAGGTATGAAGGCTGACATACACTAGAGAAGGACATTTGTTGACAAACTTTGAATAAAAAAACTGGCCCTGAAATCTCCTGATGGCTGGTGGACAAGCATCCAGAAGATATTTTGACTAATTTCTGCCCAAAATAAAGTCTGCTGAGCAATTCAGGAACAAGTATTGGATGTAAATATGAGCAGGAATTTCCTGTTGATAAATTTAAACAACCATTTAATAAACTCGTTTTCAAAGTTTATTGTCAAATGTGAATAATGTTACTAGCCTTGATGAGTAGATAGTGTTGAAGCCATCTTTTCCAACATATTTAATTTAGAAATGCAATAGTTAAATGATTGAAATTAATCACAAACTGTTCAAAAGTAGATTTGTCACCAGCTAAGTAATTTCTGTGTGAACAAGCTCACACCCATCAACAAATAGATCAAAGCAATATGTGTTGTGCAATCTGGGCATGAATGCACCCGAAGAACATTTAGGAAAGAGGTATGAGATCACCTCAAGGCGATGTGAAACACTGCTGCCTTTTCACATTTACTTGTGAACTTCTCAAACTCCATGTTCAATATTTTCTAGTGTTAGAGAGTCCCCTGTGCCGTAAGCTCTTTTGAACAGTTAAATGGATTTGTTGCTGAGCAGGAGTCTGCTCAGTTACTCCTAGGTAGAAGCCAACAGTGGATCTGCTGGTACTGCACTATTCACACCAGGTACTGACGTGAGACTGTAGCTGGAGTGTAACAAGTCCCTTTGATTAACATATACAGCTTTTTACATACAAAAAATCTTCCACACTGTATTTACTGAAAGAACTTATAACATCCCAAATATTTGTGCAAATATTTGCATATTTCTGCCCAGTTATAGTAAAAGTATCATCTCTTTAGTGAGCATCTTATTTTCACTATAAAGATAGATATAGGAAGCAACCTCTTGTGATCATTTGTGATATACAAATATTTTTAAATTTACTCATCAAAAAATGGTGGTCTTGAAATGGATTCTGTCATGAAAGTATCACTCGATGGAAAGTTTCTGTGTTGCTCAATGTGAGGGTTATATTCTTTAACAAAACAGAAGTAAAGAAGACAACAATAGCTAACAATGTAGCTAGAATACATTGAGGGAAGAATGTTACAACTTAAATGTATATTGATAAGATCATGTGCATTAAGTATATCATTACTACAATCAAATTTCCTGTTGGGAATTCTTCTCAAATTGTGAGACCAATATTCTGCTAAAGACTGTTGAAAAAAGAAAAATATATCGTGCAAGGTTAGCAAAGCATTCATCCAAACACTTTGAAGCATTAATCCTCATGGGATTGGTGTTGAAGTCGGTGTAACAAAAATAGGTATCCTGTCAAAAAAGATATTCTGCTTGGCCATTCTTCTGGTCAAAAAGTGGTGGCGTCGGACTTCCCTCTGCTGCAATGATATATTCCTTACACCCTTGACATTCTGACATCAGGCACTTTAAATAATCATGAAGTGCTTTGAAGTATTCACCAAAGAGTCGGCCTAAATGCAAGTTGGAGATTGGATGCATTCTTGTAGAATGTAAACAAAATGTCAACATTTTTAATAATAGTGCCTCAGCCTAAGCAGTTGTTTTTTCTGCATACTTCCATTATTTGTATTGAGTTTGAACAAATGTCCCAAATCCGGGCATGCATATTCTCTGCCTATGTCACTGGAGGTAGGAAATGCTAGCAGTCAAATAGAGATTAGGCAAAGGAAGTCCTGAGAAACGATCTGCCACATTCCACTGGAGCTGTACTCGCTCCCTTTTCAATCCTCTTGTTATGTGTTTGCTTTGGCCAAGACAGCTAGACTGGCTATCTCCTCTTTAATGGTTCTTACATGAACCAATGTTAGACAATTTGAGCCCAATTCCTAGAAGACGCAAGTTTAATTGGCCAGAAAAAAGTTGTCATTTTTACACAGAGGCTACAAAGGATGTTGGCACAGGAAAGTGCAAACATTCACACTGCTGCAGTAGGATGTGTTCTTCTGAGATAAGGGTTACAGCCAGAATAAAAGGAGCTCCATTCTTCGGCTCCATACTGGTGAGGCTCTACTCATAGTGCTTGATCTTGCTGTGGTTGAACATAGGTTGGGAATTTGGGTATCAAAATTCACATTGTTTGGACAAGCTCTGCCTCTGGCACTCATCATGCCCGTGAACGAATTAACAAGGGCCAGCGTCTTGACCTGCTAGAGTTAGTTTCTTAAAGTTACCTTTTCCATCAAAAAATATTGAAAAGCATGTTTGTTTTGGTAGAAGAATAAATATATGGTTGCATTTTGATTATGAAGCTGGCTATTTTAAAATTATTTCCTTACATTTTATTTCCCCCAGGATTTCTCTGCAATTTAGTTAATGGTTGGCCTTTTCTTCCAGTAGACCAAGGCAACCAGTTACAATTAGGGGGAAGGTATTACTTGTGAAGCCAACCCTATCTGCTACAAGTGTGGGTGTGTCCTTGGAACTGATGTAACTCTGAACTGCCAACGCCACACTTTTTATGCTTCCATGTTGGGCCTCACCTGGAAGTAGCTATGTTAATACTCATCAGAAAAATGGTCCATTGCATAATTGATATTTCTTACCACAATAAGTGCAAAACCAATTCATCCGAAGATTTTTTTTTAAGAAAAAGCAGGGTATACTCTGTGCTGCCAATAGTTTTTCTTCTGATTTTCTTCTTATGATGTAAGATCCCCTGTGTGCTTTAAGCTCTGGGTAACCACAGCAAGGAGTTCAATAATTAGAACAGGATTAGGCACATAACACAATCATAGTTGGCTGAAATAGTCAGACCCTTTCCCCACCCATCCATGAAAAATGATATAACATTGCTTTCATCAGTGGTCGGGTGTGGGGAAACTTTAATCTGTTAGTGTCCTGACAAAAAAGACATTACATGGAGTTGAGTGCTCATATTTCACACTCTTCAATATGTGTATAGTCATCAACAACCATGACAAAATGAATGCCTACCCTAAATTATGCCTCTCAAAGTGCCTTCAGGGATCATACATCTGAAAAAGAAGACCATGTGAAACACAGAACTAAATGCCTGCAGTGTCTTCAGAGCACAGCTCTGACATTAAGCAGACATCCTGAGATGAACAGACTTGGCCCCTGCTGAACCCAGGAAGCTATGTAATAGCATCTGGACCTGGAGGAAAATATCACTTTCAAGCAGAAATGTAATAATGGACAGGCTATGTTTTACCTCATGTGGGAAGAAGGATACTGAAGAAAAGAAAATTCTAGATGCAGAAGGATGATTAAAAATAATTTACTGTACGCTTTCATATTTGAAGTCTAAGATGATTAAATGGTATTCAAAGTCAAGGAAATTGAACATATATATAATAAAGATAAATCAGATAGTTACAAATAAAGAATAAATGACTATTACTAGATAAAGTCACAGCAGTTAAATCTATTCTAAACCTCTTCAATTTAATCCTATATTCTTCCACAAAAGTTCCATAGGAACATAGCCTTGGAAAATACTGCTTTAAATGAACATAATAGAGTAAATTCACAGGATCTGTGCACCAGTGGCAAGCTACAATTGAAGGGAGTGTGGCTAGAGTTAGGGTTGCGACACTTTTCACACCCTTTCAGTGCAACGGGCCTGGTGAATTTACTTCCATTTCAATAATAATACACTTTAGAAAAACAAAATACTGCAGATGCTACAAATCTGAAATTAAAATGGAAAATGCTGTAAATACTCAGCAGGTCAGATAGCATCAGAGGGGAGAGAAACAAAGTTAACATTCCAGTTTGATGAACTTCCATCAGGGTGGCACAGTGGCGCAGTGGTTAGCACCGCAGCCTCACAGCTCCAGCGACCCAGGTTCGATTCTGGGTACTGCCTGTGCGGAGTTTGCAAGTTCTCCCTGTGACCGTGTGGGTTTTTGCCGGGTGCTCCATTTTACTCCCACAGCCAAAGACTTGCAGGTTGATAGGTATGGGTCAGGTTGGGTCTCACTTCCAGGTCCGCCATTTGGGGTCGGGCCGGATCAGACATGCTCTCGCACCACCTCAGGTGAGTGACTCTAATGTTAATTTACTTTTTGGACTTTAAAGGCTGTTTTGTTACAGTTATTTTAAGCTTGTACAGGTAAGGAACAAAGTGAAAAATGGAAGGTAAGTTAACTGATGGTCGGGTCGGGTCAGATGTGGGAAACAATGGAAGGATTCGGGCTGGGTCGGGCTTGAGGTTGGATGGGGTTCTGTCAGGCTCGGGTCAGATCTCATTTGCAGACCCGAGCAGGCCTTTAGCTGTGATTGTCAGATCACAGTGCTTCTTCCTCAGAGGACTGCTCTTCCACCGGGCCTTTATCCTCAGCCATCACTGGCTGGCCAGGTGACAGGTCTTGGGTATCTAAAAGTATAATGCACAAAGGTGATAGAAAGAGGTAGGTGGAAAACAAGAGATCCATAGTTACACCTGCAGCTTCAACATCATGCCAGTTTGCGGGATGAAGTGGAATTTCAGAATGTTCATTTGGCAGGAACATACCATTATCCTGGATGGTTTCAGCAATGCTAGTCTCACGGCCTCAGTGATAGCTGTGCCAAAAATGCCGAATACTGTCTCCTCCAATGGGATGAAGGTGTGCAGCCGTGCTGGTCCCCCACTGGTTCTTCGCTGCTACCAACTTGTCCTGCAAGAGAGATGTAAAAGTGTCAGTGAGTATGTTGCAACGTGTTTGTGGAATATGCCTGTCATAGCTAAATAGCTGGAAGTATTTCCAGCACTGCATCCTCGGGGTCAGACTCCTGGTTTTAACCTGAATGTCTATTTGTTCCCACTGCCTTCACAGTGTATGTATGGATGGCCTCCTGGACCCCTGCGGAAAGATGACCTTTTTCCTCCTATCCACCTCCTGCACTAAGGCCTCCACCAAAGCAAGCGAGAACATAGAAGCCCTCTCTCTGGCCTGCTGCTCCATTGCTCTGGTCTTTTCCAGCCACTTCCACATTCTGCAGGAGCTAGAATGCACCTTTCCTTTAACTAAATGTAGGCTAACTTTAAAGAGTGCTAGCCTTGAATGAACCTGGGTTCCCAGCTGAATGTGTAGCCATTCAGCAGTGCATTCAACACTGGGCTGCTCACCATAATCATGGAAATGAGCAGGCAGCAAGAAGTTAGCAAACTGCCTCTATCATTTCCATTGGGTGCTGGGTAATTGAACATTGCAATCCCCATGTCCGTTAAGGGGCCTGATCCAATTTTTAACCAAGGTACTATTCTTTGAGCTTCAATTAAGCTTCATCAGAATAATGTAGGAGGCCAACAATTGAGAGATCAGAATGAGAATGATATGCAATCAGAAGGTCAGGGTCACACTTGCATGATAATATACTTTTTACAAAGAAAGAAGCTGAAAATGCTGAAATAAAAAAAATGTTGGAAATTCTCTCCCTGTGAGAGTGCTCATATTGTGAACTCACCATGGGGATAACTGAACAAATGTTCACCCTTACCCCTCAACACCACTTGGGATGAATCATCGGCTTGTTGGTCATTAAATATACCTCTCTGTTAGTCTTCCAATGATGCTATGGTCCAGCCAGCTATTCAGAGTGACAGAGGGTACAGGGTATTCTGAGGAAAGGTCTTACACACAAAGCATTAACTTATCCATTTTCTTTTATTCCAATTTTAAAACGACTTTTTTTTGGATCCCAATTCATAGCTTTCTCTGTCCAAAAGTGTGCCCAAATGACTTGTTTCCCACTCAGATCCAAACGTTTCACTCTGGACTGCATTACCACAACCAATGGTAGTAACTGTTCCTGAGAGGCCTAGGTTAGTGCTTCCTCTGATTTTTCCCACCTTTCTTGGAAAGTGACCCTGGCCAGCTGAGATGCTGAATTTACCAAGAAAAATTAGTAAAACATTACCCTTACCTCTTGACAATAGCGGTGTTGTATCACTCAGCATGAACAATCTATCCATTGATCATTAAAAGTAGCCCCTGTAGCAATATTTAGAGTGAAAACCCTAGATATGAATGGTGAAATCTACCCAGAATCACCCTGCAAATCTCCAAACTGGGCCAAAACACAAGGTGCAGACGGAGAAAAATGATTCGGGCCATTTTCAAGTCAAGAGAGGGGAGTGTTCAGAGCGCATCTCAGAAGTCAGAGGCCTGAGACTTTTTCTAAATTGGGCCTTGAACCTAATGGCCTCTTGCGCATCCCTGATTTTAATTACTCCACCATTGCCAGCTGTGTCCTCAGCTCTGGAATTCCCTCCCTATACCTCTCTATCTCTCTTTTCTCCTTTAAGATGCTTCTTAAAACCTACAATTTTGACCAATTTTTTGGCTATCTGTCACAGTTATCTCCTTAAGGGACTTGGTGCAAAATTTTGTCTGATAATGCTCCTGTGAAATACCTTAGGGCTTGATTTGATTACATTTAAGGTACTAAAACACGAGTTATTGCTGTAATCTGAATAATTCCAGAGAGTTGCAGACACCAATCAAGTTTCGAGAGACAGCTTGCTGGTTTGCTGCAAACCAATTTGGACCAGCTGCGATGTCAGCAGTGGTGCTGGATTATAGTGGGGGTAAGTGAACACAGTGGGGGGGTGGGGACCCACGATTGTAGGCCCATAGTGCCCAGCAGCATTACTGTGAAGCCAGGAGCAGCACTCCAGCTCCTCCTTACTAAACATTGAGGTGAGTTAGAAGCTAAAAATGTACTGTTTTTTGGAAGCCTCCTGTGGTGCCTACAAAAACAACTGGTTAGGTCACAGAAGAACATAAAAAACTGAACAGACCATGGCCAGCACTATGTCCAGTGCTGCCAAATTTCACAGTGGGGTCATAAAACAGTAGTCAGCATTAGGATATGAATGCAGATTATCACCTGTTTAAGGTGATCTAATGTACTTCCATTGCTGTCAGTGTGTGCAACATAGCCTCCAAAAATTGGTACATTTTGATCACACTTTGCACCCAAAAATGAGTGAAACATGATCTAATTTTGCCCCCAAATATTCCCCATCAACATACCTTCCAGGAAAGCAACAATAAATATGAGATAAATGCCAAATGGATGCCCAGAAGTCCCTAATCCTCTCTCCCACTAACCACCCCACTTCTCTGTTCTATTTTCTTTAAGCTCCATTCATAGGCTTAAACAATCAAGCACAGTGGACACTGATCAGTGAACGGACTAATACAATTAAACCCAGATTAATCAAACCATTGAACATTGCACTCAACACAAATGAACTCAGGATTGATGTCAACGGATTCAATTACCCAATTAAACAGAAGGATATCTTCGTCCAGCTTAAGAGGCAACTGATGTAGAATTTCAGCAGGAAATCTACCACGTCTCTCCACCCCAGAACATGTTGCAATCAGCAGGTTCTGACTGAGCCAAACAATGGCAACTTGCTAGTTAACCAAGAGCACAAGAGTGTCCATAGTCATCAACATCTGCTGCTTTTATGTCCCTGAAAGACCATTTCAGATGACAGTGGTCTCTCAATTCTAGTAAAAGATTGAATAGTGATAGGGCTAAGTTTACAGGTATGCTACAAATATAGACAACCTCACATTCTCCACAACAACATTCCTTTCATCAATCTCCCACATAGATGGCAGAGTAATTGTATGAATAATCCCAAATGGTACCCTTCTCTCTTTCCATCCCCAAGCATATTTCCTTACAGGCGTTAGCCATGACTCAGTGGAGACACTCTCACCACTGAATCAGAAAGTTGTGAGCTCCAAGTCCTACTCCACAGACTTGAGCACAAAATCTAAGCTGACACTCCAATACAGTAAAGAGGTAGTTCTGCATTGTCAGAAGTGCCATCTTTTGGATAAAGCATTAATCCCAAGCCCATCTGCCCCCTCAGGTGGGTGTAAAGGATCCCATGCCACTATTCAAAAAAGAGCAGGGGAGGTCTCCCTGGTATCCAGCCAAGATTTATCCCTCAATCAACATTACTAAAACAGATTATTTGGTCATTATCAAATTGCTGTTTGTGGGAGCTTGCTGTGTGCAAATTGGCTGCCGCATTTCCTACATTACGAGGTTACATTTCAAAAGTACTTCAGAGAACTATAAACCAGTTAATTTAATGTTGGTGGTAGAAAAGATATTGGAATCTTTACTTAAAGATGTAATAGAAAAACATCTAGAAACCCAAAATACAATGAATAGTCAGCACAGATTTCAAGAAGGCTTGATCAATCTTAATGAATTCTCTCAAAAATTAATGGAAAGAGAGACAAGGATAATGCAGAGGATGTAATATACATAGATTTTTAAAGGCTGTTGATAAAGCACCACATGACTATGGTCAGAGCATGTGGAGTCAGGGGCCAATAGTAGAATGGATAGAAAACTACCTACAAGACAGAAAACAGAGAGCAAGGATTGTAAGTAGTTGCTCAAACTGGCAAAAGGTAGGAAATGGTGTTCCACAAGTATTAGTGCGAGGATCACTGTGTTCACAATTTATATAAATCAAGTGGACTCAAGAATTGGAACTACAATATCAAAATTGGTAGAATGCACCACATTAGGTGGGTATAGTTAATACTGAGAAAGACTGCGACAAAATACAAGAGATTAACAAACCTCTAGAAAGCGTGTTTAGATGGCAAATTAATTTCATATCGATAAGTTTGAGGTGAAGTATTTTTATAGTTGGAACAGGAGGCCACATGCTCCTTGGGAAATGAGAGTCTATATGGGATAGAGGAGAAAATGATCTAGGAGACAGATTCACAAATCATCAAAAGTTGAAATGAAGATTAATAAAACCATAAAAATTGCAACAAAGCACTGAGTTTAATTCCAGAGGAAACAAATTGAAAAGCAGAGAAATAAGTTACAATTATATAAAAGCATGGTTAACTGCACTTACATGTACTGCGCATTATTCTGGTCTCCAAATGACAAAAAAGATATAGGGCTGAATTTTATGAGGCCTCTGGCATCGGTGTCCTGGCAGGGGGGCCCGGAAAATTCTTCCAGGAGAGGCCCACCATGAACGCCAACGCCCAGAAGGGCCCATCGTATTTTATTGGTGGCGGTGAGGGCTCGGTGCGGTCCTCCTCCGCTCAGTTGCGGGACCTTCACTTCCGTATTAAAATTAATGGAAACATATCCCTTATCCCGGCAGCTGCCCCACGCTGATCTTACGGCCACCGGTCAGAAGTCCCACGCCTTTGGAACTCCATTTGGAGTTCTGAGGTGTGACACTGGTGGGGAGGGGGGAGGGGGGAGGAGTGAAAATTTTAGGGCAGGAGTGGGTGAGGGGGAGAACTATTGTAATTGGTTGTAGGGATGGTGGTAAGGGATTGAGGGTCAAAGGTGCTAACGGTGGAGGGGTGAAATGTCGGCATATAAAAAAGTGGTTTTCAGGGGGATAGGTCATTTTATTAATGGTGAACTCAGTTGGGGGGGGGTGTAAAAGGGGATTCAAAGTTTAAATAAAATTTTATATTCAATTTTCGTCCAGCGGAACCTTTAAACTAAACTGCAGGGCTTGAGGCCCTCTAAAAATGGCGCTGCGCTTGCGCAGTGGCGCCGGATGCCATTGCTGGGGCCGGAACAGCTGCTCCCTCTACAACATGGGGGCGGCCGCTCCACCCCCACCATTTAAACGAGACCTTGCGTGAAACATCACGGGGGCTCAGCAACAGCGCATTCGCGCCTGAAGGCTGCCGACTTCAAAGTGCCCCGCCGCGTTTTGCAGCCGCTAATAAAATTCAGCCCATAGAGTTGCTGTAGAAAGTGTAAACAAGGTTTATAAGGATGATATCAGATCTGAGAGGGTACAACTATCAGGAAAAACTGAACAGGGTGGGATTTTCCTCTCTGAAAAGAAAAGAGTGAGATGCAACTTTCAAAATTTTGAAGGGGTTTGATTGGGTAGATGTAAAGAAAGTATTTCCACTTGTGAAGGAGTCCAAAACTAGGGGCCATTAACATAAGGTGGTCGCTAATAATTCTAATAAGAATGTAGGAGCAACTTCTTTACTTAGAGACTGGTGAGAATGTGGACTTGCTACCACATGGAGTGGCTGAAGCAATTAGCACAGATGCAATTAAAGGGAAGCTAAGTAAGGAAGAAGGTAATAGAAGGTCATGTTGATAGGCTGAGATGAAGCAAGATAGAAGGAGGTTCGTGTGGAGCATAAACACTGGTATAGACCTGTGAACCGAATAGCCTGTTCCTGTGCTGTAAAATTCTATGTAACTAATTAGCTGTAAAGTGCTTTGAGACATCCTGAGGTTGTGAAAGGCTTTGTATTAAATGCAAGTTTTTCTTTCTTTCCATAATATATGAGAATTCTTGCATAAACTATGCATTTCCTGTGTCATGCTTACCTGCCATGACATTTCTCATCACATTGTTTCTGTAGCACTTTGTTGATAACAACTGTAGAACTGCATATTCTCTGATTCAGTATGTGCAATGAGATATACTTTTTGAAAAAAGCTTTGAGTCTGCCCCACTTCAGAGGAAGAAAGCCAGTCATTTCCTTCTGGGGTTTGTTTTTACTTTTGGAGGAGCAAGGCATTTATAACATTTATATCAATCTGCCAAGAGAAAACAATATTTAACTGGTCCCAGAATGTGCTAATTTACAGCAAGTAGTGATCTTAATTGGACTGAACTTCACCTTTGCAGCAGAATAATGTGTGTATTCAGTGGTATAATGCTTGTATTCTTATAAAGCAATGTATCATCCAGGTTACCATGAGGAATGCCTTTACTAGCATTAATTTAAAGTGTGCAAATGAACAACTCAAAGAACACTTCCAATCAAAACTACAGCAGCTCTGTAAAAAAGACGTCATTAAGGATTAGTTAGTTAGCCCTCCCCCACAAATAAATTAATGTTCTTCAATTTAGCTCCACCCATTTTTCCAGTGCATAGCCCTGCAGGCATTTTATATCAGCTCTGTCAGAGCTTCAGAGCAGCTTCCTTTTCCCTTGGGTCACATCTGCAGTTATAGTATCAATCCCATTAACAGTGCAACATAAATTGGTGAAGCGTCTCGGCATGCAACCATCATTACATTTTTCATCAAATATAATTGTGACTAATGATTAATTGTTGGACATGTAATGGCTGATAACATTATTCATACTTGATTGAGAAGAAAAATGTATTCAAATGCAAATATCTAGAAATGTTAATAATTTGGATGGCACCCCCATATACCAGTGAAGTGATAATTCAAATAAAGAATGAATTCTTCTTTAAGTTGTTCGTAACTAACAAAATGTGTTAATGAAATAATCTAAAAGGTCTTCATGGCAGTGGCGCCTACTGTTAATCACATTAAATCAGAAGTGAAGGTTAGCACTTGCTGCTAGGTCGCATAACATGCTTTTTAGCAATCTATTTGTTGTTCCTTTGTTTTGATGTGTTTAAACAGCACCTGTCTCTTCATCAATCAATGTTCTGCCTTTCGATGCATGTGCACCGTGAACTGTATTGGGCGCACTGACACGCACCATCATCACCCCCTCCCCGCCATACATCTTCTGCCAACACCATTAGCCTTTTGTTTTATGTTATCTTACATGCTCAGGAGGATTTTTGAAAGCAGAATGTGTTTGCACGAGGCTTGTCAGTAAAAGTCATAACATGGAATGTTTGGGATTGGTCAAGTAGGGTCAATTTCAATTCTATCTGAACTGCTTGAGCTGACCTGAACCCATTGGGCTGTCAGTAAGCAGGCCAGGGCAGGTCAGAACAGCTTCCATGAACATTATCACTAAAGAGCAGGGTTTTAGCAACTCACAGGCTTGGACAGCAGACTAAAATAAACTTTGAATGCCTCATGACCTATCATTGTCAAAAGTCTCTCACTCCTTTGGGATTTTAAATTTCACAACGAATGACAAGATGCCAGTGATTCTGTACGTTCCTCAAATCTGACAGTGGGACATGCTGGCCTCAAATTTTAAACTACTTAAATTTGGTTGGTGCAAAGGCAATGGTGGTACAATTCAGTGAAACAAGCAACTTTTGTAGGAGCTTCAAGATTGGGCTGGGACAGTGGGGTTATTGTGGACTCTACCTGTATCCTAAATGGACAAAAGAGAAAGTTACACATTGACTAAGGATTTGTCTTTCCCAAAGACTCAAAAGTATTGCCATTTTATGATTCAATGGGGCAAATTTAACCTTGCAATCTATTAAGAAAACTGTTTGCTTCTTTTGAAACAATGGCATGACTCACTCTGTAAAAACTTTATCTACATCAATCATATCTCAAAAGCATTATCCAGGCTTTCCTGAAAATGGTGACAATTCCCCATTTATACCAGTAGACCATCACATTCATTAATGTTAGCATTATATTTACTGAATCATCAAGCAAATACAATCAGAATTCCAGTTCGATTTCTTGTTTCATATTTGTTTATGGGATGTGGGCAGCACTGGCTAGGCCAGCATTTATTGCCCATCCCTAATTACCCTTAAGAAGCTGCCTTCTTGAATTGCTGCAATCCTTGGGATGTAGGTTGATACCAGGTGGTCAATCTGGTTTCATTCTATTTATCCAGCAGTTTGCTACAATTGAGTGGCTTGCTAGGCCATTTAAGTGTCAACCACATTGCTGTGGATCTAGAGTCACATATAGGCCAGACCAGGTAAGGGCAGCAGATTTCCTTCGTTAATGAACTACATGGGTTTCCACAACAATCGATAATGGTTTCATGGTCACCATTGGACTAGATTTTAATTCTAGATTTAGTAATTGAATTAAAATTTCACCATCTGCCATTATTGGGATTCGAACCCCTGTCCCCAGAGAATTAACATGGGCTCTGTGGCATTACCATGACACCACCACCTCCCTTTCTTAAAGGAACACTGCCTTTAATTTTATAGTGATTGGCAATTTATATGTAATTTGTTTATAAAGGCAAATTAACAACTCAGATGTGAAAATAAATTATCAAATCAATTGTACGATCAAATAATGCATGGTTCTTCCTACACTTGTGTTTCCCTAAACCACGAACAGATTTTTCAAGCATCACATCCCCATGGAAGCAATATCCCTTTAAGAGATGCAGCTGCAGAATCCAGAAACATACTTTAAATAGGCTCTTTGTGTCTTTAATATGAATGAAATCAAAAGAAAATGGTTTCAAGAAGAGTTTTTTGATGTACTCCATGCTCTGTAAGACTGTCTTGCTTTTGATGGTATCAGAAACAGCAGATTGTTCTGTTAAAGATTATTTGAACATAAGCTGGATGATATGGAAGGAAAATGCCCTTTCAGCTTTAGTACCTGGGTTTCCGTCCGAGCCCCAATTAACATATCATTCTCTCTGACAATGGTTAATGATCCTCTGTGAAATAAATTGGACTGCTTCAGTGAAGGTCCCAGTGGATGTCATCTACACCCTAACGCTGTCCATAATTCATCCGTAATTGCCACTAATTCTGTAACCTCACCCAGTGATAATGATAGCAAAAGACTAAGCAAAATACAACTATCGCTGTGATAAAATAATGAAGGTACTCTACTGTGGCTGGAACACTCTCAAGGTGATAGAGGGGCGAAGGGCGATATCATATTTGTATCTACTTTATACATGCTGAGTCCTATTAATTGGTACAAAATAAGAAAAATAATCCATTCCTAAGCATTGTCATCCCTCACCTTGATGACCTCTGCTCTAACTCTATGATCTTCTCTCACACATACACATATTAATATACAAAGTAAGACAAAGAAAAGAGATATTAGACGAATTCATTTTGGCTTATCTTGGCATCTTAGTTTATGTATTACTTCTTCCTGTACATTGTGACGCATGGCAGTGGTTCATCATTTAAAATTGTGCTTGAGTTTTAATTCAGACTATGGCATAAATACTGATGCCAATGTTTGCAACATTATGCTCATTTGGTATTTTGATAATTAAAGGAAATTGTTGTCCCTGAAAAGTATTAGATAAAGCTTTGCTCCAACATTTTGTAAATGTGACATAATGACAAATCTTACATAGCACAGATATCTTTTGCATATCACACTTTTAGTGAACAAATATTATATTAGATTATACTGGAAACATCCTTTCTATGTCCTCCACTTAAACCCTGTCGCAAATATTAATCTATATTATAAAAGTACCTTGCTTTTATTTGCCTGTTTGAGTTTGGTATCTGAAGCAATGTCAAGCATGGTAGTTGTGAGCCTCTGCCCTCCCTCCACTGAATACTATGAGAAATTGGGATGGACATGGCTGGACAAGTAGATTTCCTACCTGAAGAGTTGCATCTACTCATATATGGGTCAGCAAATGGAAATAATATTCAAATTACAGAAATATGTAATCTGACATAATGTCCCTAATTTGACGAATTAGCAATATTAGATATGCCTGTTCATTCCTGGCATCTAGCATTGTTATGGTGGAGGAGGATTTCAATTTTAAGATGCAAAAAGACATTGCGCCAGATCAAAAAATGTTTTTAAAATACCATCAGCTGGGAAGCCACTGGAAATGCTGCATTATTACAGGCCTCCACGGCCACTGAACCTCCATCCTCAGCAGTGGTGAATTCCTTGGAGAAGTGTGAAGAGTCCAGCAAACTATTTAAATGAACTCATGGCCAGAAGATCACCAGGACCAAAGATGAAATACCAAAGATGCTGCTCAATGTCACAAGAATGGAAGATCTGGGTCTAAATATTACTTCCACATTCTTGCACCAATCACATATTACATGATTACTGTAATTGGCATGAAATTGGTGGCATGAAAAGTGAAAGACAAATGAATGAACAGTAAGTAAACATAAAGCGACAACAAACCATTAAATACCTATTTTCTTTCATATCTTGCAGCAGGTGGTCACTGTGTGAGCCCAAATGGAGAACAGGTAATGCAAGAATGATGATGTCAATTAAACCAACATCTCTATCTAGTCCACACATATGTAAACGACAGAGAGACCATTCTTCAGGTTGTTACCATCAGGTGAGGAGGGGTGATAAGGCTCCCCTCTTGTCCTTCCTCTTATTTGACCACAGCAGGGTTTATTCCTTTTTAAACAGTGGATGTGCTTACCACTTCTGTGAGTGTTTTACCTTTTACCTTTGTTGTGATCGTAAAAGGACCGATTGGACACGTTTTCTTGCATTTAAACAAGAAAAAGGTGAGTTTATTACACTTAAAAATCTAAACCCAATCTAAATAAAATAATAAAATTACACTACATTTTCATGCACACGCATACACACAAGAATCACCTACACACAAATAGATTACAGAGTGCTGAGGAATAGATTTGTGTTGGATTAGAGTCCAGAACAAATAAATAATAATAAAAAATCTGTGTTGTCTGGTGACTTTAGTGGTCTTCCAGTTGAATTTGTGGTCCTGAAGTTCTGTGTTGGTAGATGTCCTTGGAGACAGTTGGGCAGAGGGCTTCCTTCTTGGTATCTTTGTCTTGAATCTAGCAACTGGCAGCTAGGCTTCGCATGCCCCACCAGGCCTTCTGGAGAGAGAGAAAGAGAGAGACAGTCCTTCTAGCTTCTGCCCAGAATGAGTTACTGGCTTGTCTGCTTTGTCCAAGGGAAACTCCCAGCTTTCATAGAGATGGACAGTTGGTCACATGACTGTCTCAGTGTATTCTCTGGTGGCTTCAAACAAGATTCAAGTTTAAGAATTTCAATCTCTTCCTTCCGCCCTTTCAATGTTAATGTCCCAGGATGGCTTTGGATGGCTTGCTAATGAAAGCAATCTCAGGTAGTTCAATCAATAGAGTAAGCATTGTGTTGGGTAAAGGCTAATCAGACATGCATCTCCCTTTGATGCCTTGGAATGTGAAAGGTATTTCAGATGCAAATTGTGTTGGCCATCTTGGCTGCCAGTTTTTTAAAGGTTAACTGTACAATTCCAACTTTTTTTTTCAGTAAAAGTTTAATGTAGGTTTCCAACCAATGAATTAAAATTCCTCATTTGGCATAGAATGTTTTCTTGATAAGGCGATTAAGGCATTGCCTGGTTTATAGCACTCTTGTAGCTTAAATTTACTAAATCTTCCTTTTTGTGCCTGTGAAGGATCAAAGCAGGCTAAGATTTGGGAATTTAGAATCAAATTAAGAAATATAGCTGTTTTCCATAAACCCTGAAGACCTGATTATACCTGAGGCATAAATATTTATCAAAGAAGTGTCATGTAATTGTGACACAAAGCAATGCCGTCTTTATATTTTCTAAACAAAAGGCAAAATGGTTCATTTATCTGAACTTGATTCAAATAATGACTGTCCTTCATACTTTATGAAACAGAGGCAGATTTTTTTAAATGAAAAGGACTGAGTAAATTAAAGGGTTGAATATTGCATTAAGTTAAAAATGGGGCACTCTAATGGTGCTTGTATATGAGGAGGTTGCATTAAGTGTGACTCAATGTTTGTAAGAAGATAATGTGACCGAAACCACACCTGCCAAATGGAAACATATTAATTTCATCATATGGAATACTATTTGAACGTTTACTTGACATTGAACATAACTTGTTTAAAATGACCACAGAGCAGTGGCTGAAAACATGGCTGCACATTTGCATTCTGAGTGACAGTTGAATAGAGAGACAATGGGAGTTCTCTCTGATTCAATTAGCCAGATGGGTTTTGTCAATAGTGATAATCAAAAGACATGGAGAGTCATTGTCTGTGTAAGAGCCAGCACTCCACCCACCTGCCCACCCCCCAACCACCACTGAGTGTGTCTAGTAAGCTATGAAGAATCAACAATCCTTGCAGGCGATGCTGTGTCAAAAAAAGAACTGCTCACATGATGAACCTGCTAGCCAACCTGAGAATTGATTGAATTGTGTATTGCAGTACAGCTTTTGGCAGACTGCAATTTTGAAGACCAAAGGGAAGCACGGTCTCTCTCTCTCTGTCTCTCTCTCACGCAAAGTTCCAGGGACCCATTGAAGTAACTTAAGCCTCAAGACAGAAAACCCCTGCAGCCTTCTGGTACCAGCAAAACAAGTTTGAAAGTGTGCACCGAGCCCCAGTGAGAACTGCAAGACTTAACTTCAATCAAAGACTTTGTAACTGAATTACATCCACTACTTCAAACTTTCCCCCTTTAACTCTTTCTCCTCCTCTATCTATTTGTGTGTGTGTGTATGCATGCTAGTGTGGTTGTGTTGCATATTTTGAGTAGTTTTAACTGAGGTAGAGTGTTAAGTTTAATAAACTTACACCTTTCTTGTTTAAACCTAAGAAAGCCTGTCTGATTGATTCCTTTACAATTACAATTAGAGAGCAGTGAGCAAGGATTCACTAGGTGAAGCTAAAAACACTGTGTTTTAAAAGTTAAACCCTGTTACAGCCAAACCAGGAGAGGGGTGAAAGGGGAGCCTGAGACCCCTTCCTCACCTGGTCATAACAATAAACTCAAAAAAAACAGAGAATGCTGTAAAGGTACAGCAAATCAGACTTCATCTATGAAGAGAATTTTTTTTAAATTATCTGTACTGGTGTTTTATCATAGATTCTTTGGGGAAAAATTCATTTGCGTAGGCGCCAGGCAGACTTATGTCGATTGCCTGGGGGCAGAATTTGCCATTGGCTGCTACCTCCAGTCTTCATAGAATTCCTCATTGATATTGATGAATAATGGCATGCAGGCCAAGCAAGTAGCAGCCTGGAGTGCTGCCTGACCTGGAAAATTGACATAGTTAGTCAAGCAGTGATTACTCTTCCATAGAATCATAGAATGACACAGCACAGAGAAAGGCCATTCAGTTGATTAGGTGGTATTTTACCAACTTAGTTTTTAAATGAGAGACAAGATAATTTCTGGGTTCTGACCCCATTGATTTATGAAAGCCACCCACCTTCATCACGATCTTACCAGAGGCAGTCAATTAAGAGGCTGCCTCTGGGAGCCCTGTTCAATAAAGGATAGCAGCTGGGCTGTGGGAGGACCAATTGGAGTGCCAGAGGTTCTGGGCAGCCGGCAACCCCACTCCTGTAGGAGGGAGACTGCAAGGATGCCTCAAGATGGAGATGCCTCCTAACACTTCATGAAAATAAACTGTGTCCACAACTGCCACGCCATCATTGTAGAGTTGAAACCCCTCCACAAGATGATCTGCAGCTGCAGCTGTAGCCCTCTGGCATCCGAGGTTCCGAGTGGACGGGGGTTAATTAAAGGACTCACTGACCATTCAGCCTGCTGCTGGGCTGTGGCCTCCAGGCACCTGATGGGCTTTGGTTCTGTCCATTGTGTCTGTGCTGGTTCTTTGGTAAACTATCCAATTAGTCCCACTCCTCTGCTCTTTTCCCACAGCTGCAACTTTTACCCTTCAAGTATTTATCTAATTCCCTTTTGAAAGTTAATATTGAATAGGCTTCCATCAACCTTTCAGGCAGTGCCATCTAGATCACAACAACTCACTGTAAAAAAATGTTTCCTCATATTGCCTCTGGTTCTGCCGCCAATTATCAATTTGTGTCCTTTGGTTACCAACTCTTTTGCCACTGGAAACAGTTTCTCCTTATTTACTCTATCAAAACCCTTCATGATTTTGAACACTTTTATCAAATCTCCTTTTAAGTTCTCTACTCTGCGGAGAACACACATGGGTTCTCCAGTCTCTCTTGTGATGCTCATATAAAGTGTAGCAATTGAAATTACAAGAACTCACCCTGAAGAGTTATAAAATGGCAGCCGAAGGTCCAAAGACCTTGTTTTTTTATATTCAAGCTGTCTGACAAGGACAAAAGAATACATTCAAAGCTAAAATGAATCAATTACACCCATCCTGAACCCATCAAGAGATATTTTTGTATTGAATGGGCTGTACTGAAACAAAGAAACTGTGAAGTAGCCACATCCTGGGCCATTGTCAGTCACCACAGGGAGGAAAATCTGTCTCCCAACTGAGGCAAGATGTGAGAAACTTTTAGCTTTAAAGGTAGCTCTCTGAAGAGGTGGGGGGGGGGGGAGCAGGGAGACCCAGGAGGATGCATCACAAAAGCTTGTCCAGCTGGGAGCAAATCCAACATGCTGAGAAGCAAGGCACCCTGCTGTGAATTCTACATTTTCAACTTGTGCAGCAATGCATTGGAAGTGATCCTCTGCCTTCAATCTGAACTTTCAACCAATAGAAAAATCTACAAACACCTCAGCCCTGCAACCAAAGAGAACTCGACCTCTAAGACAATTCAACTGGTTTACCAGGAACCCCAAAACCGTACCTCACATAAAACCACTTACCCCTTTTCCTCTCTATCTGTCTCTTCTTTTGTGTGTGCATGTGTGAGAGTGAATGTGTGAGTGGGTGCAGTTGTGACAATTTTGGGATAAGGCATAATGCTCAATAAATAATTAATCTTCTGTTTTAAACATACAAGAAAACCCAGATCTGTCTATTTATATGACAAATAAAACACCAAGGAGTTAAAACCCTAATAACAAAAACACTTGCTGTGGTCAGGTGGAAGTTGAACAGTGGGAACCACCCACACTCTTCACCACATGGCTGTCACAAAATGGAGGCTTGTCCAGGATCTGAACAGCCAGACAAATGAGAGATTTGGAAAATGGGAGGAAAATTGACCTCTGAAATTGTGGAAAAGTAAACAAACAGGTTTTCTAGTATTCTGTTTTTTTTCTCTGCTGTGCTAGAAACAAAATAGATGGTGCATTTAATGCTAAGGAGTTTGTAGAGCAGGGCGACATATCCCATGATAAGTTAAATAAATTAAATACTTAAGATTTTAAAAGCTTGGCTATAGAGGTGGGAATCACTTTCAAACAAAAAGCAAAGAAACCCAAAATGGTGAAGAGTCTAGCTAAGCATTTTAAACTTACCTCTGAACTAGAATAAGAAAGCATAGAATCTGAAACTGAAAGGATAGCCCTAGCTAAAATTCAGTTGAAAAGAGAGGAGTTGCAGTTGCAGTTAAAAAGAGAGGAGATGAAGTTTCAGAAGAAAAAGGGAGAGTTTCAGCTTCAAAAGGAAAATGAAGAAAGGGAGTTTCAGAAGGAGGAAGAGGAAAGGGAGGCAAAAAGGTTTGAGGTAGAAAGGCTGCAAACCCAAAATTAAAATGCTACCATCCACTCAAACCTTATCCCCAATTCAGAGAAAAACTTTGATGTGCTGTGACACTCAAGATGAGTGTGCCAAAATGTAATGAGGAGGAGGTTGAGTCATATCTTATCTCATTTGAGAAAATAACTACCAGGCTAATATGGCCAAAAGAATTTTGGACTCTCCCCTTACAAGGTGAGTTCGTGGGTAGGGCTTGTGAAGTTTTTTCTCTGTTTTGAAGTGAGTTCCTCTGACTATGAACAAACTAAAACTGCAATTCTAAATGCATATGAGTTAGCACCTGAAGCATATAGACAGAAATTCAGACATACCAGGAAAAGATCCACACAGACTTACATTGAATTCGAAAGAATTAAACATATGGCTTTCAATTACTGGATATGAATTCTCAAGCTAGAACCCTCATATGAAAATTTGACAGAAGTGATGTTGCTGGAAGAATTAAAAATAGCATCCTAGTTAGTATAAGAACCTACATTGAAGAATAAAGAGTTACAAGGTAAGAGAAGCAGCAAAAATGGCCGACGATTATGAGTTAATACATAAATGCCTAACTCCAAATAAATTTGGGTCCAGTAGGTCTCACCGGCTATGAGAGATAGCAGGGGTATAGATATAGCAGAAATGGCCTTGAAAGAAAAGTAGAGTAGGGAAGGAAAACCAGACCAGTCTCCAACTTTTAAAAGAAGGAACCCAGGTGATAAACCAATAGGGGCATGCCTGATGTGTTTCCAGTGTGGCAAATCTGGGCATGTCCAGGCAAATATTTGATATTCCAAAAAACCAACAGGAGGCACTGCAGTCAAGCCAGTGTCCATGGCTGTGAAAGTAATAAGTATACGTTCCATTATAATCCAAGAACAGAACACATACCAGAACTTTTTATAAAAAGGAAAAATGACTCCAGGCACAAGATAAAGAGATAACCATCCTCAGGGATACTGATTGTTTTCAAACCCTACTGGCAGCCAAGTTTACAAAAATGTCACCTGAAAGCAGAACAAATACTAAAGTATTGGTAAAAGGGCTTACTGGCAAATGCTTGAAGGTTCCCTTAGTTAAAGTTTACCTACAGAGTAAGTTGGCCACCAGAGAAGTGATGGTTGGGGTCATTCCAAGCTTACCAATGTAGGGGGTCAACCTATTGCTGGGCAATGACTTGGCAGGAAGCACAGTACTATACCTAGCGGGGTTCCGAAGAAGGGTCACTGACCCGAAACGTTAGCTCTGCTTCCCTTTCCACAGATGCTGTCAGACCTGCTGAGTGGTTCCAGCATTTTTTGTTTATATTTCAGATTTCCAGCATCCGCAGTATTTTGCTTTTATTTTACTATACCTAGAGGGCCCAGGACCGTCCGTAGAGACTGCAGAAACTGAGGGGAACAAACAAAACTCTGCACAGCTGCAGAGGGCTGAGGAAGCCCCCAAAATCCCACAGGGGTGATGGGGCCATTAAAGATTAAAGAGGCTAAAGGAAAGCCAGCAGAATTTAAAAAGGCCAAGATAGAGCCAGTGAAATTTTAAAAAGGCCAATATGGAGCCAGAAGAATTTAAAGGAGCTGAGATTAAAGCAGCAAAGGTTGAAGGAAAAACACCAGCGATATAGTTAGCCAAAACTTTCTTTAAAGATTTAAATAGGGACAAGGAAAGTTACCAAACAGGCAAGCCAAGAGTGAGGGAGATACCTTAGCTAGTTGAAGTGCTACAGGGAGTGCAGCAGAAGCTGGACAACCACCTGCGAGCAGTGGTGTCCCAAAGGACATGGGGCAGATTAGGGAAAAAACTTCCCAAAGTAAAAGGAAAAGGGAAGGTAAAATACCCCAAAGTAAACAACACTTATGAAAGTGACCAGAAAACCAAAAATGAGGTCAGTTTGGATGTGCCCACTGAAAAATCAATGGGTCAGGTTCTAAATCCAGATCTAACCAAACCCGGCCAAACAGATTCAGAATTCACTAAGAATTAAGTGCAGGAGGAGACGCCAGATGCTTCATAGGGGCAAAAAATAATTTATCACCCACTATCACCCTAGAGGTAAGAATTATCAATGTGCCAGAACCTGAACGATTCAACCCATGTGTTATGATCCGGTGAGGAGGGGTCAAAAGGTTCCTCCCCTCTTGTCCCTCTCCTTGTTTGGCTGCAGTCTTTTTTTTAAAAAACCAATTAGATAGGTTTTCTTGAGTTTCAACAAAAAAGAGGTTAGTTTATTTTACTGAAAATCAAAACCCGATCGAAGTAAAAATTATAAACTACACTCCAACTTCCACATACTCACATACACGAGAATCACACACACAAAAATAGGTTACAGAATAAAGAAGAGTAGATTGGTTGGATTAGAGTCCAGGGCAAATAAAAGAATATACAGTCTGTGGAGTCTAGTAATTCAGTTGTCTTCCAGTTGAACTTGTGGTCCTGACGTTTCTAGTTGGTAAAGGTAGCCACCTTCTTCAGGGCTTTCTTGGAGCCAGTGATGTAGATGGTTTTCTCCCCGGAGTTTCTGTCTGGAGAAAGGATAGGCTTGGATGTTTTGCAGCCTGTAGGCAGGGTTCAAAACTTACAGTGGTGCCTGGAGAGAGAGAGAGACAGACAGTCAGACCCACATGGGTCCTGCATTGGTTAAAACTCAGATGCTTGTTTGATGTGTCTAAAAGTAATTCCAAGTTTTCAGATGGAGAGACTGTCACATGATTGTCCCAGTTCTAATGAGATCCAATTCTAAGAATTCCTATCTCTCTTGGTCTCATTGTTTCAGTGTTTACTCTTTTAGGTTCGTCTTCACTAGTGTTAATGGTCGAAGATGGCTTTGAGTGTCTCGTTAAAGAAAGCGATAGCAGGTAGTTCATTCAAACTGCTCAAGCCATTGTTCTAGATGAGGGCTATTCAGCCATACATCTCCACTTTGATACCTTGGAATGTGAGGCATTTCAATGCAAATTGTGGTGGTCATCTTAGTTGCTTTCTTTTTAAATGTTGAATTTAGGTTTCCAGCTTTCTTTTTAAAGGTTTGATTTAGGTTTCCAACCGATGAATGAAAAATCATCATTCAGCATAGCATATTCATGACACATGTGTTGTGGAAACAGCATTTAAGGGAGTAAAGCCTTTACAGACAGTGAAATTTGTAAGCAACCTAGAACAATGCAGTAATGGAATTTGCATATGGTAAGTCTTGGAACATTAAAAATGGGAAACGGATAAAAGAAAATACCAAATATTCTAAACAGAAGCTTTCCTGGGATAAAACTTCAATGCTGGAAAAGAAAAATTCAATTATAATTGTGCCTCATCCAAATAAAGGATGATGTAAAAGTTCAACTTGAACAAGAAATGGCTGTTACAGACAATGCCAGCTGTAGCAGTTGTGAGATTGAGGTGTGGGTGTCATGTGTGCAATGGTGTGACTCCTATACATTCCTTCTTACATTTTCTTTCTTTCTAGGGCGGCACAGTGGCGCAGTGGTTAGCACCGCAGCCTCACAGCTCCAGGGACCCGGGTTCGATTCCGGTACTGCCTGTGTGGAGTTTGCAAGTTCTCCCTGTGTCTGCGTGGGTTTTCTCCGGGTGCTCCGGTTTCCTCCCACAAGCCAAAAGACTTGCAGGTTGATAGGTAAATTGGCCATTATAAATTGTCACTAGTATAGGTAGGTGGTAGGGAAATATAGGGACAGGTGGGGATGTTTGGTGGGAATATGGGATTAGTGTGGGATTGGTGTAGATGGGTGGTTGATGTTCGGCGCGGACTCGGTGGGCCGAAGGGCCTGTTTCAGTGCTGTATCTCTAATCTAATCTAATCTAAACCAAAAAAGAACAGAAAAATGTAATCTAAGAGCTTTCATTTTTTCCCTTTTGGGGGAGGTGTGACATTCACATAAAATGCAGCAATTGAAACTACAAGAACTCAACCTGAAGAGTTATAATAAATTGACTTTTCTTTTATGACAGTGGACAATGTGTTAAAACATGGCCATGGAAGGTCCAAAGACCTTGCTTTTGTATATTCAAACTGTCTGACAAGGACAAAAGAATATATTCAAAGCTGAACCCATCAAGACACATTTTTGAATTGAATGGGCTCTTCTGAAACAAAGAAGGTGTGAAGTAGCCACATCCTAGACCATTGTTGGTCACCACAGGGAGAAAAATTTCTGTCTCCCAACAGAGGCGAGATGTGAGAAACTTTTAGTTTTAAAGGTAGCTCTCTGAAGAGACAGAAAGGGAGACCCAGGTAGAACCATCTGATCAGATCGTCTTCAGTCCAAGGCAAATTATTGGTAAGACAAGAGAAAATGATAATCACACATGACAAAGATGCAGGCTTGGAATTGCCTCCTCTGCATGTTGGACAGAAGATCAGAGTGATCCACCTGCAAGAGAAGATATGTTTTCCTGTGGAAGTGTCAAAGATCTGTAATGAGCCACGGTCACATAAGGTAACCACCCAAATGCAGCGATGTTGAGGAGGAACAAATGTCAGCTGAAAGAGTTATCCAACAGCATCCTAATAAACACTCCTGTAGCATCAAGAACATGTTCACATTCAAATTCTGAGAGTCGAGTTAAGAAAGATGACATGTAGAACACTCAAGTACAAGGTAATTGTCAGTCTAGACCTGCAAGTAAAGAGAAAAGAATTGACAATTCCAAATCTCAGCAAAGTTTCACTGTTACCAGACCAAGTCAAGTCAGCAGACTACCTATCCGTTTCAGAGATACTTAAATAATTAATGGGAGAGTCCATACATGTGTAAACACCGTTCACAATTATCCTATTTCATTAAGTACAAAGCTTATAATTTACATAATCTTTCTATTTAAGGAAAGGGGGATGCTGTCATATTGCTTTATTTGCTTTAATACTGATTAACATGAGTATTGCTGAAAATAAAGACATTTGCACTCATCAGGACAATATGCAAGAATACCAATGGAAGGGAGAACAACAAATTTATACTGTATGAGAAGAGAGTGATGTTTGGTTGGCAAGTGAACTCTGATTAGTAGAGGCATTGCCATGGAGAATACACCAGTTTATGATGGCTGACACTTAACTGCCAAGCTTTGTTTGAAATTTGAACCAGACAAACTGACTCTGATTGGTCAAGACATTGCCCTGAGGAATTATTTTGTTTAGCTGAAACAGATACAATGTTTGTACATATTCTTTTTGTCTGCAAAGAACAGGGCCTTGTGTATTAATATATGTAGCTATATATATTAAGAATAGCTTCTCAGCTACACACCAGAATCATGAAGCCTCCTGATAGACTGAATCTGTGATGTCAGGGACTTGGGCGGAGATGGGGGTCGCATGTAAGGTCAAAATGAATGAATGTATATATATAAAATACCTGGACAAAGACTTGAAGGGAGATGTAGTATATGCATCTGAAAGGGGTAATGTTTAAGACAGTGCGAGTAACCCCTCCCACTGCAGTTGTGATGATGTAATAGTCACATGGGTATTAGGCTTGATAGAAGCTAGAAGCATCATGAGAAGTGTTAGCTGGATAGGCTTAATGAGAGTGCAAATAGTTATGTATATAAAATAAAGAAGTTACTATTTAGCCATACAAAGATTCTGAGACATCTGTAAACAACACACAAACTTTGCTAACAACAATATACAACACGAGGGACAATGGAAAAATGGTTCAACCCAATTTTGGTTCAGGTTCCTTTCAGATGCCCTTGGGGTGCAGGTCATGGGTTGTCAAAATTGGGCCTATTTGACAGGTGGTAATAACAGTCTTGTTGAATAAAAACACTAAAGCATGAATTCTAAGTCATGATTATATCAATAACATTGCTACTTTTCATTGCAATGTCCTGGTGAACATTTAGAAACACACGTCCAACTAATCGGGTTTCACTGATTAAATTGCTGAACCAACTAGCTCTGGAAGAACATCTGTTGTTTTTGTGTTCTATCAAGTGGTCTCAGGCACATTCTTTTGAAAGAAGAAGTGGCCTGTTAATAAAAATAGAGATTTCGGAGGGTGTTTGAATATCCTGAACACCACCCCCATCCCCCATCTGCCCACATCCCTGGCAGTGACCCAAAAAGAAAATGAGATAAAAGTAAACAACCAATTGCTTCATTTAGAATTTTTTGCTTATTAGATTCAGAAACAGAAATATGTATCTAAACCTAAGCATGTTTACCCTCTGGGTAAATCCATGATAAGGAGGCTGTTTACTTAAACTAAATACAGTGTATGCCACCTGCACCACCACTTCCAAATTTCAAATGTTTATGACCTCAGAACAGGCAAATTTATCAAAGTTATCTCTGGGAATGATTGATTTTGCATTAATCCAACATCATATGGAACTGCCTGATGCTGCTACCTATAGGACCAGCTCACAATGTGTTACCTCTGCTGCCTAGGCAATAACAGCTTGCATTTATATCATGCAATTAGCAGAGTAAAATGTTCTAAGGCACTTCACAAAAAGAATTTGACAGGAGCTACATAAGCAGCCATTAGGACAAATGACCAAAAGCTTGATCAAAGAGGTAGATTTTAAGGAGGAGAGGTAGAGAGGTGGAGAGGATTAGGCAATCAATAAATTACATTGAAATTATAATGGCAGTGCCTGAGGTGGTACAGCAATATTGTTTTCTCTCTCTCCCACTTCCCATAGCACCATTTTGCAACATCATTCACAATATAATGGGGGAAGGGATTTAAGGCACCAGAGGCCAACAGGCAAATATGCTACTGCAGGAAGAGTAAAAACCCTGCCTAATATTTTTCTACAGATGGCCCACGGAAGATGGCACCCCACGCCCACAAGGAGGTTGTCTCGTTTCACCGGGTGACTTCCCCATGTGGCACAGGACTCCCTGCAGCTGGCTTAATTCCAGCGTAGGAGGTGTTATGACCGACCGCTCCAGTCAAAGCCCCCAATCAATATATATGCTTCTGATTGTGGTGGAAGAAACACACTGTTAATTCAATCCCATCTCTCCGCAGATTGCCTAACACATCAATTAAATCTTTCCAAATTAAAGAAAGACCCAGCCAAATTGTACCATTTTTTAACCCCAAATGAGGCTAACCAAACCAGGTGTCTTTAAATCAACAAATTAACTATTTAATTAGAAAAACTACATTCTTAAACGCTATGAAGATATAAACAACATTTAAATAGAAAACATTAGAGTCCTTGCAAATTTACGCTCCTGCCGGAGGTGAAAAAAGTCCAAGGTTGCTTGAAATCCTCACAGCCGTCCGATAGGGGAAAAAGGTTCTCCAACAGTAGAACAGTCCGTAGTCTAATTCCAGCAGTAAGTGATGCTTTCCTTCTCCAGTGATGAATTTAAACAATTAACGACTTGCAAACACTTTTTAAATGTATCAATTTGGCTTTAGGATTTTTGAGGGATAAAAGATCGTCACAGTCTAACTTCCCTTCCTTCAGCTTAAATTATCAGAGATCTCTGTTTGGCTTGACATTTTAGAATTTTGAGAAATAATAATAAATAAACAGACTAAATTCTCTTCCTTCAGTTTAAATGGCTGAGAGTTCTTCTTTCAGGTGCTAACACCAGCTGTCTGTCTGCCCCTTGTGTCCAGCTAGAACAGTCTGTTTTCAACTTAAATGCCAGTTCAAAAGATAATTGCAACATTGTATATCTGGTCCTGGGTCTCTGAATTGCTGTTGCCAGGTAACCAGGATGCATTCTCTGAAGCTGGTTGGTTCGCTCTCCATAAGGTTGGATCCAACAGCAACCAAAATGCACTTTCTATAACTCCTGAGGCTTGCTGGTTCTTAAAGTAGTACGGCTCCTTTCCCAGCCTTAAACACACACCACTTATTCTCCAGAGAAAGAAAACTACAGGACCATGACAGACGGAAGAGACACTTAAGTGGCTATGAATTGGCCACTGTAGGGCCTCATTGGCCTCTGGGTGGGAAGGCCATCTTTGGTTTTTCCTGCACCCAACTTAATCGTGGTGCGACAACAAGGCAACAGGCACTTCACCATCAACCCCACCCCCTCCTCCCCCCCCCCCCCCCCCGCCTCCTGCCTCCCATTGCAATTCTATGGGCCCCTGCCTCCTAGCCCATCTCTCGGGAACCCATTAAATTTTGTCCACGTTACGTCAGTACTTTGATTTTTATTTACTGTAAGCCGAAAAAGATCCTGCATTCATTATTTCTTACTTTCTGTGGCTTGTCATCCTTACACGTCCGATAGCTGAATACAAATTTGATCTTTCCCAAAAGAGCACCGCTTGTTTATTCTCCTCTGTTCCCAAAAATGACATCCCCAGCACATCTTGGTATCTGTCTGACCAAAGAACAAGTGTATTTATGTTTAGAGTTACACATTTGGACCTTAACACAGATCCGATCTGGTGTTTTTACTTCTTCAAGTACCTTAGTTTTCTTGGTGGACTAGCAACAGCTGTTATAGTGGAAAAGTGTTGATGACGGTTCTCAAGTTTGAAATAAAAGGCTTCTTTATCTTTCTACCTTTTAACATTTGAATTTTATTTAATATTCCAACAATTTCAGTTAAATTCATAACATGTTTATTGGAAACAAGAGCAAAATATTATGGATGCTGGAAATCTGACATGAAAACAGAAAATACTGGAAATACTCCACAGGTCAGGCAACATCTTTTGAAAGAGAAACAGGGTTAATGTTTCAGGTCAATGACCTTTCATCAGAACTAGTCAGAGCAGTTCTGATGAAAGGTCATCAACCTGATATGTCAACTCTGTTTCTCTCGCCACTGATGCTGCCTGACCCACTGAGTATGTCAGGCATTTTCTGTTTGTTATTTATGTTCATTGGAAAGTTGTTTAATGTCAGAGGCCTTTGGTATTTCACTGATTCTTCTCTATTACTTTACAAAGATCCTTTTCAATGAGCATTTCTTCCTTCTTTACCCAGTTTTCCTCTTTTTCAGAAGACCCCAGTCATAGTTTGATGGGGCAAGTAGCCACCTGGTATTTTGACCCAGATTACTATTACTCGCATGCAAATGTGGAAAGTAAATATCAGTGAGCTATGTAAGAAAGGGAAAGTCCAATTCTGTCCTCACACAACACTCAGGAACATTATGTGTCCAACAGGAAAATAATAAGGAATGAGAATGTTGACTGATTTTTCCCATTCCTAGTCCAGGAACACTGAGGGAAGTTTAGCATTTCTACGAGTACCAGGGATTAAACCCGGACCCTTCATAGTTTGAATGGGACAATACCACACAATGCTGTCCATTTTATATACTCTCATTAGCGGAATGTTTCTTTTATTTTTCTAATGTTTTGGACCATTATTTTAATTTGGTTGCAGCTTAGCTAAAAACAACTAATTCTATGTTAGCTCAGCAAATAACTGTCACAGTGTTATTCATTAATATTAACAGTGCTACGTAAGAGATGTGGAGGGAAATGCAGCATTTTAGCATGACCTTTGCAACATGCATATCCTTATTTCAACTAAAGTCCTTCCTACACAAATGTTGGCTTTCTACTGTACGGGGGAGAAATCTGGAACAGGAAAGTAAATGCAAATCACATTTATCCAAATTAAGTCCAAACCCTTTGTAGAAAAGAGCTTGTGAATAAACAGTATCTACTCAGAGAACCAGGAATTCGGTGGCAGACTTATTGAAAGCAGATGCTTATGTCCAGGATCAGAGAAAATGGTCTTTTGTTAAACATATGTGCTCCCAGAAACTTGGAATAATAAACAAGTGTTGGTTTAAATGTATAAAAACTAGAAAAAGTTGTGAGTTTTTTAGTCTGCATCAAGATGATGCATGCTGGCTTCTACAACAAAAATGTGGCCACACTGCTTTGTATATTTTTGCCTTGTGTAAAAAATGCACTAAGGTAGTGCCAAAGCTGTCAAATATGCATGTAATCAAATGGAGAGTTGGGATGGGATTGGAATTAGGTCATAGATTAGAAATAATCATGCTATGTACTAACACGACAGGAGGATAACGATGGAGCTACAGTCTGGATATTGCTGCTGGCGAACAGACTAACAGTTGGCCGATTACAATTACAATGGGCAATAATTCAGCAAACCAGCCATTATATCTATGTGTACTGTATGAAAATCACACACAGTGATATTGAGTGCTTCTTAAATAGAAGAGATTTCTGATCATTTGCAGTTCACCTGAATAAGGACTAATTTAGACCTGCTCATTATTCTCTTTTCATGAAAGGCCCCAACCTCAACCAATCTCTCTCTCTGTTACTCACATGTGCTCTTCATCCTCTTTTTACACAAGTACAAGTTCTTGCAACATATCAAAGTGGTAAGCTGTTATCAGGAGGACTGGAGATGAAAAGTACAGTACATCAGCAGAGGGCCAAATGTAAAGGCAACAAGTGATTCATGGGCTGAAATATGAGCACTACTGCACTAGATAGGGAAGAGTGGTAGTAAGACTGGTGAAAGTGTTAAACCTGGATGACCTTGTTGTGGGTCAACGAAAGGCAGAAGTACTATGGGGAAAGAGCAGGGGAGGGGGATTAATTGGACAGCTCTACCAAAGAGGTAAATGGACACAATAGGTTGAATGGCCTCTTTCTGTGCTGTATCATTCTATCATTCTATACTGTAGCAGACCAACTGCTTATCATTTCAGCCAGGGACTGATGCAAAAATGCAGGGGGAAAAATGGGGAAAAATAAAATTACTTTAAATAAAGGGATTAAAGTAAATAAAAAAGACTTGCACTTATTTGGAATTTTCACAACCTCCAGATGTCTCAAAGTGCTTTACAGCCAATCAAGTACTTTTGAAGTGTAGTCACTGTTGTAATGTAGGAAACACAACCGCCGTTTTGCACACAGCAAGCTCCCATAAACAGCAATACGATAATGACCTGATAATCTGTTTTAGTGATGCTAGTATTGGTCAGGACGCCGGGGATAACTCCCCTGCTCTTCTTTGAAATAGTTCCATGGGATCTTTTACATTCACAGGCAGATAGAGCCTCGATTTAACTTCTCATCTGAAAGACGGCACCTCCGACAATACAGCACTCCCTCAGTACAGCACTGGAGTGTCAGCCTTGATTTTTGTGCTCAAGCCCTGGAGTGGGAGTTGAACCCGGAACTTTATGATCGGAAAATAATATTGGGGTAATTGATCAAACAGTTGTCATGTTTTAATTTGAAATATTTTAATGATCCTAACAAAAAATTAAGGATATTGATGTAAAATTACAACATGCATTCAAATACGTAAAAGGACAGACAGACTGAGAAAGTACCATAAAGGAGTAATGAAAAGAGCTAGAAACCAAGGAGGAAAATTCTTCTGCCTACCATTGTTAAGAGTATCCTCTTTGGGGAAGAGTTGGGTTGGGCAGGACTTCCACCTGCCCCTCAGAACTCCCTTAACTCCAATTCATTTTCCTGGGTAGCAGATTGTTTGTTATCCACATTGGAATCAAGGTTAGATTCCCTCCATCAATAGGGACCCGGCCAGTGCGAGAGCAGAAAATTTGGTGGTGCTGCAGCAACCTGCTCCCTCTACAGCAGAATGTTCAGACCTTTACCACCACTTCCTAGAGCCTATTACTGACATCCAAATGGTGGCCCCAGGAATTGATGGTAAGAAGAGCAGACAAAAGGGAAATCCTCTGGAGACTTATGCACTGTAAAGGCCTGCTACCTGACCCGAACCCGACGGGATCCGACAACGTGTCGGGTTCGGGTCGGGTTGGGTCGCACATCCGGGTCCAGCATTTGGGCTCAGGTCGGGTCGGGCCGGATCGGACAGGCTCTATCACCACCTCAGAAGTGACTTTAATGTTAATTTACTTTTTGGACTTTAAAGGTGGTTTCGTTACAGTTATTTTAAGCTTGTGCAGGTAAGGAACAAAGTGAAAAACGGAAGGTAAATTAACTGGTGGTCGGGTTGGGTCGGATCGGGCGCGGGAAAAAAATGGAAGGACTCGGGCCGGGTCGGGGATGGGCTCGGATGGGGTTCTGTTGGGCTCGGCTCGGTCTCATTTGCAGACCTGAGCAGGCCTTTAATGCGCTGCCCCCACCTCACCAACATTTGCATCCAGCAGCGTTGAAAGGAATGGTCAGTGGTGGTCCCAGTAGGGGTGGGAAAAGGGAAGTCATGTTCAAGATGATGAAGCAAAGGTCGGCCCCAACGCCTACATTTTCCTTCATTTTCCTGACTTCAGAGGAGAATTACCCTATCTGTTAGCACCATTATAAGCATAATCAGAACATTCTCACTATTTATAGCCAAAATTGTGCATGTTTTTTGAATGATTTTGCTGGAAATAGTGATCAGAGGAAATCTAACAATATTCATGATGTTGTTTATACATGGGCGAATTCTCCTCTATGCTCCTGTGCAAAATTGGGTAGGATTCTTGTGGTGGTGAATGTTGGAAAATTTAGGTTGTAAAGCCAAATGTTGTTGCCTCAGTGCCCAACTGAGATTTCTCTCTCCTCTCCATTGATGGGGCCACTGGTGCCCACTCCTTTCTCTCCCACTGCATGTGAATGGTCTCACTATGTTTATAGGGGGATGATTTTGGGATTCCAAAGGACTTCCCAACTCTCTGCCACAGTTACCACTGCTTTCTTGGCTCACCAATGTGGAAGGGGCAGTAGGCCCAGGAAGTGACAGTAAGAAAGAAAAAAAATACTTGCTTTTACCCACAATTTTCAAGATCTCAGACAATAAAGCACTTTTGAAGATAGTACTCGTAATGTATTGAAACATGGCAACCAATTTGCAAACAACCAGCTCCATAAACAGTAAAAACATAAATGGCCAGATTATCTGTTTTCAGTGCTGTTGGTTAAAGGATAAATGTTGACCAGAAGACTAGAAGAACTCCTCCACTCTTCTTCGAATAGTGCTCTGCGATATTTTATGTCCATCTGAGAGGGCAGATAGGAATTTGGTTTAGCGTCTCATCTAAAAGACGGCATTTCCAACATCCAATTCTGTATTGGAGTGTCAGCTGTGATTATGTGCTCAAGACCTGGACTGGAGTTTGAACCCACAACCGGAAGTGCTGCAACATTAGCGATGCCATCTTTCTGATGAGAAATTAAACCAAGAGCCCATCCACCACTTCTCAGGCCATTGTAAAAGGTATACCCAAGTAGAAGAGAGCCTTGTATCAGCCTCCTCTCTCTCCAGGTAACCCGGAGATGGACCGGCTGAAGGTCTCATTCTAATCTTCGAGGTGCTTCTGCACCTTTAAGACCCTCACTGGATCTTTGGTTGGTATCCCTGCTGCAGCACCACCAGAGATTTCTTCATGACACTCAAGGTTTCCCTCTTGATGATGGGATTCACACCAGGAGCCCAGGGTGCACATCTGATGAGTTCCAACCCAGGAAAATGGGTTAGGTCTGGGATAGGTATGGAGTGGGGAATGGAAATGCTGCTCTGCTAATATTTCGCCGCTAAGTGCAAATCTAGCCATACTATGTGAGAATTCTGCATACCTCCTGCATGCAAATGTATCTCTTCTGTTTCCTCAATGTACATCCCACCCATTCACATCAGTCATTAATGGTAAGCTGTAGGCAGAAGGCAGCTGCTAAAGCGTCACAAGATTTTTTAATGAGGAGTTTTGGTTGCAATATGATTAATTTACATGTTAGTTCTTTTTTGTTAGATTTGTTGGAACATAGAGGAAATGTTTAAATTATTGGGCAGGCAATATCACAGGGAAACAGAAGCATTTTGAAGAGTTCAGCAGAACAGAATATTGTTAAAGAATCTGTAAAGTGACTCCTCCATGACCAAATTTCATTCCAGCTCATCTTATTGTAAGTTACAAAGGCCTGTGCCATTTGGCAAGCCAGCATGAAAATATTGCTGGGGATTGCTTTGAAAGCAGCCCAATGGCAGTATTTCATGACTACTAAATGAAAGAAGGCAGCTGGCACCTTATTCTGCAATAGCAGAAAGAAACTATCTGGACAAAGTGATCATAAAACAAACCCAATATCTCGTCTGTAAGTGCTCAGTGCATGTGTGCTTTGTATATTTTTACTCCAGTGCTTCCTTTTTCAGATAGCATATGTTTTGCGACCTTTACGTCCCAATTTTGGGCTCCTTCTAAGTACTTCCCAGTGCCAGCTGTAGGTGCGGTGAGTGGTTATTTGGCATTAATGGCAGCTTCTAATGAGTGCAGTCAATGGTTCTGGATGTTCTGAAGTGCTGATTCTCAAGAGCAAGATCTTGTAGGACACCTAAAACAACAGAAAATGGAAATTTTAAAAAATTTGTTCTTCAGATCTGAGCATTTAATGACCATCCCTAAATGGTGGTGGCAAGCCACCTTCATGAGCTGCTACAGTCCATGTAGTGTAGGTACACCCACAGTGCTGTTAGGGAGGGAGTTCCAGGATTTTGACTCAGCAACAGTGAAGGAACAGTGACATAGTTCCAAGTCAGGATGGGAACTTGCAGGTGGTGGTGTTCCCATGCATATGCTGCCCTTGTTCTTCTTGGTGGTAGAGGTCATGGGTTTGGAAGGTTCTGTCAAAGGAGCCTTGGTGAGTTGCTGCAGTGCATCTTGTAGATGGTACACACTTATGCCACTGTGTGTCAGTGGTGGAGAGAGTGAATGTTTAAGGTGGTGGATGGGATGATGATCAACAGGCTGCTTTGACTTGGATGCTGTTGAGATTAGAGTCATAGAGATATACAGCACTGAAACAGGCCCTTCAGCCCACCAAGTCTGTGCCAACCAACAACCACCTATTTATACTAATCCTACATTAATCCCATAATCCCTACCACATCCCCACCATTCCCCTACCACCTACCTACACTAGGGGCAATTTACAATGGCCAATTTACCTATCAACCTGCAAGTCTTTGGCTGTGGGAGGAAACCGGAGCACCTGGCAGAAACCCACACGGTCACAGGGAAAACTTGCAAACTCCACACAGGCAGTACCCAGAACCGAACCCAGGTCGCTGGAGCTGTGAGGCTGCGGTGCTAACCACTGCGCCACTCATCCTTGAGCGTTGTTGGAGCTGCACTCATTCAGGCAAGTAGAGTGTATTCCAGCACTTGTGTCTTGTAGATGGTGGACAGACTTTGAAGAGTCAGGATGTGAGTTACTCACCACAGAATCCCTAACCTCTGGCCTGCTCTTGTAGCCACATTATTTACATGGCTGGTCCAGTTAAGTTTCTTGCCAATAGTAACTCCAAGATGTTGATGGTAGAGCATTCAGCGATTGTAATCCTATTGAACATCAAGGGGAAATGGTTCGACTCTATTTTATTGGAGATGGTCATTGTTTGGCACTTGTGTGGAATGAATGTTACTTGCCACTTATCAGCCTAAGCCTGAATGTTGTCCAGGTCTTACAGCATGCGGGCACAGACTGCTTCAGCATGCGAGGAGTAGAGAATGGTACTGAACACTGTGCAATCATCAGTGAATATCTCCACTGCTGACATTGTGTTGGAGGAAAGGTCATTGATGAAGCAACTGAAGATGCTTGGGCCTAGGAAACTGCCCTGAGTAACTCCTGCAGCAATATTCTGGGGCTGAGATGATTGGCTTCCAACAATCACAACCTTTCTCCTTTGTGCTAGGCTCCAGCAAGTGAGGGATTCCCCCAATTCCCATTGACTTCAATTTTGCCAAGGCTCCTTGATGCCACACTCGGTCAAATGCTGCCTTGATGTCAAGAGCAGTCACTCTCACCTCACCTCCTGAATTCGGCTCTTTTGTCCAGGTTTGGATCAAGGCTGTAATGGGGTCTGGAGCTGAATGGCCCTGGCAGAACCCAAACTGAGCATCGGTGAACAGGTTGTTGCTCAGTAAGTGTCACTTGATAGCACTGTCGATGGCATCTTCCATCACTTTGCTGTTGATTGAGAGTAGACCGATGGGGCGGCAATAGACCTCATTGGACTTGTCCTGCTCTTCATGGACAGGACATACCTGAGCAATTTTCCACATTGTCGGGTAAATGTCAGTGTTGTAGCTATACTGGAACAGCTTGGCTAAGTGCACAGCTAGTTCTAGAGCACAAGTCTTTAGTACTACAGCCAGGATGTTGTCAGGGCCCATTGCCTTTGCTGTATCCAATGCGTTCAGCCATTTCTTGATATCACATGGAGTGAATCAAATTGTTTGAAGACCGGTATTGTTTATGGTGGGGACCTCAGGAGATGGCTGAGGTGGATCATCCATGAGTTGGTTGCAAGTGCTGCAGCCTTGTCTTTTGTGCTGGCATGCCAGTCTCCACTATCATCCAGAATGGGGATGTTTTTGGCGCCTCCTCCTCCTCCGGTTAGTGTTTAACTATTCACTGCCATTCACGGATGTGGCAGGACTGCAGAGCTATGATCTGAGCCATTGGTTGTGGAATTCCTTAGCTCTGTCTATAGCATGCTGCTTCCACCTTTTAGTATGCATGTTAGTCCTGTGTTGGAGCTTCATCAGGGTGGCACCTCATTTTTAGGCAGGCCTGGTGCTGCTATTGGCATGCTATCCTACATTCCTCATTGAATCACGGTTGAGTCCCCCGCTTGATGGTAATGTTACAGTGAGGGATATGCCGGGCTATAATGTTACAGATTTTGGTTGAATACAGTTCTGCTTCTGCTGATGGCCCACTGAGCCTCGTGGATGCTCAGTTTTTAGTTGCTAGTTCTGATCTAAGTCTATCCCATTTAGCACGGTACTCATGCCATACAAAACAATGGAGGGTGATCTCAGTGTGAAGATGGGACTTTTCCTCCACAAGAACTGTCTGGTGGTCACTCCTACCAATACTGTCATGGACAGTTGAAACTGTGATAGGTAGATTGGTGAGGACAAGGTCAAGTAGGTTTTTCCCTCTTGTTGGTTCTCTCACCACCTGCCGCAGGCCCAATCTAGCAGATATGTCCTTCAGGACTCGACCAGCTCGGTCTGTTACAGTACAACAATTGAAGACTCCACCCAGAGTACATACTGTGCCCTTGCTACCCTCACTGCATCTTCCAAGTGGTGTTCAACATGGAGGAGCACTAATTCATAAGCTGAGAGAGGGCAGTAGGTGGTAATCAGCAGGATGTTTCCTTACCCATGTTTAACCTGATGCCATGACATGCCATGGGGTATGGTGTCAATGTTTAGGACTCCCAGGGCCAATCCCTCTCGACTGTATACCACTGTGCCACCACCTTTGGTGGATCTGTTCTGATGGTGGGACAGGTCATATCCAGGAACGATGATAGAGGAGCCTGGGACATTGGCTGTAAGGTATGATTTGCTGAGTATGACGATGTTAGGCTGTTGCTTGACCAGTCTGCGGGCAGCTCTCCCAATTTTGGCACAAGTCCCCAAATGTTAGCGAGGAGGACTTCGCAGGCTCAATTGGGCAGGGTTGCCTTTGCTGTTTCTGGTGCCTAGATCGATGTCAGGTTGCCCGTCCGGTCTTATTCTTATTCAACTTTTCTGTAACACTTTGATACAACTGAATGGCTTGCTAGGTCATTACAGAGGGCAGTTAAGAGTCAACCTCATTGCTGTGGGTCTGGAGTCACATGTAGGCCAGGCCAGGTAAGGACGGCAGATTTCCTCCCTTGAAGGGCATTGGTGAACCATATGGGGTTTTATGATAATCCAGTAGTTTCATGATCATCATTAATGAGATGAGCATTTTATCCCAGATTTATTAATTAATTGAATTTAAAATCCACCAGCTGCCATGAACTCATGTCTCCAGAGCATTAGTCCAAGCTTCTGAGTTACTAATCTGAGAACATTACCACTATGCTACCATCCCCTGTCACTATGACAGCATACTAGTTGCATAACCACTTCAAATATTACTTACATGGTAATATATGATGAAAAATAATTTTATGATTGAATACAAATGTGTGTGTATGAGCAAATGAGTAGGGGAGAAGAAGGAACATGAGAAGGAGATACTATCCATGAGCCAGGCATAGCTGCCAACTCACCCTCCTTCACTCATTTTATGCACTGATTTCCAGTGAGACTTCTGCACTCAGCTTGAAGTCGCAGTCTTTTTCAGGTGCATATCTGCTCCCTATTGTAAAGTGCTGCACTACTATAACCAAAAAAGCAGCATTAAAAGGTTGGAAGTAAAAGGGGCATATAAAGGTACACCCATGGGCACACTCTGCAGGCAATCATGAGTGTGAGTACAGTGTTACGACTGACTGCTCCAGTCAAAGCCCCCAATCAAAATATACGATTCTGATTGTGGTGGGAGAAACGCATTGTTGATTCAATCCAATCCCTCCGCAGATTGCCTAACATATCATTTTAAACTTTCCAAATTAAAGAAAGACCCAGTCAAATTGTACCACCTATTAATTCCCCTGAATGAGGCTAACCAAACCAGGTGTCTTTAAATCAACAAACTAACTGTTTAATTAAAAAACTAAATTCTGAAATACTATGAAGATATAAATAACATTTGGAATAGAAAAAATTAACGACCTTGCAAATTTACAGTCCAATGTTGTTTGAATTCCTCACAGCTGTCCGATAGGGGAAAAAAGGTTCTTCCACAGTAGAACAGTCCATAGTCTATTTCCAGCAGTAAGTGATGCTTTCCTTCTCCAGTGAATTTCAACAATTAACAACTTGCAAACATGTTTGAAATGAATCAATTTGGCTTTAGAATATTTGAGGGATAAAAGATTGTCACAGTCTAATTTCCCTTCCTTCAGTTTAAAATACCAGAGATCTCTGTTTTGGCTTGACTTTTTTAAAGAGTTTTGAGAGATAATAATAATTAAACAGACTAACTTCCCTTTCTTCAGTTTACATGGCTGAGAGCTCTTCTTTCAGGTGCTAACACCAGCTGTCTGTCTGTGTTCTGTTAGAACAGTCTGTCTTCAAGCAAAGAACCAGTTCCAAATTGAATTGCAACATTGTCTATCCAGTCCTGGGACCCTGAATGGATGTTGCCAGGTAACCAGGATGCATTCTCTGAAGATGGTTGGTTCCCTCTCCATATGGTTGCATCCAATGGCAACCAAAATGCATTTTCTCTAACACCTGAGGCTTGCTGCTTCTTAAAGCAATACAGCTTCTTTTCCAGCCTTAAAGACACACTACATATTCTCCGGAGAAAAAAAAACTACAGGACCATGACACCTCTGCCCCTAGTGGAATGAAATTCCATTCCTGGAATGCGTTTCATTACAACGGGTAAAAAAAATACAAATTGAAAAAACGCTAACACATTTTTTCTCCCCGGATTTAAAGATATACACATTTCTAAAAAAAATGTATAGACTACAGCAACAAGTTCCACCAGAACATTTCAGCTTCAAATTTTCAAAAGGTTATTCCAATTAACCCATTTCAAATTTACAAGCATAGTCTTCCAGTTGTTTCATGTTTTCCTTCCAAGCGTCCCTATTGTCCATCACCTCAGCCAGGTGAACTGCACAGCTAGGAGCACTGACCACTACTGGGTTTACTATTCTCTAAGAGGTTTCTCTAGTACCCCTTAACCTATGTGTCATCACTTGACACTGAAAAACCTTTGTCCGGTTAACAGACCTGATTTGTTCTTACCCTGGGGTGTCAAAGGAATTTGACAGTATCCCTCCAACACATCTATCTCTTTAAAACACATTGTGTTGCCCACTCTGTCCTTACACAGTCCTTTAAATGAGAATTTGGGTAAGAATCTGTCTTGTTTACTACAGTGACTTTTCTAGAGTCTATGCAAGTTTGAGCTGACCCACCAGGTTTAGACATCAAGACCATCTACAAATTCCAGCTGTCCTGACGAGGTTCATCTAAGCTGCCCTTTCGCAAGCATTGTACCTTAGCTTCCACTTGGGCCTGTCTGTCTGGACCTAAGTGACAAGGATGTCGTTTTAAAGGAATGGTTCCCCCTATACCCGCATCATGTGTGGCGAAGGTTGTACATCTTCTTTCCGGTGCTAACACCAGCTGTCTGTTTGTGTTCTGTTAGAACAGACTGTCTTTAACTAAATAGCCAGATCAAAATTGAATTGTAACATTGTATATCTGGTCCTGGGTCCCTGAATGTCTGTTGCCGGGTAACCAGGATGCATTTTCTGAAGCTGGTTGGTTCCCTCTCCATATGGTTGAATCCAATGGCAATCAGAATGCATTTTCTCTAACTCATGAAGCTTGCTGGTTCGTAAAGCAGTACGGCTCCGTTTCCAACCTTAAAGACACACCACATATTCTCTGGAGAGAAAAAAATTACAGGACCATGACAACAGTTACATGCCTCATTTTGTCAGAAGGATGTCTTAGGTGAAGCTCTTTTAAGATGTCAATGTGCCAAGCATTTCAGGTAAAGTTGCAGCTTCAATTTGTGACCTGCTACAGAATGGGCAACCATGGAAAGTATTCAAATGCTTGTGTAGTCCGAGTGGAGGGCACATTTGATGCCATGTAAAGTTTGCATTTACTTTATATAAGCCAATGGTGAGTAATCATACCTTGGCTGATCTTGTTAAGTCTGGAAACCATCTCTACATTTTGAGGCCTGTTTGCATAGTGGACACAAAGAAAGAAAGATTGCATTTATATAGGGCATTTCATGATGTCAGAAAGTCAGAAGCTCTTTACAGCCAATACTTTTGAATTGTAATCACTGTAGTAAGATATGCTATGGCCACGTGGTGAGGGGTGCAGGTGGTTCCCATTGTTCAATTCCAATCAGACCGCAGCAAGTGTTTTTGTTATTAGTGTTGAACCCCTTTGTGTTTTATTTGTCAAATAAGCAGACAGCGACAGGTTTTATTGTACATTTAAAACAGAAGATTAATTATTTATTGAGCAATATGCCTTATCCTGAAATTGTCACAACTGCACCCACTCACGGGTTCAAACTCACGTGCACACACACACACACACACACACACACACACACACACACACACACACACACACACACACACACACACACACACACACACACACACACACATAGAGACAGATAAAGAGGAAAAGGGGTAAGTGATTTTAAGTGAAGTAGATTTTCAGCATTCCCAGTAAACCTGGTGAATTCTATCAAAGGTCACTTTCTCTTTGGTTGCAGGCCTGATGTGTTTGTAGATTTCTCTGTTGGTTGAAAGTTCAGTTTGAAGACAGAGGATCACTTCCAATTCACTGCTGCACCAGTTGAAAATGTAGAATTCACAGCAAGGCGCCTTCCTTCTTGGCTTGTTGGAGTTTCTCCCAGCTCGCAGCTGGACGAGCTTTTGTAATGCTTCTTCCTGGGTCTCCCTTTCTCTATCTTCAGGGAGCCACCTTTAAAGCTAAAAGTTTCTCATATCTCGCCACTTTTAGAGGACAGAGATTTTCCTCCAATGACCGGCAATGACCCAGGATGTAGCTACTTCACGCCTTCTTTGTTTCAGAAGAACCCATTCAATTCAAAACTGGGTTCAGGATGGATGCAATTAATAGCTCCTAGCTTTGAATGTATTCTTTTGTCCTTGCCAGACAGAGGACTGTTTGAATAAATAAACCAGGTTATTTGACCTTTGGCAGCCATTTTGAAACATATTGTCCACTGTTTCAAAAGAAAAGTCAAATTTTATAACTCTTCAGAGTCAGTTCTTGTAGTTTCAATCACTGGACTTTACGTGAGTGTCACAAATAGGAAATGCAGTAGCCAATTTGTGCACAGCAAGATCATACAAACAGCAATGTGATAATAACCAGCTAATCTTTTATTTAGTGATGTTGGTTGAGGGATAAATATTCTCTGAGGAAAACTCTCCTTCTCTTCTTCAAGATAGTGCCATGGGATCTTTTGCGCCTATTATCTTTTGCATTCTAGCGCCCACACCATTGTTCCATTAGGAAGCCTCAATGTACTGATATGCTACTTCATTCACACACTTGTAGCACTGAACATTTTTGGATCAAAAAAGCACTTCCTTTAAATCATTCAAAAGTGCCCACTCTCCCGAAACACTGATGGATTACACATCAGGAGCTTGCATGGATATATGATGGTGTTTCCAATATGTCTCTGTACATATATGTCTGTTGCCTTGTACTTTCCTATGTGGCGAGGATCTGAAGATCTATAGTAGTGACATGGCAAGTCATTTACTGTCCTTTATTTCTTTACCTTTCTATGTTAAGAACTAATAGAGTTGAATTCAGCAGTGTTAAATCTGCTTTCCAAGTAATTTATTTTACGTAATTACCTCTTGCTATTTTTTAACAGATGTCCTTGCAATTTACACACTGTAAAACTGTGTTTATATAACACAGTGGTACTGCAAAGGTCCACAATTCGTTGTGAAAACATGAAAAAACATGTCCTCTGTTTGTTTTCTTTAGTGATTTGAGGTTAGTGCTAGGCTAGTTCTAATAAGCAACCTGAGGTGTCGTTTATAGATTGCAGGTTAGTTTTAAAGTGAGAGGTGGGTTTACAGACAATGTCTCATTGGTTATCTGTAGAAGTGAAGTAAAGAAGTCTAGTAAAATAAATCTCTGATCTGCTTAGATGAAAAAGACAGAGGAATGGAATGTGCTCCAACTATAGCATCACTTCAACTCACACAGTTTACAAGCCATCTGTATACCTGATATTCCTAGACCACGGCATCGATATGATCGGATTTTTACCATGGTGGACATTTCAGCTAAAAGTGCAAGTAAGTAGAGGCAGCACTAGACCCAGCAGCAAATTTACAAACACAAAGCAGCACAATTCACAAAGATGCAAAGGAAAAACAGGATCTGCTTAATCAAGTTGGCAAAAAGACTCTAAAAACCACTGAGGCTTGGAAACTCAGGTCCTTTCTGTCCATAGCTGAATAATCATCACAAGGAAAGAGGAAAACTCTGATTTCATAGAGGGCTTTGGGGAGGAGTCTCTTGGGACCAGACTAACCTTCTTTCTATCTATTTTTGTAGATTATTAATCTATCATCCTTTGTGCGTTATTTGTTTTCTACTGGTGGTTGGTGACAGGAGTGGGGAATTACTGATTGTTACCGTTCTTGACATTAATACTATATACATATATTAATTTAAAGTGAGACACTGTGGTCATTGTTTAATGTACGGATTCTACTTCCCCACCCTGCCCCCTATTAAAAAAAAGGGACAAGGAACTGTTAAAGTGGCTAGAGGGGACAAAGCTCCTTCAATTGTGAGATCGCCTTTTCAGAGTACAATTCATTATCACTGATGCAAATGTGAAACTTTAAATTGCTACAATTGATAGACTGAAGCACATTGGAACACAAAGAGCAGAAGGTTTATAACCTGCCTGCCAGACCAGACTGCTGACTCATAGCTGATACAGCAGTACTGAGTAACACAATCTCTATTTACATTTGAAGTATGGAGGTCAATAGTTCAGATGCATTTTATCCCACCTACACATAATCTATGGGTTTAGGTGAATGCTGGAGGTGACAGATGCACACTCAGGTACTTTATCCAGATTGCTGCAGGGAAAATCCGTGGGCCCAAACAAAGAGAGATGTGTCTATGACCATGCCACAGGTAGACAATACATCTGCATGATGTAAAACAAAAGCATGTTTTTCACAGAGCTTTTATTAAAGTGCATAAACATCTTTGTTTCCACATTCTGTTGTAACCTTACTAACTTAACGCGTGAAATTACAAGTGTGACCGAGTGGGTAGCCATCCTTTCAAAGATTAACCGACACTAGTTATCACAAATCCTCTGAAAATGTTTATTGTCATTCACAATATCCCATGATCTCATTAAGATAATTACCAAATCTCCTTACCATTCGGTATGAGATATAAAAAGCAATTGAGGCTGCAGTTTCTGTTTTCCAGCAATGGTCATTTTAGGTTTGGTCTGAGATTGGTGCACTGTTTATTAAATGAACATAGCAGTGACCTCAGTCATTACAGTGGGAACACTGATATCATTGTGCCATTCAAAAAATGGTTATAAAATATGCCCAGACAACTGAAGGAGCTCTTTATGTTTGATTATATTTTTAATTGTATTTGGTTTGTGATTGAATATTAAATTATTTAAATGTTTATATTGTATTAACCTAATTGTTGCATGGTGACTGGTTCCTGCTAGTCGATTGAGGACAGGCTATGCGTCTTTGTAATAAATAGATTTTCATAGATATTACAACATGGATCCAAACCATTCAGCCCAACCAGTCTGTGATGGTGATTATCCTCCAAATGAGCAGCAATCCTAATCCCTTCTGCCTGTCCTGTTCTTCTTCTTCTTTGGCCTCCTTGTCTCAAGAGACAATGGGTAAGTGTCTAGAGGTGGTCAGTGGTTTGTGAAGCTGTGCCTGGAGTGGCTATAAAAGCCAATTCTAGAGTGACAGACTCTTCCACAGGCACTGAAGATAAAATTGGTTGTCGGAGATGTTACACAGTTGGCTCTCTCCTTGTACTTTTGTCTTTTTTCCTGCCAACAGCTAAGTCTCTTCGACTCGCCACTCTTTAGCCCCGCCTTTACGGCTGTCTGCCAGCTCTGGCAATCACTGGCAACTGACTCCCACGACTTGTTCAATGTCACAGGACTTCATGTCGCGTTTGCAGACGTCTTTAAAGCGGAGACATGGATGACCGGTGGGTCTGATACCAGTGGCGAGCTCGCTGTACAATGTGTCCTTGGGGATTCTGCCATCTTCCATGCGGTTCACATGACCAAGCCATCTCAAGCGCTGCTGGCTCAGTAGGGGGTATATGCTGGGGATGTTGGCCGCCTCGAGGATTTCTGCGTTGGAGATACGGTCCTGCCACCTGATGCCAAGGATTCTATGGAGGCAGCGAAGATGGAATGAATTGAGATGTCGCTTTTGGTTGACATACATTGTCCAGGCCTTGCTGCCGTAGAGCAAGGTACTGAGGACACAGACACTAGGACTTTTGTGTTCCGTGTCAGTGCGCCATTTTCCCACACCCTCTTGGCCAGTCTGGACATAGCAGCAGACGCCTTTCCCATGCACTTGTTGATTTCTGCATCGAGAGACAGGTGACTGGTGATAGTTGAGCTTAGGTAGGTGAACTCTTGAAGCACTTCCAGAGCGTGGTCGCCAATATTGATGGATGGAGCATTTCTGACATCCTGTCCATGATGTTCATTTTCTTGAGGCTGAGGGTTAGGCCAAATTCGTTGCAGGCAGCCGCATTCCTGTCGATGAGTCTCTGCAGACACTCTTCTGTGTGGGATGTTAATGCAGCATCGTCAGCAAAGAGGAGTTCCCTGATGAGGACCTTCCATACTTTGGTCTTCGATCTAAGATAGGCAAGGTTGAACAGCCTGCCATCTGATCTTGTGTGGAGGAAAATTCCTTCTTCTGAAGACTTGAACGCATGTGAGAGCAGCAGGAAGAAGAAGATCCCAAACAGTGTGGGTGCGAGAACACAGCCCTGTTTCATGTGACTCAGGATAGGAAAGGGGTCTGATGAGGCACCACTATGCTGAATTGTGCCTTTCATATTGTCATGGAATGAGGTGATGATACTTAGTAGCTTTGGTGGACATCCGATCTTTTCTAGTAGTCTGAAGAGATCACGTCTGCTGACGAGGTCAAAGGCTTTGGTGAAATTTATGAAAGCAACGTTCTCATATCCCTTTATTCCCCTTTCCTTTAGCCACTATCTAACCTATTAAATGTCGGCATAGTCGCTACTTCAATCACTAACTGCACAAGCCCATTCCACTGCCTCACAGCTCTCCGGGTAAATAAATTTCTCCTGCCTTCTGTCCTAAATTTCTTGTAAATATACCCCTTCATTCTAGACCTCTCAACCACTGGATAAACAGTCTGTTCTTACCTACACGATCCTATCCCTGCATAATTTTAAACATCTGAATCAAATTACCTCATGATAACTTCTGTTCTAATGTAAAAATCCTCCATTTTTCAAGTCTTTTGTATTTCTTTATACCAGGCAGCATTCTAGTGAATGTGCATTTTACTCTTCAACGTCCTCCCTATAATGAGAAGCTACAGTACTCTAACGGTCATCTTATTAAGTTGACATGGTCAAGTTTGCTGCCAGGTAGTTGAATGAAAAAGGTTATGGAGGAACAGTTTAGTCTTTAATGTGAGTAAAATTGCTCTGTAGTATTGAAACTCAATTGCTGACATCTTCTGCATTGTAGGGCCCCACCGCAAGGTTCAAACCAGGCTTGGAGCTCACTATAAATATTAATTTAAACTTACCATGGAAAGATTGTGCAAAACTGGCTTTCATGCAGTGCTTGCTGCCCCTCTATCTCAGAGTCAGGAGTGACAAAATTACTCTTCGAACTTAAGGCTGTTTGATGAGGAAGCATTACACAAAACTATTGGGTGCTATGTTCATATGGAAAGTTCCAATTATCCGTCAGTGCTCGATGTTGTGATACTCAAGTGTACAGTCATTTTGAAGTTTAACCTCATACTGATATCATGCTTGTAACTGCAGCATAATGGGATCAAGCGTCCTGCAAATAGAATAGTATTAAACAATGCTCCTTATTTGAGCTGCAGTGGTACACCTGCATATGTTGGCAATGCTCCAGTCTCCTCTAAAATTCAGAGCACCACTGTGTAGCCAGAAACCCACACGTGCCCAATGGTGCTTCAAGATTGAGAGGGAACTGTAGAGCTTGGCTCAGTTCCACAGACTGAAATGTAGGTACCGGTGCTTGCCTGCCTGTTGATTGATGTGCTTCTATATGTGTCCTAACATCATCAGATGCATCAGTTGTGGAGGCAATAAGCTTTTCCCAGCTGTTACACTGGAGCCAGCACAACTACAGTGAGCAATCAGACCCTATTTATCAAAGTTTTAGTCAGAATCAGTGCAGGAGCAATGATTTTGAAAAGAACTAGAAGTGGTATGCCACGAATTTAGTGTCATATATATACACCAACGATATGACTAATTGGTGACAATATTACAGCAGGAGCTAATACATAATTTATTTTTATTATAAAAAATAAAAATAAATTACGTATTAGCTCCTGCTGTAATATTGCCACCAATTAAATTCAATTTTTAAAAAATCAGTTCACCTCTTAGCTTTATTTTAGCAAATATACATTTATATGTTGGGGAAAAATATCAGACTGCTGCTCAACAGTTTTTGGGAACAAAAAAAATCATTGCCAGCAACATCAGCTTTAGAGAAGGCCTCACCATCAGCATTTCCCTGTGATGGAAGGAATTCATAAGAATATGAGAAGTAATCATTTTATGATTCTATGAGCAGGGATAGGCCACATGGCCCCTTGGACCTGCTCCGCCACTCAGTAAGATCATGGCTGAATTTCTACATCAACTCCACTTTCCTGCCTTATCCTTATGCCTTACTGCCCAAAGATCTATTGATCGCAGTCTTGAAGAAACTCATCAACTGAGCATCCATAGCCTTCGGAGGTAGAGAAGTCAGTTTAGCAACAGCTCAGAACAGGTTTGTTTCAGGTTGGCATAAATAGAACCAAATCAATAAACTATTTGATTACAGATAAACACTTTGGTGCTGTTTCTTCATGCCTAGTGGTAAACCCACTCTCTGCTAAGCAGCCAACAGTGCAGTCTCTGTTTAATGGGAATAATGACTGCGCCCAGCTCTGCATTAAGTCAGTTGAGTCCTTGTTAGACATGTTTCACTTTATGTAAGCATTATGTTAATTAAAGTGTCCATTCTTGTTTTTTCGCACATTTGAAAAGCCCTTTGCACCTCACAGCAGTGTGTAGGTTCCCATGTGAAGAATTATCAATTGGGGAAAGCCAATCCTGATACTCATGAAACCACCTTCCACCATCAGTCACTGCCTTCAAGAAAGGAGGGCAGAACTACTGGAGGAAGGAAAGCTCTTAAGGTTAGGAGCTATGTATCAATACAATAAACACTGACAATGAGTTCCAGCAATCCTTCTGCCTGTGTGATAAAGTATTATCAAGTACTCGAGTTATGAGTTCTTGTGAAAGAACTGCTGCAAGTCACTGTCACTGATCAGCTACCCTCAGCTTATAGAACAAAGAAAAATAAACATAAGGATATTCACATAAAATACATGCTCCACAATGTCCCTTGTTCATTGGGGTATTCATTCAAAAATCACGTGTGCATCGACTTTTGTGAATTAACAGGCTTTATGACAAAGCAAAGGCTCAACTGCTAATCAGTTGTTTTGCAATCCTGTAAAGAATTTGCTTTAGTCAGTTGTACAGTAGTCATTACAGAAGGATTTTCAGTGTGCAGTACTCAGAGGATAGGTGAAAGGTTAGGAGATGCGATGAAGAAGGAGAGGTAAGGGAAGATCATTTCTGTGAAGACTGTGACATGCCCTCAGCTGTATTTTTAATTCTGTTCTCTTTATGTCATTGGAATATAAAACATTCCTGTTAAGTGTTTAGCTAATTTTTCCATTGCACCATCTTTAGGAGCTGTAATTTCAGGTCCTGCCAGGGACGGGAACGGAGGCAGGCAGGGGATGGAAATACCAGCACAGGCAGATTTTACCAGGGCAAGGGGAGGGCAGCCCTGAGGTCCCACCTAATCTGCTGACCGTGCCAATTCAGATGGTTAAAGAGCCCATTGAGAGCTTGTTATAGAGCATGTTCTGATTTTGACGGGGGCACATGGGCTGCACACACTGTCTGGAGCAAAGTTGGTGAATGGAGGCGGAACACACAGCAAGGAGCCAGTCGTGGCTGCCCCAGGGAATTAGGTGGACACCATGAAAGGGTCAATGGAGCAGAGCGGGAATTGGCTCTGAGTCTTGCTGAGGAGTCTGTAAGTGTCCTGGGCTCACATTCCTCCCACGTTCAGGAGCAGCATGTGCCCTGAGGCTCCTTAGCTGGTCTGTCTGCTGGAAGCTGAACACCAAAAGGCCTGTCCTGTGGCTTTGCTGTTGTACTCACCTTGCCTTAGTGAATCAGGTCATTGCACCGCTTCCCGCACTGGACCCAGTTTCTGCGCACCACATTCCATCTGCTGACTATGTCAACTATCTCCATTCGGAACTGCTTGGTCTGTCTGGGTGGCCTTCGCCTGCCACTTTCCAGGAAGAGGACATCCCTCTTCTTCCCCACGGCCTCAAGGAGGAACTCCAGGTCCATACCTGCAAATTGAAGGGGCTGCCTTGCTCTGGGTTCCAGGCCTCTGGCTGTCCTGTGACATCTTTCAAGCTGAAGGTAAAGCAATGGAATGGTAGCCACAGTAATAGCTGCTGTGCTCTGTTTCAATCGGGCCCGCACTTGAACAGTCCTACCTCTGTTCACGCCACTGTGGCCACTAATTGGCCACCAAACCCATCTCTAAGTCAATTATAGGGGTGCCCCCTTGAAAATCTGAGGCGGTGACTGTTCCCCGGTCCCGACTTCTGTTTCCCAACCCGGAAGGAAAATGCTGCCCTAGGTGTCAGCTTTAGCTCAATGGTAGCACATTTGGGACCAATTTTCACTTGGGGAAAAATCAGCATTAACAAGGCGTTAAGGACCTAAAAATAGATTAGCTCCAACGATAGGCCTACCATGATTTTCACAGGGCCTGGCAGCCAAAGTACCGACCTGAAAAAAGTGGTAGGAACATAGGAAATAGGAGCAGAAGTAGGCTATTTGGCCCCTCGAGCCTGCTTCACCTTTCAACTAGATCATGGATGATCTTCTATCTCAATGCCATTTTCCCGCACTATCCCCTGTAAAAGTTTCTATAGATATGTGAAGAGAAAAAGATTGGTGAAGACAAATGTAGGTCCCTTACAGTCAGAAACAGGGGAATTTAGTATGGGGAATAGAGAAATGGCTGACCAACTAAATGCATACTTTGGTTCTGTCTTCACAAAGGAGGACACAAATATCATACCAGAAATGTTGGGAAACATAGGAGTTAGTGAGGGAGAAGAACTGAAAGAAATCAGGATGAGTACAGAAATGATGTTGGGGAAATTGATAGGACTGAAGGCCGATAAATCCCCAGGACCTGTTGGTATGCATCCCAGAGTACTTAAGGAAGTGGCCCTAGAAATAGTGGATGCATTGGTGGTCATCTTCCAAGATTCTATAGACTCTGGAACAGTTCCTGCAGATTGGAGGGTAGCTAATGTAACCCCACTATTTAAAAAGGGAGGCAGAGAGAAAGCAGGGAATTATAGACCAGTCAGCCTGACATCAGTAGTGGGGAAAATTCTAGAGTCCATTATCAAATATTTTATAGCAGAGCACTTGGAGAACAGTGGTACAATCGGGCAGAGTCAGCATGGGTCTACGAAAGGGAAATCATGCTTGATAAATCTACTGCAATTCTTCAAGGATATAACTAGTACAGTTGATGAGGGGGAGCCAGTGGATGTGGTTTATTTGGACTTTCAGAAGGCTTTCGACAAAATCCCACATAAGAGATTAGTGTGTAAAATTAAAGCGCATGGGATTGGGGGTAGTGTATTGCGATGGATAGAAAATTGGTTGGCAGACAGGAAACAAAGAGTAGGGATAAATGGGTCTTTTTCCGAATGGCATGCAGTGACTAGTGGGGTACCGCAGGGATCGGTGCTGGGACCCCAGCTATTCACAATATACATTAATGATTTAGATGAGGGAACTAAATGTAATATCTCCAAATTTGCAGATGACACAAAACTGGGTGGGAGGGTGAATTGTGAAGCGGATGCAGAGAGGCTTCAGGGTGATTTGGACAAGTTGAGTGAGTGGGCTAATGCATGGCAGATGCAGTATAATGTGGATAAATGTGAGGTTATCCACATTGGTAGCAAAAACAGGAAGGCAGATTTTATCTGAACGGCTATAAACTGAGATAGGGGAATATGCAATGAGACCTAGGTGTTCTCCTACACCAGTTGCTGAAGGTATGCGGGTGCAACAGGCGGTAAAAAAGGAAAATGGCATGTTGGCCTTCATAGCAAGAGGATTCGAGTAGAGGAGCAGGGATGTCTTGCTGCAATTATACAGGGCCTTGGTGAGGCCACATCTGGAATATTGTGTGCAGTTTTGGTCTCCTTAGCTGAGGAAGGATGTTCTTGCTATAGAGGGAGTGCAGTGAAGGTTTACCAGACTGATTCCTGGGATGGTGGGACTGACGTATGAGGAGAGATTGAGTCGGTTAGGATTATATTCACTGGAGTTCAGAAGAGTGAGAGGGAATCTCATAGAAACCTATAAAATTCTAACAGGACTTGACAGGGTAGATGCAGGAAGGATGTTCCCGATGGTGGGGGAGTCCAGAACCAGGGGTCATATTCTAAGGATACGGGATAAACCTTTCACGAATGAAATGAGGAGAAATTTCTTCACCCAGAGTGGTGAGCCTGTGGAATTCACGACCACAGAAAGCAGTTGAGGCCAAAATATTGTATCTTTTCACAAAGAAGTTAGATATAGCTCTTGGGTCTAAAGAGGTCAAAGGGTATGGGGCGAAAGCGGGAACAGGTTACTGAGTTGGATGATCAGCCATGATCATAATGAATGGCAGAGCAGGCTGGAAGGGCCGAATGGCCTACTCCTGCTCCTATTTTCTATGTTTCTATGTTTCCCCATATCCCTTGATATCTTTAATATCGAGAAATCTAAGATCAATATCTATCGAGGTCGGCCTCTTTCCAATGAAAATCATGGTCCTATTGATGTAGTTAGGACCCCAATTGCTATTTTATGGGACAAATGGGAGGAGGGTACACTTCACAGATTCTGTCCATGAGTACTGGTGTTCCAATCAGGAAACACACAGCACCATTTTAAAAATGGTTTTTTTTGTGGAGTCACACCCCGCTCCACAAGAGTACTACAGGCTACTGCTGGTGAGAGCCAAGCTCTGTCATGGCGCCCCCCCTATCCCACCCCACCCCCCTCCATGACCTACCTGTGGGACTACCTGCATTCCATTCACTCAGTGCCCTTGAGGTCAAGGATTGATGAGCTACATTGGGTCACACAATCCAGGGTTTAGCCACCTGAGTTTCAATATCAACCCTCTTGCCTCTTAATCAGAAAGTCATGGGTTCAAGCTGAGCTGCAGAATCTTGAGGATGTATTCTAGACTGACATTCAGTGCACTATAGTATCCTCTTTTGGGTTAGATGCTAAACCAAAGTCCTGTCTGCGCTCTCAAGTAGATAGAAAAATGCCACAGCACTATTCAAAGAGCAGGAGCATTCTTCCAACTGCTGACCAACATTCCTTGTTCAGGAAAAATCACTAAAACAGACTAGCTAGTTATTTAACTCACTGCTGTTCGTAAGTCCTTTTATGCACAAATTGGCTGCTTATTTGCCTACTGAACAATGATGGTTACGCTTGAATAGTAATTCATTGACTGTGAAAAATTTGAGAACATATGGCAGCACTAAAGTCACTATATAAATGTAAGTTTTTCTTAATTTTTGTAAGATGTCTACACGAGTTCATCTTTGAACCAGCTTGCATAACAAACTCCAAATTACATTAACAGTTGCTCAACCAAACAAATTACCACAGTGAAGTGACTCACCCCCAAACACCAAAGACAGCAAAGATGGAGTTGAACACAAAGAAGCACACTACTTTATTAGACAACACGATAGTTGTGCAATAAATGATTTAACATTGTGAAGCACATAAAGAGGCTGAAATGTGCTGAGAGCAGAGATTAAAAACAAGCAGCATCACATCTGCTGCTAATTACATATCTCATTCGATATTCGATTGCATTGATGTTATTGGAACTGAATATCAGATTAGAAATATTACTGGCAACAATATAATTCTGCCCAATTTGCACCCTGCCCAAGTCAAATTTCACCCCCAAAGTATTTAGGTATTTATTATGAATTAAACAGGCATAAATATGGTTAAAATTTGTCACAACATAACCTGAGTTTGTCCTATAACAGTATTACAAAGAAATATTCAATGTCCAAAATTGCACTTTGGCTTAGCCAATTTAAGCATACAGTTTGTACTCAACACCTCACTGAGAAGCTTCCAGCATTCAGCTATTACTCTGACACATCAACATGACACAAAGGAGGGACTGATTTTCATTCCCCCTCTGCCTGAGCAATGGACCCCCCAGAGATGGGCTAGAAGATGGGTGGGGGCTGGGTGGCGGCCCAAAGAATTGTGACGGGAGACGGGGGCAGAGGGCCTGTCATCTTCCCATCATATTGCAATTAAGTGAGGGATGGGATAGGCCAATGACGGCCTGCCCACCCAGAGGTTAATTGAGGCACTTAAGAGGCCTATTATCAGCCACTTCCCACCGCTGCTGGAATAAAGCCAGCCTCCGCCATTCGGGGAGGTTGCCAAGTAAAACGAGGCAACCTCCCTGCGGACTTAGGAGGGAGCGCCTCCTCCGTTGCCAATCTGTGGCCCACAGAGGGCCTCAGCAGAGAACAACCCACCTCCCTAAACCCCCTCCCTTGTAATCACCACACTCTCTCTCCCCCCATGGCCGGGGCCTGCCGGACTGGCCCCCGCAACCCTGCCTCACTTTCCTGGGTTCCCGATCTCCAGCACTGGGCCTGGTTCCCAGGTCTCCAGCAGTACTGGCAGTGGCCACCACTCCCAGTTGGGCTGTCGATACTACCGAGCTTCCAGCCCTCTGATTGGATGGCAGCTCCTGGAGGCAGGACCCCCGAATTTAAAGGGCCAAGGATCCTGGCGTCAGGCAGTTTTTTGCCTGTGCACCGTTAAATAGAGCCAGGAAGGCTCTGAATGGCCAAGGCAAGGTTCCCACCGCCTTTTTGGCCTGGCTCCACTAAATTCTATCCATAAAATGCCTTCTGTCTGATGTGAACCAACTTAGATTTGCAGGTTCAGATGGTTTCCCAAGTACACAAACCATTCCATTGTTCCTAAGAAAAGGCACTCCAGAGAAGCTGAACTTCCAAAAGAAAGGCAAAACCATACAGTGCAACAGCATCCAACCTCCTTTCCTCTGCTTTGTGCCTGGAGAATGCTCAGAACTAAAAGGGGTGGAAAACTATGTGCTTAGGTCTCTGCCTCATGTGATTCCACCCCCACCACGAATGGATGTGTGGTTGGGGTTTGGGGGCTTTGTGTGCTTGCACCTAGAGGTGAATTCCTGACACCCACCACCCTCTGGGTGAAAAAGTTTTTCCTCATGTCCCTGCTAATCCTTCTACCAATCACCTTAAATCTGTGCCCCCTGGAAATTGACCTCTCCGCTAGGGGAAACAGGTCCTTCCTGTCTATTCTATCTAGGCCCCTCATAATTTTGTACACCTCAATTAAGTCACCCCTCAGCCTCCTCTGTTCTAATGAAAACAACCCTAGCCTATCCAATCTTTCCTCATAGCTGCAACTTTCAAGCCCTGGCAACATTCTTGTAAATCTCCTCTGTACTCTCTGCAGAGCAATTACGACCTTCCTGTCATGCGATGTCCATAACTGTAAGCAATACTCCAGATGTGGCCTAACCAGTGTTTTATACAGTTCCAGCATCACATCCCTGCTTTTGTTTTCTATACCTCGGTCAATAAAGGAAAACATTCCATATGCCTTCTTCACCACTTCATCTACCTGTGCTGTCACCTTCAGGCACCTGTGGACATGCACTCCAAAGTCTCTCACTTCCTCTATCCCTCTCAATATCCTCCCATTTATTATGTATTCCCTTGCTTTGTTAGCCCTCCCCAAATGCATTATCTCACACTTCTCCAGATTGAATTCCATTTGCCACTTTCCCGCTCATTCAACCAAACCATTGATATTATTCTGGAGACTACAGTTATCCTCTTCACTATCAACTACATGGCCAATTTTTGTGTCATCTGCAAATTTCCCAATCATGCTTCCCACATTAAAGTCTAAATCATTAACATATACCACAGACAGGAAGGGACCCAACACTGAGCCCTGTGGAATGCCAATGAAAACCACTTTCCATTCGCAAAAACATCTGTCGACCATTACCCTTTGTTTCCTGTCACTGAGCCAATTTTGGATCCAACTTACCACATTCCCCTGTATCCCATAGGCTTTTACTTTTCTGACCAGTCTGCCATGTGGGACCTTGTTAAATGCAACATCCACTGCACTATCCTCATCAAGCCTCCTTGTTACTTCTTCAAAAAATTCAATGAAGTTGGTAAGACATGACCTTCCTTTAACAAATCTATGCTGACTATACCTGATTAGTCCGTGCCTTTCTAAGTGACAGTTTATCCTATCTCTCAGAATTGATTCTAATAATTTGCCCACCACTGAGGTCAGACTGACTGGCCTATCCCTTGCACCCCTTTTAAACAATGGTACAATGTTCGCATACTTTCAATCCTCTGGTACCACGCCTGTATCTAGTGAGGATTTGAAGATGATCATCAGGGCATCTGCTATTTCCTACCTTGCTTCCTTTAACAGCCTGGGATACAATCCATCCGGCCCTGGTGATTTATCCACTTTCAAAGATGTCAGACCCTCTAGTATTTCCTCTCTCATTATGCTTATCACATCTAACATTTCATAGTCCTCCTCTTTAACTGCAATGTCTGCATCATTCCTCTCCTTTGTGAAGACAGAAACAAAGTACTCATTAACAATCTTACCCACATCTTCTGCATCCATGCAGAAGTTACTTTGTACATCTCTGAAAGGCCCTACCCTTTCCTTAGTTATCCTCTTGCTCTTAATGTACTTATAAAAGGGTTTTCCTTGATTTTACCTGCCAATATGTTTTCTCTCTTTGATTTCCTGATTTCCTTTTTTAAATCATGAGAACCAGTCCCAATGCCCCAGAAATCTTAAGCCCTCCCTCTTGCACCATCTCTTCAGCCACTCATTCATCTGGTGTATTCTTCTATTTCTATACTCACTAGCACATGGCCTTGGGAGTAATTCAGAGATTACTGCCTTTGAGGTCCTACTTGCTAATCTCTTTCCTAATTCCCTAAACCCAACCTGCAGGACCTCATCACTTTTCTACCTATCTCGTTGGTATGAATGTGGACCATGACCTCTGGCTCTGGACCCTCACCCTCAAGAATGCTTTGTAGCCGCTCAGTGATATCCATGACCCTTGCACCAGGGAGGCAACATACCATCCTGGAATCATGTTTGCGACCACAGAAATGCTTGTCTGTTCCCCTAACTATGGAATCCCCTACCACTATTGCTCTCCTGTTCTTTCTCCCCCCTCCCTGCGCAGCTGAGCCACCCATGGTGCTCTGATCATGACTCTCGCTGTAGTCTCCAGAGGAACCCTCTTTCCCATCAGTACTCAGAACTAAATACCAGTTAGAAGGTGGGATGCCCTCTGGGAACCTGCACTACCTGCCTTGTCCTTCTTGTCTGTCTGGCAGCCACCCAGTCCATCTCTTCCTGCGCTCTCTTAAGCTGCAGGGTGACCACCTCCTGAAATGTGCTATCGACGTATCTCTCATCCTCATGAGTGCACCTCAGTGACACCAGCTGCTCCTCGAGTTCCAAGATTCGGTGCTCGAGTTTTTGTATTTGATGGCACTTCCTGCACATGTAGTTGTCCAGTTCATGTGTAGGTCCTAGAGTCCCAACATGGCATAGGATTCGACTGCACTAAAATTGGAAGTTAAATAAACACAATAAAATGATTATAAATAGAATGAACAAACGAGTAACCACCCGTTGACTACTGGCATTTTAGTTTCTACTTAGTAGATAGACCTAAATGTTGGAGGAAAAATAAAAATCAACAGAAAAAAGAAAAGAAGAAAGAAGAAAATACCCACCAGATTACCGACTAGCTCCCTGTGCCCAAACTTGTGTCTAGCCCATCTAGATTAGATTAGATTAGATTAGAGATACAGCACTGAAACAGGCCCTTCGGCCCACCGAGTCTGTGCCGACCATCAACCACCCATTTATACTAATCCTACACTAATCCCATATTCCTACCAAACATCCCCACCTGCCCCTGTATTTCCCTACCACCTACCTATACTAGTGACAATTTATAATGGCCAATTTACCTACCAACCTGCAAGTCTTTTTTGGCTTGTGGGAGGAAACCGGAGCACCCGGAGAAAACCCACGCAGACACAGGGAGAACTTGCAAACTCCACACAGGCAGTACCCAGAATCGAACCCGGGTCCCTGGAGCTGTGAGGCTGCGGTGCTAACCACTGCGCCACTGTGCCGCCACTGTGGAGCATCTGAGAGAGGCAGGTAACAAAGACATGAAAAACTTGAAAAGGTAGTAACTGTTTTTTTAGGATTCCCATTGATCTTCAGGCTGCAGACCTTCTGCTTTCTGTTTGTAGACAGCGGCCATTAGGACCTGCATTCAGTGGCCATTACCAATGTTGGAGGCCTCTGGCTCTTATGCTTGCAGCAGCAGATATGCCCCATCCCTACCCCCGTCCTCGCCGTCACACCACCACCAACACTGCCCACACCCACCCCCCCCCCCCCCCACCCCCGCCCCAATTTCAGGTTCTTAGCCTTATCAGATGATGTGCTGACCATAGTAAATGACTAGAATCTGGTAATGTGGGCAGGTTTAAGTTCGTTCAAGTGGAGGCCACCTTTGCAAGTTGACCCGTCAATATAGGACGGAGTAAAGGAAGGTTCATTCCTCAACTAAATGTGCTGCAACTGACCTGGGAGTGTTTCTTGGTGACATTAGTGCTCAAAATGGAAATTTGCTCAATTTTGCAGCAGTAACATATTTTGTCTCAATGGAAACACACAAAGGAAAATGTGATCTTAACAGGATTAAAAATAAACATCTAATAAAAGATAATAGTTGTTATCATGCATAGCTCAATATCCATAAACCATGGCTTGTGTACCTAGCACTGTTGACCTCTGCTCTTCACCTGTGGGTTTTATTTTGTTATTGACAGAAACCTTAGGGCAACTAGCAAAGGTCATCAATGTCAGTACACCAACTGTATTTGATATTCACCTCAGTAAGAAAACATTAATCAACTTTGAAATCAAATCTGAAGAGGCATTCTTCACAAAAGAGAAACCTTAATTATGAATACTACACATTAAAGGACTTTATAATTATAGCTTCATTGGTAGTGGCTTAGTGGGTGGTGAATGATGAAATATTAACAGAAAATGCTGGGACACACAGCAAGTCAGTCAGCATCTATAAAGAGGAAAAAACAGGCAATTGGGGGGCTGGTGGTGTGGTGGTAATGTCACTAAACTAGTAATTCAGAGGCCCAGACCTAATGCCCAAGAGCCACAGATCCAATTCCCACCATGGCAGCTGATGGAAGTTAAATTCAATTAATTAAAATTCTGGAATTGAAAGCTAGTCTCAGTAATGCTGGCAGGAAACTAATTGCCATAAAAATTCATCTGGTCCACTAATGTCCTTTAGGTAAAGAAATCTGCCTTCCTTACCTGGTGGCCTACATGTGACTCCAGACTCACACAGCAATGTGGTTAACTCTTAACTGCCCTTTGAAATGGCCTAGCAAGCTAATCAGTTAAAGGGCAATTAGGGATGAGCAACAAATGCTGACCTTGCCAGTGACACCCACATCCAATGATTTTTTTTTTAATGTTTAGGATGTGAAAGCATTCATCAGAAATGCTCTGGTGTTAATGATGTTATATGGTATTCATTTTCAAGATGCTTCATTTTGTTTATAGATATTACTGCTGTTACAGAATGATTAGCCTCTGCTGATAGTGACCTCAGCTGGCCATTACTTTGACTATGACTATGAATTGAAACCTGCCTTGGCAGTCCTGCAGTCTTGAAGTCCACCTTACCTTTGTAAATGTGGGATTTTTTATACAACAATTTTTGAGAAAAAATACACATAAAGGGCTGAATTTATTGAGGCCATTTTAAGTGGGAATGGAGGCGTGGTGGGGGCGGGTGGTGCGGTGGGGTGCGGTAGGGTGCGGGTGGTGGCCAGAGAATTATGTTGGACATAAAAACAAGAAATTCTGGAAATAGTCAGCAGGTCTGGCAGCATCTGTAGCGAGAGAAGCAGAGTCCCTGTGAGGTCAATGACCTCCTTTATTCTGCCAAGGTGACTGCAACATAGCTGTTTCCTTTTTAGGGTTTGCATGTGGCTATGCAGGAGGAAGCGGAACATGGAGAGGGAGGCACCACAAAGGTGCTGGAGATGTTCTTGTTTCAGGAGATCAGGATGCTGAAGCGGTTTGGGTGGAGATGAGGAATAGTAGGGAAAGAAGTCACAAGTGGGAGTGATCTACAGGCCCCCGAACATTAATCACAATGTAGGATGAAGTATACAAGAAGAAATATTGGGTGCTTGTGATATAAGGACGGCAGTAATCAAAGGTGATTTTAATCTATATATAAACTGGAAAATCAGATTGGCAATAGTAGCCTGGCTGAGGAGTTCATAGAATGCTTTTGAGATAATTTCTCAGAGCAAAACATTCTGGAACCAACCAGAGTGCAGGTTATATTAGACTTGGTATTGTGTAATGTGACAGGATTAATTAATGACCACAAAGTAAAGGCACCTCTAGGTAGCAGCAACCACAATATGATTGAATATTACATCCAGTTTGAAAGAGAGGAGTGGGTCTAAGACTAGTATTTTAAACTTGAATAAGGGCAACTATGTGGGCATGAAAACTGAGCTAGCTGAAGTAAACTGGGTTACTAGGCTTGGAGATAGATCAGTAGAGAAGCAGTGGCAGACATTTAAGGGGATATTTCAAAACACTCAGAATAAGTATATTCCTACTATAAAGAAAAATTCGAAGGGGAGGACCCACCATCCGTGGTTAACTAAAGAAGTTAAGGAAAGCATCAAACTTAAGGAAAAGGCATATAATTGCACAAAGATGAGTGGCAGTTCAGATGATTGGTCATAATCTAAAGAACAGCAGAGAATGACGAAAAGGTTAATCAGAAGAAAGAAATTAGAGTACGAGAGGAAGCTAGCTAGAAATGTAAAAATGGATATCAAGAGTTTCTAGAGTAAGTAAAGTGAGTGTTGGTCTTTTAGAGAGTAAGAATGGGGAGCTAATAGTAGATTATAAGGAAATGGCGGATGAAATGAACAAATATTTTGCTTCTGTCTTCACTATCGAGGACACAAAAAACATTCCAGTAATAGCTGTAAATCAGGAGATGGAAGGAAGAGAGGAACTTGGTGAAATTACCATCACTGGGGAAGTGGTACTGAGCAAGTCCCCGGGTCCTGATGGACTTCATCCTAGGATCTTAAAAGAGGTGGCTACTGAGGTAGTAGATGCATTGGTGTTAATTTTTCAAAATTCGCTAGATTCTGGAAAGGTTCCGTCAGACTAGAAAGTAGCTAATATAACCGTTCTATTCAAAAAGCTGGTGGGGGAGGCAGAAAACAGGTAATTATAGGCCAGTTAGCCATGGGGAAGGTGTTAGAATCGATCATTAAGGAGGTTGTAGCTAGGCACTTAGAAAAATTCAAGGTAATCGGGAATAGTCAACATGGTTTTGTGAAAGGGAAATCATGTCTAACCAATTTGTTGGAGTTCTTTGAAGAAGTGACATGTGCTGTGGATATTGGGGAGCCCGTGGATGTACTGTACTCGGATTTCCAGAAGGCATTTGACAAGGTGCCACATAAAAAGTTATTGTACAAAGTAGAAGCTCATGGCATAGGAGGTAACATATTAGTATGGATAGACGATTGGCTGGCTGGCAGAAAACAGAGTATGCATAAATGGGTCCTTTTCTGATTGGCAGGATGTGATGAGTGGAGTCCCGCAGGGGTCTGTGCTGGGGCCTCAAATTTTTACAATTTATAACAATGACTTAGATGAGGGGAGCGATGGCATGGCAGCTAAATTTGCAAATGACACAAAGATAGGTGGGAAAGTATGTTGTGAAGAGGACATAAGGAGCTTGCAGACCGATATAGATAGGTAGAGTGAGTGGACAGAAATCTGGCAGATGGAGTATAATGTGCGAAAATGTGAAGTTGTTCACTTTGCCAGGAAGATTAAAAAAGCAGAGTATTACTTAAATGGAGAATGACTGCAAAATTCCAAGGTGCAAAGGGATCTAGGTGTTCTATTGCAGGAGACACAAAAAGTTAGTATGCAGGTACAGCAAGTAATAAAGAAGGCTATTGGAATGCTATCCTTTATTAGGAGAGGAATAGAAAATAAAAGTAAGGATGTTATGCCTCAGCTATACAGGGCATTGGTGAGACCACATCTAGAATACTGTGTACAGTTTTGGTCTCCTTATTTAAGGAAGGATGTAAATGCGTTGGAGGCTATTCAGAGGAGGTTTACTAGATTGATACCTGTAATGAGTGGGTTGTCTTATGAGGAAAGGATGGACAAACTGGGCTTGTTTTTACTGGAGTTTAGAAGAGTGAGGGGAGACTTGATTGAAGTTTTTAAGATACTGAACGGTCTTGACAAGGTGGATGTGGAGAGGATGTTTCCTCTTGTGGGTGAGTCCAGAAGGAGGGGGCACTGTTTTAAAATCAGGGGACGCCCTTTTAGGACAGAGATGAGAGGAATTTTTTTCGCTCAGAGGGTTGTGCGACTTCGGAACTTTCTGCCTCAGAAGGTGGTGGAGGCGGGGTCATTGAATATTTTTAAGGTGTAGGTAGGTAGATTCTTGTTAGGCAAGGGAATCAAGGGGTATTGGGAATAGATGGGAGTGTGAAATTTGAAACACAAACAGATCTTACTGAATGGTGGAGCAGGCTCGAGGGGCCGAATGGCCTACTTCTGCTCCTAATTCGTATGTCTGTATGTTCATATGGTTGTAATAGTGCTAACATGAATTGAGGGGAGAGGGAGATGAATTGTAATATGAATTGGGAAGGGAAGGGAAGGGGAGGCTGACAAGAACTGATGAGCTAGAAGAGCAACTTCGGGAAAAAACTATACAGATCAATCTACTGCATTCCTATACTGTGTCATTTAGAAATTCCAGTAATTTTATCTGGAATTATGAATTGAAAAGCTTTTCAAAAGCTGACCATACGCAGTTAGACAGTTTATCCATTTCTTCTTTCTTGTATACTCACTAACCTCTAGTACCTAATCACTATTCGCATGCTTAAGGAGGATTGAAACTGATTATCGTTAGAGCCTCTGCTATCTGCTCTCTGATTTCCTTCAATGGCCAAGGATACTTACTGTAGTTTAAGGATGTAATGGGTTAATTCTGAAGCCAGTGAGAGCAACCCCTCCCACTGTCAGAATGATGATGTCATCGTAACATGCTGTTAGGCTGGAGAGAAGAGAGAGCAGCACAAAGGATGCTAGTTTAGGAGGCTTGATGAGAGTGTATATAGTATTATGTAAATAATAAATAGCCCTTAGTTGACCTTATCCTGAGTCTAAGACTTTCTCCAGAACATCCCTGTTACGCTACTAAATATAACAACAACACAATACTAGTTAAAATGGTCAAGAAAATTTGAAGATCTCCCTACCTCGTGGAGAAGCGCCAGGAAAACAGCAGATCTAGTCTGGGGGCTGCAATGAACTCAGAAACTGCGCCATAACCACAGACAACATGGCCAGTTGATGAGAAATCTTCGCAGCAATAAAATCCTGGAAAAGGCCAAATTTAATAAATAAGCGCAGAAGATAGGAGAATCTGTAGATTCTTATATTAATGATCTATACCATTTGGCAAATGGATGTAAATATGGTGAATTAAAGGCAAAACTAATCAGAGACCAAACAGTTGTCAGCATAGCTGATGAATCTTTGTCAGACCTTTTGCAGTCGAAGGAGGATCTTACACTTGAAAAGGCCATTCACATTGCAAGACAGGCTGAAGGTCGCAAACAAAATATGGTCATTCTGTGGGCTGAAGACAAGCCGTGGATGAGAAGAAGTCCAGTGACAGTACAGTTTGTGAAGCCAAGGTCTGAGAAACACTTTGTGAAAAAGGAGACACACACAGGTGAGAGGGTGCATGACACCGAGAAACCGTACCAATGCAGAGAGCAGAGAATCAAGTGCATCAGTATCCAGAAGATAAAACACCAGGAGATTTCCTAGGAGCAATAAAGGACCAAATCAAGAATTCTGGATGGCGGATATCTACATAAACGGATACCTCACGAATTTTAAACTGGACACAGGTGCTAGTGTCACAGTTCTGTTTGACCAAGAGCCATGGTTGATGAGACATTGCCAACAACCAGTGGATACACAGTTGGATGGTCCAGGTGGGACATAACTGAGAGTAAAAGGCAAACTGCAAGCAATTCTCCAACACAGAGGGAGGCAAATTGTGGAGACCTTATATGTCTCGCATAAGCAAGAATTTTCCTTACTGGTTAGAAAAGCATTCTTAGACCTGCATTTGATCAAGACGATGGACGAAGTCAAGAAAACAGGGGTAAAGAATTGCTTCCGAGCAGAATTCCCGAAGCTGTTCACAGGGCTCGGAAGACTCAAGATGGAGTACAAAATCACACTCAAGGAAGGCACCAGGCCAGTGTGTACCTTCACACCCAGAAAGATACCTTATCCATTATTAAGCCAAGTTCAAGACCAATTGGAAGAGATGACAAGAAAGGGCATTATCCCTCCTGTAACACAAGCAATGGAGTAGTGTTCAGCCATGGTTCCTGTCCCAAAACAGAATGGAATTCTGTGTATTTGCGTTGATTTAACACAGCTCAACAAAGCAGTAGTGCATGAAATTCACCCAATGTCCACAGTTGATGACAGCTTAGCGAAACTCTCTCAGAGCACCATGTTTACAAAACTTGATGTCAATAGTGGGTTTTGGCAGATACACCAAGATGAGACCTCAACATCACTGACTATATTTATAATGCCTTTCGGGATTTTTTTTTTACAGAGTATATCCTGACAATGCAGAGCATGCACAGAGTGATCGCCGATATCATCAGTGCGTCCGACCATTTGCCAGCTTGCCAGTATGGGTCTGTGCATGCGTGCATCAATTTCACCACGCAATGACATCTAAGTATTGCTGCACACCTGAATGGGCGCCATTGCCACGCCCATCCCTCCAAAAGCACCCCGCTCCCCCCCACAACCGGCGCCTGAATCACTGCTTCTCTTCCCCACTCCTCCCCGCCGTTCTCTCTCACGTCCGCCTGCTCGCCGCTCCATCCCGCTGCTGGCATCCCGCCTCGCTGCTAGCACCCTGCTCACTACCCCACTACCCCCCCGGCTGCTACTCTGGACGGCTTGTCGGGAAGGAAAGGCGGGATAGAGTGGCGAGCAGTTTGAAGTGTCGGGAGGGAGCGGCAAGCAGATGGCAGAAGAGAACGGCCGGATGGAGTGGCCAGAAGGTGGGTGCGGGAGGGAATGGGGAAGAGAAACGGCGATCGCAGGAAGGGGCAGAAAACTGATTGAGGCAATTGAGGTGGCGAGCACTGGAGGGAGTGGGGAACAGAAGTGGAGATCGCGAGAGGGAGCTGGGAACAGCTGTGGGTGTGTGGAGGCGGCGATCGTGGCCATTGAGGGGTAAGGGGGTTTGGATTCAATTCTTCTTCTGTGTCAAATTAAGCAGCAACATTTGTATTACTGGCAGCTACATGAGATGTCACAGACAGTGATGTTTCTGTGGATGAGGCTGCATTTTTTTATATCTGTTCATGGGATATAGGCGTCGCTGATAAGGCCACCATTTATCACCCATCCTTAATTGGCCTTTAGAAGGTGGTGTTGAGCTACCTTCTTGAATTGCTGCAGTCCATGTGAGGTAAGTGCTGTTAGGAAGGGAGTTTCAGGATTTTGACTCAGCGACAGTGAAGGAACGGCGATATAGTTCCAAGTCAGGATGGTGTGTGACTTGGAGGGGAACTTGCAGGTGGTTGCTGCCCTTGTCCTTCTAGGTGGTAGAGGTCACAAGTTTGGAAGGTGCTGTCGAAGGAGCCTTGGTGCAGTGCATCTTGTAGGTGGTATACACTGCTGCCACTGTGCATCGATGGTGGAGGGAATGAATATTTGTGGATCGGTGTAATCAAGCGGGCTGCTTTGTCCTGGATGGTGTCGAGCTTCTTGAGCGTTGTTGGAGCTGCAACTATCCAGGCAAGTGGAGAGTATCCATCACACTCCTGACTTGTGCCTTGTAGATGATGGACAGGCATTGGGGAGTCAATTTCAGTGGAAGTTTAAAAGTTAATTCCCTTTTGTTTTCGGAGGACCAGGGGACTGCTGGGTAAGTAAAAACTATATATTTGCGTGGTGGCTGTACCCGAGACACTACACGTGTAGTGTCTCCCACCCACCCTCCTCCTCTAACCAAAAAAAAGGACTCTGTTGTGTTGATAAGGTAAGCTTTTTATTTAAGAAGTTCTGTCCGTTGGATTGCTAACCTAACAAGTTCTGACATTTTTTTTGTTTTTGGTTTTTCAGTAGATTTGTTGGGAATTTAGAATAGAGGGAATGGAAGTTAAGGCAGTTGTATGTTCCTCCTGCAGAATGTGGGAGGTAAGGGTCGCCAAGAGTGTCCCTGCTGACTGCATCTGCGGGAAGTGCACCCAACTCCAGCTCCTCGAGAACCGCGTTAGGGAACTGGAGCTGGAGCTGGATGAACTTCGGATCATTCGGGAGGCGGAGGGGGTTATTGAGAGGAGTTATGGGGAGGTAGTCACACCTCAGGTAAAAGAAGTAGGTAGATGGGTTACCGTCAGGGGAAGGAGAGGGAACCAGCAGGCAGTGCAGGGATCCCCTGTGGCCGTTTCCCTCAACAACAGGTATACCGTTTTGGATACTGTTGTGGGGGACGACGTACCAGGGGTACGCAATGAACAGGTATCTGGCACAGAGTCTGTCCCCGTTGCTCAGAAGGGAAGGGGGAAGAGGAGCAGAGCATTAGTCATTGGGGACTCCATAGTTAGGGGAACAGATAGGAGGTTCTGTGGGAACGAGAGAGACTCACGGTTGGTATGTTGCCTCCCAGGTGTGAGGGTTCGTGATGTCTCGGATCGTGTTTTTGGGATCCTTAAGGGGGAGGGGGAGCAGCCCCAAGTCGTGGTCCACATAGGCACCAACGACATAGGTAGGAAGAGAGATGGGGATTTAAGACAGAAATTCAGGGAGCTACGGTGGAAGCTTAGAGCGAGAACAAACAGAGTTGTTATCTCTGGGTTGTTGCCCGTGCCACGTGATAGCGAAGCAAGGAATAGGGAGAGAGAGGAGTTGAACACGTGGCTGCAGGGATGGTGCAGGAGGGAGGGTTTTGGTTTCCTGGATAATTGGGGCTCTTTCTGGGGTAGGTGGGACCTCTACAAACAGGATGGTCTTCACCTGAACCAGAGGGGTACCAATATCCTGGGGGGGAGATTTGCTAGTGCTCTTCGGGGGGGTTTAAACTAATTCAGCAGGGGAATGGGAACCTAAAATGTGGTGCCAGTGTACAGGAGGTTGAGAGTAGTGAGGTCTGGGATAAGGTTACAAGGACGCAAGAGGGCACTGGCAAGCAAGAACCTGGTTTAAAGTGTGTCTACTTCAACGCCAGGAGCATCCGGAATAAGGTGGGTGAGCTTGCAGCATGGGTTGGTACCTGGGATTTCGATGTTGTGGCCATTTCGGAGACATGGGTAGAGCAGGGGCAGGAATGGATGTTGCAGGTTCCAGGATTTAGATGTTTCAGTAAGAACAGAGAAGATGGTAAAAGAGGGGGGGGATGTGGCATTGTTAATCAAGGAGAGTATTACAGCGACAGAAAGGACGTGTGAGGACTCGTCTACTGAGGTAGTATGGGCCGGGGTTAGAAACAGGAGAGGTGAGGTCACCCTGTTGGGAGTCTTTTATAGACCTCCAAATAGTTCCAGAGATGTAGAGGAAAGGAAAGCGAAGATGATTCTCGACAGGGGCGAGAGTAACAGGGTAGTTGTTATGGGGGACTTTAACTTTCCAAATATCGACTGGAAATACTATAGTTCGAGTACTTTAGATGGGTCAGTTTTAGTCCAGTGTGTGCAGGAGGGTTTTCTGACACAGTATGTAGACAGGCCAACCAGGGGCGATGCCACATTGGATTTGGTACTGGGTAATGAACCCGGCCAGGTGTTAGATTTAGATGTAGGTGAGCACTTTGGTGACAGTGATCACAATTCGGTTAGGTTTACCTTAGCGATGGGCAGGGACAGGTATATACCGCAGAGCAAAAATTATAGCTGGGGGAAAGGAAATTATGATGCGATTAGGCAAGATTTAGGATGCGTAGGATGGGGAAGGAAACAGCAGGGGATGGGAACAATTGAAATTTGGAGCTTATTCAAGGAGCAGCTACTGCGTGTACCTGTGAGGCAGGGAGGAGGTTGTCGAGCGAGGGAGCCGTGGTTTACTAAAGAAGTTGAAGCGCTTGTCAAGAGGAAGAAGAAGGCTTATGTTAGGATGAGACGTGAAGGCTCAGTTAGGGCGCTTGAGAGTTACAAGCTAGCCAGGAAGGATCTAAAGGGAGAGCTAAGAAGAGCAAGGAGAGGACACGAGAAGTCATTGGCGGATAGGATCAGGGAAAACCCAAGGCTTTCTATAGGTATATCAGGAATAAAAGAATGACTAGAGTTAGATTAGGGCCAATCAAGGATAGTAGTGGGAAGTTGTGTGTGGAATCAGAGGAGATAGGGGAAGTGTTAAATGAATATTTTGCGTCAGTATTTACAGTAGAGAAAGAAAATGTTGTCGAGGAGAATACTGAGATTCAGGCTACTAGGCTAGATGGGATTGAGGTTCACAAGGAGGAGGTGTTATCAATTTTGGAAAGTGTGAAAATAGATAAGTCCCCTGGGCCAGATGGGATTTATCCTAGGATTCTCTGGGAAGCTAGGGAGGAGATTGCAGAGCCTTTGTCCTTGATCTTTATGTCGTCATTGTCGACAGGAATAGTGCCGGAAGACTGGAGGATAGCAAATGTTGTCCCCTTGTTCAAGAAGGGGAGTAGAGACAGCCCTGGTAATTATAGACCTGTGAGCCTTACTTCGGTTGTGGGTAAAATGTTGGAAAAGGTTATAAGAGACAGGATTTATAATCATCTTGAAAAGAATAAGTTCATTAGCGATAGTCAGCACGGTTTTGTGACAGGTAGGTCGTGCCTCACAAACCTTATTGAGTTTTTCAAGAAGGTGACCAAACATGTGGATGAGGGTAAAGCAGTGGATGTGGTGTATATGGATTTCAGTAAGGCGTTTGATAAGGTTCCCCATGGTAGGCTATTGCAGAAAATATGGAAGTATGGGGTTGAAGGTGATTTAGAGCTTGGGATCAGAAATTGGCTAGCTGAAAGAAGACAGAGGGTGGTGGTTGATGGCAAATGTTCATCCTGGAGTTTAGTTACTAGTGGTGTACCGCAAGGATCGGTTTTGGGGCCACTGCTGTTTGTCATTTTTATAAATGACCTGGAAGAGGGTGTAGAAGGGTGGGTTAGTAAATTTGCGGATGACACGAAGGTTGGTGGATTGTGGATAGTGCCGAAGGATGTTGTAGGGTACAGAGGGACATAGATAGGCTGCAGAGCTGGGCTGAGAGATGGCAAATGGAGTTTAATGCGGAAAAGTGTGAGGTGATTCACTTTGGAAGGAGTAACAGGAATGCAGAGTACTAGGCTAATGGGAAGATTCTTGGTAGTGTAGATGAACAGAGAGATCTTGGTGTCCGGGTGCATAAATCCCTGAAGGTTGCTACCCAGATTAATAGGGCTGTTAAGAAGGCATATGGTGTGTTAGCTTTTATTAGTAGGGGGATCGAGTTTCGGAGCAACGAGGTCATGCTGCAGCTGTACAAAACTCTGGTGAGACCGCACCTGGAGTATTGCATGCAGTTCTGGTCACCGCATTATAGGAAGGATGTGGAAGCTATGGAAATGGTGCAGAGGAGATTTACTAGGATGTTGCCTGGTATGGAGGGAAGGTCTTACGAGGAAAGTCTGAGGGACTTGAGATTGTTTTCGTTGGAGAGAAGGAGGAGGAGAGGTGACTTAATAGAGACATATAAGATAATCAGAGGGTTAGATAGGGTGGATAGTGAGAGTCTTTTGCCTCGAATGGTGATGGCAAACACGAGGGGACATAGCTTTAAGTTGAGGGATGATAGATATAGGACAGATGTCAGAGGTAGTTTCTTTACTCAGAGAGTAGTAGGGGCGTGGAACGCCCTGCCTACAACAGTAGTAGACTCGCCAACTTTAAGGGCATTTAAGTGGTCATTGGATAGACATATGGATGAAAATGGAATAGTGTAGGTCAGATGGTTTCACAGGTCGGCGCAACATCGAGGGCCGAAGGGCCTGTACTGCGCTGTAATGTTCTAATTTTAAATACTCACTGCAGGATTCCTCGCCTCTGACCTGCATTTGTAGCCACAGTATTTATATGGTTAATCTAGTTCAGTTTTTGGTCAATGGTAACCCCCAAGATATTGATAGTGGGGGAGTCAGCAATTGTAATGCCATTGAATGCCAAGGGAAGATGGTTAGATTCTCTCTTGTTAAGGATGGTCATTGCCTGGCACTTGTGTAGCGCGAATGTTACTTGCCACTTATCAGCCCAAGCCTGGATATTGTCCAGGCATTGCTGCATTTCTACATTGACTGCTTCAGTATCTGAGGAGTCATGAATGGTGCTGAACATTGTGCAATCATCAGCGCACATACCCACTTCTGTCTTAATGATTGAAGGAAGATCATTCATGAAGCAGCTGATGATGGTTGGGCCTAGGACACAACCCTGAGGAACTCCTGCAGTGATGTCCTGGAGCTGAAATGATTGACCTCCAACAACCACAACCATCTTCCTTTGTGCCAAGTATGACTCCAAACAGCGGAGAGTTTTCCCCTTGATTCCCATTGACTCCAGTTTTGCTCCGGCTCCTTGATTCCATACTCAGTCAAATGCTGCCTTTTTGTCAAGGACAGTCACTCACAGTTCATTGGCACATATGCCAGCACTGCGCCTCCTAGTGGTTGCATTATCAGCAAATGCAGCCTTTTATAATAGGTTACCATTTGGAATAAATTCCCCACCAGAGATTTTTCAAAAGTCTATGTCTAACATCTTAGAACGGTCACAAAGGAGTTGTCGCATGGATGGCAGTCAGTAGAGGAGCATGATCAAAGAGCTCAAACGGTTCTACAGAGACTTCAAGACGCAGGACTTACTCTGAACGAGGAGTTTGAATTTTCTAAGACCTCAGTTTGGTTCTTGGGACACATAGTGAGCAGAGAAGCCATAATGGCAGATCCACAGAAGACAAGGGCCATTACAGAATTTCCTACTCCTCCTACCGTTCAACACCTCCAAAGATTCCTGGGAATGGTAAGCCAACTAGCAAAGTTTCTGCCTCACTTAGCACATATAACTGATCCATTGCGACAGCTCATCAGAAAATAGCAAGCATGGTGTTGGAATTCCCACCAGGAACAAGCAATCAGGAGAATAAAAGAGATGTTTATTGTTACGGTCTCACAGGACACCAGTCCGGTGCGGACTCTGTCTTTCATGAAACTGACTGTAATGGCTGTCCCCAGTCAGAGTGTCTCATGGTAGAGGTCACATGACTGTGGTAAGCCAGGAGGCACATTGGTACAGTATTGCATTTCTATCCCAAACATCCCCCTATTCATACAAAAAAACACAAAACATTTTTTGCATGTATTATCATTGACATTGTGAGTTGCCCAAATTACCCACTATGCACACAAATGTTCTCATGCATTAGTAATTTGTCATTCTTGTTAGTCTCTGCACATACATTCCACATATAGTCATTAAATCGTGCCAGTCTCTTAATGGTGCACATGCGCGCTGTCGTTGGTTGTTCATCTGGTTGATTTTCCTTCTCTGGCGAGTGTCATTCCCTTGTCACTTGTTGCCACAGTAACTGTTGTTCCATTTCAATTGTTGGGGTGCTGTGGACCTTTGGGGTTGATGGTTGTTCTGTGGTCTGTGCGGTTGGTGAGTTCTCATCTTCTTGATCGGCCGCCTGCCATGAAGGAATAGTTTCTCCAGTTGTGTGTATGTGCCTGCGGTTGTGACGGTATCTCTGGTCCTTTACTTCTACAGCATATGGTTGAGGTGACAACTACTCTATGCAGGTCCCAAGTTACCAGTAAGGCTGACTCTTGTTGAGCGCGTTGAGCTCTCCAATGCTCAATTCTGGAAATGGTTCGGCAGTTTTGTCAAAATGAAATTTGGCTTTCTGCCATTTCACCTTGATTTTATCTGCCCACTCTGCAGAAGCAGAGCACTCCTTCCCCACAGCCTCCACCTCAGGTGCCTGAGCAAATGACTGCCAGATCTTCCCAGGCGCCTGAATGACTCGCATCACCTTGCACCTGCAAAGGCGTTCTCGTTCTAGCGTTGGTGCCCGCTCCTGTTGGCCACCTCCTGGGTTTTCTCTTTTTGCACGTAGAGGTTTACCAGTCCAAGCTTTAGAACCATAGAAACATAGAAAATAGGAGCAAGAGTAGGCCATTCGGCCCTTCGAGCCTGCTCCACCATTCATTATAATCATGGCTGATCATCCAACTCAGTAACCTGTTCCCGACTCGCCCCATAGCCTTTGATCCCTTTAGACCAAAGAACCAAATTTAACTCCTTCTTGAAAACATACAATGTTTTGGCCTCAAATGTTTTCTGTGGAAGCGAATGCCATAGGCTCACCACTCTCTGGGTGAAGAAATTTCTCCTCATCTCAGTCCTGAAAGGCTTATCCCGTATCCTTAGACTATGACCCCTGGTTCTGGACTCCCCCACCATCGGGAACATCCTTCCTGCATCTACCCTGTCAAGTCCTGTTAGAACTTTACAGCATTCTATGAGATCCCCCCTCACTCTTCTGAACTCCAGTGAATATAATCCTCACCGACTCAATCTCTCCTCATATGTCAGTCCCGCCATCCCAGGAACAAGTCTGGTAAACCTTCTGCTCCACGCCCTCTATAGCAAGAACAACCTTCCTCGGATAAGGAGACCAAAACTGCATACAATATTCCAGGTGTGGCCTCACCAAGGCCCTGTATAATTGCAGCAAGACATCCTTGCTCCTGCACACGAATCCTCTCACTATGAAGGCCAACATATCATTTGCCTTTTTTACCACCCGCTGGACCTGCACGCTTACCTTCAGCGACTGGGATACGAGAACACCCAGGTCTCGCTGCATATTCACCTCTCAGTTTATAGCTGTTCAGATAATAATCTACATTCCCGTTTTTGCTACCAAAGTGGATAACCTCACATTTATCCACATTATACTGCATCTGCCATGCATTAGCCCACTCACTCAACTTGTCCAAATCGCCCTGATGCCTCTCTGCATCCTCCTCACAACTCACCCTCCCACCCAGTATTGTGTCATCTGCAAATTTGGAGATATTACATTTAGTTCCCTCATCTAAATCATTAATATATATTGTGAATAGCTGAGGTCCTAGCACCGATCCCTGCAGTACCCCACAAGTCAGTGGTAGGGAAATTATTGGAGAGGATTCAGGACAGGATTTACTCCCATTTGGAAACAAATGGACTTATTAGCGAGAGGCAGCATGGTTTTGTGAAGGGGAGGTCGTGTCTCACTAACCTGATCGAGGTTTTTGAGCAAGTGACGAAGATGATTGATGAAGGAAGGGCAGTGGATGTTGTCTACATGGTCTTCAGTAAAGCCTTTGACAAGGTCCCTCATGGCAGACTGGTACAAAAGGCAAAGCCACACGGGATCACAGGTGAGCTGGCAAGATGGATACAGAACTGGCTCGGTCATAGAAAAAAGAGGGTAGCAGTGGAAGGGTGTTTTTCTGAATGGAGGGATGTGACTAGTGGTGTTCCGCAGGGATCAGTGCTGGGACCTTTGCTGTTTGGAGTATATATAAATGATTTGGAGGAAAATGTAGCTGGTCTGATTACTGTTTGTGGACGACACAAAGGTTGGTGGAGTTGCGGATAGTGATGAGGATTGTCAGAAGATACAGCAGGATATAGATCAGTTGGAGACTTGGGCGGAGAAATGGCAGATGGAGTTTAATCCGGACAAATGTGAGGTAATACATTTTGGAAGGTCTCATACAGGTGGGAAATACACAGTAAATGGCAGAACCCTCAGGCATGCAGGTACACAGATCACTGAAAGTGGCAACGCAGGTGGATAAGGTCATCAAGAAGGCATACGGCATGCTTGCCTTCATCAGTCGGGGCATAGAGCATAAAAATTGGCAAGTCATGCTGCAGCTGTACAGAACCTTAGTTAGGCCATACTTGGAATATTGCGTGCAATTCTGGTCGCCACACTACCAGAAGGACTTGGAGGCTTTGGAGAGGGTACAGAAGAGGTTTACCAGGATGTTGCCTGGTCTGGAGGATATTAGCTATGAGGAGAGGTTGGATAAACTCGGATCGTTTTCACTGGAACGACGGAGGTGGACGGGTGACATGATAGAGGTTTACAAAGTTATGAGTGGCATGGACAGAGTTGATAGTCAGAAGCTTTTTCCCAGGATGGAAGAGTCATTTACTAGGGGACACAGGTTTAAGATGCAAGGGGCAAAGTTTAGAGGGGATGTGTGAGGCATGTTTTTTACACATAGGGTGGTGAGTGCCTGGAACTTGCTGCCGGGGGAGGTGGTGGAAGCAGGTACGATAGCGATGTTTAAGAGGCATCTTGACAAATACATGAATAGGATGGGAATAGAGGGATACGGAAGTGCAGAAGGTTTTAGTTTAGACAGGCATCAAGTTTGGCGCAGGCTTGGAGGGCCGAATGGCCTGTTCCTGTGCTGTACTGTTCTTTGTTCTTGTCACTGCCTGCCATTCGGGAAAAGACCCATTTATCCCTACTCTTTGTTTCCTGTCAGCCAACCAATTTTCTATCCATCGCAATACACTACTCTCAATCCCATGCGCTTTAATTTTACATGCTAATCTCTTATGTGGGACTTTGTCGAAAGCCTTCTGAAAGTCCAAATAAACCACATCCACTGGCTCCCCCTCATCAACTCGACTAGTTAGATCCTCGAAGAGTTCTAGTAGATTTGTCAAGCATGATTTCCCTTTCGTAAGTTTATGCTGATTCTGCCTGATTCTACCACTGTTCGCTAAGTGCTCCGCTATAAAATCTTTGATAATGGACTCTCGAATTTTCCCCACTCCTGAAGTCAGGCTGACTGGTCTATAATTCCCTGCTTTCTCTCGACCTCCCTTTTTAAATAGTGGGGTTACATTAGCTACCCTCCAATCTGCAGGAACTGTTCCAGAGTCTATAGAATCTTGGAAGATGACCACCAATGCATCCACTATTTCTAGGGCCACTTCCTTAAGTACTCTGCGATGCATACCATCAGGCCCTGTGGATTTATTGGCCTTCAATCCCACCAATTTCCCCAACACCATTTCTCTACTAATACTGATTTCTTTCAGTTCCTCTCTCTCACGAAGCCCTGTGTTCCCCAACATTTCTGGTATGATATTTGTGTCCTCCTTTGTGAAGACAGAACCAAAGTATGCATTTAGTTGGTCAGCCATTTCTTTATTCCCCATCATAAATTCCCCTATTTCTGACTGTAAGTGACCTACATTTGTCTTCACCAATCTTTTTCTCTTCACATACCGATAGAAACTTCTACAGTCAGTTTTGATGTTCCCCGCAAGCTTGCTCTTGTACTGTATTTTCCCCTTCTTAATCAATCCCTTGGTCCTCCTTTGCTGAATTCTAAACTGCTCCCAATCCTCAGGTCTGCTGTTTTCCTGGCGAATTGAAATGCCTCTTCCTTGGATCTAATGCTATCTCTAATTTCCCTTGTAAGCCATGGTTTGGCTACCTTTCCCATTTTACTTATCCCAGACAGGGATAAACAATTGTTGCAGTTCATCCATGCACTCTTTAAATTTTTGCCATCGCCTAGCCACCGTTATCCCTTTCAGTAATGTTTCCCAATCCATCATGGCCAACCCGCACCTCATAAATTCGTAGTTTCCTTTACTAAGATTCAGGATCCTTGTCTCAGAATCAACTACGTCACTCTTCATCTTGATGAAGAATTCTATATCATGGTCGCTCGTCCCCAAGGGGTCTCGCACCACTAGATTGTCAATTATTTCTCTCTCATTACACAATACCCAATCTAGGATGGCCTGTTCTCTAGTTGGTTCCTCAGCCTATTGGTCCAGAAAACCATCCCGTATACATGTCAAGAATTCCTTCTCTACAGTATTGTGACTAATTTGATTTGCCCAATCTATATGCAGATTAAACTCACCCATAATTACAGATGTTCCTTTATCGCATGCATCTCTAATTTCCTGTTTAATGCCATTCCCAACACCACCAACTACAGTTTGGGGGTCTATATACAATCCCTGCTAACGTTTTTTGTCCCTTAGTGTTTCTCAGCTCTACCCATACAGATTCCACATCGTCAGAGCTAATATCTTTCCTCAGTATTGCGTTAATTTCCTCTTTAACCAGCAATGCAACTCCACTGCCTTTTGATTTTTGTCTGTCCATCCTAAATACTGAATACCCCTGAATGTTCATTTCCCATCCCTGGTCACCTTGCAGCCATGTCTCCGTAATCCCCACTATATCATACCCGTTTACATCTATTTGCGCAATTAATTCATCCACTTTATTGCGAATGCTTCGCACATTAAGGCACAAAGCCTTAAGGCTTGACTTTTTAACATTACTTGTTGCTTTCCCACTATTTTTCACTGTGGCTCTGTTTGATTCTGGCCCTTGATTTCTCTGCCTATCACTTTTCTTATTCCCCTTACTGTCTTTTGTTCTTGTCCTTGATCCCCCCTCCTCTGACTCCTTGCAAAGGTTCCCATCCCCCTGCTATTTTAGTTTCAACCCTCCCCAGCCACTCTAGCAAATACTCCCCCTCGGACATCAGTCCCGGTCCTGCCCAGGTGTAAACCCGTTCAGTTTGTACTGGTCCCACCTCCCCCAGAACCGGTCCCAATGCCCCAGAAATCTAAAACCCTCCCCCTCACACCATCTCTTCAGCCACTTATTCATCTGATATATCCTGCTATTTCTACTCTGACTAGCACGTGGCACTGGTAGTAATCCTGAGATCACTACAAAAAGAACAAAGAACAGTACAGTACAGGAACAGGCCATTCGGCCCTCCAAGCCTGCGCTGATCTTGATGCCTGTCTAAACTAAAACCTTCTGCACTTCCGGGGTCCATATTCCCTCTGTTCCCATCCTATTCATGTTTTTGTCAAGATGCCTCTTAAACATTGCTATTGTACCTGCTTCCACCACCTCCCCCGACAGCAAGTTCCAGGCACTCACCACATCCCCTCTAAACTTTGCCCCTCGCACCTTAAACCTATGTCCCCTAGTAACTGACTCTTCCACCCTGGGAAAAAGTTTCTGACTATCCACTCTATCCATGCCACTCATAACTTTGTAAACCTCTATCATGTCGCCCCTCCACCTCCGTCATTCCAGTGAAAACAATCCGAATTTTTCCAACCTCTCCTCACAGCTAATACCCTCCAGACCAGGCAACATCCTGGTAAACCTCTCCTATACGCTTTCCAAAGCGTCCACATCCTTCTGGTAGTGTGGCGACCAGAATTGTACGCAATATTCCAAGTAACTAAGGTTCTGTACAGCTGCAGCATGACTTGCCAATTTTTATACTCTATGCCCCGACCGATGAAGGCAAGCATGCCGTATGCCTTCTTGATGACCTTATCCACCTGCGTTGCCACTTTCAGTGATCTGTGGACTTGTATGCCCAGATCTCTCTGCCTGTCAATACTCCTAAGGGTTCTGCCATTTACTGTATACTTCCCATCAGTATTAGACCTTCCAAAATGCATTACCTCACATTTGTCCGGATTAAACTCCATCTGCCATTTCTCCGCCCAAGTCTCCAACCGATCTATTGTCTGCTGTATCCTCTGACAATCCTCATCACTATTCGCAACTCCACCAATCTTTGTGTCATCCACAAACTTACTAATCAGACCAGCTACATTTTCCTCCAAATCATTTATATATACTACAAACAGCACTGATCCCTGCGGAACATCACTAGTCACAACCCTCCATTCAGAAAAGCACCCTTCTACTGTTACCCTCTGTCTTCTATGACTGAGCCAGTTCTACCTTTGTGGTCCTACTTTTCAACTTACTTCCTAGCTCCCTATATTCTGCTTTTAGGACCTCATCCTTTTTTTTACTATGTCGTTTGTACCAATGTGTACCATGACTACTGGCTGTTCACCCTGCCCCTTCAGAATGTCCTGTAACTGCTCTGAGACATCTGGACCCCAGCACCAGGGAGGCAACATACCATCCTGGAGTCTCTTTTGCGGCCACAGAAACACCTGTCTATTCCCCTTACAATTGAATCCCTTATAACTCTCGCATTCTCACACCTTTTACTCCTCCCCTGTGCAGCAGAGCCAACCGTGGTGCAACAAATTGCTGCTATCCCCGAGAGGCCATTCCCGCAACAGTATCCAAAGAAGTATATCTGTTTTGCAGGAGATTCCTGAACTGCCTGCCTAGCCCTCTTGCTCTGCCTGGTGGTCACCTATTCCCCTCCTGCCTGTGGGATCTGAGCCTGCAGTGTGACCACCTGTCTATACGTGCTATCCACAATACTCTCCGCCTCGTGGATGCTCCACAGTGTCCCCAGCTGCTGCTCCAGCTCCGAAACCCGGGCTTCCAGGAGCTGCAGCTGGAGACACTTCCTGCATACATGCTGGTCCCGGGCATTGGAATTGTTCCCGGCATCCGACATGGAGCACAAGGAGCACACCACGGCTTTGAGCTCTCCTGCCATGACGTAACCCTTTAAATTAAATTAAACCTTCTGAAAGATCTTAATGTCCAATAATATCAGTTACTCTAGGGCCCCTTCCTCCCTGGTTCACGTTACTACAGAACTCCCTAAAAAAACACTACTTCCTATATTTGAAATAACTTTAAACTTTTAAACTTTGAGACTTATTTCTGCTGTCTCTGTTTTGGAACTCCAGATCTTTGTTCTTAGCATTGCAATGGGCTCTCAGAGTAGCTTGTCTTCTTGTCCCTAGTCTGGTTGATCATATCATCTCTACCGTACTTTTGAGGGCTTCATTTTTGGATCACCATGTTCAGCCACTTTGCACAGGTCTGTGAAGGTCATTATGTTGCATGACGCACCGGTCTCTATCTGGCACTTTATGTTGACTTGATGTTCTCCTCCTGCAGTCATCATTCCAACAGTCACAAACCATTTGTCACTGATTGACCTGTCTGAACCAACCTGTTGTATGTTTTCTCGTGATTCAAGTGAATCTTTGGTTGATGTCTCTCCAGTGGCCATTTGTACCTGCTTGTTGTGCTTCCTTCTAGCCAAATACTTGCATGCAAAATGATTCAGCTTCTTGCAGTGATAACACTGCTTTCCCCATGCTGGACATGCCTTCTTTTCCTGTGCGTGATGTCCTCCGCAGTATTTACATCCTACCCTTTGTCCGTGATCTTTCTGCCCTTTCGGTCTGGAATGTCTCTCAGCATAATGCAAGGTCTGGTCTGTTCTGCCATGAATATGCTGTAGCTGCTGATTTACAACCTCAGCACTTCTGCACATGTGATTGTTTTCCTGAGAGTCAGTTTCTCCTCTCTCAGTAGACGTGCGCTCATTGCGGGATCTCTTATGCCTAATACAATCCTGTCTTTAATTAGATTATCTTTTAGTTGTGCAAATTCACAGGGTTCTGCAAGCTGTGTTAATGCAGTCACATATTGATCACTGCACTCTTTTTCACATTGGGCCTTAATATTGAATACATACCATTCATAGGTTACGTTCATTTGGGGTTCAAAGCGTGCCTTCAAGGCTTTCAAAATTTCTGCTGTCCATTTTTCTTGTTCTTCAGAGAGATTTAGGGTGGAATACATTTTGTAACAGTCTTTCCCTAATAATGATTAAAGTGTAGCTATTAACAGCTGCTCTGTTGTTAATTAAATCTGTCGCAATTTTGTAATTTTGCCATTGTGAGTAGAAAAACTGCCAGTTTTGCTTCATTTCGCCTTTCATTTCTACTGGCGCAGGCAGAGGAAAATTTGCTGCCATTGTCTTATCCTGTGCTTTCAACTGTTTCTTTGTTCCTTTTCTATGGCTTTCTGCGGCTTTTAGCAGCTTTTAGCAGTTGTGACCATTCCTGTGGCCTTTGTTCCGTAGCTGTGCTTCTTCGCCACTCAGTCTTAGCTGCACTTCTGACACCATGTTACGAGCTCACAGGACACCAGTCTGGTGTGGACTCTGTCTTTAATGAAACTGACTGTGATGGCTGCCCCTAATCAGAGTGTCTCATGGTAGAGGTCACATGACTATGGCACGCCAGGAGGCAAATTGGTACAGTATTGCATTTCTATTCCAAACACTTATATCACCAGCCATCTTGGCACACTATTACCCTATACTACCTACGACGATAGCGGCAGATGCCACTTCAACTGGGTTGGGGCCATTCTTTTTCTGGAGCAAACAGATGGTTCCCGTAGATGATAGTCTATGCGTTAAGAGCTTTGTCTGACACAGAGACACAGTATGCAGTAATAGAAAACTAGGAGAACTATCATCCCTATTCCTCAAAAGCAACAGCCAGTCACTCAAGAAAGACTATTGACCATTCCAGTCAGACTACAACCAGATCAAGGAGAGTTTTCAAACCTCCTGTCATGCAGGCCCAAACTTGCCAAGAATGAGGCACGTTAATTTCTCCACATGGACATTAAATTTCACATTTTTTTTTAAATTTTAGAGATACAGCACTGAAACAGGCCCTTTGGCCCACCGAGTCTGTGCCGACCATCAACCACCCATTTATACTAATCCTACACTAATTCCACATTCCTACCACATCCCCACCTGTCCTTATATTTCCCGACCACCTACCTATACTTGGGGCAATTTATAATGGCCAATTTACCTATCAATCTGCAAGTCTTTGGCATGTGGGAGGAAACCGGAACACCCAGAGGAAACCCACGCAGACACAGGGAGAACTTGCAAACTCCACACAGACAGTACCCAGAATTGAACCCAGGGCGCTGGAGCTGTGAGGCTGTGGTGCTAACCACTGCGCCACTGTGCCGCCCTATTGTTGCTGGGAAAGAGAGAAGGCCCGTTACAAGGATTTATAATTGGAAAGTGGTGAACAAGGAGTCACCAAGGGGGAACTAAAAATACGGTGTGTTTAAAATTAAACCCTGTTACAGTAAGACCAGGTGAAGGCTGAAAGGGAACCCTAGAACTCTTTCTTACCTGGTCGTAACGCTCCTAACCGATTAAATCTGTGAAGTCAGAGACTTGTGGGGAAAGAGGGTAGTAGATAAGTCAAATATGTAAATATGCTTGATAAAATGGTGGATAAAGACTTGGGGGAGATGTAGTTTAAGGATGTAAAGGGTTAATGCTGAAGACAGTGAGAGCAACCCCTCCCACTGTAAGAGTGATGATGTCACAGTCACATGGGGTTAGGCTGGCGAGTAGAGAGAGCAGCACAACGGATGATAGTTTAGGAGGCTTGATGAGAGTGTATACAGTATTATGTAAATAATAAACAGTTCTTAGCTGACCTTATCCTGAGTCTAAGACTTTCTCCAGAACATCCCTGTTACGGTACTAAATACAACAACAACCTGCAACACTTACCATCAGGAAGAGATTAATGGCATAGAATTTCTCTGGAGCTCTCTGGAATGTGGAAAAATGGCATAAATGGCCACTCTTAACCATTTTTGCCATTTCTTTGGGGATTCCACCAATCTCCCACCGATGTTGTCAGGAGTTCGAGAGAACCTCAGCAGAATTTCAAGGCCAATATCGTTATTTTACCTGAAGCAGCTAATCTATTTAATTATAATTAAGTAGTGATATGAAACACAGAAAGGATAAAATACTAAAATTATAACTTATTTATGTACGCACTCTTGAGAAAGTGAGTCACTTATTGTTTGTAGGAATAGCTTTGGATTTAGTATGAGTCTGTGTAGATTTGATAAAAGTTTAGGGCCCTGAATTTCTGTCAGATTTCTCTCAATCTCCCACTATAACTTAGACGGAAAATTGGTTGTGGAGAAATACTGTAAATGACCATCAGAGAACCCCTGTGGAATTTCCAGGTGCAGGTATTCAATCAGCTTCATCCATTTTGAAAATATTCTGATCAGTGTTTCTTATCGGTGTGGACATGATGGGCTGCATGGTCTCCTTCTGCACTGTAACAATTCTGTGATTCTGTGATATGCCTAAAGCAGAGTGGTGATCACTCTCTCTGACCAACTTTCAGTCTTTGAATTATTGGGTGGAATTTTATGCTCTCCCCCGCGACAGGTTTTGAGGCGTGAAGAGCATAAAATCGGGTGGGATGGTGGCAGGGTCCTCCCTTCAAAAGCTTTTAGTGCCTGAACGAGGGACCTGGTATCGGAAAGGGCGGCCCACGGAGGGCCACAACTTGCACTTGCTGCAAACCCCCCTACCCCACAATCCTCACCCCATGAGATCCCTCTTGCCCTGACCTACCTTGAGCTTGGTTCCAGCACTGCTCCTCGGTGTCCGGTGACTGCAGCTACAGCAGCAGCCGCCACCTCCGCGCTGGCACTGCAGCTGCCAGGCTCTGATTGGCCGGCAGTTCTGAAAGGGTGGGACTTTTGGCGACAGGGTCCTAAATCGTACGGATGGCCCACTGCTGTCCAGTTAAGTGCCTGATTGGCACTTAATTCAGCAGGCCTTCCGTACAAGAGCCGATGCGAGGATCTCGGCATCAGTTTCCCCTGACGTCGAGACGCCCGCCGCCAGCACAAAATTTCACCCATTGTCTTGTTCTAAACTCCCGCTTTTAATTTCCAGCTGTAAAATGCAACACGTTTATCTTTTCATCTAAGACACAAATCTGATCTTTAAGTAAATGAAACTATTAAATTAAACTTAGCTACAAATGTAACAGAAACGTTGGAAGAAACTTATGTATGTGTGCATATCCCAAAATCATAAATATTTGTCTTTCAGTTGTGAGCGTGCATTTTATTGATTTTTGCAAAAGAAACTATGAAGAGAGATAACAGGTTTAAAAGAGGTCAGTCCAAGGTCTATGAAGAAAACAGGAGAACATTAAAAAAACATGATGCTTTCAGTTCACTGTTGTTGCCAGTGTGTCAACTGTCAGAAGGGAAACATTTCACAATGGTTTATATGAGTGAAGCTGAGTGGAGCAGTGTGAGGCATTCTTCGTGAACATGTTGCTTTTTGTCAATGTTCTGGACTTTCCTCGAGACAAACAATTGGACTGTGACCATAAAGTCTCCCAATTACATTTATGTATTTGTCAATATGCTGAGTAAACAGTTCCTATCATTTTATTTAACCTCTTCTTCCTTTTCAATAAGGTAAATTTGATTTTACTGTCCTTATGTTGACTTAAAGAGGCATTGTGTTCACAAAACATGTGTTTGACAAATCTTTCTCTGCTTGTTCATAAGTGAATGACTTGATGCAAATTGTAATCAAACATGTGGTTGCATCACTGGTCTGTGACATCATTGTGACTAAAATCAGCCATGGCTCTTTTCACAAATACAATTGCTTTTAAAAGTTTGTCCAATATTTTTCCATAATCATCATACCTTCTTAAAATATCAGTCAGTATGGCAACCACCTTCCTTTCAACTGTTGCTACCACATTATCAGGTTAACTTTATTGACAGCACTCAGTCAGCAGTGTGGCTGAAAGCTCCATGGAGATTGAGAAAGACAAGAAATTCTGTCCAGAGGATTTTACACATGTACTGGATGGATTGAACCCAATATATTGAGGCCACAATTACACAGACATTTAAATGAGTTTCAGATAAGGATTGGTTGCAGCACATCACACTTACAATTCCAAGCTTATTCTCTTAATTCAATCTAGGTTGATCTACACCCTTGATTATTTGGTCCATCGTGTGGCAATGATTTGACTGGAACGTCATGCCGTTACAGCAACACAGCTCGATTCCCAAAAATTGAGCTACATGAATGAATGGCGGTATGATAGTGCCATTGATTACAATGAAGTATCTTACTGCCTGTGAACCTGTCAGATTTTGTTTATTAGATCTAATGCCCATGTATTTTGAGTTCCTCTTGTACATTCAATTCTGGCTTTAAAATTGATTCAAAATCATTTGGAAATGAGTTAAAAAAAACATGGCCAAGGAGATGAATGGGAAAACAGACAGTCCTTGGAAATAATGGAGACCAACCTTCATTCACAATCCTCCCTCTGACAATCTCATTTGATTCCAAATTTCCATTCAAGCAACTTAGATGTCAGGCCTTTCTTATTCAAAAATCTGAATCATTTCATTCATTCAGCTGTAAAATGTCAGTGTGGTATAAATATTAAAATTAAGAGAATCAATTGGGAATTAATGGTTGCTAATTGTCAGCAGTTAATAAACTTGTGCCAGCTTCAGGCCTCTTGAGACTGCTTGGCAGCTACGGCTATAAACTGTACAATTGAAAAGCTCAAACACTAATATTAATTTATTTTACAGCAGAGGACGAGAAGCTTCCATCTAGCTCATAAACATTGCCAGTATTAGAAAACAGGAATAAATTAGTCAGCAAAATTGTTCAAATTCAAGTCTGGTTAAAATATTAATCAAATTGCTGTGTTGAGTGGCTTTCAGACTTTGATTAGCAAGAAGACTGGCAGCTGTACAGGTAGCTGTGAACTGAAGCCGTGCTAAGTGTTTTGATGTTGGACAAATGCAGGCACTGGGAATTGTTAATTTGTGTGCAGGTAATAATTAAATGTCTGTGTTGTAAGCATCACAGCAAATCTATATCCGACTAAATCACATCAGTTGCTCTTAAAAAGAAGCAGAAACCAAATTTATTGATACAGAGAAGATTTCAGTCCTGGATAACTTATCATTTCAATGGGCCATTCAGTAGTGTTTGGGTGGCTAAAGCAAAATTTTAAAGATTAGCAGTTGTAGCTAGATGAAACAACTGTTCACTGGAAATTTAAAAAGCGTAATGTCCTTGTACTGAACAGTTGTTCAAACATTATTGTGAAAGGTTTTTAATGACTGAAAGCAGATGATGAAATATCAGTGTTGAAAGCTGCTGCTGTATTTGCTTCAGCTCAATTAGGGCAGCCTCTTCTACAAAACACACAGCCTTATTGGTTTTACTGTCACGAATATCACTTGATATATAGGTTCATGGGTAATTCTACTTAAGAGTATGTAATAGGGCTTTCTAATCAAAAGCTTGCTGTAAGTGTGCTCTTGGAAGGATTACAACTGTCCAATGTTTCTATCTGTTCCAAAATTGGAACTTAAATTAAGCAACCTACATGTTTTAAAATATGTGCCTTAACAATGCCAGGAAAGGCAATCAGCATATCAACTATAACACATTTGCTGTTGATATATTTCAGTTGTGACCTCATGCAGAATGGAATTCCTCCTTCAAATGAGCAAAAGTTGTTTTCCATAAAACTCATGGAGAAGTCAGCAATACCCTTCTCAGATACAAGGAAGTTTAGATTTCCTACACTTCCTCCTTCAAAATAGAGGGTAGGTCAGTATGGACGGTCGTATAATGTGAGATAGGAATAATACTGATAGTTTAGCTTTTAACCCAGCCCCTCTCTCATTCCCTCACTGCGGAACACCCCTGCATCCCCTCCCCCCCAACACCGCCAGTTGAATGTTGAATGCAAACTCACAAGCAAGTCAACGGTTTAGATTAATAATCCCAGCATAATAGACGGGAGTAGGTTGCGGGGTTAAAGACTTAAAAATGGGAAATGTGTCCCCAGTACATCGTGATTGCACCCACTGTCTTTTTTAAGGCAGCACATATCGTGCTGTGCAAATGTCCTGTTGTGAAGAGGCAGGGCACTTCATCAACACATTTAAATTGGCTTCCATAGAGGCCTTTAGCCGGCCTCCTGCCAATCGCAATCTCTATCCCTCTCCTCCCTGCCACCTTCACTGACTTCCCGGCTGCCACAATGTCCTTTCTCTGCCATCCCAAGCCCAATCACCTCCTGATTGCTGGGGACCATCCTCAAGGACCTCCTATCACAATTTCCTTTCCTCCCAGCCACCAATGATGCTGTCAATCTGGCTGGATGCCTAGCAGCAAATGGAGCAAAAAAAAGGAAAGACCTGCCATTAGGTTGAACAGGACCTCCGTGTCCCTGGCCTTATTGGGTTCTGTTGTATGTTTGTTTGTAGTCCAGCTCAGAGAGATTCTTTAGTCTGGAATATTAACCTTGATTACATTATAACTATGTACAGTTTCACACCAGTCTGTGTGACTCCTCCAAAGCCACGCTGGATCTATCTTCAAGTTTCTCTCACATGTGATCTCTTACATCATCATGAAAGGAGGTATTCTTCACACTATCCCAACATCAACTCTTATACTACATCACCCCCAAGTCTTTATCCAAATACATATATATATATATGTTTACATACATTCACTTTTTATTTACATACTACCCCATCTCCCCCCAAGTCTCACTTTGTCGATTCAATCTGTCAGGAGGCTTCACAACTCTCCCCTGATCTTGTTGTCAGACGTGGAAGATCAGTAATCTTTCTCTGAACTCTTGTTTCTTGACTTGGATGGCCTTCATTGAGGTTTGTAGTATCTGGTGCTTTCTGAATTTCACGTTCAACATCTGATTCATTCAAATGTATGACAGATATAAGTTTTTGATGAGTAGGAATAAGATTCCTTCTGTTTCTTTGTATAGTAACGTCTGAAGTTCTCAGTAAATAAGATCGCTGTTGATTCTCCTCTCTCTGGACAATTACCCCTTCTCTGCTTTGGTCTTGTACCCATACCTTTTGCCCTTCTGGCAGTAGGTTTCTGTTACGGTATTTCCTGTTATAATTATGGGCTTGTTTCTTCTTTTCTCTGTTTTGAACTCTCTGATAATACTGGATTTGTAGCCCTGGAAGTAATTTCTTGGGTAGGATTGGAAGTCGCATTCTAAGTTTTCTTCCCATTTGGAGTTCGGATGGTGCTAATCTGCATAACAATGGAATAGTTCTGTATTCAGGTGTGCTGTTTGAAAATCTTGATTTTTCTTTAACAGTGTTTTAACAGTTCTGACTGCTCGCTCGGCTTCTCCATTAGATTGTAGATACCTAGGGGAACTTGTTAGATGTACAAATCCACAGTTTTCCACAAAGTGCGTGAAGTAATCGTTTGCAAATTGTGGTCCATTATCGTACACTATCTGGTCTGATATACCATGTGCTGTGAATGTTTCTTATAATACTCGAATGACTGCATCTGTTAGAGTCATAGAGTCACAGAATCATAGAGTTATACAGGTTATACAGCACAGAAACAGGCCCTTCGGCCCATCATGTCTGTGCCGGCCATCAAGCACCTAACTATTCTAATCCCATTTTCCAGCACTTGGCCCATAGCCTTCTATGCTGTGGCGTTTCAAGTGCTCATCTAAATACTTCTTAAATGTTGTGAGGGTTCCTGCTTCTACCACCTCTTCAGGCAGTGCGTTCCAGATTCCAACCACCCTCTAGGTGAAAATTTTTTTCCTCAAGTCCCCTCTAAACCTCCTGCACCTTACCTTAAATCTATGCCCCCTGGTTATTGATCTCCACTTAGGGAAACAGACTCTTCCTATCTAACCTATCAATGCCCCTCATAATTTTGTATACCTCAATCATATCTCCTCTCATCTTCTCTGCTCTAAGGAAAACAACCCCAGACTTTAGTCTCTCTTCATAGCTGAAATGCTCCAGCCCAGGCAACATCCTGGTGAATCTCCTCTGCACCCTCTCCAGTGCAATCACATCCTTCCTATAGTGTGGTGCCCAGAACTGTACACAATACTCCAGCTGTGGCTTAACTAGCGTTTTATACAGCTCCATTATAACCTCCCTGCTCTTATATTCTATGCCTCGGCTAATAAAGGCAAGTATTCCATATGCTTTCCTAACCACCTTATCTACCTGTGCTGATGTCTTCAGTGATCTATGGACAAGTACACCAAAGTCCCTCTGACACTCTGTACTTCATAGGGTCCTACCACCCATTGTATATTCCCTTGCCTTGTTAGTCCTCCCAAAATGCATTGCCTCCCACTTCTCAGGATTAAATTCCATTTGCCACAGCTCCGCCCATCTTACCAGCCCATCTATATCGTCCTGTAATCTAAGGATTTCCTCCTCACTATTTACGACACCACCAATTTTCGTCTCATCTGCGAACTTTTTGATCATACCTCCTATATTCACATTTAAATCATTAATGTACACTACAAACAGCAAGGGTCCCAGCACCGATCTCTGTGGTACACTACTGGTCATAGGCTTCCACTCGCAAAAAAAACCCTCGACCATTACCCGCTGCCTCCTGCCACTAAGCCAATTTTGGATCCAATTTGCCAAATTGCCCTGGATCCCATGGGCTCTTAACGTCTTAACTAATCTCCCATGCAGGACCTCATCAAAAGCCTTACTGAAGTCCATAAAGACTACATCAACTGCTTTACCCTCATCTACACATTTCGTCACCGCCTCAAAAAATTCAATCAAATTAGTCAGACACGATTTCCCCCTAACAAAGCCATGTTGACTATCCCTGATTAATCCTTGCCTCTCCAAGTGGAGATTAATCCTGTCCCTCAGAATATTTTCCAACAGTTTCCCTACCACTGATGTTAGACTCACCGGCCTGTAATTACCTTGTTTATCCCTGAAACCCTTCTTAAATAATGGTACCACATTCGCTGTCCTCCAGTCCTCTGGTACCTCTCCTATGGCCAGAGAGGTTTTGAAAATTTGTGACAGAGACCCTACAATCTCCTCCCTTGCCTCACATAACAGCCTGGGATACATCTCAATAAAAGCAAAATACTGCGGATGCTGGAAATCTGAAACAAAAACAAGAAGAAGGGTCACTGACCCGAAACGTTAACTCTGCTTCTCTTTCCACAGATGCTGCCAGACCTGCTGAGTGATTCCAGCATTTCTTGTTTTTGTGTCTGGGATACATCTCATTTGGGCCTGGGGATTTATCCACTTTTAAACCCGCTAAAACAGCTAATACTTCCTCCCTTTCAATGCTAATATGTTCAAGTATATCACAATCCCCCTCCCTGATCTCTACACCTACATCGTCCTTCTCCATAGTGAACACAGATAAAAAGTAATCATTTAAAACCTCACCTATGTCCTCCGACTCCACACACAGATTGCCACTTTGGTCCCTAATGGGACCTACTCTTTTGCTGGTTATCCTCTTGCCATTAATATACTTATAAAACGCCTTAGGATTTTCCTTTATCTTGACCGCCAGTATTTTTTCATGTCCCCTCTTCGCTCTCCTAATTACTTTTTTAAGTACCCCCCTACACTTTGTATACTCCTCTAGTCCCTCTACTGTTTTCAGCACTCTGAATCTGCCATAAGCCTCCTTTTTTTTACTGATCCAATCCTCTATATCCTTTGACATCCAGGGTTCCCTGGACTTGTTGGTCCTACCCTTCACCTTAATGGGTACATGTTGGCTCTGAACTATCACTATTTCCTCTTTGAATGACGCCCACTGATCTGATGTTGACTTTCTTACAAGTAGCTGCTCCCTGTCCACTTTGGCCAGATCCTGTTTTAGCATCTTAAAATTGGCCTTCCCCAAATTTAGTACCTTTATTTTCAGTCCATCTTTGTCCTTTTCCATAACTAGCTTAAATCTTACAGAGTTATGGTCACTATCCCCGAAATGATCCCCCACTGACACTTCTACCAATGGACCGGCTTCATTCCCCAGGATTAGGTCCAGTACTGCCCCTTCTCTTGCAGGACTTTCTACGTACTGGCTCAAAAAGCTCTCCTGTATGCATTTTAAGAATTCCTCCCCCTTTAAGCCTGTTACACTAAGACTATCCCACTTGAAATTGGGGAAGTTGAAATCCCCTACTATTATTATCCTATTATTTTTACACCTCTCTGAGATTTGCCTACATATCTGCTCCCCTATCTCTCCCTGACTGTTTGGTGGCCTGTAGTACACTCCCAGCCAAGTGATAGCCCCCTTTTTGTTTTTAATTTCTACCCATATGGCCTCATTTGAGGAATCTTCTGAGATATCATTCCTCCTTACTGCGGTAATTGACTCCTTGATTAACAGTGCAATGCCACCTCCTCTTTTACCCCCTCCCCTGTCATGCCTGAAGATTCTATACCCTAAAATATTGAGCAGCCAGTCCTGCCCCTCCCTCAACCATGTCTCTGTGATAGCAATAATATCATAATGCCATGTGCTAATCAATGCCCTCAATTCATCTGCCTTACTAGTAAGACTCCTTGCATTAAAATCGCTGAAATCCAGCCTTGCATTTTTCACTTGTGCCTTAACAGGTCTATATTTTCTCTACCTTCCAGACTGATTCATTTTCTCTTCTATATTTAACTGTGCATCACCCCCTACTGTAACTCCAATCTGTATCCCATCCCCCTGCCAAATTAGTTTAACACCCCCCCCCCCCCCCGAAAGCACTAGCAAACCTCCCAGCAAGGATGTTGGTCCCGTTCCGGTTCAGGTGCAACCCATCCAACTTGTACAGGTACCACCTTTGCCAGAAACAGAACCAGTGATCCAGCAAACTAAAGCCTTCCCTCCTGCACCACCTCCTCAGCCACGAATTCATCTGCTCTATCCTTCTATTCCTATACTCACTAGCACGTGGCACTGGGAGTAATCCGGAGATTACAACCTTTGAAGTCCTGCTTTTTAATCTGCTACCTAGCTCCCTAAATTCTTGTTGCAGGATCCCAGCAGGCATCAGTTCTCTGCATGGATTGTGTGATACATCGTTGTTGTGTACATACGTTTAACCTCGATCCACCTTGAAAAGTAACTGACTACAATTAGCTAGGATTTTCCTTCAAAGATGGAATAGATTTAGCGCCAAATGTTCCCATGGTCTGTTTGGGAATTGGGTTGAGATAAGAGGTTCTCTCTGATCCTGTCTGTGAACTGCACATACGTGGCAATTAGAAATCATTTTTTCTGTATCTTTTGATATTCATGGCCACCACACGGACACCTGAGCCTGTGCTCTACATTTAGTTATGCCCAAATGACCCTGGTGTATTTTATCCAAGATAACTACCCGGAGTGACTCTGGAATCACCAGTTTCTCGTCACATACCAGCAAATCATCCGCTATGGTAAAGTGTTTTCTGTGTTCGAGGATAACTTTCATCCTCTTACCCTGAGGACTCTGATGTGGCCAACCTTTCTTGCAATATTGGCAAACATAGATGCATTCTTCACCTTGCAACTGTGCCTGACGAATTTGTTGGAACTTATTTGAACTTGCCGGCCATTGTGACGCGGTGACCTGAGAATATGACTCAATCGCCTTAATAAAGTTAACATTCTATTGAGTATGATGGTCGACCATAGTTCTGGACAATGCATCTGCTGTCATTTGTTGCTTGCCTTGTATGTATTCCGTTTCGTATGTGAACCTCATTAGCCTCAACCAGAATCTCTGGATCTGCGGAGGCATCCTAGCGAGTTTCTTTCCATCAAGTAAGGAAACTAGCTTTGTGGTCTGTCTCTATGACAACCTTTAAGCCGATAATATAGTCTGAAAATTTCTCACAAGCCCAGATGACTGCGAGATCTTCTTTCTCTATCACGGCATATCTGGTCTCAGTGTCAGACAATGCTCGTGACACATCATAAACAAGTCTTTGACTTCCATCTGGCTGTTGTTGGAAAAGGACTGCCCCTATCCCTGTAGGCGACGCATCAGCTGCAATTGTGGTTGGAAGTGAAGGGTTATAATGCGCTAAGACATCCAGTGAAGTCAGCATCTCCTTCATCCTTTGAAATGCTTGTTCCTGATGTGTATCCCAGTACCATGCTTGAGCATAGTTGTCGCAAAAACTCAGTAACTTGTGCTAAATTACGAAGGAATTTTGTCAACTGATTGACTGTGCCAAGAAACTGTTGAAGATCGTGGACAGAATTAGGAAGTGGGAATTCACTAATGGCTGTCGTCCTTTGCGGGTCTACTATTATGCCGCTATTGCTGACAATGTGTCCTAAAAAACAAATGAACATTTTTGAAACTCGCACTTTTCATTGAGTGTGGGGCTTCGTCCTGCAGACATTTCAAAACTGCTCTAACCCTTAGGCTATGTTCTTCAATGGATTCACCGTGAACCAAGATGACATCCATATAGCATATACATCTTCAAGGCCCCGTAGAATATTCAACATAGTTCTCTGGAATATTTCCCGTGGTAATGTGATACCGAATGGTAGGCAGTTAAAACAAAATCTACCAAACGGAGTAATGAAGATTGTCAATAACCTTGACCTTTTATCGAAGGGAAATTGCCAAAAGCCACTCTTTGTGTCAAGCTTTGTGACGACGGTACTTTTGGATAACTTTGCCAAATTTTTGTCCACTGAGGACATCAGATGGACTTCTCGTGCCACAGCCTTGTTAAGTCTACACAAATGCGAAGATCACTGTTAGGTTTAGGAACTGGACCATTCCTGTACACCACTCTGTAGTTTCAGTAACAGGAGAAATGACTCCCATCCTGGTCATGTCTTCTAGTTGATGTTGGACTTGCTTCACCAGTGGGTATGGAATCTTACTCGGTGTGAAAAGACATTCTGGTTTAGCATCTTGCCGCAAAATAATACTATATTTGGTCTTCAGTCTCCCTAGCCAGTGAACAATTTCGGGAATTCCTCTTGGAAGTGACTCCTGATACTTGTTGCTTAACTTCTTCTACTTCTTTATAAGATGAAGGTTAATACGAGCTCTTCTACTTCACAGAGCGAATTCCTGATTCATTCGAACATACAGGGCTGAATTTTACAGCCCCCACCCCCCGCGATGTCCGGGGTCATGATGGGCCCAGAAAATGCCTCAGGCAGAGGCCCCCATGGGCCTCATCGCTTGGAAGGCCCGGCCCAATATTGCTGGCATGGACAGGCCTCATGGCAGCCACCCACCGCCATTCAACTATGGAAGCCAAATTTGCATAGGTAAATTTATTTTAATTAATTAATTAATTAGTTACCCACACCCCCCCGTCCATCCTGGAGCGATATTGTTGCCGGTGGCCAGCACTCCCATGCCTTCGGAAGGCGATCTGGGGATCCGAGGTGGAACACTGGTAGGGAGGGGAGAGCAGGTAAGTGTTTCAGTGTGGGTGGGAGGGGGGGAGGGGGTGGGGGCATGCGGACCAGGGTCAAATTCATCCGATTGGTGTAGACGATGGTAGGAAGGGGTAAAGTTCACAGTTTATGAACTGTGGTGGGGGGGGGGGGGGGGGTGGGGGGGAAGGTTAGATGCACAAGGTAACTATTTTTGGGGGGCAGAAAGGGCAAGGAATGAATTGTATATTATTGGGTGGGTGGGAGAGGGGCTAGAAACATTTATTTAATTTTTCTGAATCAATTTAAATGACTATATCTTTAAATATTTAAATTAAATGGAAGGGCTCAAAGCCCTTTAAAAATGGTGTTGGTGCCTGACACCATTGCCGGGGACAGACAGCCTGCCCCCTCCATGTCACTGGGTGGGCGATTTGCTCCGGTCATTTAAATGAGTCACCGCGCTGAATATTGTGGCAGCTCCACGAGGTGTGTTCCGCACAGGCGGACAACCATTGTTTACGTCCGCCACCGATTTCAGCGCCGGTGGACATGTAAAATCAGCTCACTATGTTTCTAATATTTGTTTTCCCCTGTACTGGAGTGTTGCTTGTAGCTTGCCCTTTATTTCGACTTCAACCCCTCCTGGGCCACGTAACTGAGTTTCTGTAGGCTGAAAAAAATGTGTTGATAACCATGGCTCTTTGTCTGATAAGACCATTACACGTGCTCCAGTGTCCAGTTTAAAAGTTGTGATATGACTGTTAACATATATATCTGCAGACCAAAATGCCTGATTAGGACCATTGATCTCACCAAGAAAGTGCTTCAATTGCTCTCCTGAAGGAGGTTGTTTAACTTCATCAACCACTCTATTCTTGAATGCTTTTTCTTGTGGGAGTAGAGATTTTATTTTAGCACATTTTACCAAAATGCCTTATTTTCTTACAGTGGAAGCATTCTGCTTTGTTTGCAGGACACTGTTTGCATGTGGGTACTCTTGGCGCCACATTGCTGGCAGGGTTTAATGGCATCTTTCGCTTCCCCCCAAAGCTTCAAATTCTTCTTCGGTGTGTTCCATGGTAAGAAGTACCATTGTACTCGAACTCACTGCTGACCATCATATTGTATGTTTGTTTGGTACGCTGCCACCTTAGTTACTGTAGCTTATAGAGATGCTTTAGTCTGGAGTAATTAGAACATTAACCTTTATGACATTATAACTATTGTCATGCAGGCCCCCACCTGTCAAGAATGAGACATTAATTTCGCCACATGAAATCGATTTTTAAACTGTTACTGGAGTAAAGAAAGAACTTGTTTTAAATAAAGACCACCAGACTCTTGACTGGAAAGACACTTGTATAGTAATAGACAGTACTTGGAAAGGACAAAGGGGCCACTCCCTGCTCCAATTTAATCCACAATGGACTTTTGATTACCAGACGTTGAAGGTGGAGAGGCTAGCATCCTCAGTTAACTGCTAAGATGGTGGAATACACAAACAGACGTGGTCAGACCAGTTTAGTCACATGACTAATTGCCTGTTGGAGTTTTTTGAATTTGAACTTGCCACAGAGAATTTGAACTCAGAAAGCTGTTTGCTCCTGGATGGAAAAAGACCTCTCATGGCTGGCTTGCCACCACCTCTCTCCTGTCTGCTCATCTCTTTCTCACCAGCTTTGGAATCCATTGAAAACACAGGAACCCCAAGAAAGAAAAGTCTCCTACAGTGAACAAGGCTTAAGAAGAATACTGGGCCCCAACGAAAAGTAAGAATTACCCTCAAGCAAGGACTACAGTGAGCTCGAAGCACAGTAACGAGAAACTCTTCTGATATTGCCGCAAACCTCTCTACTTAATTTTTTCTTCTGCTCTTTTCTGTCGCTATTTGCATGTGCATATTGCGTATGCATGCTAGCGTGGTGCGCAGCATGCATCCGTAGGCATTAACCAAATTAGAGTTCAAGTTTTAATAAATTTCACTTTTCTTCTTTAAACCTAAGAAGACCTGTTTGTGCTCATTTCTTTGCTTTATTATTGGAAAGCAGTGAACAAGGATTCACCAAGGGCAAGCTAAAAACTGTGTGTTTAAAATTAAATCCTGTTACAATAAGATCAGGTGAAGACTGAGAAAGACCCCTAGATACCTTTCTCACCTAATGGTAACACTCTGTACAGCTTCACACTAGTCTGTGTGCCTTCTCCAAAGCCACGCTGCATCTACCTTCAAGTCTTTCTCACATCTGATCTCTTACATCATCATGCATGCTCAATAAGAGCAAGAAGTGCACCACCTGCCATATTGGTATAGCAAAAAATAGCCGTCCACGGCCCATGCCTGAAACAGGTACAAGGACAGCTACATTTGCAAATAGGAGACTTAATTCTTGTTGGAGGCTTCTTCTGCGATATTGGTTTGCCCTGAGACAGCTAGTGCCGGCTGCATTCAAGGAAAGCAGGCCTGCGTGCAGCCTAACAGGTAGTCCTTAAAGGAACAGGTGCAGGCTGTCACCAAATATGGAAGTTTATTAAAATACTTATCTGAATGTGAAGCCAGAAAGAGCAGCAGTGCTCGTCACAGTCCTACATTAACTGCTACTGGTCACCACCCCTGTGCCCCTCCTATTGCAATCTTGATCTGCCTATTGCATCATTAACCCCTCCTCCCCAATTGTTGCTGCCACCCTTTCTGATCACCGCCATTGCTCTTCCCACCTCTATCCGCTCTCCCAATTGACCATGCCCAGTAGCCCCTCCTCCCATCTCCCCTGTCCTGATCACCACCGCACCCCCACCCCCGCCAGCCCCCTTTGAGGGCATACTTGAGGGCCGCTGCCAGCCTACCCATTTAGGTACAGGGAATGTTCCCTGCATCCCCTACACTCTTGCTTTTGGCTGTGAAGCAATTTTTCCCCCAATGTATGTGGCCTGTTTAGGTACTACTGAATTGAATTCATATTTTTATATTTATTCATAAACTTTGTTGTTAACCAATAACAGTGGACTGGTGACTGCTGCATTTATAGTTTGCTTCCTCTTTTTGTACCTTGAGTAATCCTACAAGGTACTTTAGTAAATTATTCAGCCCCTTTAATCAAAGAACACTTATATTAATATTAAATTAAGTAAATGCAATGAATGATTTCATTCCACATTACAAACCATTATTCCAGAGAAGAATGATTCATTTAAAATGAGATTATTTGTGTTACAGTAGGGACATGGAGAAAAAATGAGACAAGTTTCCCCATATCAAAGAAATATTCTACTTTTCCCAGTTACAGTCTATTTAAATATATTTTCTTCAAATCACTATATTTATACAACAAACCTGTTTACTCTATAATTCCCCATTTGCCATTAGCTTGAAAGCAGAGTTCACCGTTGTTTCATCTGGGTCAAAGTTTAGAAATGTGGGAGCCATTTTTGTGCTGTATTGGACTGGAACCCTGCCAAGTAACATGTACATTCATGGCATTAGGAAAAGAGAGGTCACTAAAAGAATGTGCGAAAAATGGAAAACAGAGCAATCTGTGAGAAATGAAACAACTGGTTTTCATAGAATCTCATTTGTCTTGTAGTCTTTGCTGAGAAACTTAAAAGGTTGTTTCTAGGTGGACGAATAGCATAGTGTGCCAATTGGCTGAATAACTGGCTGTCATGCAGAAGGACTGAATAGTGAGTGTCCAAGCATGTCCCCTGTGGGAAAGAGGGAAAAGCTACTGGCAGGTTCATTCTAAGTTATTATCTCTTATCTTTTAGCAGTTGATGTGACAGGGTGTTAACAGAGAGTGGCATGGGAGTAGGGCATGCAATGGAATACAGAGAGTAATGCAAATAGGTAAGGGGGAAAACATTAGAGGATCCCACTCTAAAAAAAATGGAAGTAATCACAGCTGTCTGTGTGCTTATGTAACTGGATGTGCTTTTTATCTGGACAACTATTCTCACTCCAATGGCATATTCATTGGCAATTACACTTTTTGGATGTAATTTCAACTACATAATCTCACCACATCAAACAAATTACTCTGAGCATTGACTGACTGTACTGGTATTTTTCATTGCTTATTGGTAAACAAGATGAGTTGCTCAAAATACTATTAACAAAAGGACCATAAACTACGGCTACTAATAGTACTATCAGCCTGGTCCAGGTAGCACAGGCTGAATAGGCTAGACTTTAATTAATACAAAACCCATCCACTTACACAGGGTTAAAATTGGGCCAATATCTTTGACAATGCTCTGTGATATGTCAAATAGATCATAACAAGAATGTTCAATTTCCAGATGAAAAGCTCTTCACTCAACTCTTCTATACCATATGCAGTTACCAGTATTCTGTGCATTGGGAATGAGGATCCCAAAAATGGTGTTAAAAAAACTTCTCCATCTTTCTTTCAAAAAGATTATGACTGGAGAAGCTCTATCCATAAAAGCTTTCTTAATTCGGCTGTTGCCTCAAACCACATATCAAACAATAGTAATCAGATTTAATCAAAATGCCAATAACTTGAAATATTAAATAAATAGTCGTGAGACAGGACAGTCCTTTTCCTTTAATAGTCTCCTTTCAAAATGGTCCGTTCTATCCTTACACATCAGCAGTTACTGTTCTGTTGCTCAGTTTGGCAGTAAAAGCACAACCTTCCCAAGAGGCCATGAAAACTAGCAACAGGTCAACTGCAGGCAGCACATCGTAAATAAAAAAAATTCTAGAGGGAAAATAAGTCGGTTTTCTTAAAATGTAGAGGCATGAGAAAGTCAGCAGTAGACCAGTAACTATGGCAAATACAACCACAGGCAAACAATAAAAAAGTAAAATGTGTACCAGCTTTCCTTTGGTATTGCGGGTAAAATTAATTTTGGCATATAGATTCATGATAACCCCTATCCAGAAATAGTGGTGATCAATAAGTTCTTTCATTACTTTTATAAAGGTTCATTTACCAAGAAATTCAACTTATGTTAAACAAATGATTGCTGTTGATTGAATTCGTAATGGAATATTGCCCCAGGTCCCCTTGGTGCGTAGGTTTATGATATTCTCTGACAATACACACTTTGTCAAACTCCAGTTCAAATATGTCGACTATTATAAGAAAAGTGTTGTTACTGTTCAAATAATTTGCTTAAAAAATTAAATTATGAGCAAGATTTTTGGCAGCTATTTTGTGGATTTTTTGAGTTGTCCTCTTTGTCTTTCTGAAGAAGAATTGCCAGAATTTCAAATATTTTATCATTTAGTTATAAGCTTATGCAACTAACTATGAAAGCAGCACTGGAATGGAACACATTCCCATTTCAAGTAAACTGGAATGGAACACTTTCCCACTTCAGGCATTAGATAATGATCTGAGCTTAGAAATTCCAATTCAGCTGCGAAACTGACAGTTGCGATTTTTTTTTAAGCCGGTCTGGTTGGAAAGAAGTAGCCAATGGGAATTTTCTCATCCCTGAAATTACTAGTCATGGACCTCAAAATTTTGTACCATGTGTGCTGGTGTCTGTGTATGGACAAATTTGCTGCCCCCTGTTTCTGGCACACTGATATGGAACACCTTCCAATTTCAGATACCCTGTTTTAGCATCAAGCTAAAGTAATTTTGCCTACAATACAAAAGTAATGCATTCGGTGCAAATCAGTTTGGAATGCCATGAGTTTGTAAAAGGGGACATATAAATGCAAGTTCCAACTTCTTTTGAGCAGGTGCAGATGAACATTAATGCTACATCTATTTTGCCTTAACCCGACTGGAGATGGGCAATAAATGCTGGCCTTGCCAATGATACCTATATTCCAGAAATGAATAGTAAAATAACATTTAGCATCTTCTACCACACATGGTGCAGAATTTTATCTGAACAGACCTGCATACAGCGGAGGGGCCAGTAGCGGGACGGGAACCCATTTGTCATTGAAGCGGGCTTTGTTGTGGCTCTTTAACTCAGCCGAGACATTAGCTTCTGCTTCCGGGATTCCTGATCTGTACTCTGTCAATGAAGGACCTCTATTTAAAGGTACCCTGGCAAAGGTCAGAATGGCCTCAGGAAACCTTGAGTGTGAAGGCTTGTAGAGGCAAATAAATGGAAGGCAGATGTGGGAAAGTTGCCTTCCCAGGGTATCTGATTCTTCCCTGGAGGTGATACTGGAGGCGGTGAGAGCCAGAAGGGACCTCCTGCTGTTTCCTCAGGACATGAGGAAGAGGCCAGCCACTCAAAATGAACAAGCATGGCTGGAAGTTGTGGAGGCTGTCAGCAGTGGGAGTATGGTGCTGAGGACCTGGATCTTCTTCTTCTTCTTTGGCCTCCTTGTCTCGAGAGACAATGCGAAAGCGCCTAGAGGTGCTCAGTGATTTGTGGAGCAGTGCCTGGAGTGGCTATGAAGGCCAATTCTAGAGTGACAGACTCTTCCACAGGCGCTGCAGATAAAATTGGTTGTCGGGGCTGTTACACAGTTGGCTCTCTCCTTGCACTTCTGTCTTTTTTCTTGCCAACTGCTCAGTCTCTTCGACCCGTCACTCTTTAGCCCCGCCTTTATGGCTGTCCGCCAGCTCTGCCAATCACCGGCAACTGACTCCCACGACTTGTGGCCAATGTCACAGGACATCATGTCACATTTGCAGACGTCTTTAAAGCGGAGACAAGGACGGCTGGTGGGTCTGATACCAGTGGCGAGCTCACTGTACAATGTGTCTTTGGGGATCCTGCCTTCTTCCATGCGGCTCACATGGCCAAGCCATCTCAAGCGCCGCTGGCTCAGTCGAGTGTATATGCTGGGGATGTTGGCTGACTCGAGGACTTCTGTGTTGGAGATACGGTCCTGCCACCTGATGCCAAGGATTCTCCGGAGGCAGTGAAGATGGAATGAATTGAGACATCGCTCTTGGCTGACATACATTGTGCAGGCCTCGCTGCCATAGAGCAAGGTACTGAGGACACAGGCTTGAAACACTCGGACTTTTGTGTTCCGTGTCAGTGCGTCATTTTCCCACACTCTCTTGGCCAGTCCAGACATAGCAGTGGAAGCCTTTCCCATGCACTTGTTGATTTCTGCATCAAGAGACAGGTGACTGGTGATAGTTGAGCCTAGGTAGGTGAACTCTTGAAGCACTTCCAGAGTGTGGTCACCGATACTGATGGATGGAGCATTTCTGATATCCTGTCCCATAATGTTCATTTTCTTGAGGCTGATGGTTAGGCCAAATTTGTTGCAGGCAGCCGCAATCCTGTCGATGAGTCTCTGCAGACACTCTTCTGTGTGGGATGTTAAAGCAGCATCGTCAGCAAAGAGGAGTTCCCTGATGAGGACCTTCCGTACTTTGGTCTTTGCTCTAAGATGGGCAAGGTTGAACAGCTGCCATCTGATCTTGTGTGGAGGAAAATTCCTTCTTCTGAAAACTTGAACACATGTGAGAGCAGCAGTGAGACGAAGATCCCAAACAGTGTAGGTGCAAGAGCACAGCCCTGTTTCACGCCACTCAGGATAGGAAAGGGGTCTGATGAGGCACCGCTATGCTGAATTGTGCCTTTCATCTTGTCATGGAATGAGGTGATGATACTTAATAGCTTTGGTGGACATCCAATCTTTGCTAGTAGTCTGAAGAGACCACGTCTGCTGACGAGGTCAAAGGCTTTGGTGAGATCTATGAAAGCAATGTAGAGGGGCATCTGTTGTTCGTGGCATTTCTCCTGTAGCTGGCGAAGTGAGAACAGCATGTCAATGGTGGATCTCTCTGCTTGAAAGCCGCACTGTGCCTTAGGGTAGGCACACTCAGCCAGCTTCTGGAGTCTGTTTAAAACAACTCGAGCGATGACTTTCCCACTATGCTGAGCAGGGAGATTCCACGATAGTTGTTGCAGTCACCGCGGTCACCCTTGTTCTTATAGAGGGTGATGATATTGGCATCGCGCATATCCTGTGGTACTGCTCCCTCATCCCAGAACAAGCAAAGCAGTTCATGGAGTGCTGAGAGTATAGCAGGCTTGGCACTCTTGATTATTTCAGGGGTAATGCCGTCCTTTCCAGGGGCTTTTCCACTGGCTACAGAATCAATGGCATCACTGAGTTCCAATTTTGTTGGCTGTTCATCCAGCACATCAATGACTGGCAGAGACTTGGCTGCATTGAGAGTGGTATCAGTGATAACATTTTCCCCGGAGTACAGTTCTAGGTAGTGCTCCACCCATTTGCTTGTGTTGGTCAGTGATCGTTTCCCCTGATTTAGACTTGAGGGGGGCGATCTTCTTGATGGTTGGCCTGAAAGCTCTCTTAATGCCATCATACATTCTTCTAATATTTCCGGTGTCAGAGGCCAGCTGAATATGACTGCATATGTGTTACCAGTAGTCATTTGCACAGTCCCTGGCTGTTCTTTGTGCAGCGCTTCTGGCTACTTTAAGTACTACGGATGTTAACTCGCTGGGGCTTTCTTGTAGTTCAACAGTGCAGTGCACTTAGCGGCTATGACAGGTTCCATCTCTTCAAAGTGAGATTGAAACCAGCGTGCATTCTGCTTCTCACATTTGTCAAAGGTGGTGATTACTGAGTCATAGATGGCATCTCTGACGTGGGCCCACTTCGCCTCTGCGACCCCTGCAGGAGTGCTTTGAAGGGCTATTTCAAGTGAATTTACAAACTTACGTAACAGCTGTGGATAAGAAATTCTGTTAGTGTTGATGCGTGGGTGGCCCTTCTACTTGGAGTGATGAAGCTTCTTTGGTTTGAGTCTAACTTTGCTGCACACCAGGGAGTGGTTACTGTCGCAGTCCACACTGTGGAAGCTGTGTGTGATTTGGACATTGTTTATAGAGGCTCGCCTTGTGACGATGGGGTCCAGCTATTGCCAACGACGTGATCTTGGGTGTCTCCATGAAACCTGGAGACAGGGTTTAGTGTGAAAGAACGAGTTGGTGATGTAGAGGTTGTGATAGGTACACAACTCCCGCAGTCTCTGTCCATTCTCATTCATCCTTCCAATGCCATAGCGCCCAAGGCAGGAGGGCCATGATTCATGGTCGTCCCCAACCCTGGCGTTAAAGTCCCCCAGCAGGAACAAATGTTCGGTATTCGGAATACTACTAATGATATTATGGAGTTCCTCGTAGAACTGATCTTTAACTTCTGGTGGGGAGCAGAGTGTTGGAACGTAGATGCTGAGTAGGTGTACTGGACCAGAGGCAGTGAGCAGTCGGATGGACAGTATACGTTCTGAGCCATTTGAAGGTGGCTTTATCATGCTGAGTTTCTGATGGCGAAGCCCACTCCATGCTGTCTTGGTTCTTCAGGATCCCTACCCTGCCAGTAGAAAGTGTAGTCTTGCTCTCTTAGAGATCCGCTCGCAGAGAGGCGTGTCTCCTGAAGTGCTGCAATGTCCACATTGAGTCTACTGAGCTCGTTGTTAATAATGGCGGTCTTCCGAGTCGTTAATTGTGTAAGGTCTTCTGCCAGGCCAGGACACATAGTTCTGACGTTCCAGTTCGCAAAACGAAGGGCTGGTACCTTCTTTCCTTTTTTTGTCCTGCTTATTGGTGCAATGTTACAGTTCACTTGTTGGGCAATGACCCTGAGCTCCAAGCACCCATTGAACCAGGTGGACTGTGGTGGGACAGAACCTTTCTGACTGGGACCTGCCCGGTTTGAGGCGGGCGGTAGCTGTCCAGTGAGATGCGATGACCTCTCCCACCAACAAAGGCAACCCTTGGTGCCCAATCTCTACGCCAATTGAGCTGGACTTATAACCTGTAATTGCTGCCTTCCGTGTTGTTTTGGTCGCTGTGAGGTGACTATGGAGTGACCTCTCCATGGCACATGCCTGGGCAGAATGTATGGAGGTTGTGAGTTTCCCAAGTGTCAAAACCTCCCTCTTGGCCTTCCTAGTGAGGTTCAAAGGAGTGCAGAGCATGACGTTTGGCACCGGTATGGCTGCAGGAACTGCCGGAAACATGCCAAGGGTGACACATGACTGTCTTAGGGGTTCCGCTCCGGATTTTCTTTTTGGGTCTACTCCCTTAGTCTTGGTCTCTCCTGAGACACCTACAAGGCACTGGGGTTCTTAGGGCCCCTGCTCAGGGATAGGAGCTAACAAGTAAACTGTGCGATTTCATGGAGGGAGAGGGAAGGGTGCGAGGAGAGAGGTGGTGCGAGGGGTGAGGGGGTGGGGGGAAGGGGGAGTGGGAGGTGCGAGGGGTGGGGGAAGGGGGTGCAAGGGGGGAAGGGGACCTGGATACATTATCGGAAAAGGTTTAATGACCTCATTAGGTCAGGAAAGGTAAATCCCGTTTCATTTTCAGGCATCAGCCATCACTCTCTGACTTCCCTAGCATTCTCCTGCATAGCACGCATCTGACTGAAACATCTTACAGTCCTACTCATTCCTTTCTTGCTAGCACCTCTTCAGATCTCTATTTGAACAGTCTGCACTCACACTTTCCCTCATTCTGTTGTCATCTTGCACCCATACCTCACAATCACACTCCACAAATGTTGCCATTCCATCCTCAGCACACATTCCACTTCTCACACTCATAACTCTCTGCTTTCTCTCATTGCAGACGAGAGCACGCAACTCCAGGGAGAGGCAAAGAACCAGGTATGCACCTTCAGAAATAACCACCCTGACTGCAGTAGAGGAGAACACCGTGGAGATTGGCAGGGTGGCACAGTCATTAGGCATAGTGATGGAGAGGTGGCAGTGGCCCACAGACCTGGTGACAGCATTAGATATCACACTGCCACTTGGCACATAACAGTCACTCACGTTGAATTGATGTCACCACCAACTGAAATGTCATGATATGTACTATGTCGAGGTTGAATCCTTTCCCCATGTCAGCACTAACTCCTGTCTTTCATCTCCCACAGGACATTCAAGGATGATGGCAGAGCTGTTGTAGGAGGAGACCGAGAGTCCGCAGACGAGGGCGAGCATTCTAAGTAAGCACTGTCACATGACAGATGCGCACCCACCACCAGCGCAGATACACACACCTCGATGGGTCATGCAGTAAAGATAGTTAGGCAGTCACATGGTGAGGTGCACATCACATGTGAACAGAAGCAGGTGCTGGAGACGGAGAGCATTGGAGAGTCCCTGTCACAGGGCACAAGGCACTCCAAGCTTTGCTCTGGGCCTAAATGCTGAGCCTTGTGAGTCATCCACGAAAAGAGAAATGTTTGTGCTACTGTCAGCATTTCCAGAGGCAGTGTACATCCTTGGAGAGAGATTGGAGGAGTCTATACCTAGCATTAGTGCCATGATGTCTCAGGCATTTGCACTGATGTCCCACCAGCATGGAGAATCAAATGCAGCAGGCAACCGAGTGTATGCTGGCCCTGAACAAGGGCCGCTCTGTCTGCCACTTTACACAGGATGGAGGAAAGCCATGCCTTGGTGGCTCAATGCCTCACTGAAATGCAGGCAAGAGCTCTCTCGCTCTTGCCTAGCAGGCAAGTGCAGGTCAGCCATGAGGGGGAAGATTGAGAAAGGGCATATTGCAGTGGGGACTCTTGTCAAGGCGCTCCCACTTTTCCTGCCCCTTGTCTCGATGACCAAGTCTGTTCCTGCACAGCTGCAGGTGGGGGTCATCCTTGGTGGGGCCTTATGGGCTCCAAAACCCACAGGACATCTGCCACGCGCATCTCATTTGTCAGAGCAGGGGAACAAGCAGTCTGCCTCCAGTTTTGCTGAATCCACAGGAGTGCACTAGGTAGGAGTAATTAACAGTGTTATGACCAGGTGAGAAAAGTGTCTCGGGATCCCTCTCAGCTTTCACCTGGTTTGTCCATAACAGGGCTGAATTTTAAACAAACCGTGTTTTTAGCACCCCCTTGGTGAATCCTTGTTCACTGCTTTCCAATTATAAGATAAAGAAACCAGCACAAACAGGCTTTCTGAGGTTTAAAGAAGAAAAGTTGAAATTTCTTAAACTTGAACTTAAACTCTAATTCGATTGACGCCTACGGAGACATGGCGTACCCACGCTAGCGTGCATACGTGATACACACATGCAAATAGAGACAGAAAAGAGGGAGAAGAAAAATAAAGTGAAAAGTTTGAGGAAATATCTGAAGAGATTATGTTACAGTTCTTCCAACTCACTGTAGAGTCCTTGATTGTAGGTAGATCTTGCTTTTCGTTGGGGCCCAATATTCCTCTTAAACCTTGTTCGCTGTAGGAGGCTTTTCTCTCTTGGGGTTCATGCGTCTTCAGTGGATTCAGAGGCTTGTGAGAAAGAGATGGGGGCAGGAGGACAGGAGAGGCTGTGGTGAGATGTTCTCCATCCAGGAGCATTCTGCTTTCTCCCCAAACTGTTTGTTACAAATTCAAAAAACTCAGGTTGCCCAGCAGGTTAGTCATGTGACTAGTTCTGAAGAAGGGTCACTGACCTGAAACGTTATCTCTGCTTCTCTCTTCACAAATGCTGCCTGATCTGCTGTGTATTTCCAGCATTTCTTGTTTTTATTATAGTCATGTGACTAGCTGCTTTGACTATGTGCGTTTGTGTATTCAGCCATCTTAGCAGTCAACCTGGAAGGCGAGCTCACCCCACCTTCAACGTCTGGTGATCAAAAGTCCATTGTGGGTTGAATGTGTCAGGAAATGGCTGCTTTGTCCTTCCAAACACTGTCTGTTAATATGTAAATGTCTTTCCAGCTAAGATCTGGCAATTTTTTAAAGCAAGTCCTTTCTTCACTTCAACAACAATTTGAAATTTAATGTCTACATGGCAAAATTAATATGCCTCATGTTTGGCAGGTGGGGGCCTGCATGACAATGGAAGTGTCTGAGACTTGTTAGTTGCACAAGGGAATTCATTTGGGTATGTATCGCAACTTTAATGGTGTTACGTTAATGTTCATTTCAATGATTGAAACACTTTATTTGAACTCCTCATTCTCCTAGCTGCTGCTTTGTTGCATCCCTCATTCACCCTGGACAGTAGCCTTCAAGCACGACCTGTTTGTCTGAGGAGGAAAGGATGTGAATGTGACAGTTGGAGTTTTGAATGTTGGAATAAGTTGTGTTGGAGAGGTTTGTGAGGGTGTGGCATGCTGTGGGGGGAGCACAAAGATTTTGATGGCACTGTCAGATGGCCTCACGCACTGAGATTAAATGAACTGTGCCTGTGTGAGGCCGTAGTGGGTTTCTCTGGCAATCAGGCAAGCGGGCGGAGTCACCGTGGTCACCTCTGAATACTCCTCCTTGGAGGAGGATATTGATTGTTCTGCACCTTCCTGTTCTATTTATTTATAGATACAGCACTGAAATAGGCCCTTCGGCCCACCGAGTCTGTGCCGACCAACAACCACCCATTTATCCTAATCCTACATTAATCCTAAATTCTCTACCACATCCCCACCATTCTCCTACCACTTACCTACACTAGGGGCAATTTACAATGGCCAATTTACCTATCAACCTGCAAGTCTTTTGTTCCTGCACCTCCATTCCTCTCTGCAGCGTGATGATGTGTAGGGCACAGCAGACCACAACCATTCTGGAGACACCTGATGGGGCATAGTGAAGGAAGCCTCCAGATCTGTCAAGTCACCTGAACCACATCATTACTAACCCAATCGTTTCCTCTAGGAGTGCTCTTGTGGTCATGAGGCTCCTGTTATATCTCTCCTCTGCATCACTGCAAGGGTTACTTACAGGAGTCATCAGCCAGGTCCTCAGAGGATAGTCCTTGTCTCCATGGAGCCAGTGCTGACGCTGTATGGAGGAGCAAAACCCTGTGGGAGATGTGACTGCTGCAGAATGAATGAATCATGGTAGCGCAAAGAATATCTTGCGCAGATGTACATAATAACTGACTGGTGGTCACAAACTAATTGGTCATTGATGGACTGGAATCCATTGTGATTGATGAAGGCTCTAGGCTGATCTGAGGGCACCAAGATTGCCACATGTGTGTAGTCAATGACACCCTGCACATGTGGGAATTCAGTCACTGCAGTGAAGTCGACCGTCCTCTGTGTTTGACTGGCCTCATTTGTGGCAAAGTACGTTTAAGTGACGGCCTTGGAAAACAAGGGTGACCTGAAGGATGTACTTATGGGCAGCAGATTGTGAAATTTCAACCTGGAGATGGCACCAGCGGATCCTTAGAAGTAGCCGGAGATGAAGAAATTCAGGGCTGTGGTGACTCTGACGGCCATTGGCAATGCGTGTCCATCTGGCCCTCTTGGAAGGAGGTCTTCTTCCAGGAGGCTGCAGATTTCAGCAACAACCTGCTGCGAAAGCCCAAACCTCCTGAGGCACTGTTGTTCTGTCATGTCAAGGAAGTTGATCCTCTATCTGTATACCTTGTGCTAGGGGCATCAACTCCTTAGAGCTGGGGCAGCATGTGACTGGAGAAGGCTGCTGCTGTTGATGTTGTTGCGGCTCCTGCTCCTTCTGGTGCCGCAGCTGTTGGTGTGGCTGCTCCTGTTGTTCCCCACCAGAGGTCCATGCTACAGCTGCATAAATTGCTTCTGTGCTGCAGCGAAGGCTGACAGCAGGGAAGTTGAGATCAAGGTGAGTAAAGTCCAACGTAGGTGAAATGGCTACGAAAGTGTTGGAAATCACTTTCAATGCAATGAAATGAGGCTAAGCACAAGTCCTATGAGCACAAGCCTTTCACAGAGGCTGGCCACAAGCTTTGTAATTTCACTCTTTAAAGGCCTCCCAGCCTGTCAGTTTCATAGAACAATAGTTCCCTGAGGTATTCTCACCTTGTTGACCCTGGTGAGTGCCACACAGCTCTAGAAATCCATGCAATGGCTGTTAAAAACAGAATGCTGGGTTAAATCCTGAGCTAATTCATATTTAAATATTGAAATTATTTACATGACAGCTCCATGGGGGTTTCCCACTCGTCACCAACCCGGAAGTGGGTGGGATCATGTCAGGTTCCCGACCCGACGCTACTTTTGGGGCTTTAACTCCCTGCCCACACCCAAACTCATGCCCCCCCACACTTCGCCCCCAATGGCAGTTCAAATTCTGCCCATAGTCAGGAAGATGTGTGACCTGTCTGAGCTGCAATTAGGGTCAAGCAAGGGTTGAAGAAAGTTTTGTACAAACCACATTTGATTCAATGTTATAGTTGTACACCTGCTTGTGGTAATCACTGCAGGTTGTTTGTACTACAACTCAAAGCTCAGTTGGAAAAACATTTCGAGGGTATTTATTGGGTGGACTCTGAGAAGGATTTTTTAAATCCTGGCAATTTTGCTGTCAGGAAAATTACATTTTTGATGGGGCATGACCTGATTGAAGTCCATCCTACATCCAGCAACTCTGAAACCTGACAGAGCATGTAGGGAAAAAATGAGAAGGTTTGGATCACTGAGCACTTGAGGATACAAGCAGCCTTTGTTTGCTCCACTGTCAAGGTCAAGTTGTGGTTGCACAGTGGATTATCGGATCTAGCATTTTCCAGGAGCCACTTAAAGCTGTTAATGCATAGAAAATTTACTATATGCTTGAATGACCTGTTTCTGTGTTCAATGTATAAATCTCTGAAAATTACTTAGTCAGTCCAGGAATGGGAACTGTTGCTGTTGGGGGTATCCTTCTGTGAGAGGAGATGCAGCAGGAGCCGAGGGCTCCTTGTGGTGGCACTTTTGGTCTATACAATGCAGACAGAGTCCAACACTGCGCCTGCATTAACAACAACGTAGATTTACATTGTGCCTTTAATGTACTAAAACGTCTCAAAACGCTTCACAGCGGCATTATCAGACAAACTTTGACACAATGCCACTTAGAAAGATATTAGGACAGACGATCAAAAGCTTGGTCAAAGAGATAGTTTTAAGGAATATTTTAAAGGAGGAGAGAGGTAGGGAGGTGAGGAGGGTTAGGGAGGGAATTACAGAACTTCAGGCCTAGGCAGCTGAAGGCATTGCCACGAATGATGGAGTGAAGGATATGAGGGATGCACCAGAGGCCAGAATTGCAGGAGCACAGGGTTCCTGAAGGGTTGTAGGGATGGAGGAGGTTACAGCAAGAGGAACAAGACCACAGAGGGATTTGAAAACAAGGATGAGAATTTTTTAATTGAGGTATTGCCAGACGGGGTTCCAATGTAGGTCACTGAGCATAGGGGTAATGGGTGAACAAGACTTGGTGTGTGTTAGGATTTGGGCAGTCGAGTGCTGGATGAGCTCAGGTTTATAGACGATGGTAGGTGGGAGACTGGCAGGAGAGTATTGGAATAGACAAGTCTGGAGGTAACAAGGGCATGGATGAGGGTTTAGGCAGCTGATGGGCTAAGGCCAGGGTGGAAAAGGTGATGTTATGGAGGTGGAAGTAGGTGGTCTTGGTGGTGGAGAAGCTATGATGTCAGAATCTCAGCTCAGGGTCAAATAGGCCACCAAGGTTGAGAACAGCCTAGTTCAGTCTCAGACAGTGGCTAGGGAGAGAGATGGATTTAGTGGCCAAGGAACAGGATTTTGTGGTGAGGACTGAAGACGTACCATCTGATTTTCTCTTCGGTTGCTGGGAGTCGTACATGGAGTTTAATCTATTTTGTCCTGAAATCTAAAAGGGTTGGCAACCCTGTCACACACAGGTACAGGGAGCTGAAGGATTGGAATTTAAGCAACAATTCACATCCACTTCAATGAAAAATGACAAGAAAAATTTACTCAAAGGAGGAAAGAAAAAGTTCAGCAGTGTTCCAATCGCTTCATTCCCAAAATAAGTTGACAATTTATTCACTAGTAGGCTTTAAGGAAAATATGCAACAAAAGTGGAAGGGAAGCAAATGGAAAAGGGGACTGATTGGAAGAGCAAAGTTACCACCAGCACTTACCTAAAATGACTGCTGCAACCAAAATATAAATTGTTGTTATTTGGGAACTTTACTGTCTACAATACTCACACAGGCATCAGCACAGCCGAGCCTGCTCACGGAAATCTGTCCCTGCCCTGTGCCCATTGGTCTCTGCCTCCTCTCACCAATGCATTGGCATTACCGACCCACTCAACTTCCCTATTTTCTCCTGAATTGTTCTCAGCAGTGCCTGGGAGATTAATCCTTCATTCCTGCAGACTCCAGGAGAATCTGGCAGTGTTGGCCAAGTTTCACATCATAAATCAGGAGCAACACAGATCATGCACCACACACATTGGATTATATGATCTACAACCATCAACAGTGAAAAGAAGTGGGGCTTATGTGTAATCCTGAAATATCAATCTGATAAAAGGGATAATACTTTTCATCATTAATGCAATCGTTTTAAACTTAAAAGCCTAGCCTGTGTAATTATTTTATAATTACTGTTGTAGCTGCTTAATGGGTAAATGGACCATGTGATGTGGTGCGAAGCCAAACAGTTCAGAATGGTCCCAGGGTCCAGGATCTGTGCTGAGTTAGCTGGTCTCAGCCAGGTTAGAAGTGTGGTACTATAATTAGCCTCCATGCTCCTGAGTTGGCAGGGGAAAATTTGACCAGTTCCTGATCCTGATAGCTGCTGATTATTTTCCTGCTGGAAAGTACTCAGTTATGGATACAGGGTAAGAACTGGATCAGATGCAAAGATGTTCCCTCCCACAGTCAAATAGCCAGTCAATACTCATTGTTTAGGGCATAGCTGAAGAATGTTCACTTAGGTGAAGTTCTGGAGGGCAGCCAGCAGTCCCCTCCACCCACTCCCACCCATGGAATCATGCTCCAATAGCTTCAGAAGAGAAGGGGAAGAGAAGTAGGAACAAGAAAGTAAGTAGCATTTGTGCAGATCAACTGAAATTTGTACTAAAGTGAATTTGAATGATTTCAGCTTCAACACTCAAAAGAGACACATAATACACAAAACAATCTTGTTTTAAGAATGTCTGAAATGTCTATTGTTGTGACTGGAGCAGCATCAGATATTTTTGAACATGAATGTTCTCCAGGTTAATGCATTTTGCATGCTCTTTAAGGACTATGTCTGATAGGAAGGGTTGCATTCTCATATTTCTAGGAGGCCAGCCTCATGTGATTCAACAGAAAGGAAAACACAAATCTAAGCCAAATGGCTCTCCGCGGTGCAAAGGGAATATGATGTGCTGCCTGTGGCATGTTTCACCAAGATTTGCGGTCTCAATTTCAACTTTTCCTTCCTAGCTTCGATGTAAAAAGCTGCTAAAAGGAAGCACACTTTATCTTTGAGTCACAATCAAAACAATCAAATTATCAGATATAAAAGAAATCCTCCATCTTGAGAAATGAACTTTATTTTTTGCTTATGTTTATTGTTCCTATAAAGGTTGGAGTGGTGCAGCTGCATGTGAAATGCCTGAGCAGAGCGTGCACTTGTAATAAATCCTAGGGTTCTCGGTTTACATGGTTGTAACACATCATTAAAATTATATTTAGTAGGCAGTGGGTGACTTTGGTGGAGATGTATATACAGATATTCCTTACTACCTGTTTCTGCAGTGAGGATAAGAAGTGCTAATGTCTGATTTTGAAAGTCTGATCATTTGGCACAGTTTTGTGTGTAACGCAGTAGTACATCAGCCATTGTTCCAAGTTTGTGAAAATGATGCCGCACCCATCCTGTTTAGTGGAAAAATAGTGCTTCCAATTGGCAACACACAACACTTGGCTGATCACTGGTCGCGAGGGAGAGAACAGATTTTTTTGTATACTTAAGCTGTCTGCAGTCTATCTTAATACGCAAGAGGCAGTTTTTAGTGATTTGTAGAGAATGCAGACTTTTGACTCCCTCCCCCTATTACCTCACCATGGTGTCACAGTAAATGTTGCCGAAAACTAGCTTTAGGAAATGGGAATCATGCAATGCAGCAGCTTCCATTCAAACATGCTACAAAGTAGCTAAAACTTTGTGTGGGTGTGTATTTTATTTCCCAGCCAATTTTTTTCTTCCACCTTCATCTATTTTCATCCTTACCGATGGGATGTTAAGCATCGCCTAGGTAGAGCACAGAGGAAAATTGGGTAGAAAGGAGAGACTGCTTGTTACAGAACATGACCCTTTTCCTTGTGTTAATTTAAGTTGAAGGAAGGTCAGGAGAGATATGCAAACCCTCCCTCTCCTCCTTCCCATTCCCACTCCCCAATGCTGCATGTTCCCTTCTACATTCAACTCAGGTAATTTCATAACAGCAGAGAGTTCTAATCTTCCACTTCAATTCAGCAGAGACAGGTCATTTATAGTGGACATTGAATATTATAGACTATTGTATAAAGCCATCAAATCTTATAATTAACAGACCCTCTTTTAAACATTCATACAAAAAGTTGAATTTTTATATTGCACAATTAAGGTAGAAAAACACTTCATGGATAGGCAATCCAGAAAATGAATACCAAACCAAAGAAAAAGTTTTTGGAAGTGGTGAACGTTTGGTCAAAGAGATGCGTGAGCGGGAGGAACTTAAAATCGGAGAGGTAGAGAAGTGGAGGGGTTGAGGAAGGAAATTCCAGAATGGAGGGACTGCACAAGAGGCCAGAGTCAAATGAATGGAGAGTTTGTGGGGGGAAGGGTTGTTAGGATTTAAGAGATAGAAAGAGGTGCAGCCATGAAGGGTTTTAAACATGAGGATGAAAATTTTTAATTTGAGGCATGTCACAGTTGGTCATGCTGCTGTAAACTCTGGCACTTGGTCAATGTCAGGAGGGGATGTCTAGCACCACCTTCCACTTGGAACAATGCACTATGTGGGGCCAGAGAGATCGGCACTTTATTGAGGAATGTGTCTGTGGAGGTGTTTCATCTGCTTGAAGCCCAGGACTTCTTTGCAGTGAAATAAGAGGTATAACAATCGCACCAAGAACAGAGAGGGTAAGCAAATTGTTCCCCTGACTGTTCCATATAGTCTCTTTATATGTATGGCACTCCCCAATTTATTACTCTCATGGTGCTAGAGGAGTCATAGGCAATGTTCCCTCTAACTTCTCTTTATTGTGTCTGGCCCATTTCAATGTGTGGTACCTATAATTGTTTTGCACGGCATTGTCTTCTTTGCACGTATTATCTTCTTCGGACAGACTTGTGAGGGGCCTATGTGGTACTTTCTAGGTTGCTGTGTGTTCGCCCATTCACAACTTCGCAATGAACCATGAAGGTTCATTGATTATAGGGGAAAGTGGGATCTGACAGCAGGGAGCAGAGGCTTCGCTGAAGACAGGCCCTGAACTCAAGCCTGTGGAATCATATTTCTGGAGTCCTGCTTTAAAAAGAGGAAAGCTGGATAAGCATGACTCTCACATGGAGTCACTAAGGACCATCTTGGAGAACCTGAGACAAATGACAGAGTCCAATGCCAGCCTCAGTGCCAATGATCAAAAAGGTTGCGACATAATTCAGCACTACCTGAAGCAGCTGATGGTACAATGAACATTTGTACCTGTCCGCCGTGACGGAGAGACCTGCAAACCAGTCAATGAATTCAAAGTGAATACTTTGACCACTGGTGGCAGGCTTTGGGGGATTGTTGGAAGAGGATGATGACAACTGACCTTTAAGAGCTCTGGGGTGACAACTCTCAGGGCCTACATAATCTAACTGATACCATTGGGTCTGCCATCCTGCTGATCAGTGAGGACTCAGATCCAGCACCCAGCACAAATGACATGCTCAGAATCCATTGTCACGACAGCATCCTTTCTCTTGATGGCCACTCATGACTTTTCTAGCCAGCTGCAGGAAATTTGGGTGGAAGTTGTTGTCAACAAGATCAGCACAAAAAAGTGTGTAAATTTTGCTGTACTTTCTACATAAGTGTGATCCAGGAAATTACAGAGAATTATTATTACAATATTTTCACGCACAATTGAGAAAACACTGCAATGTGAATGAAAGAGTAAAATGAAAAGTAAAGTCAGTTCCTCCTTTAAAGTGGTTGATTTAAAAGAAACAGGACAAATGCACTCTTGCCAATGTGAGCGCCATCTGTGCAATTCTCCCACTCACGCTATTAAATACCAGATTGAGTTATTGTGCTTCATGTTACAGATGCTCTGATGATTAAATGTAACTCCTGATGTGCTCCGCATCCACAATTTGTTTCGTTCAGTGTTAGACGTAATCGAGTAGACTAAGAGTACTTTTAAAGTTCCCAAAAATTCCATCTGCAACCTGATCTGGGAAATGTTTTCCCTCCGTGAGAACGAGATCTAGACACAAAGATTCCTCAGCATAATCTTAACAATTGGGGGCTAACAAAACAAACTGCCATCCCAATGTCATTGTCACCTTTGACACTGCACATATGTGAAACTTCAGACTCCCCCAAAACAATTTAAATGGCTCAACAAAGATTTTGTTGATCAATGATTGAATTTTATACTTCAAATTCATTAAATATTTCTTATACTTCAGAAGAACTGGAACTAATGTTATTTCATTTCTTAAGCAATGGCCTGGATATTAACAAGGATGGATTACATAGGCGGGGGTGGAGGGGAGGAGTGTTTTGGACAGGAAAACCAGAATCCCGAAAGTTTTAACTCCACAGCATGCACCTTTTGCTCTTGACAGGTTTCCCCACCCAGAAGTCAGCCTGATTGAGAGGCTTGGCTTAGGTGTAGGCTTAGTCAGGTGGGGAGGACACAAGAGCAAGCCACAGGACCAGGTTACGTCCGATTCCTGACTCTGGCGGGAGGGGGTAGGATGAGGGAGGTGGGATGGTGGGTTGTGGTCCAATTCCAGGACTGGATTTGGAGGTGTGGGGAGGGGGGTGGTGTGGGCAGGTGCTGATCCTGGGAGATCCTATCACAAGAGTGATATGATCCGGGAGCCTTTGTATGCTGGGCCCTCTGATAGCGGGGAAGCTTCGGGGGTTGGAGGGCAGCACTCCTGCTCCTTCTGGCCGAAGGGCAGAGCTGTAAAGGCACTTACTTTATTTACGAAGCTGTCCTCAGCTCCCTTCAGTTGCCAGATTTCCCGAGACCTGGGAAACCCAGCAATCCACTGTTCAACCTGTAAAACAGGCTAACTCAGAGGCTCATGAAAATAATTAAATTTCCAACCCCTTTCCTGGGAGGGGTTTGGTTGCCTACCCCTTGTCCTGCCTCTGTTCCCATCAGTGGGCAAGTTGGAGGTGGTTTGGGGTTGGTTTGATGACTTTTGAAATTTTAACGTCGGCCGCAACGCCAACCACCCATTGTTGGGGCTTAAAATCCAGCCCAATGTTTCTAGTCCAGTTACCCCAACTCCAGATGGAAAATCTTAAGGAATTTAACAATGGTGGTGTGAGTGATGGTACCCTGAGTCTTATGATGCTCTGCCGACCTCACATAAAGCTACAATGGCCCCACACACTCCCCATAATTCCACACATTCCCCAGAAGAATACATTCTAGTCTGTTCCTTTCTGATTACTCTACAGTCATCTAAAGCACCTGATATCATTTGAAGTGACACTCCAAATACCCATAACTAGATGCCAGTGAGACCAGCAATGTTCCTCTGTAGTTTTCAGGCTCATGTATAGACCCCCTTCTTGAAAGTAAAATAATAAGGAGTGTAAGGGGTGAAATCTTGAGTAGGCAAAGGGAGGCTACAGTCAGTCAGATTCTCAGAGGGGAAGTTATTCAGGGTCTGGGACGCACACCCATGGAAGCAGATGATGCTGGAGGGCTGATACATATCGAAGGATTGGATCAGAAGAAGCTGTAAGAAATATTGGGAGAAATAAACTGGAAAAGGCCCAAAAATAGGAGCAGGGATCGCAACATGGGATTAACCGATGCTCGTTTGTTCTGATGCAGGCGGCATGCAAACTTCGTGTTGCCTGCTCATTGACATCTGGTGCAGGCTGTGTTAAGCATGCTTTTGAGGGGGCACAAAGTCTTGAGATGCTAGTATGAGTTCAAGCTAGCCTGCGCTACTTAAAGCAAGCCTACATCTCTTAAAGGGGAGATGCATTTTGGGTGAAGCAGGTGCTGAAGAGACTTAGACCTGTGAAAAACACAACATCCAAGAGACCGGGCTCCAAGATTCTCCGGCACAGCACTGGAGGTCTTTGTTCAGGAGGCAGACAGGAGGAGAGAGGTCCTCTGTCCACAGAAGGTCAGAAGGCCCTCCAGACAAACTATGAGAAGGCAATGGATGCAGATAGCCATGCAGGTCAATGCTAGATGTGTCACCCAGCGGACCCGGCTAGAGTGCCAAAAGAAGTTCAATGACCTCACACGAGTGGTTAAGATTAATGAATGCATCTTCAAATGTCTCATTGAAGCAACTGCACCACTAGCCTCATACACTGCTGAATGCACTACATCCCCATCACCCACCTACCAACAACCTCCTTCAACCACCACTCATACCTCACATTCATAGCTTCACTTCACCCTCACACACATAGCACTGCTGTAAGCCTCACACCAACAATTCACACCTTGCACGCTGCCAACTATTCAACCATGACAACCATATCACCGAAACACATACCACCACTCTCACTGACGCACTTCCTTCTCTCTTGCATGGCAAAAGGCAGCAACATGTAACCAGTGGAGCTGTATATCCTCACTCTCATAGTGCTTGCCATCATTGGAGTAGCAGTGACTGAGATTGTGACCAACAACAGGGCTGAGAGAATCAAAGATGACAATATGTTCCTACCTAATTCTCCTTCTCACATTCCACCTCATCCCACAAACTCTTCTGGTTCCCAAACTGCATTTGGTTTAAAAATGCACCTCTTGCTTTCCCCTCCTTCCTTCACCACAATCCTATCCTTGTGCCTTTATGCTTTCAGATATCTAAGAACTGCCACCTGGCCAGGTAGCTGTGGGGGAATGTGAAGTGCCAGAGGAAGAAAACCGTCACTTGATCTCACACTCGCAGCCACCAGCTCAGATACTGGTACTGCATGTACTTCAGTGAGTAGCATAGACATGGAATCTGCACATGATGAATCATCAGGCATCAGTGGCCAGTTCCCCAGAGGTCAAGGTTGCACATGAGTTCTGCTGCAGAGGATTTAAGTGAGAAGTTCAATGGAGCAGCATACAGAAAAAGGCTAATGGGCATGCACAGTGAAATGCTTGGTGCATTGGAAAGCCTACCAGAAAACCTACAGTCACTGTCAGGAAGCAGAGAGGAATGCTGCACCAACTTGGCACAGAGCTTTACCCATCCTTTCTTGTATGGAGATGGTAGCCAACACCGGGACGACACTTGTGGAACCAACCACAACGCAGTGTCTGATTGCCAATGTCTCAACTTCCATTGCAGCACAATCATGTCTAAGTGCTGCAGCTAAAGCTCAGACTGAAGTCATGCAATCTCAGCTTGTTGCCATGCAAGTGCAGCTTGGTGCCTTGCAGGCTCAGACTGTGGGTATCAGTGCTCAAAGGGGCTTGCAGGGTCTCACAGTCGTCCAGAAATCTGTTCTCTAGCAGATTACTAGGATTGCTGAAGTGCTGATCTGGAGGAGCGGCAGTGGGTCCATGAGTATGAACCTGCTGTCCATCCTCAGGATGATAGTGTTCGGCCTTTTACCACTGCCACTCTGCCAATTCCTTTGTTGTTGCTAGTTGACCAACCAGCCAGACTGCTGCTGCCCATGCCTTGGCGGTGCAGTCTGATGCCAGGTCTTTTAGGGCATCCTACAAAGTCATTTACAGTCAGCAACCTTCTGCTAGCCATGGTGCAGCCACTGGGGTAGCAATGAGTAGGAGCACTAGGCAGGCAAAGGTACGTGGAAGACAGGCACTCAGGGAATGCACAAGGGTGACTATTTGAATTTTATATGGAATATTGGATGGTTTGTTTGATAAAGTTGTTTTGGATTGGTTGTTTTCAAGTGGCTTTTATTTCAGCATTGTGGCTAAGAGGATGCTGTGACAGTCAGTAACACAAGAAAGGCAAGGTGTGGGATTGTTGTTGAATGAGGAATTGGGGTTTTGTTATTGGTACTACAATTGAATGAGCCATTCATGGACAGCCTGGCTGGAAATGGAATGTGTTGGTTGCCTCCTCCATTCCTCCTTCGCCTCCTCCCCTTCAGCTACTTGCCATACACCTGGTGGCAAGGGCTCTGCCCTCACGATGGAGGATGATGCAGGAGACCATGACGAATCATGACAGACACTCCTGAAAGGACTGCAGACCTCCTCCAGAGTAGACCAGGCAGTGGGAGTGTTGCTTAAACACCCCATTGTCTGCTCAATGAAATTTCAGGGGGAATTTTATGCTGGCAGCGGGGGTCTCTGTGTTGGGGGAAACTGACGTCAAGATTCCCGCGTCACCTCTTCTCCGGAAGGCCCGCCGAATTTAGTGCCAATTAGGCATTTAACTGGACAGTGGCGGGCCTTCCATATAATTTAGCATCCTGTTGCTGTAAGTCCTGGCTTTGCAGAGCTGCTGGCCAATCAGAGGCCAGCAGCTTCAGCGCCACCACAGAGGTGGTGACTGCTGCGGTAGCTGCACCTACCAGAGGCCGAGGAGCGTCGCTGGAGCCAAGCCTCAGGTAGGTCAGTGAGGGAAGGGTCTCGCAAGGTGGGGGTTGCAGGGGAAGGAGGGAGGGGAGTTGGCAGCAAGGGGGGGTGGTCTCTAGTGCCTTTGAACGAGGGACACCACCCTCCCTCCCCCAAACCCCCGCAGCCAGGAAGCAGCCCACACGGTTTCTCGTGCTGTGCTTCCCGTGCAGCGACAGGGCCGCCCACCGCACGAGTAATTGTGGCTGCGGCGGGAAGAGGCCCTTAATTGGGGGTTAATTACCCAGTTAAGGGCCTCAATTGGCGGCAGCGCGGGAAAGCCATCTACAGGCCTTCCCGCCCTGGACTAAATTTTGGCAGAGGGGTATGGTGGCAGATTCCCCCATCCGACACCATCCCACCCAATTTTATGCTCTCTCCGCCTCCAAAACCACCGCGGGGAGTACATAAAATTCCACCCTTTGTGTGGCAGCATGAATCTCGTTATATGCATGTTGCACGTGTGCTTGGGTTGCTACCAGTGTCATGGATCAAGTGGTCAGCTGATAGCGCTTGTCACTCAGTAGCCAACCTCTGGTTTGACATGGTGGCTCAAATATTAATGGTGCAAAGGACTGTTGAAGAATAAAGGCATCATGACTGCTGCCAGGATTCAGGGCATTCACCAGCATGATGTGTTGAGCATGAACGCAGACCAATTGCGCATTCAGGGAATGGAACCCTTTGCGATTGCTGTAGATCTCTGCATTGAGATGTGGCGCCTTCAGAGCAACACATTTGCAGTCAATGGCACCCTGCAGCATGGGGAAGCCCACTATCCTGGTGAAGCTACATGTATTCTCCAGTTGCTTCTCTCTTGCCAGAGAGAATCCAACATATTCCACTCTCCTAGCATACAGAGCATCAATGATCTCTCTTATATAGCAGTGAACAGTGAACTATGCAATGTCGGAGATGTTGCCTGCTCCAGCCTGGAAGGATACTGACCTGAAGAAGTTCATGGCCACGGTCACCTTCACAGCCACAGGCAGTGCCAATCTGGCCCTACTCTGAAGCTACAGGTCTGCCTGCAGCAGGTGGCAGATTTCAGTGTGTATCTCCTTCGTAAAACAGAGACATCACACACATTGTTACTTGCTGAGGTCAAGGTAAGAGAATTGCTCCCTGAAGATCCAGAGTGCATATGGCAGCCTGCTGAGATCCCTTCTCCCCCATCACTTCCTCCCTGCTCAATCTCCCTGTCATGCTGTAAGCCAAGGGGACTTATAACTACAGCACCCATGACTGGGAGCAAGTGGTCTAAGGAGAACTCTTGAAATGAGAACCAAGGTCTTCATCACGTGCTACACCATTCCCTGTAGATTTCTCTAATTTTAAGTAGCAGCAGCAAACTCAGAGCACTTCTACAAGTGGAAGTTGGATGGCCACCTGAGAGACAGAGACTTGGAGGGCTATGGGGATCACGCTGGAGAGTGGGACTAAGTGCATAGCTCCGTGGAGAGCTGGAATGGATGCAATAGGCCCAATGGCCTCCTTCTGTGCTGTAAATAACTATGACAAACTCAGCAGCAGCCAATGCAAATCAATCAGCAACTTACTTGGAAACAGTTGATGATCAATTTAAATGGCACTGGTGAACCATAGAAAAATTACAACACAGAAGGAGGCCATTCAGCCCATTGTGCCTGTGCCAGATGAAAAAAAACTAGCCGCCCAATCTAATCCCATCTTCCAGCACCTGGTCCATAGCCTTGCTGGTTACAGCACTTCAGGTACATGTCCAGGTACGTTTGAAATGAATTGAGGGTTTCTGCCTCCACCACCATTCCGGGCAGTGAATTCCAGACACCCACCACCCTCTGGATGAAAATGTTTTTCCTTCTGTCCCCTCTAATCCTTCTACCAATCACCTTAAATCTGTGCCCCCTGGTAATTGACTTCTCTGCTAGGGGAAACAGGTCCTTCCTGTCTACTCTATCTAAGCCCCTCATAATTTGGTACACCTCTATTAAGTCACCCCTCAGCCTCCACTTTTCTAAGGAAAAAAACACTAGCCTATCCAATCTTACCTCATAGCTGCAATTGGTGGTAGGGGGGGTGGGGGGGGGGGGGGGTGGGGGTGGGGAGGTCCTTCCTGCTGCTGAATGGAAGTTCAGTATGCGTGCTTCAGAGAGGGGGTTAGCTGGAGCACTGAGGTCGAAAATTGCACTGCTGGCGTCAAATCAGAATTACATGTCGACTGATCTGACGACTCTACATACTTCCGGCACATGCTCCTATCATCCATTCTAATGGGTCCACCAAAATGGCGCCCAGTGTGGGCTGCACTGGAATTGTGCGGGCGCGATTCAGAAGCCAATTTGCATCCAAAACGGCACCTGGGCGTCGGAAATACAGGTGCAACGGAACTGAATTTTGCAGCCATTTAATCCCTGTCAGAGTCAGAGAAGCATCTTTTGAGAGCGCTGGTGTTTGGAATGAAGATAGGTGGCTTAAAACTGCTGTCACTTTAACCAGGATGATTAGTGTAATTTGGTGTTAAATGCCTTCATATGTTACTTGGATTAGCAAATGTAGATGGTAGCATTAGAGGTTATACTTGTAATGGTCAGGTTAAGAATAAGGTTTCAAATGGATTTTCTAGCCTTCAGTTCAATTGACACACATCAGTTTGATTCAAATAACAGCAAGCATCCAAACATCAAACTAGTTTTCTCACTCAGTATGCAAAGCCCAAACTATGCAAACTTCGTGACTGTTGGCTTAGTATTCTTGGCATTTCATGCTTAATTTTTCTGCACATAGTGGATATTAATAATGTTACGACCAGGTGAGAAAGATGTCTAGGGGTCCCTCTCAGACGTCACCTTGTCTTACCATAACAGGGTTTAGTTTTAAACACACCGTGTTTTTAGCTGTTTTTTTGGTAAATCCTTGTGCACTGGTTTCCATTTATAAGTCAAAGAAATGAGCACAAATAGGTTTTTTTACATTTAAAGAAGAAAATTTGAAATGTATTAAACTTAAACTCTAATTCAGTTAACGCCTACAGATACACGGCGCACCCACGCGAGCATGCATACGCGATACACATGTGCAAATAGAGACAGAAAAGAGCAGAAGAAAAAATAAAGTGAAAAGTTTGAGGCAATATCTGAAGAGCACTTGTTACGTTTCTTTGAGCTCGCTGTAGAGACTTTGGTTGTAGGTCATTCTTGCTTTTCGTTGGGGCCCAGTATTCTTCCTAAACCTTGTTCACTGTAGAAGACTTTTCTTTCTTGGGGTTCAGATTTTTCAGTGGATTCAGAAGCTTGTGAGAAAGAGATGGGAGCAGACAGGAGAGATCTTCTCAATCCAGGAGCAAACAGTTTTTCTCAGTTCAAACTGTTTGCACAATTCAGGAAACCCCAGGTTGCCATGCTGGTTAGTCATGGGACTAACTGATCTGACCACATCTTGGCTCTGTGGATTGTATCGGCTTAGCAGGGCTTGGAATGCTCCTCTTACACACAATACCTGGTGATCAAGGTCCATTGTGGGTTGAATTTGTCAGGAAATGGTTCTTTGTCCTTCCAATCACCATCTGTTAATATGGAAATGTCTTTTCCAGCCATGGCTGATCAGTTTAGCAAGTCCTTTCTTTACTCCAGTAACAGTCGAAAAATCAGTGTTTATGTTAAAATTAATGTGCCTCATTCTTTGCAGGTAGGGGCCTAGCATCACACCTCCACACCCAGCAGAATGAAATGCGATTTGATTAAAGGCACATTTCATTAAAAGGGTCGAGAGAATATATAAGATAGAGAAAACAAAACATGCATTTCTCTCATTCATTCCCATTCATTCATAAATCCCAAAACTTACTAAAATCCCCCCTTTTTTGGCATCCCAATAAACATGTGGTTCCCTTTTGGGAAGTTTCTCTTCCGTTTGCCCATTTCCATGGCTGCCTAGGGTCTTTGTTCCTGCTGAGGTAATTTTCCTTTTCAGGCGAGTCAATAGTGGGCGGGTCTATCCTGAACTCTCCTTCAGTGCTTTGCTGAGTCATGCAAAGGCTTTCGACTTTAGGGGGATGGGTGGTTTTCTTTTTTCTAACTGCGTGGGAGGATTCTTTGCTAATCTCTCCTTTGTTCTCCGGGACACCCCTGCCTACAGGTATTTGTGCAGACTCTGTGGCACATCGACCAGGTGAGGCATCACCCTCACAGTTTCTCTTCCCCCTAGAGATCTTTCTTTGTCTCTGCAAGTTCCTGTAAATGCTGTTAACTGTACGAAGGAGGATGTGGGGTCTAACTTTTCGCATTTTTTGGGGTTGGCTGACCAGACAGTCGGGGTTTTCATCCGGGATTCCTCCCGGACTTTCTTTAACCTCTCCTCTTGGTCACTGTTTCCCCTTCTCTTTCTAAACTTTTGCCAGCCTTGTGCCTGTCTGTCCCTTTTTGTTCTTGGAGGGGGTCCCTTAAAGTTCACCAGCGCTCTGCTGGAGGCTCATCCGAACACCGGTACAGGACTTAGGCCTGCAGGATTCACTGTAGACTGGGGTTTCCCCTCAACCTGGCACATGTGGCAACTCCTGCAGTACTCTATCACATCTTTGTGGAGTTTTGGCCAGTCAGACCGCTGTCTAAAGCGGGCTTTGGTCTTTTGTGTCCTGGCATGTACAGCCACTGTAGTCTCGTGGGCCCTTCTTAATATTTCTCTCCGGTACCTCTGCGGCACCACTAACTGGTGAACTACTGTCCACTCCTTGCCTTCAGGTCTGTGAGGAGAACTCCATTTCCTCATCAGTACCTCATTCTTTAATTAGTAGCAATCAGGGACTTCCTCTGCTTCACTTTCAGACTGGGCAGCCTATGCTAACACTTGCAATACTCCGTCGGATAACTGAGCCTCAGCTAGGGAAAATCCATTTAATTCATTCCTTGGTTCTCCTAACTTTCCAAAGAACAGCAGAACAAGCTGTGGCCTCTGCCTGCAGTGCTAATTCAGTCTCCTCTGGTGGGAGCTTGTTTGATCAGGGCCTGATCCACTACACGTTCAGGGAAACTGCAAGGTCCGTCACCTGCCACTGCCCTGTCTCTCTGACCTCCTGCAGTCCTTCTTTCACCACCAGGGGGGCTACCACCTTCACCGCCGCCAGGTCATTACCTCGGAGCAGGTCAACCTCGTCCACAGGCAAACTAGGGAGAATCCCTACGGTCACCAGTCCCGAAACGAGGTCGCACTCCAGGTGCACCCGGTGTACAGGTACAGGAAGACACTGCTCTCCAATACCATTCACCACCATTCGAGTGTTCACTGAATTCTTTGGGGGAAAGGTCAGGCCATTTCCCAGCAACAGGGATCCAGTGGCCCGTGTCCCTGAGAATTAATATCGGCTTGCTTGCCCCACTCGATGGGCATGGGGTTACTTTCCCTTCAGCCACAAAACCTTGATAATCCTCAGGAATCCTTTTAAATTTTCTGCGCTTGCAGTAGTAAGCCTCCTGGGTCTCACTCTTACTGCAGTTAAAGCCACAGCTTGTTCTGCTGTGCTTTCCATCAGGGTCTCTTCTTCACTGAGTGGGTGTGCCCTGATTAACCCTCCAGGTTTTCCCTTTAGTTTCCAGCAGTCAGCTTTTAAATGCCATGCTTTACTACAATGGAAGCACACAGGTCTCCGGGTCTCACTCCTGCTCACAGCACCTTCCTATTTAGCTAGAGGAGGGCCCCTGTGTCTCCTATTTTCCTTTCTCTCCCAGGACTGCTTGGGCTCCTATCACCTTCCCACACTTTGTCCTTTTTGGATTTGTAGGGGTGACTAGGAGACGTTCTCCCCTGGGAAACCGACTTATAAATTAAAGCAAACTGATCGGCCAGAACGGTTGCTGGCCGGGCTCCCTGAACCCGCTGCTCCTCTACGTGGGTCTTTATGGAAAGTGGGAGAGAGTGTTTAAATTCCTCTAACTGAATCACTTCTCTGAGATTCTCATAGCTGAGCTGTACTTTAAGAGCCCTCAGACACTGGTCAAAAGCCAGCTGCTAGCTTCTTTCAAACTCCAGATAAGTTTGATTAGCTTGCTTCTTGAGGGTTCTAAACTTTTGGCAATAGGCTTTGGATACTAATTCATATACCCCAAGAACAGCACTTTTTGTCAGTTCATAATTTGATGAACTCTCATCTGGCAACAGGGAATAAACCTTGTGGGTTTTTCCAGTTAGCTTGCTTTGCAATAAAAGAGGCCAGGTCTCAGCTGTCTTGTCAGTTTCTCAAAGGACACAAAAAAATACTTCTACATCCTCCTCATTGAATCGTGGATTAGTTGAGCTAGTTTTAACAATTCTGTACCCAGCCATGAATTATGCTCCTCCATATTGGCTATGCTTTCACTGGGGTTACTCTGTCGCTCCCTAGTTAACTCAAGCTGCTTCAGCTCTCTTTCTTCACATTCCTTCCTGAATATTCTCTTTCTCTCTCTTCTGTCCTTAATTTTCTTCACATTCCTTCTGGAAGGCTCTGTCTTTCTCCATCTGTTCTAATTCAAGTTGCCTCTGTTCCAATTGTAGCTTTGCTAGCAATACCCTGTCTGGGTCTACTTCTATCACTTCTTCTGCTTCTTCAGATTCAAGGGAACAATTGTTGGCCACAAGCCCTAGGAGTTCAGACTTCCTAGCCTTGCCACATACAGTGATCCCACACTGCTCAGCCATTTTCCTCAATTGCTCCACAGACAGTGCTTTTAACCTATCCCAAGTTACTCACCCTGGCTTGGAGAGCTACTAGCTTCAGTTGCAGACATGTTAGTATTCAAGCACACACAACTACAAGAAAACCTGTATTGAAATCTTGCTCTTTTTTTGACTGGGAACAATTTGGCTTCCCACTTCCAATTTCTCTTGTTTCTCTGTTGGTAAAATTCCGGATGCTCGCACCCAAATTTCTGTTACAATCAGGTGAGAAATCTGTTTAAGGATCCCTTTCAGCCTTCACCTGGTCTTACCGTAACAGGATTTAATTTTTGAACACACCGGGTTTTTAGCTCCTTCTTGGTGAATCGTTGTTCACCGTTTTCCAATTATAAGGCAAAGAAACGAGCACAAACAGGCTTTCTTAGGTTTAAAGAAGAAAAGTTGAAATGTATTAAACTTAAACTCTATTTCATAACACTTACGGATACATGACTTGCCCATGCCAGCATGCATATGCGATGCACATATGCAAATAAGGTGGGTGAGCTTGCAGCATGGGTTGGTACCTGGGATCTCGATGTAGTGGCCATTTTGGAGACATGGGTAGAGCAGGGGCAGGAATGGATGTTGCAGGTTCCGGGATTTAGATGTTTCAGTAAGAACAGAGAAGATGGTAAAAGAGGGGGGGAGTGTGGCATTGTTAATCAAGGAGAGTATTACGGCGGCAGAAAGGACGTTTGAGGACTCGTCTACTGAGGTAGTATGGGCCGAGGTTAGAAACAGGAGAGGAGAGGTCACCCTGTTGGGAGTCTTCTATAGACCTCCGAATAGTTCCAGAGATGTAGAGGAAAGGAAAGCGAAGATGATTCTCGACAGGGGCGAGAGTAACAGGGTAGTTGTTATGGGGGACTTTAACTTTCCAAATATCGACTGGAAATACTATAGTTCGAGTACTTTAGATGGGTCAGTTTTTGTCCAGTGTGTGCAGGAGGGTTTTCTGACACAGTATGTAGACAGGCCAACCAGGGGCGATGCCACATTGGATTTGGTACTGGGAAATGAACCCGGCCAGGTGTTAGATTTAGATGTAGGTGAGCACTTTGGTGATAGTGATCACAATTCGGTTAGGTTTACCTTAGCGATGGGCAGGGACAGGTATATACCGCAGGGCAAGAATTATAGCTGGGGGAAAGGAAATTATGATGCGATTAGGCAAGATTTAGGATGCATAGGATGGGGAAGGAAACTGCAGGGGATGGGCACAATCGAAAAGTGGAGCTTATTCAAGGAGCAGCTACTGCGTGTCCTTGATAAGTATGTACCTGTCAGGCAGGGAGGAAGTTGTCGAGCGAGGGAGCCGTGGTTTACTAAAGAAGTTGAAGCGCTTGTCAAGAGGAAGAAGAAGGCTTATGTTAGGATGAGACGTGAAGGCTCAGGGCGCTTGAGAGTTACAAGCTAGCCAGGAAGGATCTAAAGGGAGAGCTAAGAAGAGCAAGGAGAGGACACGAGAAGTCATTGGCGGATAGGATCAGGGAAAACCCGAAGGCTTTCTATAGGTATATCAGGAATAAAAGAATGACTAGAGTTAGATTAGGGCCAATCAAGGATAGTAGTGGGAAGTTGTGTGTGGAATCAGAGGAGATAGGGGAAGTGTTAAATGAATATTTTTCGTCAGTATTTACAGTAGAGAAAGAAAATGTTGTCGAGGAGAATACTGAGATTCAGACTACTAGGCTAGATGGGATTGAGGTTCACAAGGAGGAGGTGTTAGCAATTTTGGAAAGTGTGAAAATAGATAAGTCCCCTGGGCCAGATGGGATTTATCCTAGGATTCTCTGGGAAGCCAGGGAGGAGATTGCAGAGCCTTTGTCCTTGATCTTTATGTCGTCATTGTTGACAGGAATAGTGCCGGAAGACTGGAGGATAGCAAATGTTGTCCCCTTGTTCAAGAAGGGGAGTAGAGACAGCCCTGGTAATTATAGACCTGTGAGCCTTACTTCAGTTGTGGGTAAAATGTTGGAAAAGGTTATAAGAGACAGGATTTATAATCATCTTGAAAAGAATAAGTTCATTAGCGATAGTCAGCACGGTTTTGTGAAGGGTAGGTCGTGCCTCACAAACCTTATTGAGCTTTTCGAGAAGGTGACCAAACAGGTGGATGAGGGTAAAGCCGTGGATGTGGTGTATATGGATTTCAGTAAGGCGTTTGATAAGGTTCCCCACGGTAGGCTATTGCAGAAAATACGGAAGTATGGGGTTGAAGGTGATTTAGAGCTTTGGATCAGAAATTGGCTAGCGGAAAGAAGACAGAGGGTGGTGGTTGATGGCAAATGTTCATCCTGGGGTTTAGTTACTAGTGGTGTACCGCAAGGATCTGTTTTGGGGCCACTGCTGTTTGTCATTTTTATAAATGACCTGGAAGAGGGTGTAGAAGGGTGGGTTAGTAAATTTGCGGATGACACGAAGGTCGGTGGAGTTGTGGATAGTGCTGAAAGATGTTGTAGGGTACAGAGGGACATAGATAGGCTGCAGAGCTGGGCTTAGAGATGGCAAATGGAGTTTAATGCGGAAAAGTGTGAGGTGATTCAGTTTGGAAGGAGTAACAGGAATGCAGAGTACTGGGCTAATGGGAAGATTCTTGGTAGTGTAGATGAGCAGAGAGATCTTGGTGTCCAGGTACATAAATCCCTGAAAGTTGCCACCCAGGTTAATAGGGCTGTTAAGAAGGCATATGGTGTGTTAGCTTTTATTAGTAGGGGGATCGAGTTTCGGAGCCACGAGGTCATGCTGCAGCTGTACAAAACTCTGGTGAGACCGCACCTGGAGTATTGCGTGCAGTTCTGGTCACCGCATTATAGGAAGGATGTGGAAGCTTTGGAAAGGGTGCAGAGGAGATTTACTAGGATGTTGCCTGGTATGGAGCGAAGGTCTTACGAGGAAAGGCTGAGGGACTTGAGGTTGTTTTCGTTGGAGAGAAGGAGGAGGAGAAGTGACTTAATAGAGACATATAAGATAATCAGAGGATTAGATAGGGTGGATAGTGAGAGTCTTTTTTCTCGGATGGTGATGGCAAACATGAGGGGACATAGCTTTAAGTTGAGGGGTGATAGATACAGGACAGATGTTAGATGTAGTTTCTTTACTCAGAGAGTAGTAGGGGAGTGGAACGCCCTGCCTGCAACAGTAGTCGACTCGCCAACGTTAAGGGCATTTAAGTGGTCATTGGATAGACATATGGATGAAAATGGAATAGTGTAGGTCAGATGGTTTCACAGGTCGGCGCAACATCGAGTGCCGAAGGGCCTGTACTGTGCTGTAATGTTCTAAATAGAGACAGAAAAGAACAGAAGAAAAGAATAAAGTGAAATTTTGAGGCAATATCTGAAGAGCTTGCATTACGGTTCTTTGAGCTCACTGTAGAGTCCTTGATTGGAGATAGTTCTTGCTTTTCGTTGGGGCACAGTATTCTTTTTAAACCTTGTTCACTGTAGGAGACTTTTCTCTTCTGGGGTTCATGTGTCTTCAGTGGATTCAGAGGCTTGTGAGAAAGAGATGGGAGCAGACAGGAGAGATCTTCTCAATCCAGGAACAAACAGTGTTTCTCAGTTCAAACTGTTTGTACAATTCAAAAAACCCTAGGTTGCCAAGAAGGTTAGTCATGTGACTAACTGGTCTGACCACGTCTTGGCTCTGTGGATAGTATCATCTCAGCAGGGCCTGGAATGCTCGTCTTACACACAATACCTGGTGATCAAGGTCCATTTTGGTTTGAATTTGTCAGGGAATGATCCTTTGTCCAATCACTGTCTGTTAATATGCAAATGTCTTTTCCAGCCATGGCTGATCTGTTTAACAATACCTTTCTTCACTCCAGTAACAATTGAAAAATCAGTGTTCATGACAAAATTAATGTGCCTCATTCTTGGCAGGTGGGGGCCTAGCGTGATAACAATGTCACTAAACAACCATAAACTGCCTTCTAATTGTGTAAGTGTTGATTCTAAATATCTGTGAGATCCATAGTCGATACTAAATTCTAGACCTTAACACACATTAAAAAAATTAGGTCAAATCCGTTAACTGTACAATTGACAGATGCAATGCCATAAGCTTCACATCATTTCTTCCACTTACTGCTCTGTGATTTATTACAACTGAATTTCATCCAAATCCAGCAAAACTGCAAAAAGTCATTATATTAAATCATCATTAAGGAGGTATGTGGACAAAAACAGCAGGGTTTAAAACTTCAGAATGAAAACAAAAGGTAGGCCTTGATTTAGGAAGCAACTAATTTCAAATATTACTCCAGTATCGACTGTATTAGATAATAAATTATTTAGTGCTATATGGCTGGTATATGTCCCAATTTTAGCACTGGTACACACATTCTAAAAACTGGCTAAGTTTTATTTCCATGACAGCAGAGATAGACGTCACAGTGTGAGAACTGGGCCAGTTTTATTCGTGATGGGGGATGTTGAGCATCTCAGCTTGATATAGCAGTAGTATTAACAAGGTGCTTGGGATGAGTTTCTACTTTATCTTTCATACCGCATATTTATAAAAGCAGAACAAGATATAATCCCAATTCCACAGACAGACATGCTCGTCTTCACAACCTGTAGAAAGCACAGATACTTCCCACTGCACCCCAACATAGTCCTAAGAAATACAGTTTAACTAGATAGAGAGTGGGATCAGACATTTTCCATGGCTGAATTTTCAGGCCCCGCCAACGTCAGGAATGGAGGTAGACGGCACCCAGAAATTACAAGGCCGGTTACCGTACCGACTTCCCGACTCCGTTCCCGATGTCGGTCATTTTGGCGCACATGGGCCTTGTTAACCAGGAATTAAGGAGGCTGACTGGGATTTTCCAGTCCTCCAGTTTTCCAACGTGAAGGGGGCAGATCAACTGCGTAAAGGTGGGCATCGAGCATCAGGCTGAGGTGTCAGTGCTGCAGGCAGGCCTAAAGGCCCTGTTTGCCTGCCTGGGTAGTGGTGTAGCCTAAGGTTGCCCTGTAGAGGGCACCACCCCCCACCACCACACCCCCTCCACCCCCCACTCCCCAAACAGTTGTGGCCTGGCTGTTTTTTGTATCTTTTTATTAAAGTTTTTGAAAAGTGGCTGAGAGGGTGCCTTTGTGTTGAAGCACCCTCACAGTTACTTACCTGGGACTGCAGCTGTGTTCTCCAATGAAGCTGGAAGGCCTCTGATTGGCAGGGAAGCTGTCTCCATGCCAATTAAGGGTGTGCCCTGGTCAAAAGTCCAGGTCAGTGACTATTTCCCGCCGGGGTGGGTTCAGGACCCGTAAAAAGTCTCAGTTGCTGTTTCCCACCCTCAAAGTGAAAATTCAGCCTTGTATATCTGTGTTTTTGCACTCAGAACATGAGGCAGGTCACTCAGAGCAGCCAATTGGCAAACAATCTATGTAACCTATCATCTCTTTATCTGTTCAAAAACACACAATAGATTCAGTGGACAAGGGCAGCAGCCGCATGGGAAAACCACAACTTTCAAGTCCCCTTCCAAGTCACACACCATCCTGACTTGGAAATATATTGCATGTATCCATCATCGCTGAGATAAAGCTCTGGAACTCTCTACCCAATAACACTCTGGATGTACCTTCACTAGACGGATTAACAGACATATTAACAGGCAGTGATTGGACAAAGGATCATTCTCTGACAAATTCAAACCACAATGGACCTTGATCACCAGGTATTGTGTGTAAGACGGAAGCTTCTCAGATTTCAAGTTTAATACAGGTATAAATCTGTTTTCCCTTTTCTTAAGTTTCGAAATTGTTTACCAGACCCATTTTGCTTCACCTCTTTCTGTCCTTATCTCCCTCGTTGTCTCAACTTTATAATTACTCTCTCGATGATCTACAGTCTTTAACAGCCTAAATTTAGCAATGTAATAGAAAATTTCCCAGTGCTAAATGAGGTCAATATCATCGGCTATTCATAGGAAATTCTTGGACTGGATTAGGCCGGTCTGCAGGAATTTGCTTTCAGTGGCAGCAGAAAATAGCGTACAGCTGTAGGTCTTAAAGCTTGCACCTGCTATTTATTTTTGTATAGCTGGGCACAAGGCAAGAAATGGCTAGAGGATGGGGAATATCACCTCTGTTTTGTGAGGCATGTTTGGAAGTTCCTGTGGAAGACGTGCAGCAAAGTAGGCATGCCCTCTTTGGTATCCCAGAGCACCCTCCTCATGGAGAATATCTGGGAGTCTTGGTTGAGGTGACGAATAGAATCCATGTAGTCTGAAATATTCAGAACATGTGGAAGCAGTTAAGAAAAAAGGTTAATAGCCTCAGGAGGCTGATAATTTGTTGTTAAATGCCTGAGGTTGGCTCCTAACCATTACAGATAAATTGCTTTTACTGCTGTATTTCTTAGCAACTGTTTCTGCATTTCTTTTGGAGTTTTTAGCAAAGAAAGCTATGGAAACTTGTTGGACTCTTCCAGATAACTAGTTAAAGCCTTTGTCAGTGTAACCTTACAGCTTTGGTTCTTCCTAAGGGCACACTTCTCTATTGCAGCGGAGAACAATAAGCATTATAGGAGGCATGCCAGACATATGAGACTGCAGCTTAGACACTCCTGTCTGGAATTTCTGTGGGGCTTTATCCGATTTTCTGCTGCAATGTCAGGAAACCCCACTAAAACAATGTAAATGACCATTCCTCCCATTTCTACACGGTTTCCATCAAAGTGACAATAGGAGATTGAGAAACTACTTGAAAATTCTACCCCTCTATTCAGCTGCATCCTTATACTTTTCTTTATTCTTTCATGGGATGTGAGATTTGCTGGTAAGGCCAACATGCCCATCTTTAGTTGCCCTTGAGAAGGTGGTGACCTGCTGCTTGAACCACTGCAGTCCATGTCGTGTAGGTACACCCAGAGTGCTGTTAGGAAGAGGGTTCCAGGTTTTTGACCCAGCGACAGCAAAGGAATGGCGATATAGTTCCAAGTCAAGATGGTGTGTGGCTTGGAAGGGGACTTGCAGGTGGTGTGTTTCCACGCATCTACTGCCCTTGTCCTTCTAGGTGGTAGAGGTTGCAGATTTGGATGGTGCTCTTGATGGAGGCTTGACAAGTTGCTGCAGTGCATCTTGTATGTGGCACACACTGCTGCCACTGTGTGCTGGTGGTGAAGGCAGTGAATGTTTAAGTTGGTGGATGGGGTGCTGATCAAACAGGCTGCATTGTCCTGGATGGTGTTGAGCTTCTTGAGTGTTGTTGGAGCTGCTTTCATCCAGAAATATAAAGGCTGTTTCATCACACTCCTGACTTGTGCCTTGTAGATTTTTGACAGGCTTTAGGGAGTCAGGAGGTAAGTTACTCACTGCAGAATTCCCAGCCTCTGACTTGCTCTTGTAGTCACAGTATTTATGTGGCTGGTCCAGTTAAGTTTCTGGTCAATGGTAAACCCCAGGATGTTGATGGTGGGGATTTCAGCGATGGTAATGTCATTGAATGTTAAAAGGAGATAGATTCTTTCTTGTTGGAGATGGTCATTGCCTGGCACTTGTGTTGTGTGAATGTTACTTGCCACTTATCAGTCCAAGCCTGAATGTTGTCCAGATCTTACTGCATGGATTGCTTCAGTATCTGAGAAGTCGCAAATGGTACTGAACACTGTGCAATTATCAATAAACATCCCGAATTCTGGCGCTTGATGGAGGGAAGGTCATTGATGAAGCAGCTGAAGATGGTTGGGCCCAGAACACTACCCTGAAGAACTCCTGCAGTGATGTCCTGGGGAAAAAACGTTTGGCCCCCAACAACCACAACCAGTTTCCTTTGTGCTCGATATGACTTCAACCAATGTGAGCAGAGCTTCTCTGGCAACTCCTATGATTCTACCACCCATTGGCAGTTAGTGATGCTGAAATGAAGTCTAAAGTAAGACTCCACGGAGGGCTTTTGGACTTCAAAAGGATATAGTCAGGTTGGTGGAATGAGCAGACAAGTAGCAGATGAAATTTAATGCAGAGAAGTGTGAAATGATTTATTTTAGTCGAAAGAATGTGGAGAGAGACAATATAAAATAAAGGGTACAATTCTAAAGGGGGAACAGAAGCAGAGAGACCTGGGTATATAAGTGTCTAAATCATTGAACGTGGCAGGACAAGGTGAGAGCCGTTAATAAAGCATACAGTATCCTAGGCTTTATCAATAGGGCCAAAGAGTACAAAAGCAAGGAAGTTATGTTAAACTTGTATAAAACAGTGGTTCAGCCTCAACTGGAGCATTGTGTCCAGTTCTGGGCACCACACTTTAGGAAAGATGTGTAGGTGTTAGACAGGGTGCAGAAAAGATTCACGAGACTGGTTCCAGGGATGAGGAACTTCAATTATGGAGATAGATTGGAGAAGTTGGGACTGTTCTCCTTGGAGAAAAGAAGGGATAGAGATATTCAAAATCATGAGGGATCTGGACAGAATAGATAGGGAGAATCTGTTCCCATTGGTGGAAGGATCTAGAACCAGAGGACACAGATTTAGGGTAATTGGCAAAAAAAAATGGCTTCACATAGCAAGTGGTTAGGATCTGGAATGCATTGCCTGAGGGTGTGGTGGAGGCAGGTTCAATTGAGGTATTCAAGAGGGAATTGCATTATTATCTGAAAAGGAAGAATGTGTAGGCTACAGGGGGAAGGTAGGGGAGTGGCACTAGGTGGATTGCTCCTTCAGAGAGCCAGCGCAGATTCCTTCTGTGCTGTAATCATTCTGTGTTTCTATGATTCTATAAAGAATATGGCCTGTAGCTGTGAGTCATTAAACATTGTACCTGAGGACAAAAGCTGAGGGGAGGTACATTGTGGCCTTTACATCCACCAGGGTCATATTGGAATACACCTTCAACATCATCACATTATGCTTCTGTTGACTGTACCAAACAGATGGAGTTCTATCATATAGTGCAGTCAGGACCTGTAAGATTACCATTACCTGCTATACCATGCAGAACTTTGACTTAAGAACATAATAAATAGGAGCAGAAATTGGCCACATGGCCCCTTGAGCCTGCAAGATCATGGCTGACCTTCAACCTTAACTCCCCTTTCCAACCCGATCCCCAAATCCCTTGATTCCAAAAATCTATCAATTTCAGCCTTGAATATACTCATCCACAGCCCTCTGGGGTAGAGAATTCCAAAGATTCACACCATCTGAGTGAAAAAATTCCTCCTTATCTTGGTCTTAAATGGCTGGCCCCTATCCTGCAGTCATACCCCCTCGTTCTAGACTCTCCTGCCAGGGGAAACATCCTCTCAGCATCTATCCTGTCAAGCCCTCTCAGTATCTTATATGTTTCAATGAGATCAACTCTCATTCTTAGAAACTCCAAATCCTATAGGCCTATGCTACTCAATCTCTCCTCATAGGACAACTCTGTCATCCCAGGAACTAGCCTACTGAACCTTTGTTGCAACCCCTCTATGAGGCAAGAATATCCTTCTTTAAGTCCAGAGACCAAAACTGTACACAGTAATCCAGGTGTGCTCTCATCAAAGCCCTGTACAATTGCAGCAAAACACCCTCACTCTGGTACTCCAACCCCTTTGCAATAAAGGCCAAAATACCATTTGCCTTCCTAATTGTTGGCTATACCTGCATGTATAACTTTCTGTGATTCATGTACAAAGATACCTAAATTCCTCTGAACACCACCATTTAATGGTTTCTCACCATTTAAAGAATATTCTGTTTTATTATTCTTCCTACCAAAATGAATAACCTCACATTTCCCCACATATTCTTCATCTACAACCTTCTTGCCCATTCACTTAACCTGTCTATTTCCATTTATAGACTCTTTAAGGCTGATTTTAACCCATTCAAAAACTTAAGAGTTAAAATCAGGCCCTTAATGTCCTCACTGCTTACTTTTCCACCTAGCTTTGTGTCATCAGCACACTGGATACATTACACTCAGTCCCTTCATCCCAATCATTAATATAGATTGTAAACAGCTGAGGCCCCAGCACTATTCTTTGCATTACCCCAATGGTAACAGCCTACCAACCTGAAACTGACCCTTTTATTCCTATTCTCTTTTTCTGTCCTTTAACCAATCCTGTATCCATGCTAATATCCCCCAACCCTATGAGCCCTTACCTTCTTCAACAAGCACCTTATTGAATGCCTTTTGAAAATCAAAATTTACTACATCTACTGGTTCCTCTTTATCGACCCTGCCAGTAACATCCTTTAAAAAATTCCAACAGATTTGTCAGACATGATTTCCCTTTCCTGTTGATTCTGCCTAATCATATTATGATTTTCTACGTGCCCTGTTACCACTTCCTTAACAATGGACTCCAGCATTCTCCTGATGACTGACATCAAGCTAATTGGCCGATAGTTCTCTGCTTTCTCTCTCCCTCCTTTCTTGAATAGAAATTTTACATTTGCCATTTTCCACTCCACTGGGACCATTCCAGAAACTAGGGAATTTTGGAAGATCACAACCACTGCATCCACTATCTCTGCAGCCATCTCTTTTAGAGGCCCGAGATGTAGGCCATGAGGTCCAAGGAATTTGTCAGCTTTTCACCACATTAATTTCTCCAGTATTTCTTCTAACTTGATCGAGTTTTTTGAGGAAGTGACGAAGATGATTGATGAAGGAAGGGCAGTGGATGGACTTCAGTAAAGCCTTTGACAAGGTCCCTCATGGCAGACTGGTACAAAAGGTGAAGTCACACGGGATCAGAGGTGAGCTGGCAAGATGGATACAGAACAGGCTCGGTCATAGAAGACAGAGGGTAGCAGTGGAAGGGTGCTTTTCTGAATGGAGGGCTGTGACTAGTGGTGTTCCGCAGGGATCAGTGCTGGGACCTTTACTCTTTGTAGTATATATAAATGATTTGGAGGAAAATGCAGCTGGTCTGATTAGTAAGATTGCGGACGACACAAAGGTTTGTGGAGTTGCGGATCATGATGAGGATTGTCAGAGGATACAGCAGGATATAGATCGGTTGGAGACTTGGACGGAGAAATGGCAGATGGAGTTTATTCCGGACAAATGTGAGGTAATGCAGTTTGGAAGGTCTAATACAGGTGGGAAGTATACAGTAAATGGCAGAACCCTTAGGAGTATTGATAGGCAGAGAGATCTGGGCGCACAGGTCCACAGATCACTGAAAGTGGCAACGCAGGTGGATAAGGTAGTCAAGAAGGCATGCGCCATGCCTGCCTTCATCGGTTGGAGCATAGAGTATAAAAATTGGCAAGTCATGCTGCAGCTGTACAGAACCTTAGTTAGGCCACACTTGGAATATTGCGTGCAATTCTGGTCGCCACACTACCAGAAGGATGTGGACGCTTTGGAGAGGGTACAGAAGAGGTTTACCAGCATGTTGCCTGCTCTGGAGGGTATTAGCTATGAGAGGTTGGATAAACTCGGATTGTTTTCACTGGAACGACGGAGGTGGAGGGGCGACATGATAGAGGTTTATAAAGTTATGAGTAGCATGGACAGATTGGATAGTCAGAAGCTTATTCCCAGGGTGGAAGAGTCAGTTACTAGGGGACATAGGTTTAAGGTGCGAGGGGCAAAGTTTAGAGGGGATGTGCGAGGGAAGTTTTTTACACAGAGGGTGGTGAGTGCCTGGAACTTGTTGCCGGGGGAGGTGGTGGAAGCAGGTACGATAGCGACGTTCAAGAGGCATCTTGACAAATACATGAATAGGATGCGAATAGAGGGATATGGACCCCGGAAGTGCAGAAGGTTTTAGTTTAGACAGGCATCAAGAACGGCGCAGACTTGGAGGGCCAAATGGCTTGTTCCTGTGCTGTACTGTTCTTTCTTCTTTGTTCTTTACTAATGCTGTTTACTTTGGGCTAGAAATTCATCTGCCCTGAGTTTTTGTGGCAGTGGGGGCAATGACTATTCGCAACGTGCCCATGCCCATTCAGAGCGACATGGGCAACACACAAAATTCATGCACCCACCTCATGTGCAAGCTTGTGTACCTCCAACAATGAACTGTGCTCCATCACACTGCCAGTGAGCTCTGCACACAGCAGGAGGCCCAGGCTGTGCTATCTGCTGATCACATGGTACGGGCAGCCTGTTCTTTCTAAATAGCAGGTTGTCTCTTAAAGGGAAGCTGGACAAAAAGATGCTACAATGGAAATTTGTGGAAACTCAACACCAGGGCACACAGAGTGATGGATGTGGTGCTGGAGGCACTAGTGGTGCAGGTGGGCAGGAGGAGAGATGTCATGGTCCAGAGGGGTCAGTAGATCCTCAAGGGCCTGCCTCAGAAGGGCCAAGAAGGTCAACTCCTGGACTCTGGACCCGAGGACCTAGAAGCAGTGCCACAAGAAGTCTAATGACTGCACACGAGTGGTCGATATCAGTGACTGCATCTTCACATGACATCTCTCCAACACAACACCAACCTCTCACACTGCTAAATGCACCACACACCCATTGTTGTGGTTTTGCTTTAAGGGACAATCTGAAATGGCTGTCCATCACCAGACAAGATGTTTTTCACAGAACCATGTGATCTCTAAGCACTTTCTGGAAGCAGGCACAGGAACAAGACATGAAAAATCACCTTCCCAGTATTGCTGTCTAAGTTAGTCTCTTCGAGAAAAGAATCCACCTGTTAGAATGACCCATCGTGTCCATGTGATTCAAAATGCAACAGCCAGCAGCACTCTCTGGCACTCACGATGAATGCCGAACATCCAGATACTTCACCTCACCCTCACACACCTACCAGTGCTGCCAGCCTCACACCCACCTCTCACTGCCTCCACATACTACCAGCTATTCAGCTAGGCAGGCACATCACCCAAACACAGTGCGATACAAACAATGACATTCTGCCTTCATTTGGAGGACAAGGTGGTACACAATAGAAGGGGGCAGAGCAGAGTTGTCTGGGACAAGGACACCTGCTACCCCTGAGCCCCACAAAAGAAATGGCTCCTGCATCGTGGTGCTGGCTGCGGCGTAGCTCATAGCATCTGACGTCGTGAGCATTGAGGATGACGGGATCTTCCTCCCTTATGCCCTTTCTCAACTCCCAGCATCGCCTCATCTTGCTATTTGGCCGGATGAGCAAGCTGCTGATAGAGTGACCATGGACCTCCTGCTTCCCTGCTCCCCCCCACTCTCCCACCACTCCCCATCACCCCTATTACCTCATCTCAACCTTCCCCTTCTGAGTTTCTGCTTTCAGACACACAAGAACTGCTATTTGCCCAGCCACAAGAACCCAGGTGGAGGATATAAAGCAACAACACAACAGTCATGAAGAGATCCTGTCACATGATCTGACAATTGCAGTCACCAGCTCAGACACTAGCACTGCACTTATGTTGGACTAGTACAGAGTTGGGATCAGCAGTGGGCACAAGTGGGCTACCAGCAGGTCAGAGGTAAAGGATGGTTTATGTGCCAGCTCACTGGAGGGTAAAGTTGGCAGACAGGTATGACTGGAGAGGATTCTAATGAGAACCTTGATGGGGCAGCATGCAGGACAGCGCTGATGGGAATGCACACCGAGATGCTGAGTTTATTGACAGGCCTGCCAAATAGCCTCCTCTGGTTCCAAAGTAGCAGAGGGCATGGCATGAAACCTATCCCCTCTGCAGACTCTGCTCCATCTCCCTATCGTGCTGCAGACCCAGAGGAACTGGTACTGCTGTCCCCATACTTGTTGCAGCCTTTGGGCTGAATTTAAAGGTGGCGTGGAGGGATAGTGAATTGCATCAGAACCATCCACCCAGAAATACAGCGTCATGACGTTAGTTCAGAATTTTGTCAGTGGCGGGAAAGCACCATGGTGGCATCACCACCCCAGCACAACAGGAAGCTATTTTAAATTGCTGAAATGTTGTTTCAACTGCATTTAAATATAATTAATTCCTATTACTGATTGGTCCTTGATTTTGTGAACAGCAGGCCTTTGGGTTCATGACCTTAAAAGTTTGCGTTACCAAGATGGCACTCTACATTGCTGCGATGGGGATGTAGCCTTAAGCCTTGTTGCAAAGGGGAAGAGGGGGGTTCGGATGTCATTTTGGGATTGTGTTGCTGTGTGTTGTGTAAGTAGTTGCAGAGTCTCGGGGGCTCTGCAATGGGGTCCAGGGTCTTGGGGGCTCTGCAATGGGGTCCAGGGATTCGGGGCCTCTGCCAGAGGATCTGGGCTCCCAGGGCCTCTGCAAGGGAGTTCAGAGCCTCGGAGGCTCTACAAGAGGGTTCAGGGTGTTGGGGGCTGTGCATGGGGTTCAGTGTGAGTTTGTTGGGGACTGTATTGGGTTACCAAACTTCTGTGTGATGTGTTTGGTCGCTCACACTCCTGAAACAGAGGGTGGGCCATCAGCAAGGTTGGGCTCTGAGGTTCATCAGCGACTCCACTGAGAGAATTGTCAGAACCTCAGTTGCCAAGGCAGGGTCGTCTCTGAATCAATAGCACTCTACAGGCCCACAAGTCATCTCGCATGGTTATCATACACCCTGTGCTCTGGACCCTCGTGGCATGATGCAGCACCTCTGATGGAGGAAGGGACAACAGGCTGCTGGGCCTGTCCATGAAGCTCCACAATGAGAGCAGCTGCAGCCAACCATGCCAAGAGGGGCCCACATAGGCTACAGAGTGTACCAGACTCTGATCAGCTACCTCCAAATGTTCGAATGCCACTTTCAACAAAGGCTATGGCTCTCCAGTGAGGCCATCATCAACTTCTGTGCCATGTTGCAAGACTAATGGTATTTGGAGGTCACCCTATGCCAGTGGTCCTGAAGATCACCATTGCATTAAACTTCTACGCATCTGGATTTTTCCAGGGATCCACTGGGGTCATGTGTGGGGTCTCCCAGGCAGCAGCCTACTTCTGTATTAAGGAGGTAACCAATGCCCGCATCTATGTGTGCTACCAGATCGACCCTGACAGTCAGGCTGAGAGGGCCATCGGATTTGGGGCCATCACTGGATTTCCCCAGGTGCAAGGTGTGATAGATTGTATGCATGTGGCCATCAAAGCTTCCACAGACCAATCAGCTCCCTTCATCAACAGGGCTTCCATTCAATGAACATTCAACTGGTGTGTGACCACCGAAAGTGCTTCCTGCAGGTGTGTGCCCGCTCGCCGTGAAGCAGTCACAACAGTCCCAGGTGCTACAGCTTTTCAGGCCCTCCCTTCGCCTTCAGGGATGGATTCTCAGGGACAAGGTCGACCCATTAAAGACATGGCATTAAAAATGCCTGTGAGAGACCCTCACAATGCAGCGGAGGAGAGGTTCAATATTGCCATGGCTCAATTCGAGTGACCATCAAGCAGGCCATTGAGCTGCTGAAGATGTGATTCTGCTGCCTCGATTGATCTGGTGGAGCTCTGCAGTATGCCACAGCGAGGGTATTGCGTATCGTGGTGGTCTGCTATGCTCTGCACAATGTAGCACTCCAGAGGGGGGAGGCCTTGCATGCCAAAGACATGCCTGAGCAACACTCATCCACCGATGAGGAGAATGCAGAGGAGGGAGAGAGACAGCAGTAATGGATGGTGAAGACACTGCACAGGAGGCCAGACGGGTTGAGGGACATGCAAAGGAAGCACGAGACAACCTCATAATGACCTGTTCCCAGCCACCTTGATGTCCAATCAAAGAGAGTCAAATAAAGGCTCATCTTAATGCATGAACTGGGTCGCCTCCTTTCCATTTGTGTTCCCTGTCTTGTGACCGGCTGCAATGTGAGCTCGTGGGAGACTATTTGTTCACAAGGGGTCTCATCACATTGGCATGTTAATGAGGGCTGTGGTCTTTGTCACTGCTCTAAGGGAAAGGGAGAAGTCAGCAACTCATAATTAAGGCATATTGGAACATGAGTTCACACAATGATGGCGAATGATTTGGACAAAAGAACTTTTAATTAATCACTACATCATATATTTGCTACACCCGTGAGACGCAAAGTGTGGCTAGGTGGTTTCTTAATATGTTTCAGAGAGCTCCTATGCTGTGTGATCCCTGTGACAGCAGCTGTTCTGGAGACAGGTTGCTGATCAGGCTGCCCATTGGCTTGGGATGACTTTGGTGGCCGTCCTGTAGCTGCCTGAGGCCAAGCAAGCCTGGATGCAGATTGTAGAGGAGGTAAAAAGGCATTCTGCTTTTTGGGGAATGCATGTGACTTCGCGGGAGGGGGTGCGACATGGGGAGGGAGGCGACACAAAGGCGCTGGCACAGGCGGATAGGCATCAAAACATCCTGCCAGATACAGAACAGCATCTTGGCCACTGGCCACCTTCTTTCACAGCTCACTCTCACTTCCTGCCCAGAAAGCTGATGTGTGGATGAGCCATATAGGAAAGCCTCGCAAGGGACGAGGGGATGCCACTAGAATACCTATCCTGTAACTCTTCCTCTGAAGTATGACTATCCACCTCATTCTACTTGCAGGCAAGAGGTCCCATAACAACAGGGATACCTAACAGACTGGCGGAGGAATTGCTGACAGATGGCTTCTCTCAGAGCTGAGAGTGAAGCACTGAAGTTGGCGGGGGACCCAAGATGGATGCTCAATCGCAGATGGCGAGACTGAAGTCTCCATGCAAATGAGTGAGGATTGTTTTCTATTGACATCTAACACACGTCTGGAGATCTTCATAATGCATGGATATCATAAGATATTCAATGCTCATATTGCTCGTGTTCTCTCATGCAGGTTGGTGTATGCAGGATACTAAATCCAAAGGGAGAGAGTCGTCAACCTCTGAGGATGAGTAGTCAGAGGGTGCACCATCTCATGACTCTCCTGCACCTTCCATCAGCGTGGATACATTCACCTCAGTGGGTTTGCGCTCAGCTTTAGAATCAGGGTCACAAAAAGCCTCGCCAAAGTCAATGAGAATTGGGGGAAACCTGGTTGTGTCATACCTAGTATAAAGAAAGATGGTTGTGGTTGTTGGAGGCCAATCATCTCAGCTCCAGGACATTGCTGCAGGAGTTCCTCAGGGGAGTGTCCTAGGCCCAACCATCTTCAGCTGCTTCCCTCCATCATAAGTTCAGAAGTGGGATGTTCGCTGGTGATTTTAGGATGGTCTGTACCATTGGCAACTCCTCAGATATTGAAGCAGTCCATGTCCATATGCAGCAAAACCTGGAAAATTTTCAGCTTGGGCTGATAAGTGGCAAGTAACATTCATGCCACACAATTGCCGGGCAATACACTATCTCCAGCATGAGGAAATCTTGCCATCTCCCCTTGACATTCAATAGCATTACCATTGCTAAACCCCCACTGTCAACATCCTTGGGGTTACTATTGACTAGAAACTGAACTGCAGTAGCTATATAAATACTGTGGCTGCAACAGCAGGACAGAGGCCAGGAATTCTGCAGTGAATAACCCACCTCCTGACTCCCCAAGGTCTGTCCACCATCTACATGGCACAAGTCAGGAGTGTGATGGAATACTCTCCACTTGCCTGGATGAGTGTGGCTCCAACAACACTCAGGAAGCTTGACACCATCCAAGGCAAAGCAGTCCACTTGATAGGCACCCCATCCACTACCTTAAACATTCATTCCCTCCACCAGCGCCGTACAGTGGCAGCAGTATGTACCATATACAAGATGCACTTCAGCAACTCACCACGCCCCCTTCAACAGCACCTTCCAGGCCCCTGAACTCTTCCACCTAGGAGGAGAAAGACAGCAGGTGCATAGGAAGTCCACCATCTGCAAGTTTCCCTCCAAGCCAAACACCATCCTGACTTGGAAATATTTTGCTGTTCTTTCTTTGTCGCTGGATCAAAATCCTGGAACTTCCTCCCGAACAGCATTGTGAGTGTACTCGCAGCAGATGGATGGCAGCGGTTTAAGAAGGCAGCTCACCACCACCTTCTCAAGGGCAATTAAGAATTGGCAATAAATGCTGGCCTTGCCAGTGATGCTCACATCCCAAGAAACAAATAAAAAAAACACGCTGATGGGAGCATCACACACTCGCCCGAGCAGCTGGCTGAGGCTGAGACACTCTAGGCCTCTGATAGTCGGAGGAATATGAGTGCCCAGGCCCAATCTGAGCACCAGAATGATGACAAGACTCTGGTGTCGACAGCACAGGGCATGCTGCATTTGCATATGGCGGTAAGGCAACATTTTATTTATTCGTTCATGGGATGTGGGCGTTGCTGGCTAGGCCAGCATTTATTGCCCATCCCTAATTGCCCTGTTAGGAAGGGAGTTCCAAGATTTTGCCCCAGCGACAGTAAAGAAACAGCGATATAGTTCCAAGTTGAAGGGGAACTTGCAGGTGGTGGTGTTCCCATGCATCTGCTGCCCTTGTCCTTCTAGGTGCCAGAGGTCGCGGGTTTGGAAGGTGCTGTCTAAGGAGCCTTGGTACGTTGCTGCAGTGCATCTTGCAGATGCAATGTTCCACGGTGGTGGAAGGACTAAATGTTTAAGGTGGTGAATGAGGTGCCAATCAAGCACGCTGCTTTGTCCTGGATTGTATCGAGCTTCTTGAGTGTTGTTGGAGCTACACTCATTCAGGCAAGTGGAGAGTATTCCATCACACTCTTGACTTGTGCCTTGTAGATGGTGGACAGGCTTTGGGGAGTCAGCAGAGATGCCAGAGGCAATGCACAGCCACGTGCAGACAATGGAAGAGTCCATCCATGCCATGAGTGCTGCCATGTCTCAGGCATGTGATTGCATGGCTTCCTGCACTGAGAGGTTGGTGACCCTCATGGAGAGCCAGATCCCACATATGCGCGAGAACCTGCACACGATTGCCTTGGCCATGAGCTCAACAGAGCAGTGAGAGAACAATGAGGCATATTCTCCAAGTCCTTGTCCTTGTCTGGTGAGCAGGGAGGTTCAAGTGAGCCTTGAAAGGGAGGAGGAGAGGCTGACCTCCACATCAGTGGGCTCCCCTCAGGGTTCTCTGAGTGTGGACAGCGGCTCCTCAGCCCCTCTGCCAGTGAACCCAGCTGAGTAGCCACAACACCTGAGGAGAGTCCTGCATCAGGCAGCCAGAGGATGCCTGCTGACGTTATCCCAGACCAAGGGGCAGCTGGATCAGCAGCCTGCCTCCAGTTGCTAGCGTAGGGGTCACATTATGTAGAAGCACTTGAAAATGTGTAAAAAGAAACACTTAGACACTTTTGAATTTTCATAGTTGCTTGCAATTTGCCATTTGTTTCCTGCTATGAAGTTTATTCGCTTTTGATTTTATTTAGTTTTTATTTAGAGATACAGCACAGATACAGCACTGAAACAGGCCCTTTGGCCCACCAAGTCTGTGCCGACCAACAACCACCCATTTATACTAACCCTACAGTAATCCCATATTCCCTACCAGCACTAGGGGCAATTTACAATGGCCAATTTACCTATCACCTGCAAGTCTTTGGCTGTGGGAGGAAACCGGAGCACCCGGCGAAAACCCACGCGGTCACAGGGAGAACTTGCAAACTCCACACAGGCAGTACCCAGAATTGAACCCGGGTCCCTGGAGCTGTGAGGCTGCGGTGCTAACCACTGCGCCACTGTGCCGCAGTGATGTTGAGATTCATTGTGGAAAATGTTAATTCCTTCATGCCTTAACTGTCAGATGCTGACTTCACCCTTCTCCCATAGTGGGCTGCCAGTCCAGGCTCAGCCCTCCTTTGGTAAGTGCGTCTGATGTGCCAGAGCGGGTGTTTGATTTTTGCACTAGGTACGGAATCTGAGCAGAAAGGATGTCACAGACTGAATGCTTTATGTTAAGTTTTTATTGCTTTTATTCTGAGAGGTAAGCATGGTGGCTGGAAGCAGGTAAATATGAGATGGCCTCTTGCCTCCTGGCTCTCCCTCCATGGTGACGCTGCATCATGCCATGAGAGTCCACAAAGACAGGGTGAATGAGAAGCATGCCAGTGGGCCTCCAGAACACTGTCCTTGCAGAGAAAAATTTGCCCGAGCATCTTTGCCTTTGCTGCTCCTCTTGGGTTATGTGCCAATAGTCCTCAGTGCCCACCCTTACTGACAGCTAACCTTCTCACTCAATCGTATAGCCATCCGACCCTCTCACCCGACAGTATGAACACCCAACCCTTTCACCCAGGTGCAAAGACACCCCTGCTAACCACCCAAGACCAAGCCCATCTGTGCCGACCACCCGAGACCAAGCCTACCCATGCAGAGCACACAGCGCTACAGGTAAACAATGGCGTCCACTCCCCCCTTTTCCCCTATCCAATACTGTTCATGGATGTCTTCCCATGTGTTCCGGTTTCCTCCCACAAGCCAAAAGACTTGCAGGTTGGTAGGTAAATTGGCCTTAATAAATTGCGACTAGTATAGATAGGTGGTAGGGAAATAGAGGGACAGGTGGGGATGTGGTAGGAATATGGGATTAGTGTAGGATTAGTATAAATGGGTGGTTGATGGTCGGCACAGACTCGGTGGGCCGAAGAGCCTGTTTCAGCGCTGTATCTCTAAACTAAACTAAACTAAACTAAAACCTCACCTCGGTGCTGCCAGTTTTCAATGGCCAGAGATCAGAAGGCACTTGAAGGCCGACTGTTGTCAACCAGGAATAGGCAAGTTGTTGCACCATGAACATTTGACAAAATTAATGATTCAACCATGGACATGGGGGAAATTAATCTGTATATAAAGCCAATCTAATGCCATCAAAACACAGCCCGATTTAAAACACATTTCTCCCCATAAAGTAGCTAAGCCTACAAACATTAATGGAGAGCAGCACAACTGTATTAGCTAGCTAGCAAGCAAAATAGTATGCAGTGTCAATGCAAATTACTTTTGTTGACAGAATAGAGCTGGCTACACCATGTCACGGGGTGGTAAATGGACCTTATCTGATGACCTCTGGAGACTCACACTGTGTCAGGAGTGCAAATTCATCCAATAAACCATGAAACTCAAGAAGAGGATTATTATTGTGGTTATTGAGGTGAGGCAGGAGAAAAATCAATAACAGGAAGAAGAAACATTCCTCACATTGCTATTGCTGTAAGACAATTTAACTAGTGATGGTCAATGTTTGTGCAACTTCTCCACCTGCTGTAATATGTGTCTGAAGACAGGGTAGCCGACAAAAGGGCAGTGATCTCCAAATCAGGAGAATTTTATAGGATGGTCAGATAGTACTTCAGAAGAGTCATGTAAAACAGAAAAGCAGAATGAGACAGGAATAGACAGAGATTAACGGTAGGTAGCCAAGACTAGTTTATTCATCTTGCCAGGCTGTTAAATTAGGTCCTGGATTATAAAATACAGAAACTATACCACCTGTAACTGACAAAATGTCATTTACTCACCAAAGCTAGTGACAAAATTAGATAAACACAAGTACAAATAAAGAGCGCCCTTCAGTTCCTTCAATAAAATGATTCTCTTAAATTCACTTATGTCTATATCTCAGTCTATCACTGTTGATTCCGAATCAGCTCCTTCAAGATAATAATTAACAAAATCTTTTCTGTAAGAAGTTGAATGGTTGTTACTGCATGTATTATTCAATTGCAAAATGTTTAGTCACTATCTGTGAGATTGTACTCCAGGCGAACTAATTTATGTCCAAGTCAAATCTCCTTGCCTGTTGGCAAAGGTGCACTTTTGAAGTAATATAATTAGATGATAAAGACAACTTTCAAATTACATTGGCGACTCAGGTTATGTGGCCTCAAACTGGATTGCAAATAATGCACACTGCAATTACTGATCTTTGACACTCTTGTGAAACTTGTCCTTCAATCAAATTTGCATCAGGAAAAAATCAATTTATGACTGTTTCTAAGATAGTCATTGAAACATAATAAATTTTTACTGTGACATCCCCGACAGTTTTAAAACTGTAAATGCAGCATGGAGTCTGTTAAGGAATCACAGACAATTCATCATAGATTAAGGTTTATTAAAGCTATCAGTTACATTGTGTTTACTATTTTATATTGATCAGAAGTATCCAGCTTTTGCCAATATCACTCAGCCATTACACCATACTCTTATATTCATGTTGAACTTACTGTGCTGACTTCTGGAGATACCTTGGATTTTCTTGCTTGTATTCCCCTCAGTACAAGTTCTGGAACAATATGATTCCAAATGGATAGCAGTGGAATTGTGTCATTTATATAGAAGTAAAGGTCCAGCAACTTTCAGCATGTCACTGGGTTTGTGTCCCAAGTGAAAGTAATGCGTGCCAGAGTGTAGAAATCGAGACATTCCCTAAGTGACTTCTGCCATTTTAAAATGATTTTATATACCACAAGCCTTTAACCTTGTGTTTTAAAATAACTTAGTTGCTAGGTTATTTTAAAATCCAAGGTTAAAGGCTTGGAGCAGGAGTGTTCAACCTTTCATGTGGGGGCAGGGGCACATTACAATTTTTGTCTTACATAGGGGGCCGGTGAGACAATTTCAGAAAGATAAAGTCAGAAAAAGATTTTCTTACTCTTAATCAAAACAACAACAAATGTACATTTTTGTGAAGAAGCTTTAAATGAGAAGACTAATTTATTGCCTTACTTTCTCATCACGATTTGATATTAGTCAGAAGTATCCTGCTTTTGCCAATAGCACTCAGCCCATTACACCATACTCTTGTATTCATGACGAACTTACTGTGCTGATTTCTGGAGATACCTCGGATGTTATCACATTGAACAACTTCTCCTTCAACTCCACTCACTTCCTCCAAGTAAAAGGTGTCGCTATGGGTACCCACATGGGTCCCAGTTTTGCCTGTCTTTTTGTGGGATATGTCGAACATTCCTTGTTCCAGTCTTACTCAGGCCCCCTCCCCCAACGCTTTTTCCGGTACATTGATGACTGTATCGGTGACGTTTCCTGCTCCCGCCCGGAACGAGAAAACTTTATCAACTTTGCTTCTGATTTCCACCCTTCTCTCACCTTCACATGGTCCATCTCCGACACTTCCCTTCCCTTCCTCGACTTCTCTGTTTCCATCTCTGGGGATAGGCTGTCTACGAATATTCATTATAAGCCCACCGACTCCCACAGCTACCTCGACTACACTTCTTCACACCCTACCTCCTGTAAGGACTCCATTCCATTATCCCGGTTTTTCCATCTCCGACGCATCTGCTCTGATGATGCTACCTTCCACAACAGTGCTTCCGATATGTCTTCCTTTTTCCTCAACCGAGGATTCCCCCCCACTGTGGTTGACAGGGCCCTCAATCGTGTCGGGCCCATTTCCCCCACCTCTACCCTTACCCCTTCCCCTCCCTCCCAGAACCGCGACAGGCTTCCCCTTGTCTTCACTTTCCATCCAAAGGATCATCCTCTGCCACTTCCGCCACCTCCAGCATGATGCCACTACCAAATGCATTTTCCCCTCCCTTCCCCTGTCAGCATTCCAAAGGGATTGTTTCCTCTGCGACACCCTTGTCCACTCCTCCATTACCCCCACCACTTCGTCCTCTTCCCATCGCACCTTCCCCTGCAATTGCAGGAGGTTTAATACCTGTCCGTTTACCTCCTCTCTCCTCACTATCCCAGGCCCCAAACACTCCTTTCAGGTGAAGCAGCGATTTACTTGTACTTCTTTCAATGTAGTATACTGTATTTGCTGCTCACAATGCAGTCTCCTCTACATTGGGGAGACCAAACGCAGATTGGGTGACCACTTTGCGGAACACCTCCGCTCAGTCTGTAAGCATGACCGTAAGCATAAGCTTCCGGTTGCTGGCCATTTCAACACACACCCCTGTTCTCATGCTCACATCTCTGTCCTGGGATGACTGCAGTTTTCCAGTGAACATCAATGCAAGCTTGAGGAACAGCATCTCATTTACCGATTAGGCACACTACAGCCTGCCGGACTGAACATTGAGTTCAATAATTTCAGAGCATGATGGGTCCCCCTTTTTATGCTTAAGTTTTTTTTTTCGCTTTCCTTTTTTATTTGGTTATTTTGTTTTAGGTTTTTCAGTTTGTTTAGTTTGTTAACCACTGTTTTTTTTTAATGTGTTTTTTTTATGTTTGTGCTTGGAGTGCTCTGTGCTTTACAGTCATTCACACCCTATCTACACTTTATCTTTCAGCACACCATTAACATACCGTTCGCCTTTGTTCCATGACCTTCTGGTCAGTTATTCTCTGTGACCTTGTCTATCAACACCTTCACCTTTGTTATCTCTTGCCCCACCCCTGCTGTACTTGCTTAAAACCTTTTACATTTCTAATATTTGCCAGTTCTGAAGAAGGGTCTCGAACCTGAATCGTTAACTTTGCTTCTCTCTGCACAGATGCTGCCAGACCTGCTGAGTATTTCCAGCATTTCTTGTTTTTATTTCTCATCACTATGTTGGACATTGATTTAGTGAGATACCTGGCATTTTATTTGCTTGCACAAGTAGTCAATATATGCCCGCACACTTGTTGTAGCGATGTGGAGTATTCCAGATAGATGTCCATCTGTCAGGAGTGATCTTGATCGTTCTCTCTCCCTCCTCTCTCTTTCTGTGTTGGTCTCTCTCCTCCTCCATCTCTGTTGCCCCTTTTCTGTGTTTTTCCCTTCTGTGTTGTTCCCTTTCTCTGTGTTGTCCCCCCTTTTCTATGTTGTCCCACCTCTCTGTGCCATCCCCCCTCTCTGTGTCATCCCCCTCTTTGTGTTGTTCCTCCCTTCTGTGTCGTCCCCCTCTCTGTGTTATCTACCCCTCTCTGTGTTAGCCCTCACTCTCTGACCCTCTCTCTCTCTTTCCCTTCTCTCTATCGCTGTTGCACCACTCTCTCTGTTCCCTGCTCTCTCTTTCTGCCCCTCTCTCTATCTCTGCTCTCTCTCTCTGCCTCCTCTCTCTCTCTGTGCACCCCCCCCCCACCCCCGTCTCTGTTCCCTGCTCTCTCTCTCTGCCCCCTCTCTCTCTGTCCCATCCTTCTCTGTCCCCCCTCACTCTCTTCCCCCTCTCTCTCTATGCCCCTGTCTCTCTCCGCTCCCCCCTCTCTCTCTCTCTGTTCCCCCCAACTTCTCTGACCATTGCTAAGGGTGGGAACAGCAACTTCCGAACAGCGGACAGCTTCGTAGTTTTCCAGCGGGCTTTTAAAAAAAATCGGAACCCGCCGGAAAACCTCAAAACTGTCCAAAGTTTGGAAACTGCTGTTCACGCTCTCAGCACCTGTCAGCTGTGAATATGGAGAGGAGTGTTAATGAGCATTAGCTAAAGATCTGAGCTTAGAAATTCCAATTCAGCTGGTGTACACTGCCAACCCCTGTCAACTTAATTCCAAACCCACTATTGAATCGCAATCAATTGCATTCAAATGTATTTAAACTAACTGTTCAGCAATTCAAATTGCATGCCAGTCATGTCAGGGTGGCAAGGCTGGCTTGGTGCTTTCCCGCCACTGACTAAATTTGGAACCGGCATCACAGCGTCAGATTTCTGGCGAATGCATCCATTGCTATTCTCCGGTCCCCCACGTCTCCATTTCCGCTCCAAACTTCCTCACTAAATTCTGCCCAGTCTTCCAGGTGTGGTCTCAGCAATGCCCTGTATAATTGTAGTATGACTTTACTCTTATAGTTCAATCCTTTTGTAACAAAAGCTAACATATTATTTGCCTTCCTAATTGCTTGTTGTACCTGCATGTGATTCATGTACAAGGACACCCATGCCCCTCTGAATGCTAACATTTCCCAGTCTCTCACCATTCAAAAATATTCTGCTTTTTTATTTTTCCGACCAAAATAGATAACTTCACACTTTGCCACATTGTATTCCATCTGCCATGTGCATACTTACTCAACCTGTCAATATCCTTATGCAGCCTCTTTGTGTCCTCACCTAACTTTGAATCATCAGCAAAATTGGTAACATTACATTCAGTCCCCTCTTCTAAATCATTAATATAAATTATAATTGCTGATCTTTGCAGTACCTCATTAGTTATAGCCTGCCAACCCAAAAATGTTTTGTTTATTCCTATTCCCTGTTTTCTGTCCATAAACCAACCCTCAATTCATGCTAATATATTACCCCTAATCCTTTGACTCCTACGTTTGTGTCATAACCTCTTCTGTGGCACCTTATTGAATGCTTTTTGAAAATTCAAATACACTATGTACTGGTTCCCTGATCCACCTCACTAGTTACATGCTCAAAAAACAGATCTGTCAAACATGAAAGGCTGAATTTTCAGGTCTCGCCATGGGTCGGAATGGAGGGAGTGGGGAACGAAATTACCAACTCCCCCCGACATGCCGGTTTCCTGAATCTGTTCCCGGCACCAGCAAGTTTCACCAGGGTGTTGGGAGGGCGGCCCTGAGATCCCACCCAATCCATTAACAATACCAAATAAAATTGTGAAAGATCTCATTGAGAGCTCGTTAAAGGGCATGTTCTGATTCTGACGGGGCTGCCCGGACTGCATGTAGTGTCTGGGGCAGACAGGTGAATGGAGACAGACATACAATAGGGAGCAAGTCATGGCTGCCCCAGTGAATTAGGTGGGTCCCACAAAAGTGTGAACGGTGCAGAGAGGGAAATCGGCCATTAGCACGCGGGTGCCATCGGCTCATCTCAGGCTGCAGGGAGAGTGGTCAAAAGGCGCTTGGGCAGTTTGCAGGGTTGTCACCCTCCAGGCATCGCAGGTCCATAACAGGAGACACAAGGCTGCCAAACACAATTGGGGGCCATTTGACAATAAGGGCATGATTCTCAGATTTTGGGTGCAGTGACAATAAGGCAAAACACTCTCCTTTGGAAGGGCAGAGCTTCAGACATCAGGAGGGCAGAGGAGAGGGACGAGGGGCAGGAAGGATACAGAGGCCATATCCTCAGCAAAGATGGAGCTACCTTGAGAAGATCAAGAACCAGTGCTGCAGGAGATTCCAAGTCTCGAGGGAGATGGTCACAGACATCTGTGCCCTCATTGTCAAAGACCTCACACTTTGCCTGACTGCACAAGGAGGTGGCTGGACCCGGGCTGGGGCTCAAAAGTTTTGTCAGGAAGCCATTAATGCCAGGGATTATCTGATTCAGGCTGATTTCAATGGAGCCCCACTAACCCAGGAGCAAGCCATGGCCTGTATTATGCTCATGTAAAATGTAGCGATTGAAAATACATGAACTCAACCCGAAGAGTTATAAAAAATGGACTTTTCTTTTAAAAACGAGGCCAATGTGCTTCATAATGACAGCCGAAGATCAAAAGACCTGACCTTGTATATTCAAACTGGTACAAACAAAAGAATACATTCCAAGCTAAAAGGAATCAATTGCACCCATCCTGAACCCATCAAGAGACATTTTTGAATTGAATAGGTTCTTCTGAAATAAAGATGTGTAGTAGACACATCCTGGGTCATTGTCGGTCACCACAGGGAGGAAGATCTATGTCTCCCAACAGAGGCGAGATGTGACAGACATTTAGCATAAAAGGTAGCTCTCTGGAGAGAGAGAAAGACATAGGACAAAACATCACCAAAGCCTGTCTAGCTGAAAGCTGGGAGAAAATTCAGCAAGCCAAAAGGAAGGTGCTCTGCTGTGAATTCGAAACTTCAACTTGTGCAGCCGAGAACTGGAAGTGATCCCCCATCTTCAGACCGAAATTTCAACCAACAGAGAAATCTACAAACACCCCAGGCCTTCAATCTTGAAGAGAAATTGACCTCCGAGAAGATTCAACAGGTTTACCATGACCCCTGAAACCCTACCTCACTTCAAACCACTTACCCCTTTTCCTCTCTATCTGTCTCTTCGTGTGTGCGTGCGCGAGAGTGAATACATGAATGGGTGCGTTTGCGATAATTTCAGGATAAGGCATATTGATCAATAAATAATTAATCTTCTTTTTTAAACCTTTAAGAAAACCTGATGTCTGTTTTTTTTGACAAATGAAACACAAAGAGGTGAAAACCCAAATAACACTTGGTGCGGTCAGGTGGGAGTTGAACAATGGGAACCACCCGCACCCCTCACCATGTGGCTGCAACACCTGGAACTCACTCTGAGCTGCCTGTGCTAACACTTCCATTGAAGACGCAGCCTGGAACATCTGAACTGTCAGCGCCAATGAGGGATGCATATCTGCCTAGGTTTTTCACCATCACCGTAGATGGAACCTTGTTTGCCTTCACTGCTTGATACCTCTATTCTTGGCCCGTCATTAATAAAAGGAGGCTCACAAGTCTGGCTTAATGTGTTAATATTTACATGGTTCTCATAAAAGAAAACAGTTACAGATAGAAGACACCCCAGTGACCCGCTCAGTGCTCTGCCCAACATGGTGGCCTCCAAGATCAGCCACTTCAATGTAGCCTTGAAGGAGGAAGTGGAGGCAGCCTGTTCACTTGTCTCTGCCTATGGCTGAGATGAACATGGCTGTCATGCTCGTCATGGAGGTGTCTGTGGGGGCACCTCCAGAGGCTGCTGCACCTGCATCATTGCAGGAGTAGCCTCCATCACTGGGCCCTGCTGCATGGATGCTCACTTGTCAGAGGGGCCAAGGAGGCCGATGATGATGATGGCGCCCTGTGAAATCAATCCTTTAACATTGCAAGATACTAAATCCAAAATAGGCTGCTCCCTGGTTGGTTCCTCAACATACTGATCTAGAAAACTATCTTGCATACATTTCATGAGCTCGTCTGCCAACTATTAGTGCAAATGTGATTCGCCCAGTTCCCCATGATTACTGTATTACCTTTATTACATGCACCTCTAATTTCCAGATTTATCCTCTGCCCTATACTACAACTACTGTTAGGGGCCTATAAATAACTCCCATCAATGCTTTCTGCCTCATAACTGATTCTACTTCTTGATTTTCTGAGCTAGGATCCTTTCTCTCTACTGTCTTTATCCCATCCTTTATTATCAGGGATACCTCTCCTTCTTTTCCATTTTTCCCATCTCTTCTAATAGTTAAGTATCCTGGAATATTTAGTTTCCAACCTTGGTCATTTGGCAACCATATGTCCATAACAGTTTTTAGATAAAACTTATTAATTTCTATCTGTGCTATCAATTCATGTAATTTGTTGCGACTGCTTCACGAATTCAGAAACAGTGCCTTCAGCTTTGACTGTTTTCTCATTTTCCCTGATGTCACCTTAGTCACTAATGTCCTATTACCTTTGTTACTTGCTCTGTCCCTTCCTGACCCACTCTCCTTACTTTTAATCCAAAATACTGCTTTGCTCCAGAACTTGACATTTCCCTTGCTGCTTTTGATTTTATCATTTATTGAATCCCATCAAATACACCTGCCCCTCACTCCTTTATTAGTTTAACACCCTGTCTACTGTCCTACTTATTTGATTCGCCAAGACACTGGTCCCAGTCCAGTTTAAATGTAGCCTGTTCCAACTGAACATTAAGTGAACTTGTCCTCCAAACTACTTTTACCAATTTGATGTGTCCAATCCAAATGAAAATTAAGGTCCCCCACGGTTATTGCATTGCCTTTGTTACAAGCTCCTCTTATTACTTGAGTAGTACTCTGTCCAATAGTATAGCTACTATTAGGGAATCTATAAACTACTCCCACTAGTGTTTTCTGCCCCTTGTTATCTCTAATCTGCACCCACACTGATTCTACTTCCTGCACTTCCAAGCCAAGATCCTTCCATACTGCTGTGCTTATGTCATCCTTTATTATCAGGGCTTACCCGCACTCCTTTTCCATTTTATCTGCCTTTTCGAAACATCAAGTACCCTGGAATATTTAGTTCCCAACCTTGGTCACCATGTAACCACGTTTCTGAAATGACTATTAGATCGATCTCATTTATGTTTATTGGTGCCTTTATTTATCTTGTTATGAATGGTTTGTGCATTCAGATAAAGCACCTTTAATTTTCACTTTTTACCATTTTTACCTGATTTGACATTATTCGCTGATGCACTATTACTGTTAAACTCTTTGGGAGAGAAATTTGTTTGGTGGCAACACTATGCAGACTACATTGATTTCTTGGGGTCAGACAGTGTGTGGGTCACTTACCTATGCGGCCCATGCAGAATTCTTTAATGATATCAATGAAGAATACCGCACCGGCCGTGCAGGTAGCAGCTTAAGGCACTGACTGACCCCCGGAAATCAATGTTTGTCTCTGTAGCGCCAATACATGAATGAATTTCTCCTTCAGTCACACTCTGCTTATCTTAACCCCAATTGTTGCACTGCTCCATAATCTTGACTTTTCTCTTTAGATTATTATGTTCCCCCTTCCTCCTATTTAGCTTAAAGCCCGTAACTATAGGGTGAGTTATTTGATTCACCAGGACACTGGCTCCAGCCCAGTTTAAGTGGTGACTGTCCCAACGGAACTTCTCCCTCTTTCCTCAGTACCAGTGCCAGTCCTCCATGAATCGAAAACATTGTCTCCCACACCACTCTTTGAGCCATGCATTCAACTCTTTGATCTGATTAACCTTCTGCCAATTGGCACATGCTCAGGTAGTAATCCAGAGATGATTATCTTTGAGATGCTGCTTTTTAACTTGGACCTCATTTCTCATTCTGCCTGTGTCATCAGTTTCTATGTGGACAACTGGAACCTCTCCCTCTCACTCCAAGATCTTCTTCAGCCATGAGAAGATGTCCTTAACCCTGGCAACAGGAAGGCAACAAAACCTTTGGAACTTCCGGTTGCAGCTGCAGAGTACAGTATCTATCCCCCGAATATATTATCTCTGACCACTACCACATTCCTGCTCACTCACACCATTTGAATGGCCTCCTGTACCATGGTGCCGTGCCAATTTGTTCATCTACCCTGCAGACTCTGTCCTCATCCTCTTACCTGTTGGATAAGGGCAAAGGCTGAGGCTCCTCCAGGACTGCATCTTGGGTCACCTTACCTGCCTGACTCATATTCACAACCTCTTGTACATGACCACTGGCCAGACCTGTACCATTTCCTAACCTAAGAGGTATGACTGCTTCCTGGATCAAAGTGTTCAGGTAATTCTCCTCCTCCCTGATGCACTGCTCTACTGGACTCCAGCTCAAGAATTTGAGCTGAAGTTCCTCGAGATGCAGACACTTACTATCGACGTGGTTGTCTGAGATCGCAATGCTCTTCACAAACGCCCACAGGCTGCAGTTGTGGCACACCATCTGCACTGCCATCCTTATCTAACATTGTTTTATTTATTTAATTAAGTAACGTTTATGGCCATGAAGTTGAGCATCATTGCACCTCAATGTCAATAATACCTTAAACACAAAAAATGTTAACTGGAATGCTTCCAGCCACCTTTTTTTATCCTTTCATGGGATATGAGGTTCACTGACACATTTGTTGCCCATTTCTCATTGCCCTTGATAAGGTAGTGGTGAGCCACCTTCTTGAACTGCTGCCATGCATCGGGTGTAGGTACACCCACAGTGCTGTTAGGAAGGGAGTTCCAGGTTTTTGATCCAGCAACAGTGAAGGAATCGCTGATATAGTTACAAGTCAAGATGGTGTGTGACTTGAAGGGGAACTTGCAGATGGCGGTGTTCCCATGCGTCTGCTGCCCTTGTCCTTCTAGGTGGTAGGCGTTGCGGGTTTGGAAGGTGCTGTCGAAGGAGGCTTGGCGAGTTGCTGCAGTGCATCTTGTAGATGGTACACACCATTGCCACTGTGCACCGGTGCTGGAAGGAGTGAATGTTTAAGGTGGTGGATGGGGTGCCAATCAAATGGGCTACTTTGTCCTTGATAATGTCCAGCTTCCTGAATGTTGTTGGAGCTACACTTGTATAGACAACTGGGGAGTATTCCATCACACTCTTGACTTGTGCCTTGTAGATGATGGACAGGCTTTGGGGAGTCAGGAGATGCGTTACTCACAACTGAATTTCTAGCCTCTGATCTGTTCTTTTAGCCACAGTGTTTATATGGCTGATCCAGTTAAGTTTCTGATCAATGATAACCCCCAGAATGTTGATGGTGGTGGATTCAGCAATGGTAATGACATTGAATGTCAAGGTGAGATGGTTCGATTCTCTCTTGTTGGAGATTGTCATTGCCTGGCACTTGTATGGTGTGAATGTTACTTGCCACTTATCAGCCCAAGCCTGAATGTTGTCCAAGTCTTCATGCATATGCACATGGGATGCCTCAGTATCTGAGGAGTTGCAAATGGTACTGAAGGCTTTGCAATCATCAGTGAACATCCCCATTTCTGACCTTATGTTGGAGGAAGGTCATTGATGAAGCAGGCGAAGATGGTTGGGCCTAGGACACCATCCTGAGGAACTCCTGCAGTGATGTCCTGGGACTGAGATGATTGACCTCCAGCAACCACAACCATCTTCCTTTGTGCTCAGTCTGACTCCAACCAGTGGCGAGTTTTCCCCTGATTCCCATTAACTTCAATTTTACTCGGGCTCCTTGATGCCACACTCAGTCAAATGCTGACTTGATATCAAGGGCAGTCACTCTCACTCCACTGGAATTTAGCTCTTTTGTGCATGTTTGGACCGAGGCTGTAATAAGGTCTCCAAGGGTGCTCTGTATGTGTGCTGGAAGCTGGCAGACTGATTACGAGGTCAAACGCCTCAAAAACTGATTTGGCACACGATCTGTCATTTTGGACTGTACAAGTCCAGTTAATGCCCTCTCTTCATCACTCCCAACTGAACGTGCTTTCAGCTGCTAGAAGGACCCACAGCAGCGCTATGTAAAGGGCTAACCATGCAATCTTCAGGTGAAATACTTCTGACTTTGTTTTGCTGGTGTAGAGTTAGTATAAGTGCTATGTGAAGAGTTTTGCAAACTTTTTGGATTTATAAGTTAATGGTTCTGGATCCTGACAAATGAGGTTAGAGCCAGTAGTTGGCTAGGCAGGAGAAAGTCTCCTTCAGTAATGGGGGATATAATTGAAGCACTTCTTGGAAATGCAGCATGATTTGGAAATGGAGCGTAGGCAGCAGATAGGAGATGCAGTGTGCAGAGGAGAAGGAGGAGGACAAAGATGGTGCTGCCAGTGCCATCAAGATCACTCTGGCCCTAAATTTCAATGCTCATGGATCCTTCCAGGCAGAAGCAAGCGAGATTGACAACATTTCACAATTCACCATCCATCGCTGCAGCAGGGATGTGACAAAGGCCCTGTACAGAAGGAGAGGGGGCTTCATAGTCTTCTCACATCACAGAGAAGGGGCAAGCATGTGGCTTTGCCAGACTAGTGAGACTCCCAATGGTGCAGGTACAATTGAAGCCACGCATGTGGCTCTGTGGGTCCCACATATTAACGGGGAGATGTTCCGTAACCGCCAGGGCTACCACTCCATTAACGTGCAGTTGGTGTGTGACCGCGCCCAGAAGATCCTGGGGTGAAGGGCCACTATCCTGGCAGCAGCCACAATGCATTCATCCTGTGCCATCAGGCATACCTGTCAACACTGGCCCACAACAAAGAACCAGAGGCTGGCTGCAGGGTGACAAGGAATACCTCCTCTATACCTGGTTCATGACTCTTCTCTGCCACCAAACCATGTGAGGTCAGTGCACCTACAATTCCAGCCATGCAGCCACCATGAATGTCGTGGAACTCACCATCGACATCCTGAAACAATGGTTTCAATGTCTGGATCGCCCAGGGTGAGCCCTTCAGTACAGGCTATAGCATATCTTCAAGTTAGTGGTGACCTGCTGTGTCTTTCACAACCTTACTATCATGAGGATGCAGCCCTTGCTGCCAGGCCTTTGGAGGTCAACTTGGGAGGAAGAAGAGAATGAGGAAGAGGAAGGGAGGAGGCATCCGTGATCCCTTCATTCCAGATGGACTGTCTGTGAGTGGATACTCAGACTCTGGTTCCCCTGTGATCTTGTAGTTGCTCCACAATTCTCCACCTTTCAATCCATCTGCTACATACCATCATAGCATCCTCTTGGCTAAACTCCTGAAATAAAAGCCACCATCAAAAAGAAAATTCCATAACAACTTTATCTAACAACACTTCCAATTATATGTACAAAACTTGTACACTCCTACGTGTCTTTTCCTGCCCTAGTGCTTTTATGCAGTGTTACCCCAGTGGTTGCAGCATGGCTAGCAGAACGCTGCTGACTTTCAATGGGAGAGACTGCAAATGGTCTTGGAGGATAATCTCAAGCAATTCTGGGCACTGTCGGAAATCCTAATAATCTATTGGAGAGTAGGTGGCTGAACTGCTGTGTGAGCCTGCGTGCTCCTTTCCTGGTATGTACAGGCATGAGGGCAGCAGTCTGAACCTGCATGACACTATTCTGGGCTTGCATGGCAACAAGCATAGATCTCATGACCTCAGTCTCTGTTTCCACTGCAGCACTCAGACACTGGGTAGCTTCTGTCTATGCTGAAATGGAAGCTGAGGCATCAGCCACCAGACTTTGCATCACAGGTGGGTCCAGAAGTGCTGTCATGGAGTTGGTCACCACGTTCATGCTCAAAAGAATGGGCTCCAACCGCTGAGAAGCCCTGTGCCAAAGTATAGCCGGACTCCTCCTTGCTCCTTGACAGTGTCAAGTCTGTAGCAGGCCTGCCAATGCACCAAGCATCTCACTTTACATGCTCATCAGTGTTCTCCTGTATGCTGCCCAATTAAAGTCCTCAGCTGAGTCCCCTTCAGCAGAACACATCAGCGAGCTTACCTTCTGGTGAGCTGGCACACATCCTATCCTTTACCCCTGGCCTGACTGCATCCCACTCATGCTCAGTGACTCACTGTGTGTTTCTCCTGGCTCTATATTACCCTCCAAGGTATGCACAGTGCCAGTATTTTAGCTGGAGGTTGCGAGTGTCAGATTGTCACACTCACGCAATACGAACTTATGAACTATAAATATAAGGATGTTATGCTTTAGTTATACAGGGCATTGGTGAGACCACATCTCGAATACCGTGTGCAGTTTTGGTCTCCTTATTTAAGGAAGGACGTGAATGCGTTGGAGACAGTTCAGAGGAGGTTTACTAGATTGATACCTGGAATGAGCGAGTTGTCTTATGAGGAAAGTTGGACAGACTGGGCTTGTTTTCACTGGAGTTTAGAAGAGTGAGGGGAGACTTGATTGAAGTATATAATATACTGAACGGTCTTGACAAGGTGGATGTGGAGAGGATGTTTCCTCTTGTCGGGGAGTCCAGAACTAGGAGGCACTGTTTTAAAATCAGGGGTCGCTCTTTTAGGACAGAGATGAAGAGAAATGTTTTCTCTCAAAGGGTTGTGTGACTTTGGAACTCTCTGCCTCAGAAGGTGGTGGAGGCAGGTTCACTGAATAATTTTAAGGCAGGGGTAGATAGATTTTTGTTAGGCAAGGGAATCAAAGATTTCCGGGGGTAGATGGGTGTGTGGAATTTGAGACACAAACAGATCAGCCATGATCTTATTGGATGGCAGAGCAGGCTAAAGGGGCCGAATGGTCTACTTCTGCTCTTAATTCGTATCTTGGTATGTCCGTATGAGCTTATGAAGTAAACCCAAAATAGACACTTTCCTGTAAAACCAAATAGATTTGAGAGGTCATGTGATCATTTCTTTCCTGCCAATACACATGGAACTATAAGAACTCTGGGCTAATTCTCATGTCTGGACTAGTCTTGATGAAGTAATTAAAATGCAAATGACCCTTCCTGTCGTAATGGCTGCATTTCTGCAACTAATTAAAAAAACTGGGTTCACAATACTACTGCAGATTCTCAGACTCCAAACTTGAAATCCAGAAAATGGGTGTGAAAAGCTCTATTTTATTGAGATGGTATGTGGATGAGTGATACCCGGACTCCATTGTCCGACAATGGCACTACTGTCAGAGAATATTTATGAGGACAATGGAAAGAGATCCTCTGGTCACATGACTGAAACTAGCTTTTTGATAACGGATTATAATAAGGCACATTTTGGGCAGAGACAGGAAAAAACATCTGCGCCAATGAAGAGAAAAGACCCTGTCTAAGACCACCAAATTTAAGCCACATCTAGGCAGAGACTTGAATTGGCACTCAACTCTCCACCTGAGGAACCACACCAGGGCTTCGCCACTGAACCTTGACTGGAGTATAACATGAGAAATCCGCTACTGCAAACATAAAACAACAGCGAATCCATCCTCCTAAACTCCAGGGCTTTGTTTCATTGGACAGAAAGAAAAGATAACAGGCCTGCATCATTTCAAGTCTTCACCCTGGGGAAAAGCAAGTGTAACAGAGAAATCTTGAAATCATAAGACCTAAATGCATGCTACCTTTATAATCACAATCTTTATTTGAGTGTGTGTGTATCTGTATGAGTGTGAGAGTGGATATAGTTGTGTATTTTCGGGTGTTGAACAATAAACATTTATGTTTTTTTAAAAACTTACGAGAAAACCTGTCATTGTCTGCTCCTGACAATTAAAGCACTGAGGAGCCAAAACTTTTTCTTTTAAACGCTGCCTTTGGTCAGTCAAGAGGCAAAAAGGAGGGAGGGAGCATATATCTATGTCTATATGTCTATAACAAGCTCAAGTGATGGTGCTTTTTCATCAGAGGTCTGCTGTTTCTCTCACCCTTCACGATGAAGCTGCACAGAATAGCCAGGCTTCAAATCTTGGGTGTCTGAAAACAGAAGTGCAGAAGTAGAGCGTTGGGGTGAGGGAAGAGGGTTGTGGGGTGGAAAGCAAGAGGCCCATGGACACACCATCTGCAGCTTGCACTTCATGCCAGATAGCAGGATGAAGGTGAAGTGAAATTTGAGAAGGTTGTTATGATCAGATGAGAAAGGGTCGAGGGACTCCCCTCTTTTCCCTCTCCTTGTTTGACCACAATAGGTTTATTTCTTATTTAAAGTATATATACTTGCCAATTCAGTGAGTGTTTAGCTATTTACGTGCTACGATCATAAAAAGAACCAATCAGACAGGTTTTCTTGAGTTTAATAAAGAAAGTGGTTAGTTTTATTGTACTTAAACCAATCTAAGTAAAATAATAAACTATGCTCCGTCACACACACAGATACTCGAGGTTCACACACACACACACACACACACACACACACACACAAATAGGTTACAGAGCGGGGAAGGATTGATTGGCCGTGTTAGAGTCTGGAGCAATAAAAAGGGGTATATAGTCTGTGGAGGTTCTTGACTTGGTTGGCTTCAGGCTGAATTTGGTGATCCTAAGTCTTCTGGTTTGCAGATGTAGACAGCTGATTCAGTGGTTCTCCTGGAAACAGTGATGCAGATGATTTCCTTCACGGGGTCTCTGGCTGAAGCAGTGATAGGCCTAGGTGGTTACTGCCAGCAGACAGGGTTCAAAGTTTGAAAGGTAGACTGGAGAGAAAGAGGGAGGCAGGACCCCACTTGGGTCTTCTCATCAGTCTCTAGCTGTTTGTCTGGCTGCTGCAGAGAAAGCACCAACTTAAGCATACAAATGTTGGGCCTGTCACAAGATCATCACCCAGTGATTCAACATGATGGTTACCAGTGTGTGTTCCCTCTTGCAACTTAATCAACTCATGTCTAGGAATTCCCTTCTCTCAACCAGGGTCCCATTGTTAAAGTTTTTAGGTGTGAGTGGTTTGTCTCCACCAGTTTAATGGCCAAGTGATAGCTGTAATGTTCTGCTAATGGGAGCAGGATAGGTAGTTCACTCAGATTCCCCAGGTCATTGTTCTTGCTAGGACTAAGCAGACAATTCGTCTCCACCTCAATACATTGGAATGTCAGGTATAGTGATACAAATTGTGGTGGCCATCTTAGCTGGCAGTAAAGTCACCTTTTATCTGCTTCTTTATCTTTTAAGTTTAATTCAGGGTTCCAGCCAGTGGATTAAAAAAATCATCATTCAACATCACACGCTTTCATGACAAGGTGCATAAGGCAGGAACATACCATCATCGTGAATGTTCTCAGCAATGCCGGATGCAATGGCTTCAATCACAGCTGGCCCCATGATGTGGAACATCGTTCCTGACATTCTGCAGGGGTTCTCCTGGTGTCCTGTCATGATTCTTGTGAAATCTCTAGGGGAAACCTTTAAACAGGCCAATGTTTATAGAGATTTTACAACAAAATGCACCAGGTTTACCTTCATACCGTGGAGTTTTAATTGTACAGCATTCGCCTTTTGTTCTTAACACGTTCCCCGACCAGACATCAGCCTGATTGACAGGCTTGGCTTTCAGTCAGGTGGCGAGGTCTCTGGAGTGGCTCGGTCCGATCCCCAGTCTTGGGGGTGGGCGGGGATGGTGGAGAGGGGGGGCATCCGATCCCCTACCCAGGGATTCATGGTATGGAGGAGTTCTGATGGGGGAGAGCTTGGGGGCTGGGGGCAAGCTGTCCTGGTGCTTCAGGCCCACAACCAGTGCTGTAAAGGCCCTTACGTATTTCCTGAAGATGTCCCTGCCTCGCCGTCCATCAACTGTGAGTTTTCCAAGGCCTGGGCAATCTGGCTGGCCACTGTTAATTTTATTTATTTATTTAGAGATACAGCACTGAAACAAGCGCTAGTCTGTGCTGACCATCAACCACCCATTTATACTAATCCAACATTAATCCCATACTCCTACCACATCCCCACTTTCCCTCACTACCTACCTATACTAGGTGCAATTTATAATGGCCGATTTACCTATCAACCTGCAAGTCTTTGGCTGTGGGAGGAAACCGGAGCACCCGGCGAAAACCCACGCGGTCACAGGGAGAACTTGCAAACTCCGCACAGGCAGTACCCAGAATTGAACCCGGGTTGCTGGAGCTGTGAGGCTGCAGTGCTAACCACTGTGCCACTGTGCCGCAGTGGTTACGTCAACTCACAGGATGCCAGCCTAGCTATAATATTTGAATTGCCAACCCACCTTTTGGGAACAGGTGGCTGCCCGCCCTTTGCCTCACCTCCATTAAACTTGGAATTGGGCAGTTGGAATGGGTTGAGGTTGGGTTTTAGATTATTAAAATTTTAACATTTGACCTAACCCCAACCCACCTGTTCTTGGGTGTTAAAGATCATCCCAATTTGGGAGATTTTTATTTTTACATATATTGAAAGAAGCACAACAGCTCAAGTAGTAAAGGCAATGGATTTCTAAAATGTATCTGGCAACAATTTCCAGAACAATGGCCTAGTAATGCCTTTGTGCCAGCCTGCCAGTGAGTTGTAGAGACCTTCTAGGCATCCCAGCTAGTTTGCCAGGATGAATTCTCAAATTTCACAGATAGGTTTTAAATTGGAGGGAGAGTGATACACAGTGAGGCACCATTGAATTTCTGGACCAATTTGTTTTAGAACTATCAAGGCCATATTAAATTTATGATGAGTGACAAATCAGAATTAGTTAAAAATCTGATGCTGAGGAAACAACTTGTAAATATAGACCATAATATGATTGGATTTAATATTAGGTTTGAGGGTGAGCAAGCAGAGTTCCAAACCAAAGTTTCAATTTTGACACAGGGGGCCAGTTTGGCATGGGAGAAGTGGGTGAGCACCATGCCTGCCAGGACATGCTGGATTGAGGCCAGGGCCATTTGAAGTTCTGGGTCTCATTCCCATCTTCCAGCTGATTCTCCTATCAAAACATGGCAGGAATCAATACCTGGCTGGCAGGTGGAAGCAGATCGCAAGTGACAGGAGGTCACCATTGTGTATCTACATTAATTGTGCCCAATAGTTAGGAAAGTACTTTGAGGGAGTCCAGATGCCATCACGATCAGGAAAGGGATGAAGCCTAGTGCGAGGGATCCCCAAGGCTTTGTTGTGGAGCTGAAAGAGCACTGTTGCTCCTTTAGGCCTCAAAGGAAATATAAATATTTTTAAAAATCTTACCTTCTATAAACCTATCTTCTTCCCTCTTCTGGAAATGTGCCTACCTATGTCAGCTTTCTCTGGCGATCTCAGCACTAGTCATGGGTCATGCAACTGCACATTGTTACAAGTGTGCTTCTATTTTTTTGTAAAGTATGTTTTTATGGACTTATAGTTGAATTATACACATTGATTCATCTGGAAGCTTGAAGAGATGCTGAACTTTTTTTTTAAAGAGGTCACCAGAAGGATTCCTGGACTTGGCTTGTAAACAAGCGCTTACTGGAAGGCACCTGTTTTCAGATAAAATACCAGCAGGGAGCTCATTGTTTTGACTTAGATATGTCTACAAAGAAATGGCAGGTCAAGATTTATAGAGGTCAGGAGGCTTGACTTCTGGAATTTTTTGGTTTCTGAAACACCTGTTGCCACATTTATGCTGTAAGGCCTATGTGAAGCTTTTGTAGCTGCACTTCTCGGAAAGCCTACCCAAACTGATCTTCACATCACCTGGAAAAAACTGTTCTAGGAAGATCCCAGTGATAGCCATTTATACACAATTGGGACGCCAAACCAAAACGAAGGACATAGTTCCATATCTTTGCTATTTTCTTCAAGAATGAGCATGTATTCCACCTATGTGGTCTTTTTTCCCCCTTTTTTTGTAACAGAGCTCTAAAACCAAAAATCCCTTTTCTTTTTCCGGTTAACCAATGCATGCATGCATGTGTGTGGGAATGTGAGGGACTAAGGTAAAGCGGGAACTGTTATACTTCAATCTGTGTGGTTATGCTTTGCTTCATTATTGGTTAAAACTTTTTTTTATAATAAACTGATTTATTTTGTTTATTAAAGAAACCTGGTTGATGTGTTTTATTCTGGGATTAAAAAAAAGTATATGATTGACCGTATCGGTAAGTGGGAAAAAATTTAAATATATGTTGTGACCCGTGGAGAAGTGGAACTGGAATAAACAGGGCACTCCTCCTGCCTCGGTCGTAACAACATTAATATTTTGTTGGAGCCCTATGTTCATCTAAATTGAGAGAGGTATAAAAAGAAATGAAGAATTACAAAGTAAAGTTAAGAAATGCAGAAAGGGAATATGAAAAATAATTTGCAAATGATACCAAAGTTAACAGCAAAACTACCAGTTGTACAAGGGAGACTAAAATTAAGTCAAGGGGAGGAACTTAGTGGATGTAATACTAGCAAAAAATATATAATGGAGAAGATAATAAGATAAACAAATCTTCATGACCTGATGGTTTTCACCCCAGAGTAGTAAAATAAATAAGTGATGACATTGTTGGGCAATGGTCATAATTTGCCAAAACTGTTTAGATTTCTGCCTTGGGATTGGAAAATGGCAAATATCACTATTATTTAAGAAGGGAGGGAAGGAAAAACTTGGTGACTACAGACCTATCAGTTTAATATCAGCTGTGGGGAAGTTATTAGTTTCTGTCAGCAGAGACGGAGTGACAGAGCAACTGGACAAGCATGAGCTGTTCAAAGAGTATCAGCATGAAACTGTAAAGGGAAGATCATGTCCGACTAATCTAGTTGCATTTTCTTTACGAAGTCACTGGTGGATAGGAGAGTGTCTGTGTATGTTGCCTATGTGGACTTCCAGAAAGCATTTGGTGATGTTCCACACAAGAGATTATTGCAAAAATAAAAGTGCACAGAATTAGAAGTAACATCATAATATGGGTTGGTAATTGGTTGGGAAGTAGGTGACAGAGAGTAGGGATAAAGAGTTTGTTCTCTGATTGGCAGAATGTGACAGGTGGTCTTTCTCAGGGATAAAATGTAATCAAAAAGGCTAATGGAATGTTGGTCTTCATCACAAAGGGGTTGGCATTTTCAAAAGTGAGGAGATGATGCTTCTGTTATACCGAGCCTTAGTCAAATCCTCTCTGTACTGTTCAGTTTTGGGCACCGTATGACAGGGAGTATGTATTAGCCTTGCAGGGGTAAAGTGTAGATTCACCAGGAGTATACCACAGATTAATAAACTAAATTAAAAGGGCAGGTTGCATAAATTTGCTTTATGTTCCCTGAGTTTAGAAGGTTGAGAGGTGATCAAATTGAGACCTAAAAAAGGCTGAATAGATTCGATAGAATAGATACAAAGAAACAATTTTGTCTGGTGGGAGAATCCAGAAGAAGGATACATAATCTTAAAATTGGAGCAAGGACATTTAAGATCAAAATCAGCAAGTATTTTTTTCACACAAATGGTAGTAGAAACATTGAACTCTCCAACAAATGGCTGTGGATATTATGTCAATTTAAATTGAAGACTGGGATCGATAGTTTTTTTTTTAGGTAAAGGTATCAGGGAATATGGAGCAAAGGTGGGTAGAGTTGAATTACAAATCAGCCACAATCTATTTGAATGACAGATTCAAGGGACTGAATGGTCTACTATAGTTATGTTCTATTGCAATAAAAATTTCTAATATCCTTGGCTGGAACAAGGTTAACATCCATTGCTAAAAGTTTTTGATTATGCATATGTTCAGTACAAGACGGAAAGACGGATTTGTGTCTGAAATATGAATATTTGAAATTGTCAATGGTACAATAAATGGAATAATGAAAATTTCAAAAATTGCAGATCTGCAGTGTACAAAAGAGTCATTGAAAAAGACAAGGATACGTTATAATGTTGTGCCCTTGTTCTGTGAATGCAAGTTTAGTGTTCATAATGTATTAATATATTCTGTCATAGGAAATTCAGATACTTCAGATTGGAGTCTTTAGCCACAGTCTGCTGGGTTCAATGTATGGGGAGCATTAATAATCCTTCAGCAGACTCAAGCTGCTGACCATTGTATACATCAAAGCAAGAACAATGGGTGGTTGTTGGTCGGCACAGACTCAGTGGGCCGAAGGGCCTGTTTCAGTGCTGTATCTTTAATAATAAAAAATTAAAAAAAACAGTAAAACACACAAAATAGTTTTAAAATCTACTTCCCAGTGTGAAATAACTGCATTGTTTAACCTTTGAAGTTTCCATGCAGCTTTCAAAGTAAAACTTAAACAAACATCAGACAACTTCTGCGTTTGCAAAATATTTTTAGATATTAAACTGCAATATTTTAATTTACAAGTTAGAAATTAATGTTTGTGATAATTTCAATGCTTAACACATTTGTATATGTCTGTTATTTTAACACAAGAGTTAACCCTATTATAAACAAATTAAGGAGGGTAATTTTAATCCCCAAAAAATGGTTGAGTTTGAATCAGGTGGGAAGTTAAATTAAAAATAATTTCAAACCTGAACCCAACCTGGAGATGGGGCTGGCGGCAGGTGGCCAACATCCTCTCAGGAGGTGAGTCCCTCACTTAAATATTTTAATGAAGCTGCATGCCTAAGGTGTTTTCTTTGCTCCAATTTTAACACAGGCCATCTAGGTTTTCTGAGCCTCAGGAAACCTGGCAGCTGAATGGAAGCGGGGAGTGCTGGATGAAACATGAAACAGTGCCTTTCCAGCACTGCTTGTGGGTCAGGAGGAGCAGGAGTGCTTCCCCCTTCCCCTGCCTTCCAAGCTACCTTGCTCACCTCCCCAGTAATCAAACCGTCCTGATGATCTGATGCCTTCCCGATGCCGTTCCCGGCCCACGATCTCCCCCAACCCCCCCTGTGATCTCCTCCAGGGACCTCCTATGATCCTCTTCCCTCCCCCATTCTCTGGGCACCCCACTGATGGTCCCCCACCCCACCACAAACCACAATCTTTCCCTCCCTTCTCAACATTTCCCGGCTGTGGCTTGGTGCCACTTGACAGCCAGCCTCTCAATCTATCTGGCTGCAGCTGGGAAACCTATGCCAAAAATGATAATTATGTCCTTCTGTTAAATTTGTCAGGACCTGAGGGAAACCTGTTCTTCCAGGTTTCCTGATCGCTAAACTGTCACTCTCACCACTCCCAGCCCCGGCTCCTCCCTGCTTCCCCAAACATATAGGGGCCAATATCTCAGTGAAAATAATAGAGGATTCCCAGATGAACACATTAAGCATTTGTATGCAAACATCATAAGCAGTAGGCTTCTAGAACTATACAAGAGCTATTCTCAGCAATACCTAATAAACTCAACCAAACCCCAGATCACAGTGAACACATATTGCTAAATGAATGCTGCCATACTGGGATCATTTCTGATTTAAGTTTTGTGGGGCATAATGTACAGAATTGTGAAGGGCCTGGATAGAGTGGATGAGAAGGGCCTATTTACCTTAGCAGAGAGATCAGTGACTAGGAGGCATAAATTTAAAGTGACTGGTAGAAAAATTAGAGGGAAGATTAGGAAAAAAAAATTCACCCAAAGGGTGGTAGAATCTGGAACTCACTGCCTGAAAGGGTAGTAGAGGCAGATACCCTCAACTCATTTAAAAGGTGTCTGGATATACACCTCAAGTGCCATAACCTGCAGGGCTACGGACCAAATGCTGAAGGTGGGATTGGGCTGGGTGGCTTGTTTCTCAGCTGGCACAGACATGATGGGCCAAGTGGCACATCTTTCTGTGCCGCAAACTTTCTATGATTTTATAATATGTCCTTATAGTGGATGGTAGTGTATTCACAGTAGAGGGAACGGTCCATTTGGAATGCTGAAAGGGGAGGGGGGAAGATGTGTTTAGTGGTGGCATCATGCTGGAGGTGGTGGCAATGGCGCAGGATGATCCATTGAATATGAAAGCCGGTGGGGTAGAAGGTGAAGACAAGGAGAACCCCAGGGCTGGATTTTATGGGCTCCCCTGAGGCGGGATTGGAGGCGGGGGTGCCCATAGAATCGTGATGGGTGGCGAGGATGGAGAGCCCGTTGCTGCCCCGTCACCAAGGGATTTTGCCAGGGGCAGGATAGGCCAATGATGGCTTTCCCATCTAGAGGCCAATTCAAGCCCTTCAGTGGATCTAACCAGTGGCAGCGGGTGCCCCCGCCTACCCCCCCCCCTCCCCCGGTAGGGCATCTTGTAATACAAAGCACCCTCCCTGTGGGGTTGGGGGTGGGGCAATCCCTCCTCCATGGGAAATCTGTGGCCCAGCGAGGACCCCCACCAGCAAACCTACAACTCCCTGGAACCCCTCTTGCTGGACTTCACGCCCACCTTCGCAATCCGCTTGCCGGCGCCTTCCAGACTGTCTCCGGTGACCCTGCCTCACTTACCTGAGATCCGGGGTTCCCAAGGCCTCTGCAGTACCAGCAGTGCCCACCGCTCCTGGTGGCACTGCCAATACTCCTGAGCTGCCAGCTCTGTAATTAACTGGCAGCACTTGCAGGCGGGATTCCCGTCTTTAAAGGATCAGAGATCGTGACATGGGAAACATAAGCTTCAAAGCACCAGAGGATTGCTCTCGGGTGAGGGGCTGGGGGACACGTGAAAAGGGCCTGCCTTTTCGGCCTGGTGCCAGGAGCCCCTCCTCCTCCACAAAATTCAGCCCCTGGGCCCCCGGGAAGGAGGGGAAGGGGTAAGAGCAGAAATGCGTGAAATGGAATGGACATGGTTGAGGGCCCTTTCAACCACTGTGAGAGGGAATCCTTGGTGGAGGACAAAGGAAGACATATCGGAAGTGCTTTTATGGAAGGTTGCATCATCGGAACAGATATGAACAAGACGGAGAAACTGGGAGAATGGAATAAAATCTTTACAGGATGCAGGAATATAAATTAAAGCTGGCCAGAATGTTCTTATCGCAATGCTGCTGCTTCTTGTTAGGCTGACCTTGCTCTGAATTGTCAGCTACAACCTCATCTCACTCCCCATTGCTTCCATTACAGCAGCTTTTATTTTAACAGTCAGTGACAAGGATCATCAATTTAAAATCGTCACTAAAAAAGTAATGAAAGAGATTAGGTGAAATTTTTTTATGCAGACGATTGCTCATACATAGAATACTTTGTCACAGGGAGTGCTTGCAACCATTGCATCTTTTAATGGCAGATTGCATAGAATTGCATAGATATTGCAACATGGTTACAGACCATATGACCTAACCAGTCTGTGTTGGTGTTTATCCTTCACACAAGCAATGGTCCTAATATAAAGTAATCTCTGTTCCAATATTCCTTTATTCCCTTTTCCTCCAATCACCTAAACAAGCTATTCTTAAATGTTCACTGGTCTCCGCTTCAATTACTAACACTGGTAGTGTATTCTGCAAACGTAAAGAATTTAACCCATTGGAGAACCGGGACAAATATCACATATAATTGAGGGAGACAAAAGCATCCATTAGAGTAACTAAGAGATCTCTGCAGAAGAAGATGGTGCTCAATTGTGGTAGTAATAGTAAAAGATTTTTCAGTTATGTCAAGAATCAGACCATTAGAGATTTTATAGGGCTGCTGAAAAACAGATTCAAGACTCTCAGGTTATGACAGAGCTGTTAAATGATTATTTCACATCAGCCTATACTCCTGTGAATGATGCTTATGTTCCAGCTATGGTGTGGCCTGTATTCAACAGAATTATAAATATTGGAATAGATAGTAACACATCTTTAACAGAATAGGAAATCTCAAAATAGATAAGACTCCAGGTCCAGATGATATCCAGCAATGGATGCTAAAGAGATGGAGCAGGTACTCTGTGTCTTCAATAGCTCAATAGATTTAGGGATAGTTCCCTTAAACTGGACTGTAGCTTAATTTCAAAAATGGGGACAAATCAGAACCAGGAAACCACAGGCCCTCAGCCTGACTTCCATCATTGGGAAGATGCTTGAAGGGATCCTAAGAGATGCATATTGGCCATGATTCCAGGGAGAAATACCCTCCTATTCTTCAAAATAGTTCCATGGGATCTTCTACATCCATCAGAGAGAGCAGTGAAGCACCCCCTTACTAAGGCACTGAAATGCCAACCTGGATTATGTGCTCAAGTCGATAGAATGGGGCTTGAACCCACAACCTTCTGACTCAGAGGGATATCATTAAGCCACAGCTGACATCTTAGATTGAGTCCCATCTGCTACTTTATTGCCTATTGCATCACCTTATTAATAGCTTTTCGTCCTCAGGATGGTTTGCTATGTCTCCTATTCTAGTACTATCTGCAAATGATATCCAAATTATTGATGTCTACAGTGAACAGAAGTGGTTCCAAAGCCCTGTGGGAAATCACTACTGACTTCCAACAATTCTGAGGCACTGTCTTTAACTTCTACTCTGTTTTCTCCCAGCTAACCAGTTTGTAATCCAATTTTCTACCCTCTCCCTAATTCTACACCCCTTAATCTTCTCCAATATTCTCTTGTGTGGTATTGTACAAAAGGTCTTTTGAATGTCCATGTATGCTATATCCACTGCATTTTCCTTTTCCACCATATTTGTCACCCCCTCAAAGATCTATCAAGTTTGTTAAACACAATTGTTCTCTCAGAATTTCTGTTGGTTGCTTCCAACAATTTAATCTTTGTTTATATATTAATTAATTTAATCTTTAATTAAAGATCTCAAAATTTTCCCGACCAGCATGTTAAACTAACTGTCGTTTAATTACCTGGGTTAACTCTAGCTTGCTTTTTGAAAATGGGTATTTCATTGGCCACTCTGCAGTCCTCTGGCACATATCCAATCTCAATAGAACCTTGAAATATAACTTGTAGGTCTTTCATTATTTCTTACTCAATTTCCCTCAAGATCCATTAATATTTCTCATCACTGCACTTTGTCCTCCTTTAGCTTAACTAACTTCTCCCATATAATGTAAAGGATGAGAAATTAATCTCTGTAGTTCTGCTAGTGGCCTCGTGACATTATTTAAGGAAGATCTACAGTGCCAACTGCTGCTGGTGCGGCACGCTGTCTTGAGAAAGGTGCCTGCCCCAGTGACCCTACTGTGTGCTGGAAGGACGTGAAGGAGCTATATCAAGCTCCCTTCTATTGTGTGCCACCTTGTCTTGCAAGAGAGAGGGCAGAATGCTAGTGATTTTGTACTGATGTGCCTGCCAAAGCTGAATAGCTGGAGATATGTGGAGGCAACAAGAGGTGGTGAAAGGCTGGCAGCATTGGTAGTGAGGGTGAAATGGAGTATCTGGATGTTAGGTGTGAGCCTTGAATGCTAGGGAGTGCAACTAGGAGAGTGATGGATGTGTGGTGCATTGAGCAGCATGACACGTTGGTCGTGTGGTGGTTAAGAGAGGTCATGTGAAAATGCATTCATTGACCTCGACCACTTGAGTGAGGTGAGATGACTTCTTGTGGCACTGCTGCCAGGGCCTCAGGTTCAGGCTACGGGAGTTGACATCCTTGCACACTTGCTCCCACCTATTTCTAAGGGTTGTCCTTGAGGGCTTCCTGGCTCCCTATGGAACTACAGCATCTCTCCTCCTGCCCACCTCCACCACTAATGCCTCCAACCTTGCATCCGCTACCCTGGAACCCCCTCTCTGTCCAGGTGTTCCTTTTTCCATCTTTTAAGTTCCAGAAATATTATTCAGTGCAGCTTCCCTTTAAGAGGGGCAGCCTGCCTTTAAGAACAGAGGGCTGGTAGGACCACATGCTCTCAGCACAACAGTGTTCAGCCCCATGCTGAGCGCAGAGACAGCCGGCAGCAGGTACAGACAGTCAGCATTGAAGAACTTGCATGCCCCATGCTACCATCAGGTAAATGAGGAGGGAACGTGCTGTTTGATTCCAAAGGAACTGGTGTGGACAGGTTATGAATCAAGACGCCTGTGCTCTAAAAATGGGGCAAACTAATTTTTAGTCCAATATCTTACAATATTTCTCATCCCTAATGCCCTTCTGTTTTGTAAACATATAAACAAAGTATTAATTTCCACTTATCCTTGACTATCTCAACTATCCTATCCTCTCAGGAGTTCCATTCCAGATTTAACAATTCACTTTTTACCACTATATTTGTAGAATATTTCGCAGTTTTTAAAAATATTTTTTAAGATTCTCTTCTCACATTTCTTCCTTGGTTTCTTTATACATCCCAAAATCCTTACTTCCTTGCATTTTCTTTTATTTTTATCATACCTATAAGCCCCATATGCTCTCTTCTGCAATTTTAGTTTTATTCTAATTTGGTTATTTGTCCATACCATTCTGAAACTTGAAGTAGTCTCTTTTTATTAGTGGCATATATTTATTACATAACCATTACAATCACTTTTTTTAAAAATCCCACTGTTGATCTACAGTCCTGTGCGCTAACTTCTTTCCAGCTCACTTCAGCTAGTTCACTCTTGAGGGGAGATTTTTGGGTTGGGTGATGAACAGGTGAAATATCGCTAATGTACCAGCAGCACCTGCCCAACAGTCGGAAAGACCAAACTTCAGGAGATTGGGAAAACTCTGCAGAAATGCTAGCCTGGTGTGTTTTCCTGGATCCGGATCTTCAGTCTGTAACTAGCACCATTTTTGTACTATCCATCCTGATATTGAAGTCCCCCTTCAGGAAAGTTTGGAACTTGTACTTCTGTGTCTTTTTAATTGATCCTTAGTATCATCTTGCACAGAGGGTTGTCATTTCACCTGTCACCAGCAGCCTGGTCCTGGGCTCACTCTCTTGGCAATTTTTAGTAATGAGCTTAGGAGTTGATTGGGAGGCACTGTCTCACTGAACTCTTATGCCTGCTCTTCCAAGCTGTTTTATGGCCATTGAACAGCAGGTTCTGCCCACAAAATAAAATGCTGACAGCCTGTTAATCTGACTGATATAAAAATAGTTGAATGTCACGTATCTGTATTAGAGCAATCATTGATTTTTAAGTGTTTATTAATTGTACTATTTTAGTAAACCACGATTACCAGACGCACTGAACAGTAGCAAAGCACTGGTACGCATGTACCAAAATCAAAATCCCATCTGTTTTTGTTCTGGTGGATGTTAAAGATACCATCAGAATATTCAAAGAAGAGCAGGGAATTCACTCAGTGACTTGACCACCCTTCCCTCAACCAACACCACCAAAAGCAGAGTAACTGGTCATTCATCTCATTGCTGGTTTTCAATCTTTCTGTGCAAATTAATAGCCACGACACTCCAAAGTCCCCAAATACTCCAAAGATTTTGAGGCACTTCTGACAGTCATAGTAAAGCAGATCTTTCTTTCTTAAGATAACAATACAGAGTTAATAACTACAAGGAAAGGTCAAAGATTACAAATAGTCAAGCGTAGTTTTAGTTTTCACTGTAAACTAATTGCACTTTAACCATTGTACAGTATGTATGGTCTTGTGGCTTCTATTAGGCAGAAAGCCAAGTTGCTGCCAGTTGTACCATGACTTCAAACTCCTACCACTGGCAAAATGGTAACCACAATGCTAGAAAAGATTCAATAGATTCTTGTTTAGATAAACGTTGCATTTATATAGCACCTTTAACTTGGAAAGTTTCTTAAATTGATTCATAGAGGTAAAATGGATGCTGAGCAGTTGTGAAAAGATGGTCTTGAAGAGGTTTTAAAAGTTGGAAAAAGAGGGAATAATAGTGGAATTTTTGCAATGACTTCCAAAGAGAAAATCTAAATGGCTGAAAGTTCTGCCAGAAGTGGTGGAACAGACAGAATGCATGCATAAGAGAACAGAATCAGGTGACCAAAGGCCATGGACTTGAATGTAGATTGGAGGAGGATGCAAAGGTAGTGTGGGGTGAGACCAAGCTGGAATCTTTAAATAAGGATCAGGACATTAAATTAGATGCACTAGAGAATTGGGAGCTAAAAGAGGTTGACCAAGACAAAGGTGATGTGCAGGCAGTACTTAGAGCAGGACAGGGTGCAGGGAATGGTGTTTTAGATGAGTTGGAGTGTGGAGTTGGAGCTCGGGCAGTTAGGAGGGAGGACATCGAAGAACTCAAGTCTGGAAACAATAAAAATGAGGTTCGGGTTTCACCAGCAGTGGAAGTGAAATAAGAGCCGAGGTGGACAATGTTCCAGATGTAGAAATATATGGTGTTGCTGATGAGTAAAATATGGAATTTAGAACTCAGCTCACGATCAAATAGAATACTAAGGGTATGTACCATCTGGTTCAGCTTGAATGAATAGTAAAGGGGATGGGAGATACAGTGATTTTTTTAGTGGTCTTTCCAATTTCAAATTACAAGATATTCCAGCTCACCAACAGTTTGATATCAGACAGGCTATTTTAAAAACAGAAGTGATTGTAGAATCAAAGGTAGTGATCGCAAGACAAAGTGGATGTCATCAACATACATTTTGCAATGTTTGCCACGCATATAGAAAATGTTGCCAAGGGGAAATATATAAACAAGAAAAAGCATAGGGCCAAGGACAGAACTTTGAGGTACTCCTGAGGTGACCATAGAGTTCAGGAGGAAAAGTCATTGCGAGAGATGTGGCAGCTATGTTGGGATAGGCAAAGGTGAAAATATGTGAGGCAGTGCCACAGAGATGGATCATGGAGAGGCATAAAAGAGTGAACACTGCAGAGATTAAGGAAGACAAAGGGGAATCAATTTCCACAGGTGCAGTTGCAAAGGATGTCACTGATGACTTTGACCAGGGTGGTCTCGGTGCTCCGAATATGGTAGAAACCAGAGTGAAGTGATGTAATTTGTGTAATATAGCACAAGTGATTAGGGAGTTTTGCGTCAATGATATAGTTAGGATCTTTCATAGAAAAGGAAGGGTAAAAATAAGGTAGTAGTTAGAAAGGACAGAAGAGCCAAGGGTGAGCAATTTGAGACGGGAGTTATAAGAATGACGTCTGTGTAATGGGTAAGGAAAGATGGTTGAATAAAAGCAAAATACTGCGGATGCTGGAAATCTGAAATAAAAACAAGAAATGCTGGAAATACTCAGCAAGTCTGGCAGTATCTGTGGAAAGAGAAGCAGAGTTAATATTTCAGGTCAGTGACCCTTCTTCAGAACTAGCAGATATTACAAAAGTGAAAGGTTTTAGGGCAAGTAAAGTGGGGGGAGGGGATGCGTGGCAAGAGATAACGAAGGAGAAGGTGTAGATAGGACAAGGTCACAGAGAATAACGGACCAGAAGGTCATGGAGCAAAGGCAAACAATATGTTAATGGTGTGTTGAAAGACAAAGCATTTGTACAGATAGGGTGTTAATTGACTGAAAACTGAACAGCCACAAGCACAAACATGAAAAAACAGTGGGTAGGCAAACTGAAAAAAGTAAGAAAAATAAAATAAAATAAACAAAAAAAATATAAAAAAGAAAAAAGAAAAAATAACTAAAAATAAAAAGTAAAATGGGGGGCCCGTCATGCTCGGAAATTATTGAACTCAATGTTCAGTCTGGCAGGCTGAAGTGTGCCTAATCGGTAAATGAGATGCTGTTCCTCGAATTTGCGTTGATGTTCACTGGAACACTGCAGCAATCCCAGGACAGAGATATGAGTGTGAGAGCAGGGGGGTGTGTTGAAATGGTAAGCAACCGGAAGCTCAGGGTCATGCTTTCAGACTGAGCGGAGGTGTTCCACAGAGCGGTCACCCAGTCTGCGTTTGGTCTCCCCAGTGCAGAGGAGACCACATTGTAAGCAGCAAATACAGTATACTACATTGAAAGAAGTACAAGTAAATTGCTGCTTCACCTGAAAGGAGTGTTTGGGACCTGGGATAGTGAGGAGAGAGGAGGTAAATGGGCATGTATGTGTAATTGCAGGGGAAGGTGCCGTGGGAAGGGGATGAGGTGGTGGGGGTAATGGAAGAGTGGACGAGGGTGTCGCGGAGGGAACGATCCCTTCGGAATGCTGACAGGGGAAGGGAGGGGAAGATGAGTTTGGTCGCGGCATCACGCTGGAGGTGGCGGAAATGGCGGAGGATGATCCTTTGGATATGGAGGAAGATGGGGTGGAAAGTGAGGACAAGGGGAACCCTGTTGCGGTTCTGGGAGGGAGGGGAAGGGGTGAGGGTAGAGGTGTGGGAAATGGGCCGGACACGGTTGGGGGCCCTGTCAACCACAGTGTGGGGGAATCCTCAGTTAAGGAAAAAGGAAGACATGTCAGAAGCACTGTCATGGAAGGTAGCATCATCAGAGCAGATGCGTCGGAGATGGAGAAACTGGGAGAATGGAATGGAGTCCTTACAGGAGGTAGGGTGTGAAGAAGTGTAGTCGAGGTAGCTATGGGAGTCGGTGGGCTTATAATGGATATTAGTTGACAGCCTATCCCCAGAGATGGAGACAGAGAAGTCGAGGAAGGGAAGGGAAGTGTCAGAGATGGACCATGTAAAGGTGAGAGAAGGGTGGAAATTAGAAGCAAAGTTGATAAGTTTTCCAGTTCGGGGCGGGAGCAGGAAACGGCACCGATACAGTTATCAATGTACTGGAAAAAGAGTTGGGGCAGGGGGCCTGAGTAGAACTGGAACAAGGAATGTTTGACATATCCCACAAAAAGACAGGCATAACGAGGACCCATGCGGGTACCCATAGCAACACCTTTTACTTGACGGAAGTGAGTGGAGTTGAAGGAGAAGTTGTTCAATGTGAGAACAAGTTCAGCCAGGCGGAGGAGGGTGGCGGTGGATGGGGAATGGTTGGGCTTTTGTTCAAGGAAGAAGCGGAGAGCCCTCAAACCGTCCTGGTGGGGGATGGAGGTATAGAGAGATTGGACGTCCATAGTGAAGAGGAGGTGGTTGGGGCCAGGAAACTGGAAATTGTCAAAATGACGTAGGGCATCAGAAGAGTCACGGATGTAGGTGGGAAGAGACTGGACCAGTGGAGAAAAGATAGTCAAGATAGGAAGAAATAAGTTCAGTGGGGTAGGAGTAGGCTGACATAATGGGTGCGCCGGGATGGTCCTGTTTGTGGATTTTGGGAAGGAGGTAGAAGCGGGCTGTCTGGGTTTGTGGGACTATGAGGTTGGAAGCTGTAGAGGGAAGATCTCCAGAGGAAATGAGATCAGTGATAGTCCTGTGGACAGTCGCTTGATGTTCGGTGGTGGGATAATTGTCCAGGGGGAGGTAGGAAGAAGTGTCTGAAAGTTGGCGCTGAGCCTCTACAAGGTAGAGGTCAGTACGCCATACAACAACAGCACCACGCTTGTCTGCAGGTTTGTCGATAATGTCGGGGTTAGACCTGAGAGAACGGAGTGCCTCAGGTTCAGTGGGGGAGAGGTTAGAGTGAGCGAGGGGGGCAGAGAAATTGAGATGATCAATGTCTCGCCGACAGTTTTCAATGAAAAGATCAAGAGCCAGAGGGAAGGGTCCAGGTAGAGGGAGAATGCTGGAGGCAGGTGAATGGGTCTGCTGATCGGGTGGGAGGACTCCTGGCCAAAGAAGTGAGCCTGGAGGCGGAGGCGACGGAAGAAGAACTCAACATCATGCTGAGCGCGAAATTCATTGAGGTGGGGGCGTAAGGGGATAAATCTGAGTCCTTTGCTGAATACAGAACGTTCACCAAACTGATTAAAGAGCAGTGTATATTGGTGGGTTTATTTTGCCTGTTCTGAAATCATAAATTCAAGTTCTTATTCCTATTTGTCAATTGATACAGGTTTAACCATTCAAGTGAGATACTATGGCTGATATCAGCTGTTGTGTTTCTTCTTTCTTGATGCAAACACACCAATTACGCAGACAAGATCGGTGAATCTAACAGGCGGGTTCTTTTATTTAAGATACTAAATTATATACAGCAATACTGGGAGGGTACTTTAACATGTCTTGTTCCTGTGGCTGATTTCAGAAAGTGCTTATCGATCACATTGGGCTGTACATCACATCTAGTCTGGTGATGGACAGCCGTTTCAGATACACCACTTAAAGCAATACCACAACACTTTAAGTAATACCACAACAATTTCAGCAATACCACAACATCCCCCTTTATTCTAAATTAAAAATGTGTCATGAAATAATCGGAACTATTTACAATACAGTGAGTGAAAAAGGTACTTGGTATGATCGTGGCTCTGGACAAGTACTGACAACTTCTGCTGGATTCCACATTCCATCAGTCGGGCATTGAACACAAACTTTTTGTCCAATACTGAGACTGGACAATTCTTTGACTGCATGACAGTCATGAGAGTTTTTCATTTTTTTCTTGCCTGTCGAGCAATTCTTCCCTCACGTCTGGAAGCGTCGACAGCTGGTGACCGGGTAGGTTTTGTGCACTGGCCGACCAAACAACAACTCGGCTGGAGTTGGGATTGTTGCACTGCACTGTGTTGCTTGGAGATGAAATATAGCAACATATAGATGGTTCCGAAGAAGGGTCACTGACCCGAAACGTTAACTCTGCTTCTCTTTCCACAGATGCTGCCAGACCTGCTGAGTGATTCCAGCATTTCTTGTTTTTGTTTCAGATTTCCAGCATCCGCAGTATTTTGCTTTTATTAACATATAGATGGTGTTTGGCTTGTCGGCATTTTGTGGTCAACATTTCCACAGTGCAAACCGTAGCTCAGCCATGCCATTAGAGCCAGGATAATGTAGTGATGAAGTGGTATGGCGGACTCCCCATATGTCACACATAGTCTTAAATGGTTTTCCTGTGTACTGGGGTCCATTGTCGGTGACGAGTTTCTGTTGTGTCCCAAGAAGACTGAAGATCGAACTTAAAGTGTCCGTAATGGTCATGCTTGATGTATCATGCAACCGATGACTTATAGGGCATTTGGAGAAATAATCTATCAAGACTATGAAATCCTCTCCATGGATACTGAAGAGATCAGTTGCAATTCTGGTGAATGGATGTGCAGGAACCTCATGGGATAACAGAGGTTATCTGAAGACTGGGTATGTGAGCTTGGCATGCCTCATAGTTCTTCATAGCTGTTTCAATATCATGGTGCATCCCCAGCCAATAAACTGTTTCTCTGGCTAACAGTCTTGTGTGCTCTATGCCCATATGTGCTTGATCCAACTGTTGCAAGATGTCCTATCTGAGAGATTTGGGAACAGATACGTTTTGCCTTTAAAGATGACAACCTGAGATATTCCAAGTTCAACTCTGAATGGCCAAAATGGTTGAGTAGTCTCTGGGACGTCCTGGAAAGACTCTGGCCAGCCATCAATCAGGGTCTGCCAGAGCTCTTGCAAAGTGGGGTCGTCAGACATTTCCTGTCAAAGTTGTTGACATTTATTCTTGCCAAAACTCATAACTGGTATATCTTTGATTTCAGATTCAATGAGGTCGACCTGAAGATTCAATGAAATGTCACCAGTTTTGGATGGGTTGGGTAACTGACTCAATGTATCACACAAGATCATGGTACTACCTGGCTTGTAGTGAATGTCGCAGTCGTTACCTTGAATTTTAACAAGTAGACGTTGTAGTGGAGGTGTGAGCTTGTCAGTCATTTCCGCTAGATCATCTCAAGGGTTTTGTGATCTGTTTCAACAATAAAACTTTTCCCAAAGAGATATGTATGGAAATGCTGAATCACAAAGACTAGGGCTAAAGTTTCCCTCTCAATGTTTGAGTAATTAGTTTGGACATTCAAATGACTCTTGGATGCGAATGTAATTGACTTTCTTTTCTGAAGAATGCACGCTCCAAGGCCCTTCGAGAAGCATCAACTTCTAACACAGTCTCCTCTGATGGGTCATAGAATTGGAGTGTCGAAGGTCTCTCTGTCAGTGATTTCTTGAGGTCATCAAATATGTGCTGATTATCTTCATGCTACATAGATGGAACTTCCTTCTTCAGGAGATTGTGAAAGATGAGAATTAGTGAGCAAAATTTGGAATATATGGTGATGAGAAGTTGAATAAGCCTAGGCAACATTGCAGATCTAGCTTGCCTTTCGGGTTTAGCATTGCAGTGATGTCCTCCAGCTTGGCAAGGTCAGGACGGATATCTGCATCTGAATAGATGGACCTGAAGAAATTAATTTGCTTAACATTGATGTTGCATTTCCGGCTGTTAAATTCGAATCCCACGCAGCGTGCTGCTTCCATGAGGAGATGTAGGTTACAGGTGTGCTCTTGCTTTGTTCTACCAACACCAGCAATGTCATCTGCTATACAAGCATCCTGCGATCTCGCATGTGATGCAGTCCATATGTTGCTGGAAGAGGTCCTGGCTAATGGATAGCCCGAACGGTTGCCTTTGGAAACACTCTCTTCCGAATGGAGTGTGAAACGTAGTGAGATCTTGCGATGTCTTTGCCAAGTGAACTGACCCGTACCCATTTTTGACACACAGTTTTGAAAAGAAATTAGCATTCACAAACTTACGGTTTAATTCCTCTAAGGTTGGGATCTTATTTGGGCATCGCTTCAGTGCCGCATTTAGACGTCTTGAGTCAAGACAGAATTGAATGGATCCATCTTTCTTCACCACACATGTGATGACCTACACCAATCGGTACGGTGCTGTACCTTTCGTATAATGCCGTCTTTTTCCATCTTATCCAGTTCAATCTTTAGCTTGGCTTGAACATGGATACTGCACTTGCATGGAGAATAGATCGATTGGATGGCGTCAGTGTGTATGTGCAAAACTGCCCTTAAAACTGCCAATCCTGTCGAACCTGACTGGGTGGAGTGAGGTTAAGTAGGCCACAGAGGTGATTGGCTTGTCCTTCTGGTCAGTAGGCTTAGCATTCGTGTCGATGCTGTGGATTGTCACCAGTGTGAGGTCTCTACATGTTGGTAGGCCTTCAATTGATAGACCTGCGGTGTCCACAATGTAAAAATTTGGGGTGACTAGGGTGTGTTGTTAAATCTGCACTTGAGCATAATGGATCCCAAAGACAGAATCACTAAACCATTGTAAGCCGTGAGCTTGGCAGTGGTTGGTTGTGCCATAGAGTTCTTTTGCTGTGGATACATGTTCTTCAGGATACGAGCGGTAGAATATTGGTGCTCGCAACTGTGTTGATCTTGGTCCTGAGTGCGTGTTTGCCAGGCTTTTGTGGGCAAATGATCTGGATGGTAGCAAAGGCTTCTGAAGGTCCCACAGTAACTAGATACTCTGTGAAGTTGACAGTATGAAACGCCTGCTCACTTTGTGTGTCACTGTCGTGGTCATGCTCACCTTCCAACCTTTATGTCTGGCTGGTCATCTCATGTATTTTTCACCTTTGATATTTGCACTGTTCCCTCTGTCTGTTAGGATGCCGTACTTGTTGTGAATCCAACTGTGGCTTGGCTTTTTGTGCCTTAGGTTTCTTGCATTGGTGCTTCCAGTGTCCTCTGTTGCCACATGCATTGCAAATATCATAGAAGACCGGACAATTTCTTGGTGAATGCATGAGGCCACACCACCGATATGGCTTACCAAGCTTGGCTGTGCTGGCAATGGTGCCAATAATAGATGAAGTGCACAGTGCTTGTAGGCTCTGCCTACCCATAAGGATGGCTTTGAATTTACGACCATTTTAAGCACTGCGTCTAAACTGTAGCCTTTGGGTTGGTCAAGGGGGTCTTTTTGGAATGCTTCAATGAAGATGGAAGCTACTACAAGCTCAATAATCCTGTCAGCTAGCTCAGCCTCAGAAAAATCACAATCACACCCCTTAACTCTACATTGGCTCACGAATTGGTCTATTGTCTCCTTTGGCTGCTGCCGGAATGACATAAATTCGAGATGGTGTATTCTGAAATTGAATTTGACTTTCAACTGTTCTTCCAAAATGGACCATATTTTACTCGGGTCTTTCAAGTCATCCTCTGAAAGACAGGATGTATGTAACCTATGGAGGCTTTCATTTCCAATGACAATTTAAACTTTAATTGTTTGTCCATCTGGCTCAGCAACGGCCAAGTTGAGAAAACACAGTTCTATTTTCTGTCTGAATAGCTTAAATTCATTGAGGAGGTCTGCTGCCTTCCAGTTTAGAGATGGAAACTTCATTGTCATTTTGTCTTGAACATTATCAGTGGCAGGAATAAAGATTTAAACGAACCAACCTTAAGGGGTTAAGGTCTGTGGTCACTGTCTTGCCCTTTGACTGGCAGTACAGGCTTCCTACGTAGCCAAAAAAATGCCTTGCTGCTATGGGAGCAAAATCACTGCCTGCAATACCACAGGCTGCCACAGCCTAGTAGAGCCATAGAGAGAAAGGCAATGCAAGGCTGGCGCCAGCTCCAGGCTCGTGCGCTCTCTTGAAATACTTCTGGCCTTCTCAAATGCCTGGAGGGTGCCAAGCACAGATACTCCTGCCTGGCCATGTCGCGATAAATCAATCTCTCCCCAAACTCCCAATCTGGTGGCCGGTCAGCAAAATCGGTCCTCCCGCCCAATGGATTCTGACCAGTACACACCTCTCAGAGTCGGCTTTTGATGGATTGCTTCCCACGCAAACCGTAATCGCAGCTTGTTTCAGACTCATGTTCCCTTAAAGTAAAGCTGTAGAATATCGCCGCTATGTCCGATGTCCCAACGATACGGACTTGCTGTGTGTTTGATGCCAAAAATATCGCAGAGCCACGTACACAGACTTCGATGCTACCGCAAGGATTGCAGACGAACCTGATGAGCTTGCAAACCTTCACACCGGAGCTTCTGTAGTGAGTGGATGGGTTTAGCTTTGCAGGACAACACTTAAAGCAATACCACAACATCAGCCTCTGTTACAGACATCCACAGATGGGCAGGGGTATCATATTAGACAGTTCTTTTAAGCTTTATTTAAAAATTTACGAAGAATAATCTTGCCACTGTCCCAACATGAGTAACCCCTGTACCAGCTGGAGTTAACATTAAAGAAAATGCCCCCAAGATGGCAGGAAGCAATATTCAGGTCGCAGCACATAATTTGCTGTAAATTGCACTTCATGTCTCAGTGTGGCATTCTACAAGAAGAACCAACAGAAATAGATGCAATTTGATAAATAATTCAATAATAATAATAAATAGCAATTAGGAAAGTGGTGATAAAATTGCATACAAGTGATATGCTGAGAGATTGGGCTGAATTTTATGCTGCCGCCACCGTAATCGGCATTGGCCGTAAAATACGGCGGCCCGTACGTGTGGTCTTTACTCTGCAGATCCACCGCAATATTAAACACAGCGGTTCATTTACATGGCTGGGATGGACCCCCTCCCCCCTCCACCGATGACGTGGAGGGGGTCAGGGGATCATCCAGTGCCATTGCGCAGGCACCGACGCCATTTTTAAAGGGCTTCAAGCCCTTATATCTAATTCGAATTTTTAAAGAAATAGTCACTTAGCATTTATTGAAACAAATTAAATAAATGTTTAAAGCCCCTCACCCACCCTCCAATGAGCAAACAATTCATTCCTTGCCTTATCCCCTCAAAATACTTACCTTGTGCACCTGACCTTCCTGCCCCCCGCAGATTTCACAAACTTTCATCATCAACCCTTCCCACAACCCCCTTGACCAATGAAATTAGTTTTACCCTTCTCCCCCACTCCTGCATTGAGAAACTTACCTGCTCACCCCTCCCTACCAGGGTTCCACCTAACAACAATGAACGGAGTTCTGACGGCGCAGGAGTGCCGGTCGCCGGGTCCAATATGGCAATGGAATGGACGGCGGGAGCAGGTAAGCATTTAATTCAGTAATTTGCATATTTTTAATATGTAAGTTTAGCTCCCATTGCTGAGCAGCGGGGGGACCACCACGAGGCCTCACCGCTGCCAGCAATATGGGGCCAGGCCTTCTTGCATCGTGGTCCGTAGCAGGCCTCTCCCGGAGGCATTTTCTGAGTCCCCCCCCCCCACCGGCCATGACCCCCGATGTCGGGGGGGTGCTGTAAAATCCAGCCCATTATCTTTGCTAAATTGTTCAATATTTATTAAACTGTTAGAATTTATAACTAACAATCATTGGAGGATAATAGGGCTGACAATTTGTTTCTTTTAACCTCATTTTTAAATATTTATTGATAGAGTATTATTAATTACAAGAATATGCTAAATAAAACTTGGCACATTTCACTTTTGAAACCCTGGGCACATTCAGAACAGAAGGGCATTACATATGGATGGAAATAATAAATTAAAAAATTGTGAACTTCAACAGAAAAAGGCTCTTTTCATTAAAGGTAATGTGCTGATGAGGACTTCAGAATATCACTGACATTCCATCTATACTGGAGAATATTCCAACACAACTAAAGATTTTGGAAGACTTGACAACTTGTATAATCTAAAATGAAACATTAACTTCACAAATTTGTAGAGCAATTTCTGAAAATCCATCTAAACAGTAATTTCAGGATTCATTGCAAAAATGAGGGACCATTGTACGTGGGGAGGGCTTGGAGAGTAAGCAAGAATATAACTTTATGTTGATGCCATTCAGGAATTATGATTGGATACAATGTAATTACAGCACCTTGGGTTCCATTCCCATCAGTTGTTTTTAGGAACTGCCCTAAGGGATTCCATGTGTTTAAACACTGGCCAAGTGTTGCACTAGTGTAACATGAAGTGTGCTCATTGACATTATTTCACTAAAGTTATATTCTGTGGTGCATAACATTGTGTCTAACGCAGTGTAATTTCAAACTATAGAGTGCTGTGTAAACAAAATGTATGTAATTTGAACATACAGAATAAAACACAAAAGACAACCAGATACTGCAACATAACTAAACTGTATATGATCTACAGGCAGTATTGACCAAATCTGTCAACTAAAAAATAATGGGCTGGATTTTGTGTTGGAGGCGGGGCTCCCGGCACTGAGGCTGAAAAGGTGGTGGAAAGCCGTCTCTGCCTATTCGTGCCCCCCAGAGCGATCCTCTGATGGTTTTAAATCTAAGTTTCAGGAGCCGAGATGCCTGTTCCTTTAAAAACAGGGATCCTGCCTCCAAGAGCTGCTGGCCAATCAGACAGCTGGCAGCTCAGCAGTATTGGCAGCGCCACTGGGAGTGTTGGCCACTGCCAATACTGCAGAGGCCTTGGACCCAGATCCAGCGCTGGAAAACCAGACCTCAGCTAAATGAGGCAAGGTCGCCACGTCCAGTCTGGAAACCCCAGCAAGGTAGGGTGGTGGGATGGTCGTACAGTCCACAGGGAGGGGGTCCTGGGGGGGGTAAAGCGGTTCCCAAGGAGGAGGGCCCCCTCCATCAAGTCTGCAGGGAGTGAGCCTCATGTTAGAAGGTGCCCTCCCCATGTGGCGAAGGCACCCCCACTGCCGCTGGTAAGATCCCAGCAGCGGTGGAAAGAGGGCCTTAACTGGACGTAAATAGGCCTCTGGGCAGGAAGGCCACCGTTGGCCTATCGCACCCCCGAGATAATCGCTTGGTGACGGGCAGGCGACAGTGCGTCTGCCCCCCCACCACCCATCACAATACTCCATGCTCCCCACCTCCGACCCCACCTCAGGGGGCCACATAATATCCTGGCCAATGTAGGCTTTTTGGTGCAAATTCAGTCATCGCCTGCTTGCTTCAAGCAAGAATTCTCACTAAGAATATGTGGTTGCTGAATTTACCCTATCACATATAAGGTTAATAGACCATAATAATAAACATATAAATTGTAACTATCTTGTACAGGACGCAGTTTGTAATCCTGAATTTGCCAGTCTTCCCCTTGTGAATTCTACATGTTCAATTTAAATGTTTTGAATCAGTGACGCAATATAGGCCAATTATTATTGAAAGAGTTACTGAGGGTTATTTTAATGAAAGGGTGAAAGAGGTCACTAAATGGTTGCTGTGCTAATAAAACATGCTTGTTAAGAAGCCTAATTTCAGCATGTAATTTTGGTCCTAATTGCTGATCACCATAATTTGAACTTGTCTGGAGGTGCAGGTTTAGCACTCAAGCATTGATCAGACATAGTTTTCATGGAGCACTATATGTGGCTCCATGCACCATTTCCATTGAAGGTGTGGAATGTGCTGGCTGACACATAGTGGCACATTTCAGCATGGCTCAGGAACTGAGTGAGAGGGCGCACAAGTCCTCAGGTGTGGCACTGAAGGTCCAGTTGGGGGAGGTTCAGATGAGGAGGGATGTCCTCTACCTGCAAGGGAAAGGATTCCACTTCACCCTACTGTCCCTCTGTTCTTTAATAAAAGCAAAATACTGCGGATGCTGGAAATCTGAAATAAAAACAAGAAATGCTGGAATCACTCAGCAGGTCTGGCAGCATCTGTGGAAAGAGAAGCAGAGTTAACGTTTCGGGTCAGTGACCCTTCATCGGAACTGATGAAGAACTCTGTTCTTTTCTGCCTGGCCTCATGTACTCCCATTTCTCCTGCAAACCAAGGGCGACCCCTGGCAAGATACCCATGACCAAGCTATCTCTTTCTCCTGGTGACTCCTATAAAGTATCCAATAAGTAGAGTTGCATAGCACTTACTCTTTCTAAGCGAAGTCCTCAGAGAATGTCTGGAATAAATGATGATACAGTTTTGGTGAAGTTTTGACAAAGTGTCCCACAAAGTCTCCCAATGTCAGAATCATTTACGGCACAAAAGGAGGCTATTCAGCCTATCGAGTCCATGCGGCTCTCCACAGAGATATCCAGTCAGTCCCACACCCCCGGTCGATCCCCATAGCCCTGCAAGTTTCTCTCCTTCAAGTGTCCATCCAATTTCTTTTTGAAATCATTGATCGTCTCCGCTTCCACGACCCTCGTGAGCAGCGAGTTCCAGGTCATTACCACTCACTGCGTAAAAAAGTTCTTCCTCACATTCCCCCTGCATCTCTTGCCCAAAGACTTCAATCTGTGTCCCCTAGTCCTTGTACCATCAGCTAAAGGGAACAGTTTTTGTTTCAAAAGTCCTCTTCAAACTTCCAGCAGCAAGTGAATAATAAAATGCAACATACCTTTAAGTAATACTCAAAAACGTCTGCAACAACTTGTTTATTCTCGATCAGCTGGTCGCTGTTAGGAGGGACCATTAGTTCATGTGTTTGTCACCAAAATGCCACACAGCCTTAATGAGCTCTAGCAGGAAATTTAAGTGTCAATCAGCCCCTTAACAATCATCACTGTTGGCATTCTGAGCACAAGCTCCAACTCCATTACCAAGATGACATCTTGCACTAAACACAGGCTGAACCTAAGTTTCTGCTTAAGAACCCATCCTGGCCACTTCAGAGGTTCTTTAGTGCCTAAAGTACCCATGGAGATACTTGGAGATCCATGGAGCTCCCCAACTAATGCCAAATGTTTTTGTACTATTGGGCTGTGACAAGCAGAGCCACTGATTCCATCCTGAGAGAGAGCGTCAGAGAATAATTCTTTCCAATCTTAGAGTGGCAGATTCAGGGCTGAAAACAAACTGTTCGTAGTCCCCGCACAAGGTTGTTGCACAATAGGTGCAGAACAAACAGGAGAAAAGTACATTACAATGGTTAGAGAGAAAATAATAAATAATCAGTGGATCTCCTGTGGTGCTGCTCATGTTAGTCATACTTTTGTAGGAACAAGAGTGTTATTAATATTTAACACACAATGTATTATTCTGTTCGTAAAGTGTGGGAATGTGTAACTAAAATGAAGGCATGTGTCTCTTCAAGGCTATAATAATGGATACCATCTGCCAATTGGGGCAATAAGGCATTTTCTGTTGCTGGGGAAATTTCTCTGTAAATTACAAGTATTTATCTTTCTTCCCGTTTTCTTGAAAACGTTTATTGAAAAGTGTGACCCAAAGGGCGGAATCTTAACAAAACTGACCTGCACGCAGAGGGAAGACTGGTAGTGGGTTGGGAATCCATTGTTAATTGAGGCAGATTTTGCTGTGATTGTTTAACTCAGCCACGGCATTGGCACAGTGTTTCCAGGTTTCACGGCCAATCACAGAGTGCATATTTTAATAACTTTCCAGACAGCTGCACAAGGGTTCTCCACTCGCTTGCAAATCCATCTGGGTCAAACCTGGAAGTGGGCGGGATCATGTCAGGTTCCTGACCCAAAGCCACTCTTTGGGGATTTAACCCCATGCCTATACCCAAATCTGCCTCCCCTTAGCGGCTGACATTCTGAATTCAAAATTAGCTATGGGAAAGGATTACAGCCAAGTGTGATGCCTGAAGTGTACTGCTTAAAATGTGGCAAACACAAGATTTTTAGATCATATCAGCAGATCTGTTCTGGCATTGCTCACGATAAATCAGAGGATATGTTGTTTTTTGATAATTCAGGTTGTGACAAAAGTGAAGCATATTACTCTAAGATGGATCATCTTTCTTTCTGCTGTGGAACATATGCAATTAAAAATCAGGTTTAATCACATAAATTGGCCCAGCTTGTATTGACACATAATATCCTTGTGCAAACATTATGGAACTGAATTTAACTCAATCACCTGCTGAAAACTGGTCGAGTGTGCTGTTAAGTTCTTTCAGGTTATTAACATGCTCTGGATCCTGGGAGCTAACCATTCCTTATTTTAATCTGCTCAACTAGCAGATAGCATGGGCACTCATCAAAAGTCTGCAGAGTATTTTTTTTACATAAACATGTCAAATCCCAATGATGTCATCAGGACCCAACTGCAATTTCAACTTAATTGTCTGAGTGGACAGCTTCCTGCCAGGTGAAAACTGTGGGGAAAAGCGTCCAGCACTAAAAGAGACTCAAACATTTAAGCATTTTTAACTGTGCTTTCCTTTTCTCGGCTGGCCCAGAGGAGCACTCCTAGAGGACCCAGAGGAAGAAGAAGGCTCCTCTGGGTCCCACAAGGAAAGCTTATGCCTCCCCTGCCATGGACTCATCCCCACCCTGATCGCGAAACCCCTTCGTGTTGGCCCTGGTAGCCATTTCCGCCAACTATCTGCTGTCAGCAGGCAACCTCCAAGTTGTGTATACTTCCACATCAATCTGTTGACTTCCCACCCAGATTGGAAAATTGTACTAAAGTTGGCTGTTCCTCTTTTTCTCTTACTTGCTGCTGCTATATCTATTTCTTGGTACTGTTAACTTTAATTGCAGGCTGCCTTTAAAAACGGCACACTCCATCTTATTCTGCTCCTCCACAGGTTTTCAGGGGCTCCTCAGGCATTTAAGGCCTAGGTTCTCACAACCACGTTCCATACAGATAAAGCTAATCCCTCTATTATAAAAGCAAACATGAGTCCAACATCAGCACACATCAGTGGCAGAGGGTGAGAATTGAAATTTCGGGGCAGAATTTTAACTGCCAAAGGAGGGCAGGTTCAGGTGGGGTGGGAGGTTAAAGCCCCGAAAATTGCTGTCAGGTCAAGAACCTGACATGATCCTGCCCACTTCCTGTTTTAACTGCGGTGTGTTCGGAGATGAGTGGGAAATCCCCAGGTAGCTTTAGGGTAAGTAATCTCAATATTTAAACAGTCAATTAATTGTGGATTTAACACAAGATTCTGGCTTTAACGGCCATCACATGGATTTCCCAAACTGTGTGAAATACACCAGGGTCAACAAGGTGACAGCACAGTGCAGAGCTATTGATCACTGAAACTGACAGGCTAGAAAGCCTTTAAACAGTGAAACTGGATAGCTGCAAGGTTGTTTATATGAAGGACCTGGGCTCACAGCGCTTGTTCAGAGAGCCAGATTTCACTGCTTCACAGATGATTTCCAACTTTTTGGAAGTCATTTCACCTACGTTGGACTTCACTCACCTTGACCTGATCTTCCCTGCTGTCAGCCTTCACTGTGGTATGGGAGCAGCTTATGCAGCTCTACCTTGGACTTCTGATGAGGAATAAGAGGAGCAGCATCAGCAACACCAACAGCACCAGGAGCAGCAGAAACAACACCACCAGCCTTCTCCACAGCCACATGCTGCTCCTCAGGAAGAGGGGATGGGCACAGAGATCCAGCTTGAAGGAGGCAATACCTTCATTATAGGATTTACAGACAGTGGATTTGCTTTCTCGGCATGTGTGAGCACGAGTGCCTCATGAGGCTCAGACTTTCATGGCAGATCACTGCTGACATCTGCAGCCTCCTGGAGCAAGACCTCCTTCACTGTTGACTCAGTGGGCATGCATTGCCAGTGGTTGTCAAGTTGCCTTTCACCGGAGGGCCACTCCCAGTTCTCTATTTCTCCGTGGAGTTGTGCATTCTCTTCTCCTGCAAGAAGAGAATGCAGAGTTATGGCTGTGAGAAATGGATTGTGTGAAGAGGAGAGAATGAGAACATTTGTGGAGGCTGACTGTGAGGCATGGGTGTGATGTTAATAAGGCGAGGGTGAGTGTTGGCTGTTCGGATGGGATGTGAGGAGGTGCCTGGAGAGAGAGAGGAATGAGCAGAGCTGCAAGGTGTGTTGGTCTAAAGAGTGCTGTGCTGGATAATGCTGGGGAAATCAGAGTGTGGGGGATTGGTACCAGAAAGTGAGATGTCACTCACCTTTCCTGCCCTCATCAGGTCAATGAACCTCTTGGAGCACTGTATCCAGGTTCCGAGGGCCAAACTCACACTGCTCACTTCCTCAGCCACTTTCATGCAAGCTTGATTTGAGAAGCTGACCTTTTCCTCCCAACCTCGGGAACTAGCACTTCTCAGTGGGCCCTAAGAACCCGCAGCAGGACCTTCAGGGAAGAATCAGGGACTCTGGGTGGTTGGGGGGGAGGAGGTGCGGGGGGGGTGGGGTTGGTGGTGCGGGTGGCAGTGAGGCGGTGGTGTGGGAGCAGCCTTCCCATGTCTCCTTTCCATTCCGGTGGTTGCTGAAGCCTCAGGAAGGAATGTAGAATTCAGTTACTCTGACCCCTGCTGGGGGCCCTAGAAGTAAAAAACAATTCATTGACAGATGCGGGTCATCATCATGCCCATATCTTGTGATTGGCTGGGAAACTGGGATGCCAATGTCGTGGCTCTTTAACTGATACAACAAATGGATTCGCGACCCACTGACGCTCCACCACCGCTCCCCCCAACCTCGCTCACCACTGTGAGTGGGTCAGTTTCTATAAAATTCTGCCCTAGAAGTTAGAGATTCCACTGTGTGTTTGTACCTCTCCCACTATGGCTGTCTGTCTGCCTTTCAATCACTCTGCTGACAGTCTGTTACTGTCTTGCTCTCTGGAATGGTAAATAAACTCACAGCAGTTCTGCAAAAAGGGAAGAAAAATTATTGATAACATACAAAAGTTCATGGTTTATGATAATTCCTTGTCTCAATATATAAAAATGCAATTTTAGCTTCAAACCCCAAAAATCATTTCCTCTTTTTTCTGTCAATACATTATGATAATTTTGAAAGAGAGGTGGTGGGAAAGTAACAGGCAGGGGGCAGGGTTTACAAATGGCAAGTTCTGACTCTTCAAATAGTCAACCATGAAAGTTTCTAGAATTTACTTCAGATAAACATCATTTACCTTAGATAAAAGGGCCAAAGCTCATGGTTTACATTGTTTTCAGGTTTATATATACAAAGATTTCACTTGCCTCTCTTGCTTCCAGGTTTATCTGTTTCAAGGGCTCACAGCTTAAAAACAGTAAGTTGTTGCTATGCTTGGGCATTGATTGGATTCAGATGCAAAGTGCATTTGGAGCCAAAAAGAAGTGGGGTGGGGGGGGGAGCTTTTTTGTGATTGACATGTGCAGAGGCTAATCAGGAGCACCTGAGGAATTTACAGAAAAACTGTTAACAAAGCCCACCCAAAAATTCAAACTCCAGCCAAGTACTCCAGATTGAGCTTCAGTCTCAGGAGAGGGTAGGCCTCATAGGGAACTCATTTTATAGCACTGTAAAGTCTCAAAGCAAGATGTAGCATTTTATTCTGCACACATACAGGCACATGCAGAGCAAAGCGTAGAAGAATCAAGAAACTGATTGTGGATATTAAATAATTTTTGTCAGGGAATATTATCCTGTTCAGGGTAATATTTAACTGCCTGGAGTAGTGAGAAATAAATTACTCCTAAGCAGTTAGGAAAACTGTTTGCACATGATGGGATAAACCGTTCTCTTCCCTTTCTCTGTCCCTGCACTTCACCTGCATGATCTACATGCTTTGCATTTTCTCGCCATTGTCTGTGAAATTTCCCCATTATCTTACTGTATTAAAGAGCTTCCTTCCTCTTCATGCCTCTGAAATCTTTCCTTTCCTCCAAATCATTGTAATGTAGTCACCTTTCCATCACTGATCCTCCTCTTTTGCTTCAAGCCTCTCACTCTCCTCCATGAAATCATTAACATTTTCTTCCCTTGTAGCTGTTAGCTCCTTTCAGCCATACTTTTGAAGCAACTCAATAGTGCTAGTGTTCGAACTATCCTAGAATTCTTGATACCAGTGAACATGGTGTATTATCATCAATTCAACTCAAAACGCCAGGCTAGTCCTGCTACCATAGTGCTCCCTGTTGTTCTGAGACCAATGCAGTGCAGTGCCCATGGAGGAAAATATGAGGGCAAGGATTTCAAGCTAAGTGAATGACAGCAAGTCAAACACCAGTGAGTTTGATTAGAAAAAGTCAAAAATCATTGTGAACTTCAAAAGCAGAAACAGGGCAGAAAGAATTCAGACGCTTTAAGAGGGAGGGGACTGTGGAGCTTTGCAGGCCATATAACATAAAGGAAGGTAGTGACCTGTGATAGAAATTACTGAGTGGAGATTCAACAAGCTTTGTTATAGACTGTTCCATGTCTTCCTTACTAAATGCAAATTCTCCTAGCCACTAAAAATAGTATTTCATTCCAATCACAATAAATTTAAATACCAAATTAACTCTTATTCATTTCCCAATTATTTTGAAAATTGACACCTTAACTTATTTATTAATGGAACTATTTTCATGCCAAACAGTGCTTGTCACTTTTGCAAAGGAAATGAAGTTGCTCAGGCTACTGACTGGCCAAATCCAATTAATGGAAACATGAGTACTTCTGCCCTCAGTTATAGTAATTAATATAATTTCTCAATGAAAATAGTAACTTTGACCTTTTGGTCAGTCATCAGAATTTTTGTTGTAGTCTGTGCACCTGATTTGATTTGTCTTACAGGTTGATTTTATCTGAAGCGAGACTTGAAAACTGCGATTATTCTAGGGATCCCAATTACTTCTAAATTATTTATTTAACTACCTTATTAGATAGATTACCTACTATATTTCTGTTATTGTGCCGGCCTGTAAAATGACAATAAATTTGGGAAGTGAAATGTGGGCATGATATTCCTATTGTATTTCAAGTCATTATGGATTATCATGAATACTCATTTAATTCACTTCTGAACAGGCATAATCTTTTTTTCATTATTTTCTGAACAATGCACAAATATTAGGGAACATATTCTAAACATTTATCATTTATTTATCTTTCTGATGAGACCTTAATAATATTTTATGTCTGGTGTATACAAGTAGATGGAGAGAAAATGTGAGAGACAGAGAAGAAAGCCAAGGCACAGAGTATGAGGAGAGAGATAAAGGGAAAGCACAAGAAAAGAGTCAGTGAAAACATGGAGAGAAAGAGAAATAAAACAGACAGGGAGAAGCCACAAAAATAAAATCTGAGAAAACAGGAAGACTGACAGAGGCCATGGGCTAGATTTTACCAGCCCCTCGATGCCGTAGGTTGTGGCGGGGAGGCCTGTAAAATGCTAGCGGGAGTGGCCTATCACGATCCACAACGCCGAGAAGGCACTGCTGGATATTAGTGGCAGCAGCGAAGCCTCGGTGCGGCCCCCCCAACCGCCGCTTGGCGGCGGGGCCTTCATTAAATTATGGGAATAAGGTTACTTAAAATGCAAATGAACTTAACTGCTGCCAGCTGTTGTCCCATGCCAATCGCAACTTGCATGCCTTCGGAACGCCATACAGAGTTCCGAGGCAAGACACTGGTGGGGATCAGGGAAGACTAAAATTATCAGGGCAGGAGGTGGGGAGCAGGGAAAACATTTTTTATTGGCTGTGGGGATGGTGGGAAGGGGATGAAGGGCAAAAGTGATGAGGTTGGGGGAGAAATTCAGAGTGGGAATAACATTAATGTCTGTCAGATTAGCATATAAAACAACCATTGTGGGGGTGGTTGGGAAAGGGCCTCCTGCTTTTGATTTTTATTTGAAAAATTTAGGAAGGTAATTTCCCTTTAAAAATTCAAATTTCTGTAAAGGGCTTGAAGCCCTTTAAAAATGGCACCGGCACCTGCGTGGTGGCGCTGGACGCCGTTGCCAGGGACGCCCCCTCTATGTCATCAGGTGTTGCCACTCCAGCCCCTCCATTTAAATGAGCCCCCGCACGTAATATCATGGGGGCTCGGCGGCAGCCACTCAGTGCGTGCAGGCCGCCGACATCAAAGCGTAAAAGATACACAACACGGTGCATGAAATCAATGTCCATTTAAAATGAGTATTTGAGGGTCTTATGGAGACATATGCTTTTAAAGTATTACAATGAAAGGTAACAACATTGCAAAAGCCATAACATCCCTCACTCCCACAAGCATATGTGTTTTGCCCTAAATGGCTCTATTTCTAATTTTCTCAACCTTTGAAGACAGTAATTTCCCTCAATTTTATTGAAATCAAACACCAAATTGTTTCATACTCATTTTCCAATCACTTAGATAATTATCATAACTAATTCATTAATTGAATTACTCTTGGTTTCGCATTTGCAAATATGTCCAAGTTATTTCATAGCTGGTGCAGGTTGTATTAATTAGTCATTAACATCAGTACTGTGTCCTATGGAACAATCAACCTCACAAAAAAATTATGAAATTCAGCAGTGAGTTTTGGAAAATTCAAAGCTACTTATTCGTGGAGTGACCACAATGAATTCCCAAATCACTGAATTGAGTTCAATTCCAGCAATATGCAATTAGTTGGGGAAAGGAAAACAGTCACAAGGCACAAGGAGAAAGAAAAACCCTGTAAACGCTTGATATATGAATTAAAAACAGAAAATATTGGAAATTCACAGAATGTTTTGATGAAAGGTGCACAGCTGAAACAACCTGTCCCTGAACTTCCTGAGGCTCAGCTGTATAACCAGGGCAGAATTCCAGCAATCCTCGAGTGGCGCAGCAGGAAAAGGAGCAATACTCAGTAATGCTGCACCTCCACCCTCCAAAATTATGTAGCACAGGTTTACTATGGGCCAGGGCAGTTGGAGAGATTCTTTTTGCTCCTTAGAGGCTTCACAATGATGAAGAGGGCTGAGCTGCTAGAATGACATCATCCAATGAAATTTCCACTTCTCCTACCTCCTGAGCCTTTCTCGTACTGGAAACCAGCACCCAGTTCAACAGAGCAGTGAAAGCAGGGCTCAAAGGTGTTGTTCGGCCGGGTTTTGGTCTGGAACACTAAAGAAGATGGAACTGCAGGCTTACTAACAATTGATCCTCTGCTAAAGGGGAAAAAATTCCACTGTCTCCTCCAATTTTTTGACAATCTTGCCAGCTTACACTACACTATAAAAGAAAGATTTGCATTTATATAGCACTTTTCACAACCACCAAAGTGGCTCAAAGTGCTTTACAGTCAATGAAGTACAGTCATTGTTGTAATGTAGGAAATACAGCAGCCAAGTTGCACACAGAAAACTCCCACAAACAGCAATGCAATAATGACCCGATAATTTGTTTTTATGATGTTGATTGAGGGATAAATAGCAACCAAGACAGTAGGGATGACTCCACTGCTCTTTTTCAAAATAGTACCATGGGATCTTTTACATGCACCCCAAGGCCTATGGCATAATGTCTCAGCCAAAGGACAGGACCTCCAAAAGTGAAGCATTCCCTCAATACTACATCAGTGTGTTAACTTTAATTTTTGCACTCAAGACCCTGGAATAAGGCTTGAAGCCAGAACTTTACAACTCAGAAGCAAGTGTGCTATCCATTGAGCCACAGCTGACACATAGCTTTTAACTATTCCAACTGTTATGGACAGGTGGAAAGAGGTTTTGGTAGTTCCCACTGTTCACCTCCCAACTGACCACAATTGTGTTTTGTTAAAAATAATGCGTTAGCCCCTGAGTGTCTTTTTGGTCAAATAAACAGACAAATGACAAGTTTTCTCGTAGCTTAAAAAAATAACTATTCATTTTTACACAAATCCCAAAATGATCACAACCTCACTGTTACAATCAGGTGAGAGGAGTCTAGGGGTTTAACCGTAACGGGGTTTAATTATAGAAACACTGTTTTTAGCTCCGCCTGAGTGAATCCTTGTTCACTGCTCCAATTGTAGGGCAAAGAAATCAGACAAGTTTCCTTAGATTTAAACAAGAAAGGTAAAAATTTATTAATCTTAAACTCTAATCCAGTTAACAACTATGAATATGCGATGCGACCACACTAGCATGCATACGCGACAAACACACAAGCAGATAGAGACAGAAAAAGTAGAAGGAATAAAGGGGAAACTTTGAGGCAATATCTGGTAGTTCCAGTCCTTTAAGTTCAATGCAGAGTCTTTGGTTGCCGGTAAGTCTTACAATTCGTTGGGGCCACGCTTCAACTTTTTCTGATGTAGGAGTCTTTTCTCTCTAAAGGTTTACGTGTCTTCCATGGGTCTGCTGGCTTGGTAGAAAGCGAGAGAGCAAGAGAGGCTTCCTTGCTCCTGTCTCAGTTTCAACAGCCTTCTGATCTTTGTGGCACAATTCAAAAAAACCCAGGTTGCCCAGTAGGTTAGTCATGTAACTAGCTGGTTTGACCACTTCTGCTTGTGGATTCTGCCATCTTAGCAGTCATCCTGGAATGTGAGCTTCCTCACCTTCAATGTCTTGTGATCAAAGTCCATTTTGGGTTCAGTGGACCAGGGAATAGTCCTTTGTCTCTCCAAGCACTATCTGTTAGCATGCAAATGTTTTTCCAGCCATTGCTGATCTGTTTAACAAGTAATTTCCTCGCTCCAGCAACAGTTTAAAATCAATGTTCATATGGCAAAATTAATATGCCTCATTCTTGGCAGGTGGGGCTCTGTATGACACTCACCCACACACACATTCACCAACATACACATACACAAGAATAGATAGATAAAGATAAAAGAATAGAATAGGTAGTTTAAAGTCCAAAATGAGGTAAGTGTTCAGGTTTTAAAGTAAATCTGTTGAATCTTCTCAGGAGGACGGTCTCTTTTAAAGGTGCAGGCCTGGGTTTTTGTAGTCTTGAACTTGTTGAGGTGTCGTTGCGTTCTAGTGGATACAACTCAGCACAAAGCTGGTGGTGTGGACTTTATCACCTCACCCTAACTCTGGAAGCTGTGGCGGGGACAGACTCTCAGTTCACAGGTAGATCACGATTCTTGCTCTGCCATAGTAATTACAATAGAACAGGATAACAGAGATTTGTGGGCTTGTCTTTTCTCTTCACAGATGCTGATGGACTTGCTATGTATTTCTAGCAAATCCTAGATTTGCTAACACTGCCTTCCTAGTGTTAGCATTTTGTTCTGGAAGTGACATTCAGGATATAATATGCTATATGGGCAGATATGGGCAGGTATATTATAATTAGACACAAATAATATAAATAACAGGAATGTGCCATACAATGTATGTCATACAATGTGTCTCCTATCATTTGTACCTTAGCAATCTTGGGTTTAAGGAACGCTGGTGTGTTTCTGGTATCCAGCATTATTATGGACAGCATAGAGGGTTTAAAATTAAGTGGCTTGAAAGTTTTTACAACTGAACAAAGACTTTCAAACAATTAATTGGTATGTTATGCTGTAGCAGGCTCTGACTGCTCCCAAACTTTTAGCAGGAGGCCAGGGACCCACTGAAATTAGTTAATGCCCCATTCATTTTCTTATATTATTTTGTTGATCTGCCTGTATTCATACAGCTTGAATTAAATATTGTAACACTACAAAATCAGCCAAGGATCAAGGAATCATGTGTCCTATTGCAGGGTATAGCTCTATCAATACTGGATGAACAGTGAATAACAGCACTTTATTGGAGACTTTAATGGACAGAAAAATAAATATAATCATGGAGTCATAGAGTCATTTACCGCACAGAAGGAGGCCATTTGTCCCATCGAGTCCATGCTGGCTCTCCACGGAGCAATTTATTTCAAACAGACTGCACTAAGAAGAGCAGAATATAATACAAACTAATACACAGTAATTATATTCAATAGTTTCCATTTGGTTCAATGACATAAGTACAAGTTCCAATAATCCTAGATAGGCGAAAGAAAGATAGAAGAAACTCCAGCAAAGACACAGAGAAATTTACAAAGCAAGCAGACTGCAAAGTAGAGAAATGGAAAAGGAAAAAGGCAACAGAGGAACAAAGGGGATTACATTTCTTCTTTCAATAATTTCAGTGACATACTCAGTGATTTCCCATTTGTATTCATGTCACCATTTCCAATAAAATTAACTTTCAAATGTTTCAAGATGTTTCAAGATATATACTTGAAAATGAAGAACATTCAGGGTTATGGGAAAAGAGCAGGTGAATGGGACAATTTGGATTGGTCTTTCAAAAGGCACGATGGGTTGAATGGCTTCCTTCTGTACTGTATAACTCTATGATTCGAGGAGTAATTGCACCTCCACAGTGAAACAAAAGTTAACTTTTTTTTATTCATTTGTGGGATGTGGGCATCGCTGACTAGGCCAGCATTTATTGATGATCCCTGATTGCCCTTGAACTGAGTGGCTTGCTAGGCCATTTCAGAAGGCATTTAAGAGTCAACCACATTGCTGTGGGTCTGGAGTCACATGTAGGCCAGACCAGGTAAGGACAGCAGATTTCCTTCACTAAGGGACATTCGTGAACCAGATGGGTTTTTACAACAATCAACATTGGTTTCATGGTCACCATTAGACTAGCTTTTTTAATTCCAGATTTTATTAATTGAATTCAAATTTCACCTTCTGCTGTGGTGGGATTCAAACCCATGCCCCCAGAGCAATAGCCTGGGCTCTGGATTACTACTATACCACTGCCTCCCCTACAAAATTATAACTGGATAGTTCTACACAATTTATATTTCTCTGTTCTTTTTACTGTATTATTTTATTGATGTACATATGTTCACACAGCTCAGATAAAATATTTTAACACAGCAATTGTTTCCATGTTTTGCTAAGTGTAGGGCGGCACAGTGGCGCAATGGTTAGCACCGCAGCCTCACAGCTCCAAATATACAAACTGGGTGGTTTTATTTTAATTAAAAGACAACAGATGAAACTCTCCGCCGAACAAGGGTGGTGGAGGGGTGCCACCACCACCTGGTAAACGGGACCTGGAACAAGCTGAGATCAGCAGCCGCCAGCCTCTCAATCCGGTGTTCGATTCTGGGTACTGCCTGTGCGGAGTTTGCAAGTTCTTCCTGTGACTGCATGGGTTTTCACCGGGTGCTCCGGTTTCCTCCCACAGCCAAAGACTTGCAGGTTGATAGGTAAATTGGCCATTGTAAATTGCCCCTAGTGTAGGTAGGTGGTAGGGAATATGGGATTACTGCAGGGTTAGTATAAACGGGTGGTTGTTGGTCGGCACAAACTCAGTGGGCCGAAGGGCCTGTTTCAGTGCTGTATCTCTAAATAAAAATAAATAAAGTATAGAGAGAAGATTCATATGGCAAAAGTACCAGTGACCAACTGACTCACATTGTTTGAAAGGGTAGACATGAGGAGGAGCTCAGTCTGTCTCATTATGAGTACACAGCAGGGGTATGGTCACGTCAGTGTGATTACAGCACTACCTCATTTCGGAATTAAAATAGCAGCAGAGACAAAGGAAACTGTATGAGAATGAGTGGACAATGATAAATGTTTCCCTAAGTAGGCTAGCCTGATAACACACTGGAGACACCGTCTCTCAGGAATTATCAGGCACCACCACTTGTGGAAACATTTATCATACTCCCGTACCACCCAATATAATTTTCTTTATACAACATGTGTGGTCTAAAAAATGCATGTTATGATTAGAATGAGTAATTTTTATACGTTTTACACAAAGACTGTTGGGAACACAAACTATATCCTAGTGATGCCCATGTGACATATGAGGCAGCCTTTATCTCTGCTGAGAGTTATTTGTTACATTGAAAGTGCCATTGCAGAAGAGTGAAATTCAAAATCAAGAACAGCATATATTTTCTTTCCTTTATTTCCACATACTCCCTTTATCTTTCCTCTCTTCAAGGCGATTGATGCTCAGACAAAATACCACAGGTGGCACCAGGCTTGGGTCTGTAACACTGCACCATAACCACTGGGGTCATACCAACTGAGAACAGTCATGTCCTCAAATGACACCTGCCAGTATAAAGTTCTAGCAGTGGCTGCTGGATAGTGCCCAGGATAGGGGACCCTTGCCAAAGAACACTGAGGCCAATTATAGCACCAGGGATCAAAGCTGGGAGCACCCTAGTCGATACAGCTTACTGTAACATCATGTGATACATATACTCAGCAATCAAATGTCAATGCATTTTAGTCATTTGCTTCACAAATGATTTACAATTTCTATCCCTATGACGAATTGCTTTGTTTTGTAAAACAGAATAAATTCACATCTAAGACCTGGTAGAAATAAAGCCCATACTGATGAGGTGAAAGTTTTCTCTCCAGGTGGCAAGTGAAATTATTTTTAGTTCAATGGACCCAGTTGAGGATGTGCATCCACAGTCCAAATTGTCTTTTGATAGTCAGCACGGAGGCCTCTCAGTGAAGTCCTACTAAAGTTTACTGCAAGACTCCATACCAATTACCTGCAACATAAATAGTCCTCATTGCTTCATACCAACTATACTGTCATCCCTCCAATGTTTCATTGCCTGCCTCTCGAGCTGCTTTCTTTAACATAAGAGAAAGACACCTTGGAGAGTCACTCAATTTCATACACAAATGTGTCCCTAAGTGAGCTAAGAACCTCAATTCAAGATGCATTGCACAGTCTTTTACTCCAACTGATTCCTTCCCAGGAGCTTCTTATCTTCCTCAGTATTCGATTTTTCCCACAAGGCTTTTAAAAGCCAAACATAGCTTAACCAGACCCCAACTTATTGATTTCTCTTTTTAAAAAAAGCAATTTGAGTTTTATATACTCTAATGAGATTTCATGTAGGGATGTGTGAGCCAGCTTTCGATTTAGCTCAATCCTTTAAGAGGGAGGTGTCAATATTCTTTCTTTGCTCTTAGCCTTTTGTACTTTCAGACAGTGAAGAGCCTTTATGCGGAAACAGGATGGTATATAGGAATTGAATTTTTTCTATATTAATTTTAGCAAAAGCATTAACTGAACTTAGTGCACATTTTCCACCAAAATGTTTTGTATACATCACAGACATTACTGCATATTTACCCTCAGGCCCAGTTCATTACATATGCCCAAATGACCAATGTGGAAAACTTTTAGTTCCTGACTAGTTTGGCATCAGTCACTTCCCTTTCTTTCATGAACTGAGAAAAATAAAGTAACTCACCATCTTGTAATTCTCATAGCACAGATTTTTTTGCTGCAACCAATTCTTGGAGTCATCTTGCAACGTGCCAACCCTTCCCCCTCCCTTCCACAGCCCTTGGGCATTAGCTCCCCACTGGTATCAAAGCTACATTCTTCCTCATTACAATTATTATTTGCTGTTTAGTGATGGTATTTCCTGTTAGTGATACTATACTCCAAAGAATTTTAGCCAGTAGCTTCAAAAGGAACCTTACAAGTATTTTACTACAATTATAGCTGAAAATGTATTTTACAGTATGGTCATAATTCTTAATATATTTGTGACTTTCTGTGCTAGTACATTGTTTCATCGAGATCAATCACACCTTTTGTTGCAAAGTAAATGAAACCGTTTCATGCAAACTTTGACCCCCAAGGTCAGAAATAAGCCCAAGTAATGCAAGAACCAAAAATCAAAAATAGATATTTTTATCTCATTTTGTTTTGATAAGTTTGTCACAGATGGACAGGAGAACTAATATTTATCCAGATTGTCTAGGAATTTACTTGGAATGTTTTTCTTTGTTTCATTTTCTTGAGGGTATGAATCTTTTCATATCTCCCCTCATCCTCTACACTTTTGCCATTGAGAGGAAGGGCAGCTGCCCTGCCCTCAAGCCACTGCTGATGTTTCTTTGAATTTTTCAGCAACAGCATCCCAGGATGGCTCTCACTACAAAGATCTGTCCACTGGAGGGGAGGCTGCTGGCTTCAACTTAGTGGCTCAGAAAAGCACCACAAAGCATAATGAAACTTCGCAGCATGAGGGATCAAAGCCATGTTCTCTTTTGTTGCAGCACACATGCTGATACTTAAACACACTGTATCATTACAGTGTCCTCTCTGCGACAGTTTTTTGTCCTCCTTCTCCTCTTTGGCCTCAAAAACACAGCCAAAAGGTCAGATAAGCAACACACTCCTAGATGTCTGCTTATTTTGCAGTATTCCTGGTCACAAGTAGCTTATCCTTCCATTTTCCCTAGTTATGGGAAAGTGCCGCATTTCTGCTCATTATGGCAGAGTTTATTTTTTATTCATTCATTCACAGAATTTTGGCATTATTGGCAAGGCCAATATTTATTGTCCATTCCTAATTGCCCTAATTCATATATCTTCCTCATTATTCACCCTCTCTCTTGCACTCAGCAGTGAAGGGGGATACAGATAGTATTGATGAAGAATTGATTCTAGGTGAGACTCAGAGCACAAGAAAGCCAGAGGAGACCGATATGGAAGTGCAGCCTGATGTAACTGAGCAGAGGGGAAATACATGCTAGCATCAGCTGCAGACAGCACAGATGATAATCTCAGGGATCTTGCCATGAAGACAAGGATGTTAGCTGAGCATCAGACACATGGAGGTACTGTGTGGCCTCTCCCAAAATGTGCAGTAGATGGCTAGGATAGCAGTGGAGTCCATTGCTCACCAGACAAAACAACAACTTGCATTTATTTAGCATGTTTAACACAGCAAAACATCCCAAGGCACTTCACAGGAGTGTTATCAAGTAAAAGTTAACACACTCAAGTCACATTGGAAGATATTAGGACAGGTAACCAAAAAGCTTGGTCAAAGATGTAGGCTTTAAGGTGTATCTTAAAGGAGCAAAGAGAGGTAAAGAGTCAGAGAGGTTTAGGGAGGGAATTCCTGAGCTTGGGGCCTAGGCAACTGAGGGCATGGCTGCCAATAATAGAGCAATGAAAATCAAGAATGTACAAGAGGCCAGAATTGGAGCAGCGCAGATATCTCAGAAGGTTATAGGGCTGGCGGAGATTAGAGGGATTGTGAAGGATGAGGCCATGGAGGAATTTGAAAACAAGGATAAGAATTTTAAAATCCAAGACAGTTTCAACTCATTGTAGATAGCCTGGATAAAGTTGCAGGAGGTTAGGCAAGCTTTCCTATGCTTCAAGAGAGATCCAGGAAAGTTAGTTAAAACTGTGAAAGCACTGAATGAAGGTGTTGGGGAATTGTTTGGAGAGGGCAATGTCAGATTATAGTACAGCATTTCTGCAGTACTAGAGGATATTCTATATACATATATATATAGATATATATATATATATATATATGTGTGTGTGTGTTTCTGTCAGTGATCGTTTCGCCTGATTCAGACTTGAGGGGGGCTATCTTCTTGATGGTTGGCCCAAAAGCTCTCTGAATGCCGAAAATACATTCCTCTGATGTTTGGTGTGGTATTACAGTCCACTTCTCAGACAATGACCCTGAGCTCCAAGCACCCATTGAAGCAGGTGGACTGTGGCGGGACAGAACCTTACTGACCAGTCTAAATCAGGGAAATGATCACTGACCAAAGCAAGCAAATGGACCGCTGGGTGGAGCACTACCTAGAACTGTATTCCAAGGAAAATGATGTCACTGATCCTTCCCTCAATGCAGCCCAGTCTCTGCCAGTCTTTTTATATATTTTTTGCACATCTTCATTCTCTTATTTTGTTCTGAAATACCCTTTGTTTTTTAGTCTCCCCTCTATGCACACAGAAAAACACACATGCCATACACACAAACGTATAGACCATTGCTGTTAACCAATCTCAGTTAGGTGAGATGTGGTAATACAACAAATGACCACACTATCCCTGGGTTAAGGTGAAGCATAATCAACTAGGGTTCTCTTTCATAATCTGTAATAATTCACGATTGGCGAAAGTGCAGGTGTGGACAAAACGGTCCTTAGTAGTAGAATAGCATGCTGAAACTCAGTATGAATGCATATGCATAAAGAACAGTCACTTATGGGAGGTACTAGAGGGTGAAAACTTCCTGTAGAACCAAAGATCAGCAACAGTCAGTAGAAATGCTTTTCAACTTTGGTACCTGAGCAGAAACTTGGCAGAGTGGATCTCCCATCCTTGATAGAAACCACCCTCTAAAGAACTCTCCTTTTATAGAACATGCTTTTATATAACCTGTCCATTACAGATCATGCCCTTCATAGAATCCACCCACTATAGAACCCATTGATGAGAAAACCCACCTTTTATAGAAGTTGCCACGATAGAGCTCACCGTCTATAAAATCTGCCTTTCATAAAACCCATTATAGAATCCATTCTTCACAGAACCCATCCATTCTCGAACCCACCCTTCATAGAACCTGCCCTTCATTGAAAAAATGATTCATAGAACATGCCCTTCATAAAACCAGCTCTCTATAGAACTCACCCAAAATAGAACCTGTTCTCTGTAACATAAAAACATAGAAAATAGGGGCATTAGTCGGCCATTCGGCCCTTCGAGCCTGCTCCGTCATTCATTATGATCATGGCTAATCAACCAACTCAGTAGCCTGTTCCCGCTTTCGCCCCATACCCTTTGATCCTTTTAGACCCAAGAGCTATATCTAACTCCTTCTTGAAAACATACAATGTTTTGGCCTCAACTGCTTTCTGTGGTAGTGAATTCCACTGGCTCACCACTCTCTGGGTGAAGAAATTTCTTGTCATCTCAGTCCTGAAAGGTTTACCCCGCATCCTTAGACTATGACCCCAGGTTCTGGACACCCCCACCATCGAAAACATCCTTCCTGCATCTACCCTGTCAAGTCCTGTTAAAATTTTCTAGGTTTCTATGAGATTCCCCCTCACTCTCCTGAACTCCAGCGAATATAATCCTAACCGATTCAATCTCTCCTCATACGTCAGTCCCACCACCCCAGGAATCAGTCAGGTAAACCTTCGCTGCACTCCCTCTCTAGCAAGAACATCCTTTCTCAGATAAGGAGACCAAAACTGCACACAATATTCCAGGTGTGGCCTCACCAAGGCCCTGTATAATTGCAGCAAGACATGCCTGCTCCTGTACTCGAATCCTCTCGCTACGAAGGCCAACATACCATTTGTCTTTTTTACCGCCTGTTGCACCTGCATGCTTACCTTCAGCGACTGGTGTACGAGAACATCCAGGTCTCGCTGCACATTCCCCTCTCTCAGTTTATAGCCGTTCAGATAATAATCTGCCTTCCTGTTTTTGCTACCAAAGTGGATAACCTCACATTTATCCACATTATACTGCATCTGCCATGCATTAGCCCACTCACTCAACTTGTCCAAATCACCCTGAAGCCTCTCTGCATCCTCCTCACAACTCACCCACCCACCCAGTTTTGTGTCATCTGCAAATTTGGAGATATCATCTCAATCATTAATGTATATTGTGAATAGCTGGGGTCCTAGCACCGATCCCTGCGGTACCCCATTAGTCACTGCCTGCCATTCGGAAAAAGACCCATTTATCCCTACTCTTTGTTTCCTGTCTGTCAAACAATTTTCTATCGATTGCAATACACCACCCCCAATCCCATGCGCTTTAATTTTACATGCTAATCTCTCATGTGGGACTTTGTCGAAAGCCTTCTGAAAGTCCAAATAAACCACATCCACTGGCTCCCCCTCATCAACTCTACTAGTTACATCCTTGAAGAATTCTAGTAGATTTGTCCAGCATGATTTCCCTTTCATAAATCCATGCTGACTCTGCCCGATTCTACCACTGTTCTCTGAGTGCTCTGCTATAAAATCTTTGATCATGGACTCTAGAATTTTCCCCACTACCGATGTCAGGCTGACTGGTCTATAATTCCCTGCTTTTTCTCTACCTCCCTTTTTAAATAGTGGGGTTACATTAGCTACCCTCCAATCTGTAGGAACTGTTCCAGAGTCTATAGAATCTTGGAAGATGACCACCAATGCATCCACTATTTCTAGGGCCACTTCCTTAAGTACTCTGGGATGCATACCATCAGGCCCTGGGGATTTATGGGCCTTCAATCCCATCAATTTCCCCAACACCATTTCTCTACTCATACTGATTTCTTTCAGTTCCTCTCACTAAGCCCTATGTTCCTCAACATTTCTGGTATGATATTTGTGTCCACCTTTGTGAAGACAGAACCAAAGTATGCATTTAGTTGGTCAGCCATTTCTTTATTCCCCATCATAAATTCCCCTGTTTCTGACTGTAAGGGACCTACATTTGTCTTCACCAATCTTTTTCTCTTCACATACCTATAGAAACTTTTGTAGTCAGAATTTATGTTCCCCGCAAGCTTGTTCTCCTTCTATTTTCCCCTTCTCAATCAATCCCTTGGTCCTCCTTTGCTGAATTCTAAACTGCTCCCAATCCTCAGGTCTGTTGTTTTTCCTGGCAAATTTATATGCCTCTTCCTTGGACCTAATGCTATCTCTAATTTCCCTTGTAAGCCATGGTTTGGCTACCTTTCCCGTTTTACTTTTGCACCAGACAGGGATAAACAATTGTTGCAGTTCATCCATGCGCTCTTTAAATGTTTGCCATTACCTAACCACCGTCACTGTTTGCCTATCCACTGTAGAACCCACCCTCTATAGAAACCTTCTTCTATAGAATCTGCCTTTTATAGAATCTGTATGATTGGGTGGGTTTTATGGAGGAAATTTTCTGTAGAGGGCTGGTGACCATCCAGTCAGCAAACATTTCCTCCGCTGTCTTCAGAACAGAGGGCTGAAAACTGAAAATAGTAAAAAAAAAGCTGAAATATGCTGTTTTTTTCTCTTCACTACCTTCTCAGGGCTTTTGGTTCTCTTTTACTCTATGTTACTTTTTAAATGTTCTTCATCCTCACTTCCATATTCTGTGGTTTCCTAAAGGTTATATTTTATCTAATTTTGTTCCTTATTTGATCTGGGGATTTGTTTGTCTGATTTGGAGTTTCAAGCAGACAATTTAAGTCTTACGGCTTCTAGTTGACGACTAAATATTTAAGAGCTATAGTTCTGTTCTGGATAACCAGACAACAATGGACAATTGGATGGCGTGATTAGTCACTACTAGCAAACTGGCTTAGTCTCTGTCTAACAGTTGCTTCACTCCATTCAATCATGGCTTCTTTAGGTATTCTAGTTGCTCACTTTTTTCTAATCTTTCTGAGTAAATTGCCACATCCTTGAACTATACAGAAGAGCTGTCTATTCTCTAGCCATCATCATTCTCCAAATAACTGTGAACTAGCTAGTACCTAACACTATTTATTCAGCACACAATCCCATGTCTGTTTAAGAAGGTGCATTCCTGCCACTTATTGTGGATCATTGTTTCTGTACTTGGTGCAGCTGCCTCAGCTTTTGTACCCTTATCCCACACATCATGCTTATATGACTATGAACTATTCCAGGTGTCTTTGTTTGTGCCCCCATGCAACAATGCTCCACAATTAGACTTTGATCCTGTCTCCCAGGTGGCTATAAAGACCAAAACAGTGGTGGTCTTGTTAAAAGGCATTTAACCAAAATAATTTTTTTAAAGTTGCGTTGTCAATTCAAATCTAACTTCTGCTGTATGTGGCTGTTGGTAGGCATTCAGAAAATAACGTAAAAAAATAAATTTCCATGGCCACAGCCCTGCACACTTTCTCAATACATTTAAAGGCAGCAACCATTTTCCAATGCCCCATTATCCCACATGGTAAGTTCTAGATCATTGGAGAATGTGCTCATCAAAGGAAGAAAACAAAAATCAAATAACAAGCCATCGTAGCTCTGATATGGCCATTGGTGGGCAGTTCAAGAGTGACACTGGCAAAGGTCTAGGAGCAGATCATCAGGCTATGCTCTTGTGGAATTGTTTGAGGCTTGGTAAATAGTTATAGAGGAGAATGTAATTAGTATTGATCAGGTATGCAATTTTTTCAATTAATTTTGCGAAGGAACTTGGAAAGGGAGAGGTATGAACCAGTAATCATGGTCCATGTCATAACCAATGACATAGGAAGGAACAGGGCAGAGGTCTACTAAGGAAGGATCAAGAGCTCGGAGATAAATTAAAAAGCAGGACCTTGAGGGTGTTAAATTCTGTCCAATTACTACCCAAGCGACATGCCAGAAGATATAGGGATAAACAACAATAAGAACTTGCACTTACATAGCGCCTTTAGCATTGTAAAATGTGCCAAGGTGCTTCACAGGAGCATTATCAAATAATTTGAGACTCCAAACCACCAAATATTAAGATAGGTGACCAAAGTCTTGGTCAAAAAGGGAGGTTTTAAAGAGTCTCAAAGAGGAAAATAGAGGCAGAGAGGCAAAGTGTCTGAGCGAAAGAATTCCAGAGTTTAAAGTCTAGGCAGCTGAAAGCATTTTTTCTTATTCATTCATGTGGGTGCCACTGGCTAGGCCAGCATTTATTGCCCATCCCTAATTGTCCTTGAGAAGGTGGTGGTGAGCTGCCTTCTTGAACCGCTGCAGTCCATGTCAGGTAGGTACACCCACAGTGCTGTTAGGAAGGGAGTTCCAGGATTTTGACCAAGTGACATTGAAGGAATGGTGATATAGTTCCTAGTCAGGATGGTGTGTGACTTGCAGGGGAACTTGCAGGCAGTGGTGTTCCCATGCATTTGCTGCCCTTGTCCTTCGAGTTGGTAGAGGTTGCAGGTTTGGAAGGTGCTGTCTAAGGAGCCTTGCTGCATTGCTGCAGTGAGTGCATCTTGTAGATGGTACACACTGCTGCCACTCTGTGTCGGTGGTGGAGGGAGTGAATGTTTGAGGATGGGGTGCCAATCAAGTGGGCTGCTTTGTCCTGGATGGTGGCGAGCTTCTTGAGTGTTGGAGCTGCACCCATCCAGGCAAGTAGACAGTATTCCATCACACTCCTGACTTGTGCCTTGTAGATGGTGGACAGGCTTTGGGGAGTCAGTCCTAGCCTCTGACCTTCTCTTGTAGCCATGGTATTTATATGGCTACTCCAGTTCAGTTTCCGGTCAATGGTTGCCCCAACGATGTTGATAGTAGAGGATTCAGCAATCGTAATGCCATTGAATGTCATGGGGAGATGGTTAGATTCTCTCTTGTTGGAGATGGTCATTACCTGGCACTTGTGTGGCGTGAATGTTACTTGCCACTTATCAGCCCAAGCCTGGATATTGTCCAGGTCTTGCTGCATTTCTACATGGACTGCTTCAGCATCTGAGGAGTCACGAATGGTGCTCAACATTGAGCAATCATCAGCAAACATCCCCACCTCTGAGCTTATGATTGAAAGAAGGTCATTGATGAAGTAGCTGAAGATGGTTGGGCCTAGGACATTACCCTGAGGAGCTCCTGCAGTGATGTCCTGCAGCTGAGATGATTGACCTCCAACAACCACAACCATCTTCCTTTGTGTTAGGTATGATTCCAACCAGCGGAGAGTTTTTCTCTGATTCCCATTGACTCCCCTTTTGTTAGGGCTCCTTGATGCCATACTCTGTCAAATGCTGCCTTGATGTCAAGGGCAGTCACTCTCAACTCACCTCTTGAGTTCAGCTCTTTTGTCCATGTTTGAAGCAAGGCTGTGATGAGATCAGGAGCTGAGTGGCCCTGGCAGAACCCAAACTGAGCATCACTGAGCAGGTTATTGCTAAGCAAGTGCTGCTTGATGGCACTGTTGATGACACCTTCCATCACTTTACAGATAATTGAGATTAGACTGATAGGGCAGTAATTGGCCAGGTTGGACTTGTCCTGCTTTTTGTGTACAGGATATACCTGGGCAATTTTCCACATTGCCGGGTAAATGCCAGTGTTGTAGCTGTACTGGAACAGCTTGGCTAGGGGCGCCGCAAGTTCTGGAGCACAGGTCTTCAGTACTATTGCTGGAATATTGTCAGGGCCCGTAGCCTTTGCCGTATCCAATGCCTTCAGCCATTTCTTGATATCACACGGGGTGAATCGAATTGGCTGAAGTCTGGCATCCGTTATGCTGGGGACTTCAGCAGGAGGACGAGATGGATCATCAATTCGGCACTTCTAGCTGACGATTGTCGCAAATGCTTCTGCCTTATCTTTCGCACTAATGTGCTGGGCTCCCCCATCATTGAGGATGGGGATATTTGCGGAGCCACCTCCTCCAGTTAGTTGTTTAATTGTCCACCACCATTCACGGCTGGATGTGGCAGGTCTGCAGAGCTTAGATCTGATCCGTTGGTTCTGGGATTGTTTGGCTCTGTCTATTGCATGCTGCTTACGCAGTTTGGCATGCAAGTAGTCCTCTGTTGTAGCTTCACCAGGTTGACACCTCATTTTTAGGTATGCCTGGTGCTGCTCCTGGCATGCCCTCCTGCACTTCATTGAACCAGAGTTGGTCTCCTGGCCTGATGGTAATGGTAAAGTGGGGTATATGCCGGGCCATGAGGTTACAGATTGTGGTTGAGTACAATTCTGCTGCTGCTGATGGCCCACAGCGCCTCATGGATGCCCAGTTTTGCATTGCTAGATCCGTTCAAAATCTATCCTATTCAGCACGGTGATAGTGCCACATAACACGATGGACGGTATCCCCAATGTGAAGGCGGGACTTTGTCTCCACAAGGACTGTGCAGTGGTCATTCCTACCAAAACTATCATAGACAGATGCATCTGCGGCAGGCAGATTGGTGAGGACGAGGTCAAGTATGCTTTTCCCTCACCACCTGCTGCAGACCCAGTCTAGCAGCTATGTCCTTTAGGATTCGGCCAGCTTGGTCAGTAATGGTGCTACCGAGCCACTCTTGGTGATGGACATTGAAGTCCCCCACCCAGAGTACATTCTGTGCCCTTACCACCCTCGGTGCTTCCTCCAAGTGCTGTTCAACATGGAAGAGTACTGACTCATCAGCTGAGGGAGGGCGGTAGGTGGTAATCAGCAGGAGGTTTCCTTGTCCATGTTTGACCTGATGCCATGAGACTTCATGGGGTCCAGAGTCGATGTTGAGGTCTCCCTGGGCAAATCCCTCCCTACTGTATACCACTGTGCCGCCACCTCTGGTGGGTCTGTCCTGCAGGTGGGACAGGACATATCTGGGGATAGTGATGGTGGTGTCCGGGACATTGTCTGTAAGGCATGATTCCGTGAGTATGACTATGTCAGGCTGTTGCTTGACTAGCCTGTGGGACAGCCCACCCAACTTTGGCACAAGCCCCCAGATGGAAGACTTTGCGGGGTTGCCAGGGCTGGGTTTGCCGTTGTAGTTTCCGGTGCCTAGATCGATGCCGGGTGGTCCGTTTGGTTTCATTCCTTTTTATTGACTTCGTAGCAGTTAGATACAACTGAGTGGCTTGCTAGGCCATTTCAGAGGGCATGTAAGAGTCAACCACATTGTTGTGGGTCTGGAGTCACATGTAGGCCAGACCAGGTAAGGGCAGCAGATTTTCTTCCCTCAAGGACATGACCATCAATGATGGGGAAATGAAAATTGTGAAGTGCAAGAGGACAGAATTGGAAATTGAAAAGGTCTCGGAGAGTTTTGGGGGTGGGGTGGTGGCGTGCAGAATGTTACAGAGATAGGGATGGGCAAGGCCATCGAGGGATTCGAACACAAGGATGCAAATTTTAAATCTGAGGCATTGCTTGACCAGGAGTCGATATAGGTCAGTGAGCACAGGGACATCTGTGTGAACAGGACTTGGTGCAAGTTAGAATACAGGCAGCAGAGCTTTGGATGAGCACCAATTTATGGAGGGTGGAAAGCTGGCTAAGAAAACATTGGAACAGACCAGTAAAGTAAATGCATGGGGTGGGAAGAAGGGTTCCAATTCATGGGACACTGGCACAAGCACTGGAATAAGAAGTGGCAAGGATGGGTCCAAGGTCCAAGTAGAAGAGATAAATAGGACATTAGAAAGCCCTTTAAACCAATAAATGGGGGAAGGGTTCCAGTAGAAATAATAGCAGAAATAACAGTAACCTAACGATAAGAAAAGAAGGCATGAGAACATATGTCAGAATGCAAGGGTCAGGGTATAGAAGAGGTTATAGGAAGGAATAATAAAATAACAGCTAAAAATAATGTTTGAGTAAAGAAATATAATTACATTGATGGTATAGCAATGTACAGAACACCAGCAACAAAAAGTTTGATAATGCAAATCGTGAGACCAAAGCACTACCTGGGTATATGGGCAGAGTAGGGACAATTACCCAAATAGAATTTCTGTACATGAATTCATGTAACATGAGGAATCAAACAAGTAAGCTGCAAGCACAATTTCAGCTTAAAGAGTATGATGTAGTCGTCATTACAAAGACCTGGCTGCAAGCTGTGCATGATGGGGAGCTACATAAATTGATTACAGTCGACTGGGCTGAACTATTAATGGGTAAACCTACAGACAAACAGTGCAAGGTATTCAAAGAAGTATTTTGACCATACAAAATCAGTACATCCCACTAAAAGGCAAAAACTCCACTTAAGTATTTAAGCAACCATAATATATCAAGCTAAAAACAAACCTTTACACAACTGGAAGGAAAAGTCAAAATCCAGTGACAAAGCTGTAAAAAGCAACAAAGGGATACAAAGAAAGCATTAAGATGTACAAAAAGGGAATATGAAAGCTAACAGTAAAAGCAACAGTAAATATATTAAGAGAAAGCGATGAAGCAAATAAAATATCAGGAGTACAAAGTAAACTAAAAAAATAAGTCATGGGGTGAAACTTATTGGATTTAATGTATGGTAAAAAATGGTAACAGAGAAAACAATGTAAAGCCTGGCTACCCAACCCGAACCCGACTAGACCCAACTACATGTATCGGGTTCAGGTTAGGTCGGGTCGAAATTCTGAGTCCAGCATTCGGGCTTGGGTTGGGTCGGACTGGACACTGCTTCCGGGAAGTCACGGGATCAGGCTTACCCATGATTCCCCACAACTCCAGCTACAGGAATAGCCTGCTGTCAGAAAAGATGAAGGAGATTCGTGTCGGGTCGGGTCGGGCACGAAAAAAAATTAAAGGACTTGGGCTCGGGTTGGGTTTGGGTTGGCTGTGGTTGGATCGGGCCTGGGTTGGGTTTTAATTTTATACCCGAGCCAGACTTTAAAACAATGAGCACTAAGATAAATAAATTTCCAGGACCTTATGGTTTTCATCCCAGGGCAATAAAGCGATTAGGTGAGAAAATTGCTAATGTGTTAATCATAATTTGCCAAAGCTTTCTTGATTTGTTGTGCTGGTGGATTGAAAAATTGCAAATGTCAGCCCATTATTTAAGAAGGAGGGGAAGAGAAATTAGGCAACTGTCAGTTTAAGATCAATTATGGGGAAGTTACTGGAATCTGTCATCAGAGTAACTGAGCACTTGGACAGTATGAGCTGATCAAAGAGAGTCAGAAAGGACTTGTGAAGAGTAGATCATGTCTGACTGATTTAGTTCATTTTTTTGATGAGATCACTCCGAGGGTGGATAGGGGAATGTCTATGGATGCTATCTATATGGACTTCGACATGTCATTTTAAAAGTTTCCACACAGGAGGTTATTAGCATGGTTTTTGCATGGGTTGGAAATTGGTTGGGAGGTAGGAGAGAGGGAGTAGGGATAAAGGGATTGTACTCTGATTGGTGCAATGTGACAAGTAGTGTTCCCCAGGGATCTGTACTGGGGGTTAATTTTTTCACTATATATATATATATTTTGGATCGGATGAAGAACCAGAGAGCTGTATATTTAAGTTTGCAGGTGACATTAAGTTAGGAGGCACAGTAAGTTGACAGATGGGATCAAGGAGTTTACAGAGGAACACAGGCAGATTAGATAAGAAGGTAAAATAGTGACAAATTGAGTTCAATGTGAGAAAGTGTGAGGTCATCCACTGTGGATCCAAGAAAGACAAATTGGAATAATTTCTTAATGTTGGGAAACTAGGAGTTGCAGAGGAGCTTAGACATACAAGGCTATGGGCCAAGTGCTGGAAAATGGGATGAGAATAGATAGGTGCTTGATGGCCGGCACGGACACGATGGGCTTAATGGCCAGTTTCTGTGCCGTATAACTCTATGACTCTATGACATTTGGGTGTCCAGCTTTACAAATCACTAAATGCTAGTAACCAAGTACAATAAGTAATCAAAAAGGTTAATACATGTTTGCCTTTATCTCAAGGGGACTGGAATACGAAGGGGAGGACGTTATGCTTCAATTCTACAGAACCTTGGAGTAACATCAATAATGAGATATTGGTCTGGGGAGACTTTACAGAGCAGATTCATGAGAATGATAACCGGAGCTTAAAGAGTTAAGTTATGAGAACAAGTTGTATAAACTTAGCATGTATTCACTTGAATTTTAAAGGTTGAGGAGTGATCTAATTGCGGTGTTTAAAATTGGGGAGGTACAGTGAAACTATTTTCTCTGCTGGAGCAATTCAGAACAAGGAGGCACCATCTTAAAATTAGAACCAAACCATTCAGGAGTGAAATCAAGAAACAAATTTCATATAAAATGTTGTGGAAATCTGCAACTCTAGCCCCAAAAAAGCTGTGGATGCTGAGTCAATTGAAATTTTCAAGACTGAGAGTGAAAGATTTTTGTTAGGTAAGGGTATCAAGGATATGGTTCAATGGATTGATGTAAAGATCAGCCATGATCTGATTGAACGGTGGAACAGACACTCAACAAGATCATGGTTGATCGCATAACTCAACTCCATCTTTCCAAACTATTCCTATATCCCTTAATTCCCTAGTACTCAAAAGTCTATTGACCTTCATCCTGAATATACTCAACAACCGAGCATCCACATCACTCTGTGTTGTGTGTTGTTGTTATAGTTGTAGCATATCTAGGGCATTGTTGATAAAGTCTCGGAGTCTGGATAAGGTCAACTAATAACTCTTGTATTATTTACACATCTATATTTACACTGTCAACAAGCCTCTCTAGCAAGCATCCTTCATGCTGCTACTCTCTTCTTCCAAAGCCCATTATCATGTGACTATTACATTATCATTGCTACAGTGGGAGGGGTTGTTTTCACTGACACCAGTATTAACAATTTCAGTTCCTTATACTACACTCTTGGGTTGAGGATTACAAAGATTCACAACCCTTTGAATGAAGAAATTTTGTCTCATCTCAGGCCTAAATGACTGATCCCTTATTCTGTGACTGTGACCCCATGTTCTAGATTCCCCATCGAGGAATAACATTTTCCCAGGATCTACCCTGTTAACCCTTTAAGAATTTTGAATGTTTCAATTAGATCACTTCTCATTTTTCTAACTTCCGGGGAATATAGGCTTAGTCTACTCAATCTCTCCTATTAGGACAATCCCTTCGTGCCAGTAATTAGTCTAGTGAACCTTCATTGCACTCCCTCAAGGGCAAGTACATCCTTCCTTAGGTAAGGAGACCAAAACTGCATACATTACACCAGGTGTGGACTCAACAATGCCCTGTATAATTGTAGTAAGACTTCTTTACTTTTGTATTCTAATCCCTTTGTAACAAAAACTAACATACCATTTGCATTCCTAATATTTGTTGTACCTGCATGTTAACGTTCTGTGATTCATGTACAAGGACACTCTCTGAATGCAAACATTTCCCAGTCTCTCATCATCCAAAAAATATTCTGCTTTTTTATATTTTCTACCAAAGTGGATAACTTCACATTTTACCACATTGTATTCCAACTGGCATGCGTTTGCCCATTCACCCAACCTATCTATATCCCTCTGCAGCCTCTTAGCTTCCCCCTCCCTGCTTACTTTCCCATCTAACTTTGTATCATCAGCAAACTTGGATACATTACACTCAGTCCCTTCACCTATGTCATTAATACAGATTGTAAATAGCTGACGCCCAAGTACTAATCCTTCCGGTACCCCGCTAGTTACAGCTTGCCAACCCAAAAATGTCCTATTTATTCCTACCTTCTGTTTTCTGACCATTAATCAATTCTTAATTCATGCGACTGTAGTATCCCTAAACACGAGTCCTAATTTTGCATAATAACCTCTTGTGTGGCACCTTTTCAAATACTTTTTGAAAATCAAAATACAGTACATCCACTGATTCCCTCTTATCCAACTTACTAGTTACATCCTCAAAAAACCCCAACAGATATGTCAAACACAATTTCCTTTTCATAAATCTGTGTTGACTCTGGTTAGCACATTGGCAGGTAGATACATTTAAAGATCATCACAGAGCCTGATTGTGACTAAGTCAATTTATCTGTGGAATGGAAAGGGTAATAACAACAGCTTATTTTTACAATTACACTGCTTTTCCAATGTTTGGTCCTCATACACTGTCATGCTCAGAAGGAACTGTGATGAGATAAACAATGAATTGGAGGAATTATGAAAATAAAAAGTCAACTGTAAAAATGAACCATAAGAACATGGACACTTGTACCATAGACAAAATGGAGAAACAGTCAGGTGACCCCTCCTGTATTGACAATATACACCTCCGTCTGTTGAGGATGAAACTTGTTAACCTCATCTGAAATAGTTCTGGGGAGAATCCATTGAAACTGAAAGGAGCACCATTGCATATTGATGACTCCTATCTAGATGAATGAACTAACAAAGGGTTTTGGAAACAGACTGACTCACACCCCAAACCAAAATGGATAGCAGTTAAGTCGCACCATTATAACAGAATGGCACTCATTCATACATCCAATAGATAGCCATGGTTTCCATATCCTGGACCATTGTATGGTCACACCAAGGGAGAGAGCCCTGCGACACCTAACAGAGACTCAAAAGGTAACTGTTATGGTCACGTGAGGGGGGGTCGAAGGGCTTCCCTCTTTTCCCTATCCTTGTTTGACCACAACAAGTTTAATTCTTTCTTAAAGTGGATGTACTGGCTAATTCAGTAGGTGTTTAAGTACTTACTTGTTAAGATCATAACAAGAACCAATCGGACAGGTTTTCTTGAGTTAATAAAGAAAGAGGTTAACTTTATTGTACTAAACCAAATTAATAAAAATAATAAACAATGTGCTAACTTTCACTCACACACACTCTGGAGGTTTACACACACACAAATAGGTTACAGAGTGGAAAATGGCAGAATGGTTGAGTTAGAGTCCATAGAAAAAAGGAGTATACAGTCTGTGGGGTTTGATGATTTGGCTGGCTTCTAGCTGAATTTGGTGGTCCTGATGCTTTTAGTTTAAAGAGGTAGGTGACTGGCTCAGTGGGTCTCTTGGAGACAGCGACGTGGATGATTTCCGCAAAGGTGGTCAGTCAACAGGCAGGATTCGAAAGCTTTCAAACTGGATTGGAGAGAGAGAGAGACCCCACTTGGGTCTGCACGTGCCAGAGCCTAGTTGCTTCTCCTCTCTCTGCTGCAGAAAGACACAAGCGTAAAACTGCAGATGGGGAGGGACTTGTCACATGACAGTCACTCAGTCATTCAAACATAGCAGTTAGCAGTATTTCTTTCTTGCTAAAAAGAACAGGTAGTTCCTTTAAACTTCCTGGGTTTTGGTTCTTGCTGTGGCATGAGCAGACATTTTATCTCCCTCCTCACAAGCATTGTCGTGTAGGATATAATGTTACTAATTAGGTAGCCATCTTAAGCTGTGAGCAAAGTCATCCTATTAGCTAGTCTTTTAAAAATGTCTTAAAAAATATATAAATTCAGATCTCCAGTCAGTGGATTAAAGAAAATTATCATTCAACAAAGCACACTGGTATAACAGTAACCCTCTAGAGAGAGAGAGAGAGAGAGAGAGAGAGATCAAGCCAAGAGAGAGATCAAGCCAAGACCACGGAAAGCCAGTTTCAAGCCAGAGGCTGTGAGAGAGATCCAGATAAAGAGAAGAACCCTGCTGAACAAGAACTGAACAACCACTACAGCAGAGAAATTACAAAGTGACTTTGAGACTCTCCATCAGTGAAGGTAAACCAAATTCACACTGCCAACTTTGAGCTGAGTTTTAACCACTGGAACTCTACAACACCTCAGCAAAGTGAAGACTTTCCTCCGAGAAGATTCAACAGTATTCTGTAAACCACGAACTCTTATTTCACCTTGGACTCTAATTGCATCCTACCCTTTTCTCTCTATCTATCTATTCTTGTGTATGCATTTGTGTGTGAACGCGTGAGTGGGTGAAGTTTGTGACCATTTTGGGAATTGTTCAAAATAAATCGGAATTTTTTTTTTACCTATGAGAAAACCTGTCATTTGTCTGTTTATTTGACCCTAAAAACGCTCAGGGACTAAGGCACCATTTTTAACAAAATACGATTGCGGTCAGTTGGGAGGTGAAAAGTGGAAGCCACCCACACCGCATACCATCTGTCCATAACATATACACTTATTGAATTTCCTATGAATATTTCTCCAACTATAATATACAGCAATAAATAAACTATATTAAATTTAAAAATACATACTTATGTCTGAGTAAATACCTAGGATATTTGAAAAATAACTATTAAATTGTAGCATACCAAGAACTTTCACTGTAGCTTCAAAGGAGCATTATTAATTAGTACTAATTGAGGCCACTGGACGGCTGGTGCAAGAAATGGAATGATGTTGCAATGGTGCTTAAGGGTGTGTGACGAGAACAGGGGGATCTGTGTTGTTTCAAGCCACAAAACATCTAAGTCACGTTCTTTTGTTTAAATTGTTGCAAGGCTATACCTCTGAGATATTTAAAATTAATGCCATGGCTGAATTTCTGTACTGTTTTCTCCCGTGAGCCTGTACACAAGGCAAACATATATTCCTGCCTTGTGGTATTAGACATTAGTAACAAATTAAACTGGCTTCTGTTAACTTATTTTTGGTAAGGGTTTATGTTGTCTTTTTGTGCGAATGGGGGAGGCAAGTACACAGGCTATGTCTGGAATATAGATGCTAGCTCCAAAGTACTGACCATCTGTGTTGGTATTAATTAATTGCAAATAAAATCCTATCAGCACAAACTTGGTTTGATTAGCAACTTGCCTCTGCATGAGTCCTGTAATGGCTTCCCTATTAGAAATATCTTGCTAGGAAAGGCGTTGTTATTACAAAATTAGCGCCTGTGACATGAAAGGCTTTTTTGGTTATAAAGATCTTGAGATGGCTGCTTACTTTCAGATCACAAGGAACAACCATATTTCCAGGTCACTGCAATAAGACAGGACTCTGTGATTCTCATGACATGCACATATGTAAAAATCTCATCAAAAGAATCGGATTAAAGGATTCTGAGAAAAGGACTGTAAGAACATCAAAATAGCATACTATTTTGGTATTAGGAAGAGTTAAGTACTGTTTTTCTATTTTATCTATTGTTTTAACTTAATTCTGTGTATACCTTTTTCATAATAAACAATTCACAGTGTGACCTGATGTACAGAAGGGAATTTTAACCCAAAGGAAACCAGATGCTGTTGGGGGAGACAGGGGACATAACCGCTAGCTTCCTGCTCCAATCTGGCCAACTGCAATTTTAAATTGAGTCAGTAAGTACACCTGCCATAAGCAGATGGGATCCATCTTTAAATATGGAGGTTGGTGTCTGATGTCATCAGGGTTCGACTGCAATAATAATCTGAGGCTTGATTGGGGGATCAATGGTGGCTTTTTTATGAGGCCAAAGCTGTCAGGAAGTGAATTCAGAGTTAGAAGAGATCCAGTAAAGTATGTTAAAAAAAATGTCAGTCTTCTTGTCAATCAGGAGCAGCAGGAATGCTCTTTTTGGCTTCCTGTTGCCTCTGGAAACTGTCTTGCAGCTGTGAGAAGGAGAAAGTGAGAAAGAGTATTGGAGTGAAGTGAGCTTTACTCACTACTTAACTATGTTTTCTGCTTGATATAGTAGTGATTGATATCCACATTGGTGCCAGAAATATAAATGAGTTCTGTTCCCCAGCATTAACATCCCTTACCTTCCACAAAGCCATAAAAATGAAAAAGGAGAGAAAGATGGTAATGACACTAACTTAAATTACAATTTGTGCAAACAGCAGATTCCCATTCTAATGAAAGAATCTGAATTGGTGATAACATTGGTAATAGGATCCAAGCTGAGAAACCAACTACAAGTGTACTGATGCTAGGTCTTCAAAGGAAAGAAATAACAGATTTCTGCTATAAAAAAGGCTGCTTGTCCAGAGGAGGAGATGAAGAGAGGGATAGCATGGTTTAAAATAAAGATTTTAGGAGCTGAATATAAGCCACAGATTATCTTGTATGTCTGAGACAACAAAGACTTGTTTTTACATTAGACATAGGCAACGACATGAGCTAGGAAAGATTCACATGGAAGATTCTAGATCAGCGTTGAAGGATGACCTGTAGACAAATTGGTGAATTGATTGGAAAGTGTTTACAGCAGAAGGTGGAAGACAAATGAGAGTGCATTTGAATAATTCATCACATCTATATTAATATTATTAATTTACAACGGAAAGGAGGACAGGCTCAAATCAGAGCCTCTGGCAGAGAAAACACGAGGTATAACAGGTGCTTTGCTGAATAAAACTCCCATTGAGCCATACACATGAGTTAAGAAAGAGGGACACCACTTTAAAAGAAGCTGAGGGAATGGGGCATTTTCAAATTTGATTAATAAAGTGCTGTGAGAGATTGTCTGTCAAAGATGCCAGATAAATCCAGATAAAAAGACTGAGAAGGTAATAAGGCTATTTTCAAATGAGTCATAACAGAGCAAAGATCTCACAAAAGAACATTCCCTTGTGTTTCATGATGAACAGAAATTGGAACCGATTCTGTAAAAGGATTTCATTTCTCTGAAATTGAGAGAACATGGTTCTAAGTGAGCTTGGTCAAAACCTTTAGAACTATAAGGGAAATTTTAACCTGGAGGAGCACAAGATTTAGTGGGGATGCATGGCGTTAAAACCGACAAAAATTTCAGTGCATGGGGAAGCCAGCTCCAAAAAGCCGATCTCCAGTTTAATTGGAGTAAGTTAGACTGCTTATGCGTAACCCCTCGTGATAGACAGGTTGCATAATAGCATATGCTAATCGCTGAATTGGAGCTATATTTCAACTGACTTTTAAATTTAGTGGCGCATCCACTGGTTTCCCAGACTTGCTGAAACTCACATAGAACGACTGCAATAAATACTCAGTACTCAAAGCTGCTAACTTATACGCTAATGGGAAAGAGTTTTGTTACAACCAGGTGAGAAGGAGTCTAGGGGTTCCCTCTCAGCCTTTGCCTGGATTAACTGTAACAGGGTTTAATTTTTTTTTTAAAACACCATGTTTTAGCTCCGCCTTAGTAAATCCATGTTCACCGCTTTCCAATTGGAAGGCAAAAAAATCAATACAGACAGGTTTTCTTAGATTTTAAACAAGAAAGGTAGAAGTTTATTAATATTAAACTCTAATCTGGTTACAAACTATGGATATGCGACGCGACCACGCTAGCATGCATATGCGATAAACATACATGCAGATAGAGACAGAAAAGTAGAAAAGAATAAAGGGAAAAAGTTTGAGGCAATAGATGGGTTTCTATTTTACAGTTCTTTGAGTGTGCTGTGAAGTCTTTGGTTGCTGGTCAGGCTTGCAATTCGTTGGGGCCCAGTGCACGCTTCAACTTGTTTCGAAGAGTCTTTTCTCTCCTGAGGTTTACGTGTCTTCCGTGGGTCCAGTGGCTTGGGAGAAAGAGAGAGAGAGAGGCTTCCTTGCTCCAGGTGCCAGTTCAAACAGCCTTATGAATACAAACTATCCTGTGGCTAGTTCAAAAAACCCTGGACCAGCCAGTTAGTCATGTGACCAGCTGGTTTAACCAGTCCTGGCTCTGTGGATTGTATCATCTTAGCAGGGCTTGGAATGCGATTCCTTACACCTTCAATGTCTGGTGATCAAAGTCCATTGTGGGTTAAGTGGACCAGGGAATGTTCCTTTTTCTCCACAAGCATTGTCTGTTAGTATGCAAATGTCCTTCCAGCCAAGTGTCTAGTGATTTTTTTTACAAGTCCTTTCTTCACTCCAGTAACAGTTTAAAATCAATGCTCATATGACAAAAATTAATATGCCTCATTCTTGGCAGATGGGGGTCTGCATGACACCTCCACAACCAGCGGAATGAAATGCGATTTTTACAAACAGCCTTTCATGAAAAGGGATGAGAGAGGAGAAGGACGGGAACACACACATGCATCTCTCTGATTCAGAACCCTAACAATTGTTACAGTCTGTCTTTTCTTGGTAGCAGTGCTGCTTCAAACTGCCCTTTTGGCATCACAATAAACATGTGGTTTTTGGGGAAAGCTTTTTCAGTTTGCACATTTCCATGATTGCCCAAGGGGTCTTTGTTGTTTGAGGTCTGCAGGGGAGGAGGGTTAGGTTTAATTAGCCCTAGGTTGGAATTCTGTTCAGGGGCTTTCAGTGCTTTGATGAGTCATGCACGGGCTTTTCACCTCAGGGGATGGCTGGTTCCCCTTTTCCCTGACTGTGGGGGTAGATTCTTTGTTAATCTCTTTTTCTGGGACACTCCTGCTTTCGAGTACCTGTCCAGATTCCGCTGAACTCCTATGTGGCACTTTGACTATGTGAGGCATCACCCTCATGGCTTCTATGCCCTCTTGAGGACTTTCTTTCACTCTGCAGGTTCCTGTAAATGATGTTAGCCATGCTGGTGGGGTGCATCTAGTATCTGCATTTACAAAGGAGGATGTGGGATCTAACTTTTCAAATATTTCAGGGTTGGTTGACCGGACAGGAGGGGTTTTCATCCGGGATTCCTCCCGGACTTCCTTTAACCTGCCCTTTTAGTCCCTTTTCCCTTCTAACGTTTCGCCAGCCTTGTGCCTGCCTGTCCCCTTTTGTTCTCGGCAGGGATTCCTTATAGTTCACCGACCCTCTGCTGGAGGGTCCTCCAAACACCGATATAGGACTTAGGTGTGCAGATTTCACTGTAGGTTGGGGTTTCCCCTCAGCCTGGCACATGTGGCAACTCCTACAGTACTCCACCACATCTTTGTGGCATTTTGGCCAGTCTAACTGCTGTCTCATGCGGGCTTTGGTTTTTCGTATACCGACATGTACAGCCACTGCAATCTCATGGGCCATTCTTAATATTTCTCTCCGGTACCTGTGTGGCACCACTAACTGGTGAATCACTATCCACCCCTTGCTCTCAGGTCTGTGAGGAGAACTCCATTTCCTCATCAGGCCCTCATTCTTTAAATAGTAACAATCAGGGACTTTTATAGTAGATAATATATTTATTATTATTATAGCAATCAGGGACTCACTCTGCTTCAATTTCAGGCTGGGCAGCCTGTGCATCAGCTCGCTGAGCACCAGCTAAGGGAAGATTTATTTAACTAATTCCCTGGGACTTCTAACTTTCCAAAGTCTCAGATAGACAGACCTTATGATCATCTGCCTGCAGTGCCAATTCAGTCTCCTCTGGGGGAACTGGTTTGATCCTGGCCTGATTAATTACACATTCAGGGAAACTGCAGGGGACTGTCTCCTGCCACTGCCAGTTTCTCTGACGTCTTGCAGTCTCTCTTTCATTACAGGGGAAGCTATCACCTTCATCCCTGCCAGATCATTACCTAGGAGCAGCTCAAACGCGTCCACAGGCAAACTAGGGACAATTCCTACAGTCACCAGTCCCGAAACTGGGTCAAGTGCACCCGGTGTAAAGGTACAGGCATACGCTGCCCTGCTTTTTGTCACCGGATCCTTCCAGGGCTCTACCACAGACATATCCAGGATCTTCCAGTCAGCCATCCATATATGTATAGGACAGGTGACCAATAGCATGTTTGTCAGGGTCAGTAATTACATCAACTTTTTCACTAATGATGACAGCCAAAATGAGAGGATGCTTGACTTTGCAGCAATGGCTGGCTTCCTACAGGTGAAGGGCACCATCGATTGCACACACCCTGGCAATCCAGGCACCCCCAGATCAACCAGGAGTAAGGGCTTCCAATCCATTGATGTGCAGTTGGTGTGCAACCACAAAAAGATGTTTATGCAGTCGTGCAAATGATTCCCAAACAGCTGCCATAATGGTTTCTTCCTGCGGCAGTGTAAACTCCCTGATCTCTTCACACCTGGAAGCAGGCTTAAGGATCGGCTGCTAGGCAACAAGAAATACCCACTGCAAACTTAACCACTGATGCTCAACAGCGCTAACAGAGGTACAATAACTGTCATATCATGACCTGATGTGTGTTTAAATAGCCCATCGACATGCTGAAAATGTACTTCAGGTGCCTGGAGGAGCCTTTCAGTGTGCACCAGCAAAGGTCTCCAGAATGATTGTGGTTTGCTGTGGTTTACATATCATTGTGCAATCGCAAGGCTTGGACCTACAGGAGGAACAAGGCAGAGAGCTCAGATCCCCCTTGGATGATTCAGAGGGAGAAGAAGAAGAAAAGAAAGAGGAGCAGGAAGGTAATGAGGGCAATGCACCTCCAGCTGCTCACATTGCTGCCTGGGATGCCCTTATTAATGCAAGATTCCCTTAGGCTGCATCAGTGGACCCGTGTCACAAGGAAATGCAAATGCCACTCTTCCTGCTCTGCCATCCCCCCACGCCCCCCCCCACCCGCACAGAATGCCACTAACACAAAGCAGTCCTGCAACCCATCAATCATTCCTTGCACATCGCCCATTAGTCCACATCAATTCATATCTTGCCATTCAACATCAAGCAAGTTGGAAAGCAGATTACCAGCCAGCAACCAAGAATCGGCAAGATGAGAAAGTGGTGCAAAAGAATAAAATTTATGTGCTATAACTGAACAGCAAAAGCTTAACATTATATTTTCACAGGCACCCATGTGCATACTCTTGTGCAATGATAAATCTTTCTGCCCTTTGCTTCCGCTCTTACGTGGCGCATCCCCTACAGCTTCAGCAGAAGAAAAGGCAGGCTTATCAGATCCCTGCTTTGGCAGGAACAGATTCAGCCATCAGGAGACAAGGCAGCATGTGGTTTACTGACTGAGAGGTGAATTGTAGGCGAGAAGTGGAAGTGCTTTGAGTGCAGTTCCCACTTTTGTGACCCCTCCTGCCATCATCCCTCTCATGGTCCAGCTAGATTTCACAGTAACCACTGTGTTGGAGAACACTTTTGCACAGATGGGAATGAAGCAGGCCAAGTGGACCAAGTGTCTATGGAGGGACATTTGGGTAAGAGTGATGACTGTATCATAAGGTTTAAATTAGCAATGGAGAAGAGCAAGGAACAATCTAAAGTGGAACTTCTAAATTGGAAGAGGGCTAATTTCAATGGGATGAGAGGGGATCTAGCCAGGGTAAAATGGAACCAAAGATTGACATGAAAAACTGTAATGGAGCAATGGGTGATAGTTAAGGAGGAGATGTTTCAGGTACAGGCTAGGTACATTCCAACAAGGGTGAAAGGAAAGGGAAACAAAGCCAGGGTTCCTTGGGTGATGAGGGAAATAGAGAATATGATGAAACAAAAAAAGAGGGTATATGATGCATGTCAGATTAATTCTTTAAGTGAGACCCAGGCCAAATACAATAAGAGAGGAATTAAAGAGGAAAATATGACTGGTAAAGAGAGAATATGAGAATAGAAGGGCAGTTAACATAAAAGGGAACCCAAAAATCTTCTAAAGGCATGCAAATAGTAAGCAGGTAGCAAGTGATGGGGTGGGGTGTTGCGGACAGAATTGAGAGAGAACTGAAACCCCAGTTCTTTTCCCTTTACTGTCCGTAATCAGGGTGTTTCTGACAAGGAAGATGTGCATGTTTCTTAAACCCTGAGTGTATGGCCAATTTGAATAACCAGCTGCATGCCTTTGTGAGTTGAAATAAAAAGGTTTTTATTCACACGTTCGCCCCGAAAGTCGAATGCCAGGTTACTCACACACACACACACACTTGAGAAAGAAAGCAGTTAAAAGGATAGTGCACTTCTACAAATTGAAAACAAAGGATTAGTTTGTAAGTCACATGATTTGGCTCATCTTGGGGAAAAGGTATGTGTTGCTGGCCCAGTGAAGAAGGCATTTTGACTCCTGAAGTGTAGTTAGCTGGATTCGATAGCCAGAGTCAAATATCAAAGTCGTTGCAGGATTTTCGCAAAGCGGTAGATTTTCAGCAGGTCATAAAGTTAGTTGCTTGTAGTGTCATTGGTAGGAGGTTGGTTTTCTGTACTGGTGGACTTGAAAAGGAACAGGTTCGGAGACCTTAAAATGTTACAGCCTCCAGTTCTTTTAAGACAAGATGGTACTGCCTTGTTTGCATGCTGCTTTTTTCTTCAGTCTCTATTTTACAAGATTTTTTAAAAAAGAGACCAGCATGGCTTCCCCACCATGTGGTTTCTCACAGTTCCTTTTCCAAATATGGTGGGGTCTAGGTTGATTAGCCTCATCCTGGTTTATTATTGTTAGCCATTTATCCTGAGGAGGGTTAAGACAATCACCTTCTTTGTTTCAGGAGAAACCCATTCAATTCAGAAATGTCTCCTGATGGTTTCAGGATGGGCGTTGATGGCACTTCTTAGTCTGGAAGGTATTCTTTTGTCCTTTCAGTCAAAGAGGCAGTTTTTGAATACGCAGGCCAAAGCTCAGTTGACCTTCGTCAGCCATTTTTGCAGTCCATGTCAATATTTAATGTCCATTGTGGTTTATTTAAAACAAAAGGAAAATTCTGTTCCAGAAGATGCTATACTGAATATAGTCCATGTTTAAAGTTATTAATGGGATATGCCTTTACTGGGCATGACAGGGGCCTATTAGGGACAACGAGGGTGAGATACGCCTGGAGGCAGAGTGCAAGGCTAGAATACTAATTGAGTATTTTGTATCAGTGTGTACTAAGGAAGAGGATGTTGACAAAATATCGGTAGAGGTGGACATAATGGAGGTAATGGATGAGGTGAAAACTGATAGGCAAGATGTACTGAAAAGGCTGGCTATGCTAGAGTGGATAAATCGCCTGGTCTGGATGGCTTGCATCCCAGGTTGCTAAAGATAGTGGAGATAAAGGGAGGGTTTGCCATAATCTTCCAATCTTCTCTAGATATGGGGGAGGTGCCAGAGGATTGGAGAATGGCAAATGTAACACCCTCATTCAAGAAAGGTTGTAAGGACAGTCCTAGTAACTACAGGTCAGTCAGTTTAACATCAGTGGTGGGTAAGGTTTTATAAAAAATAATCAGGGGAAAAAATCAACAGGCACTTAGAGAAGTTTGAGTTAATTAGGGACAGACAGCACAGAATTATAAAAAGCAGATCATGCTTGACTAATCTATTTGAATTTTTTGATGAAATAACTGAGAAGGCTGATGAAGGGAAAGCAATGGATGTTGTCTATATGGATTTTAAGAAAGCCTTTGACAAAGTACAACATAAAAGGCTGGTTAACAAAATTGAGGCTCATGGAATGGGAGGGTCATTATCAGCTTGGATAAAAAAAAATGGCTGAAGGATAGAAAAACAGCCAATCATGGTAAATGGTTGATTTTCAGATGGGAGGATAGTAGACAGCAATGTTCCCAAAGGTTCAGTGCGAGGAATAATGCTTTTTCTTTGATATACATAAATGACTTGTATATTGGAACAGAATAACATTTCAAAATTTGTCAATGATACCAAAATTGGAGGTGCAGCAGAGAGTGACAATGATACCAATCAATTGCAACAGGACATAGATAGGCCAGTAGAATGAGCAGACAAGCGGCAGATGGAATTTAATACAGAGAAATGTGAGGTGATACGTTTTGGCAGAAGGGATAGGGAGAGGCAATATGGACTAAATGGTGCAGTTCTAAAAATGTAAATGGACAGAGGGACCTGGGCGTTCATATGCATAGATCTTTAAAAGTTGGAGGACATATTGAGAGAGTAGTTAGCAAAGCATATGGGATCTTGGACTTCATATTTAGAGGTACTGAGTACAAAAGCAAGGAGGTTAAGCTGAACCTTTATAAAGCTCTAGTTTGGCTCTGTTACGACCAGGTGAGAAAGGGGTCGAGGGGTTCCCTCTTAGCCTTCATCTGGTCTTACCATACCAGGGTTTAATTTTAAACACACTGTGTTTTTAGCTCCCCCTTGGTGAATTCTTGCTCACTGCTTTCCAATTATAAAGCAAAGAAACCAGCCAAACTGGTTTTCTTAGGTTTAAAGAAGAAAGGTTGAAATTTATTAAAATTAAACTCGAATTTGGTTAACGCCTACAGATACATGACGCGCCCACGTTAGCATGCATTCGCGATACACACATGCAGAGAGAGACAGAAAAGAGCAGAAGAAATAAAGTGGAAAAGTTTGAGGCAATATCTGAAGATGGTTTTCGTTACTGTTCTTCGAGCTCGCTGTAGAGTCCTTGATTGTAGGTAGGTTTTGCTTTCCGTTGAGGCCCAGTATTCTTCTGAAACCTTGCTCGATGTAGGGGACTTTTCTCTCTTAAGGTTCACGGGTCTCCAGTGGGTCCAGAGGCTTGTGAGAAAGAGATGGGAGCAGACAGGAGAGGTCTTCTCAGTCCAGGAGCAAACAGTCTCTCTCAGTTCAAACTGTCTGTACAATTCAAAAAACTCCCCAAGTTGGCCAGCAGGTTAGTCATGTGACCAACTACAAAGAAAATTACAGCACAGGAACAGGCCCTTCGGCCCTCCAAGCCTGCGCCGATCCAGATCCTCTATCTAAACATGTCGCCTATTTTCTAAGGGTCTGTATCTCTTTGCTTCCTGCCCATTCATGCATCTGTCTAGATACATCTTAAAAGACGCTATCATGCCCACGTCTAACACCTCCGCTGGCAACGCGTTCCAGGCACCCACCACCCTCTGCATAAAGAACATTCCACGCATATCCCCCCTAAACTTTTCCCCTCTCACTTTGAACTCGTGACCCCTAGTAATTGAATCCCCCACTCTGGGAAAAAGCTTCTTGCTATCCACTCTGTCTATACCTCTCATGATTTTGTACACCTCAATCAGGTCCCCCCTCAACCTCCGTCTTTCTAATGAAAATAATCCTAATCTACTCAACCTCTCTTCATAGCTAGCGCCCTCCATACCAGGCAACATCCTGGTGAACCTCCTCTGCACCCTCTCCAAAGCATCCACATCCTTTTGGTAATGTGGCGACCAGAACTGCACGCAGTATTCCAAATGTGGCCGAACCAAAGTCTTATACAACTGTAACATGACCTGCCAACCCTTGTACTCAATACCCCGTCCGATGAAGGAAAGCATGCCGTATGCCTTCTTGACCACTCTATTGACCTGCGTTGCCACCTTCAGGGAACAATGGACCTGAACACCCAAATCTCTCTGTACATCAATTTTCCCCAGGACTTTTCCATTTACTGTATAATTCACTCTTGAATTGGATCTTCCAAAATGCATCACCTCGCATTTGCCCTGATTGAACTCCATCTGCCATTTCTCTGCCCAACTCTCCAATCTATTTATATTCTGCTATATTCTCTGACAGTCCCCTTCACTATCTGCTACTCCACCAATCTTAGTGTCGTCTGCAAACTGGTGTAACCACTTCTGTGTCTATGGATTCTCTCGTCCTAGCAGACCCTGGAATGTCTCCTCTTACACACAATACCTGGTGATCAAAGTCCATTTTAGGATTGTGGATAAGGGAAGTAACCTCTCTTGTCTCTATTGGTATGCAAATGTCCTCCAGCCAAGTGTCTGGTAGCCCTTGTAACAGGCCTTCTCTTCTTCCCAGCAACAATTTGAAATGTAATGTCCATATGGCAAAATTAATATGCCTCATTCTTGGCAGGTGGGGGCACATCATGACAGGCTCCAACTAGAGTACTGCGTCCAGTTCTGGTCACACTTTAGGAAGGATGTGAGGGTTATTGAGAAGGTGCAGAGGAGAATTACCAGAATTGTTCCAGGGTTGAGGGATTTTAGCTACAAGGTTGGGTTGGAGAAGCTGAGGTCATTCTCCTTGAAGCAAAGGAGTTTGAGTGGAGATTTGATAGAGGTGTACAACATCTGACAGGTTTGTCCAAGTGCTGGAAAATGGGATTAGATAGATCGGTGCTTGATGGCCAGCACGGACACGATGGGCCGATGGGCCTGTTTCTCTGCTGTATAACTCTATGACTCTATGATCGGATATACAAAGTAAAGTTATTTGCATTAGCCACTGGTACAAGGACTAGGGGCACAGATTGAAGACTTTGGGCAGGACATGCAGGAGGGATGTGAGAAAGAGCCTTTTTATGCAGCACATGTTAATGATCTGGAACTCACTACCTATGAGGGTGGTGGAAGCAGAGAAGGTGAATGATTGCAAAAGGAAATTGGATGGGCACTTGAGGGAAATAAACTTACAGGGCTACCCAGATAGAACCAGGGAATGGGACTGATTAGATTGCTCTGCAGAGAGCCAGCATGGACTTGAAGGGCCAAATAGCCTCCTTCTGTGCCGTTATGACTCTATGAGAACAGGGTAGCCCTATACGGCCAAGGCTAAGGTTTCTGGCAACATGTAGCAGATCCTTCCAAACCTGCGACCTCTACCACCTAGAAGGTCAAGGGCAGCAGATGCATGGGAACACCACCACCTGCAAGTTCCCCTCCAAACCACACACCATCCTGACATGGAACTATGTCACCGTTCCTTCACTGTTGCTGGAACAAAATCCTGGAACTTCCTTCCTACCAGCACTGTTGGTGTACCTACACCCTAAGGACTGCAGCAGTTCAAGAAGGCAGCTCACCACCACCTTCTAAAGGGCAAGTAGCAATGGGCAATAAATGCTGGCATAGCTAGCGACACCCACATCTCCCAAACAAATAAAGATTCTTCATGGTAGTGTTCCACGTTTGTGTGGACACGTGTGATTAGGGCATTTAATGGTCCATGGCGCTGACCACTCCATCCATGCAAGAACACATCATCTCAGTGATCTGTGATCTCAGCCCCTTCATGATTGTGGTGGACTCCTCCAATCTCTTTGCAATTGTGGTGAGCTTTGAAGGCCTTTTAGTGCATTGTACATGGTCTGCTGTTGCTCAGTGATACTCCAGTTCTTTGACAACCCCCAAGGTACAGCATCTGCACGCAGCTGAGCAGAGCTTGGAGAGGTGTGTGTCCTCCAATATTGACCCTCCGGCGTAAACATTCTATATATATCCGGAATTTCCTCAGAGCTGCTGCCGCTCCACTATCCCAACTTCACTGGATATGTAGCGAAACCCTGTTTACCTCCATTGAAGTCATTGTGGTTGAGCGGGAGATGCTCCAACGAAATTCTCATAGTTTGAGGAGGGAAAATAAGTAGGTTAATGTTTGTGTTAGCTGTGGCTGAATTGGGAGCACTCTTGTTTCTGAGTCAGAAGGTTATGAGCTCAAGTGCCACTCCAGAGCCATTAACACAAATATCTAGGCTGACACTGACAGAGTGCTATACTCTCATTGGTACTGTCTTTTGGAGGAGATGTTAAACCCTCTTCAGTGGATGTAAAAGATCCCATGGCACTATTTGGAAAAAGAGCAGGGGGGTTATCCCTGGTGTTCTGGCAAATATTTATCCCTCAACCAACATCATAAAAATACCAGATTAACTGGTGATTATCATATTGCTGTTTGTGGCACTTGAAATGTGCAAATTGACTGCTGTGTTTCCTACATTACAACAGTGACAACACTTTTTAAAAAAGAACCTCATTGGCTGTAAAGCACCTTGGGATGTTCTGCAGTCATGAAAGATGCTATATAATTGCCAGTCTTTCTTTTTTTAACATCCTTGCTGAAAAGGCATCAAGTTCAGCTGCAGCAATAAAGATTAGTGCAAAGGAAATTCAGCTTTCAAGAGTGTTTGGTTTAGTAGCACTGTGCATGTGAATGGTTGTCTCCTGAAATAATCCTATGCTCTTGCTTGCTTATATCAGCAATTTTCTGTCTTCACAATCACAGATGATGTGGCCTACTCCTGCTCCTAATTCATATGCTCGTATGATAAAAGCCTTCCTAGCAGTCATAGCTCATCCATCCCAAAAGAACCTATCGTGACAGCATCCACAGTCTGGTAAATGATTCCATGGTTCTTGCCTCCATTATGCTAACTAGAAGCCTCATCCAGCTATTGATCACTCTTTGTGTGAGGAGGAACAGTTCTAAATTTGCTTTCCTTTAGATTGAACCCGTATCCCTTGTTTTCCTGTTAATTTGAAGTACTATTCTTGATTTATCTTATCCATGCAGTTACTATCTTAAACATAGAAACAAAGAAAATAGCAGCAGGAGTAGGCCATTCGGCCCTTTGGGCCTGCTCCGCCATTCAAAAAAGATCATGGCTGATCGTCTAATTCAGCAACCTGTTCCTGCTTTCTCCCCATATCCCTTGATCCCTTTGGCATTAAGAACTATATCTATCTCCTTCTTGAATATATTTAATAATTATGCCTTAGTGCGAAGAGATCAGATGGGGAAGAATTTGTTAAGTGTGTCCAGGATAATTTTCTGAAGCAGTATGTGGATGGCCCTACTGGAGAAGGAGCTACACTCGACCTCCTCTTAGGAAATGAGGCTGGGCAGATGGTTGATGTGTCAGTGGGGGAGCACTTGGGAACAGTGACCATAACTCTATTAGCTTCAAGATAGTTATAGAAAAGGATAGGACTGGTCCTCAGGTTGAAGTCCTAAATTGGGGGAAGGCTAATTTCGATGGCATCAGACAGGAACTCTCAAAAGTTGAATGGGAGAGGCTATTTACAGATCAAGGGACATCTGGCAAGTAGGAGACTTCTAAAAGAAAAAAGAGTTCAGGGCCGGCATGTTCCAGTAGATGGAAGGGCAAGGCTGGCAAGTTTAGGGAACCTTGGTTGATGAGGGATATTGAGGGTCTGGTCAGGACAAAGAAGGAGGCATATGTCAGGTATAGACAGCTGGGATCAAGCGAGTCCCTCGAGGAGTATAGGGGATGTAGGACTACACTTAAGAAGGAAATTAGGAGGGCGAAAAGGGGCCATGAGATTTCCCTGGCAGATAAGATAAAGGAGAATCCTAAAAGATTCTGTAAGTATATTAAGAGTAAAAGGGTAGTTAGGGAGAGAATAGGTCCCCTTAAGGATCAGTGTGGCAATCTTAAATGAATATTTCTCGTCTGTATTTACCATGGAGAAGGTCATGGAAGCTAGTGAGTTCAAGGGAGGGAACAGCGACATCCTGGAGCATATCAACATTACAAAGAAGGAGGTGTTGGAGGTTTTGAAGCGCATTAAGGTGGATAAATCCCCAGGGCCTGACCAGGTGTATCCTAGGATGCTATGGGAAGCAAGGGAGGAGATTGCTGGGGCCCTGGCAGAGATCTTTGTATCATCGTTAGCCACGGGTGAGGTACCGGAAGACTGGAGGATAGCTAATGTTGTGCCTTTTCAAGAAGGGCAGCAGGGATAAGCCAGGGAACTACAGGCTGGTGAGCCTTATATCAGTGGTGGGAAAGTTATTGGAAGGGATTCTGAGAGACAGGATTTATATGCATTTGGAAAGGCATGGTCTGATTAGGGATAGTCAGCATGGCTTTGTGCGTGGGAAATCATGTCTCATGAATTTGATTGAGTTTTTCGAGGAGGTGACCAAGAGGTTTGACGAGGGCAGGGCGATGGACGTTGTCGACATGGACTTTAGCAAGGCCTTTGACAAGGTCCCGCATGGTAGGATGGTCTAGAAGATTCGAACACATGGGATCCAGGGTGAGCTAGCAAACTGGATACAAAATTGGCTTGGTGATAGGAGGCAGAGGGTGGTAGTGGAGGGTTGTTTTTCAGATTGGAGGCCGGTGACCAGTGGTGTGCCGCAGGGATCAGTGATGGGCCCTCTGTTGTTTGTCATATATATTAATGACTTGGATGTGAAAGTAGGGGGCATGATTAGTAAGTTTGCAGATGACACCAAAATTGGTGGTATAGTGGACAGTGAAGAAGGTTGCCTAAGATTACAACAGGATATAGATAAACTGGGAAAGTGGGCAAGGGATTGGCAAATGGAATTTAACGCAGACAAGTGTGAAGTGATGCATTTTGGGAAGTTAAACCAGGGTAGGACATATACAGTGAATGGCAGGGCCCTGGGGAGTGTTGTTGAGCAGATAGACCTTGGGGTGCAAGTACATCGTTCCTTGAAAGTGGCAACACAGGTAGACAGGGTGGTGGAGAAGGCGTATGGCATGCTTGCCTTCATCAGCCAAGGCACTGAGTACAAGAGTTGGGACGTCATGTTACAGTTGTACATAACATTGGTTAGGCCGCATTTGGAATAGTGTGTGCAGTTCTGGTCGCTGCACTACAGGAAAGATGTGATTAAACTAGAGAGGGTGCAGAAAAGATTCACAAGGATTTTGCCTGTTTTGGAGGGCTTGAGTTATAAAGAGAGATTGGATAGGCTGGGTCTGTTTTCCCTGGAGCGAAGGAGGCTGAGAGGGAACGTGATAGAGGTATATAAAATTATGAGAGGCATAGCTAGGGTAGATAGCCAGAGTCTGTTTCCCATGGTAGGGGTGACTAAAACTAGAGGGCATAGATTTAAGGTGAGAGGGAGGAGGTTTAAAGGGGATCAAAGGGGTAAATTTTTCACACAAAGAATAGTGGGTATCTGGAATGAGCTGCCTGAGGAAGTGGTGGAGGCAGGAACAGTAGCAACATTTAAGAGGCATCTGGGCAGGTACTTGAATGAGCAAGGCATAGAGGGATATGGAATTGATGGAGGCAGGTGGGATTAGTATAGATAGGCATTATGGTCGGCTTGGATGCCGTGGGCCAAAGGGCCTGTTCTATGCTGTACGACTCTATGACTATTATAAAAGCAAAATACTGCGGATGCTGGAAATCTGAAATAAAAACAAGAAATGCTGGAACCACTCAGCAGGTCTGGCAGCATCTGTGGAAAGAGAAGCAGAGTTAACGTTTCGGGTCAGTGACCCTTCTTCGGAATTGACAAATATTAGAAAAGTCACAGGTTATAAGCAAGTGAGGTGGGGATGGGGCAAGAGATAACAAAGGAGGTCCAGATTGGACCAGGTCACATAGCTGACCAAAAGGTCACGGAGCAAAGGCAAACAATATGTTAATGGTGTGTTGAAAGACAAAGCATTAGTACAGATTAGGTGTTAATATACTAAATATTGAACAGCAGCAAGTGCAAACCTGAAAAAACAGTGGGTAAGCAAATTGAACAAACTAAGATGAAATGAAATAAATGCAAAAAAAAAGATTGTAAAAAATGTAAAAAAGAATGTAAAAAAAAAGAAGAAAAAATAACTAAAAATGAAAGTAAAATGGGGGGCTGTCATGCTCTGAAATTATTGAACTCAATGTTCAGTCCGGCAGGCTGTAGTGTGCCTAATCGGTAGATGAGCTGCTGTTCCTCGAGCTTGCGTTGATGTTCACTGGAACACTGCAGCAATCCCAGGACAGAGATGTGAGCATGAGAGCAGGGGGAGTGTTGAAATGGCAAGCAACCGGAAGCTCAGGGTCCTGCTTGCGGACTGAGCGGAGATGTTCCGCAAAGCGGTCACCCAGTCTGCGTTTGGTCTCCCCAATTTACCGGAGACCACACTGTGAGCAGCAAATACAGTATACTACATTGAAAGAAGTACAAGTAAATCGCTGCTTCACCTGAAAGGAGTGTTTGGGGCCTGGGATCGTGAGGAGAGAGGAGGTAAATGGGCAGGTATTACACCTCCTGCAATTGCAGGGGAAGGTGCCATGGGACGGGGACGAGGTGGTGGGGGTAATGGAGGAGTGGACCAGGGTGTCATGGAGGGAATGATCCCTTCGGAATGCTGACAGGGGAAGGGAGGGGACGATGTGACTGGTAGTGGCGGAAATGGCGGAGGATGATCCTTTGGATATGGAGGCTGATGGGGTGAAAAGTGAGGACAAGGGGAACCCTGTCACAGTTCTGGGAGGGAGGGGAAGGGGTGAGGGTAGAGGTGCGGGGAATGGGCCGGACACGGTTGAGGGCCCTGTCAACCACAGTGGGGGGAAATCCTCGGTTGAGGAAAAAGGAGGTCATATCAGAAGCACCGTCATGGAAGGTAGCATCATCAGAGCAGATGCGTCGGAGATGGAGGAACTGGGAGAATGGAATAGAGTCCTTACAGGAGGTAGGTTGTGAAGAAGTGTAGTCGAGGTAGCTCCACGCACTTCAACTCCACGCACTTCCTTCAAGTAAAGGGTGTCGCTATGAGTACCTGCATGGGTGCTGGTTATGCCTGTCTTTTTGTGGGATATGTCGAGCATTCTTTGTTCCAGTCCTACTCAGGCCCCCTCCCCCAACTCTTTTTCCGGTACATTGATGACTGTATCGGTGCCGTTTCCAGCTCCCGCCCCGAACTGGAAAACTTTATCAACTTTGCTTCCAATTTCCACCCTTCTCTCACCTTTACATGGTCCATCTCTGACACTTCCCTTCCCTTCCTCGACTTCTATGTCTCCATCTCTCGGGATAGGTTGTCTACTAATATCCATTATAAGCCCACCGACTCCCACAGCTACCTCGACTACACTTCTTTCAACACACCATTAACATATTGTTTGCCTTTGCTCCGTGACCTTTTGGTCAGCTATGTGGCCTGGTCCAATCTAGACCTCCTTTGTTATCTCCTGCCCCACTCCCACCTCTCTTGCTTATAACCTGTGACTTTTCTAATATTTGTCAGTTCCGAAGACGGGTCACTGACCCGAAACGTTAACTCTGCTTCTCTTTTCACAGATGCTGCCAGACCTGCTGAGTGGTTCCAGCATTTCTTGTTTTTATTATCTGTGACTCTATTAATGACTTGGCCTCCACTGCCTTCTGCGGTAGAAAATTCCACAGGTTCACCACCCTCTGAGTGAAGAAATTTCTCCTCATCTTGGTTCTAAATGGCATACCCCGTATCCTGAGACTGTGACTCCTGGTTCTGGACTCCACAGCCATCGGGAACATCCTCCCTGCATCTAGCCTGTCTAGTCCTGTTCGAATTTTATAGGTTTCTATGAGATCCCCTCTCACTCTTCTAAACTCTCGTGAATATAGGCCTAGTCGACCCAATATCTCCTCATACGTCAATCCTGCCATCCCATGAATCAGCCTAGTAAATCTTTTTTGCACTCCCTCCAAGGCAAGAACATCCTTCCTCAGGTAGGGAGATCAAAACTGCACACAGTACTCCAGATGTGGTCTCACCAAGGCCCTGTATAACTGCAGTAAGACATCCTTGCTCCTATACACAAATCCTCTTGCAATGAAGGTCAACATATCATTCACCTTCCTAATTGCTTGCTGCACCTGAATGCTTGCTTTCAGCGACTGGTGTACAAGGACACCCAAGTCTCATTGCACCTCCCCCTTTCCCAAACTATCACCATTCAGATAATAATCTGCCTCTCTGTTTTTACAACCAAAGTGGATAACCTCACATTTATCCATGTTATACTATATCTGCCATGCATTTGCCCACTCGCCCAACTTGTCCAAATCACATCTTATACCTTTATATCCTTTATCAGTCACCTTCTTTTGATGGTGAAAAGTCCAAGGTGGTGATTCTTGTGGGGTTCTCCTGATCACCCATCATAATTTCAGCGGAAGCGTCACAGAAGCCCCTTGAAAAATGGCGTAAGCACCGCTTGAACCATATTTTAAAAAATTTCCTCGTGTCTTTCTGCAAAGTTACAGCAGTTGGGAAAACCCTAGCAGAAATTCATCTACTTCGCCCACCAAATATCTCCAGTCTTTGCTCATAATTAACTTTCTTGACACTATTCATGAATTACATTGCTCTTCTCTGCAATGCTTCTAGGGCTTGATTGTCAGTGACCAAAATTGGACAGAATAGAAGAGAGTCAAAGGAAGGTGTGATAAAATCATACAATGCTGTGATCAGACCATACCTTGAGATTTAGGTTCTGAATATAACACTATAAGATTTTAGCATGACTTTCCTCAACTCGTTTCAGTTATTTTCTCACCATTCAGCTCCTGAACTCATTACAGCCTTTGACCAAATATGGACAAAGAAACTGAATTCCAGAGGTGAGGTGAGAGTCATTGCCTTTGATATCAAGGTAGCATTGACTGTGTGGCATCAAGGAGCCCGAGAAAAATTGAAGTGAATGGGAAAAATGGAAGAAAATTCTCCACTGGTTGGAGTCATACCTAGCACAAAGGAAGATGGTTGTGGTTGTTGGAGGCCAATCATCTCAGTCCCAGGACATTGCTGCGGGAGTTCCTCAGGGTACTGTCCTAGGCCCAACCATCTTCAGCTGCTTCATCAATGACCTTCCCTCCATCATGAGGTCAGAAGTGGGGATGATTGCTGAGGATTGTACAATGTTCTGACCATTTGCAACACCTCAGATACTGATGCAGTCCGTGTCCATATGCAGTAAGACCTGGACAACATTCAGGCTTGGGCTGATAAGTGGCAAGCAACATTCACACCACACAAGTGTCAGGCAATGACCATCTCCAACAAGAGAGAATCTAACCATCTCCCTTTGACATTCAACAGCATTACCAATGCTGAATCCCCCACTATCAACATCCTGGGAGTTACCATTGACCAGAAACTGAACTGGAGCAGCCGATAAATACTGTGGCTACAAGAGCAGATCAGAGATTGGGAATTCTGCAGCAAGTAACTCTTCTCCTTACTCCCCAAAGCCTGTCCACCATCTATGAGGCACAACTCAGGAGTGTGATGGAATACTCTCCACTTGCCTGGATGAGTAAGGCTCCAACAACATTCAGGAAGTTTGACACCAGTCCACTTGACTGGCAGCAGTGTGTCCCATATGCAAAATGCAGTTCAGCAACTCGCCACACCTCCTTTAACAGCACTTTCAAAACCTGGAACTCAGCAGTAAAACGGAGGCATGAGTGAGTGGCACATCATGGGGATGTTTAAAGGGCAGGAATCCTGATATGAATAAAGGCTCATTGCTCACAGCTGCTTTCTTAGTTCCTCTGATAAACAGTTCACTGAGAGTTTTTGTGGTGACAGATGTATTAATAAAGTTTGGATGTATTCATACAGAGACCATTGGATGGGTGATGCCATGGTGACTTTAGATTAAACCTTGGATGAGGAAAACAATCATCATTCACAGCAGCAAAGTCGTACTGTGGTGGGAGCTGCAATTAGACAACAGACAGATGAACAACAGAAAGGTGGATGACAGAGAGGACAACAGAAGTGGCAAGTTAACAGGAGGGTACTACTCACCTAGCAGGGTGTTCAAATATCAGCTTCCTTGACCTCCTGGAAAAGTAGTACTTTCAGAGGCTCAGAGTTTCACCTGAGGTGTTTGCAGGCATCTGCAGCCTTCTACAAAAAGACCTGCTACCAGTTGGATCTGTTGTCCACATACTACAACCACTGAAAAAGTCACTATCACCTTCAATTTCTTTCCCTCCGGCTTCCTTTAGGGTGCCACTGGAAACACATTGAGGGTCTGCCAGTCATTCCTTTTTTTTCTTTCTTTTGGGCCTCCTTATCTCGAGAGACAATGGATACGCGCCTGGAGGTGGTCAGTGGTTTGTGAAGCAGCGCCTGGAGTGGCTATAAAGGCCAATTCTGGAGTGACAGGCTCTTCCACAGGTGCTTCAGAGAAATTTGTTTGTTGGGGCTGTTGCACAGTTGGCTGTTGCAGTCATTCCAATAAATGCATAAGGCAGCTAACGGCTGGGCTGTGTGCCCGTACTGTGACTTATGTCAACTTCCTCCACAATGACAATAGCCTGAATGCGTGGGCTCTTAGCTTCGCATTGCTGGCTGGCTTCCCACAGAGTGTTACCGGTTGCACAAACATGACAAGCTAAAGACCACCAGATCAACCAGGAGTATTCATGAACCACACTGGATTTCATTCCATCAATGTACAGCTACTGAGCAACCACAAGAAAAGGTTCAAACAGGTGTGTGCCAGACTCCCTGGGAGCTGCCATGATGCTTTCATCTTACGACATCCAACCTCCCCAACCTATTTGGACTTGCAAGCAAACTTACGTGATGGCTGTTAGGAGACAAAGGATATCGCTTCAAACTTGGCTGAAGACACCTGTGAGGAACCCCACCAATGAACCCCATAAGCAGTAGAACAACAGCCATATTACCACCAAATATGTCATCGAGCAAACCATTGGCATTCTGAAGAAACACTTCAGGTGCCTGGACAGATCTGGAGGCACCTTTCAATACTCGCCAGCAAGGATTTCTAGAACGATAGTGATGTGCTGCGTTCTGTACAATATTGCACAGCAGTGAGGATTAGAGTTTGAGGAGGAACAAAGTGCTATTCATTAATCATCTAATGAAGATGCAGAGGAGAAGGAGGACGAGGAGAAGGAAGAAGATGAAGACGGCGTACGCAAAGCCATAGCAGCCGCTCATATTGCTGCTCGGGATGCCAGTGATACTGTAATAACTCAAAGGTTTATTTATTCACTTACACTGTAACAAAGTAACTGTCACATTCCCCGGCCATTTCTGCATGGCTGTGAACATGACCTGCATGGACTGGTTTGAAAGCCATAATTGACATTCTACGGAGGCTACCATTCTCTTCATGGCAGACATTCTCACAATGGTGACATCAATCCACAAATGTTCAAGCTGGACACCTTCATCCTCTTTTCTATTGTGGAGAGTGTGCATGGAGTACCTCACAAATTTGCTGCTGCTTTCCTCTGATTCTCCTTTACATCGATGGCCCCAGGGTTTAGCATCTGTGTCCAACTGAGCAGAGGATGGACAGTGCTGTGACCCGCAACATTGACTCTCAGATGAAAATCCAACTAACTTTCTAACAGGTCCCACTGAAGTGCAGGTATTTGCTGTGGTGTTTGGTAATATGTCCTGTGGCAGCGCACCCTCAGCTGAATCAGATCCTCTGAGGAATCACCATCAGGGAAGTCAACTGACTGTTGCTCTACACGCGAAGGCCCTGGTAATGTAACAATGATGCCACTCAGCATAATTATCCTTATCAACTCACACTAGTGGCTGAAATCAAGTCAACATGCCTGAGTCTTGTATGAGATGTAGAAACATAGAAAGATGTATGGCACAGAAGGAGGCTATTTAGCCCATTGTGTTTGTGCTGGCCAAAAAGAGTGATCCAGTCGAATCCCACCTTCCAGCTCTGAGTCCATAGGTCTGTTGGTTACGGCACTTCAAGTGCATATCCAAGCGCTTTTTAAATGCGATGAGGGTTTCTCGACTACCCTTTCAGGCAGTGAGTTCCAGATCCCCCAACAACGTCTGGGTGAAAAAAAAATTCATTCTCAAATCCTCCCTAATCCCTGCACCAATTACTTTAAATCTATGCCCCTTGGTATTGACCTCTCTGCTAACAGAAATAGGTCCTTCTTATCCATTCTATCTCAGCCCACCTGAGAAAGAAGTATTTAATTTTGTTACCAGATAGCTGCAAAGTCACATTCTCTCCATCTCTGATGAGCATGGATGCAGAGATGCCATTGATCTCCATGCCACATCCTCTGTAGCTGTCAGCTGCACAATCTGTTTTCTCGCTGTCCTTCTGCAATGGGGGGTGGCGGGAGGGGGGTAGAACAGACCTATGAATGATTGTAATGGCATGTGTGCACCTGATGGACACAATGCATTTTGTGAGGGTGACTATCAGCAGATGCATTACACTGCATAAGGACTGGGACGAATGGCAATGGTGGATAGATGAGGATGTGAGGAAATGCACAGAAAATGAATGATTGGTGCTATTTAAACGTAAGTGGATGTGAAGTGTAATATGATGGAGTATGCTTGACAAGACAGAGTGAGGTGGCAGGGGAAAGTTGGGCGGTGTTGTGTACTACAGGGTGCAGATGAATCTGCAAATGTAGTCACGTTTCCTGGCTTAGTTAGGCCACTGAAGTACTTCCTACACTGGGTCCAGGAATGGATCAACATGCTCCTGAAGCTTGTGTGTGTACACCTTTAAGAGGTGCGGCTACAAGATCATGTTAGTCATGTAAGAGCTATGATGTAACATACCATGTGATTCTGAGTGTTTAGCCAGTCTTCAAGAAACACCTGTACAGGAAACATCTCAATGTACTAGCTGCTCGCTCAGTACTCAAAAAAGAACCCACAATATTGCATTACTGATCCCATCTGGAGTGGTCAGACTTTGTCTCTACTAACAAGAGGTTCAAGGAACACACAACAGTGCTGACCTTCTCAGAAACCTCCAGCCACACCTTCTTGGTGACAGCAGCAGGTTCTTCCTCCCATTGTTGGGGAAGATTATCTTCTTATGGCTCATTACTGCACCCAGCAATACATCAAGTGATGCACTGTTAAACCAGAGCACAGCCCTTGATCGTCCTGAGTCCATTTTCAAACATACCCATCTCTTTGCACAAGCTCCTAACTCCTCCAAAGCCCATTTTTTAATTGGCCCTTTAAATTATCATGGTGAGATCATGTCATGCGGGTGTGCACTATGCCCACTGTCACGCTTTGTAGATATGAAACCCGGAAATAAAATTAGAATTAGGTAGCCAGTTTGTAAAAACTTCTTTCATGCCCGTTATCACCTCTCCCACTCGTGGCTCAAAATCCACTTCTGGGTTATTATTGGGCCCAGAGTCTAACTGAAGAGATGAATGAAGATGGGCCAAATGGCCTTTCTCATCCATATCTATCGTACTTGTATAATCCCTCAGACCTTAGTTTGTTCTGACAGGGGGGCCCGTATGCTTCTAGAGATTTATGGATCAAATGGAAAAATTTTAATGTAGCATGAGTCCCAATCTCTATAATGTATTACAGCTGTAAGTCTATAAAGGAAATCTATTTTCTAATCTCAGCCAGGCAGTAGTAGCTTCAGTTCTCAAACACTAACAACAATGATGATGACAACACCATTATAACACCTTCAATGTCGAAAAACTTCCCAAAGCTCTTCACAGAGGGGCAATCAGAAATAAATGGACACCAAGTCAAAACAAGAAATATTGGGAGGGGTGACAAAAAGCTTGGCTGTAGAGATGGGATTTCAAGTAGATCACTATCCAATTGACTCCTGCAAGACGTGTGTTTGCATGGCCATTGAGTGAGAACATATCTGGACTCTGCTGTAATGCCTCTCATTTTCCATTAGCCTATTGGCACTCAATGGCAAAGGGCACTAATGAATAATGGTCACTTGACTTAAGTACCAGAGGATCCAGTGCCGCAGAACTATAGATAAGAACACAAAAAACAGAGGTAAGATTAGATCATTCGACCCTTCGAGTCTGTTCCGCTATTCAATAAGATCATAGCTGATCTTCTATATCAAATCCATTTTTCCACTCTAATCCAATATCCCCTGATTCCCATTAGTATCCAAAAATCTATTGATCTCTGTTTCGAATATACTCAGTGACTGTGCACCCAAGCCCCCTAGGATAGAGAATTCCAAAGGTTCACAACCCTTTGAGCAAATAAATTTCTCCTCATCTAAATGTCCTAAATGATTGACTCCTTATTCTGAGATAGTGCCCCCTAGTTCTACGCAGCAAGAAGTAAGTGCCTTCAGGACAGAGGGGGAGAAAACTGGAAAGGATAACACATTTTAAAAGTCTTAGCCTCTACAAAAGAAAGGTTGTTCATCCTGTTTATTGCCCAGTGTCCACCCTAGAATTATTAAACCTCAAAATAAATTAACAAGCAAATCTCCCATTACCAGCGTTGTATCAATTCCTATTGTGATGTTAGTGAGGTTAATCACCTGTTAATATCAGGATATTCTGAAGGAGTGGTGTGTGCTTCTGACAGACTTCCTCATGAAGTGTTGTTGTACTGCCACTTGAAATTGTTTCAGAATGATTTGCGTTTCATAGATGGTTAGGTAATACTTGGAATGTGACTCTCTATTTCTACATTCCTCATCATGGTTATAAACTGCGAAATTATTTTCAGTCATCTGTAAATGTTGGCACCTGCAGTTTGTGCACATGTGTAAGTGTCTGTGTGCATGCAGGAGAGAAAATAGAATCTATAAGCATGTGAATATAATTAAATTTAAATTAAACTGTTTTATTTCAGTTCCAGTGAGAAATTAAGGTGCTCATTTCACAGAATCACAGAACTGTTACAGTGCAGAAGGAGGCCATTCGGCCCATCGTGTCTGCACTGGCTCTCTGAAAGAGCAATTCCCTCAGTTCCATTCCCTTGCCTTCTCCTTGTAAGCCTGCACATTCTTCCTTTTCATATAATAGTCTAATTCCCTTTTGAATGCTTCAATTATACCTGCCTCCCCCATACTCTCAGGCAGCGCATTCCAGAACTTAACCATTTGCTGCATGAACAAGTTTTTCCTCATATCACTTTTGCTTCTTTTACCAAATACTTTAAATCTGTGCCCTCTCATTCTTGATCTTTTCATGAGTGGGAACAGTTTCCCTCTATCTACTCTGTCCAGACCCCTCATGATTTCGAATACCTCTATCAAATCATCTCTCAGCCTTCTCTTCTTCAAGGAGAACAGCCCTAACTTCTCCAATCTATCGTCATAACTGAAGTTCCTCATCCCTGGAAACATTCTTGTGAACCTTTTCTGTCCTGTCTCCAATGTCCTCACGACTTTCCCAAAGTGCGGCACCCAGAACTGGATGCAATTCTCCAGCTGAGGCCAAACTAGTGTCTTTTACAAGTTCAACATAACTTCCTTGCTCTTGTGCTCTATGACTATTAATAAAGCTCAGGATACTGTATGCTTTATTATTGGCTTTCTCAACCTGTCCTGCCACCTTCAAAGACTTAAGCACATATACACCCAAGTCCCTCTGCTTCTGCACCCCTTTAGAATGGTACCCTTTATTTAATATTGTCTCTCAATGTTCTTCCTACCAAAATCAATCACTTCATATTTCTCTGCATTGAACTTCATCTGCTACCTGTCTGACCATTCCATCAACTTGTCTATGTCCTTTTGGAGTTCTACACTATCCTCCTCACAGTTCACAATGCTTCCAAATTTCGTATCATCAGGAATGGCACAGTGGCGCAGTGGTTAGCACCGCAGCCTCACAGCTCCAGCGACCCGGGTTCAATTCTGGGTACTGCCTGTGTGGAGTTTGCAAGTTCTCCCTGTGTCTGCGTGGGTTTCCTCCGGGTGCTCCGGTTTCCTCCCACATGCCAAAAGACTTGCAGGTTGATAGGTAAATTGGACATTATAAATTGCCCCTAGTATAGGTAGGTGGTAGGGAAATGTAGGGACAAGTGAGGATGTGGTAAGGAATATGGAATTAGTGTAGGATTGGTATAAATGGGTGGTTGATGGTCGGCACAGACTCGGTGGGCCGAAGGGCCTGTTTCAGTGCTGTATCTCTAAACTAAACTAAACTAAATTTGCAAACTTTGAAATTGTGCCCTGTACACTAAAGTCTAGGTCATTAATATATATCAGGAAAAGCAAGGGTCCCAACACTGACCCCTGGGGAACTCCACTACAAACCTTCCTCCAGCCCGAAAAACATCCATTAACCAACCACTTTGTTTCCTGTCACTCAGCCAATTTCAGAACCATGTTACTACTGTCCCTTTTATTCCATGAGCTATAACCTTGCTCACAAGTCTGTTGTGTTGGGTGTTAATTAGTTAATTGTATTCAAGTGTGGTTATAAAGAAGAGCCAGCCAGAACTGGCTGGTGGTATTAGAACAGCACAGCACCGCACCACACCACGATGTTGTGCCGACCCTTTAACCTACTCTAAGATCAAACTACCTTAATTGTTTGGAGAGCAGAAGTAAGCTCCGTGACAAGCAATAAACAATCTACACCAAAGCATCCTCGTCTCAGTGTCTTCTTCACAAACAGGCTTGGAGATTTCTCCAGTCCTCTGGCACCATCCCAGAGTCTAAGGAAGACTGAAAAATTATGGCCAGTGCCTCTGTGATTTCCACCCTCACATCCCTCAGTAGCCTTGGATGCATCTCATCTGCTCCTGGTGCCTTATCCATTTTTAAGTACAGACAGCCTATCTAATGCTTCTTCTTTATCAATTTTCAACCCCTCTTGTGTCTGAATTACCTCCTCTTTCACCATTGCCTGGGTTGCATCTTCTTCCTTGGTAAAGACAGATACAAAGTATTCAGTTAATACCTCAGCTATGCCCTCTGCCTCCATGTGTAAATACCTTTTATTCCATGAGCTCACAGGTCTGTTGTGTGGCACTGTATCAAACGGCATTTGAAAGACCATGTACACCACATCAACAGCATTTCCCTCATCAACCCTCTCTGTTACCTCCTCAAAAAAGTCCAGCAAGTTAATTGCCCCACTCCTCCTTTTTACCACCGTTTTACTATTTATATATCTATAGAAAACTTTGGGATTCCCTGGTAATGCTCACTGCCAGTCTCTTTTCATGCTCTTTCTTTGCTTTTCTTATTTGCTTTTTCACTTTCCTTCTGGAATTTCTATATTCAGCCTGGTTCTCAATAGTATTGTCTACCTGGCATCTGTCATAAGCATACTTTTTCTTCTTTATCTCAATCTCTACCTCTTTGTCATCCAAGGAACTCTGGATTTGTTCGCCCTACCTTTCCTTTTCGAGGGAACATACCTTGACTGTGCCTGAACTATCCCTTCTTTGAAGGTAGCCCATTGTTCCTGCCAACTTTTGACTCAAATTTATTTGCCCCAGCTCCATTCTTACCCATTGAAGTTAGCTTTCCCCCAGTTAAATATTCTTACTCTGGATTGTTCTTTGTCCTTTTCCATAGTCAGCCTAAACCGAATGATACAATGATCACTGAGCCCGAAATGCTCTTCTACTGCTAATTGATCCACTTGGCCCACCTCATTCCCAAGAACCAGTTTTTAAAAAATTCATTCATGGGATGTGGGCATTGCTGGCCAGGCCAGAATTTATTGCCCAACCCTAATTGCCCTTGAGAAGGTGGTGGTGAGCTACCTTCTTGAACTGCTGCAGTCCATGTGGGGTAGTCACACCCACAGTGCTGTTAGGAAGGGAGTTCCAGGATTTTGACCCAGCGACAGTGAAGGAACGGCGATATAGTTCCAAGTCAGGATGGTGTGTGACTAGGACGGGAACTTGCAGGTTTTGGTGTTCCCATGCATTTGCTGCCCTTGACCTTCTAGTTGGTAGAGGTCGTGGGTTTGGAAGGTGCTGTCTAAGGAGCCTTGTTGCATTGCTGCAGTGCATCTTGTAGATGGTACACACTGCTGCTACTGTGCGTTGGTGGTGGAGGGGATAAATGTTTGTGGATGGGGTGCCAATCAAGCGGGCTGCTTTGTCCTGGATGGTGTCGAGCTTCTTGAGTATTGTTGGAGCTGCACCCATCTAGGAAAGTGGAGAGTATTCCATCACACTCCTGACTTGTGCCTTGTAGATGGTGGACAGGCTTTGGGGAGTCAGTCCTAGCCTCTGACCTTCTCTTGTAGCCACATTATTTATATGACTACTCCAGTTCAGTTTCTGGTCGATGGTAGCCCCTAGGATGTTGATAGTAGGGGATTCAGCGATGATAATGTCATTGAATGTCAAGGGGAGATGGTTAAATTCTCTTGTTGGAGATGGTCATTGCCTGGCACTTGTGTGGCGCGAATGTTACTTGCCACTTATCAGCCAAGCCTGGATATTGTCCAGGTCTTGCTGCATTTCTACATGGACTGCTTCAGTATCTGAGGAGTCACGAATGGTGTTGAACATTTCGCTGATGATTGCACACATCCCCATTTCTGACCTTATGATTGAAGGAAGGTCATTGACGAAGCAGCTGAAGATGGTTGGGCCTAGGACACCACCCTGAGGAACTCCTGCAGTGATGTCCTGGAGTTCAGATGATTGACCTCCAACAACCACAACCATCTTCCTTTCCGCTAGGTATGACTCCAGCCAGTGGACGGTTTTCCCCCTGAGTCCCATTGACCTCAGTTTTGACAGGGCTCTTGATGCCATACTCGGTCAAATGCTGCCTTGATGTCAAGGGCAGTGACTCTCACCTCGCCTCTTGAGTTCAGATCTGTTGTCCATGTTTAAACCAAGGCTGTAATGAGGTCAGGAGCTGAGTGGCCCTGGCAGAACCCAAACTGAGCATCACTGAGCAGGTTATTGCTGAGCAAGTGCCACTTGACGGCACTGTTGATGACACCTTCCATCACTTTACTGATGATTGAGAGTAGGCTGATGGGCGGTAATTGGCCAGGTTGGACTTGTCCTGCTTTTTGTGTACAGGACATACCTGGGCAATTTTCCACATTGCAGGGTAGATGTCAGTGTTGTAGCTGTACTGGAATAGCTTGGCTAGGGGCGTGGCAAGTTCTGGAACACAGGTCTCAGTACTATTGCCGGAATATTGTCAGGGCCCATAGCCTATGCAGTATCCAGTCGTTTCTTGATATCATGCGGAGTGAATCGTATTGGCTGAAGTCTGGCATCTGTTATGCTGGGGACTTCAGGAGGAGGCCAAGATTGATCATCAACTCGGCACTTCTGGCTGAAGATTGTTGCAAATGCTTCAGCCTTATCTTTCGCATTGATGTGCTGCGCTCCCCCATCACTGAGGATGGGGATATTTGTGGAGCCACCTCCTCCCGTTAGTTGTTTAATTGTCCACCAGCATTAACGGCTGGATGTGGTAGGACTGCAGAACTTAGATCTGATCCGTTGGTTATGGGATCGCTTAGCTTTGTCTATTGCATGCAGCTTATGCAGTTTTGCACACAGATAGTCCTGTGTTATAGCTTCACCAGGTTGACACCTCATTTTGAGGTATGCCTGGTGCTGCTCATGGCATGCCCTCCTGCACTCTTCATTGAACCAGGGTTGGTCTCCTTGCTTGATGGTAATGGTAGAGTGGGGGATATGCCAGGCCATGGGGTTACAGATTGTGGCTGAGTACAATTCTGCTGCTGCTGATGGCCCACAGCGCCTCATGGATGCCCAGTTTTGCATTGCTAGATCTGTTTGAAATCTATCCCATTTAGCACGGTGGTACTGCCAAACAACACGAAGGAGGGTATCCTCAATGTGAAGGCGGGACTTCGTCTCCACAAGGACTGTGCGGTGGTCACTCCTACCAATACTGTCATGGACAGTTGCAACTGTGGCAGGCAGATTGGTGAGGACAAGTATGTTTTTCCCTCTTGTTGGTTCCCTCATCACCTGCCGCATACCCAGTCTAGCAGATATGTCCTTTAGGACTCAGCTAGCTCGGTCAGTAGTGGTGCTACCGAGCAACTCTTGTTGATGGACATTGAAGTGCCCCACCCAGCGTACATTCTGTGCCCTTGCCACCCTCAGTGCTTCCTCCAAGTGCTGTTCTGAGTACAGACTGATCAGCTGAGGGAGGGCAGTATGCGGTAATCATCAGGAGGTTTCCTTGTCCATGTTTGATCTGATGCCATGAGACTTCATGGGGTCCAGAGTCGATGTTGAGGACTCCCAGGGCAACTCCCTCCCTACTGTATACCACTATGCCACCACCTCTGCGGGGTCTGTCCTGCTGGTGGGAGAGGACATAGCCAGGGATGGTGATGGCAGTGTCTGGAACATTGTCTGTCAGATATGATTCGGTAAGTATGACTATGTCAAGCTGTTGCTTGACTAGACTGTGGGACAGCTCTCCCAAATTTGGCACAAGCCCCCAGATGTTAGTAAGGAGGACTTTGCAGGGTCGACAGGGCTGGGTTTGCTGTTGTCGTTTCCGGTGCCTAGGTTGATGCCGGGTGG